>NC_092036.1:107537385-108871932 GCF_003086295.3 Arachis hypogaea
TGTGAAGGGATTAGGATATGAAGTTTAGAATTAGAAAAAAAATTAAGATTCAGAGAAAAATAAGGATTTAGAGAAAAAATAGAATTAAAATTATAAATTATAGTTATTAATTATATTTTGATAAATAAAATATTTAAAAGTTGTTTTGCTTTTATGTACTTCAAAAACCAATTAGTCATCGATCCTTGTTCTCAAGCTGGTCATTTACGTCAATTTATTATCAAACTTAAGGATTTCTTTGACATTTCGTATTTCATTACACGATAACAATAAGCTCGGCAACTTGTTCGTACCTACCATACCGTGTTCCTCTCTTTTCGACTGGTACATGGGATAATTTTCCTAAGGTATATAGTCCTTTTAACATCATTTTTACAACTATGCGTCATTATGTCTTAAATCTATGGTGGGATATCAATAAAATGGAAGCTTAGCTCAGCACTTAAACTTTTTTTTACGAGCCAATTTGTTCTTCTATTTAAATTAAAATTAAAATATTTATGATTTTATCTTTTTAAATGCTTTATATAAATAACATAATTGGTTAAATTTGTAGACAATATTATTATGTTAAAACTGATATGAGTAAATACAATTCAATATGAGATAAACTTTGTTCTTGAAAATTTTTTTATTATTATGACAAAATGTACTATTAAAGAAAATTATCTTTGTTGAAATATATCATTAAAATATTTCTTTTGTTAATACTATATTCATTTTTTGAATCAAAATAATATAACGAATATACTTACCTATTAAACTTTATATTATTCAAGTTTATAACCTTGTAAGCTATTAGATAAATCAATATTCATTGACAACATCACTAAAATACCATCTTTAGATATTTGTTTTGTTAAGATAAACCATAACAACTTATATTATTCAATAATTCTAAATC
Source organism: Arachis hypogaea (assembly GCF_003086295.3). Taxonomy (NCBI): domain Eukaryota; kingdom Viridiplantae; phylum Streptophyta; class Magnoliopsida; order Fabales; family Fabaceae; genus Arachis; species Arachis hypogaea. The sequence goes on from NC_092036.1 coordinate 107,538,290, forward strand.
AACAAAATCTAGTTAACTCTTTATATTTCATTCACCCATATAAATTGAATATGAAACTAAAATATATTCAATAATTCAACCATATGCATAAAGAAAATTAATATATATATCATTCTACCAAAGATTATATTTAGACAAATCAATATTTTATTATACCTATTATAATACTAATTGGTCCTCCTAAAAATAACAATATCAGTTAAGTAGATCTTTAATTATTTGTGTTGTTAAATAAGTAGGTTATATATAAAAGTTTTTTGTTGGGGATCTATTTGTTCCACTAAAATACAATATTTTGAACTACTACGAAATAATGTCATTTTGTGTCACCTCGAGAAAAATGTTGAGTACTATTAGATTTACTGTTGGACATTAGCGTCGAATTTATCATCGAATATACCGACAGATTTGGTAATAAAATTGTCGAAGAAATAAAAATACAATCAAATTCTACCTTTCTACGATAAATTTTTCGGTAATATTTGGAGGGAAAAAAAAAAGAGTAATTGGCACGTGCATTACGGTCGGATTTACATACGAATAAATCCAAAGGTAACTTGGATTAGTGACACGTTGCGTTTCGGAGCACCGTATCTGACGGTAATTGTGCTTTAAATTCGAAATGCGAGCCATCTTTCCCCTCATTTCGAATTTCTCTCCCTCTCTCTCTCCCCTCACCGTCTCACCTCCCTCTCTCTCTTACCCTCTTATCTCTCCCTCAACAGCCCCCCTCTCTCTCTCTTTTGCTAGCCGTCGTCGTAGCACCGGCTACCACCAGCATGTCGTTGACGTTCTAGTGACCACCGCCAACCACCTCCAGCCACCCATCTTCCTTCTCTGGTAACATGATCATTTTTTAATTAATTTTTCTTTTTGTTTTAGTTAAATTTAGGATTGATTTAGGTTTTAGTTGTTAATTAGTATTATGATTTAGGTTTTTGAGTTGATTAACGTTTTAGGTATTATAATTTATGTTTTTGAAATTTGTTTAAATGATTGAGTGAAAGTTGATTAAAGATTATAAATGGATTAGTAGCTTTACTAGTAAATTTTATTAGTAACAATGCTTGAAACCTCTTTGTGGGTGGATTAGGATTTGAACCCTTGTTTGTTGCCTTAATGATTGAAAAATTAATAATTTAAAGACAATTAAAGATAACAAACCAATAAAATTTATGTTGAGTAAATTATTTAATATTTGAAAATTTGTGTAGGGTTAAGAGATATTTGGTTTGGAAGGAACTTTGAAGGATGGAGAAATTCGATTTTCAGAGGAGCTTTTGTCGAAATTTTTATAAGATTTTGAATGAAATTGAAAAATAAGAATGATGGGAATTGTTGTTGCAAATTTTATAAGATTTTAATTTGATTAATTCTAAGTAAAAATTTTAATTTTAGTGGTTATAAATTTGAATTCAATTTGTATGTTCTTTGCAGACATGACGATAGGTAGAGGTGTTACGAATCGGCTGTATGGTCGTGGTAGAGGGAGGGTGTCTATTGGTATCTCTGGACTTCTCGATCATTGCCCTCTACTTCGACTACTCCTGGGATGTTATAGGCAATGGGTGCATAGGATTAGTCGTTCATCATGGTCTCTAACTTCAACTACGTGGGTCCTTCTGTTGTACCACCCTCACAACTATGAAGTCATCCGGTCGCTTCACTAGAATGGACTCCTCCACCATCTCCGTCCGCTCAGCAGCCCACTATTTGAATGACAACGATGCATCCAGCGACAGACACTGTGGTGCTAGAATTCTCTCACGAATCCTAGCTAGATGGCTCTCCACCAGCTCCCATCGTACGGATGATGATTTGACCTGATATTTTGACAACGTGAGTGCTATTTTAAGTCTTTTATATGCGTACTATTTTAGTTAGTTAGTTTAATTTAGTTACACTTAATTTTCTAGTTTTAGTGGATTTAACTTGTTAGGATAGGTTAGTGAATTTACGTTGTTAAGATATCTAGTTTTATATGTATACTACTTCATTGTTGATGAATGTTGTAGCTTAAATCATATAATTTCATATCGGATTGTTTGTGAACTGTTTAGGGTTTGTTGTTGATGAATAAAGTTTGTGGCGCATTCTATTTATAGATGAAACTCTGTCGAAATTTCTAAAAAATCTAAATACAATTGAAGTTAATAGATTGTTTCAAATAATTTTTTAATAAACTACTAATCTTGAGTTTTTCATTGATAAGTTTTGCACCAAATAACAATGCATTTATACAAAAGTGTACTAATGTTATCAAGCTGATGTACGACCATGTGTGGCCAAGCTACACAAAGATCCCTGTTGAGACCAAAAAGCGATAATTCCAGAAGTGGGTAGTAAAAACTCTACATATTCAAACCTTACTTAGTTTATATCTTCTGTTTTGTTTAATTATGAATTTAATTTCGATTAACTAGTCCTAAATGTTCTTTGTACAATAGAAATTTATATGTGACAAGATGCACGATGTCATGATTTGGAAGATCTTCGACCATCAGATGGCTAAGCGGCTGTAGTAGATGTTGGAGGACGTACGTGAACAGCGCGGCCACCTCACTATTTGGCTCTGCTCGAATCTTAAAAAGGCACTGTACGTCCATTGGGAGACCGATGAGGGGTTCAAGCGTCGTCTCACAAACAAAACTAACAGAGTATCGGCCAGGTCGTCGAAGTATACTGGTAGGTCAGCGACTTTTATGAAGACAAAGTCGAGACTGGTATGTCATTTATTTTAATTCGTTATTAATTTTGTTTTGTTTTTGAAATATTATGTCATTATAACTTGATTTAACATGTTGTTTCAACCTGCGTAGTCTAAGTCATTGAGTCATGATGTGACGATGGAAGAGACCTTTAAGTACACCCACACCTTGAAGGAGAACAAAGAAAGATTTGTTGATCAGCAGGCTGCGGATCATTATGTGAATAAACATCATAGGGTATAAAGTTTAATTTTTCAATTAACTGCAGTTCTAATCAAAACATGTATTACACAAGAGTCTTGCACGTAGAGATTTGCGGAGGCCACAACCCAGCAATTTCAGCAAACTGGAGACGATGTCAACAACTCTGACACAGCTGAAGTCGATCCTAACACGGTTTAGTGTGAGACCGCATCTGATCCATATAAGAACCACGTCTATGGGTTGGGATTGTTCTTTGCTGACAATCTCCGTACCTCCGCACTGAGACATTTATCTACATCTACCACCAGTTGGCTCGTTGATCCTGATGACGACGTCGATTTGAAGGAGCAGGTGCTGGAGCTCACTCGGAGCCTTCACCAATAGGTTGAGTAGCTACAACAGTCTGAGGAGAAGTATTAGGAGATTCTCACATGCATATCAAACAAATTCATTCAGGCTGGAGTGGAGATGGGAGTTGGAGCAACTTCAGCGGATGAAGCAACAAACGGGGCGTACCAAGAACAGATGCGGGCCAGTTACAACAACGCTGCTAGTGGCAACGGTGCTGTTACTGGGGCATCGACATCACCGCATAACCGTCTTAGCAGGACCAGAGGGATGATGACGATGATTATTAAAATCTTTAGATATTGGAGTTTGTCGTAGACTGTTTCATTGTATATTTTACTATTTTGGCTGTTTATTTTTTTTTTGTATACTTGATATTTAATTTTTCATATTTGATTTCTATTTTTTAAAATTTGACTACTAATTATGCCAAAAAATAAATTTACATTTAAAAAAAAAGAATTTGACCACCTATTGTGTAAAGAAAAAAATTGAATTTACTGTCAGATTTATCGGGGGCAGTATTCGACGATAAATAGGTGGGAAAAAATTGTGGAGCACCAAACTTACCAACGGAATTTTTTTACTATAATTACTGGCGGATTAAATAAATAATCCATCGCAGAATCCGTCAATGGCGAGGGTTATACTGTCGGATTGAATCCGACAAAAAATTTGACGATAAACACATTTACCAACGGATAATTTTCATTATTCTACAGGTAAATCCGACGAAACTTAGCGTCTTTCTTATAGTGCGTGTTTTGGTGGAGAACTATTTATCTGGTATTGTCATATAGTATCCTCATGGCTACCTCATTTAGCACTCACATAGGATCTCTCGATTAGTAATCACTAATCAACAACTCTGACTATTAAAGAGATATATTTTTAAGAAAATAAAGTTCAAAAATCTCGATCATAATAAAATTAAAAATGAATCTGATATAAAATTTCTTAAGAATTTATTGTAGTATATATTTGTAAATTAATTTTAGTTTACATAAAAAAAACTTTTAATTTGGCAAATTATGATTGTGTCTGGAATGGCCTGGAAATAAAAAAAATTAGTTTAAAGTGTAAAAAAATTATTTTTTATATTCGGATGTCATAAAAATAATAAATAATTTATTACTTTGTTAATCTCACGAGATTTGATTATAGAGCTAAACAATATTTTCTTGCGATTTGATTGTTTCATGTTTCAAGTCTTATTATTCTTAATTGATATGAATTACTAATAACTGTTAGGATTTGGTTGAATTAGTCCCACATTGCTTAGGATAGCAAATGGAGTGGGTGGCCTAGGCTATAAATATGAGGCTAAGTTCTCCATTTGTTTTTGCACCAGTCGGAAACACTTTAAGCTTGTATCTGATTTTTCTTTTCCTCTGTACTCTTTGATTAGAGAGTGTTGTGAGGTGTAGTTAGATATTTGCTTTGAGAGAGTGTGGGTGTACTGGGGTGCCGGTGAGGAAAAGAAGTCTATGTGTTGTAACAATTTTCACATAGTGATATTCTCTGGTTGTCATTTGACAACGGCCGTGGTTTTTTCTCCGGTAATTGGAGTTTCCACGTTAAATTCTTGTGTTGTGATTGTGTCTATTTTATTTCTCTGTCAAAGGTGTTTTCTCAAGGGGGAATGGTGTATTATTCCCAACAAGTGGTATCAGAGCTTCGGTTCGGTGGGATTTATTCTTAGTATGCTCTGTGGTTGCAGCCTAGTCTGACCTTCCACATCAGAAAAGAATTTTGCCCTGTGGCTTGAGGTTGATCTTTGGTTGCTGTTGTTGTTGCTGGAAGGCAGTGTGACACTGTGAGAGTGCAGTTTGGAAAGGTTCTGGCTAAGGAAAGGTTCTGGCTAAGGAAAGACTTGGTATTTAAGTGTGTCCATTGTGACCCACCTCTCTTTCCTGGGGACCCTTCCTAGTGCACGGTCTACAGTTGAGTTATACTATTCCAGTATACGGTTGCAACAATGTCAGGATATTCAAGTGCTGTGAAGCTTGAAATAGAAAAATTTGATGGAAGAATCAATTTTGGCTTGTGGCAAATACAAGTCAAGGATGTGTTGATACAATCAGGTTTGCACAAGGCGTTGAAGGAGAAGATCTCTGGTTGCTCTCTCTATGAGAGAAGATGATGTTCTCTAGAAGACAAGAAGTATCCTCATGGTATTACCGCACTGCCATGGATAAGGATGAGTTGTGGCAATCAGGTCCACAATTGCACACGGGCATTGGTTGGCGTTGAGATGCAAGGTGTGTGGCGGAGTTAGGTCGATGGCTGAAGAACTTCCAGGAAAAGCCAATTTGGAAGTTGCACCATGAATTTTCAGCAAGGTTTCGATCTGTACCAAGGCGAAATGCTTGGAGTGGTCTAATTCCAAGTGAGTATACTTTCATGGTGGAGTATGATAGTTCTATGAACTATGATTGTCGGTATAGACAATGGCAGCAAAGAATTGTCGGTGTTGACAATGGAAGCTGAAGATGTGTGACTATTTCAATCAAGGTGGAGATTGTTAGGATTTGGTTGAATTAGTCCCACATTGCTTAGGATAGCAAATGGAGTGGGTGGCCTAGGCTATAAATATGAGGCTAAGTTCTCCATTTGTTTTTGCACCAGTCGGAAACACTTTAAGCTTGTATCTGATTTTTCTTTTCCTCTGTACTCTTTGATTAGAGAGTGTTGTGAGGTGTAGTTAGATATTTGCTTTGAGAGAGTGTGGGTGTACTGGGGTGCCGGTGAGGAAAAGAAGTCTATGTGTTGTAACAATTTTCACATAGTGATATTCTCTGGTTGTCATTTGACAACGGCCGTGGTTTTTTCTCCGGTAATTGGAGTTTCCACGTTAAATTCTTGTGTTGTGATTGTGTCTATTTTATTTCTCTGTCAAAGGTGTTTTCTCAAGGGGGAATGGTGTATTATTCCCAACAATAACAACTGAATGATATGATTTCAAAATTAACATCAATTTAACACTTATTTATATTCAATAATTCAAACATTCAAAAGAAATTAATTTTGATTGAGGTCCTATTTTTTTATTGGCATTCAAATGTTAAGTCACAATGTTAATTTAAACTCTTTTTTTTTATTTTCTTTTATTCATTTCGTATACAAATGGACTGGTATCGAACTATCTAAGACTGGATAATAAAAAAAAGAATAAACAAGGTGTATAATCCCTCTAACATCATCTGCAACCATGCGTCATTATGTCTTAAATCTATTGGTGAAATATAAATAAAATAGAAGCTTAGGTTAGCTCTTAAACTTTCTTTTGCTAGCCAATTTTTTATTCTATTGTTAAACTTAAATTGAAATATTTATGTTATAATTTTATCTTTTCAAATGCTTCTATGTAAATAATATAAGTAATTGAATTTGTAGACAATATTATTATGTTAAATCAATATAAACAAATACAGTCCAATATGAAATAAACTTTGTTCTTAAAAATACAGTCCAATATGAAATAAACTTTGTTCTTAAAACTTTTTTATTGTTATGTCAAAATATACTGTTATAAAAAATTGTATTTCCTGAAATTTATCATAAAAATATTTTATTTATTGGTATATTCGTTTTTGAAATCAAAATAATATAACGAACATAATTTCTTATTAAAATTTTACATCATTTAAATTTATAGTCTTGTATTGTTACAAAAGTTATTAAATAAGTCAATATTTTTCGAAACATCACTGAAATACCGTCTTTAGGTATTAATTTTTGTTAAGACAAATGAATATTTTATTATATCTACTATAATACTGATTGATCCTCCTAAAAATAACAATATCAGTTAAGTTTGTCTTTAATTATTTGTGTTATTAAATAACTAATTTCTATATATAGAAGTTTTTTGTTGGGGCTCTATTTTTTTTATTAAAATACATTTTGAACTACTACAAATTAAAATAACGTGATTTTATTTGTTGAGAGCCATTTAGATAAAGACGTTAAAGGCTTGTTTGGGTGAGCTTTTAAGAAAAGATCTTTTTTTAAGTTATCTTTTTTTAAAAGATCTTATAAAAAAGTAAAAGTAATTTTATGTTTGGGTATTTCATGTAAAAAGATCTTTTTATTTATTAATTAAAAACATTTCTTTAAGATATTTTTTAAAAATTAAAATTTAACACATATAATCAATTAAATTATATTATTTTTATTAAAATTAAACCAGACAAATCAATTTAGCAAAACAATTAATAAATTAAATTTTAAACCGATATAAATTAATATTTTTTTTATAAAAAATTACTACACTATCCCTATTATAAAATATAACTAAAATATATCCCTATTATATATATATATATATTAATTTTAAAAACTTTAAATTCTAATCCTATAAAAACAAAGAAAAAAATGCTAAAATTTAGGATACTCAAAATTAATATATATAATAAGTCATTTTATATAATAAGAATATTATAGTCATTTTTTATAAAAAAAATATTAATTTAGACTAATTTAAAATTTAATTTATTATTTTTTGATCAAATTAATTTATCTGACCTAATTTTAACAAAAATAATATAATTTAAATAATTATATATATTAAATTTTAATTATAAAAAATATCTTTAAAAAGAGACATTTTATATGTCTTTATAGAAAGATCTTCCTTATCTGTTATTGTTATGATGTGGTATCGTCACAGCTACTACACTTAACGGTTACATAGGATATTTCGGTTAGTAATCAACAACTTTAACTATTAGAGAGATCTATTCTCTTATGAAGTAAAATTTAAAAATCTCGATCATAATAAATTTTAAAACGAATCCAATGTAAAAATTTTTAAGAATATATTTTAAAATATATTTGTAAATTAATTTTAATTTTCATCAAAACCTCTCAATTTGGCAAATTATGATTATGTCTGGAATGGGAATAAAAAAATTGGTTGGTTTGAAGTGTAAAAAAAATATTTTTTTATATTCAGATGTCATAGAAATAATAAATAATATATTAATTTGTTAATCTCATGAGATTTGATTATAGAGCTAAACAATATTTTCCTATGATTTGATTGTTTTATGTTTCAAGTCCTATTATTTTTTATTGTTTCATGTTTCAAGCCCTATTATTTTTAATTGGTCTTATTTACTAATAACAACTAATATGATTTCAAAATTAACATCAATTTAACTCCTATTTATATTCAATAATTCAAACATTATCTAATCCAATTTGTACCATAAAATTAATTTTGATTGAGTCCTATTTTTTCAGTGGCATTCAAATGTTAAGTCCTATGTCACGGTAAATTTTTAGAAGGTTATATTTAACAGTGTTTGTATAGTTTTCTGGAGTGTTTGAGAATACTCTAGATGGTTCCGGAACGTTCTAGAATGTTCTAGAAGGTCCCGGAATACCCTAGAAGGTTCTAGAAGACTCTGGAAGGTCATAGAGTATTCTAGAAGAGTATAGATGAATATAGAAATATAAAGAGTGGTATGGAATAATCTAGAAACATTTAGAGAGTTGTGGTAGGATAGATATTTGTAAAGAAGGTTCTGGATGATTAATCTGGACCGTTGATTAGATTTAATCCTAACCATCCATTGAGGAGGTGGATGGCTATAAATAGGGGTGAGAGTTAGAGTTTGAGTGTGTGAATCATTTGTAACCACACTTGAGCAATAAAGTGTTCTTCCACCAAAGCTTCCTTTCTCTTGTGTTCTCTTGTATACTTAGCTTTCTTGCTAAGTATTGAGGGTTAGGCTGACTTGGTCTTAGCTCAAGAGGTTGAGTAAGTCCGAGTGCCGGCACGGTAGCGTTGGAGTGTGTCCAAGGCCGTGATAATTTGGTATCCGAGCAAGGTTCGAGAGGGAGCACAAGTGGTTTGTGGGTATGGCTTCAAATATCACCATGGAGCATGTTGAGTCACAAAGGGGAAGGGATACTATTCCTTCTCAATGGGGAGGCAAGAAGGTACGTTCTTCAAGTGAGCCTAGAGGTAAGGACTCTAACTTCTTAGAAGAAAGAGTTTCTATGTTGGAAAATGTTCTATCCTCTATGGATGAGCGGTTCCAAAGGATAGAACATGACAAGGAGACCCTCGAGGCTCACGTGTTAGGAGAACTAGATGCTTTCAAAGAAAGCATGCTCCAAATCGAAGAGAAGCTTGAGAATTCCTTGAAGTTATTTGAAGAAGTTCGAGTTTGGTTCGAGGAGGCGAAATCTCGACCAACCATTATAAGGGAGACGACAAAGATTGATCTCCCCAAGCCAAAGGAGTTCAAGGCGTAAGGGACGCTCGCGAGGTGGAGAACTTCCTATGGCAAATGGAGAGGTACTTCGAAGGCCACGGGGTGGTCGAAGAAGCAATAAAGGTACGCACTGCAGCTCTCTACCTTTCTGATAATGCTACTTTGTGGTGGAGGAGAAAGTGCGTAGATATGGAAAAGGGTACTTTCAACATAGCCACATGGGAAGATTTCAAAAGGGAACTGAAAAGACAATTCTTCCCTGAAAATGTGGTTTATGAAGCAAGGAAGAAGTTGAGGGAGTTGAAGCACAAGAGTACAATTAGTGACTATGTAAAGGAGTTCACTACTCTCACACTTCAAATCCCCAACTTAGCATCAGAGGATGCATTGTTCTTCTTCATTGATGGACTCCAACCTTGGGCAAAGCAAGAACTACAAAGAAGGAATGTTAAGGATGTCGATGAGGCCATCGTGGTGGCCGAATCACTCACTGAGTATCATAGGGGAGACTCTAAACCCAAGTCTTCCTCCAAGCCTAGTTTTGCTAAAGGTGGGGGAGACAAGGGGAAGAGTTTCTCAACCAAGAAGGAAGGAAAATACTCTTCAAAGAAAGAGTACGAAGAAAAGAAGAAGGCTTTCGTGCCCAAAGGAGGATGCTTCGTGTGCAAGGGACCACACCAAATGAAGGATTGTCCCAAGTTAGGGACTTTGGCATCTATCGCTGAGGAACGAGAAGCTCAAACTCAAGTAACTGAGTGTGTTGGATCTATCCAACACATAAATGCTGTGAAGACCAAAGAGGCAAGCACTGCAGAAAAGAAAGGCTTGATGTATGTCAAAGCCTTTATCAATGAAAAACCCGTCATGGCTATGATCGACACTGGTGCTACACACAACTTCATCACGCCTGATGAAGCAAAGAGGCTTGGGTTGAAGATCACCGAAAAGAATGGCTGGTTCAAACCCGTGAATACCAAGGGTGAACCCCTTAAGGGAGTAGCAAAAGGGGTTGAGATGACTCTTGGTTCTTGGAAGGGCTTTGTGGATTTCTCAGTAGCACCCATGGACGATTTTAAAATAGTCATCGGACTCGATTTGCAAAGGAAAGCAAATATAATACCTATGCCATACTACGACGTAGTATGCGTCATGGAGAAAGGGTCTCCATGCATGGTCCCTACAGTCTTTAAAGTTGGCGGACCACCGATACTGTCTGCCATGCAACTCAAGAAAGGGTTCAAGAAGGGAGAGACTACATATTTGGCTCTATTACAAGAGGAGTCAACATTCGAAAGAGAAGACGTTCCTCCCAAAATCAAGGAAGTCCTTGAAGAAAATAAGGATGTGATACCTCTCGAGTTGCCAAAGCAGTTACCACCAAGAAGAAAGATGGATGACAACATTGAATTGGAGTTAGGAGCAAAACCGCCTATCTCAAAACCATACAGGATGGGGGCCATTTCTATGGTTGAAGGAGATATTGTGCATACCATCAAGGAAGGGTTGCATCACGATCCATTAGCCAAGAAGTTGGTGGAGTTGGCTAGAGAAGGTAAGACCAAAAGATTTTGGTTAGAAAACGACCTTCTCTACACAAAAGGGAGAAGACTATACGTTCCTAAATGGGAAAATCTGAGAAGGAAGTTGGTAAGAGAATGCCACGACACCAAGTGGGCTGGTCACCAAGGTCAGCGAAGGACCTTAGCACTCATTGAATCTTCTTATTATTGGCCTCAAATGAGAGATGAAGTGGAGAGCTATGTGAAGACTTGTCTTGTGTGCCAACAAGATAAGATTGAAAACAAGACACCAAGCGGGTTGTTGGAACCTCTGCCTCCATCAGAGCGACCGTGGGAAAGTGTCTCTCTAGATTTCATCTCTGCCTTACCGAAGTCCGAGGGGTTTGGATCTATTCTCGTGGTAGTGGATCGATTTTCGAAGTATGCTACCTTTATACCTGCCCCTACTGACTGCACTGCAGAGGAAGCAGCACGACTATTCTTCAAGAATGTGGTGAAGTACTGGGGATTGCCTAAGAGCATCATTAGTGATCGAGATCCACGCTTCACAGGACGACTATGGACAGAGCTGTTCAAACTCCTTGGGTCGGAGCTTCATTTCTCAACAAGCTTCCATCCTCAAACCGATGGGCAGACTGAGAGAGTGAATGCGTTACTCGAGTGTTACTTGAGGCATTTTGTAAGCGCTAATCAGAAGGATTGGACAAAACTCCTAGACATTGCTCAATTCTCATACAATCTGCAAAGGAGTGAGTCTACAGGGAAGAGCCCATTCGAGATTGTGACTGGACAACAGCCGCTTACACCTCACTCTCTTTCTTCCTCTTATTCAGGGAAGAGCCCTGGAGCTTATCATATGATTAAGTCATGGGAAGAACAAGCAGATGTCACTCGTTCTTACCTCGACAAAGCTGCCAAGAGGATGAAAAAATGGGCAGATAAGAAGAGGAGGCATGCAAGCTATCAAGTGGGAGACAAGGTAATGATCAAACTTCTTCCACAACAATTCAAAGCCTTTCGCAAGGTTCATAAGGGCTTAATCCGCAAATACGAAGGGCCATTTGAGATCATTGGACGTGTTGGGGAGGTTGCTTACAAAGTACAACTTCCTCCCTCTATGAAGATTCACCCGGTCTTCCATGTGAGTATGCTTAAACCATATCATGGAGACCAAGACGAACCGAGTAGAGGTGACTCAAGTCGTGCTCCGCCTGTGGTAATTAGATCATTTGATAAAGAAATCGAAGAGATCTTAGCTAATCGCATCGTGCGACGAAGAGGAGTGCCACCAAGTATTCAATATTTGATCAAGTGGAAAGGGCTCCCGATAACTGAAGCTAGTTGGGAAGCTCGTGAAGATCTGTGGCAATTCCAAGAACACCTAGAGCGCTATCATGAACAGAACGCGACGAAGACGTCTGCGCATTAGGTGGGGGAGAATGTCACGGTAAATTTTTAGAAGGTTATATTTAACAGTGTTTGTATAGTTTTCTGGAGTGTTTGAGAATACTCTAGATGGTTCCGGAACGTTCTAGAATGTTCTAGAAGGTCCCGGAATACCCTAGAAGGTTCTAGAAGACTCTGGAAGGTCATAGAGTATTCTAGAAGAGTATAGATGAATATAGAAATATAAAGAGTGGTATGGAATAATCTAGAAACATTTAGAGAGTTGTGGTAGGATAGATATTTGTAAAGAAGGTTCTGGATGATTAATCTGGACCGTTGATTAGATTTAATCCTAACCATCCATTGAGGAGGTGGATGGCTATAAATAGGGGTGAGAGTTAGAGTTTGAGTGTGTGAATCATTTGTAACCACACTTGAGCAATAAAGTGTTCTTCCACCAAAGCTTCCTTTCTCTTGTGTTCTCTTGTATACTTAGCTTTCTTGCTAAGTATTGAGGGTTAGGCTGACTTGGTCTTAGCTCAAGAGGTTGAGTAAGTCCGAGTGCCGGCACGGTAGCGTTGGAGTGTGTCCAAGGCCGTGATACCTAGCTAGTGTCAATTTAAACTTCTCTTTCCTTTTCTTTTATTTATTTCGTATTCAAATGGGCTGCTGCATAATCAAAAGAAGAATAGATAAGGTACATAGTCCCTTTAACATCATCTATACGTCATTATGTCTTAAATTTATTGGTGGAATATCAATAAAATAAAGGATCCCACTAGGGAGACAATGGACTATTTGTTACAATGACTATTGAGTTATGAAATGAACATCTCCTATACTATTTATAATAACCATCCGAGTACAAGGAATAATAAACATCTTCTCGAAAAATTAATTCTTGACCTTTTGAATCTAGTGCTTTAATACCATGTCATGATACCACTCATCCCAAAAGCTTCAGCTGATGGTAAAATGTAACACTAATAATTATATCTCTAATACTCCATAAACCTCCATTGTACACATTATATAAATATTTCATTGGCTCCTCATACTTTCCCTAAAATAAAAGCTTAGGCCAATTTATTCTTCTATTATCTTCTAAATTTTTCAATCTTCAGGTTTTCGATCCTTTGAACTTAAAATAAAGGAAAAAAAAAGTTTTCTCCAATATTAACTAAAAAAAATTGACCCACCAAAAGATGAATATTTATTTTACTAAATTATTAAAAAAATTACAAATTCTAAAAAATTTAAAGTTCAATCTTTGGTAAATTTTTTAAATATAAAAAATTAAACTTTTAAAATGAATAATTTCATGACACAATATAAGAATATCCCTTAAACTACCAAAATATTAGAAACAACGTTATTTATCTCCTATATTTTTCAGAAAAAAAAAAAAGCTATTAACAATTTAAAAGACATAAATAAAATTAATCTCAACAACAATAAATGTAAACTCTATCTCCTATCTCCTAATATAATGGTAATACCCGCAAAGATCATCTAATTCCTATTTAACACACTTTATACTTCACTTTCCAAATATAGTCATTTAGAAATTAAAAATAGAAAATAAAAAATATACTAAATCTACCAAGTATTTAGTACTTACACTCCTTCACTTCAGAGTTCTGAGTTCTCACACAAGTTGACGATGGATCCTTTGGTTCTATTTCCAACCACAACAGTTTTCCATTCCTGGGTCCCCCCTCGGCCTATCACCAACCTCCGATCCATTCAACAACCACCACAGTGTAGTAACATAGTTCAATTACAGATTCCACCTAATAAATTTAAAACTTTTACATTTTCACATTCTGATCTTTTCCATTTTAGGTAAACAAAAAAGGTAAGAATAAGAAACCTGCCTTCTTATCGTTCCATTTTCTTGAAAAAAGAAACACAAAAATAACATCATTACACAATGAATTCATTTGGCCACTGTGCACGTGGAATTCATCCATTTTCCCATCACAGATACACACCAATGCTACCGTTCCTCTCTCTCTCTCTCTCTCTAAGCTCGAACATTGTTAATGGTCCCAAACTCCCAATCCCATTTACCATGCTCCCATTTCTGGACCACTTTAATTTCTCTACAAATATACCACTTGTATTATTAAACAGAGCAAATAATATAATTCAATTCTTTCGCTGTTTCAATTTTTATCAATTTATGATATTTCTAGCTACATGGTTTTCAGTTTCCAAATCTTGTCAACCACCTAGCTAGCTAGTACGATCCTTTTGTTATTATATTATTATTATTATTATTTTTTCTTTGAATTTATTATTCGTGGTGATACATTGAGCATATTGGGCTTTCGAAATGGTCCCCCAATAATATTATTATAAATATGTGGAGGACCACGAATTATTCCATTTACGTATTAGGATTGGATTTGTATATAAGTAGTGAATTTAACTCCACCTTCATATCTTTACGCAGAAACCAGTATTTGGCGATGCATGCCCTCATGCTATCGCTTTTGCCTCTTACGGTAACTTGGTACTGTTAAATTAAATTTATTGGTGTATTATTATTCTCAAGTAACCATAGGAGTGAACGAAGAGAATTAACACTTCTTGGGGAACCCAAGATATTAAAATTGACTCTTAAGGCCCTTCAAAAAGACATAGGCACTCAATAGGCATAGCATAGGCATTGGAATATGTCACAGCTTGACACATTGATGGGTTAATTACCATGCTGCATACACTGCCAGGATCTCCACGTCTTTCTGAGAACAACATAGAGCAAATAGGGCAAAGTATTTTTTTTGTCTTTAAAATTTGTTAAAAATTTTAAAAATATCTTTAAATTTTATTTTGTTTTAATTTTATTCTAGAAGTTTTTAATTTGCATCAAATTTATCTATAACTAAGTTTTTAAAAAAATTATGATCAATTTAGAAATAATTTCACAAAAATAATCTTTAATATAAGCAAATCAAACATATTTATTATGCATTATTGTTGAGTTACTCTTAAACTTTTTTAAAATTTAGTTACTAGAGATATATTTGATGTAAATAAAAATTTTTTAAAATAAAATTAAAACAAAATAAAACTTAAAAATATTTTTAAATTTTTTTAACAAATTTCAAGTCTTAGAAAGTAATATAAATATTATTAGAAATATAGCAATTCACTTATTTTTTAATTAGTTTAAGTTTTTTTAAGAAAATAGTATTATAATATAATAATTTTTCTTATCTAAAAAAAAACATAAATAAAAAAAACATATGTAAAAATTTAAATAAATCTAAAAAAATAGTTATTTAAAAATATATATATTAAAAATATAATTATTTATATATATATATATTTTTTTTTGTCATCTTAAAAATTTAGGATAAGCGATACCTGATTAAGGTACAACTACTCCTTCTGAATCTTACTGGATACAAATGCTCATGAATATCGGAATTAAACCCATTCCATCTAATGATCTAAGCAGCAATTGCATCTATATGCCTTATGTGGTTACAAAATGGCTCGGAGAGGAATATTGTAATTTAGGTGACATCATGGGCTTAGAAAGAAAGAAAACGGTGTACACTATTGGGGTAACTAATTACTAAGTAACAAAGTGCTATTAATGCATGTATATCTTTATATTTCTTTGTGAATAAGGTAGTAGTAACTGATGAAGGGGATAAGCAGTTAAAGATGAAATTTATTGGTAGCATATAATGCTGGAAAAAAGAGGGGGGGTAAGGAAAAGAGTTCTTTACTAAACCTTACCTTATAAGGGCGATACACAGGTGAGTTTAGACAGCAGCATGTTTTGACTGTACAAGCTTTAAAGACGAATCTAGTTGGGACAGTAACAAGTCCTTTGGATAATGACTAGTTAACACAGAGTCCATTAATTAATTAAATCCCTATACTACTAATGCATGGTTGGACTTGGACACGGGTTTTATTAGACAGTAATTGAATTGTACCTCTTACAACTTGGATTGCTTTGGATCTGTGGCAATGAAAGTGACATTCTTCCCATAAATTATCATTAAAAAAGGCCAGCATTCTCCAATTAGTGAACCCCAAAGAATGAGCTTCACATGTAGAAAATGGAGGGAACTGGGAAACTTAAATATGACCCATCAACCTCCCTGCTCATGATTTGGCCCTTCAATATTATGTTGATGGCTGGCCAATTAAAACGGGATGACTCTCTTACTCTCTTTTATGTAATTAAAATTAGTTAGCTTTTCATTTTTAAGCAAACTTAACATTCTCAAAATGCAGCACTCTGTTTGCTAAAACCAAGAAAGCAAGGGTGTGATGTGTTATTTCTCATCTCTGAAACTCAAAAAAAGAAAAAAAAAAAAAGTAGAAGCTGGCTAGCACAATACAGTGAGTACATATAAAATATGGAAGGAGGAGCACATGAAGTGGGATCACGTGCATTGAATTGCAATGTAAAATAAAAAGTGATAAACTTGGTTGATATATTATTTGCAGAATTAGGAGAGATAAATGTATATAGTTTAGAAAATGAAAAATGAAAAGTGAGATGTGGGAGGGGGGGTTGGCACAGAATCCTCAAACAGAAGCAGTTGCAGAGGGGGGGCAGAGGAGATAATGAAAAGGGGTGAATGGTGGTAAGGAGAGGCCACCTGTGTTAGAGCATCAGTGTGCTCTCACATCCCAAGATGGGGCTGGCTGGCTGGCACCCCCTTCTTAGGCCATTTTATTATATAAACACACACAGTAGCGGGAGGTAGATTAGCCAAAGTGGCTAGACAAAAAGTGAAGAATTAACAACTAACAAGTCAAGTACAAAACCAGCATCTATCAATTCTCCATGCATTTACCTCACGCCAGATAGGTACTCATCACCAACACCTCACGCTTAATGCTACCTTAAACCGTAATCAATAACCCCTCTCCACTCTCACTATTATTAACGTCATTTAATTTAACCATTTACTTCCATTGCTCCCTCACTTCACTTATTCTGGCTTGTATCTCCTCTTTTTCATCACTCATCACTTTCCACTCCCAATAGGCCAACACCCACCACTCTCTGCCACCTCACTCACTCTCTCTCTCTTTCTCTCGAATCATCTACTATCAATTTTCCTTTACCACCCGATATGATATGATTCTCCAGTCTTCAAAATCAAAAGAGATGATCACCGTGAACCAAAACGAAATGGTGGTGGATGAAGGCCTCCTTCACGATATCATGCTTAACTCACCCTCCCTCCACCACCTTCCTCAAACCACGCACTACAATTACAATTACAATTATAACCCCTTTGATGATACTACCGTCTCCTGGATAAACGACGACGTTTCTTCTCCCTCTCAGTCTCAGCTCACTAGCACCGCCCTTCACCTACCACCACCGCCGCCGCCGCCACCACTGATTGATCATCAACAAACGGAGTTGCTGCTGCCAACCGAACAGCAACAGCAAGTGGAAGAAGACTCTGCGATAAGGCTGGTCCACATGCTCATCTCATGCGCCGATTCTCTCCAGCGAGGCCACGTGGCACACGCCGCTTCCCTCATCGACGCCATGCAATCACTCCAAAGACACGTCACCACCGCCTCCGCCATCGGCAAGGTCGCCGCTCACTTCATCGGCGCCTTAACACGCCGCATCTTCGCTCCTCCCCTCACCGACCGCCACGGCGGAGTCGGTGCAGTCGCTAACGACGACGGAGGCGTACTTTACCATCATTTCTACGAGGCATGTCCTTATCTCAAGTTCGCTCACTTCACCGCCAACCAGGCGATCCTCGAGGCCTTCAGCGGCCACTCCTCCGTCCACGTCGTCGACTTCCACCTCGCGCATGGACTCCAGTGGCCGCCGCTCATCCAGGCGCTCGCACTTCGCCCAGGCGGTCCCCCCTCCCTCCGCATCACCGGCATTGGCCCTCCCTCTCCGGACCGCCGCGATGCCCTCCGCGAAACCGGCATCCGCCTCGCCGAACTTGCCCGCTCCGTCAACGTCCGGTTCGCTTTCCGAGGAGTCGCTGCGTCAAGGCTTGAGGACGTGGAGCCGTGGATGCTACAGGTGCGGCAGGAGGAGGCGGTGGCGATCAACTCCGTCATGCAGCTCCACCGACTCCTAGGATCCGATTCGGGAATCGACTCGGTCCTGGGTTGGATCCGGAGGTTAAACCCTAAGATCGTAACCGTGGTTGAACAAGAAGCGAATCATAACCAGACCGGGTTCTTGGAACGATTCACGGAAGCGCTGCATTACTACTCGGCCGTTTTCGACTCGCTAGAGGCTTGCCCAAACGAACCGGATAAGTCGCTAGCCGAAATGTACCTGGAGAGAGAGATTGGCAACGTGGTTTGTTGTGAGGGGCCGGCTCGGGTGGAGAGGCATGAACCGCTGGCCCAATGGAAGGCCCGGTTGGAGAAATCAGGGTTTAAGTGCGTCGGCCTGGGCTCAAATGCGTTACGGCAGGCGAGCATGTTATTGAGCTTGTTCTCAGCTGAGGGGTACTGCGTTGAAGAGAAGGAAGGATGTTTGACTTTGGGTTGGCATGGGAGGCCCCTCATTGCTGCTTCGGCTTGGCAACCCTTTCCCCTCACCCCTGACCCACACCCGCACCCACATTGGCTTCCTTAGTCTTACTCTTAGTCTTGTATCTTTCAAACTGTTTGGAGCCATAAGTGGTTGTACAATCATTTTCATCCCCCCTTTTTTGGATTCTTCTATTATCTCTGGGCTTTTCCTTGTTATGTTCTTTTCCATTTTATGTTGCATATTTGTTATGTGAAATGGCTACTAAGAATTTATCTCTATATACTTGGCTACTATACAACATTTACTTTTAATTCCATAGAGCAAATACATGGTCTAGTTGTAGTGTTGGTGAGGAGTGACATGGCACCGAGAATGAAAGGTTTAACTTGCTTGCATGTATAATAGTTTATTGAGAGGAACCCGGGTGGTGTAAGAGAATTGATTGGGGTTAAGGTCAAGGGTGCAATGCATGTGAGTTTGCCCAACAATGAATGAGAAAAGGGTTTCATGGCATGGGACCATCCAAGGAATCATCATTAAGTGAAGGCAAAGATCGATGGAGACTAGAATTTGTGTTATGCCTTTCGTAGTGTCACCCCTTACCTTCTTGCCTCGTGGAAAATGTAACAGGTCATTATCCTGCTTTGTCATTCTTTTACTTTTTGTTGGGATAATTTCGGAATCTAAAAGCATAGTATTTAGTCATGAATTGTGGGGTATGCCTTTTCTAGTAGAACTACTTTCTAACATTCACTCGGTAGTTTACTGGTTAAGAAAAAACAGTATCCATTGCTCCAACTGAATGAAGAATAACTCGTTTATATTTATTCATTCACAAATTTACAATTATAAGATATAATTTAAATCTTGTAAAAGCCACCATTTATTTTAGAGTAAGTGATAGAATCATTTTTTTTTAGTTATTTACTCTGAGTTTTATTTTTTTAAGTAGATTAACATATTTATTTTTTCTCGAGATTTGGTGAAATGGCTTGATATAATGGTATAGGAAGAATGTTGTGACAGCTTGGACTAGCGGATTGAAATGGTAAATTGGTAATTACAAATTTAGAAAACAAGCGAGCGGGATCATAAATTGAATTTTGGTTTCATCAAATGCCAGTAGCCACAAATACTAACCTGATTTTCACCATTTAGGCACTTTAAAGCAAGCAATTTCTACATCACACGTGTTGGTAACAAAGACTTGAAAAAAAAAGGCTACTAGACTTAACAAAATTTCCAGAGATAATCAGATACAATTTATATGAACAAGGATATGTTGTTGTACATGATGATGATGATGATGGAGTTTTTCATGAGATCACTAATATTTAGCTTGGTGTTTTTCCTATGGTGCTGTTTAATTTCAATTGAAGTCTCTGTCTCATTTATTTGAGCTTATGATATTCAACAGTAGAACATGACATTCTTGACTTTTTCTTTGAGAGCTGGGAGTGGCCGAACTGAACCATCTTTTGATCTTGCACCCCGCGCTTTAGAAATCTCAGTGGCACCAGGTTCCATGTAGAATCGAGCTCGGTATGCTGCCAAATGAGCATAGTATGCAGGAGGCACTGCACATGAATGTAATACACACCTTTTGAATACTTTGCTATCACAAAAATACATACATAAATGGAACAGAAGAAAGGAGAATTACCTACTGAAACAGATCTTGTACACCTTGCATAACTACACTCAATAAAATGAAAAAATATCAATTTCATCATAAGAAATAAGGTAAATAAATTTGAGAACATAATCAAGGGAGAAATAGTTTACGTGTAGCATAAGTTGTTGGTGAGAGACTGAATTTCATCAGCAGTGAAATTGTTCTCATCCCATAAGACATGGTAGTGAGCTGGTCTACTTGTACCCTGTAGAAAATTCAATCACAATCTAAATGTAAATGTAAATACTAATATCATAATCATAATGTAACATCATATAAACATAATGATACCTGAATTCCAGCATGACTGCATAAATAGAAGTCAAATTCTGTAGGATGACAGATCTTAGAATCAACCACAGTACCTACATTAATTAACCAATCAAAAGCTTGTGAGTAATCCAAATCCTTTTCTCATTGAATTGAAAAAAGAATAATACTTACCAGGTAAGATATTGCCACTCTTGTCAGTGCTATTTCTATCATCATGATTGCTTGAGAAGAGTCTAGTATGATGACGTTTTTGAACCACAACAAATGTTACTGGAGGTTGGTAACTTGGTTCCAAAGATGCACAAGCCTGCACATTGCGATAATTTTAAGGTTTAGGGTTTAGAGTTTAGGGTTTAAGTATATCAGATGAAGTTGTATTTAATCCTGATAATACCTTACGAATGGCATCAAGTTCATATAGCAAAACTTGGTAGAATTGTCCTTCGCTTACCCCGTCCCTATAAATAATTGAACTTACTCCTTAGTCTAACTTCCTCTGCAAGAAAAGTTCATTACACATTTACTATATACAAGAAAGGATCCAACTAATTACCTGTAAAATATTATCCTCAGTGGTTTTTGTCCAGTTGCCTTCTTAAATGAGAGTAAGAGCTCTCTGCATTATCAACAAATAGTATAATAAATACAAGAACCAAGTAAACAATGTTTAATCTAAGAAGTAAGCAGCATAAAATTTTTTTCTAACTAAATGCCATTCTGAAGATGCTTTATGAGAGCTGCTATTTTAAGTACCTGATCATGCCACCATAAACTACACCATGATGAGGATCTTTCCAGCATTTAAAAAGATCTTGTATGAGTTCTTCCCGATGAGGCTGCGCGCAAACCAATCCTGCGTACTTTGTTACTTCTGGCCAGTCCTGTGAGGCTACAACCTGAACAACAACAGTAATCAGAACAGGATCAGACTTCAAACATGGGGCCAGCTATGAAAATTATAATAGGCAGCAATCACTTACAGCAGCAATGGAAGGACAAGAGTCCTCTCCGGATTCTGGATGAGTTACATCAGCTCCAAATATTATTGTTGGAATGTCACTAACCAATGGGATCCTCCAACTTAAAGCATCCAAAAGCACTGTGTTCCTTCCTCCCATCTAAAAGTATCAATGATGTATTTATTTAAGAAAATGAAGATTAAAGAAAAATTCAAATCAAAAGAAGGTTGAGGGATCTAAGTGAATGAACCTTGACATTGATTTTGAGTGCAACATTTGCCAAGTACTGTCTATTAATCTTGAATACATGCTTTGTAAGACAACACTGAGAAATCAACCCAAGATCAGTTTCGCAGATTCTTTTGAGATCACCTGAATCAAGAAAATATACATGTTTAGTGAAACCATGAATAGATCACTATAGATGATACTGAATATATTGGATTGGAGTGAGAATGATATTATATTTATACCATATAGAGAGCCATTGTTGTCTGGAAGAATTGCAATAAGCAACTCTAGCTCCTTGCCACCAAGATTTTCTAGAGAAGCTGAATGTACATACTTCAAAGCCTTCTTAACTAGATCAGGTTTTGCTGAATATACAGGAATCACAGGGTCCTGGCTAAATTCCTTTGAAAAGGGATAAATTCAATCAAATATTGCAAAAATTGTACATGATGTGATGCTATTGAAAATAATCTCCAATGTATAAAATTTGAAACTTTACCATGCCTGAGATTTGGCACATCTGAACTAACTGTTGGCAAAATCCACGAGCTGTGCTTTCTTGAACACTTCTTGAGAAATTGATACATGCCCAGTATCTTACAGTGCTTCCATTTATTACTTTCTGCATTCAAAATAACCACAGTTACAATCCTATTATGACTAATCTTTATGTCTGAACTCTGAAAACTCACCTTGTTCATCATATTCCACTGACCAACTTGTGGCAAGTACTCTTTCTCTCTTCCAGTGTCATGATATTTCAACTAGAAAGAAAACAATAGCCAAAATGACCTATTAGAAGATTTCAAAAAACAAACAAAAATACACATTATCAATTTAAGCATAAGAATTGGTTAATTAGTACCCATGGAGCAGGAAGAACCCGAGCATCAACTGATGTAAGCTTGCTGTCTACACTTATACCAAACTCTTTCGCATACGGATTATATTCATAATCATTTTCTTGAATTGTCTGCAACCATATTCATAACAAGTCCTACATTAATTTAAACCAAACTACACCCTTAAATGACTAAGAAGAACAATTTCAATCCAATGATGGAAAACAAGAGCATATGTCTTAAAGTTAGGACAGTGCCAAGTAGGTGTTTACAAGATATTCATAAAACATTTATCATGCAAATTCAGTTTACCATAAACTCTGACTCCAAGAAACAAATTAATAAAGAGAAGGGAGGGTGATGTGAATGAAGAATCCATGAGAATGACCTGAAGAATATCTGTCTCTTGTTCGCGTGGTCTCTGGCATGAGACCTTCAAGAGAGAAGTTATCTGCTTTTCGTTTAGCCCTTTTGTATACCTCTGGCCTCCAACTATCTTGCATGCCTATAACAACAACCATTCACATGGCATTCTTTCTTTGTAGAATATAGTGGCATTAACAAAATTGGTCTTTGTTTTTTCGAATAAATCGAATCAATTAAGAGCTTATTACCTCCATTGGCAAATAGTTCACCTTCTTTTGGCTTCCTACTTGAAGACAAGGTAGATGAGGATACTTGATAGTGTATCCATACATTTCTTGAAAATAATCAACCACTGATTTCATGTTCATTTTCTCATCAAGAGGGAAGCTGTTATCAAAAAGGAATCCTTTACTGATATCTAAATTAAAGAATAAAAATTGTAAACAGTACAAGAAAAGTGTTGTTCAGAACAATACTTAAGCTCCCTTGTTGGCTGTGATGTCAATCCTGATATCCTGTACTTCCTTCTAAAACTCCCTCTATGCGTAACTTCAACTTTTACACCTCTTAGGGCCTTCTTAATCTGCTCCAATCACGACACCACAAAGATTTCACATTATTTTGAAGAAAAAGGGACTTGATTATTGAAATATAATAGTAACAATCAGCATCTTAGTTACCTTGACACGATCTGCATCTGACAATGGCTTTGAGTGCACATCTTTTCCCAAAATTTGAGCAACAAAGTCAATCACAGGGAGTGGCTCAATAAACGCCATTGATGACATGTCTAAAAGTACATAAGAATATATAAGGAATTAAAAGTGGTAGTTATTTAAGAATCACAAATAAAAACGAAGTTAGAATGAAACTGACCAATATTAAGTGATAAACCCATCTGGGTAGGCCTTATACTTTGGTAGAATCCACGCCATGATTCTAAGCCACCACCAAGCTGCTGTGGTTTTCTAAAATCAGGAGAATACAGAAACCTCCCAATGGACACGTAACTAAATATGAAGAACAATGATAGCATGAGAAACACAAGAACATGTTATGAAAGAAAGAACTAGAAGAAACAAAAATTCAAGATTTTCACCTCTGTGCTGCAAGCTCCCTCAGAACAATGTCAATAACAGTAAGTGCTTCTTGTGGTGTGTCCACTTGTTTCCCACTGAGAAGCTCACGTAATTGATGCATGCTAACACGAGCAGCAAACTTGATTACCACCTTAAACTCTCTTTCCCTGCCACATCAAACACAAACTTACTTTGAGGATCAAAATAATGTTATATTATAAAATATAATAACTTGAATAAATAAACTTACCTGGTAGTACCAATACTCTCATCATCTTCAGTCAATAATATAGTGAACTCTTTGTATGTGAAAGGAAGCATGGCAGCAGTGTATTCTTTCTGACTGCTTCTCCTTTTATGATCTACGCTTTGGTCAATGTGATTTCTTTCTTTCTTTCTTTCAATTTTGTCACATCTATAGTTAATTTCTTACTCAGAAAAATTTTCCCACTTTCCAGGGGCCCCCCCTTTCCTTCAACCCTATCTCTGCTTCTTAGCTTCCTACTGGTCATATCATAATCAACCCACACTTCATCGTTTATGCTTAATAGGTTTCCTAAAAAAGAAAAAAAAATAATTTCACTCCCCCCCTTTCTCATTAAAGAACTTTACATTCATTTTAAAAGAAATGCATGAATATATATATATAGCACAACCACCATAGCCCTTGTGCCTCGGAGCATAGCATAGCATCCTTCATATATGAATAATTATTATTGATTGAATAAAATAATAAATGCAAAATTGCAAATAACGGAGCTGTAAATGTGGGTGTGTGTGCAGTGAATGCTGATAATTGAGGCGGGTTACCCAATTAAGGTCCGTTCCTCACAATGTAGGCCACCCTACTAAGATCATGTCCAATAAAAACAGAAACTCGTTAAGATTCCTTAAGCCCACAGAAACCATATCATCCTCATAAACATAATTGAGTTATGATGAATTTTATATAATTTATCACGAATTAACCACGGTATATTTATATATAAATAATATGTTATTTAACTTATTTTTAATATAATATTTTATATTTTAACATATATATTATACGAATAATTAATTTAGTAATTAATTTTTTATATACACATAATATAATTAATTTTTAATAAATTTTATATCTTAAAATATAAAATAACAAAATATATATTAATAATAAGTTAAACATCAACATATATATTTATAAACAAATATATATATATATATATAGTATTTTTTATAATAAAGTATGCCTTCAATTTTCCATAATGCTTAGCTCTAGGGATGGCGAGGAGGGGGTTGGGGAACAATCCTCCACTCCCCCACTTCACATTCTAAGCTTCTTTCTATCGTCTTCCTATGATGGAAAATTTTCTTCTCATCCCCCATTTTTTATTGAATTATTCATTTCAATAAAAAATTAAAATGGAATATAATATAATTAAGATAAAATAAATTGAAAAGTTTTAAATTATCTCATGTAATATTATATTACAAATTGAGTTTAAATATTAAATTCTCAAATAATTCTAAATAAAATTTGTTTGTAATATAATTTTAAAAGTAAAACAAGAACTGTATGTATATTATACATTAAATAAATACTAATTTTATACTCTTGAGTGCACCATAACTAAATTCTTTTTCAAAAAAAAAAAGTTTTATGTCTTACAGAAGTTGTTGCATATATATCATGATTGATTAATTAGTTATCCTAATCATGCATGATGATCCATAAGTGAAAAGTGAACAAAATGAATATATGAATTCTTAATAGAGGCGCGTGTTGACTGCTGTTATTATTATTATTATTATTATTATTATTATTATTATTATTATTATTATTATTATTATTATTATTATTATTATTATTATTATTATTATTATTATTATTATTATTATTATTATTATTATTATTATTATTATTATTATTATTATTATTATTATTATTATTATTATTATTATTATTATTATTATTATTATTATTATTATTATTATTATTATTATTATTATTATTATTATTATTATTATTATTATTATTATTATTATTATTATTATTATTATTATTATTATTATTATTATTATTATTATTATTATTATTATTATTATTATTATTATTATTATTATTATTATTATTATTATTATTATTATTATTATTATTATTATTATTATTATTATTATTATTATTATTATTATTATTATTATTATTATTATTATTATTATTATTATTATTATTATTATTATTATTATTATTATTATTATTATTATTATTATTATTATTATTTTATTATTATTATTATTATTATTATTATTTATTATTATTATTATTATTATTTTTTTTTTTTTTTTTTTTTTTTTATTATTATTATTATTATTATTATTATTATTATTATTATTATTATTATTATTATTATTATTATTATTATTTTTTTTTTATTATTATTATTATTTTTTTTTTTTTTATTATTATTATTATTATTATTATTATTATTATTATTATTATTATTATTATTATTATTTTTTTTTTTTTTTTTTTTTTTTTTTTTTTATTATTATTATTATTATTATTATTATTATTATTATTATTAGATGGCAGTATAAACTTTTTTATATTGACAAATGCATAAACAGAAAACTAATTCTTTTTCATTATCATTTAATTTAATCTAGTTTTGTTATTATTATTATTATTATTATTATTATTATTATTATTATTATTATTATTATTATTATTATTAGATGGCAGTATAAACTTTTTTATATTGACAAATGCATAAACAGAAAACTAATTCTTTTTCATTATCATTTAATTTAATCTAGTTTTGTCACAACATATAAATGATTTCTAGCTTTTAAGATAGTGGATGTAAAAAAGATTGATTTTATAATCATATTACAAGTTAACAACATCTAATAATAATAATAATAATAATAATAATAATAATAATAATAATAATAATAATAATAATAATAATAATTAAAGCTTAGCTAAAACTAAATAAGCATAATGAATCTCACTTTTTGTAACTATACCTAAATTTGGTAGGGTTAAATTATATATATATGGTGACAATGTCGTCCCCTCTTAGGTAGGGCAGGAATTTTGGATGGATAGATTATATGAAGTATATATGATATAGACAATGTCGAGGGAACATTGATGACAATATGCTCTCTAAGCCCCACTTACATTGGCACCACCCCAATGCTCTCTGCCCTACACATCCTCCTCCACTTTCTCATATATCATACATCTATTATTGTAACCAAAAACTAATTCTATCTATGTGTGGATATACATATATATATATATATCATGGCTTTTTAACAAGAGAAAGTTTTGATAGTACACATTACACAACTGATATTATAGTTAATATGTAGGCTAAAATGTTTATATATGGATAATTTTAGTGTAAAATATAAGAATATTTGATGATTTTAATATTTTACAATGTTATGATAGTAATAGTGATGTTTCGTAAAAAAAAAAAAATTTTTTTAATTATCAAAAAATAAAATTTTACTGATGTTTTATAAAAAAATATTATTTTAATTATCAAAAGATAAAATATCACTGACAATATACAAAAAACTCACATCAAGATTTAAGTCATTTTTAAAGAATTTATTACTTATATTCCAATATATAAAAAAGTTATAATATGTAGCATAAAAAAATTATTTTAAACTTTTAAAACAAAAAAAATCTCAAAATTAAGTTAAAAAAAGACATTCAAAATTCAATTTTAACAAAAGTTTATTTTTAATGAACTTATTTGACAATCTATCAGTCACCAAAAAAATTTGACAATCTATTATAATATTGACTAAAATTGATCATTATAGTATTAATTTTTTAGTATTACTCTTTTAATAAAATTAGGATGTATACAGATAATAGTTCGAGTGTGATTACATTAAACAAAAAGAATAATGTTATTTAAGTATAATGAGGACATAAATGAGAATATACTATTATATATCCAAAGATAAAGGTAAAGACAAGCATATATCGCAATCATGACAAAGTGAGACTGTACAAGCTAGCACTCACCCACATATAAACAAAGAATAAAATTAAAGAAAGAAAGAAATGAAAGGACACACATACATTCTTGAATCATGCATGTATATACACCGAAAAATCAAAACACATAACATAATTAAGGATAGAGAATTAGGGCCACAAACTAAAAAGATCAGAATTGTTCAATAAAAAAGAAAAGAAGAGCAGTAGTGTATGTATGTAGTGAAGTGATCTGAAAAATAATAAGGTAAATAGTGAAAGCAGTTAGAAGTAGATGGAAAGTGCAAACCTTGTAGTTTACGGCATGTATTTGATATTATTATTATTATTACTGAAGCCGTGCATATATTTCATTGTAACTGCTCTATGGCCTTAGCTTTTAATGCATATAACTGTGAAATCCAATCACTTCAAACCTTCTCCAAAATTCTCTCTCTCTTCTCTCCTTAATTCAGCACCTTCTAGCAAGCACCACACAGAGAGATAATAAATTAACAACAACAACTAACAACAATAATAATAATATAATATAGTACTGTAACCGTGTAAGCTTGTAGCCATAGAGTATTATAGAGTATGCTATATACAAGAAGAAGAAGAAGAAGAAGGAGTTTAATTAAGTAAGTAATTGTACTTGTACTAAGCATAAACAGAAGGTAGGTAGGTTGTAGATCTATAAGTAATACACGTACTTGTTAGGAAACAAGACATGCATAAGGAGCAGTGGTTTTCATTATTATTATCTCTTTTTGTTGACACTGATCAGGTAGAGTCTAATCTTCTCTGCTAGTGAATGTCATTTAAAGCAAGCAAATAAACTAAAACTATGGTTTACCCTATCTACTACTATACTACTCACTACACTAGATATACTGTGAGCATATGGCGAGAAGTAATAAAGAGGGAATAGCTCTATTCTCTTCTGATCCAAATTAAAGCTGAAAATAAAGGATCATGTAGCAGAAACAATACTTTTTTATTTTTTGTACAAGTGAATAGAAGAAAAGTATATAGAAATGTACAAGAGTAGAGTACGCATGCAGAAGTGGGTAATTGAGAAGAGAAGGAAGGTTATTAGGCAGGGAAAAGAAGAAAAAGAAAGTTAATTAGAAAGAGAGTTTATATATATGCATGAGGTTGAGGAGGAAGGGAATGAGTAAGAAAAGAGATAGAGTTTTGGGAATTGAGAATCATTGGGAATGGTTGCATCTATCTATGTTAAGAAGAGATAAGAGAGAAAGCATATAGAGCAGAGAGCAGCACTGCCTTTGAGTTATGGAAAGCATAAAAAAGGAAAGAGAAAAGAATAATTGCAGAAAGTAGGATTTTAATTTGATATGATATTGCAAAGACAAGAGGAGAGGAAGGGAGTGCATGTGAGATTCCATACATACATACATAAAAAAAGAGTGTGTGCAGAGAGGGAGGGTGATTAAAGGAGTGCACGCACGCACGCACGCACTTGATGCCCAGCAAGCTAAGAAAGAAAGAAAGGTATGTGTTGTATTTGTGTTATGCGGATCGGAGTGTGTCAGAGGAGGGAGATTAATTAATGTGAGGTTGTTGGAGTGAAGTGAGAAGAGGAAGAAGCTGAAGCCTCAAGAGACGCACATGTATGTGGTGTTGTGGACTGTTGCCTTCCTTCAACTTTCTATAAAGCCAGCTGGGGCACATCCAACACTCCCTTCCCCCACCACTTTCTTAATAAAATAACACCAATCAAATTATTCCTCCGCAAAATTAAATTAATTATCCCTCATATTTTGAATACTTTTATATAAATTAAATTGATTTGTTTATTCTAAATTTTAAATTCAAAATAAAAATACTTTTAAATTATTAATTTATTAATATTACTCAATATTTAATTAATATTTTATTTTAATATTATTAAAAATTTAATACTATAATTTAAAACAAAATTAATAAATTTTATTAGTAAGATAATTATAATTTTACAGGCATATTATATTTGTGTAATTTTTTATATTTTCCTTTAATATTAAAATTATTTTAAAAAATAAAAAATATATTTTTTATATTATATTATATATTTTACAGCCACATTATTATATTCTTTAGATTCGAGTAACGGGGATTAAAGGATTTTTTAAAATTTATAACTCATTGAAAAAATAGTATCAAATAAATTTTTAGGGGTTTAAACATTAGACTTGTACAAAATTTTAAATATTAAATAAAATTTATTATTCTGTCAAAGACCTATAAATTTGTAAATGTAATTCTTTAAATTTTATTTGATCTTTTTTTCAAGAATTTGTGAATTTATTGTAAAATTTCTTTAAAACATACTTTTTTCTCTCTTCTTAAAAACATACAAATATATCTAAAACATTCTTAAAAATTTGACTGTGTTATTATTATTTTTTCGTTCTTATTATTTTGACGTGATATTTAAGACTAGATTCCATCATATTAACGTAATTACTCATAAGAAGAGTAAATATTGTCACTTTAGAAGATGATAATATCAATTTTAATTTCAGAGAATTATATTTAGTTTAACTTTTAAAATAACTTTGTTGTAGACATAATGTTGAAAGATTTTTTTTCCAGAGAAAATAATACTTAACAATTGATTTATTTAAAAGTAAGCTTGAAAAAGTTAATTAAATATATAATAGTTGATGAAATTTATATAATTTAAGAATTAGTAAGCAAATGATTGTTAACATCACAACAACAACGACGTTAAAATTTTATCTCAAGAATAAAACAAATTTAATCTCCTAAGCTGTATCTAAACGAGAGAGTAAGACTAAATTAAATTTATGTATATGTTTAATATAAAGTGTATATAACTCAATTATGTCTTAATATCTTATTTGATTTAAAATAAATATAAAAATAAAATAAAAATATTTATTAAAATATTTTTAATTATTACAAAATATTATTAAAATTTTAATTTTCGTTTTTAAAATTTTTTTAGTTTTTTATATTATCATTTTTTTAAATTCTATTAAAATTTTGAATATTAAAATTATAATTTTAATTTTATTTTTTAATAATCAAACACAATACTAAATATTAATTTTTCAGACTCAATTTTAATCCCAAAAACAAACACTACTACCTTAAACTCTTAGCATTAATTATAAACGAGTGGTGGCTCTAGTGCCCGTCTCCGTTCTTCATAAACGGCACTCCATTGTTTGGGCATCTTATGTCGGCGAGCTATAGCTTCGGAATGAAGATGGAGATGGTGAGAATCTGATGGATCTTGATTTGATTCTCTGGACACTATATGTGACTAAAGTGACAATGAGTTTGTTTATTAATTTTGAGCAAACAAGAAACAACCATCTCTTCTTACAAGATTTTTTTTGGGTATATATATATATATATATTGAATAATTATAATTATACATCCGAGTTCATTAATATGAAACATTCTTTTTTTAAGTAAATTTTTTTAGTATATAAAAAATACTTTTGTTATCGTAGAATAAAAAACTTCCGTATCTTAATGCATGTATCTAATAATTAATAATATACCATTTTTTAATTTAAATATATTTACATATTTTCATCAAAATAAATTTTACCCCTCATTCTATTTACACTTACATATATTAGATATTTTAAGAAATATTTCTCTCAGTAGCCGGACTGAAAGAAAAAATAGAGAACACTTTACTATATTTGTCAAAATTCTTATGAATACAATAAAATTTATTTTGTTTTAATTTTATTTTTAAAAATTTATATTTGTATCATATATGTAATACCCAAACTTTTTAAAGATAGATTATAAACTGATTTTTAACCTATTTTATTGGGTCAAGATTCAATTTTTAAAAAATTATTTTATTAAAAGAAAGTAAATAAGCTTATCCGATGAATTGAGTTTAAATTAAATTCAAATTTTTATTTAACTTTATAATAATTAGATATTTTCTATATTAAAATCTAATGTTGCGAGAATGGGAAAATAATGAGGTTTTGACAATATATTTGAATAACGGAAACTTGGGTTTAGTATTTTTAAATTTTAGGAACCAAGAAAAATTGGTTGGGTTATCTCTAATTTTAATTTTAATTATTTATTTAAAATTTATTTAGTAAATTGATAAATAAAGTGTTCTCAAAATAATTACCTTAATATGTATTTAGTTTTCAATTACTATTTTATCTCTAATTTTTTTATTAAAAATATCTACATTATCCTTTTTTTTAAAAGAAATTCTAACTTACTCGTACTATTTCAAAACTTACAAACCCTAACTCTAACTCTCCTTACTACCCTTCAGCTGTCACCCACAAAGAAAAAAAGAAAAGAAAGGGAGAATCAAAAATGGAGAAGAAAGGAGAGAGGAAGGAGGGAGAAGATAGCATTGGTGGGCGTCACTGCTATCGTCGCCGCCTTCGTTATTGTAGAGGGGGAGAGAGAGAGACTATTGTTGTCGTTGCAAAGAAGGAGGAGAGAGCCCGCGCCGCCATGCTCATTGTTGCTCAGTCCAGTCGCCGGTTCGTGCTCGCTGTTGAAGGAGACGCCAACATCGCCGCTATCCACGCTTGTCGTCACCAACCGTCACCAAAACTGTATGTGCTGTCGTCAAGGTCTTCATCGCCGTCAATGGAGGGTTGTCGCTGAGGAGCAGAACGTGATGGAGAAGGGAGTAGGAACTGTCGCCGGAGCTTTCGTGGCCATCGCTGATGCCGATCAAGGTCATCGGCGAGTTGTGTGCCGTCGTTAGAAATGTCCCGTGCTGACATTGTTGTTGGCGGTTTTCTTCACTGCCGCTGACATCCCCAAATGTCTCTACGGGAGCCACTGTTACTCCGTTCTTGGGTTCTCCTCTAAGTACCTTGGGTTTTCTTGTCCCAAAATCCTTACTGTTGTTATTTCGTTATATGTTGATGAGATTTTTGCGACATTAATGTTGTAGGATTGAGTTCCAGTTCTTGCATGCTGAGTTCGATGGCTGTTGCATGCGACATCAAGCTGCTACGTCGTCTCCAGAGTTGCTACTACTCCGTTCTCTCACTTAATCATAATTACGGTAAGATGTTCCTTATTCTGAATCTCTATAGTCACTGTTCCATTATGTATTATTGAGTGTTACGCAACATTAATACGTCCTGGTTGAGTTACTGTTGTCGCATGGTGCTTTGGTAGCTGCGGAGCTGCTATCGGGTCAGTTCGGAGGCTGTTGCTTCATTCTTTTGTTGCAGTAGGTTAACCCTATTTCGAAACTATCATTGCTAGTATTTTGGTTATTTGTTACTGAGGATTTTGAGATCCTGATGTTTGAGGTTCAAATTGTTGTAACCGCAAAACAGTGAATGTTGTTGCTGCTGTCGTGGATTGATAGGAAAGGGTTTATTGCGTTTTGATTGCTACGAGTTTGATTAGCTAAGGTAGGGGATAATTAAAAATGCTTTAAATTTTGAATACCTGACAAGTTTAGTGGATTAATGCAAATGAATGAATGCATGTGATATAAATAATTTTCTACTGTGGTTGAATGTATAACTGTTCGTGTTATTGATTGGTTGATTTTCAAAATTTTGGTGAGACCGATTAAATAAGTTGTTTATTTATTTATTCATTCTTTTTGAAAATGAAAGGCAAATATTTTCATTTAACGATCAAAGAATTATTTAGAAACTTTGGAATCAATTCTTTAATCCTTCGGCAATATTTTAGTTTGAACTGATTTATCGTTGAATGGCCGATGATGACTTGAAATATGTTTAAATGTTGATGTTGGTGATAAACTCCAACTTTAGGATTTATCTTATGTTGAATTTAGCGGATTTTATCAACTTATCTCACATTTATTCAATGAAATAGCATGGTTTTGTAAATTCCTCCTAAATTGCACTTAAGATTGAAAACATACTTTTTAGACTCTTAAATTGCTATATTTAATTCACTATGATTCCACATGCCCTGATGTGTTTGTTTAGTGATTTTAGGCTTATGAGGCAAGGATTGGATCAAAGAAGTGAAGAAAAAGCATGTAAAGTAGAGAATTCATGAAGAAATGAAGATTTGGTGGAATTCATGGCCACGCGTACGCATGCCTCACGCGTACGCGTGAGTGAGAGTTTTGTCAGGCCACGCGTATGCGTGACACTCGGCACGTGACTCTCACCACGTGACTTCATCAAAGAAAATGTGGCTGGCGATTTCTGAGCTAATCCAAGCCCAAATCAAACCCATTTCTAAAGTATTTGAGGCAGAATTCAAGAAGGAACAAGGGGGGAGTAATTAGTGTAGCTTAGGAATCATGTTTTAGGTCATTCTTTTTCCCTCTTCTCTTTAAAATTAGGATAAATTTATTTAAGTTAATTTCATCTTAGATTTAGCTTTTAATCTTGTCTTGATTTAGTTTTCCTTGTAATTTCTTATTCTTACATCTTTGTTCTATTAGTTTACATTGTTAATTTTTCTTTTATGTCATTTTTAGTTTATGAGCACTATTGTTAATTTCAATTTTCTTTTAATGTAATTTGATGTTTTATGTTTTTTTTTTAATGTTTGTTTGAGCTATTGTTACTATTTTCTTGCATTTAGTAGCCTTAGATTATTTTATTTTTTCAATTTAATATGCTTTTCTTTTTATGCACACCAAGTGCTTAATAAAATGCTTGGTTTAGTTTTAGAGTAGATGTTTTAGCATTCTTGGCTTGGAAAGAGAAGTTTGGTAGTCTTGAGTCATTAATACCCAATTTGGATTGGTGATCTAGAGTTGTTAGTTAATCTTGTTTCCATTGACATTACTTATAATTGGGATTAACTAAGTCTAATTGACTTTTTTCCGATGCAAAGATAACGTAATAGACTTAACTCTTGGTAATTATTGTGTTATAATTAATGACTAGGATAGAAGACATTGATTCTCAATTCTTGTTATGAATGTCTCTTTAGCATTTGTTATCTTTAGTTGTTTGATTTACTTTCTTGTCATTTAAATTCTTGCATTTTTATCAAGCTACCCCCGTGAATCTCATGACCAATAATTGAACATTCCATTGCAATTCCTAGGAAAAATGACCTGTGAATAATACTCTCGATTATTTTTATTGGGTTGAACTTGTGACAATCAAAACTAAACTTTGATGAAGAATCCATTGTTAGTCTAGACTATGCTTACAACGAAGAGATTCTTTTTATGGAAAAATTCTAGACCGGCATAAATTCTCTTATCAGTTGGCTATGGAAGTCGGTTGAGATTGAATTAAGGGAACATGTGAAGCATGATAAACTCCAATTTTTAGGAAACATTCTGCCAGAATTTTTGTAAGACTTTAAAGAATTTTAGAAGTTTTACTTATGGTTTTGAAAATGGGTTGAAAGTTTTGGTTAAAGAAAAATGAGTTTGGTTTGATTAATTTTATTAAAAGAGATATGTCTTGAGTACTATTAAAGATTTTAGAGTAATTAAAATAATAAATTTGAGGATAAAAGTTTTTGGAGGTTTCAATTAGGATTTTTAATTTTTAACTGGTATGGCTTTGAACCTTATTAAAAAAATTTTTAGAGTTTGAATAGTTTTAAAATTGGGTCGAAACTTTTAGTTTAAATGATTTAGTTTAAATGAAAAGAAATGAGTTTTATGATTTTGTAAAATTGGTTTATAATGGAATTAAGCTTTGAATTACAAGAATTATGAGATAACGGTTAAGAAATTATTAAATTGAAATTGAAGATTATAGAAGTTGGACTTGTCAGTCTATAAAGTGACTAATTAGAAAAATAATTTAAATGAGATTGAATGAAAAATGTCGTGTTTGAGTTAGATTGATATTGGTTATGAATTATTATATCTTATTTGAGTTGGTATACAACCATGACCTCGAGTTTACGAATTCGTATTAGAGACCTCATACCTGCAAGTCGTATGTAACGGCCTAAGTCTAACTTGTTGAAAATTGGAGTGTGCGGAGTACGAAACGGAGTGGAGTTTATGATCATGATGAAAATTCTGTCTAGTATGAGATCACTAATAAAAAGTGAGATTAATATGAAATTTATGATGAGAACTTGATTAAGTTGAGATATATGCGAGAGATTATGATTGAGGATAATGATTATGATTATGTTAATGAATATTGATGAATGCTTGTGAGTAATGAACTTACTGAATACTAAATTGATATAAGCCATGGATGATGTGATTGATGATAACTGAGTATGGCCTTATTGGTTGAGTTGGCAAGGTTTGGGTGATATCCCTCTTGTGTATTGATTGAATTTCTATTTATGGCAAGGTCTAGGTATTATCCCGCTTGCAAGATGAATTGAATCTGAGGATTGAGACTCCCTGGGTAGAAGCAGTGGTTCACCCCACTTGCTCCGAGTTGAGACTTGAGACTTTGTTAACCTTTCATTGCAAGATGTAGCTGGACATTTATACCTTTTCGGATAATTTCTCCTTCTCTTGGAGATGCGCACCGAGGGAGTGTCCAGGGTTAGCTACTGGACATGTCGGGTTTGACTGTATAACCGACAGATGAGCTCATTAGCCATAGGGCAATCATGCATCATTTACATTTGTGTGTAATATTTTGGTGTGCATCTTTTATTTGGTTTGCCTTCTTGATTAAATGTATTTATATGCTACTTGATCTAAATGCTTTATCTGTTTTCTCTATTTGTGTATTCCTTGTATTATTTTGTCTGTGCTTGCATAACTCAAAAATCTCTCATGCTGGCGATGGTGACGCTGAGGGTTGTTCATGAGATGAATGTGGTGATTTAAGATTTGTGGAATGCTTAGCTTAATTTCCTACGTTTTGACTGCTATTGCCCTGATATTCTAGTTTATGTATTGGATGGATAGGAATGAGCGACGTAAGTTTGGTGGGTAGAAACCATTAATAACGTCTTTGATCTTTTTTTTTTAAATGATTTACCTTACGATTTTGTAAACTAAAAGAGATTCATTATGACCTTTTTAAAGTAAGATTTCTCGCAGAATTCTTTTTCAAAGAGTTATTTAAAGATAAACTGATTTTATAATGAAATTATTTTTATTTGCGAGTATCTTTTTGTTTTGATGGTGTTCCCTTCCGATCCCTACTGAGAAGTGTGGTTTGTTCTCACCCCTTTTTATATCTAACATTTCAGTGACAGGTTCAGAAAATTTTGGTGTGAAACCGCGACCGAACTACAAAGTTTTATATATTTATACTTTTGTATTTGGTTTAGTTGGAATTTCTAGATTTTTTCTCATGTTGAGTGTTAGAGGGGCACGACTTATATTTGGAGATTGTCGGATAATTTTATGTATTTAATACTATGTGAATATACTTATGTGATTAAGTGGTTTAAAGTAAAGGCATTTCATTTTCATAATCTGATTGTATTCGCAAAGGCTCAATATATATATATATATATATATATATATATATATATATATATATATATATATATATATATATATATATATATTACTAAAATAAAAGAGTAGAGGTAGGTAATACCTAAATTTTTAGTGCGATCATGAGGTGTTAAAAATTATAGTGTTATAGTATATATTCATGACCGCCCAACTTTCATAAAGTATAGGATCAATTTAACAATAATACATAATAACTATATTCGATTTATTTGTGTTCGAAAATTATTTTTATAAAATTATTGTTCAATTGATTCTAATTTTTTTAAAAAATTAACTGTCAGAAATATATTTGATATAAATAAAAAAATTTTAAGACAAAATTAAAATAAAATAAAATTTAAGAATATTTTTAAAATTTTTAACAAATTTCAAAAATAAAAACTATCCTTTACCCTTTCCCCTGTCCTCTCAAGCTTCATCCCTTTTGCGGTTTTGCCCATATACACCTTTAACTTGTTTCTTCTTTTATCAGCTTTCCTTTGTTTCATGTGGTCTGCATTTTTTCTTTATATTGTCTTCTCATATTTAAGTGTTAATTATCTGTTTTGGGTTAAGATAAGAAATTGCACTTTTTTATTGTCTTAACATTTAAGGTTATTTTTTACTTTCACTTGTTGTCAATAATCATATTTATCTTTGTAAAGGAAGAAAAACTCAATTTACGTCTCTAAATTTTGAGAAAAAGTAATTTATGTAACATAGGTGAAATAATGCACATATATGACACAAAAAGAGAAGAGTAATACACTCAAATGGTTAGGGCACCAAACAATTTGTTGGCTTGATCAAACTGTACCTTACCATTTTTAAAAAGAAAATCTAAATAAGTAAAAATAACAAAAATTACATATTATGCTTTATGTAAAAAATTGCAAAAATATTTTCATTTTCTCTTTTTATAAAATGGTTATCATAAAATAACAAAAATATAGTATTTTAAAAACTCAAACATTTTGGTCCCATATCATCGTTATCCTCCCTAAGAATCATTAATTTATGTAACTTTAAATTATGTTATATCTTTTAAAGTAAATTATATTTCTAAAAATAATTTTAATTTATTATATCTTGCTATATGCAAAATAATTCCATATATACAGAGTAATTATTACTACTCCATTGCAACTAAAGCAAGCAGGAGCAGGCAGTAATTTACATAATGGGGAAAATATGGTTTCACAATGTAAGTGTGTGGAAGTTAAGCCATTTTTGAAAAAACATCCTTTTTGAAAAAGCAAAGGTAGGTAGATAAATATTTATTCCTCTGACATGAGACAGGCAATGAGTAGAACAAGAAGAGCCACACATCTCAATATGTCCCCATCCTATCTTCACATTCTGAGGTGTGGGAACTATATTTGCACATTTTCAAGCTTAGCTTCTTCACTCTCATCATCATCATTCCATTCCCAAATCTGATTCATATATCTCTAAATCAACTTAATATGATTTTTTTATTCGTAAATAAGATTTGAAATGAAAATAAAACATATCATACTTCACCTTTAATAAATTAAAGGGTAATTCACATAATTAAATCAATCTGATTTAATATTATACATATCACCTAAAATGAAAAATGTAATGTAAATCACCTCGATGACATTTTTATATAAATTGAAATAGCTAGAGTAGATTTAGGTTTGAACATATATTAAAACAGGGTTGTTCGATTTAAATGGTACCCTAGTAAATTTAATGGAGGTGTTTTGATTTATATATGCATGCAACGTTTTCTAGTAAATCTAATAACACCGTTTCGATTTATACAAGACATGGTACCCTAATAAATATATACCCACCGTTTCGATTTATGCAGCTTGAAAACCTATGGTAATTCGAAATTGCCTGTTTCGATTTATGCATGTTTCGTGCCCATTAGAATTCAAAACAGCTCCATTAAATTTACTAGGAGGATTCTTATAAATAGAGTTCGAATTGGAACCATTCAAACCACATTCCAGAAGCTTTTTCCACGAATCCTCAACCAAAACACTCTAATATTTGAAAAAAAAAATAATTGATGGAGGATAATCCAAACCATCTTTATCGTTTAGACGGAGTTGTCCACATTGCTGGTGTTATCAATGAAGAGGTTAGTGTATATAATTTTTTTTTTCAAAAATAGTATTAAATAATTTACGTTAATGTTTTTTTGTTCATTTTAATGATGGTCGTTATTAGAATTGATAAACTAGATAGAGTGGTTAGATTAGTGGCTTAATAATATATAGAGGTTTAACCGAAAAAGTTCTAATTTGGATAGTGGTTACAAATAAGTAGAAAAATATGAGTACTGAAGATAATATGTAGTGAAACTTAGTTCGAGTAAGTCTAGTCATGAGAATCGATGTCGTGAATTGGGTAGTAAGAAAGAATGTTTTATTATTATTATTATTAAGCTTTTTTTATTAGGCCCAGTTTGATGAATACATTAATTTATTTTGTGTTCGTACCTGTTACATTATTTGGTTGCCTTTGTGGCATTATTTGCATTAAAAAATGCATTAGTTGATATTGTTATGTAGATATGTTCAATTTGTTATGTTGTCTATGCAACCTCATCAATGTATCGGTAGCATGAGATGACAGCAAGGTATGTGGATGGATGAGAGGATCGTTTCGTACTTGTAGATGGCCGATTTATACCATCTTACGAGGTTGAACGAGGCCTGGTTTAGGCTGGACAAGCCGTTGGTGAGTGCATTTGTGGAAAGATGGCGTCTGGAGATGCACACGTTTTATATGCCATTCGAAGAGTGTGCGATTACACTGTAGGACGTGGCATACCAGTTAGGGCTCCGATCGATGGATAGTACGTTAGTGGATGCCTGACAGAGTTTGAGCGATACATCCAGGGTGGTCGCCCAGCTTGGGTATGGTTCCAAGAGCTGCTGGGTGTAATGCCTCCTACGAATTGCATCGACAAGTTTAAGGTAAAATGCAGTTGGATACAGAACACATTTTGAGTGATTCCTGATGGTGCCTCCTGCCTGTTTCATCTATACCATCCGGTGCTCTACCCTGTAATGAAATCGGTGCTGTATCAGTAACACCTACAACTCCGTCACCATTGTGGTGTAAATCAACTGCGAAGGACGGAGAGACAATGTACATTGCATCAGGCACAATCACAGGCACAGATGAAAATTTTATAGAATGATTTCTCAACCCGTTTCACTCCTTGCAGCCCCAGTTTTTGTATTATAGAATTCAAGAACTTAGCAAAACTCGTTGAAGGCTTCAAAAAAATACTAAGAGAATCCTTATCAGTAAAATTAATTCCAGAGCGTGTTAAATCAAAATAGGTTGTTTTGAATTACTATGGTCTTTCAATGTGTATAAATCGAAATAGCTCCATTAGATTTACTAGGATACCATATAAATCGAATAACCCTGTTTCGATTTATGTTCAAACCTAAATCTACTCTAGCCGTTTTGATTTATATAGAAATGTCATCGAGGGTGATTCACGACTTTGGGTGATTTGCGTAATATTGAATCAGAGTTAGTTTAATTATGTGAATTACCCTAAATTAAATCTCTCGTATATATATTTTTACAGGCTCAAATTGACCTAATAATTCTAAACAAGTTATTCGGATGGTATTCATAGTATTTTGTTTAGTTTAAATTTTTTCATGTGACAAATATCTCTGGACACCTCAGCATTAAAAAAACTTAAGAATTTAAAATAAGAATTTAATTTTAATACACTATAAGTGTAAAATTATTTTATATGTGCATTCAATATATCAGCAATCTGCTCTTGGCCTGGAATATAGACCACATGTAGTTCATTGCTTTTGATCTTGTCTCGAGCAAATTGTATATCAAGTTGTAAGTGCTTAGTTTTGTCATGTAACACTAGATTAGAAGCAAGCATTACAGTGCTTAAGTTGACATAGAAAATAGTTGAAAATGTCTGAAGTTGAACTTTTAATTTGAGCAACAAATTCCTGATCCAAATTGTTTCTGCTACACACGCTACAAGACTTTGATATTTAGCTTCTGGCAAGCTCCTACTAACAGTGATTTGCTTCCTACAACACCAAGATGCAAGATTAGATCCTAAAAAATGTAAAACTCAGTGACTAACTTGCGGTCTTCAAGGTCTGATGCCCAATCAGCATCAGCGAATCCATACAATTTGAAGTCTGTATTCTTATGAAAGAATAACCCTTGTTGCTTAGTGCCTTGAAGATACCGAAGAACTCTCTTTAGAGCCTTCCAATGTACAAGCAAGGATTTATGCATACACTGGCTAAGCTTGCTCATATCGAAGGAAATGTCCGGTCTGGTTATTGTGAGATAATGAAGACTTCCAACAACAGATCTATATAGTCTTGGATTCTCAAATTCTTTTGAACTTGTAGTCAACAGGTGAAGAGATGATATCATGGGAGTTGGCATTGCACTTGCCTCTATCATGTTTAATTGACTAAATCATTCATATATTTTATTTGAGATAAATGAATATGTTCTGCAGTAGTTTTTCTAACTTCAACACCTAGAAAATAACTCAGTTCACTTAGATCCTTTGATGAAAAAACTGTATTTAAAGTTGTAATCATCGAGTCAACTTGAGTTGAATCATTCCCTGTAATAATGATGTCATTTACATAGCATAGAAGATATATGACATGATTAGAAGTGTATTTCAAAAACAAAGAGGTATTTGATTTTGCAGTAGTAAAACCAAATGTTTCTAAAAATTTTTTCAACTTTAGGAACCATTCTCGTGGTTCTTGCTTTAGGCCATATAGAGATCGATTTAGTTTGCACACTAAGATTTCAGAATTGACTTTAAAACCCCTGGGCTGCTGCATATAAATAATTTGAGATAAATCTCCATTCAAAAATGCGTTATTAAAATGAAATTGTCGAATAACCTAACCTTTGGATAAGGCAAAACTTAGCACAATTCTCATAGTAGTAGGCCTAATCATTGGACTAATAATCTGGTTAAAATCAACACTTTCACTTTGTCGAAAACCTTGTGCAACTAATCATGCTTTGTATTTTTGCATAGAACCATTAGGGTTCTTTTTAGTAGTGAAAATCCATTTAGAACTTATTATTTTAGCATGAGGTGGTGGCAACAGTAAGTTCTAGGTATTAGTTTTCATAAGGGCATTATATTCTTCTTTCATAGCCTCATACCAGTGTGGTATAGTGAGAGCAATAGCTATAGTTTTTGGTGGTCTTTCTTCAGATTTCTCATCAATATGTTTAGTTAAAAAAATTAGGTTTAGACTTGCCTGTCTTGGATTTGGTGTTCATAGGGTGGACATTAGTGTTTGGTGGAATGAAAATATTTTATGGCACACTATGACTGTGTTGTGAATTATCGCAGGGTAACTGACCCTCTATAGCAGAACTAGGAATAGGGGTTTTATGGTGTAGAATTAAAGGAGAAACTTGATGAGGCTGAGAAATTTCTATATTAGACCTAGTATTAGTACTATTACTTGACTTATGAAGAGTTGAATTATGGGAGGGCTGATCATGAGAGAGTGTTTATATAAGT
Source organism: Arachis hypogaea (assembly GCF_003086295.3). Lineage (NCBI taxonomy): Eukaryota > Viridiplantae > Streptophyta > Magnoliopsida > Fabales > Fabaceae > Arachis > Arachis hypogaea. The sequence continues at coordinate 107,581,529 of NC_092036.1, forward strand.
AAACCAGCATATGTTGGTATAGTAGGAATAGTCTGAAAAGAACTCTTATTAATGAAATTATTATTAGTACTAGTCTTCGTATATCGTAAGTCATTAGATTCATTTATAAATAATTCTTTATATGAAAATATAGATTCATCAAAGGCAGCATGTCTACTAATAGACACCTTACCAGTGGGTGACAAGCACCTATAACCTTTGTGATTGGCTGCATATCCCAGAAAAAGGCACTTGTAAGATCTATAATCAAACTTATGTCTATTATAGGGTCTCAATAGTGGATAACATGTGCTGCCAAAAAATTTTAAATGTTGATAATCAGGAATTTGATTAAATAACAATTCATATGGTATCTTACCTTGGAGAACAGGAGTAGGTAATCTATTGATTAAGTATGTAGCAGTAATTACTGCTTCATCCCAAAAAGTAAGGGGAAGGAAAGCTGTAGAAAGCATTACCAAAACTGTTTCTATAACATGGCGATGCTTTCTCTCAGCCTTGCCGTTTTGTTCATGTGTATGAGGACATGAATATCTATGATGTATGTCACATTTGAGTATAAATTTTTTAAAACTATTGGGACTATACTCTCGTCCATGATCAGTTTGTAACTCCTTCAATTTATGTCCTGTTAAATTTTCAATGAGAGTATTATATTGTAGAAATGCAGTATATACTTGAGATTTAGATTGTAATAGATATAGACAAGTTTACCTACTATATGCATCAATAAATATAATATAGTACCTAAAACCAAGATGATATATAATAAGGACTGTGCCCCAAACATCAGAATATACTAATTGAAGGGGTGCAATATAAGTAGTAGTAGAATCAGAAAAAGGCATCTTGTATAATTTTGCATAAACATAGTTTTCAGACAACGAATTATCAGAAGTTGAATTAAAGGAGTCAATTGTATTCTGAGAAATAATATTATATTTATTTAAGATTATGTGTACAATTTGTTTGGCAGCATGTCCCAGCTTCTTAGCCACAATTTAAAAGAAGAACATGTAATAACTAGAACTCTAGGTATAAATTTTAAAAAAGAAAAATGAGGAACATCAACATTAATGAATTTGTAGATTCTTTCTCTACAAAATTCTTGCATGAGAACCTTCTTGGAGAACTGACATTTAACAAAGCAAATAAAGGTATAAAATTCAAAGAAAACATTGTTATCTTGAGCAAAATTAGAAACAATGATTAAATTCTTCGTGATCTGTGGTGTGTGAATTAACTTTTGTAATTGAAACCATCTATTTGAGTCTTGTGCATAAAGAATTGAATTTCCATAATGTTTAATAGACAAATCTGATCCATCACTATAAGAACCTGATATGGGCTAAAATATTCTATACTGATAAGTATGTTGGAGTGATTTAGGGTGACATGGTGAGATGCACATGTGTCTGGGTACCAAGAAGTGTCTGCTACTGATGAAGGAACAGCCATGTATGTCTCAAGATGATGAAAGGATGCTGTAGGTGGTGGTGGCGTGGTGGATAACACTGGTGGTTGTGAATAATGGTGCAGAAGATGAAGGAAAATGAGATTGAGGTCTGGAAAAGGATTTAGTGAGATTTAAGGGAGGAGGAATTTGTTGATCAAATCTATGATAGCAACGCCAAGTAATATGACCCATACGACCACAAACTTGGCATTGTGGTCTAGAATTTGACTTAAAGAACCTGCCTCCTCGAGAAAACCTACCCCCTCTACCTCGTCGTCCTCCAAAACCCCTTCCTTGATTGATGGAGGGTAAAAAAATTGCCTTGTATCAAATGAGCATGTGCCATTAAACTATCTGAATTTCGAAACTTATCTACCATGTCATCATGAGTCATAATGAGAGTTTCAACTTCACTTAATGAGTACATTTCTGATTTTGAGTATTTGATCATCAGAATTCAGACCCTCAAGAAGTGCTTCAATATGCTCTGCTGATGTAAGAGGGCTTCCTAAAGTCGCAAGAGAGTCAACAACATGTTGGATTTTGAATACATAATCAGAGGCAGATAATCCATATTTCTTGATGAGTTTCAATTATGTCTTGAATTGTTTGATTTTGTACAGGGTTGACTTAACGAAGTAATCTTCAATCTTTTTCTAGAAAACTAAAAGCATTGTCTACCATTTTGTTTTTGAAATTCGGATCAATTGATGCAAGCATTCATGACATGAGGTTGGAATCATCTTGCCTCCACTACTTGTAGTGAGCATATTCTTTTTCAACAATTCAATCTTCTTCAGAAAGGTATTGAGGGAGAATTTTCTCTGGTAGAAGGTGATCTTGTAAATCTTGCCCATAAATGGTAGCCACAGCTTGTTGTAACCAAGTCTTGTGATTATTTACGCCAAGTTTATCTTCAATCGGGGTGAGTAGTCATTGATTCAAGAAGGATGCAGTGGTAGGAACCGATGTGACGGTATTTTGGGGGTTATTGTTACTGTTGATAGAGTTGGAATTGGAAGGTGATTCAACCATTAAAGAGTATAAATCTAAGCTCTAGATACCATCTTGAGAGAATTGAAGCATGTAATTTTCAAGAAGAAAGATGAATAAAAAACAGGAACATGTTGATGATGTATACGAGCTAGATAGTGAAAACCAAGAAAGAACTTAGGACAACCTAGTAAAAAAGACAATACAGTAAAGTAAAATTGGGATTATAAGAAATGTGTATTACACCTCCTCATTTTGAAAGCAATAACTTTTTATTTATACTATGACTCATACTAACACTCTAACAGAGTTTTGTTTTTCTTAACCTGCACTAACACTATTACTCAAATTTGCTTAATATCCACTATATCTTTTACATACAGAACACATTATATTACACTGTCGTTATCGCTAACTAGCTCATTAAAGCGGATAAACACCAGTTCCTTAATTAATTAACTTCTAAATTAACAACCATTATATTTTAATTTTTGAAATAAAATGTTATAAATTATTGATCCGTCATTATTGATGAAAAAATTGAAATAATCTTTCTAAATAATTAACAAGATTTAGCCAACAACAAATTAACAAGTATTTTTGAATTATACTTTATATTAATTAATTGTAATTAATTAAATTTTATTTTTTAAAAATATAAACTTAATAATGATTAATTATAGTTGTTTAAAGTTGGCTGAGTATAAATTATTACCTATACTTTTTCAAATGAAAACGTATGCAACTATGCACGTGAGAATTATTAAAGAAAAGCTAAGGCAATGCAAGGTGGAGTTTCTCCTCTTGTAGAAATTCGTATTTCGTAACCGTCCCTTTACGTTGATGTCGGTATTTTCCTGATTACCCGAAAAGGAAGTTACGTAAGATCATGCATGAAGTTATGGGCAGGATTTTAATGTTTTGGGATGAGACATGATCTAAGGTTAGATGAGACTAATATGTCACTGCCTAGAGAGGCTTCCACAATAATAATGCAACCTATATAATGAAAATTATCGTAGCAATTTTTTGCACTAGAGAGCAAAGTATTAGTAGTTAGTAACTTACGAGAGAGGCATGACTTGGATATGATGTGACATGTTACGACTATATCGCGTGCACTGGGAGTTGTAGGCTGAAATTTTACTTCGATATTAATAATGTATACTTGTACATACCATATATATATTTTTTAATAAGGGACTTATATATTACTCCATAGTCCATATATAAGAACAAGTTATTTTATAAAGTTGAATCATTCATATAGATGTTGTCATCATCCGAGGAAATTTGATGTGATAAAATTTGAAATAAAATATATATAGAAAATTAAGAAGGCAACAAAAAGTGATGAAGTCAAATGGAGAAATGATTGTGCTTTTGTTTTTAAAGTTGTTGAACGTAAGACAGAGTCGCCCCCACCACAACAAATGATTGACAAAACGTTGCCATCAAAAGGAGCAAGCATGTACATAAAGTTAAGAATGATTATGGGAATATCCATCAATTTCAAGGTAAAGAGATTCATTCATTTAGGTGCCCCTTCAAAGCGAGTACTTGCAATGAATGATGGGGGTTAGTTTAATTAATAAATTAAAAGATCATAATTAATACGATGTTAATATGTTATCATGAATAATAAGGTTAGTTTGAGTTATAATTTGTAATCTTAATTGAAAAGGATCATTGCTTTTTAACTATTAACTTTTATCCCTAGCTATCTTCGGTTCAGACTTTTGGTTTGCGTAATAACAATCATCTATCGGAATCGCTTTTGTACAACCCTTAATCATTTTCCTTTTTACCAACATTCTCTTTGCCATATAAATCATCAAATATTGGATGGGTGCTATTGATGCCGCGCACTAGCTTATCATAAATAATAATCATGATTATTAGTAGTAAAGAGTAGTAGTAATCATTGCCAAAGTGATTAGATTAGAGAATAATATATAAGACGCGTGTCACTTGCATTTCTTGGCCTCCAACTCTCTCTAATAAACTTAATTGTGGTAAATATAACACATTAATTATTATTAGCTTACTCATCATAGTGCACGTTTTAAAAGAAACTATACTAGTATTCTAGGTTACTTAGCTTTAATTTTTCTTACATGGAAATTTTAGTTAAGTTAGTATTGATCATCAACTCGCAAAATATATGTAAGTTTAACGAAAATTATTTATAAATCTTAAATAAAAAGGCTGTTATAAGTCTTGTTTCAGAATAGAGAGATCTGTTTGAATTCATAAAATTTTATTGATGATGTCACGAATTAAGCTCACTACCATTATTGATTAGCTATGTTGACTGAGTCTATAAATCTCGTCTTCTGAAATGAAATTAGTTGGTGCAGAAGTTTGGTAATGGAAATAAACCGGCAGAATTGGAAATTTGGAATACAAAGCAAGTTGAATTTGGGAAAGCCTTACTGTTCTGTTGTCCACCACTTTTTTTTTTTCACCATGTCTGCACTATAACCCTAAACTATAGACGTTATTATTTATTATGGAATTTATATTTTTTTTATTTATAAAGTCTATTAAAACTGGAATAAAAGATAATTACTGTCTTCTCTTAACTTTCTACTTTATACATTTTCCATTTTAAAATAAGATAACTATGGCTTTAGCTGTTTAATGTATTAAAAAATCAAATTGCTGGTCTTATTTTAAAACAGAGAGAATAATATTTTATTCTTATGAATAAAGATAATCATTTATTAATATAAGATTTGAAAATTTTACAAAATCCAAGATATATATAGAGATGAGGAAAAAAATCATATTACGTGTACACTAAAATCAGCTACTAAAATTAATTATTAATATAAAATATATGTTAAAAATAAAATATATATTAAAAATGAGTTATTAAATAATACATATATATATATATTTATATATAAATACATAATAATTAATTTTAGTAGTTAATTTTAATATATAAATAGTATTTTTTAAAAAAAATTGATGTCTGATAACTCTCTAACAATATATACTATAAATTAGAAAAAAAAATTGTCGAAAAATTAATGTTCCAAAAGAATCAATTATTAAAATAATGGATGAGTAATGATCAACAAAAATATTAGTTGATTATTAGTTGAAAATAATTATTTTTAATATTTTCTCAAACTTAAAATAACTCATTAGTGTAGGATAATAATGACGTCATATTAATATATGTATTAGGAATAAGTATTGTTTTGGACTCTAAAGTTTAGGGACGAAATCAAATTCTCCACCACTATCACTACCTCCCTTACTCTCACCAAATACCAATAATCAGATTCAAGAACACAATATTCAACACCAACAATAACACATTATTCAAATTCAAAAACAACAACATCAACTTCAACAACAAAATCAACACACAACAACAATGATATCAGAAAAATAACAAATCAAAATCAGAAGCAGAAGTAGAAGCAGATGCAGAAGCAGAAGCAGAAGTAGAAGAAGCAGAAGCTGAAGCCGAATCAAAAGCAGAAGCCGAAGCAGAAGCAGACGCAGAAGTAGAAACAAATTCGAAAGAAGCAGAAGCAGAAGTCGAATCGGAAGCTGAAGCAAAAGTAGAAGCCGAAGCAGAAATAGAAGCCAAAGCATAAGCAGAAGCAGAATCGGCGAGGTGCAGTGGCGACGAGGTCAGTAGCAACGGCGGCAGTGGCGGAGCGCGACGACGAGCTCTCTCCCTGACAGTGGTAGTGGCCAGCACTGTCCCCATTCCTCCTCTTCTTCCCCCTCATCTTCCCTTCCCCCCTTCCCTTCCCCCTTCCTTTCTTCTCCTCCCCCCTTCTCCATGTTCTTTCCTTTTTTTAATTTTATTATTTTTCATTACGGGTAATTTAATAATAAAATTAAAAATTTTATTAAAAATGATGATTTTAATGCAAATGAAATATTGGGGACAATTTTAAATCCAAAATAATGTTAGAGACGAATTTAATTTTTACCATAAACTTTAGGGATCAAACAATTCTTATCCCTATGTATTATTAATCATACTTATTTTACAGTGACACGTTTAAATCATGCATGTTTAAATCACATTTTATGCTTACTTCTATGATTATTACTATTAAACTCTTAGCTCATGGAGGTGATACCTTTAAAAATCTAACAGTGCCAATCTATAATAGGTGGGCTATCTGATAGCTAAGATAATGGTGACTAATGATGACTATATTTTGACTTGTAAATGATGTCTTAACAGATGTTATAGGTGGGTTGAGGGTAACAACATCGTTGTCTTACTGAGAAAAAGATAATTAGAGATAATCGTGGTAACTTCCATAAGTTTACTATACGAAGGCGTTTTCATAATTTTGCACCTAAAAAATGATTTTTTTTTATGTGAACCTCCAATTGGATTTCGTAATATGTCACCAGCAAAAATCAGCTCCGCTTTTGCTTCCATGAGTGTACTCCTTCAACGCCGCAAACAACCCCCTACTCCTCTTTGAAACAAAGTATGTGATCTAGTTGTTGCCGATGCTACAATAAAAGGCCTTCCAATGAACCGGCAAATGGGGAGCCCAATAGTGGTTTGCAAGGTAGACTCGGCGAAGGTCCTTGTGTTGATTCAAAGTTGAAAGTTGAACTCCGCAAATGGAAGCTGATTTAGAGGTTCATGCTGAAATGATGGTGCTGCAACAAGCTTAAGCAAGGTAGGATCTGGGATGTGCGCTTTCTGTTGGTCTCTAAAGAAGTTAACCGGGCTGCGAATTTCTTGGCAAAACATGAAGCTCAGTGTGAAGAAGAAGTTGTTAGAGATAAGTGTATATGTCCAACAAAATACTATTATGAATTATTATTACTATTACTATTATTATTATTATTATTATTATTATTATTATTATTATTATTTATAAGAATAAATTTTTGTAATTTATGATAGTGTGCTTAATTAAAATTAGAAACAAATAATTATGATAGGAATCGTAATAATGAAATATACGTTTTTTGAGTACTTTTAATTTAAAATGTTCTTAATCGTAGAATCACTACAATTGGGACATTAGTGATTTAGGTATAGATTTATATATATAATCTTCATTGGATGAAGATTAATAGATTTCATTTATTAAATTATATATATATATATATATATATATATATATATATATATATATATATATATATGACTATTGAATTGACTCACTTTAAGAATTCCTAATGATTATTGTTACCGTATATTTGTCAATAGGATATTCTTATTATGATGAACATAATATTAGAATTTTCTTTTGACATGCGACTATCATAGTAATTGAAAATGTATTTGTTATACTTTGATTCTGCACAGCTAATACCCTACGGTGCTAGTTGAATGGACATTGGGTATGATTTAAATACTTGTAGAATTAATTATTAGTCAATATGGAATCCGTCAACTATGGTAACGAGTTTAAACTCTACGATTATAATGAATGAAATAAACAATGCCTTGGTCAAGGGGTTTGAATGAATTAAGAAATAAGTTTCTTAAGTAATTCATAATTCATTATAATAATAATAGTAATAAGTTATAGTTGACAATCAAACTGTATTCTAAAAATTAGCCAAGAGTTGAAAAGATGGAAGGAGTTATATTTTTTGTTCATCTTAAGTTCTCAGATGCAATTTGATTCTCATAATTAATTAGCATATTGAGCATTTCTTGAAGATCATAGCTTACTTTAATCATATTAAAGCTAACAATAAATTGTGAAAAAATTTTCGGTAGAGATTGTAAGATCAAATCATGTGAAAATTCTTTACCCAATGTGCATCCCAATTTCTCAAGTTGTTTAATAAAATCAATCATCTCAAGAATATGGGTCCAACAAGAGAGTCCACATCAAGTGTGGATCTAAAAAAATTTTTGGACAATTGATATCGGACTGTCTTATTTTGTGCACATACATCTTCTTAAGATATTCAACAATAGTTGATGGATCTATATCCTAATTTTGTTTCTGAAAATTAGAACCATGGATGCCAAAATGATGTATTTAGCAGTAAGACAATTTTTCAAATACTTTTCATAAGTTTTGATTGCCTCATTATTAATACTTCCGTTCTCTTTAGGAACTAGGGCCGTAACAGCAAGTTTATTGATTATATCAATTAGTCTTTTATGCATGAGAACAGTTCTCAAATTGTGATACCAATTATCATAATTGACTCTAACCAATTTATTATTTTCAAGTAGAGGAAGTATAGGGAGCCAATGGAGTATTTGTACAATGTGTACAATGGGAGTTTAGAGATGTTCGATTTAGTAGGATATTAGATGTTTATTATCCCTGTTATCCGGATGGTTATTCTGGATAGTATGAGTGTATTGTGTTTGAGAAATTAGTAGTATTTTATCTTGAATGTTTATTTTTTAACTCATATTGGGCCAAATAAATAGCCCATTGTACACATTGTACAAATATTCCATTAGCTCCTAGCGGGATTCTTTCAAGTATGCCACGCAGTGATAGAGTAGACATATTATTCATGAATCTAAAAGAAAAAATAAATATAAGTATGTATTCACACATACAAATAACACTTTTCACAATAATAATAATAATAATAATAATAATAATAATAATAATAATAATAATAATAATTTATTATTATTATTATTATTATTATTATTATTATTATTATTATTATTATTATTATTATAGAAAATAAAAAAATCTTTATTTCTTAAATTAAGTGTTAGAAAATATTTAAGATTGTGAATAAGTATCTTGATTGTCAAGTCATTACTCATACATTTTTAAATAGATGATTAAATGTATCACATACAATTTAATTCTCAAATAATTACCTGGTTATCAGGTCATTATTTAATTGAATTATATTTTATACTCCTGAGTTATTTAGGTTTAAGTAAAAATTAATTCATTCTATGTATCAAATATATATATAAATTTTATCTTTGAGTACGAGTCTCATGGTTGTCAGGTCGTAAACAAGATATAAAAGTTATTTATCCTTTTTCCTTTCAATTTTATTTTATAAATAAATAAAAATAATAATAATATGTTCCTTAACATACATATAATTTTATGCCATATAAATTTATAATTTTGACAATAACATCATATGCCATGGATTACGAAACACATTCATTATAATAATAAAAACTTAAATTAATCCTATTAATTCTGTAAATTTTGGCGATAAAATTTTAAACACAAAAAAAGAACCTAGTTCTGATACCATTGTAGGATTACAAGTGTTCATAACACGCAATAGAAGTAATAAAGTAATTCTATTGATTTATTTTTGTGCTTAAAACTTTATTGAAATAAGATGAGTTAGATGCCAATACCTGAGTACCCCCTAGTGAATAGGAAACTTTCTCCTTCAATGGTACAAAGGTACTATGTGTATCCACATCGAGACTAATTGTTGTTGTGAACTCATTGACCAATGAATTTAATTGAGAAATTTCTTACAACTCTTTGTACTAGCAATTCTTCACTAATTTGTGTATGTGGAGGTAGAAAAAAAAGTTGTGTCTTTTTCTTTTACCACATACATCTATATATATTATGAGATTGATATCTGATTTTAGGGTCAAATCTTATGAATCAAATTACAACTTAATTTGAAACAGAATCAGTTAGAATCTTATCCATATTTAAAACTCATCATGGAATAAATAATTAATTATTTAATATTCTCAATTATTATATTATTATATTCATGGTGCTAGTAAAGAATATAATAATATTTTATTTGAATTAATATAATTATTTATTTGATCAAATCAAAATAATAATTAAATAATTATTTACTAAGAATTAAAACACTCGTTAGTGTGTAACCCCATCCATAGGTTCAATACTAAGCGGAGTAGTAAATTAGTCATACTGAATTTATTAATCAAGGTTGGCGTCTAGCAACACTCCTTCACGAGCCGATAGTAGAAAGTAATAATAATTTTACTAAGAACCCAAGATGAACAAAAAATATAATCCCTTCAATCTTTTCAGCTCTTGGCTAACTTTTAGAGTATGGTTTGATTGTCAAACTCTAACTTGTTACCATTTTTATAATGAATTATGAATGACTTAAGAAACTCATTTCTTAATTCATTCAAACCCCTTGGCCAAGGCATTGTTTATTTCATTCATTATAATTGTAGAGCTTAAACTCATTACCATAGTTGATGGATTCCATATTGACTAATTATTAATTCTACACGTATTTAAATCATTCCCAATGTCTATTCAATTAGCACCATAGGGTATTAGGTGTCTAGAATCAAAGTATAATAAATACATTGTCAATTACTATAATAGTCGCAAGTCAAAGAAAAATTCTAATATTATATTCATCATAATAAGAATATCCTATTGACAATATACGGTAACAATAACCGTTAGGAATTCTTAAAGTGAGTCAGTTTAATTCTATATATACCATTTATATATAATTTAATAAATGAGATCTATTAATCTTTATCCAATGAAAACTAATATATATATATATATATCTCGAATCACTAATATCCCAATTTTAGTGGTTCTACGACTAAGAACAATTTAAATTAAAAGTACTCAAAAAATGTATATCTCATTATTATAATTCCTATCATAATTATGCGTTTTTAGTTTTAATTAAGGACACTATCATAAATTACAAAAGTTTATTCTTATAAAAAGGAATAATAATAATAATAATAATAATAATAATAATAATAATAATAATAATAATAATAATTTATGATAGTATTTTGTTGGATATACACACTTATCTCCAATAGAAGTGTGGTCGGAGCCCACGGCTCTCTGCTAAACGACGATGCAGCCTGGCTTCCTTCTTCTGTTATCTCTCCATTAGTTGTTTTTCTTTCTTTTATCTTTTTTTTTTCTTTTTTTTTTTGTACAACAAAAAAATATTTAATACTTTTGTTTATTGATTCAAATCTTTAATCTTTTACTGCACTTTCATTAGTCAATTTACCATGGTTAAATGGGTTCAAATCCTTTGGTTTTCTATCCTATGTCCTCCCACATGTTGCAATCATATTTTTCTATGTCCACCAAAAATTTCACCTCTATAATAAAGACTTTACAATATGCAACTCTAACTCGTTATGATATGAATGAAGTCTCACAATATATGCATAAGACTCTCTTGTCTCACTGAAAATGTGTTATGGAACATCCTAACTTTCAAAATGTCACGCTTTTGGATGCGTCACTTTGATAGTTCGGGTATTACGACGACTCTTAAAATATTTAATACTAAAATATGAATCTGTTTAAAACATAAACCGAATTTTTCAAAACATACATCCATACTTAAAATACAAATTACAATACTCATAAAGAATACATATAAATACATATTATTAATTGACAAGCATTACATAATCAAATTCCTGTCCCTCTCATAAAAACTTATACAGATAAAGGTGAGAGAAAAAGTAACTAATATAACATAAAATCTCATTTGAATAGAAAATAAATAAAATAGGTTCTTCCGAACTTTGTCGTCCATAACCTGAAAAGAAAAGACCTATAGGGGAGTAAGAATATCGTCCTCACTGATTCGCACTATGGGATTAGAGAATTACTATAATAGGATACGTGAAATAAACTGTTTTTAAAATACAGTGATTAATAACCGCCTTATGCTTCTTTTCAAAACTAAAGATTTAATATTCAAAATCCGAAATCCTTTCTGAAAGGGAAAGCTGATAATTTCTCAAAAATCCAAAAGCCTTTTTTAAAAGTTTTTCCTAGACAGCATGAATGACCAAGCTGTTCCAAGCATAGGTTTATTAAGTCTATACTGAACCAGTTTAATGTTTCATACTTTTCTAAACCAAAAACTCAAGTCAAACACGGTCTTTGGCTCATCTCATAATCAACCACAACCCTAGGCCCAAACAAATCAATCTACAACCAATTCACCACAAATTCAACCAATTTCAGTCACAAACACAAGTAAAAAGGTTCAAACACAATCAAGTAGTTACATCAAGTTGAGCAATTAACAATTAAACATAATTATTCACATTGGCAAACCAATTACAGTATGCACACCCAAACAATGTCACATAGATGCATATGATGAATGCTTGCACTATGGCTGATGAGTCTCATCTGTCGGTTATCAAGCTAACCCGACAAGTCCGGCTACTAAACCCTGGACTGTCTCCCGTCGCGCATCCCCATGAGTCTATGCATAGCTTTTTCTCTTTTCATTCATAATTCATATACATATATTTAAAACTTTACTCAATGGGGATTAACCTTCCTGGGAATTTATAAGTTCCCGGTTACCCTTACAACGTATGGTAAACAGAGTATCGAGTCTCAACATAAAACACGTGGTGGAAAGTCACGATACTTTACCCAAAAAAACTTGTATCTCAGATAAAAGAAGTGCAAAAGCCACATATTCATTCATCATCATTTCCGCACTTTATTAACACTTCATATCAAGTCAAAACATCATTCCTGCCATATATCACTTTCTCCTCAAATCACTTTTCTTTAAAAACCAAAATCAAACTCATCTTTGTCTCAAAATTCAAAATTTTTCATATCTCAAATTATTCCAAGTTCATAATCCACTTTTTTCTCAAAATCAATTCTCTTTCAAAACTCAGCACCTTATGTGATATTTCTCAAAATTTTCAAAAGACTTTCAAAAATATCATATCAAAAGGAAATTTTCTTTGAAAAGACTCAATTCTTCACTTTTAAATCATTCGTTTGACTATTTCAAATTAGAGTTATTAATTAACATCCTTGGCAAAGATTCAAGACTCTAAGAAAAATAATCTGCCTCATTTCTTAAATTCTTTAGAAATTTTCGGAATCATAGTTACTTAAATTGAAATCAATTAAAACAAAGATTAAAAATCAACACTACGGCATGTAAGCCAAAAGTTCCGAACCACTTTCAAAATCCAAGTTATTTAAGCCCAAAAACCAATTTCATTTCATTCTTAGATTAGAAACCTTTTCAAGACTCAGAATTGTTTAGTTTTGCTAAGTCAAAATTTAAAGAATATTTCAAAAGCAAAACGAATTTATTTAATCAAAGTTCAATTTCTTTTAAAATCCACTAAAACTCCTCCAAAAGTACTTCTTTAATCAAACTTCAAAACATAAGTTCTTTCATATTTAAATCAATCTTAAAACATAAACTTTCCTTAAACAGATTAAACTTGAAATACCTATTTCTTAATAAATCAAGAATCCAATAATAGAACCTCTCAAATTCATTCATTTTCTAAATCACATTTTAAAATAAAATCTTAAATTTCATAAAAATTCGGCAGCATCTCTCCTAAAACTTGGACTTTGCCACCCTTTTCGGGTCCCAACCAAACCATTCTGCAACCCCTTCCACATATTTAAAATCAAATCAGTTTAAAATCAGACTAATCTCAAAAATTCATATCATTCTCATATTTCAAGAAACAACCTCATTTTCAACGGATTATACTCAATTTCAAAACTTTAAGGAAACAACTTCAAGAACCGTCCATTTAACAAAACCAAATAATAATCCAGTCAAACAAACATTCATATCCTACCAATACAACCAAACAATACATAAGATGTATACAATTACTAAAGATATATTTCTCACATCAGTATCCATATATAACAATTTCCAATAATAAAGAATAGTTTTCTGAAAAAGGCCCCTACCTCGATATGCGAAACCGTAACCCACACGTGTCAACTGAACTCTTTTCCTTCAACCCGAAATTAATGGCAACTGAAACCTTAGCTCCGCTTGCTTTCTCAATAGAAGAAACAACCTTAATTCGCAACATGCAAACTCGGTTTCTAATTCCTAAAAGCATCAATATCGCGAAAACCTTAAAACACATAACAGAAAACTAATGGCAAAGATTCTGAGATAGAGATACTTACTGGAATGAAAGAACGACGCAGCAGCCACCCCGAACTTAACTGGCAGCAGCTCTGACAGCGGCCAGAAGCTCCAATGGCTTAGCAACAACCTCAATTTTTGACATGCAAGCCCATAAAAATTAATCCTACAACATCTATATATCAGAATCCTTAACCACAGATAGCTAGAACAATTACAGCAAGAGCTTCAAGGCGCGGACAACTCACTATGAAAAGAAGAATGATAGAAGTGGAGCAGCAGCTCCAATGGCAACCTCCGACAGCGACGACGGAGACAGCTTCACAGACGGCGACGTGGTTTGGCGATGGATTGGCTGGGCGGACTGGCGGCGACAAATCCGACGCGCGTCTCCTCTCTCCGACTTCTAGTATTATTGCTGGTGTAACTGCCTTTAAGTCTGTTATTGAAATTAGTTAAACACATTGTGCATCAGCTCTCTATATATCCTTGCTCTATGATGGAGATTGTAAGCTAGTAACAATAATATTCACAATACATTCACATTGTTTCAGTATCTAAGGTTCTGCTATAGAATTCTCTCTGCATTCATTCAAATTCACTTCAGTTTTCATTTTTCTTTTTCGATCTCTGGTATTTAACACGTTAAGTATATATTAAAATGTCACTAAAATCAATCACCAATATAAAATACAAATTAAAAATGTGTTTACAATATATGTATTTATACATAAATACATAATGATTAATTTTAATAACTAATTTTAGTATACAAATAATATTTATGATGTATTATTATTGAAGCACACTTAATGTAACAACTGTTACGTTGTTGTTTCTATGAATGTACGTTTCCCTGCTATTGCATCAAATTAAAGTTGCATTGCTAGTTGTAGTCACTTTTAGTTCATCGATCATCGATCAACCACAACATTATCACGTTCTAAAGGTACAGAGCCCCCACCAGCATCACCATCAATGAATGCATCATCATTCATGTCATTACATTAAGAGATAGAGAGGAATAAGTATATTGTATAATGTGTATTTATTTATTTATTTATTTATTTATTTTATATAAAAGACAACCCTTAAATGCACTCATCTTTTAAACTTTTTGTCCTCATTCATTAACAGCCAATATTTGTGCTATGCTTTACAAGAAGAAAGCGAAAGAAAAGGGAACATGCATGTGCATGCGAAAAAAATCGATATCTATCATCCATATATATGTTACGAAATATAATCATTAATCCATATCGTCATGGATATTCTTGTAGATTGCATACTTTTGAATAATTAAAATGAAAAGCATTGCATTTGCCTTGGTTATTGGTTATTATTAGGTCAAACTATTGGCCTTTTCTTGACCTTGTCATTTGACTCATTTCTGACGTAAAAGAAAAGATAGATTATTATTACTCAATGGTCAATATACATTCAATGGACGAAGAAAATTTTTTCTCTTACTCGAAACTAGCGATCTCATAATAACTTGCATATTTTATATATAGTTATAGACTTATAGGCTAAGAATGCACTCAACTAACTACTATTCGACTATTATTTAGTATTGACCGTTGATCAGCGGCATAAATAACAGTAGAACTATGTGGAAGTGCTTTTGTAATATATATTTATATTTTACATATTTATATGAAAAGTAATTTTTTTGGAAAAAAGAAAAGTATTGTAAAATAAATAACTAAAGAAGATATAATAATATAAAATAATGAAATATATAATTAGATAGTTCTAATAATAATATTTATCATGATTATTATTTTAATATAATAAAGATGATTAATATATGGAATAAGTATGGTTTTTGTCCTTAAAGTTTTCAGCCAAAATCGAAACCGTCCATCATCTAATTTTCGATTTAAAATCATCATTAACGTTTTTTTCGTATTAAAATCGTTCTTTTTTTTTGGACAAAAATACCCTCCCCTTCTCCTCCTCTCCCCCACCTCCGGTCTCCCCTTCCCCCTCCCTTTCCCCCACCTCCAGTCTCCCCTTCCCCCCTCCCTGTTTTCCCTTCCCCCCACCCCACCCCCGGTCTCCCCTTTTCCCCCTCCCTCTCCCTTCCCCCTACCCCCACCTCCGGTCTCCCCTTCCCCCTCCCCATTTTCCCTTCCTTCCTCCCCCTCCCCGTCTTCCCTTCCCCCCACCTCCACCCCCACCCCTCACCTCCACCTCCACCTCCACCTCCACCAAAGAAGCAGAAACAGAAAACAGAAAATCAACAAATCCAACACAAATTTAACACAAGCAGAAACAGAAAGCAACAAATCAATAAATCCAACACAAATCCAAATCAACAAATTCAAGCACAAAGAAGTAGATGCAGAAGGTGAAGAGCAACGACGGCTAGGTAAATCGGCGGTGGCAGGAGCATGCATGAACGGCGACGTCTTTCTCTAGTCATGGTTCCGGCGGTGGCTCGTGGGCGGACCGGCGATGGTGGCGGCGGCTATGGACTCCTCCCCTCCCTCCCGCATTTCCTTTCTCCCCCCACCCCCAATGCATTTCCTTTACCCCCTCCCCCAAAACGTGTTTTTTTTTTTAATATGGGTAGTTTAGGAATTAAATTAAAAATTTTATTAAAAAGAACGATTTTAATACGAAAAAAAATGTTAATGACGATTTTAAGTCGAAAATTAGATGAGGGATGGTTTCGATTCTGGCTGAAAACTTTAGGGACCAAAACCATACTTACCCCTTAATATATCTAATAATATTATATGTTGTAGTATATGAAGAGAAAAGATAAAGATGAATTTTGTATGTAGAGAGAAAATATTTTGTATTTTTATTGTGTATATTCCCTTGCCTCAGATCATGTTTTTATAGGCGAAAAGAAGTTTGTTTTTCAAACCACATTTATTTTACTTCATCCTAGGGACTTGTTCCTTTCAACATAGAAAATGGGTTGCCCATAAATGTACATCCATTATTATCCTATCCTCGTCACAACATTCTCCCTTGGATGTCCATTTAGGATTATACCTCGTTAAAACTTTACTAAAGAAAAACCTAATGGAAAAAAATTTCAATAAAGGAAAAAGAGTACAATATCCTTTGTGATGGGGACTGCCTCATTGAAAACCTTGTTAAGAAAAATTCAATGGGAAAAAACTTGACCAAGGAAAAAAAGAGTACAGTCTCCCCCTCTTGTCGACATCATTTAATATCTCAAAATCGGTGCATCCCAATCTGTTGTACCAATTTTTCAAAGGAGGATTTTGGAAGTGACTTTGTGAATAAATCTGTCAGATTGTCACTTGAGTAGATTTGTTTGACATCAATTGTCCCTTGATTTTGAAGATCGTGAGTGAAGAAGAATTTGGGAGAAATATGCTTTGTTCTATCACCTTTAATGTATCCACTTTAAGTTGAGTAATGCATGCTGTATTATCTTCAAACAGGACAGTTGGAGCTATCTTATGATCAATCAGTCCACATGATGACAGAATATATTAGATCAAACTCCTGAGCCAAAAACATTCGCGACTTGCTTCATGAATCGCTAGTATTTTAGCATGATTAGAGGAGGTTGCTACTATCGTCTGTTTTGTGGACTTCCATGATATAGCTGTACCACCATATCTAAACAGTTATCCTATTTGAGATCTCCCTTAATGTGGATCAGACAAGTATCCTACATCTGCATAGCCAACTAGTTGTAACTTGGATCCATAGGGATAAAACAATCCCATATCAACCGTTCCATGAAGATATCGAAAGATTTGTTTGATTCCATTCCAATGTCTTCTGGTTAGAGAGGAACTATATCTTACTAGTAAATTTACAGCAAATGATATATCAGGTCTTGTATTATTAGCAAGATACATTAGTGCTCCAATGACACTAAGATACGGTACTTCAAGACCAAGCATATCTTCATTTTCTTCCTTAAGACGGAATTGATCCTTTTCCACATCCAAAGATCTTACGATCATTGGGGTACTTAATGGATGTGACTTATCCATATAAAATATCTTCAAGATCTTTTCTGTATATGTTATTTGATGAATAAAGATCCCATTTTTTGTATGCTCGATTTGCAAGCCGAGACAAAATTTAGTCTTTCCAAGATCTTTCATCTCAAACTCTTCTTTTAGAGTTTTTATAATTGTTGGAATCTTTTTAGGAGTCCCAATGATATTTAAATTATCAACATACACAGCAATTATAATGAATCCAGATGTAGATTTCTTTATGAAAACATATGGACAGATATCATCATTCTTAAATTTGTTTTTGGCCAGATACTCAGTAAGACGATTATACCACATTCATCTAGATTGCTTTAGACCATATAAAGATCTTTGCAATTTAACTGAGTATAACCCCTGTGAATATTCATTGGGTGGTTTAGATATCTTTAGTCCTTCAGGGACTTTCATATAGATATCACGATCTAATGATCCATATAAATAGGCTGTTAGCACATCCATTAAATGCATATGTATTTTATGATATGCGGATAAACTGATCAAATAACGCAATGTTATTGTATTACTACAGGGGAATATATTTCTTCATAATCTATACGAGGCCTTTATGAAAAACCTTGTGCTACAAGTCAAGCTTTGTAGCGTACAACTTCATTTTTCTCATTTTATTTTCTCACAAATATCCATCGGTAACCAACAGGTTTTACATCTTCTAGTGTACGGACTACAAGTCCAAAGACTTTACGTTTTGTAAGTGAGTCTAACTCAACCTTCATGACTTCTTCCCATTTTGGCCAATCATTCCTTTTTCGATATTCTTCGACTGATCTTGGCTCAAAACCCTTATTTTCATGCATGATTTTTAATGTCACATTATATACAAATATTTCATTGACAATTGTCTTATTTCGGTCCCATTTCTCTCCTATAAAGACAAATTTATCGAGATCTCGTCATTTTTATAATTTTCAGGTACCTGAACGTCTTCTGGCGTTAAAATTATATAAGAATTTTGGACAACTGCGGGTATCTTTACTATGTCTTTTTCAAAAGGAATGGTATTGACCTCTTTTCTTTTTCGAAGATTTTTGTCTTTGGAACCAACAGGCCTGCCACGCTTCTTGCGTGAGTTTGTTTCGGTGGCAATTCGTACGACTGGGACATCAATTCGAATTGGGACATTTTTCGCTGATATATAAGATTTGGTTATCCTCTTTGTATCGAAAAATGCACCAGTAAATTCATTTGCTATTCTTTGCAAATGTATAATCTTTTGAACTTCTAGTTCACATTGCCCTTATCGAGGATCTAAATGCACCAAAAATGATGCATTCCAATTAAGTTCCTTTTCAGAAAGCTTATTCTCTCCCCTTAATGTTGAAAATTTTGATTCATAAAAATGACAATCTGCAAACCGGGCTTTAAATATATCTCTCGCTTGTATCTCAAGATACCTCACTATAAAAGGAGAATCATATCCAACATATATTCTCAATTTTCTTTGGGGTCCTATTTTGGTGCGAGAAAGTGGTACAATGGGAACATAAATAGCACACCCAAATATTCTAAAATGGGAAATATTTGGCTGCTGGCCAAAATCTAATTGCATAGGAGAGAACTGATGGTAACTCGTTGACCTCAAACGAATAAGTGTTGCAGCATGTAAAATAGCATGTCCCCAAACCGAAGTTGAAAAATTATTTGTTCTCATAAGTAAGGGTCTAGCAATTAACTGGAGGCATTTAATAAAAGATTCTGCTAATCCATTTTATGTGTGAACATGAGCTACTGGATGTTCAACACTTATTCCATTAGCCATACAATAAGCATCAAAAGTTTGGGAAGTAAATTCACCAGCATTATCAAAATGAATTGCTTTGATTGGATTTTTTAGAAATTGTTCTTTTAATCGAATAATTTGAGCAAGTAATCTCGCAAACGCCAGGTTGCGAGAAGACAATAGGCACACATGTGACCATCTCGAAGATGCGTCTATTAGGACCATAAAATATTTAAAAGATCCACATATATCACCTTGAATCCTTTATAGGAATTCAAGGGACTCAAATCCAATCTTTACTGGTGATAACCGTAAAATTAATTTTCTCTGAAAACATACAGCATAACAAAATTTACTAGATTTAAAAATCTTCTGGTTCTTTAGTGAATGTCCATATGAGTTTTCAATAATTCTCCGCATCATGGTTGTTCCCAGATGAAAGTGAGGACAACTTTTCTAATATAACCTTTTTATTTGAATCATGAGTTTGTGATACATAAGTACTCATGATTTCTCTCATTCATTGTTTCAATATGATATCCATTTCGGCAAAAATCTTTGAAACTCAAAAAGTTTCTTAGAGACTTAGTAGATAATAGTGCATTATTAATTATGAATTTTGTTCCTCCAAGAAACAAAATTATAGCTCTTCCAGAGCCTTCTATCATATTGCTCGAACTAATAATAGTATTAACATATTCTTCTTTTGGCAGAAGATGGGTAAAATATATATTATTTTTGAGAATGGTGTGTGAACTTGTACTATCCGCAAGGCAAACATCTTCACTATATATCCTTACCATTCTCTTCAAAGACAAATAATAATAAAATGAGTAGAAATATTTACGCAGTAAAATTATTTCCTTGATTGAAAATATTTTTCTAAAAAGTGTAGTATATACTAAAAATTTTATTATTATTATCTTGACACATTCAATAATTTTGAAATTCATAAACATTTTATTAAACATTATTTATATACATTATACTTGAAATTCAGATGCATAGAAAATAAAACTTGACAAAGAATTCTTTACATTATTTATTTACATGAATACTTAACAATCTCACATATTAAACTATTTCATCATTGATCAAATGACCAATATTTCCTTCAGGATCCTCAAAAAAATCAGATACATCATAATGAGTGGTGGAACTTTCAGCATCATTTGAATCGAAATTTGTCTCCTTTCCTTTGTCATCTTTTTTTAAAGATACTTGATAAAGATCGACTAGGTGCCTTGGGGTACGGCAGGTACGTGACCAATGGTCCTTTCTACTACAATGGAAACATTTATCCTTTGTTAATTTATTTTACACAATATTTCTTTCTTTATTCCACTTCTGGTGAGATCCTTTTTTGTGAACATAATTCCTTTTCCTTCCATAATTTTTCTTGTCACTAAAACCTTGACATTTATCTCTTCTGGGGTAATGGTTTGCCGCATTTACTTCAAAAAATGGGGCGGCGCCAGTTGGGGGCTACGCTTCATGATTTTTTAAGAGCAACTCATTGTTGCATTCAGCAACAAGAAGGCAAGAAATTAACTCAATATTTTTTTAATCCTTTTTCTCGATACTGCTGTTGCAAGAGCACATTCGAGGCATGGAAGATTGAGAAAGTTTTCTCTAACATATCATTATCAGTTATCTTTTCCCCACATAATTTCATTCGTGAGGTGATTCGAAACATTTCTGAATTATATTCATTTATGCATTTAAAATCCTATAGACGCAAGTGCATCTATTCATATCGGTCTTGAGGAAGTATCACCGTCTTTTGATGATTGTACCTTTCTTCAAGGTCTTTCCACAGATCTGCAAGATCTTTTAATGTGACATATTCATTTTTCAATCCTTCGTCAAGATGACGACGAAGGAAAATCATGGCCTTGCCTTTATCCTTCTAGAATATATTATTTTTATCCTTAATGGTATCTCCAAGATCCATTGAATCAAGATGGATTTCAGCATCTAATATCTATGATAAATAATTGTTTCCAGATATATCAAGAGCATTAAATTCAAGATGAGAGAGTTTCGACATAATAAAAATTTGTTACATAAGTCTTTCAAAAATTTGATCAGAGTCTCGTACTGATAACGTGTTGTAAAATAAATAAATAAGGAAGATGTAATAATATAAAATAATAAAATATAATTAGATAGCTCTAATAATAATATTCACCATGATTACTATCTCAATATAATAAAGATGATTAATATATCTACTAATATTATATGTTGTAGTATATGAAGACAAAAGATAAAGAAGAACTTTGTACGTAGAGAGAGAGAGAGGAAATATTTTGTATTTTTATTGAGTATATTCCCTTGTCTTAGATCATGTTTTTATAGGCGTACAAAAGTTTGTTTTTCAATCCACATTTATTTTCCTTCATCCTAAGGACTTGTTCCTTTCAACATAGAAAATAGGTTGCCCATAAATGGACATCCATTCTTATCCTATCCTTGTCACAACAATAAGCTTTTATTTAAAAAAATAGCCGAGCGGCACTTGTAAATCACATAAAACACATAAGATCTAAAACTAAAGAAAAAAAAGGGATAAGTTTTATCTTAAACTATGATTTGAGAGGAGACACAGAGTTTGATTACAAAAAATTTTATAAGACAGAAATAGAATCAAATTACAAGTTCTATTATTTCTAAAATTACATAGAAAATGTTGCAATACAGAAAAACATCCTCTCTTCTTCTCTGAATAGGTCCGATAGCTTTTTGAATTTGAAAATATTTTCATAAACAAAAAGTTTTCTCATTATATTCATCCATTCCTGTAATATTATTTCCAAAACACCCTTGAAAGAGAACTAATACACCACAAAAGAGAGAGAACAACCACAAAAAATTATTATAAATTCTCATATCTAGATCTTTGAAAGAAAAAACGAAAAAAAAAGTATAAGGGAGGGACAACGGCGGCAAAGGTGTGGAAGGTAGGAGAGTAGTGGTGGTGTGAGTAATGTGACAGGTAAAGAGTAAAAGTGAAATTATAAGTTTATAACTATAAAAAATAAAGAAGATAATAGTTGATAAATAAGATTTTGAGAACCAAATCGATTATCGAAATGTTTTAATTACTGGTTCACTAATTTACTGGTCTAACCAGTCTAACTGTGATTCAACAAAAAAAATCATTTTATAATTATAACTTTGAAGTTTCAAATAACCGAAGCAATAATCATTCAAGAAATGAACCATTTTTTCTTCAAACTCTCTATACATCATCCTTGATAATTTTTTTCATAGGAATAAATTCCAAATCCAAATCCAAATCCAAATCCATAAATTTCTTGGATCCGTCATTTGCCCTAAATAATACCGGTTGGGTATCTCTTGGGATCCTTCAAAGGAAAATAACACAAATACCATGAGCAAGTTCTGGATTATATATGTATAATTGCTAACAGTTCTAGATCAGGGTAAGGGCGAACTGCTTTTCTAATAATTAGAAAAGATCACAATTGCAATTGTAAAATGAACAAGTACATTGATAACCGTTAGTAGAAAGCATGTTACGCAATTCACTATATTTTGTGACTAAATTACTAACTACTCAATCAAAGGCTCATATTACACTCGATTTTATTCAAGTTGCACGCTCTTCTATCTCATGTTTTCAAGCACCTGCAAATTCCAAAAACAAGAAGCATCCATTTCAATAAATAAATAAAACTCAGTCACTATTTGTTTATTAAAACCATACTCAGCTTAATTTGAAATCTCTAATCTGGTGGAGTTATCAGTAAGAATAACATTGGCTCCAATTTTTTCTGCAACCAAACCAGGCAAGGAAGTTCCGACACCAAGCTGCACGAAACATTAACAAGATGAGATGGGAAATGATGATAGTTCATACTTCATATTGAATCTACAATTAAATTACTACGTTGCAGGGCACACGAATAGGCCATAGTCCTCCTTCATGTTCTGCGTTAAGAGAGGAAAATAGTAAACACAAAGCAGCACATCACAACCCAAAAAAGTCACAAAACAAAAAACACGAAACAGTAGCAGAGAGCTAATCAATAATCATTAATCAGATAATCATTCAATAGAAATACAAAAATTATTCAATAATCATTCAATGATTTCTGAACAAAACATAAAAAATTAAGTAAAATATTATTTTTGTCTCAATATTTGGGTAAATTCTAAAGTTGTTCCTAACGGTAAATCATCCTATTTAATTACCTAATGTTTTAAAATTGGCTCAATATTGTACTGCGGTTAGAAATCCATTAACAAAATTGACGGTAGGACAAAATTGAGACGATTTTGAAACATTAGAAACTTAAATAGGACAAAAACATTGGGAACAAAAACGATACATAAAAATAAATTTTAATTTTATCCTTCAATAATATCAATTTTTTACGTTACATAGTTATTCAATTACTTTTTAATTTTATTTTTAATTAAGAACAAAATTAAAAAATAAATTAAGTAATTATTTGCAATAAAAAAATTAAAATTATTGAAAAAGATAAAATTTATTAAAAAGTTAAAAAAATTTCAATAATTTTAATTTTTAATAAATTTTAATCTTTTTTTCAATAATTTCAATTTTTTTACAATAAATAAATACTTAATTTATTTTTTTATTTTCTCTTAATAAAAAAAATTCACTTAAAAAAATAATGTGACTAAAAATCAAATTAAAAAATAATTGAATAATTAACTACCGTAAAAATTTGATATTATTTAAGAATAAAATTAGAAATAAATTTTAACTAAATTAAACGTTAAAAAATTTTGACACATTAGAGACAAAAGGCACAATTTATACTTTATTATATATGTATTATTTTTTTTGCAAATTTATGTGCTAGTCATTTTACAAATATTTCACAATGAGTAAAAATCTTTTAAGAGTAAAATTAATAAAAAAATAAATTTATTTAGAATAAAAGTAATGTGATTAAGTGTAATTTACTTAGATATGATTAAAAAATAATTGAATAATTATGTATCGTAAAAAATTAATGTTATTAAAGGATAAAATTAAAATTTATTTCTATGTATCGTTTTTGTCCCCAAGGTTTTCATTATATTTAAGTCCCTAACGTTTTAAAATTGTCTCAATTTTGTCCCACCGTCAATTCTATATAAAGACAATATTAAGCCAATTTTGAAACGTTAAGGACTTAAATATGATGATTTAAACGTTAAGGACAACTTTAGAACTTACCCCAAATGTTGGAGACAAAAACGATACTTTACTCTAAAAAATTTTAAAAACGAAGAACAAGTGAGCTCTGAGTCTCTGACCTTCAATTGCAGAGGAGGACGGACGGCGACAGACAATGGCAAAGAGACGACGATGATACGACGATGATACGACAGCAAACGTGCCGAGCTAGAATAGAGCCTGGGTTTAGGACAGGAGGAAGGAGGAAGCCGCAAAGACGCCGACAACCACAGACGGTGGCAGTAGAACCGAATTCAAAAGCTAAGGTTTGGTTTGGGTTTTTGTTTCTTCAGAGAGAATGACTTTGCTTTCTTTGTTGTGCTGAGTGAGAGTGACACATGAAGGAGGGGTGGGTTTGGGGGAAGAGGCGTGAGTCACACGTGGGGTGGGTTTCTTTTTTTTTTTGAAATTAAACAAAATGACGTCGTTTTTAAGAATTGGCGGATTACTGGTTCGGTCTAATTGACTGATTTCCGACCGATTTACCAATTTTTTAATTTCAGTTTCAGGTATTGGATCAAACCATTTTTATTGTTGGTTTCTGGTTAAACTGATTTGATCGGTCGGTTCGATTCGATTTTCAGAATCATGTTGATAAGAAAGGATAGAAAGAGATAAAAAAAAAAGAAAGAAATTAAAGAAAACAGGAACGGAGGAGGGTCACTGCAGTCCAGACAACTGAGGCAGCAACGGTGACCTTTAGAGAAACTTCGTGTTTTCTTTAACGAAAAGAGAAAAGGAAAAGCAATTGTTGACTACATACTATTTTTTTTATGTGAAAAGTTATTTTATTTTATATTTTAGTTTTAAATTTAAAGAAAGGATGCCACTTCATTTCTAAGGTTAGGTAATGCTAAACATGAATTAAGGATTATTTTTTTATTAGTTTTAATAAACATTTGATTTTTAAAAACATAAAATTTTTAAAATATTTTATTTATCAATAACAAGTTTTTATCTTAGCCAAAATCCTTTTATACATATAAGGAATAGAAATGTTTGAATACAATAATTTGAGTAAGCATAAAAAAGTAATTGACGTATAGAGATATGTATTTAGTATTAAAAAAATTATGTTATTATGCAGTTGTAAAGATACATGTTTGCTCGTGAATAGAAAAGACGATAACACTGATTGAGATTGTTAAACGGCGTTCGAAGGAGGCTGTTCAGTGGTGCAATTGTTGTGGGTAAGAGGTGAAAATGAACTATAAAGTGGTGTAATTGGAGTAGATCAAAGGTCAACCGTAATTTTTGAACTAGGGTAAATTAGAATAACTATAAGTAATTAAGAGATGGTTGTTTTTTTTATGTAATGTGCTTTAGAGTCTAGCCCAATAAAAATTAGCTAGATTTCCTTTTAGTTACTTAGTAAAATTGTATTATAAAACTAATTTGGGTTGATTGAGTGATCAATTCACTCGTCTGTTTAAGTAAGTGTTGGGGGTTTGAATCTCACCTTGTATATATAGTAACTCATTGATCAATAGCAGACTCTTAAATAAAGTTCAGACTGACAATAAATTAATTTTTAACCTATCAAATTATAGAATATCATAGATAAAAAAATTGTATTATAAAATATTTAATTATTTTATTATGTCTAATGTAATTATTCTAATGATCGATTGTTACTCTATGGCCAATTCATAAGTAACTCGGTCTAACACCCAAAAAATAAAGCATAATTAAAATAGTCGATTCTATCATTATAAATCTGTTATGATAAGAAACAATATTTTTTTTTATAAATCCTAGTTATACGTCAATTACAATAGCAATTGAAACCCAAAATGATTAATGCAAGGTAGTTATTCTAAAAGAAGAGGAAATAAAAGTAAAATTCCTTAAATCCGAACAAAACATAAAAATACAAGAGTTAATTTGAGTATTAAAGTTCTTTTGGTAGATACTCACATAATCCTGTAAAAAAGGATAAAGACATGATTACTTTCCGTAAGTAGACGAGTTTTATCTTTGCAGACCTTATGAAAATATAAACTTTTTATTAAAAAGAATGTATAAAACAATATGTATAAATATGCTGTAATTTGATAGTTGATTTTTGGTGTTTATATATATATATATATATATATATATATATATATATATTGCAATTGGGGAGAGATGGCTGAGTGGACTAAAGCGTCGGATTGCTAATCCGTTGTACGAATTTTTGTACCGAGGGTTCGAATTCCTCTCTTTCCGTTTTTCTTTCTTTTTCTTATCACAATCAACAATCATAAGTATTTGTTTGGAATATGTATTGGAAGGTGGTCCTTGCGATTCACACGGGATTCCACGTGTCCCATGCTACTCGGGTCAGAGCGTAAGCTAGTGATGGACGTTCGCCATCTAGGGTGCAGCACTCCACCGCTTCGCCTAGTAGCACGACGCTTGTATAGTTCTCCCTTTTAGATACGGACAATAGGCACAAATCAAGTATATTTTTTTAGATCAGGGAGCAACTTGATGAATAATCAATTGGGTCGTTGCGATTACGGGTTGGATGTCTAATTGTCCAGGTGTTCCAAATCGTCCACACTAACAATTCATCCCTCTCCTCCAAAAGGTGATTTTAGTAAATAACCAGATATAATACTTGGATTAAGGGTCAAGTTGGTAATTGAACAAAAATCCGATAGACTTATTTGAGGGTCGTATTCTATGGTTACGATTCTACCATATATGTCTTTTTCATTCCGGCGAAAATCGATTTTACGGTATAGACGCTTATGACCTCCCCCTCTATGCCCTGCGGTAATGATTCCTCTGGCATTATATACCATAAGAAATCTAAGATAAATAAAGTGAATGTGTGGTTGTTTAGAATACAAATCTTTTTATACCGAATTATTAGATGAATTTTTGTTGATCTCGTAACAAGCATAAAACCAACGGTTTACCAATCATGCTCTTATTGGGCTACAATTTTCAATCGGCTTATACTGGACCATGTATTACTGGGTTCCATCTCAAAGTTATTATTGGATGTTAGTTGGTTACAATGATAAAAGGTGAACTAATATGTACACCAAAAAAAAAAGTGAACCAATACCAAAATAATAAAAAAGGGAATCCAGCTCCGGCTCCGATTCCCCTTTAATTTTATACATTTTTAATAACCCAGATTGGAGAAGAATCATCGGAAATTCGAAATGATAGCCACTTAGCCACTTAGCCAGACCGAAGGAGTTGACTCTGACCACTGAATATGGGGTTGACCCTAGACCAAAAAAAGAGTTGACCAAAATTAATTACCAAAGGGATACTAATTATTCAATTCATTGTTCTAGAGTATGAAACTATTTATCCAAGAGAGAGTTAAAAAACTACGTTGGGCTGAAGACTTAGTTTGATTTTTTTAAAAAAGTTAAAATATCTATAAATCAAATTAAAAATAATTTTTAATAAATATAAATAAAAATAACTGTATTTGATAAAATAGATTTTGAAATAAAAAAAATTATAATAGATATAAATAGAGAAAAAAAATTATTTTGAATTGAAATTTAGTATCAATAAATTAATTAAGAATAAATTTAGATATTTATTAATATATTAAATGATATTATAATTTTCATTTTCAGTAAATACAAGCTAGTTTTGAAAAATATGTCTTCAGATGCTTTTAAAAATATTTTTAACTTTTAAAAATACAAAAAATATAATCTTTCTAATATATCAAATACAAAATATTTATATTTTTAAAGAAAATTTATTAAACTAAGTCTATTTATTCTGTTTGGTGACATAATCACTAATAAGGTAGACCTAGAAAACACATAAATATTGAGTACCATAATAAGCTTTAAAGAAGATAAAAATAAAATATGCTTAAGTAATTTTTATTAAGAAAACTAAAAAAAATTGCTTCCAATTATTATTATTATTATTATTATTATTATTATTATTATTATTATTATTATTATTATTATTATTATTATTATTATTATTAAAGCACTATAAATTTGATTATTTTAAAATAAGTAAAAAAAATTTGGAGCCAATAATTTTTAGTATTTTTTGTCATCATTTGACTAATATGAATATTAAATTATCTTTGTCAAATAAATTTTATTAATTTATATGTGCAAATTTTGAAAAAAATGGATGTAATCTATATTAATTGATATGTGCAAAATTTTAGTAAATATAGGTGTAAATTATATACTTCTTATGAACAAAATATCTGTAAATATGAGTGCAAATTATTGCTAATCAAGTACTGACAAAAAATAATAATATTTGCTGACTATATAACATGTTCATAAGTAAAATTGAATTTTAAGTAATTACCTAAATAAGTTCTTGAAGTTTTAAAAATAATACACTTTAACTCCTAAGATTTTAAAATACACAAAACAGTTTCTAACGTTTACTTTAGTCACTAACATAGAATATTAATTTGTACATGTGACTGTTAAGTGTACACGTGTGCAACATTGACAAATCAATTCCTAAGATGAAGTACAAAACAATCTCCGAAGAGTTTAAAATTTTTTTAAGTAGTTTCTAAAAAATTTTAAAAATTTTAAAATAGTCCTTCTAATATTTTTAATTTTTTTCAAAAGCTAATATTTTATAAAATTTTTGTTTATCATAATAATAAAATATTATTGAAAAATATATAATAAATAAAAAATTATAAAAATAACAAAATATATACTAAAAAATAATTTTATTAATTAACACTAAATAATCATTAAAAATAATATTATTTAATCATTAATATATAATACCTACATTAATAAGGTGACCTATAATAACAACTAAATCTAAGAAGTCATTGCATTATAAAAGTAATTATTTATATACCTAAAATTCTAAGATATTGACATCAAATAAATTTAGAAAAATATTCTTAAGTGAAAAAAATTTATTTTTTCTAGGCATAATTACTAATTGTAGTAGCACAAATAGTTTTAACAACAAGTATTTTTGTGCAACATTATAACTAGTGAATCTCAAAACTTTTTAAGAAACATGAAC
The DNA here is from genome assembly GCF_003086295.3 of Arachis hypogaea. Taxonomy (NCBI): domain Eukaryota; kingdom Viridiplantae; phylum Streptophyta; class Magnoliopsida; order Fabales; family Fabaceae; genus Arachis; species Arachis hypogaea. The sequence continues at coordinate 107,611,789 of NC_092036.1, forward strand.
AAAACACTTTACTCCGTATTTTCTTCTCCTCCATCATCCCATCGCTGCTGTGCTTCATCTTCCTCTTTTTCGGCATATCTTTTTCATGTCTATCGGTTTCATCATCTTCTTATGCACAAATGTTTTTGCCACGCTTAGGTGGCTATGTTTTGCCTTTGCTATTGCTGGAATTTTTTTATGAGTTCTTCTCTGTCCCTGAGTTTCCCATGTATCACACTTTCTCAGGTACACCATGCAACTTTTGAAAAATTAATAACTGTTTTTATGTTATGAGATTTGATGGATTATGTGCTTTATCATTTATTTGAATTGAATGGAGGTACCTAAGTTTATTTGTTTGTCTATGATGAACAGAGAAAGATATCACCAAAGACCTATATATGTTCTGTTATTTCTATTAAGAGATATATCCGAGATATAGCTCATCGCAGAAGGGGAGATGTCGCCCTCTCTTCTCCATAGATGAGTTATATGCTGGACTCCAAAGAACACCATACGGGGTAGGTACCTACAAAAGAAATTTCGAGACTCAAATAAGTAATAATTCAAAGAAAATAGCGAGAGTGACTTAAATAAGTATTAAGCATAGTTATTAAAATCGAACCGGACCAACCGGTTCGACCAAAAAATCGATAAATTAGTCCGGTCCAAATTTCGAACCGCTTAAGGTACAGAACCGATCAAACACGATGTGAACCGGACCAAACCGAACTGCTCGGGTCGCAGTTGAAGGAGAGTCTACGACGCAGGGTTCGAACTCCTTCATTCAAAGATGCAAGAAGGATGGTTGTACCACCAAGCTAGCATACTTCTTACTATAATATATATACAAATTATAATACATATACTAATTTTTTATTTTATTTATATTCAATTTATTTTAATTTTAAAGTCACTCATCTTTAAATCAATTATATTTTATTAAATTATAAATTTTATTAATCACAATTTATTTTTTCTTTTCATGATTATATGATATCTATTAATATTATTTTTTCAATAAATACTTATAGTATATAATAATAGGTAAAGATTCACATGCAGTTTGTCTTCATATAAAGTTGATAGTTGAAAATTCTTAGATGATATTTAGTCAAATTTGTCAAATCATCTAACGGTTCTTAAATATCAACTTCACATGAAAACAACTGTATGTGAGTTTTCACTTATAATAATATAATAATAAAATAAATATAAACTAATTAATAAAATATTAAAATTTGAAAATAATAATTATTTTTATAAAAACAAAATAAAATATTTATAATAAAAAATAATTAAATTTTATATAATTATTTAATTATACCGGATTAACTGGTTCGACCAGTGACCCACTAGTTGAACCAATAACCCAGTGACCCAGTAACCTGACCGGTTCGATTACCGATTCGGTTCTGATAATTATGGTATTAGGTTTTTATATATCTTTTATCTTCACCTAATGTTACCTTATATAGATTAAACATTTTGAATATGCTCTTTTAGCGAATCATAAGCTACAGTTGTGGTGAGAACTGTGATTACCGTGATATTCTCATTATCATGGTAATAATGTGTGATGAAGTCATCATGTTGTTGTGCTTAGCGTTATCATATTTTTGAGTTATGGGTCAAGTTATAATTTCTTTGGGCCGAGGTATAGGTTCCATTGGTCGAGTCATAGGCAATGAATCAAGATTTGTTCTCCGAGCAATAGGTGGTAGTTACCGAGTAATACGAAATGGACTAGATTGTAACGGTCAAATTATAGGTATAACGATCGAGTGATGTGTTGGTTATCTATGAGCCATGAAAATCCTAACATTCTTTTGACCTAATCTCCGAATTATAGTTTGTAACTGCTAAATTATAATGACCATATCATGTTCCATTTTAATTTTATTTTGCTATACAAAAGAAAAGTAATTTGCTTTGTTGAGTACATTATCTGTTCACCTTGGTTACAAATTGAAACAGACACTTGACTTGAAGTCAAAGTAGAATTTAACTAGTATTCTGAAAGGTCTCTTATATCCTGTGTTATGTTAGGAGAATATAAAATTTGCAATCATGTTTTATATATATGTATATTTTTGTATCGATAATCTCTTATCTAAATTGAGAAATAGTGTCTTACTTATAAAGTTTGCATATTTTTATACTTTGTTTAATATGTATATTGGATTATAATTTCATAATTTTGTTTTCAAAATTCATAAAATAAAAATTTTTTTAACATAAAAAAATTTTCAAATTACTTTATGCAGTCTAATAAATATTTCGATGCAGTAGATAAGCATAGTTGCTTCAATTGCAATTCAGATTTATTTTATGTTTGAAAGATCATTTTTATTTGCATACTATTGAATGATCAATTATAATATATGCTTCTATTATAAGTCTAGTTGTTTTATTTTGAGTTTAATAAAATCCTATTATGTTCATCAACAAACGACTCTTCACTCTTATGTATTGAATTTTTTTTCATCTTATCTTTGTCTTTGGGACCTAGTTATTATCCTAATAAGTTAGGTAACTTTTGGATAATATTTTAAACCAAAATTTAAGCTCAGCCATTTGTAAAACATACTAACTTTGATGAGCAAAACATGTTAACTACACAACTAACTCAAATTTAAAACAAAGTTCTTAGTCTTAAATGTGGATGAGTTGGTGGCTATGATTTGAAGTTAATTGCTTAGTGATAAATGCTAGTAAACTTTGGAATAAGTAGTGTTTACTTTAATTTTAGTAAAACTCTAAACTTTAATTACTGCATATATTTTATTAATAATGTTATGTTTAATTTTCTTTTTAAATTATGCAAGTCAGTATGCATTATCAAGATATACTAATGCCATACCTTCTGTAGTAAATTCTAAAACTTTTCAGGTAGCTGAGTTTGAACAAGGTGATGCTAAGCCAAAATAATGTTGAACATAAAAAATCTAAACTAAGACTTACTCAACTTCAACATCAACTTCATTCGAATGAAGAACCTGGTGCATTAATATTATCTACATATATAAAAACATAAGGAATAATAGCATAGAATCTACTTGTATAAAAACATAAAAAATAGTAATATAAAAGCATTAGAGTTATCTACTTTTAGCTAATGTATAATTATTCATTAGATCTTTGACTCGTAATGAAATTATATTAATTGAAAATTTTATAAAAGGTGTTTCTTTTCTGGAATTCTTTTGTTTTAATTTTTTTATTTTAGTTTTAAATTACACAATTTTAATTTAAAATTAGAAATATATTGAACAAGGTTTATGATAAACCAATAATTATTATTACATACAAGGATCAAGAGAAGCAATTTTTTGCGATAGATAAACAAATAAGAAAAAACACGAATAAGAAGATTCACCAATGGTGAATTGGAAATTAGAGGATTCACTAACAATAAATATTTTGATAGATGAAGATGTGTAAATAAGATTTAAATATAATAGAGAATCAAAGAAAATATATTTATAAAAAAAATAAATAAAAAAATTATTTAAAGATATATTTATCTCTCTAAAAAAATTGAACTTTTTCTTTAAATATTATAAAAATTATTTTTTTAATAATTTTGTATTAATCGTTCCTTTCAATAAATAAATCTTTCTAACAATTTTTATAATAATTTTTCTAAAATTTTTTGTATATAAACAATCAAATTTAAGATAAATAGACTAAAAATTTTAGAAATTAAAATTTATTAATTAAAAAATAATTATATATAAATTATTCAAAAGAACCATTTTAAATTTTTTAAAATTTTTCAAAAACTGTTGTAATATTTTTAAATTTTTAAAAACTGTTTTATATTTATTTTAGAGATTAATTTGTTCAAATTGTACCGTAATATTTTACATTAGCAATTATCATTAATAATAAAAAATTGTATTATCTAATAAAATAAATATTAAAAATTATTTTATATATTTTGAAATTTAAAACAATAAAATGTCAAAAGTGAATTTCCATAATTATTCTTGATTCTTGAATTCTTTCTCCCAATCTTTTTTAATTAAGAGTCGGTTCCAAAAAAGGTGAACCCATTAAAAGAAGGAGAAAGAAGAGAAAGATGACTCTAGATGATGATAGTTCCATCTACGTTTGGACGCTTCCCTAGGACGCTTTCAAACAAACTCTTTCATTTGGACGTGGACTTGTTGGAGGAGTATGCTGCTGTTGCATTGTTTCAAGAGTAAGGTATCGGCAACAAAACTGCATGTGTACTAACAGTTTTTTTTTTTTTTTTTTTTATGTTGAGATACTACGAGATAAGCTATGCTTAGGAAAAGTGACCAAATACTCATGTAATTAGGGCTAGTAAACAGGTCAAATTTTATAGAGCCGACTCATTTAGTCCACTAAAAAGAACGAATTAATCTAAAAATTAAATTCGTCTTAAAAGAATAACACATTTATCTTTATTGTAAAGTTAGTTTTGATTGAAAACTAGATGAAAAAGTGAGCTAAAAATCTCCTAAGTGTAACCGATTTTAAGAGCTGTAACAAAAAATAAAGTTTGGTTGAATTAAAATTGGTTAATTGTGTTCTTCATGTGTGAATGTTTAATTTCTTAAAATTGGATGTTTATATGTTTGATTTTTTTATAAAAAGCTAGTGATTTATAAGCTAAACAATTCGGTTTCATATACTATTATACATGTAAATTTGAATAGATAATAATCTATATGTGGATAAAATTTTGTCATAAAAAATAATACTTTTTATTTTTTGTTGTTGTCCACACAACTTAAACCAATCTAAATTTTGGATTAGAAATTCTATAGTCACCTGGTAAAAAGTGTGCTTTGGTTGCATTCCAAAAGCTCTTCATTTTTAGGAGTTGTGTTTATCGATCGGAAGTTGTTGTAAAAGTGCTGGAAACTGGTCTTTTCAGATTCAACTAATGACTTTAAAAAATTTATAACTTTCAATCTTTAACCTATAAAATCTGAGAATTTAGAATGATAAAGTAGATCCTTTAAATTTTTAAACAAAATTAGATTTACTTTAAAATTCTGTTTGGTGACATAATCACTAATGAGATAGCCCTGGAAAACACATAAATATTGAGTACCATAATAAACTTTAAAGAAACTCAAAATAAAATATGCTCAAGTAATTCTTATTAAGAAAATTAAAAAAATTGCTTCTAATTATTATTATTATTAAAGTATTTTTTTAAAGCAGTATAAATTTTATTATTTTGGAATAAGTAAAGAAAAATTCTTGGGATTTAGTAATTTTTAATATTTTTTGTCATTATTTGACTAATAAATACTAAATTATTTTTACTAAATAAATTTTATTAATTCATGTGTGAAAATTTTGAAAAATATGGATACAAACTGTATTAATTCATGTTGTAAAATTTTAATAAATATAGGTGCAATCTATATATTTCTTATGTGCAAAATATCTGTAAATATGAGTACAAATTATTGCTGGTCAAGTGTTGATAAAAAATAATAATATTTGCTAACCATGTAGCATTGTCAATAAGTAAAATTGAATTTTAAGTAATTACTTAAGTTAGTCCCTGAAGTTTTTAAAATAATACACTTTAATTTCTAAGATTTTAAAATACACAAAATAGTCTCTAATATTTACTTCCGTTAGATAATACTAAATATCCACGTGTGCGATACGAACAAATAATCGATTTCTAAGGTGAAGTACAAAACAATCTTTGAAGAGTTTTAAAAATTTTAAAAATTTTAAAACATTCCTTTCGAATATTTTTTATTTTTTCAAAAATCATCATTTTATAATATTTTTGTTTATCAGAATAATAAAATAATATTAAAAAATATATAATAAATGAAATACAAAATAACAAAATATATACTAAAAGATAATTTTATTAGTTAACACTAAAATATCACAAAAAATAATATTATTTAATCATTAATCTATAATACCTATATTGAGGTGACGTAGAAACCATAATATATAATAACAACTAAATTTAAAAAGTCATTGCATTACGAAAATAATTATTTATATACCTAAAATCTTAAGATATTGAGATCGAATAAACTTAGAAAAATACTTCTAAGTGAAAAAAAAAAAAAAAACCTATTTTTTTGACATAATTGTTAATTGTAGTAGCACATATAATTTTAACAGCAAGTATATTTTGTGCAATATTATAACTAGTGAATCTCAAATTTTTCTAAGAAACATGAACAAAACACCTTGTTCCGTGTTTTTTCCTCCTACATCTATCATCTCCGTCGGTGTTGTACTTCCTTTTCCTCTTTTCTTAGCATATTTTCTTCATTTTTATCGATTTCATCTTCTTGTGCACAGATGCCTTTATATAGATTGAATAGAGACTAAACATTTTGAATATACTTTGACAACGAATCAAAAGCATCGGTTGTAGTGAGAATTGTGGTGATGATGTATGATGAAGTCATTATGCCATTGTACTGAGTGTTATCATTTTTTGAATTATGGACCGAGTTATAATTTTTTTGGACCAAGATATAAGTTTTATTGGCCGAGTCATAGGTAATGGATCAAGAATTATTTTCCGAGTAATAGGTTGTAGTTATCGAGTAATGCGAAATGGATCAAATTGTAATTTCGAATTATAAGTATAACGATCGAGTTATCTGTTGGTTTTTGATGAGCCATGAAAATTCTAACGTTCTTTTGACTTAATATCCGAATTATAGCTTATAACTACAAGTTAAAGTGACCATATCATGTTCCATTTTAATTTTATTTTGTTATGGTAAAAAATAAGTAATTTGTTTTGTTGAGTACATTATTCATTCGTTTTGGTTACAAATTGAAACAAGCACTTGACTCGAAGTCAAAGTAGAATTTAGTTAGTATTCCGAAAGGTCCCTTATGTCCTGTGTTATGTTAGAAAAATTTAAAATTTTGAATCATGTTTTATATTTTGCTTCTTTTTTTTGTATCGAGAATCTCTTACCTGAATTGAGAAAAAGTGTTTTACTCATAAAATTTACATAATTCTATACTTTGTCTAATAAGTATAGTGGATTATAACTTCATATTTTTTTTTTAAATTCAGGAAATGAAAAACTTAACCATAAGAAAATTCCCAAATTATTTATGCAATTTAATGAATATTTCCATGCACTAGATAATCATGATTGCTCAATTGCGATTCAGGTTTATTTTATATTAGATAGATCATTTTTATTTGTATACTATTGAATGATCAACGATAATATATACTTCTATTATTAGCTTAATTGTTTTATTTTGAATTCAATAGAATTCTATTATGCTTATTATCAAACGACTCTTCACTCTGATTTATTGATTATTTTATTTTCTCTTATCTTTATCTTTAGGACTTAGTTGTTATGCTAATAAGTTAGACAATTTTTGGATAATATTTTAAATCAAAATTTAAGTTCAGTCATTTGTAAAACATACTAATTATGAGCAAAACAGGCTAATTACACAACTAGCTCAAAAATTTAAAACAAAACTTTTGGTCTTAAATATAAATGAGTTAGTGGCCATGATTTGAAATTAACCTTTCGGATACCACTCATCCCAAAAATTTTAACTGATGAGAAAAGATAACATTAATGATTATATTTCTAATATTTCATAAACTTCTATTGTACACATTGTACAAGTATTTCATTCGCTTCTTATACTTTTCCTAATAAATTTTAGAGTAGATAATATTTTTTTTAATTTTAGTGAAACTCTAAACTTTAATTGTTGTAGATATTTCATTAATAATGTTATGTTTAATTTTCTTTTCAAATTATGTGATTTGTATGCATTGTCAAAATATACCAATATCATAATTTTTGTAGTGAACTCGAAACTTTTCAGATAGAGTCTGAGCAAGGTGATGTCAAGCCAAAAATGGATGATATTGAATATGAAAAGTCTGAACTAAGACTTACTCAACTTTAATATCAACTTCACTTGAATGGATCTGGTACACTAATATCATCTATTTGTATAAAAATATAAAAAATAGTAGCATAGAATTTATTTGTATGAAAGCGTAAAAAATAATAATATAAAAGTATTAGAGTTGTCTATCTTTATCTAATATACAATTATTTACTGGTTCTTTGACTCGTAATAAAATTATATTAATTGAAAATTTTATAGAAGGTGTTTTTTTTAAGACTCTTTTGTTTTGTTTTATTAATTTTAGTTCTAAAATACACAATTCAGTTCAAAATTGAAAATATATTGAACAAGCATTTATGATAAATTAATAATTATTATTACATATAACAATTAAGAGAAGCAATTTTTTTGTAACAGATAAATAATGCAAGTAAGAAAAATTACGGGTAAAAAGATTCACTAATGACAAATTGGAGATTAGGGAATTCACGGGTGAATTGGAAATTATGAAATTCACTAATAACAAATTATTGTAATAAGAAAATAATAAATAATCAAAGAAAATATGTTTATAGAAAAGAAATAAAGAAAAAAATACCAAAAAATATATTTTTCTTTTTAAAAAATTAGATTTTTTTAAATATTATAAAAATTATTTTTTGTATTAACGATTTTTTAATAATAAAATCTCCCCGATCTTTTACATTAATTTTTTCAAAAATTTTTGTATATAAATAGTTAAATTTAAAATAAATAGACTAAAAATTTTAGAAATTAAAATTTATTAATTTAAAAAAATGATATATAAATTATTTAAAAGAATTATTTTAAAATTTTTAAGAATTATTGTAATATTTAAAAAAAATATATTTATTTTAGGGATTAATTTATTCAAATTGTATTAAGAATTATTTGTTAAATTTTAAAATTTAAAACAATAAAGTGTCCAACTTTAAAAAGGTGAATTTCCAGGATTACTCTCAAGTCTTGATTCTTAATTCTTTCTCCCAATCTTTTCCCAGCTAAGAGCCGCTTCCAGAAAAGGCGAACTCATTAAGAGAAAGAGAAAGAGAAAGAGAAAGAGAAAGGGGAAGAGGAAGATGACGCTGGACGATGATAGTTCCATCTACGTTGGGGGTCTTCCCTACGACGCTTCCGAACAAACTATCCGCTCTGTCTTTCATTTATATGGCGCCATCCTTGATGTTAAGGTCTTTCTCCCTCAATTTTTAGGGTTTCTTTCACCTTCATATTTTTCTGATTCCATTCACCAGTAGCAAATTGCGCCAATTCGGTTCCCGTTTTCACGCTCAAGTTTTTTTTTTTCTTTTACCAGATTATCAACGAGCACAGGGGCAAGTGCTATTGCTTTGTTACTTTCACGAATACTAGGTCAGCAGTTAATGCCATCAACGACATGAATGGCAGGGTATGCACTTTCTCTTAAATAAATGCACCTTCTATGTTTCGTTCTCAGTGTTTTCTAGTGTACCAATGTGAAAGGAAACTGTAGCAGTACTGGTTATATTGTTGTGTTCTAGAGTTGTAGACCTTTGATACTGTGATGCTCTGTATCAGACCATTGATGGGCGTGTCATTAAAGTGAATGGGGTGAGGACTCGTGGTGGGAGATCAAATTTCGGTAGTAGAGAGCGATATCATCATGCTGGTGAGAGGGATGTCGACTGGGATAGAGATAGAGACCGAGGCTATGATCATGATAGGGATGGATACAGGAATAGGAACGGCCATTGGCCTCGAGAACGCGATAGGTCTCGAGACCCTGACCAGGATAGGGATAGAAGAGTTGAGCATATGCATGATCGTCATCATGATGATCATGCCGGAGAAGCTTCCCTAGATAAAGGTTGGAGTCGAGGGGATGACCGTGCAGGAAACGGACAAGATAATGGCAGGGCATATAGTGAAGATATGGATGGAGACCACAGCTTTGATTTGAATACAGACAGGAGGATGGATACCAGTGATCGTGATAAGATTTTTGACGAAGATAAAAATGAACAGTCAAGGAGAAACAACGAGTATGATGTTCTCCATCCTTTTCCAGTGACATCATTTGATTTTTTTACTAATCTAGTGGTCGACAGATTGATGAGAGATAGCCTTAATTTATTTATGTTGTATGCACCTTCCTGTCTCCTGACTTATTGATGGTTTTCCTGCAGTTTGAATGTTAATAACCATCATCACATGCATCTTTCATCAGATTCAAATGGCAATCATAGTGATCAGGTAAAGTGAGCATTCTATGAATTGTTTAGATAGACTGATGCCCTGTTGCGATGCGTGTTTTTATCCAACTTTTTCTTGTTTATGTGGACTTCAGGTAGAAGATGAATTAAAGCAATCAACTGAACAACTCGATCAACTGAAAAAGGAGGTTTGTAATCTTGTTAGAACAAAAACTAGAGAGAGAGAGAGAGAGAGAAAGGGGGGGGGGGAGGGGATCATTGAAATTTGCCTAATGATAAAGTCAAATCTTGTTTTGTGAACTATTGCATTTCTGGAGGTGCATGCTTATGCATACAAGGGCACTCCATAGATCACTATATGCTGAGTTAGGATATCATATACTTTAAAAGTCTTCCAACAAAGCCTTTTTCCGTTTTACATGCCATTGATTGATGATGCTGGAAAATGGAATTGCTTGGTTTTCAGGTGTCGCAAATGGGAGAGAGATTGGAAGAGAAAAGACTTCTTGTCATGGACTTACAGAAGAAGTCTAGGGTACGGCTCTTCTAATTGTCTGTCTTTGATCATAAAATCTGTTGTATGTTTTGACACGATATTTTCCTACAGAAATTGGAGGAGGCACTGACTAACGCAAAGAAACACACTTCATATCGTCAAAAGCAGTTGACCAATGTAATAACTAGTTTATCTTAGAATACTTAGAATCTCATTTCTAACAAAATCTATGAATACTGTCTCTAATGTTGGGTTTGGGCAAATGATCTTCAGCTGCATAAATGTTTTGTACAAGTAAAAGAGTGCACCGAGAGGCTTAAAACCAGCGAAAAAGAACTTCAGGTTTGTGTTGTAGCACCATAGATTCCGAACTATATATGAACTGCAAATTATATCCTGTGTTTTCTGCATGTGATTTAATGAAATTTGACATTTTCTGGTTAATGTTAGAGAATAAGCCTAGCACACACTATCTCACGTTTACAACAATATAATGTTGAGTAAATTCTTTTGTTTTTCAGGCTATAGTGGATGCATCATCAATGTTAGAGAATGATGGTGACGGTGTTGGCTTTCAGGATGGACAACTCGCAAATGGCAGATACTAAATTGTAATTTATCATTTGAGGTTCAGTTTGGGATCGATATAGCTCATAACAATGCATCCCTTTATTATGAATTTATTTATAGTGGATATAGAGAGGGAAAAAAAATTGGGGGTCATCAGGACTCGAGATAGATTACAGTTTTCTCTTATTTAATTGAAAAAATGGAGCAGTTTTCATTTGTAGCTCTACTGTCTTTACCAAATAGTATACTTCTTTTTTTTTGTGTATTTTTCATTTTTTTTGGGCTTGGTGTTTTTCATTTCTTGGTCGCATGGTATTGTTAAATGGGTCGGATGCAATGTGAGCTGTTATTGGACTGGGCATGTCTGCTCTACTGGATTGGATTGATCCAAAAACAACTAAAAAGACTGAAGAAAAATATCAACAACAACAAAAACGCCTTATCTATTTAAGTGAAGTCGGTTACATGAATCAAAAGATATACCGCAATGAACAGAGGCTGTAGGTGATTCCAAGGTGAAAAAGCTCAATTTGATTATCGGAAATGGATCCCTCAAAGTCCGTGTGCCATGAAGCGGCGTTAGAGTTAGGCGGCACCTCTGTTTCAGGAAGTTATCCTCGTGTTTCAGCGTTCTTTGATTAGCTCAGAATCAGAGCTCATGTGAGAACGGTCCAACATCTTCTCTCTGGCATCCTCTAGCGGTGTCATCTCTTCCCAAGTTGGCAGAAGCAAGCGTCGCGCCGCAGAGGGTCTTCTCTTGCGTGTCACATGTATTAGGATTAGGGGGGGAAGGTCAAATTAAAAGGGAGATGGTGGTTGTTGTGGTTTTCAGTTTGCTTTCTTCTGGGTTTGTTCCCAGTGTCCAACCTGGTCCTTGACAAAAAAAAAAAAAATCTACATCATTGCGTTCTATCATGTATTTTACAGGAAAATTGTTGATACATAGATATTCTTTGACGCTATTATGATCTTTTTAGGTCTTCTATTATATGTTAACTATGCACTTTCTATCTCATCTACCCTTTTTTTATACATATTCAAAATATCAATGACGGGATTCTACTATTTTTTCTACAATTGGCGCTATTTTAACTTTTTCTGCTGTATCTTTATTCTATATTTTGTCCATACTTGAATTGGTTTAAGGGTTAGTTTACTAATCCGTTTAAACAAATGTTAATGATTTGAAACTTATTTTGTATATACAGCAATTTATTTGCCAACAACAAATTTTTAAATAAAACTCTAATTTACGACAAATTAGTCCTATTAAATTAAGAAATATTGTGAAAAATCGAAAAAAACAAATTCATTCATTCATTGCTTACAATTAAACCTTGTTAATATGAAGTTTGGAAAGCCTCTTTACTATTTTGGTTTAAATAAATTTTTGTTTCTTATAAGATATCTTATTACTTGTAAATTTTTTTTTGATTTTCTTCTAAACAAATTTGTGAATAGTCTATTTCGTTTCTGTTAATTTATTTTCTTTAGTGCTCATAAAATAGGTCAAATACTGATATATTGCTTCTTGTCATCTATATATTTTAATTTGTTGCATTTAACATAACTATATTATTTATAATTAGATGGTTTAAACATAAATGTGGTATAAGTTTCTCTTTTTTATTAAGAGGTCTCAAGTTCGAATTTCATCTAATATAATCTTAACAAAAAAGGAAATATTACGTGTGTGTGAGTGTGGTATATGTGAGTGTATAATCTAAATTTGGGAGTTATCTAATTCATTGACCAAATAAAAAAAAATAATTCGTATAAAACCTGCTTAAGTAATGGACAACTATTAAAGCAAAAACAGAAAAAGGAAAATCCAATAAAAGTATAAAGTAGATAACTCTTTTACGGTGTTGGTGATGGTAGTACTTGATAAAATTTCAATTCAACTATTAATGCATCATGTTAATTATTTTTATTAAGTTGAAAATTTCAAAAGATATGCATGTTAACATGCTCTGGTGTTTTATCAATTGTTTTCATAGGTCAGTAGTCAAATTTGCTCCTGAATGATTATTTATTTTTTAAATTGATTTTTAAATAATTTTTTATTTATATTAATCTTTAAAAGATTAAAACGTAAGTTAATTCCGTCATTCTATCAATTAGATGATGACATATTAGTTTAGTGCCATATGGATTATGGCATAATATTATAGTATGTTAATATCACGTGTCACAAGATCATTGATTGACGTATTAAGTTAGTGATACTTAGCATGCTACGTATCATTTAACATGTAAAAAAAATATTTATACTTGAAATAATCTCTAAAAATACATAAATAAGTCATTTTTATTTTTAAAATTTTAAAAATTAATCAAATTAGTTTTATATGAATTTCTTTTATCTTTTTCATAATATTAAATTTAAAATATTTTTTATATTACTAATTGTAATATTATTTTTTAGACCTTAATAAATAAAATTCTCTTTATACAAAATAATAAAAATAATTAAATTATTGAAAATTTATTGTGTCATTTATATTTTAAAATTTTATATTTTTAAATTGTAATTTTTTTATAATGAATTTTTTTATTTAAATGAGTTTATCAAATTATTATTAATTATATATTTAAAAATTTAATATTTTAAATTTCACTAAATAATATAGTAGTGATTTTAAAATTTAAAATTTTAGATCTTTTAAAATTATAATTTTTATTATTATTTAATTTATATCGTAGAATTCAATAATTGAAAATTTTATTTGTGGAATTACTTATTGAATTTTAATATTTTAATATATATTTTTTAAAATAATTATTATATTTATTTAGTGAGATCTAAAATATTAAAATATTTAAAATAACTACCGTTTATACCATGATCCAATACTATGGTCCATATCCAAGTAAGCCGAAAAAGGCCCAATCCAAAGGTTGGTCATTACCGCTTACCCAACCTCCTCAAAGAGGTCGGGTTTAACGAAAGCTGGCAAATGATACTTATTCAAATAAGTAACTGCTCCTAAAATCTCTCATCTACTTTTATAAAAGATATATCTCAACAATCCTAAGATAAAAGGGCGGTTATCCACCTTCAGAATTGGAACTACTCCAACGGTGGTTATTGGATTATCACCTATAAATACACTGACACACTCAGGTAAAGATAAGTTCCAATACACTCTAAACCTGCTTATCCCCTTGTTAACTTAGGTATCGGGGTGTCTTTGCAGGTACTACCCTCTCATTTTCTCACATGCAAAACTTAGATGGTGACGCCTAGACGTAAAGCAAGTCGGAGACCACCCTCCCCCAGCGTTTGGATTTCTCATTCAAGCCCAACCATCTGGTTTTAGAAAAGCCCCGGAACAACTACCATATTTATTTAATGAGATCCAAAAAATTAAAATTTTTAGTATATAATTAATAATAATTTGATAAAATTATTTATATAAAAAAAACTTACTACAAAAAAATTAGAACTTGAAAATAAAAATACATATGAGAAAATAACTATGTAACAATTTAATTATTTTTATTATTTTATTTGAAAAAAATTTTGTTTATTAAAGTGTAAAATAATTAAGCTTACAAGAAAAGAGAGCTATTTTAATACTTTATTTTTTAACACCAAAATTAATATATATTTTTGACAAATATCACAAATGTCAAATTTTTTATTTTTGTTTGATAAATAATTTGATCGTAGAAAATTACTTCTCAATTTTGACACTTATTTGTTTTAAATTTACTTCACTATTTCTCTTTTTCTTTGGGCTCTGTCAATTTTGACATCACACTAGTTTCAGTTTGCGATCATACTACTCATTCTTTATCTTCAAAATCTCAATTTATTCTTCAGTTTTAAGATCTCATCTCATTCTTTGTTAAAAAAATTTGTTGAGAATATTTTATAGTCAATAAGTGTCAAAATAAATAATATTTTTTATGGTTAATAAGTATCATAGAAAATATATTCTCAAATTTTTCTAATAAATTATTTTTGCCAGCCAATATTTATCAAAATAAGATTTAAAATTTTTTCACAATTACTTATATGTTAAAAATACTATTTTTGACAACTTTTATTAACATATTTTCATAGTTAAAATAATGTCAAAATTTGTTTTTTTTTTTTGAAAAATTTTAATTCTTTTTTTACACATATAATCATTAAAAATAATCTATATTATTGTAGTGTGGATAGGATTAAAAAATATTAAAAATTTAATATTATAAAAAAATAAGAAAAATTTATATAAGGATTAATTTGATCAATTTTTAAAATTTTAGGGATGAAAATAATTTATATGTGTACTTTTAAAAACTAATTTGATTATAAATAAATTTATGACCTGTCAAATGATACGTGATATACCATAATGTCACTTACCTGACATGTCAACCAATTAATTATCTTGTAATACGTGGTATTAACCTATCACATCATTATGTTATGCGGCACTTAACATGACACGTCATCATCTAACGAAAGGACTAATTTAACTTATTTTATCTTTTGAGAACTAATATGACTAAAAAATCATTTAAGAACTAATTTAAAAAATGAATGATGTTTCATAAACAATTTTATTTGACTATTAACCCTGTTTTCGTGACTACTCCAAAGAAACACTAGGAGTTTTGTAAATTTATGTTTATCAATGGTGTCAACTAATATCTTTTTTTCCTTTTTGTAAAAAGTAAATAATCCCATCTTATTTTTCTAGTTATGAAACTACATACGAAAAAAGTGTAAGTATGTACAAGAAAATATGCATCTCAATGAATCAAATTCTCATAACAAACTTCATAGTAGAACAACCCAAAACTAAAAGGTCGCTAGGTAGGAGATGTAGGTAGTGTTCATGTAAACGGCTTGAAGTAAATAGATCTGTGTGACTTATAAGATTGGAATCCGAGACTGGTTCATGTTAATGAGCATCATGTTGGCCAACACAAAAGAAACAGAATAAAGTAAAATTAAGTAGCTCTCCAAAGTATATATTTTTAGACTCCATAAAGTCCCAAAATTATTCAAGCACTAGTATATGTGTCTTCATGAACAAGCTAAGCTATACATTTTCCTTCGTTTTTATTTTTTCAGATTCATGTGCAAGTGCCAAGTAGAGAGAGATTTATTCATCCTCGTTTTACTGTAATTGCATTTTACATAACACTTTCCATGACTCGTTATTGTCTCCATTCCTATATGTAAATTTAGCACATGCTTCCATATACCGACCACCAGATAATAATTTACTCAATTTTAAACGTTTTAATTTCTGGCAAATGTGGTTGCAAGATGGCTAAACACAATTAGTATGCAACAATCTTATTTTAATTTCTATAAGAATATATGGCTTCAATTTTTGCGCTTGTTATTTTTTATGTGGGAGAGAGAGAAGTGTATAACAAGAAGCTGTGAACAGAAATGTGTTTTACATTAATATGGGATGTACAAATCGGATGCACCGATTTCTTTGTTTTATTTTTTTTTTCAAACAAACAATCACAACTCGGACGGTCCGTTTTGATTTTTAAAAAAAAAAAAAAAACCTAAAAACGGAGGGTCCGTTTTGTTTTAAAGAAAAAATTAAAAAAAAAAATAGAAAACGGAGGGTCCGTTTTCGGTTTTTAAAAAAAACAAAAAAAAAACCTGTACACGGAGGGTCCGATTTCATGTTAAATAAATAAAAAAAAAACAAAAACTAATCGGACCGTCCGATTTGTGATTAACGAATTTTTTAACAAAGAACTCGGACGGTCCGATTTCTCCCTGTCCCACACTTGTGTCTAACACCTGTATACACCATAATCAAGCACAACTCACACACCCTTCCAATATAAAAAAAAATTAGCCTCAATTTTTGTAGTTAATATAAAAGTACTTTTAATGGGTTATTGAGCTGTAACAATAAGTACTTTTCTTTTCTTTTTTTTCCCCTTCTATAAAGCATGGATACACACGCGATATCATATCGTATATACGTATAACATAAAATATTTTTTAGATAATTATAATAATATTTTAATATTTTAGTTCAAGTAAAACTAATTTTTTTTAATTTTTTTAATATTTTTTAATTATATAAAATATTTAAAATATTTTTTATTTTAATAAATATACAATTTTTAAATTTATGTTAAAAATATAAGTGAAACATAAGGTTGAACATATACACATCAAGTAATTAGGTTTATCCAAATACGTGTGTAAAAAGATATTTTTTATATTTTATTAAAATGCATTCAAAATATATTCATATGCTTCATAATTTTTTATTTTTTATGTTTTAAACTTTTACATGCAAAGAATATGTAAATTTGTGAAGAAACTAATTTTTTGAAGCTATCTTAGTATTTCACTCTTGCAGATTATTATTATTATTATTATTATTATTATTATTATTATTATTATTATTATTATTATTATTATTTATTTATTTATACTTTCGCCATGGTACAGTGAGTTTGGTTGTTTGCTGAGACAAACATGTAGATGCAGGTATCTCAAAGTATCAACCACTCCTTCCACTGTTAACCGTGTATAACAAATAAAATTATAAAATTGATTCAAGTTATCCGTTAATGTATGAGAATATAATGTTCGAAGTTTGTTTCTCCAATCTTACTATGATCCTCATTAAGCAATGATGAATTCATGGGATTCAAAAAGAAAAGGAAAAAGTTAAAAAAAGTACCTTAATTAATTCAAATAAGTTTATTATGCTAACATAAAGTTATTTAATTGTGATAAAAACGTTAAACTAGTATTTTAAAACCCCGAAAGCAAGTGGGACTTGTAAGTTCTAACTTCTAACAGCTTGAAGTTGAAAAAAAAAATATTTTATAGAGTATTTGTACGAACATTGTTATTGATTATGTTGAAAGCATGAGGGCATATATGTAATTTGGGAAAAAGAACAAAACGACAAGGGTAAGATCAGAATTCAGAATCCAATTCTTCATTCTCTATGCCAATAACAGCATGAAATGCATTGCATTCAAATTATACATACCGAAACAAAACAAATGCTCACTTTTATGCCCTTTCCTCCCCTCTCTACTATCTAGCTACTACACAAAACGTATACCTACTCAGTACTAATAATAATAATAATAATAATAATAATAATAATAATAATAATAATAATAATAATAATAATAATAATAATGATGATGATGAATGATATGATGAAGCGAGAGCAAGATTATGCATGGGATGGGAATGGGATAGGAGCATGCAAAAACATAACCCTAATTTGTGCATAACCCCTAATTAATTTAATGAAGTTAGAATTTGAGAGTGATGTCACTGCAATTACTCTCCTCATTCAACCCTTTCCTCTCTCCTTCACTCTCACCCTTCCAGCTACTACTCTCCGATTTCCCATCCTCGATGCTCTCCGACCGCTCTCCGCATCCTCCTACCTCCGACTCCGGGGAGCTATTCTGTCCAGCCGCCTTGTACATGTGCAGGTGGTGCGGAGGAGGCGGAGGCGGAAGCAGCGGCTGAGGTGGAGCCGCCGTGTAGAACTCCTGAGGCATTGGGGTGGCCGCGCAGTAGTGCGGTGGCGGGGCGTGGGAGGCGGGGTGGTGAGTACCGTAGATGGCGGCAGGGGCTCCGGCAGCTGTGGCGTACTCTGGTGGGACCCAGATTCCTCCTAGGACCACAAGCTGTGGTGCTGGTGCACCTGGTTGTGGGCTTGGGCTTGGTCTTCTCGTGTGGAGCCTATATTTCTGTGTAGCAAAAAGAAACGAAATTTGTTCTTTTTAAAATCTTTATCGAAAAACGAGAAAAGAAGAAACAAGATACAAGAGTAGAATATGCATTGTGCAGACTGCAGAGTGGTGTTGGTGTGTACCTGGAGATGGCTTTTCACTTCATCATTGGTCAAACCGTCAACCTTCATCAACTCCCTTATCTGTTTTGGTGTCGCCACTATCATTCATAATAAATCATAATTATTGAATAATACTTAATTAATTAATGAATTAATATTGTTATACAGAGTTATACATACATACATATACATACCTTGAGATCCGCCTAGCATTTGAAGAGCATTAACAAATCTACGGTGCAGGTCGGGTGACCAGCACCTTCTTGCTTTCCTGTGTGTTTGAGAGGTGGTGGTGTTAGATGGAGGTGGAGTAGCACTACTAGTAGTAGTTCCTTTTCCCTGATCATTTGATGAGGAATGGTCTCTCTTATTATTATTATTATTATTATCATCATCCATGATGAGCATTTCCTTGTCAGGGGAAGCAAGTGCCAGCTCACCTCCCAATGCACAAGAGTTGTTGTTGTTGTTCCTCCGTTCCTTGGAGAACGGCAGGAAGGCTCCTCCACTGCCCCCGTTCCTGTGCTTGTTGGGGCTCATGCTCATGAATCCAATATTATTGTTATTATCAGCATCTTTTGAAGGAGGAGTAGTGGCGGCCCTTGTCGTTACTTCTTGGCTTGATTGGCTCCATAGTTGAGCAGATGTCATCCAATTAGCCTTGTTATCACTCATCATCATGTTCATGGAAGACGGCGCCTCCTTCTCTGAGATTTCCGAGTGCTTTATGGGAATGAATTCTTCCAGCACCGGCCTTGTTGTTCCTTGGTTGAAGGCCTGCAGTTGCTGCCTTGACGCCTCCATAGCTGTATGTATGTTCCAGTAATCAATAATTGAACAATTCAAGAACGCAATGAATGAATGAATGCATTATTAATTACATACCGTTGGTGAGTAGCTGCATGCAGAGAGGAAGCTCGCGCTTGAAGGCATCGATCTTGAGACGTTCTTCCTCAAGACGGGAGAGGAACTCCTCAATCTTGTAGCTCTGATTCTGCTCTTGATCATTACTGTTACTATTATTATGATCTCCAAAGGATTTGAGCAACATGGAGTAGCTGTGTGGCTTGCAATCAAGGCTTAGTTCCGATGGTGATGCCATATATATAACCAAAACACTGCTAATACTAGTGTCAGTTAGTTGAAGAGAAGAAAGAAACAAGAGGAAATAAAAGAGGGTGTTTGGCGTCTTGTCACACACAAGAGAGAGAGAGAGAGAGAGGGAGGGAGGGGAGGATGGTCTTCCTTTTAGGGCTGAGGGCTTCAACTTAACACAATGGAATAAAGCAGACAGAGATAGAAAAATAAAGTATAACTAGGAGGACCAACAAGTAACTTCCTACAATTAAAGACAGAAAGATTCTGACATTAGATTAGAGAGACGATTCTTCTTCTCTTACTTTGTTAGGCTAATTTTTTTTAGTAATAGAAAAAAATGTGTCTAATATGATATTATGGTTAATTGTTATATTTTTTTATATGAATTTTATTTATTTATTAAAAAAAATAAATTGATCTTGTAGATTCTTTAAAATTGAGAGTCAGATTTTTATAGTATACAAATTAAAAGATTTAATTTGTGATGAAATAATTTTTTTTAATATAATGTAATTCGGAGGGTCCAAATTCTTATGTTTTAAAAATTTTTTAATGTTAAAATTTAAATTTGACCTTTAAATTTGCATATTTGAAATATTTTAAAATAAAAAAACTAAATCTGACTTTCAGATTTATAAATAAAAAAAAAAAAAACTAAGTATTCACCAGAAAACATCAGTTAAACTCCAACACAAAAAATATAAAACATTAATCTCTGACCCTTAAATTTATAGTATTTATACAAAAAAAAAAAAAAATTCACATTATTAGAAAACACCAAACTGATCTCAAAAAATATAAAAAGCGAATGTGTTAGCCAACAACATACATACACCCCTAACCTTTTTCCAACTTTACTCCTTTCTCTCTTTTGATTATCCCTCACCCCCTTGTGTATCTATAAACCTCCCCTCTTTTTATTGTTTGCCTTCCTTTCCAAATCACACTCAGATTCTCTCTCCCTATTACAATTTCAAAACAAACCCACAATATATATCATTAATTTCATATCCTTTTTCTTTTCATATTTATTCAATCTGCTTTTTCAAAGTTGTCTTTCAGGGATTAAGCACGAGGATAAGAATGCATAACTATATAGGTGTCATGTGCATGCCCAATAATGCTCTTACCGCATCTTATAATATACATACATGTGAATGTCTTTCAGTCACGTTAATTTACGGTTTTGGACAATTAGCTAGCTAGTTAGTTAGACGAAAATGGATATACGCATAGGGTAACAATAATGTTGGTTACGTTCTTAATATACACATAAGCTAAGTACTATTGTATAGCTGTGGTTTCTATATGCTAGCACATGCATGATATAGCTCATGCTTAAGGAGTGACCAGAAGAATCATCTTATCATGCTAAGGGTGAATGTACTTGCACAACAAATTCTAAACCAAAATATTTAATTAGTAGTTAATTTCCTAATAAAAAATCTGTTCAAAACAGTTTAAAATTATTTTCTTTTAAAATTTTAATTATTATTTATTTTATATTTATTAATTATTATTAAAATAATTAAGTAATATTAGAGGTAATAAATATATATATAAGTATAAATATTAAGTTAAATAAAATAATTTTAAATTATTATCTCTTAGCTTTTACGTTAATGAAAACTATACTGTTTGTGTTTGTATACTGAGTTATTCTATTGTCTCCTTTGCATTACCAAATTTTAAATAGGGATATTGTATCGTACTCAAAATCGATAAAAAAAAATTAAATTAATAATAAATCAATTCTTAAAAAATTTAGTTACACGATTATATATGTTAATAAGTAGTATTGCTTCAATTGGAGTTTGAGAATGAAGGGGATTAATGATTCTGTCATGATTAATCTATATAGCATATAAATAAACATATACTATACTAATTAATTGTTAGGACCATAGTGAATAAAGAGAGGGGAGAGAAGGAAAAAGCACATATTCAAATAGGTTATAGTATCAATCCACCTTGCAATGCAACTTTGTCTTTTAAGTCTAAAAGTATGCATAATTGGCATGAATTTGAGTGCACTAATAAGAGAAGGGGAGCTAAGGGAATATCTAATGTGAGAAACGAGACATTCACCATGTAGAGAATAAAATATTTGCCTCCAAGGAAGGAATATCTTAGTTTCAATTCTGCGGACTCTAAATTAAGGGAACATTAATCCATGAAGCTTAAAGGCGCCAAAAAAAAAAAAATTAAAATTACACCCTCTCAAAAGAGTGAAAAAGAGGAGAATCTTCATCTGCTACTATCTTTAGTGAAGTGGGTAGGAAGCTAAGAAGATTCTCTTTTTTGTAATTTTGGTTAGGAATAATCAAGGTACAGAACCTCTATTACTGTACCAATGTAGGGTCCAATAATAGTCTTTGCAAATTTTTTATCTCCATCCATCAAGTTTACTGATTCAATCACGTCTGGTTTACTTGATTCCTTTCGGGTTTCACACAAGCAAGGTTAACCATCTTTTTTGTAAAATAAATTAAGGAAGAATAAAATGTTCTTTAAATTATTGTTTGTAAATTATTTTTCTGTATATTTTAATGATCATAAAATGAGCTGATAGGAGCTACATAAGTTAAATCAACCAGATTCTCATATTATGCACAGCAAGTTACTACTTCAAATAAGATGTATTTTTTCTTCGGCTTATGGTTATAAAATATCTTATAGTTGCGATATATATTAGTCAGGTACTCGTGTGTTAGAATTAAATCAAACTGTTATAATGAAAATGAAATAAATAACACATCTATAAGCTACTCTCATCTATGAATACAACTTACAAGTTACAAGCATATCGAAAATATAATGAATCTTGATTGAACTTAATTGAATTATCGTAGTCCTTCTGTCATCGGTACCTTCTGTAACATCATTTTTTAATTAGGTCCCGGTCAATAAATAAGACTAAGCTTATTATATGAATAAATTAAATTAAATTGTCCCAACCAATAATTTAGTACCATTGCAAATGTTGTGTAAACTTTATCTTAATGTTTGTTCTTTATGTGATGTTTTGGTGTCTTACAATATATATACAGAGATGTTATAATTATTAAGTATTATTAGATGTATACATAATCATGTGTTTGTTTACTTAAATAGTATTTTCTTCTTCAATTAATTAATTTGAAGTTTAAATGACACAGTTACCGGTTACCACCACGGCCTCCAATAATTCTAAGGAGAAATGAAAAAAAAAAAAGAGAGTGTGATTTTCAATTTAAAATGAAAAAGGAAAAGGTTGCGAGTAGTGCGTGAAAGAGAAAGAGAAAGGGAGAGTGCATCGAATTCCCTGAGCATGCAATAAAAATGGTTGGTTGCTTTCCAACTTCAGTCTTCTCGTACAAGCTATACTCCAACACACACCTTTTCTTCGGATTCTGTTTCCCAGTTTTATTTCTTTTTTATCTTTTTCCTCCTCTTGAAAAGGAAAAGAAAAAAACAAAACAAAAGAGTTAAAAATAAAATAAAGTAATAATAACCCCTAAAAAAAAAAGATAGTAGAAGAGATTATCCTCGAGACGCGTGTCTGTAATATTCCTCACTATCGTCCTTCTTCTGAATATCCCTTTTGTGTGGCCCATTTTACAGTGCCATTTCGAATATTCTTCCCTTCTTCCCTTTCTCCTCTTCCTGCATACTTTTTTCTTTTCTTTTTTTTTATATCTTTTATTCCATAATAGTAATACATTTATTCTTTAATCACAATAGGAAGATGTAAATTTCACATTTTCACCTAAGATGTATACTTTTAAGGTTTTAAGTTTAGATTTATTTTTCATACTAGATATATGGATTATTTGACATATTCAATTAACTATATTTGTTTGTATAATTATTCACCTATTTAATAAGAAAAATAATTTTTTCTTTGATATAATAATATTTAATTGAAGGAATGAGTGAAATTTTTTGTGACTTATAAGTCAAGTTAATTGCTCCATTCTATGAATTCCCCTACTTCAAGTTATTTTAATCTAATTTTTACTTAAATTCTATTTAAATATATGTTAATTTTGTTATCAGAATTCTTTGTAGGTATTTTTAATTATTATCTCAAAAATACACAGAAAAATGTTAAAAGCATCTAAACTGTCTAAATTAGACCCGTTTTTTCAAAAGAATTTTATCTGTATCAACAAGTAAAGTTTGAACTACAACAACTTAGAATCCTAGATAAAACAATATAACCTTATTTATATCAATTTTTTTATTAATTATAAATACATATACAAATTTATTTTACAATAATCTCATATATATATATATATATATATATATATATATATATGGGATGCTAATACACTGAGATAATATTCAATTTGGTCCCTGAACTTATACGCGAGTCTCAATTTAGTCCCTAATGTTTCAATTGCCTCTATTTAGTCCCCGAAATTTATAAATGTGCCTCATATTAGTTCTTGAGACCATTTTTAGTATAAAAACGTTAATAGAGTGCTGTTATAGACTATCACATGTCACGTTAAAACTTATAAAATGATGCAATTTTGGTTTTGATATTTAAATAGCTAAAAAACGGCATCATATTACTTATTTTGTTAGGTAAAATTTTAATAAACACCATTTAGGATGTTGTTTTTGGGTTATTTGAGTACCAAAACCAAAATGACATCGTTTTACAAAATTTAGTGTGGCATCTGGCTGTCACGACAGTATTCCGTTAACGTTTGTACGTTGAAAATTGTTTCAAGGACTAACATGAGTTATGTTCACAAAATTTGGGACGAAATAGAGGCAATTGAAATTTCAGGACTAAATTGATATTCGTTTGTAAATTTAGGGACCAAATTGAGTATTATCTCCTAATACACTCCAAAAAAGTGAAGAGTGTAGAATTTGAACCATTTATAATTCTAAAAAACACTATTTTCAATTCAATATAAAAAATAATTCATCTGTTCTCAGGCATTAGCCAGGTTGATAATGGGCTAGTGGAAGGCCGAAATGGTCCCATATATTGTCCTTCTCTAACGGTATTTGCAGTTCGCAGTATGCAGCTACTAATACTATCAGCAGGGGCGGAGCTAGGTACAAGCAAAGGGGGGAATGGCCCCCCCTAATTTTAATTTTTTACATGTAAATTATATATAAATTTCAGTTTAGTCCCCCTTAAAATTTTATTTTAGTCTTATTTTATTGTGTAAATATTTTTTGCCCCCTCCAATATTTTATCTAGCTCCGCCCCTGACTATCAGATACGATTTTTTATATCTTTCACAAAACAAAAGCAAAAGCCATAACTAACCAATGGAATTATGGAGGTTCTTCATTACTACTGAAGGAAGGGATGCTAACTTTTTAACCAACATTATTGCATCTCTATTCTCTAAAGTTCTGAAAGAATAATACATCGATAGAGTATTTGTTTATATATATAAAAAAAGAATTGATATAAAAATTTTAAAAGATTTTAAAATTTGTTATATATATATTTGTATACTTAATGACAGAAATTAATTTTTTTTATTAAAATTTGATATGAAAAATTTAGTGATTAAATTTTATTGGAAATTAAAATTTCTAGCTAAAAATTCCTTAAAACTGATTTGGAGTATCTCAATTTTAAATGAGGGTTTTGATTTATACCACAAATTTCAATATTTGTATACATAATATTTAAAAAAAATTAATCTTTTTTTAATTTTTAGTGCAATAAATTAAATGTTTTAGGAGGAACAAAAAATTAAAACGCCCATTTTGTTTCCTTAATTAACGTTCTAATAAGAATATTTGCTAACCAAAAAGATAACTGAAAGTAGTAAGCATATATAATGGACGAAGTTGCATTGCATTACCGAATATAAAAATGTTTTTTCCTTTCTACACCCACTATGAAGGCAAGGGTACAAACTACAAAGTGTAACTTGGTTTATATAAATTAAACACCACATTATTATAAGTTGGTCACCATAGTGTATATATAGTTGTCGAGATACCCCCCTACCTAATAAATTACTTTGGAATCTAGATCTATCTCTGCACATTACTTTTGAGGTGTGAATTTTACTTTTCGTTTATGGTTCAGATGGTGAAAATATTTATATACAAGACCATATATATGTTAAATAATCACTTTCCAATATTCTATTGCTATTTTATTGGTTTTCTAATTGAGTGTTTAATTATATATGTGTGTATATACGTAGTAATTAATTAACACCTCCTAAAAGATGATGATTTCAGGATTCTTAACCATTAATCATTCATATACACTACTGTAAAATAATAATAAAAATGAGCATATCCGGTCCCAAAGAAAATGCCATAATGATAGAGTATGCGACCATAAAATATAACACAGTAAGAGCAAATAATTAATTAATTGGATCTAATAGCCAATGAATTATAGTTCAAATGAAGTCGCAGTAATTTATTAATTAATAGTAAATTTAAAAAAAAATTATTTGTGACGAATTAGTACTTAAAATTTTAAGTTAAAAGATGGATATTGTAATTAAAAAATATATATATGTATAGTGCAATCTAGGATACTTATTAGATTAGGAAACAATATGTAGAGCTTGATTAATCAATCAAGAAGCTTGAATATGAGAAATTAGAGATTCTATTCTTTTGATGAATCCAATTATATGATAAAAACTAATTAAAAGTTCTTCTCTCTCTAGCCAGCTAGTTCATGCAATATGAATTAGTCATCGATGAGCATCAAGAACTTACATTATTATCACAAATGCAAATTCAAATTCAAAATTCTATTCAACTTGGATAAAAAGAGATATAGAATGGTATTATGTAAGAGGTAGAAAAGAGATAAGGAATATGAATGGACTTTTGAAGTTGCATTATATAAAGAAAGATATTCTCTTTCTCTCATTCATTCATATATAGGGCTTTGCGGAAAGCCAATGAAAGGTACATCTACGGGTCCAAGTATTTTGCATAAGAATCTATAAGTACTGGACATTACATTACATTATATTATGATATGTTTATTTTTTTAAAAAAATTATAAACAGAATTGTCCTAATAAATTCCATTCTCTTTTATTGAGTATATATTCTCCTTCATCACTTTTAGTTTTAGGCATCCAAATAAAACACCAAACGAAACTCCATTATTATTCACTGTTTTAATTTTATAATCATCATTGCTAGCTGTCCGCATCATATTTCATTTTATACTTCCATGTTAACGTTTAATAACTTTCTCCATGGTTGCTCCTCAATGCTCTTTTATTATATTATTCCTTCTTTTTTATGTTAAAAGAAAAATAAAATAAAAGCATTATATTGCTTTAGTTTAAGCACAAAATAATATTATTGTAGGAATGAATTATATTGTCGCATTTGTTTCAAATAATTGGTTCGTTACTGTATGTTGAAGCACTACTCTCAGATCGTTTTCAACTAATTAATTAGTATAACAATTACAAATTACAAAACTAACTAGAGGTTTATATATATGAAAATTTCTATAAGGATATCCAAAGAGAACATTTCACGCTTATCAAGTGGTAGCAAAAGTGACTTACACATTAAGGTAGATACACAAAACAAAACTTAGGTTATGAATATTGCATATCATATCTTATATTATATTATATTATATATCCGATCAATCACACGGCAAATATGGCGACACAAGAGTAGCAGGGTATCATTTATATAGTACCACACAGGATAAGCACTACTATACTTAAGTTTGACCATATAGATAGATATATATTACACGAATATAATAATAATATTACATATACGTGCATATGAATGTGTATATAGCATCTGAAAGAATATATAATAAGTGATGAGAGAGTGGAGGATGGAATAGAATCACTTTGGTCGGCCTCTATTGAAAAGTATAATGAACTTGTTGAAAAGGGCAAAGAAAGATAGAGAAAAAACAAACACTTATTATTATTATTATTATTATTATTATTATTATTATTATTATTATTATTATTATTATTATTATTATTATTATTATTATTATTATTATTATTCAGAGTCTTGGTGGCGAAGACTGATGGAATTTTGAACATTGTTTTAATTTGTTAAACAAATTGTTGACTCGCCAATATTAATTATTGTTTGTGTCAACATGTAAAGTAAGCGAGACTTAATAGCTCTACATACCAAATATCGTTGTCAAAACAAAAATTCTGCACTTAAAAATATTGTTAGTAATATTCAATTCATCTGAGTTTTGTGGGGGAAGTTTCATGCATGCATGTAACTATCTTAATTATTTCGGATTATATCTCTGCGTTTTTCTGCATATAACGATATCGACGTATTATCTTTCTATATATATAATGTTTTAGAGTGAAACTCTACCTACCCTAATAATAATATGAATAAGATAGATTATGATAAGATAAGATCAGTTTTTATATACCATTTTATGCCGGCAAATCAGTATGCATGGTTAGTGAAAGTTTTTACTTCTATAGCAAGATGAATTATATTAAGAAAACCAAATAGGAACGTATTTCTATTATTTATAAGTATGATGGGAAAGTATGAATGACAATGAAATTGAATTTGATGCTCTCTAAATTAAATAATAGGGGAGGGAGCTATATCAACCCTAGCATAAGAATTTTTAGGCTTATATTTTTAATATTTTTTAAAGTTATTATTGGGGCTAATAATTTTAAATTAATTTTAAATTTTAGTTGTTGCATGAGCAAGACAAATTCAAATTTTCAATATTTGCATAAACAAACTAATGAGTTAATCATTAGATCAATTCAAAAATTTTTTTTTGTCGGACGGATTGAACAGATCCAATCTTAGACAACACACACTCATACACATATTTAAGGGTTTTATTTATTACTGGTCACGGTCAAAATTCAATCATCAATACAATATATTAAGAGATAATATATTTAGCCACTCAATCAAAGTCAATCCCAAATTTAAATATAAAAATGTAATTGGGCCCATTGGACCAATCTAGCCCAACGTAGTTGGGTTGGGCAGCTTTTGGTCGAACCTAATTGGGCGAAACTAGCTAATCGTGGCTTATTTTGGTTCACTCACTAGGTTCGGCCTTTGTCTACGGCTCTAATTATACTACATTCTTCTGGACCGTGTTCCTTTCCTTTTTTTGGCGTTTTGGATAACAAGTGTTTGTTAACATGAACTCAAATATACAAACTACAAAAAAAAAAAAAAAATTCAACCCAAATATACAGCTGAGACTTTAGCTTAGTAGTCCATCATCATGCTTCTTAAAAATTAAAATGCTGTCCCTTGGTTCAAGTCTCACCAGAGACAGTGAATAAACCATTAATAATGTGTGTGAGTATTGTGTGATTAAAAAAAAAAATGAACTCAAATATAAAGCAAGTATATGAAAAAATATATTACTTAACATTTTTCGAAAACACTTGCACCTCCTCTTTCTTCCTTTTAATTTTTGGGGAGTTCTATGGTGTGGATGGTATTAAATATCCACACCTGTGGATTTTATGTGGAAACCTTCTTGATTAAACACGTTTCTATTGCCCATGTTTACAAGAGAAGCTGATGGGACATCATGTCAGGGAGCAGCAGATATTTTGCAGATGTACTGCCTCTGAAAATTAATAAGTATGATTAGGTGCTAATTATTTTTAAAAAGTTGAGACTATTGGACAGGTTCTATTTTTTTGTGTATGTGATCATGACTGGATTTTGGGCTTGGGTCACATTTTTTGTACTGTGCAAAAAGAAATTTTGTTGTGGATAAAAAGAAGTAAAATGTAACATTAAAAAGGAATTGAAACCCATTAAGAAGTAAAATGTTTATGCCTAGTCTATTTTCTTTATATACAAGCTAGAAATATACACACAATCGGTATTATAATATTTAAAATAATAAAATATAATTTCATACACATAGTATATAATATTTAAAATAATAAAAAAATATTTATAAAGATTTTTTTATTTTTAACATGATTAAATATTATTTTTTTATATATATTTTTAAATAATTATTTTACTTAGTTATCAAATCTACTTATTATAATTTTTATAGTATAAATAAATTTTTTAACCAAAATAATTACATTATATTAATACATAAATAATATATTTTTTATCTTAAACAATTTTTAAAAAATCACTAATAATTTAAATTGTATTTAATTAGAAAACTAAGTTTTAATTTAATTATTAATTAATTAACTAATATAACATAATTAATTATCACTAATTTTTTAGTGTATTTATTTATTTTTCATACTAAATCAAATTTAACAATATAATTATTATTATGTGTTAAGTTTAACAAAATATTTTTTAACATAAAATACAAAAAAACTATTTATATTTTATTTTGAGACAAATATAATATAATAAGTGGTATATATGTATATAAGTATTACTTTTTTTAAAAAAAATTTGTGAGGACAAATGCCCCTTCTATATTAAACGTGGGTCCGTCTCTGACTGTGAAGGAAGATGAGAGTTGTGAATAGGTAAGCGGCGATGGACTCAGCAACAACATGACAGGAGTTATATGGTTTTTTTGTGAAGAAGTCGAGAAGAAGAAGATTTTAGGTGACGATGATTGAGTTTATCTTGCATGGCTATAGAGTATAGACTGAAGTTATGAATCATGTGTGATGTGAGGCAAATCTTAATTCCTAAAAAGTGTTTATATGTATATATTCGGGGTGGGTACACTCTAAACCCGACCATACCCTGTCTTGAGCAAAATCTGTCCCGACTCGGGTCAAGTTATTACCCTTTTCATCCAGGTATGGACGGGTCGGGTACCTGCATATTCGAAAACTCCAGCCAAGTTTAACCACGTATTGATATTCTATTTATTAAGGGTTTATCACTAGCCAATGGATTGCTATATACACAAGGCGAGATTCTAACTCCCAATAGTTGTTTAAGCGGACGAGTGAGATGATCACTTAACAAACTCAAATTGATTAAGACAAATACTAATTATTTTTAATATTTTAATATTAAAATTTTAAAAGTTTGATTTTAATTATAACTTTATAAAATATTTATAATAATAATTACTATATATATTATTTAATTTTTTAATAAAATTTTTAATATAATTTTATGTATTATCTCGTACAAGGTACAGGAACATACACTAGTTAAGAAGTAAAATGTTCATGCCTATATCATTCACATTCATGATAAGTTAGAAAATTAATAAATTGTATAAGTTGGAAATATAAGTACCATGTACATTATCATTTATTATGTATCTTAAGCTCTTTTATATATTAATTAATCGTCTTCCAGAAGTTATAAATTATACACTACAAGTTAAAGTTAAAACAATCCTCCAGTTGATTTGTGTTTTAAGGGAAGTTTAGGAAACTAAGTATTAAAGAGAGTCTTCATTATATATAATTCATTTTCATAATATAAAGAACGAAAAAGAAAGTTTACATAAGTGTTATATACAAAGAATTATAGAATAATATATTTTAACGAAGCGATGATCATAGTATAATAGTATCATAATATACACTGTGATTCTCATTTCATTTTATAATAATAACGAAGCGATGATCATAGTCAAAAGAAGTTGATGGCTCGCATACAATTATTTTTAAGTAAAATTGATAATTAAAAATTATTATATAATAATTTAGTTAAATTTGTTAAATTATTTAATACTATATAAATATCAACTTTACACAAAAATAATTATATACGTTCACTCTAAAAAAAGTATACTTATTATTTATTCAAAATTGAAAAGAAAGTTATTGATGATTATATATAGAGAAAATCTTGTTTCTGCGAAGATTTTTTTTCCCCTAGGTAGGTCTAGTATATATATATAATCTTAGAGGATAAAATTGGGACATTGGAGGCTGAAATAAATTCCGACTTTGTTGTATCACATTAAGAAGTAAAATGTTCTTAAATGGGTTTCAATTTCTTTTTAATGCTACATTTTACTTTTTTTATCCACAATAAAATTTCTTTCTGCACAGTAGCACAAAAAATGGTGACCCAAGTTCAAAATCCAATCATGGTCACACACACAAAAAAAATAGAACCTGCCCAATAGCCCCAACTTCCCAAAAATAATTAGCACCTAATAATACTTATTAATTTTCCTAGACCGTGCAGTACATCTGCAAATATCTGCTGCTCCCTAACATGATGTCCCATCAGCTTCTCTTGTGAACATGGACAACAGAAACGTGTTCAATGAAAAAGGTCTCCACATAATATCCACAGGTGTGGATATTTAATACCATCCACACCATAGAACTTCCCTTAATTTTTTAGTACATGGCTATAAAGTCAAACTAGATACAATAAAACAAATCAGAGTGTGTAATAAGGACGATAATATAATATTCAATGGTTACCTTGTACCTGCCAGGCTTGTATCAATAATATAATATTTAATGTTTATTGCATGTAGGCTGGAAGTGAGCCAAGTTGAGCCGAACTAGACCAAGCTCAAGTTCAACTCACAAAAATTGAGTTTGGCTCACGGCTCGCCTCATTAACAATCGAGCTTATTTCTTAAGTTCAAGCTCGACTCACCGAAAGTTCACGAGCTAGCTCGAGCTCACGAGTTGGCTCAAATAATAGAAACATAAATACATAATCTATAATTCTATATCAATAAATTATAATTTATATATTTTTAAAAATATTTTAAAAAGATCAATTTTATATATTGTTATTTATCAATAAATTATAAATTTTTTATTTATGTCCTACATCAAAATTATATGTAAAAAATAAATATAAAATTTTAAATAAATAAGATCATTAATATATATATATATATATATATATATATATAAATATAAATATATAATATTAAAAGTATAGATTAAATGCATATAGGATATGTGTATTAATAATTATATATATATATATACTCGAGTCAGCTCACGAGCTAATGAGCCGAGCTTATCCAAGCTCAAGCTCGGCTCATTTAGTTTATAAGCTCAATTCCAAGCTCAAGCTTGGCTCACTAACTCACGAGCTTAGCTTATCGAGCTATTAACGAGTCGTCCTCGAGCTAGCTCATGAGCTGGCTTGACTCACTTCCAGCTCTAATTGCATTTCAAGTATCCAAAATGCAAATGTCAAAGTCAAAGCTACTCACTAATTTTTTTAAACATTAAACTGACATATGACAGCAAAACCATGAACTTCTTAATTAGTTTTCTGAGAGATAAAAAAAGTCAACTAACCTTGAACCTGAAAGGAATACTCCTCATTTAAATTCTCCACTTCATAGGACAAATAAAAAGTGAGAGTGATTCATAACAAACAACCTCCTCTTTCAGCCTCATTCAATTTGTTTCCCATTTTGCATTCTTGGCTTGTTTCATATGGTTTAGCTCTACAAGATTTTCAAGAAATGCATATCCAAATTTCAGTTCCAAATCTTCTTTCCCTCACACACCTCTTTGTGATCCTAACTCTATGTGCCTCCTACAAAGAAAACTTTGACGACTCTTCAAAATTTTTCACCAACTATAACCGTGCTGCTGAAATAGAAAAACATTGCAGTTCATATCTATCTTTGGCATCTAAGTTAAGCCCTGATGCCAATAGAGGTAACAGAATCAAGAGAGAACTCTCATTCACCTATGGAGATTGGGAGCAGGAGAATGGACATACAACCTTGATGCCATTCGACCGAAGCAATGGTTTCGAGCACAGTTTAGCCTTAAAACTAGTCTCTTTCAAAGTGATGGACATAAGTTCAATTCAGCACTTTGAAAATACAGTTAGTCTTGGAGGGATCATGTCCATAGGAATATCTGGTCAAGGTTCATATTTTCCAACTAAATCTTCTTCTTCTTTCACAATGAGGCCTGGCTTATCTCTTCTCAGAATTGCTTTTGAAGGTGTATACTTACAAAGCAATGATCATGAGAATGGGAAAGAGCATTTGATGTGTCTCTTGGGAAACACAACTTTACCTATACCAGAACCATTCAATTATGATTGGAATGACATGTTTCTTGATTATAGTCTCTTACAAGATGAGCAGATTCTACTTGTTCTTCGCTACCCTCAAACCTTCAACTTGACAAGAAGGTCCATAAGAGGCGAAATGCGAAGTTTACACCAGGAAGGAAGCTTGGCATACTTTGATAATGTTCATATTTCTTCTCAATTGAATCGCCATGCTGTCTATCAATTCAGCTCTGAATCAAAGTCTAGATCTTGTGATCCGTATCCATACGAACTAGACTTTGCAGCATATGGGGCTAATTCATTCAATAATGGTTCTGATTTTTGCAGTTTTCTTCAGAAAGTTGCACAACGACCTTTTTACCTTTTTGGAGTTGAAAACTTTAGGCTACTTTTTCAGTACCTTATCTGTGAGGAAGAAACAGATAGCAACAATGTCCAAAGTGCAAGAGTTTCTGCAGTTCTAAGAGCATTTCCAGCATCCATGTCTTTAGATACAGTGCAATCAAGAACAGGCCTCTCAAACCAAACTCTATCTGCAGAAGGATCATGGAATTCCTTAACAGGAAAACTCTGCATGATTGGATGTCATGGAGTGGTTGATCCAGGGTTAAACTCAAAGGAATGCAACTATCAGATATCTTTTCACTTCCCAAGTATGCTCTCTATCAAGCAGAGGAGTCTCATGCTTGGTACTATACATAGTAATAGCAACAATGATGAATCAAACATCTTCTTCTTTCCTTTCTTGCATTCGCTAAGGCGTCCCACCGATCTCAAGGGCCTTGGCTTGCATAACACTCCATACTATAATTACTCAAAGGTTGAGCTTGCTGCTGCAATCAAAAGCAAGAATCAACACTCAAAGTTGTTCACCCTTTTCAAGAAATTGTTCTTCAAGTATCCAACTCTTGTAGATGGAGATGATATAAATCGCCTCTCCAATAAGCTCAATGTCTATGTGATTGCGATTCGTCATCAATCCTCAAACAAGCATGATAGGGTCTATATGCAGATGGAAGTTCTTTCACTTGGTACTTCGCATCAACATGAAAGAAAGAACCTCTTTGGCAATCCTCTTCTTAACATTTCATTGCATCTCACTTTATCTGAAGGGTATTGGGATGAAAATGCAGATAGCTACCCCTTTTTCTTGGAAGGTGTATATGATCCCTTAGAAGGTGATATGCATCTAATTGGTTGCAGAATGTTTTCACAGGGCATAGATTGTTTGATGGAAGTTAAGGTTCAGTATCCATCTGAATCGATACGATGGCTTAAGAATCCTTCAGTTGAAATGATCATCACTAGCCAAAGGAGCGAAGAAGACCCGCGACATTTCAAGCCTATCACTCTCAGAACTCAAATGATTCAATACAATGAGCATCAACAAGACTATGAATTTAGGAAAATCCTTGAAGGTGTTCTAAGGCTTCTGATTTCCCTTGCAGGAGCAGGCATAATTTGGAGCCAACTAATCTACATGAATGCAAATGAAGACAAGACTCCTTATATGTCTCTTGGCACACTCTATATATTGATATTTGGTTATGGTGCAGAGTTGATAAGGGCCAGTGAAATTTTCTTTGAATCAAAAGAATCTGCTTCCATTAGAACTTGGCCTTATCAACTTCAAAACTATCAAAGAGTCTTGATGGAATCAATGGAGACCTTAACAAAACTTCTAGTGTTGGCTTCTTTGCTGCTTACAATAAATCAATACAGAAAGGTGTCAGATGCTAAGAACAAGCCAAATGCTTATGGGACTATCAAGCCAAAACCCCTCCGACGAATTAGTGATGCCACTCGAAGGTATTTGAGGATTTTCATTTGTATCTGTTTGATTCTTTCGTGTCTTGGAGGGGACTTAAACTTGAGGTATGCTTTTGTGATTCTACCTGCAACCATAGTGAGAGAATATATACGGTTGACTCTGAAGATGCAAGATTTGTTTTTGTTGCCTCAAATATTTGAGAACAAACTGTGGAGTAATCAAGTGAAGCCATTGAGGAAAACATATTATTTTGGACTCACATTTCTGAGGCTGGTTATATTCTTCTATGATTACATCAGAGATCCTATTTTGGATCCATTCAACAATTATAATGATGGTGGGGGTGGAATCAACAACCAAGTGGGTTCAGATTTGCTTTCCTTTTGTTTGATCATGTTAAGTAGTCCACTTGTTATGATTGGATTAGCTTTTGTGGTCTACATTCAACAGAGCTGGAACTATCTCAAGCCAAGAAATGCTTGAATTCTTTCCTTGTGTTTGTATGTGTCCTTTAATTCACATTTTGTGCCAGCTTCTTTGTTTCTTTACTTGCTCTGGAGCATGTGTGCATTTTAATTTCGCATGAAACAAAAATAAAGGATTATCAATTTTAAAGTTAATACATAAGTTTTACTATAACTAAAAATTAACGTCTCATCTATTACTCTATGTTATAATTTTTCTAAATTTTTTAATGTCTCTTTTCATTCAAAAATCTCCACTAATATTAGCTTCTAATTAATATTAATAATAAATTTAATCAATAACTTCCATTAGCATTATCTTTTAATTAATATATTTAATATAACTATTAAAATATTTTATAAGAAAAACTATCTTATTATTTCTTTGTCATTAACTATGTTTAT
Source organism: Arachis hypogaea (assembly GCF_003086295.3). Classification (NCBI taxonomy): domain Eukaryota; kingdom Viridiplantae; phylum Streptophyta; class Magnoliopsida; order Fabales; family Fabaceae; genus Arachis; species Arachis hypogaea. The sequence goes on from NC_092036.1 coordinate 107,648,399, forward strand.
TATTAAAATATTATTCTATTTTAATATATTTTGAGTTATAAATCAAATAACCTATATATTATATCTTTCTCTAGATTCTTTAAATTTAGAAATTAAATTACAAGTTGTAAAGTTAATTGATATTCAATGATACTAAGAAGAATTATTACAAAGATTTGAATTTATTATAATTTTTTATAATTTTATTTTATTTAATTTATATAAATAATTGTAAAATTCTATTTGACGAAATTTTTTTTTTTCAAAATAAAATTTATATGAATTAAACTTTGTTTGAGTACCAATATATTACTTTATATTTATATGTTATTTTTTTGTTTAAATCTAATTTATCAAAATTAGATAGACAAAAAATTGATTCTCTTTTCTATACTTTATAAAAAAAATCTACTTAAATAAATAATTTAATATATATATATATATATGTATTTTGTTAGAATTAGTTTTCATTATACTATATTATATCATTATATTATACTATAAATTTTTTTATTATATAATTTTTTATTTTAAGAATTATATAGATTATCTTAGAACTAATTATAAAATAAAAAACTTATTTATTATCATTTTAGTTATCTAAAAAATGATGTACAAAACAATTAAAATTATAACTCAATTAATTAATAAATTTATTACATATTATTATTTAATGAAAATATAAAACATTAACTAAATGCAATAAACATCTATAAAGTGTTACAATAATAATATTAATCATAGCAAATTTTAAGTTAAAAATACTCAAATTTTATATTATTTGACCTATTTATATCTCATAAATAAGATTTTTATTACTATCTATTCTTAATATATAAAAGTAAGTACATATATTTATCCACATTACTTCTAAGTTATTTCTCTTCTTCTACTAACGTCATGTCAGCACCATCGTTTACTTGACAAAATTTTAGAATCCACCACTCAAATCTTGCCAAATTAACTTTTATTTTCAAATAAAAAAAAACATAAAAAACAACTAAAATACAGAATAAAAATCAACAACTTAACTTTTTTCAAATCAATCCTTATTTCTAAAACAACAAAAACACAAATTAACATTTACAAAAAAAAAAACCTCTGAAAACCAAAGAACTTATTATCTTTCTCATACTTCTCGAAACCCTCTTCTTCTTGGCATCTCTCCGTACCAAGATTCTATTTCCTCCATCCTCTTCTAGTTCCACGAGCCATTGTCGTTTCCTCAAAACAAATTGTCCATCACGATTTTCATCTCCGACGAAGCCGCATTGCATAAACGGCAGAAACCAGGGCAAACTCCATTCCTCTTGTTGCGATTTTCCTGTCGGAGCTCGATTCTGGGTCTCAGACCAACGTCACCATTCGGCGCCGCTAACGTAGAAAATGCGTTCCAAGTATCTTCCTAAAGATTTTCAACTTTTCGTTTACTCTGTTCATTCTGTTGTTCAATATCATTTTCAATAGCCTTATTTATTTGTTATAAATAATAACATTTTAAATGTGAACTCATTGCAAGTAGCACCGGTTTATGTATTCCTCTTTTTTAAACGGTTCTGTCCAACAGTCACAACCAAAATTAGGTTTACCCACATTACTTCTAAGTTATTTCTCTTCTTTTACTAAAGCCATGTCAGCACCATCCTTACTTGGCAAAATTTTAGAATCCACCACTCAAATCTTGCCAAATCTATTTATTTATTTATAATATATAAAAACTGATACTAACTTTCTCCACAATGAGTTTAAGCCATCTTTTCTTTGCTAATGATGTCACATCAACAATTCTAATGACTTGGCAAAGGATAAAAATCAACCAATCACTATTTAGTAAAATGTTTTAATAAAATTAAAACAAAAAACTCTTATCTATTATTATTCAAGTACTAATTAAATACAATAAACATACATTAAAAGTGTCATAATAATAATTATTATAAAAAATTTCAGCTACAAATATTCAAATTCTACAATTTATATATATTAAGACTCTTACTACTCTTCATTTCTTAATCTCTCATACTAATTGTCAAAAATTTCTTAAATTTACTTTAACATTTTTATAATATATAAAAGTTGATACTAAGTTTCTCCACAATGAGTTTAAGCCATCTTTTCTTTGCTAATGATGCCGCGTCAGCAATTCTAATGACTTGGCAAAAGATAAAAATCAACCAATCACTATTTAGTAAAATATTTTAGAAAAATTAAAACAAAAAATTCTTATCTATTATTATTCAATTGAATCATCAAGTACTAATTAAATACAATAAATATACATTAAAAGTATCATAATAATAATTATTATAAAAAATTTTAATTACAAATATTCAAATTCTATAACTTATACATACAACTTATACATATTAATTTATCGTCCCGCAAATCGCGCGAGTCTCATTCTAGTTTTACTTCATTTCACAAACTCTTATACCAAGAGTTGAAGATTTCTACAAGCAATCTCAAATTTGGCACAACAAAATATCATATATTATAATTATATAGTTGATTTCTAATTTTATATTATATTATTCGTGTTCTCATTCTTAATCAATTTTCTCTAATTCTCTATTTTTTAATTATTTTTAAACTATAGAACATCTCAAAATTACACAATGGAGCACCATCCTTTAGACAATATCATCAAATTAAACAAACAAATAATTGGTTTATCAAAATTTGTGTAATTCGTCTATAAAAAATATTTTCACCAACAAATGAAGATAAGCCTATATTAGATGATAAAATACAAAAGAAAAAAAATACTTATTGTATTTATAAAACAAAAAATATTCTTATTATTTTTACTATTTATAATTTTTTATTATTTTATAATACTTCACATAAAATTATATTTTAAGATCCTTATAATTATGCTTTTTGTTTATCAATTTTTAACTACGATTTACTAAAGTTGCAGGAAATACCTTTTCATGTAATTGTGAGAAAAAAATTTATACCAAGACATTTGTCCCAACAAAAAATAATAAAGCTCAGCCCCTATTACAAGTTTGCAATAAATAAAATAGGTAATATTATAAAAAATTTAATTATTTAAAACACTTATTTATATTACTCATTTATACATATAAAGATGAAACAAAAAAGACAACAAAAATACATACAAATCAACAATTTTAAAAAAATATGTCATCACAAGAATATATGATAAGAAGAAGAAAAAATAACTCAATAGCAACAAAAAAAAAGACAAATACTACATAGAAAGAGTAAATCCGTCAACTAAAATAAATGAAAAAACAAAAACAAATAAAAATGTAACTATGTACAACTTTAATATAAAAAATTTTTATATTAAAAAATATTTTAAATAAAAAACACAATCAAATTTAACATTAATTTACATCTATTTTAATTAATTTTTAAATAATATAATACTTATTAAAATATACTATATACTATCATTAGTTTATCATCTCATGCATTGCGCAGGTCTTATTCTATCAATATATTAAAACAAAGCTAAAGGTAATATTCGAATGCATTATTAGTCTTCTAATTTTCTAATATTATGCTACATAAGAATAAATAGCTAATTAGCACAATTTGCATACGACTTATCTAATTGAATTATTTTTTAATCTTTTTATTTCTAATTGAATTGTTTTAAAATCTTTTTCTCATATACTTCGTTATTATAACTTATTAGGATTCTTTTTTATTTTTTTCTCACTTTTATAACATTTTTTTTACTTTTTCTATAATTTTTCATATTCTCTTAAGACTTGTATATAAGATACTATATGTCTTCAATATTAATATTATTTCTCTTTATTAGGTATAACATAATTCATTTTCTTTTATACTCGTTCTTTCTTATGATTATTATCTAGAATTACAACTTAGGATTCTTCTTTATTTTTCTTTCTCACTCTTATCTCATTTATTTTTTTTAGGTTACTTTATAATTTTCATATTCTCTTACTCTTTACTTTTATAAAGGATATTATATACCTTCAATATTAATATTATTTATCTTTATTAGGTATAAATATAATTCATCCTCTTTTATACTCACTCTTTCTTATGATTATTGCAACACCCTACCACATAGAACTTTACGCTTAAGTCGTAAATCAATGGTGGTGAGGCACTACGACACTTAAAAGAGAAATACATACATAATAATTGAAGATTGATAATATAAATAGGAGCCTGTGAAGGAAAGTAAACAAAACCGACAGCCGTTATTCACACATGAGACATTAACACAAGAAGCGTCGTATACTGGAGCGAAATAGATATATGTACTTATATACACAAGTTCCGGAATAGGATACATAATAGTTGCTAGTATTAACCCGCGAAAAAAAAGCCAGCTAGAATATTACAACACCAGAAGGTATACACAGTAAACATCCCGTCTCTCCAAATAAAAAAACTTCTAAAAGGAATATACATAATATACAATAAGTATCCAAAGCGGAGAGAATTCTAAAACCAAAATAAATCTCAAAAGGTCTTCTTTCCTTCTTCATAAGAAATCACATACTCTCAACTTGATGCGTCACACCCTACATTTGAAAAATAGAAAATCCACAACGAGTGAGAACTCGAAGGTTCCAGTAGGGTAATAGTTGCAAATAAAGACTACATAAAGAAATATGAATCCACTAGACAATCCTAAACTCCAATTTTATAGAAGTTCAAACCTAGGGTTTTAACTAATCCCATCAGAGTTACATTATAAGAATTTGACAAATTAGCGACGGATTTTTGTGAGAAATATTTTTTGTCACTAATCCGCCACTAACTTGCGAGAAATTAGTGAGGTATTAACGATAAAATTAATGAGCAGTCACAAAATATCCGAACTTGAGAAAAGCGAATGATTAGCGAGAGATTCATGAGTAAGTTTGTTTCTCACAAATTGACTTTTGTAGCTAAAAAAAGAGCGAGGAAAATTTTCTCGCTAATTTATCACAAATTAATTAGCGAGTGACAATGTTCTAGCAAATCAGTCACTTATGGATTCAATCGAATAAAAGTAAAGTAGTGAGGGATATTATTGTCACTATTCCGTCGCAATTGTTTGATATACAATTAGCGAGAAACAATTCATACACTAGTTCGTCGCTAAATAAATTTTGTGCAAAAAGTCTAATTAATGAGGAACAATGTTTCAAGAGTTTGTGAAAGATTAGAATTTCAACTGAAATTGTGAAAGATGTGTTTCAAGAGTTTGTGATATTGTCTGATCTTCTTTGAAGCCAAGAAGGAATGGATGAAACTACGCTCAAGAAGATAAAGAGCTGCATTCACATTTTCAGAAATTATGTGGAGAAAATTGAAGTTGAGTGTACCACCACTAACAATTACGATGAGGATGAAGGGCTCCAATGACTCTAACTTTGATGCCTAGCTACTCTCATCTCTAATCTAACACTTTGCTTTGCTACTACTTCAGACTGCATGTGTTTAGCCACTAACAAATTTTATGCAGGGTCTTTCATTTTCCTCCTTGATGACAAAAGGGGGAGAAAATAAAAGAAAAGTTAGATTTGGCTTAGTTTATGGATGATAATGCTTAATGATATGTGTTGTTGTGTTACTTTGCTTAACTTTAATTGCTCTGTGCTCTGTGTCATTATTTGCTGTAATATATTGCTTTGGTAATTGTTCTTGGCTGTTTTAAACTTTATCCACTTGAAGATGTAAGCCATGATTAAAGGTGAGAAAATGCTAACATTAAGGGAAAGCATTACACATTTCAGATTGTCATCAAAGGGAAGTGCTCATAACTCATTTAAATTAACATTTTAAATTCAATTATTCTCTTTTATCATATTTGTCATCAAGAGGGAAATTGTTGAGTTTAGTTTGATTTTGGGTTTTATATATAAGATGACAAACATAATTTAGGGTGAAAGCCCAAGTTGGTGTAATATGTGTGCTAAGTGTTAGATGCCTACTTGTATGATTACTTCAGCCCAAACTAGTGTTGCTTTAGCAACTTAATGAATTACAACTCCAATATTTAAGTCCAATACTTGCTAATTGAGCAACAAGTCAGGACATGAGACAAGAGAGAGAGAGAGCACCGAATGCTAGTGAAAAAGGAAGGACATCTGTCAATAATATGGGACAGCTGTAACACCAAGATAAAAATAAAGACAGCTGGAGTCACTCTCATACAAGGACATCAGTAAAACACAATGCTGAATATGGGAGAGCAAAACATAAACTTGCAAGAAGAGCAAAAGTAGTGGTGTAGCTCCTCGGACAGCAAAGATAACAGAGTAGAAGGAAAAAGTAATGCATGCCAAGGATGAAAGCAAATCAAAGGACAACAGAGAAGGTGGAGTGGTTCCTCGACAAGCAGTGATAGTGGAGCAAAATGGAGCAAGGACTGCATGCCAGCTGAGACAGTTCCAACGAGTAGTTGGGACAAGAAAATAGAAGAGGCTAATTGGAAAGCAAGCTAAAGATATATAAGAAGCCTCACTCCAACATTTGAAAGCAAGGAAAAGAGAGTGATACAAGAGCATCATCTCAACATACTTGAGATGAATTCTTTTCCTTTAATTTGTGCTTCATTTTAGAATTTCTTTGCTATGGCTATCTAATGTCATCTTTCTGTATTGGAGAAAAAGGCTTATGAATGTGAGTTGGAAAAAGTCATGAGAGAAGAGGCAAGAGAGATGCATGAAAAAGCCAAGAAATGTTTCTGTGTAATATGGTTTTGTTGAACTAAAGTTTAGTTCCCCTTACCAAATTGGGATAGCACTTGGTGGTAGATTAAATCTGCGGGTTTCCCTTGCCAAGTTGGGATAGCACTTGGTGTTTCTGAATCTGGATAGGCTCCCTTTCCAAGTTGGGACAACATTTGGGTTGCTAGGCTTTGGGGTAAAAAGCTTAGTTAAAGATACTAGATGAATTGGGTTGTAATTCATTATTATTGGTGTTTGTAATTTGTTTGATTATAGTAAAAATTCTACCATGGTTGTGATAGAGACTGAATGTAGATTTTATGGCACTTAGAAATCGAACTAGGATACATGCTGGTCTCTATCTCTTCTTTCCTTCTCTGTTTTATTTCTAAGTATGAGACAAAACGAAAAATTCTCCTGCAATTTCTATTTCCGCGAAAACAGAGCTTGAAAAATTAATTTTAAGCATACTTGATTCAACCCCCCTTCCCAAGTTCAATAAGAACCACCACTAGTATAATACAACCCAGATGAAAGTGAGGGTAACTTTTCCAATATAATCTTTTTATTTGAATCATGAGTTGTGATATACAAGTACTCATGATTTCCCTCATTCATTATTTCAATATGATATCCATTTTGACGAATATCTTTGAAACTCAACAAGTTTCTCAAAGACTTGGTAGATAATAGTGTACTATTTATTATGAATTTTGTTCCTCCAGAAAACAAAATTATAACTCTTCCGGAGCCTTCTATCACATTGTCCGAGCCAATAATAGTATTAACATATTCTTCTTTTAGCACAAGATGAGTAAAATATATATCACTTTTGAGAATGGTGTGCGAACTTGCACTATTCGCAAAGCATACATCTTCATTATATATCCTTGTCATTTTCTTCAAAGATAAATAATAATAAAATAAGTAGCAATACATGTACAATCAAATTGAATTCTTGATTGGAATTATTTTTCTAAAAAACACTGAACATAATGTCATATACTAAAATTTTATTTTAAAACTTGACATATTTAATGATTTCAAAATTCATAAACATTAATATTTCATTATTTATATACATCATATTTGAAACTTAAATACATAGAAAATAAAACTTAAACAATAAGTTCTTTATATTATTTATTTACATGGATACTTAACAATCCCACATATTAAACTATTCCATCATTGATCAAATTACCAATATTTCTTTCAGGATCCTCAAAGAAATCAGATACATCATAATGAGTGGTGGGATTTTCATCATTTGAAACAAAATTTGTTTCTTTTCCTTTGTTATCATTTTTCAAGGATGCTTGATAAAGATCAACTAAGTGCTTTGGGGTACGACAGGTACGTAACCAATGACTCTTTCCACCACAACGGAAGCATTTATCCTCAATTGATTTACTTTACCCATTGTTTCTTTCTTTATCCCATTTCTGGTGAGATCTTTTCTTATGAATATAATTCTTCTTCCTTCCATAATTTTTCTTATTACCAAAATCTTGTCATTTACCTCTTTTGAGGTAATGATTTGTCGCATTTACTTCAGGAAATGGGGCGGCGTCAGCTGGGCGCGCTTCATGATTCCTTAGAAGTAATTCATTGTTGCGTTCAGCAACAAGAAGACAAGAAATTAACTCAAAATATTTTTTAAATCCTTTTTCTCGATATTGCTACTGCAGGAGCACATTCGAGGCATGGAAGGTCGAGAAAGTTTTCTCTAACATATCATTATTAGTTATCTTTTTCCCACATAATTTCATTCGTGAAGTGATTCGAAACATTGCTGAATTATATTCATTTATGAATTTAAAATCATGTAGACGCAAGTGCGTCCATTCATATCAGGCTTGAGGAAGTATCACCTTTTTTTATGATTATACCTTTCTTCAAGGTTTTTCCAAAGATCTGCAGGATCTTTTAATGTGAGATATTCATTTTTCAATCCTACGTCAAGATGACACCGAAGAAAAATCATGGCTTTGGCTTTATCCTTTTGGGATACATTATTTTCAATTTTAATGGTATCTCCAAGATCCATTGAATAAAGATGGATTTTAGCATCAAGTATGCATGATAATAATTGTTTCCAGATATATTAAGAGCATTAAATTCAAGATGAGAGAGTTTCGACATAATAAAAATTTGTTACCTGAAGTCTTCTAAAATTTAGTTAGACTCTCGTGCTGATAATATGTTATGAAATAATTAAATAAATAAGTAAGGAGAAGGTAATAAATATAAAATAAAAAAATATAAAAAGAGAGAAGAGTGTGCGAGTATAAGAGAGAGAAAGAGAAATTTTATTAATTGTTCGTGTGTATACGGTTTCAGATCATGCCCTATTTATACACGTACGAAGTGCTTATTTTTCAACCTTCGTTTAATGAGATTTTTTTGATAATATGATATTTTATCATGGAAAAATTGAACTGTTCAATAGACATCTACTTTTGTTTTTATAACAACAATTATAAGTTATTTTGTATATTTTAAAATTCGAAGGAGTATAAGTGTCATATATTAAAAATCAGGGGACTGTTTTTGTAATTACCCTTAATTTCACGGCTTAAATACGCGGCGCAATTGCCATGGGCTGGTGGTTTGCAGTGAAGTTCGTCAAAGAAAGCTTTGCCCAATCATCTTCCCACGTCAATGCCTTCAATGCAAAGATCCGACGCCAACATCCGTAATTATTATTTTTCGGATTCAATTTTTTTTGTCACAATAATGCATGATAAGGACGAAGAATCTTTGTTTGGTGTTCTCAAAATCTCATTCTTAATAGAGTAGAAAATAAAATACAAATGTCAAAGTCAAAGCTAACTAAATCAATCATCGACACACAACACACATATGACAGCCAAACCATAAGAGAACCGTTGACTTTCAATTTCAAAGTTCACGAACCTTTCAATTTGAAGGAAAACTCTTCACTTAGTTCTCCAATTTGGTGAGCATAGTCTTGGAATCTTGCATTCTCAAGAAATGCACATGGAAATTTCTGTTAGAAATCTTCTTGCCGTTGCAAACCTCTTCGTGATCCTAAGTTTATCTGCTTCTTGCGACGACAACTTGGATGATTCTTCAGAAATCTTCACCTACTATGGCCGCATTGCTGAAATAGAAAAACATTGCAGTTCATACTTATCATTGGCTTCTAAGTTAAGCGCTGATGCCAATAGAGGTAGCAGAATCAAGAGAGAACTTTCTTTCACCAATGGAGATTGGGAGCAGGAGGATGGAAATGCAACCTTGATGCCATTCAGCCAAAGCAAGAGTTTTGAGGACAGTTTAACCTTAAAACTAGTCTCTTTCAAAGTGGTGGATGTTAGTTCAGTCCCTCACTTTGAAAATACAGTTAGTCTTGGAGGCATAATGTCCATAGGCATATCTGATGAAGGTTCATATTTCCCAAGTCACAAATATTTTTCTTTCACAAAGAGGCCTGGCTTATCTGTTCTCAAAATTGCATTTGAAGGTGTATACTTACAAAGCAATGAGAATGGGAATGAGCATTTGATGTGTCTCTTGGGAAACACAACTTTACCAGTACCAATACCAGAACCATTCAACTATGACTATAATGGTCATCTTCTAGATTACACCCTTTTACAAGATGATCAGATTTTACTTGTTCTTCGATACCCTCCAACGTTCAATTTGACAAGTAGAGTTATGAGAGGCGAAATGCGGAGCTTGAACCAAGAAGGAAGCTTGGCATACTTTGATAATGTTCATATTTCTTCCCAGCTGAATCACCACTTCACCTATCAATTCAGCTCTGAATTGAAGTCCAGATCTTGTGATCTTTATCCATATCAACAGGAGCTGACAACATATGGAGCAAAATCGTTCGATAGCGGCTTCAGTTTCTGCAGGTTTCTCAGGCAAGTTATAGAACGACCTTTTGATATTCTCCAAAACTATAATGATAGACATGTTGCTGGCAAACTAGGCCCTTTTCAACTCGGAAAAGAATTTAGTTCTAATTGGACTCACCAAAACTTTAGGCTGCTCTTTCAGAATCTTATCTGTGAGGAGGAAACATCTAACAATATTGTCCAAACTACAAGAGTTTCTGCAGTTCTAAGAGCATTTCCTGCATCATTTCCTATATTTGCATGGCAAGGTAGAACAGGTCTCTCAGGCCTGACTCTATCTGCAGAAGGAACATGGGATTCCTTAACAAGAAAACTTTGCATGACTGGGTGTGTTAATTCAGTGTTAGACTCAGAGGAATGCAATTACCAGGTATCTTTACACTTTCCAAATGTGTTCTCCATCAAGCAGAGGAGTGTATTGCTAGGTAGCATATATAGCATCAAAAATGAAACAAATACATCCTTCTTGCCTTTGTTGTTTGATTCACTAAGGGGCCCTTCAGATCTCAAGAGCCTTGGTTTGTATAACAATCCATATTATAATTACTCAAAGGTTGAGCTAGCTGCAGCAAACAAAAAGAAGAGTCCACCCTCCAAATTGTTCACCTTTATCAAGAAGTTCTTGAAGTATCCAACTCTGGTGGATGGACTAGATTTGCATGCTCAGCTAAATTTCCTCTCCAATAAACTCAATTTCCATGGGTGTGCAGTTCATCATCAATCCATGAGGAATCAGAAGTCAAGGGTCGATATTCAGATGGAAGTACTTTCACTTGATACTTCATATCAACATGAAACAACAGAACCAGAAGAGAAGAACCTCATTAACATATCACTACATCTGGCGTTCTCTGAAGGATATTTGGTTGAAAGTGAAGTTCTTTACCCTTACTTCTTGGAAGGTGTTTATGATCCCTTAGCGGGTGATATGCATCTAAGTGGTTGCAGAAAGGTTTCACCAAATGATAAGAGCAGTTTTGAGCCTGGGCTAGATTGTATGGTAGAAGTTAAGGTTCAGTATCCATCTGAATCAACAAGATGGCTGATGTATCCCTCAGTTGAAATGACCATTACTAGCCAAAGGAGCGAAGAAGATGCGCTGCATTTCAGGACTATCACTCTCAAAACTGTAAGGATTTCATACAATGAGCATGAACAGGACTATGCCTTGATGAAAACCTTTGAAGGTGTTCTAAGGCTTCTGATTTCCCTAGCAGCAGTAGCCATAATTCGGAGCCAACTTCGTTACATGAATTCAAATGATAGCTGCATTGCTTACATCTCTCATGGAACGCTTGCTCTATTGATGTTTGGTTATGGTGCAGAGTTGATAATGGCCACTGAGATCCTCTTTGAATCAAACCAAGATTCTATTAGAAATTTGCCTTATGAATTGCAAACCCCAAGAATTCTTCTACTGTTGGTTTCTTTGCTTCTTACTATAAAACAGTATCAAAAGGTGTCTGAAGCTAAGCACATGCCAAATGGGTATTACTTTGTACCTGCAATGTCAGTGATCATGAAGACTCTGGCCCTGAAGATGCAAGATTTATTTTTGATGCCTCAAGTCATTGAGAACATGGCGTGTAGTAGTCAAGTGAGGCCTTTGAGGAAAACATACTATTTTGGACTCACATTGCTAAGGTTGGTTATACATTTCTATTACTACATCAGAGATCCATGTCCATTCAATTATGATGGTGGTGATGCATTAATCTACAACCAAGTGGGATCAGTTTTGTTTTACATTTATGATATCATGATTCCCATCATTATGATCTTACTTGCTTCTGTGGTCTACATTCAACAAAGCTGGAACTATCTAAAACCAAGACATCCTTAAATTTTTTTTTCCTCTACCTTGTTTCATTTGCATTCATCAATCACAATGTGCAATTTCCTTGTTTTCTTGAGTTGCATTGTATCAATAAGTGAGCTATGAATATAAACACTGACATGCTTGTAAGTTCTATGCTGTGCCTCCTTAAGTTTTAAGATCTATACATATATCTTTCTGAAAAGTGAGTATCAATTGAATGCTTAAAAATTAAAATGAAAAAAAAAACTGAAAATTATTAAAAATAGACACGCTAAAATCGAAGCATAACAAAATTAAATAGACAAAAATCCTAAATGGCTCCTAACAATTACCTCGAAAGACAACGAGGTTATTGACAAAAAAAAAATACCCAACTCGGCCTTTAAACTTTACTTTTATGGAACTGATTAGTCCTTATACAAAAAAAAGTCAATGTTATTTTTTTGGCACCGGAGCTAACCAATCCCAAAAAAAAATTAGAGGCCGAATTTGAATATTTTTTTTATCAAGAACCTCGTAGTTCTTTTCAGATAATTGTCAGAGCCGGATTGGATATTCACTCAAATAAATATATACATAATAACAGACATCGCTCTAAACTTTTTCTAAAACAAACAATGTTAGTCATGGGAAGTATAATAATAAAGAAGAAAGGATATGGATGTAATTAGGGAAACAGAAATGAATTCAGGGTAGTTAGAATTCTGTTACGAGCTGTTTTGTTAATTAGTGTAGGTAGCTTAGCTTGTTGTATTTGTACTGTAGTATTGCTTTGTATATATAATATGTGTTAGTGTATTAGAGAGACTTATTTGTAATTCACTTTCAATCTAACTAGATTTAGACCCGTTTGAAAAACTTTAAAAGTTAATCTTTTGAATTTTTGAGTTTTTAAAATCAAATTGTACTTTTTTAAAAAATTATTTAAATATTTATAAAAAAATTAAAAAAAATGACTTTTTTTATAATAAAATTTTTTTTATAACATTTCTTTTAAAATACACATTTTTAGAACTAAAAAAATAAATACAAAATAATTTATTTATAAGTTACTTTTAATATAAATATTTATTGTTTAAACTAATTTTTAAAAGAAGTTTAATTAAACTGTTTATCCAAACTGAACCTGAGACCTGCACAATATGCAATACATTAATGCTATAAAATTCGTTGTGCAAATTTTTTAGATAAATAAAATGATAATAGAAAAATTTTTATAGTTAATTATAAAATAATCTATATAGATCTTAAAACAAATATAATAAATTTTATAGTATAATATAATAATAATAATATAGTAAAAACTAATTCGATCGATCTATACCTTATATACATTGAAGTATTTACTTAAGTAATACTTTTTTAGTCTTAAAACAAAAAATTATATCATAATAAATTCTACAGTATAATAAAATATAATTACGTCAATCTATAGTGAATATATATTAAAAGTATTTGTTTAAGTAGAATTTTTTGATAAAGTATAAAAAGATCAATCTTTTTTTTATTTAGTTTTGATAAATCCAAGTATTTTTGTAACAATTCTTTTTAATATCGTTGAATATTATTGGCTTTGTAACTTATAATTTAATCTTAAAAATTCAAAAATCTATTAAAAAAATATAATATATAAATTATTTGACCTATAATGTAAAATATATAAGAATAAAGTAATATTTTAATAGATAGAATTAATGACAAATAAATAATATGATAATTTTTTCTTGAAAAATAATCTACTAATGATATTAAATTTATTATTAGTTAAGAGATAATATTAATAAAAGTCATTAGATGAGGAGCAATAGGGATTTATGGGGGGTCTACAGTGGCCATAGTCTCCCTAATTTTTTTAAAATGAAATTATATATATTGCTAGTTAATTAGTATATATTAGTATATTATACATAAAAATTTATGTTTAAATAATTCATTATGTATCATGTGTATTACAATATATTAATAATAAGTAGTGTTTAAAATAACAATAATAAATAATAATTATAATATATAGAATAATTGTATTATGTATGAATATATAATAAGTTTATAATAAATATAGACTAAATAAAAATAATAAATTAGTCTATTTAAAAATTAAGATGACCCAAATAAATTAAAAGTATTATTTATTGTTAATAAAAGTTTGTGCTTTCATGTTTTTTTTATGCATTCTTCATAAAAAAATTTAAAATTTTTTTCTTCATATCACAACAACTATTAAATGTACTTTTGTAGATATGAAAATTACTAAAATAAGATATTCTAAACAAACATGAAATACAAATCAAATTATATCATTGTATATATTAAAAAAATTTAAAATTCACTTTTGATATAATAAATAATTATTTTAATTGTATAAAGTATTACCAAAAAAATCTATAAATACTAAAATTTTAAAATATGTTATTAAATGTAACTTTTATATAATATATAATTATTGATTTGACATATATATTATAAATTATAATTGATTAACATTTTATTATATTAAATTTTAGTTTTTTTATATTTAATTTTGGCCGCTTCATATAAAATTTTTGATTTGGCCACTGATGAGAAGGCATAATAAAAAAAACAAATTTCAAATTCTATAAAAAAAAAATTTCGGTAGCGAGTCCAGTATGGTGGCTACGATGGTTAGTGGCGTGACTTTTATGAGAATTTGATATCTGAAAGAGTGTTGTTTTATTGACCGTGACTCTATTTTTTTTTGGACATTTATTTATGACCCTATTAAGCTGAAGTAAATGTATTAATTGAATTGGGTAAATGTGCAGCCAAAATTTGGATCAGATGGTTGTTTGCCTCACATAGAACTGCACCGGATTCAAATTCTCTTGGAAGAATATAGAACCGTGCTAATAGTATGTACCCATGTAATATGTTATATGTGTGAGTGTTAAACTCCTACTTTTGTTGGCCCAAAGAAAAGAGTCCAAAACAGGAGGCAAGTGATATCCATTTCCTTACCCGGCGGCACAAAACCATGGAAGGGAAGAGTAGCACAGCAATTGATATCACCACCGTTCATCACCGGAAGCAAAGCACCTCCACAGCAAGCTTGAGCGAGAGAGAGGGAGCTGCAGATGCGAGTCCCCGTCGGTATTAGGCAGAGAAGTTCCTTGCACAGCATCGCCATTCTTTGGCAGGAAAGGTGGAACTTTAGATGGAACTCGATGGAGCAGATAGGACGACGAGAACGCGATGGAACCAAGAGGAGATTTAGGATAATGGTGGAGTTGTGAGGTCAGACTGGAGGAGGAGATAGTAGTCGCTAAAATTATTATCTTACCCCTTACTTTATCATCAAATTTTCAAACGAATACAGGTCAATATAACGAGATTACCGCAATATTACGCTTAACCATTTTCATATCTCATTTAATTACTCTAATAAATAATGTCAGATGTCAACTCTCAATTGCAGGATCAACATATAGTTACCAATAGCCACCTTAAATGTAGCCACGAGAGATGTAGCCGAAATAAAATAGATAGACAAATATAGAATTTTATTCAATGTCAAGTTGTCAACTCTCTTATTGCTTTCTATCTTTCTGTTTTTTTTTCTTCTCTTGATTTTTTGTGACTCAAGTATAAGTGTTGCTTTCAAACTGGAGAAAGTTAAAAAATAGGAGTTAGCTAGTATTATTTCAAATTGGAGTGAGATCTGAACAATGTGCAGAATGATAAACTAACGAAGTAATGATTATATAGTATATTTTAATAAATATTATATTATTTAAAAATTAATTAAAATATATATAAATTAATGTTAAATTTGATTGTGTTTTTTATTTAAAATATTTAATAATATAAAAGATTTTGATATTAAAATTGTATATAATTACATTTTTATTTGTTTTTGTTTTTGTATTTATTTTAGTTGACAAACTTAATTTTTTATGTGATATTTGTCTTTTTTTGTTATTGATGAGTTATTTCTTTCTTTTTTTTTGTCATATATTGTTATGAGGACATATTTTTTTAAACTGTTGATTTGTATGTATTTTTATTATCTTTTTTATTTCATCTTTATATATATAAATGAGCAATATAAATAATTGTTTTGAATAATTAAAATTTTTGTAGCATTATTTATTTTATTTGTTGTAAAAAGGGTTGGGCTTTAGAATTTTTTGTTAGGACAAATATCTTGTAATAACTATATATTACTGTAAAGATCTTTTTTATTTAAAATTTTATTTTTTCTTATCATTAGTTATATGATATTTGCATTCCTATATATATAAATTAAAAATAAATTGTATATTTATTTTTTTATTCTTTAAATATAAACTTTATTCTTGATATTTTATTGTGGCTTTTGTTTTGACATTTACTTATTCTTTTTTTAGTGCATGCAATTTTTTAATAACCTTTACAATAGTAAGTATAAATATTTTTAGAATATTTATTTTGTGTGTATATAAATATTGAATAAGTTATTTTAACAAGATTAATTTAAATTATACAAAATAAATATATATGTTAATATTTTTGTTTGCTTTATCTCTCAAATGATATAAATTTAAAATAATATTAAAAAATGTTTAAAATCGATTCTTTGATTTTGTTCACAACAGTTGTGAGTAAAAAGTATATTTTCATTTATCATTAATTAGCCTATACAAATCATTTACATTTTCTATTTTTAAATCTTTTATGGTGTAAACTTTTTTTTCACATTTACATAAAGAGAGGTATTTCCTATGCTAGTAATCATAATTAAAAATTAGTAAATAAAAAGTATAACTATAAGGATCTTAAAATATAATCACATTTACATTAGAGATGGCAAAACTTTCCGAGACGCGAAAATCTCTGTGGGGACTAACTCGAATGGGATCTAACTGTAGAGAATTTTTTTTGTAGGGATGGAAGCGGGAGATAGAATTTTTCCGAGGCAGGCGCGAGGATCCCTATCCCGTCCCCGCTAATCCCCGAAAGCCTATATATATATATATATACCCAAAACTCATAATCCTCATTTGCATAACTCTTCTTCAATTCAGAGATCCCTAACGCTGTCCATACTCCATACTCCATCCAACCTCTCTGCAGCCACCTCCTCGCCACTCTTCTTTCTTACCGCATCGTCATACCTCACTGTGCCATCACCCTCACTGCGTCGTGCTCTCTATTTGCGGCGTTCCTTTTTGTAACTTTGTCGTCGTATCCATTCTCCCCTCTGTTACCGCATCTTTTACCTTGTCCACTGCTCTGTCCTCTGGCTCGCCGTTACGTCCCCCCACTGCGTCATTTCGAAAGAAGTTATCATATTGTCGTTTAGACTTTTTGTATAAAATCTTACTATTTTGTATAGAATGGATACTTGCAACTCTATTCATATGAAAATTAATAATTAGTTAGAACTATCAGATAGATGGGGAATGGGGTTCTCGTGAGGAATGGGGTCCTGTGGAGAATGGAGATGGAAAGCAATATTCCCCCAGATCCCAACGACGGTAAACGGAGATGGAAACGGGGAGCAAATTAAATCTGAAAATGGAAATGGGGAGTAGGGAGGCATCTCCCGCCCCGCCCTGCCCCATTGACATCCCTAATTTACATATGTAAGTATTACAAAATAATGAAAAAGTATAAATAATAAAAGTAATAAGAGTGTTTTTTGCTTTAAAAATGGAATAAGTATTTTCTTTCGTATTTTATCGTTTAATATGATTATTTCTAAGTAAATAGACTCTTATTCATTTGTTGGTGTAAATATTTTTCATACACGAATAATATAAATTTTGATAAATCAATTATTTGTTTATTTAATTTGGTGATATTGTTTAAAAGATGATGTTTCATTGTATAATTTGGGATGTTTTATAATCTATAGTATAAAAATAATTAAAAAATTAGAGTTAGAAAATATTGATTGAGAATAAAAACATGAATAATATAATATAAAATTAAAAATTAATTATATGATCACAGTATATTTAAATGTAACTAATAAAATATTTTATTGTGCTAAATTTAAAGTTGCTTATAGGAATCTTCAATAGTTGAGAGTTTGTGAAATAAAGTAAAATAATAGTAAGAGTCTTATCTACGAGATATAAGTAAGTCAAATAATCTAGAATTTGATTATTTACAACTTAAAATTTGTTATAATTAATACTATTATTATAATACTTTATAGATATTTATTATATTTAACTAGTGCTTTATATTTTTTTATTGAATAATAATACTTAATAAATTTATTAATTGTGGGAGTTATAGCTTTTATAAGAAATTTTAATAAAATCTTCTTAAATTTTTATACTTTAGGAAACAAGATATTACTTATTTAAAAAAATATCCATTTAAAACTTTAATCAACACTTTATAATTATAAAAATGTACTTTTTAAATTAAAAAAAGCATTTCTTTCTTAAACAAAACCAATTCAAATGTACATTACTAGTGTTAAACCCGTGCGATGCACGGGCTTATATTTAAATTTAGTATAACACTATCATCGTCGTTATATAATAAACGTGTTAAATATGTTATTTTATCTTTATTCAAAGTAAAATATAAATAGAAGAGTTTGAAGTTTATAATATTCTTGAACCATAAGGAGGGAGCCATAAAAAAATAAGAACATATATAACTGTAATAATAGCATGTTAATTTTACCCTAAATTTTATATCAAAAAGCTAATAAAAATTTATCGACAACCTAGTATCTTACTAACTTCATTAGAAAAGCATTTGGCATAGGATGTTGTATTCCTTGTTACACATTTCATTTCAAATTTGAAAAAAGAGTTATAGATAAATTAGTTATATCTATAGTAAATATTTGTACAAAAGTGTAAATCATAACATGCTATTAAAATAAAAATAATATTATTCTTACCTAAATATTATTGAAAACCTCTTTGAACACGACATTTGTTGTTGATGACTTTGGATTGCCGTCTTCGTCTATAATTAAAATCCTGAGGCCACTGTGACTCTTAACTCTTGACAAAGCAACATAAAGTTGTCCATGGGTGAACACTGATTTTGACAAATAAAGCCGTACATGTGATAATGATTGACCCTGACTCATGTTAATGATCATTGCAAAGCATACTGTTAATGAAAATTGTCTCCGTTGGAACTTAAATGACAATCCTGAATCTAAAGGGATCAAGTTCATTCTTGGAATGTACACTTTATTTTCAATATTTCTACCGGTCACTACCGTCACTCCAATTACGTTGCTGCCAAGTTCGTTAACTATTAATCTTGTCCCGTTGCATAAACCTGAAGTCCGGTCTATGTTTCGCAATAGTATTACAGCGACTCCTGACTTCAAAGTCAACTTGTGATTGGGTAGTCCCGAACATTTGATGTCATTTAGGAACTCTGGTGTGAACCACTCTTGTTGTACATCTTCATTCTCATCAGCTTGGCATGTTGTGTCAGAGCACAAATACTCCTTTTCCATCCCCGGAAAGATTGTCAAGACAAAATCGTTTACCTTCTCGACACTCTCAAGCGTGGGTGCAAGAATTGCCCTACTCTGAAAATACCTGTAATCTGACATGTTTTGCAACAAATTTGGATATGCAAAGTCTACCAAATGAGAGAGAGGGTCATCAGTAGTTGTAATCAATAGATCATCTGAAATTTCAACTTCTGATTCATCACCAACAACAGAGCCAATATTTCCATTTCCAACATCAAGTATCCAATTAGCAAATCTCTTCATTTCACCTTCATCTTGATCCGAAGAAGACATTAGAAGCCTCATATTCGTATGCAGTTTCAGAACCTTACAAAATGACCACAGATGAGATGAGTTAATAGCGGATGCCAATATATCGTGTCTACTTTCTTTCGAAATCACCGGAAGTATCTGTCTGAAATCACCTCCTAAAACAACAACCTTACCACCAAATGGTTGATGTGTCTTATGTTGATCGATAACTGACATAAGATCCCTGAGCATCCGATCAAGTGCTTCAAAATGGCAGTTGTACCTTTCCTCGCATACAACATATTGAGAACTCAAAATTGGATCCTGTTTTGGACTTCTCTGATATCTTCATTCACTCAAATTTCTCACTTTTACTTTGCAGTAGGTAATAATTTTAGTAAATTATTAAACATCGCTCCCTAAATAGTTAGTCTAGCTCCGCCCCTGACCCAGCCATATTCGATGTTGCTGAGAATATAGGTAATTTAAGAAGTAGCAATATCAGCACTTTATTATTTACTATTGTTATGCTTTTTATAAACAAACAATTATTATTTAGTGTTCAAGTTTTAAAATTCAAACTAAGATATGGTTATATATTATAATTTTTACATTTGAACATTGATTTATTGTAATTCTTATTGTTTGATTAACGTGCATGTAAAACTTAAATCTTGAGGTTGGCACAATAAAATTGTATTATATGATCTCATCTTTTTAATCCATAAATTGTATTTTTCGGTAATCTTTTATAAATATTATTTTTATACTTATCAGTGTTAAAAATTATTGTTAATAATTATTTTTAACACTGATAATAACTAATTGTAATATTTTTGGCTATGCATGCTTCTTCTAATTTTTTAGTATCTAAATTTGAATTAGATGTACTTGCTCCTGTAATCATTAGAGATAATACATCAAGTAATTTATATTATAACAAAAATGAATATATGTTAAATATTTGAATCAGCTGAATTATGAATATATATTATGAAGGTAATATTAAAGATAAAAGAAGTAAAATTTTAGCTTTGTGATAATTACAATCTATCATGCTTATCTTACCATGTCTCTTTTGAAGTAGCATAGTCTTCCTATTCAGTCTTGCATCCCTTTGCAATCTAATTCGATTTGTGTACTCTAATGAATCTATAATAATTATGTAGCATATACCAAAGATTGTTTTTAATAGACCAATTGAAAAGTTAAATGTTTGGTCTTTAAGTAATAAAAGCATATTAACATACGCTGGCTTTGTAATTGGTCGATATGGTTTGATGTTTGTTGAAGATATTGCTGACTTGTCTGATGACATGGGCTATCATATGCTTCACGTGTGATACCCGAATTACTAATATCACTAATATTGGAACATCGTTCTTTTTCATCTACAGAGTGTAGATTAGTAGTTGGAGACCTTGATCGATATGGTGTTGGATTATTACCTAATAAGATAACTCGAGATATTATTTTTGAACATATTTTCTGTTAAAGTTTATAATTGAATAAATAGTAGAAAAATCAAAATACATAAAGTGCATGTCACATAAGCAAGTTCCAAAAAAAAAATCTAAAAATAAATCTGTATTAATACTATTTGTAATGTTCGACAACACCGACTCAAAATGCACACCATTGAAACTATCACTCGAATTTCCTGTAATTTTTTCGTAAACAAATTTAGTAACATATTACGAAGACAATGTAAATTAATAATTTATTACTTGTCAATAGCTAAATAATATATAGAAAATATTGTATTTTATGGGCTTTCATTCGGCCAAACTACTCATGACATGTTAGTTATTTTGTATACCCAATAAAAACTAAATATATAGAACTGACATACTTAAAAATACCAAATAAAAAAATATATTATTCTAACCTAAAAAAAATGATAAAATAATTAATTATTTTTTTATATGAAATCTACCTTGAAATGTGCTTCACTTTGTATTTTCTTTGTCTTTTAATATCAATTTTCTCTTTAATATAATCTTGTTTCTCTTTGGACTTCTTGCATCTTTCAATATATACCTAAAAATATCAAATAAATAAATTTTTGACTAATTAAAAATATATATACATTATACATAATACATTTTTATTATCAAATTTTTTATATTATTAAAAAAAATAAAATAGTACACATATGACAGCGTTTGATTTTGGTATATATGTCCATCAAAACATAGATACAGGATTACCCAGGAGTACATATATGGTGTTTGTTTACTGAGACAAAAATAATGAAAGACATAGTCATACACAAATACCCATTAAAAACATGTATTTTGTGTCTCTTTAGAATGCTAAAACACTAATTTTTAACTTGAGACACTAATTTTTTACAATTTTTTCTCATGTCTAACTTACCAAATAGAATATGAAATTAGTGTCTTCTTATGTCTATGTAAAATTGCACAAGTTTTATTTTCAATGGCTGCTTTAATTTCTTTTTTATTCTCATTTATTTAGTTACGTAAACATATTTTACAGAAAATAATATATTTTTTTATAAAAGTGTCTTTTTTCAAATAAATATAAGTTTAATCTCACGATCAATAAATTCAACTTATAGTTAAAATCTTTTTTTCCATTTCCTTAAATAAAGAGATTGAAAATGAATAACTTATGAGTAAAAAAGAGAAAAAGATGAAAGTACCTCTATTATTGTGTTGAGATAATCTAAAAAATAACCATATAAACGAATTAAATAGAAAAAAAATTATAAATGTGATAAATAAAAAAATTTTAATTTAAAAATCAAAATGGTTAAGAAGCCACTTAATTAGGAATTAGTATTAGAATTTTAAATTTCAAATTTTTAAATAGAGTTTTCTAATTAGCTAGTGCAAATTTAAAATTTTTAAATAAACTTTTTTAATTAAACGTTTGTTATTCATTAAGAATATAGGAATTTGTTAATTTAAAAATAATTTTTATTAGTTTCGTCATAAATAGTATCAATCATATTATTTATCGATAAAAATAAATAAAATTAAATACAATCTAAAAATTAATAACCTTATAAATTACGTAAATTTAGAAAAAAATAATTAAAAAGAGAGAAAAAGATGAAAGTACTTCTACTGTGGAGAGATAATCTAAAAGATAATAATAAAAATTTATAAGTGTGGCAAGTAAAAAAGTTTAAATTTAAAAATCAAAATAGTTAAAAACTTACTTAATTAGAAATTAGTATTAGAAATTCAAATTTAAAATTTTTAAATAGAATTTCTTAATTAGCTAGTATAAATTTTAAATTTTTAAATAAAATTTTCTAATCAAACATCCATTGTCCATTAGGAATATAGAAATTTGTTAATTTAAAAATTATTTTTTTTAGTTTCATCATAAATAGTATTAACTTTATTATACTTTTTCTAAAATTTAAACAGTATTATATTTTTTTTAAATAGTATAAATAACTTCACATCTTAATAAGATAATTCTATTTACTTTATTATAATCCTTTGTAATTAGCATAGTAGCTTATAAATTATATAAATTTTTAAAAAATATTCTCAAACTCAATTGCTTACGTAAAAATTTTAAAAAAAGTATATTTGAATTTAAATTTAAAATTCTAAACATAATACTTTAATTAAAAATTATAATTAGATTTTTTTAAATAAGTACACATTAAAAATTAATAATTAACTTAATTGTATCAACAATAATTCAAAGAAGAAATTTATAATTTTATGACATTAAATATTAAATTAAAAATTATCAGAATATCAACGGTGATAATCAAATTAAAAATAAAACCACAAGTAATAACCAAATAACTTCAATTTATATTTAAAAAAATTCGAAATTTCAAACATAAAAATCGAAAAGAACAAAAAAAAAAAAATAACAACTCAAGAAAATACAATGTTTCCACCAAAACAAACATATACTTGGCATTATTCTATTAGATAGACTCTAAATGGGATTCTCAAAACATGTGCATCAAAATTCTCAAGTTTCTTTCTCAATATTGATCTTCTTGCAAGTTGAGGTATCTCCTTCCACCTTCGAATCTTCTGACTCCGAGGATAGTCGCTTAGTTGGTGTAATAGCATTTTCCAATAATTCGGATTCATCATTGGCCGTAACTTCATTGGAGAATTCAATCAACAAATTCTGTACAAAAAACTACGTTAAATTAAAGACTTCTTTCTAACCTTTGATTTTATCTCACTAATATATTTTGAATAAAATTAAGATCTAATTTTGAGAGAACAAAAAAAAAAAATATATTTTTTGAACAAATACCTTAGCACCTTTTACTTTCTCCCCTTCAATGATTGAGGATGTCTTTGAAATTGGAAGCAAACCACCGGTGTAGTCAACTTCCTAAAATTATAATTAATTATTATTTATAAATTAGATACTACTAATGACCAAGAAAGCAAAAAATAAATTAATTTTTAATAGAAAGTACACTTATATATACTCATAATTTGAATACGGTGAGCCTCTTTGAATTTATTTATGAGATCCACATTATCAGTTATCTTCTTAACTTTATAAGAAGGGGAAAAATGTGGATTATCAGATATTTGAACTTCAACGATGAAGAGAAAGATCTTATCAATTAGGTTGAGTAAAAGTGTAGGTGTATCCGATAGATCTCCTTTCTGCAGGGTATTACATAATATATTAATAATAAATAATATAAAAAGTACCAATAAAAATATCTTCACTAATGCTTTTAGAAATAAATATTGGTTAGATCTTACCAATAGGAGTGGATCAAGTATCTCTACACAGCTCTTTCCCAAAACTTGTTTTACCTCTTTGTCAAAGACTACATAACATGCACGTTAGAACCATCAATGACACCAAGCTTTATTCGATACCTGCTTAAAAAAGAAAATAACATAAAAAAAAGTTAAATATAGACTTATTCAATATCTAATCAAATGTACATAGACTTTAATTTAAAAAAATAAATAAATAACCTTGGAGTCATGGATAAAAGGATATTAGTAGAAAACTCGTGTCTTCATCGAGCCAAACCATCTCAATTGAGTATGGCAATGGAGAATTTCCGTAATTTGATAGTGTCCATAACTGTATCACTCGTATACGTACACACAAATTGTCGATTGTAGGATTGATGTACTTTAAATTGTGGTGCTTTACATCTCTCATAATTTATCCTTTTATAGTTGCATCATAACTAAATTTTTTTAAATTTGGTTGACTTTAATTTAAAATTTAAAAAACAACAACCTAAGTAAAACAACCCAAACAAATAAAACAATTTAAAATTTAAAAAATAACCACCTAAGTAAAACAACCCAAACTTAAAATTTGAAAATAACAACCTAAGCAAATAATAATTTATAATTTATAAATATAAATCTAAAAATTTCTAATGACGACACGTAAGCAAATAAACTCCCAGACTCAACATATGAGCGCCACGTCAGCAAATGAGCTCCCCATTTGTATTACTGTAAAGATAAAGATTTCGTATATCATCGTCATTCGTCAAAATTTCAAAAGGTATGGAGCATATTAGTTTTGACTCAAGGAATATAAGTTATTAGAAATTATTAGCTTGCAACAAATAGTACAACATCCGCAGTATTTCAAATTTGAATTTCTAGGTTCGAATCCTGGCTGCGGAATTTATTTTGAAGTATTTCACGATAACACCAAAAAGCGATACATAAAAATAAATTTTAATTTTATCCTTCAATAATATCAATTTGTTACTATATATAGTATTCAATTATTTTAATTATATTTCACGATAACACCAAAAAACGATACATAAAAATAAATTTTAATTTTATCCTTCAATAATATCAATTTGTTACTATAATAATATCAATTTGTTACTATATATAGTATTCAATTATTTTAATTACATTACTTTCATTCTAAATAAATTATTTTTTTATAATTTTACTCTTAAAGTAACGTAATTCTTTTATAAATAAATAAATAAATTTTACACTTTCTAAATAATGTAATTTTACTTTCATTACTTAATCACATTACTTATAAATTTTTTTATATAATTTTACACTTTCATTCTAAATAAATTAAATTTTTTATAATTTTACACTTAAAGTAATGTAATTTTTTTATAAATAAATAACTTTTACACTTTCATTCTAAATAATGTAATTTTACTTTTATTACTTAATTACATTACTTAAATTTTTTTTATAATGTTATACTTTCATTCTAAATAAATTAATTTTTTTATAATTTTACACTAATTTTTTAAGTAAATAAATTTTATACTTTCATTTAAATAATATAATTTTACTTTCATTACTTAATCACATTACTTATAATTTTTTTTATAATTTTACACTTTCATTCTAAATAAATTAATTTTTTAATAATTTTACACTTAAAGTAATGTAATTTTTTTTATAAATAAATAACTTTTATACTTTCATTCTAAATAATGTAATTTTACTTTCATTACTTAATCACATTACTTATATTTTTTAATTTTACACTTTCATTCTAAATAAATTAATTTTTTTATTATTTTACACTTAAAGTAATGTAATTTTTTTATAAATAAATAAATTTTATACGTTCATTCTAAATAATGTAATTTTACTTTAATTACTTAATCACATTACTTATAATTTTTTTTTATAATTTTACACTTTCATTCTAATCACATCACATTATTTATTTAGAATGAAAGTGTAAAATTTATTTATTTATAAAAAATAAATTTTTTTAGAATGAAAGTAATGTGATTAAGTGTAATTTACTTAAATGTGATTAAAAAATAATTGAATACTATATATGTAAAAAATTGATATTATTGAAAGATAAGATTAAAATTTATTTCTATGTATCGTTTTTGTCTCCAATGTTTTTGTCCTATTTAAGTCCCTAACGTTTCAAAATTGTCTCAATTTTGTCCGGCCGTCAATTCTGTTAATGAATCTCTAATGGCAGGACAACATTAAGTCAATTTTAAAATGTTAAGGACTTAAATAGGACAATTTTTAAAACTTACCCCAAATATTAGAGACAAAAACGATATTTTTTTTTAATGTCATATTTCGGAAGTTTTGGCATAAGGAATGCATGCCGTTTCTGCTCTCGCTTTTCATGTTTCTAAATGCTGGCGCGTGGACACTCTACTCTCTCCTCGTCAAAAATTTTATATTGGAGTAAGCTAATTCCTTCTACTTATTCAAATGTTTTGGTCATTTTCCTCTTTTGGGCCTAAGACATAGATAATATAGATACCGAATCTTGCTGGGCTACTATTGAGCTTTGCCCAGATCACAGTTTACTTAATTTACAAAAAAAAAAAGCGAGAACGGCTTCAGGAAAGGGGGACATGGTGAGTGCGATGGAAATGGCTCCATACGGTTGAGTGCGAAGAAAAACCAAGCAAGACGAATACGAACGGTTATGATGGTAGAGCTATAAAAGTGACAGAGAAAGCTCTTAAAAAGACAAATAGTCTCCCAAAGCCAACACTGAATCGCGAACAAATCATTGAAAGGGTCCTCCAAAAGGCACTCTCTTTTGGGGAATATAATGATGATCATCGTCATGATGATGTTCACTCCATTATTCAACTTATAAACTTCAGACTTCATACTGCTGCTTAATCGACACTTGAACAAAAAATGGTTGTTGTTTCTATTGTATTTTATTCTATTTTTACTTGGAACTATATGTGTTGGGCTAATCTAAAATTATGTATGCCTCAAGAAATATACGTATTATTTAAAATGCTTTCATTCATTCAGACATTTAGTAGCATGTTACATGTAATTGTAAAGTGCCCAATGGTAGAAATGATATATCACTGATTCACTGTGAAACTAATAAAAAATCACGTGTGATATATATTTTACTGCTATTTATTTATTTACTGTCTTTCTTTGTCTTATCATCTTCCGTATCTGTTAGTATTTTACTTTGATAGTTATGTTGCCTCATACCATTCAGATCTGTCACAGCTACATATGCAGCCATAGGCACCTGAGTATCACCCATAGCCTCAGACGGACCCACGTCCGAGCATATTTTAGAGACAGGCGTAGCCTCTGCCCTGTGGCACCGACTATCGGAATTATTTTCAGGGTGATTACCGCCAATGAGATCAGATAGTTTCTGTTGTATGCTATTACTTTTCTTTACTACTATTGATGTATTTTGATGTACTTTGATAAAGTAACCTTCGATGTATTTTGACCTAATAGTTATGTTACGTATTGCTCGCTTTGTGCATGTTCAATGTCAATGTGGTCATAGCTTGTACTGCAATATATTTAGAATTCAGTGTAAAACATTATAAGCGGAGTACAATGTTGAGCTACATAATATGGAATACAAAATATTGCAAGTGAAAATAACACAAACTTAAACATAACTTGTTCCACATAAACCCTAAACCAAACACCTACAAAGTAACAATCGTAAACTAGGCCTCATCAGTCTAATGGTTTGGACAACCTCTTCGGGTATGACCGGTTTGGCTGCATAGACCGCACATTTTTTCTTGGTGCTCGCTCTCGTCCATCTCATTACGAAACCTGGTGGAAATTGGTCTGCCAGTAGACTTCCTGCGCATGGCAGGGTTAGGTCAAAGGCGTGTCCTATACAACTCTGGCAAAATTTTCTCATCTGGTATCGACAGAAACTCCAACTGGTATACCTTACACACAGCCTGCTGTGTGTACATCGGATGGATGTATGAACCTTATTTGATACTCGCGGTGGCACAGGCGGCTAACGCATGACGACATGGAAAATGGAATGACTGGAAAAAAGTCACAGTCACACGTGCCTCCTGCCAGGCAAACACGGAACGATCCCTGCGTCCAACTCTTGAATGGCTCCAACTCATCAACCACGAACACAAAAGCCTGTCTGTCACAGAGAGTGACGTGCATCTTCGAGACTCCCTCTCTGTTCTTCTCAATAGCTGCCATGAGCCATTGTGAAAACTAATTACCCGCCATTAGCTGTGCGTGTGCCTTCTGTCCATTCCTCACGAACAACTGTTGCAGCCTCTCATAGGTGCATCGCATGATCGCCGATATTGGTAGATAGCATGTACCCTTAAGAACGACATTCATGCACTCGGAGAGGTTCGTTATCATGTGACTGAACTGACGACCGCCATCGGAATGTTGTAGCCAGATTTTTTTGTTGAATCTACCAGCCCAATCCGCCATATCCCATAACAACAACATCAATGCATCCATGTACTACTCA
The DNA here is from genome assembly GCF_003086295.3 of Arachis hypogaea. Taxonomy (NCBI): domain Eukaryota; kingdom Viridiplantae; phylum Streptophyta; class Magnoliopsida; order Fabales; family Fabaceae; genus Arachis; species Arachis hypogaea. Next base: position 107,677,676 of record NC_092036.1, read on the forward strand.
TACTCAGTCTTGCTTGGACTATAAGTTGCATTTATGAGATACCTCTTTCCCTCAGCAGACTTGAAACGAGATATAAAGTTTGCTGCCATGTGTCGAACACAGTAAGCATGAAATGCTCTCGATAAATGCTAGCCACTGTCCTTAGCTCTCAATACAGCCTTGATCACTTGAGGGTTGGTGAAAAGGGTTGCCATTGGGGAAGAACAATAGGATTTGGGGTAAATTTGATTAGGATTTGGATGGTTATGGTTAAAATAAAACTCAATGGGTTATTTAAAATTAGGTTAAACTAGAGTGAGACCCGCGCAATGCGCGAAAAGATAAATTATTTATACTATATAGTGTTATTTAATAAATGTTATATTAAAAATATGTTAGAGAACATATTATAAATAGATATTGAATTTATTTATTTTTAAAAAAGACATAAGTTATTTATATTAGAGTTATATAAAATTACATTTTCATTTTTTTTCATTTTTTGTTTTGCATTAATTGCTATACTTTGTCTTTTCTTACGTTTTTGGTTTGTTTGTAAATAAAAATGTTATGTTAAATTTAATAAATCTTTTACAATTAGTATGAGAGATTAAGAAATGAAGAATAGTAAAAGTCTTAATATGTATAAGTGATAAAATTTGAATATTTGTAACTGAAATTTATTATAATTATTATTATTATGACACTTTTAATGTATGTTTATTGCATTTAATTAGTACTTGATGTTTCAATTGAATAATAATAAATAAGAGTTTTTTTTTAACATTTTATTTTTTTAAATAGTGATTGGTTGATTTTCATCTTTTATCAAGTCATTAGAATTGCTGATGTAGCATCGTTAGCAAAGAAAAGATGGCTTAAACTCATCTTTTATATATTATAAATAGATATTTTATTGGCTCAAATAAAATACAAATATCGAAGTCAAACTTTTATGGTGGTCAACTTCTTACTTTTGTTTGTATCATAACTGATAGGAGCAGCGTTGACTTTCAATTTCGAAGTTCACTAAACTTTGAACTTGAAGGAAATCTCTTCATTTAAGTTCTCCAATCAATCATAGAAAGAGATCAATCACTTCGTATATGTTATGATAAAGTCACAGGAGGATAGTGAGTGACACACACACGCTGGTAACAAGCTCTTTCAGGTCAGTGTCAGTTATTGATTAAGGTGTTTTCAATCTGTTCTTTTAAGCATTTTATATATCAATCTACTATATATTCTGTACAAGTGTTTCTTAGTTTCATGTAACTAGGAAAAACAAAATGAACTTTGCACAATCATTAACCTCATTCAATTCATCTCATTCGGCATTATTGTCTTGTTTTGTATGATTTAGATCTATACATTTCCAATTTGGTGAGCATAGTCTGGGAAAAATAAACACATCTTCTTGGAATCTTGCATTATCAAGAAATGCATATAGAAATTTCTATTCGAAATCTTCTTGCCCTTGCAAACCTCTTTGTAATCCTAAGTTTATCTGCTTCCTACAACCACAACTTGGATGAGTCTTCAGAAATCTTCACCTACTATGGTCGCGCAGCCGAAATAGGAAAACATTGCAGCTCATACTTATCCTTGGCATCTAAGTTAAGCCCTGATGCCAATAGAGGTATCAAAATCAAGAGAGAACTTTCTTTCAACTATGGAGATTGGGAGCAGGAGGATGGACATGCAACCTTGATGCCATTCAACCAAAGCAACAGGTTTGAACACAGTTTGGCCTTAAAACTAGTCTCTTTCAAAGTGGTGGACGTTAGTTCAGTCCCTCACTTTGAAAATACAGTTAGTCTTGGAGGCATAATGTCCATAGGCATATCTGATGAAGGTTCATATTTCCCAAGTCACAAATATTTTTCTTTCACAAAGAGGCCTGGCTTATCTGTTCTCAAAATTGCATTTGAAGGTGTATACTTACAAAGCAATGAGAATGGGAATGAGCATTTGATGTGTCTCTTGGGAAACACAACTTTACCAGTACCAGTACCAGAACCATTCAACTATGATTGTAATGGTAATCTTCTAGATTACACTCTCATACAAGATGACCAGATTTTACTTGTTCTTCGGTACCCTCAAACGTTCAATTTGACAAGCAGAGTTGTAAGAGGCGAAATGCAAAGCTTGAAGCAAGAAGGAAGCTTGGCATACTTTGATAATGTTCATATTTCTTCCCAGCTGAGGCACTACTCCAGCTATCAATTCAGCTCTGAATTGAAGTCCACATCTTGTGATCTTTATCCATATCAACAAGAACTGACAACACATGGAGCAAAATCATTGGATACTGGCTACGGCTTTTGCAGTTTTCTTGGGCAAGTTATACAGCAACCTTTTGATGTTCTCCAAAACTATAATGATAGACATGTTGCTAGCAAACTAGGCCCTTTCCATCTTGGAAAAGAATTTAGTTCCAATTGGACTCAAGAAAACTTTAGGCTGCTTTTTCAGATTCTTATGTGTGAGGAGGAAGCATCTACCAACGATGTCCAAACTGCAAGAGTTTCTGCAGTTCTAAGAGCATTCCCTGCATCCTCTCCTATATATGCATGGCAAGAAAGAACAGGTCTCTCAGGCCTGACTCTATTCACAGAGGGAACTTGGAATTCTGCAACAAGAAAACTTTGCATGACTGGGTGTGTTAGTTCAGTGTTAGACTCAGAAGAATGCAACTACCAGATATCTTTACACTTTCCAAATGTGTTCTCCATCAAGCAGAGGAGTGTAATGCTAGGTAGCATATATAGCATCAAAAATGAAACAAACACGTCCTTCTTGCCTTTGTTGTTCGATTCATTATGGCGCCCTTCAGAACTAAAGAACCTTGGTCTGTATAACAATCCGCAATATGAACAACAACAACAGCGCCTTATCCCACTAGGTGGAATTGGCTACATGGATCAAAAGAAGCCATTGCGCCCTGTCTTGTATCATGTCTACAATGAGACTATTTACACGTATAACAATCCATACTATAATTACTCAAAGGTTGAGCTAGCTGCAGCAAACAAAAAGAAGAATCAACCCTCCAAATTGTTCACCTTTATCAAGAAATTGTTCCTGAAGTATCCAACTCTGGTGGATGGACAAGATTTGCATGCTTCATTTGATTTCCTCTCCAATAAACTCAATGTCCAGGGGATTTCAATTCATCATCAATCCTTGAGCAACCAGAACTCAAGGGTCCTCATACGGATGGAAGTGCTTTCACTTGAGATTTCATATCAACATGAAACAACAGAACCAGAAGAGAAGAATCTCTTTAATATATCATTGCATATGACTTTCTCTGAAAGATATTTTGATGAAAATGCAGTTACTTTCCCTTACTTCTTGGAAGGTATTTATGATTCCTTAGCAGGTGATATGTATCTGATTGGTTGCAGAAAAGTTTCATCAAATGATAAAAGCAGTGTTGAGCATGGCCTAGATTGTTTGGTGGAAGTTAAGGTTCAGTATCCTTCTGAATCAACAAGATGGCTGAAGTTTCCCTCAGTTGAAATGACCATCACTAGCCAAAGGAGCAAAGAAGACGCGCTGCATTTCGAGCCTATCACTTTCAAAACTTCAATTCCATACGACAAGAGTGAACAAAACTATGCCTTCAGGAAAATCTTTGAATGTGCTCTAAGGCTTCTCATTTCCCTTGCAGCAGTAGCCATAATTTGGAGCCAACTTCGGTACATGAATACAAATGAAGGCTGCATTCCTTATATGTCTCTTGGGACCCTTTCCCTGCTGATGTTTGGTTATGGTGCAGAGTTGATAAGGACCAGTGAGCTCCTCTTTGGATCAAATGAATATTCTTTTAGAAATTTGCCTTATGGGTTCAATGGGTATCAACAAGCCTTGTTGGAAGCATTGCAAACCTCAACAAGGTTTCTAGTGTTGGTTTCTTTCCTTCTCACTATAAAGCAGTATCAAAAGGTGTCAGAAGTTAAGAACAAACCTATTGCCTATTATCTTTTACCTGCAATGTTAATGATTAATCCGAGGATTCTGGCCTCGAAGATGCAGGATTTCTTCTTGATGCCTCAAGTCATTGAGAACAAAGCTTGGAGATGTCAAGTGAAGTCTTTGAGGAAAACATACTATTTTGGACTCACATTGCTGAGACTTGTTATACATTTCTATGACTACATCAGAGATCCTTTGGTGGATCCATTTGTTAGTGATGGTGGTGATTCATTCATCAACAACCAAGTGGGATCAGATTTCTTTTCCATTTTTGATATCATGATTCCCATCATTATGGTTTTATTTGCATGTGTGATCAGCATTCAACAAAGCTGGAATTATCTCAAGCCAAAAAGTCCTTGAAGTCTTTTTTTTCTGAAAGTATTTCTTCCTTGTTTCCTTTGTGTTCGTCAATTCACAATGTTTGCCTTGTTTTCTTGATTTTGTATCAATATGTGTGCTATGAATATTAACACGCATATGCTTGTAAGTTTTATGCTATGTCTTTGTAATTTGAAGGTCGATCTTATATTTTTAAGGCTTAAAAATTAAAATGAGCTGAAGATAAAAATTATAACGACAACTAAGCAATTGTAAATTTCCATGGTTACCTACCTGCCTTATTTGAACATTATATTATATAATCCATGTTATTGCACGTCTTAATGTTCAGTATTCTTATCATTTACCAGAAAAAAAAATAGTAGAAAACAAAAATGCAATTGTCAACTCAAATCAAAGTCAAAGCTAGCTAGTTAGTTAGCCACTCAATTCAATAGTTAAATCTCAACAGACAAATATAACAGCAAAACTATTCTGGTTAACTCCTTAGAGCCTTGCCATGGAAATTTGAAAGTTCGCTACTCTTGAACTTGAAGGAGAACTCTTCATTTAAATTCTTCCACTTTAGAGAAAGAGATCAATCACTTCATATAGAGGACAAAGTCAGAAAAGAACAGTGACATACACTCGCTCATAACAAACTCTTATGAGGTCAGAAAGTGTTCTTTTAACCATTTTGCATATCATTTTAAGTGAATCACTTCTATAAGTGCTTCTTAGTTTTCATATAACAAGAAAAGATGACCAATGCATAATCATCAACCTGATTCAATTTCTCTCTCTTTTTGCATGTATGTTGAAATATGTCCCCTTACCATTTATATATCAATCTACCATTTATAATGACTAAATGCATGAGCATTAAGCTTGGTTCAGTATTCTCTCAGTTTGACTTATTGGCTTGATTTTACTTTTGTGTCGTTTAGGACTATTAAATTTCCAATTTGGTGAGTCTGGGAAGTAGAAAAGATAAAAATCACCCTCCTGGAAATACTGCATTTTCACGAAATGAAAATCAAATTTTCGATTTGAAATCTTGCTGCCTTCACACACCTCTTTGTGATCCTAAGTTTATCTGCTTCCTACAACCACAACTTGGATGGCTCTTCAAAAATCTTCACTAACTATAACCGTGCTGCTGAAATAGAAAAGCATTGCAGTTCACACCTACCTCTGGCGTCTAAGTTAAGTCCTGATGACAATAGAGGCATCAGAATCAAGAGTGAACTTTCATTCACCAATGGAGATTGGGAGCAGGAGGATGGCCATGCAACCTTGATGTCGTTTGAGGGACACGGTTTTCCCACAAAACTGGTCACTTTCAAAGTGATGGACATTAGTTCAGTCCCTCACTTTGAAAACACAGTTTGTCTTGGAGGGATAATGTCCATAGGCATATCTTCTGAAGGTCCAATTCTTCCAACTAGTTCATCTCCTCCTTTCACAATTAGGCCTGGTTTATCTTTTCCACAATTTCCTTTGAAGGTGTATACTTACAAACCAATGATCATGAGAATGGGAAAGAGCATTTGTTGTGTCTCTTGGGAAACACAACTTTACCTATATCAAAACCATTCATTGATGATTGGAATGACTATTATCTAGAATATAGTCTATTAGAAGATGATCATATTCTACTTGTTCTTCAATACCCTCAATCCTCCAGCTTGAAGAGAAGAGCCATAAGAGGCGAAATGCAAAGCTTAAACCAAGAAGGAAGCTTGGCATACTTTGATAATGTTCATATTTCTTCTCAGTTAAATGGTTATGCTAATGTGACGTATCAATTCAGCTCTGAATTAAAGTATAGATCTTGTGATCTTCATCCATATAAACAAGACAGCAGATGGATCAAAACCATTCAAAAGTAGCTTTCATTTTTGCAGTTTTCTCCACGACGTTTCACACCTTTTGATATTCTCCAAAATCATAAAGATAAGCATGATGCTAGCAAACTAGGCCCTTTCCAACTAGGGAAAGAATCTGATTCTGCTTGGAATGATGGAAACTATAGGATGGTCTTTCAGAACCTTATCTGTGATGAGCAAACAAATGACAATAATATTGAAAGTGCAAAAGTTTCTGCAGTTCTAAGAGCATTTCCAACCATGGATGAATTTACAGAATGAGCAAGAACCGGCCTCTCAGGCATGCCTTTATCTGTAGAGAGAAGATGGGAGTCCTCAACAAATAAACTTTGCATGATTGGGTGTGTTGGTGTGGTTGATTCAGTGTCGGAGGTATGCAATTCTCTGATATCTTTACACTTTCCAAATGTGTTCACCATAAAGCAGAGGAGTCTCATGTTAGGTAGCATATCTAGTATCTCAAATGAAACAAACATGTTCTTCTTGCCTTTGTTTTTGGATGCACAATGGAGCCCCATGGATCTCAAGACCCAGATGAGTTTATATGACATTCCATACTATAAGTACTCAAAGGTTGAGCTGGCTGCAGCAATAAAAAAGAAGAATCAACCTTCAAAATTGTTAAGCCTCAGCAAGAAATCACTCAAGTTAAATGAACTCCACAAAAGACTCGATGTCTATATGGACGCAATTCGTCATGAATCCTCAAACAACCATAACACAAAGGTCTTCATGGAGATGGATGTGCTTTCACCTGGAGCTTCATATTCATACCAACATGAAGAAACAACAGAACTTGTTAACATATCATTGCAGCTCACTTTATAGGATGCTTATTTTGACAAAATTGCAGGTCCTTACCCTTGTTTCTTGGAAGGTGTATATGATGCCTTAGCAGGTGATATGCATCTAATTGGTTGGTGGAAGTTAAGGTCCAGTATCCATCTGAATTATCAAAGAATCCTCAGTTGAAATCACAATCACCAGCCAAAGAAGCCAAGAAGACAAGTTGCATTTCAAGCCTTTCACCCTCAAACTCTAATTAATCCAAACAAGGAGGGTGGAGGGTGGTGATTTATCTCTATGATTATGATTACATCAGAGATCATGCTTTAGGCTCAGATTATGTTGATTTATCTCTATGATGATTCTACTTGCTTCTCTTCTCTACATTCAACAAAGATTGAATTATCTCAACGATTTGATTATAATGTGCGTGGCAAGTTCCTTATTTCTTTGTCCATGTAACCTTGTACATGCTATGTATATAGTATGTTACTTTATGTTTAGGTGTCGGATGGTAACATTTATTTCCTCTCTGAAAACGTACAATCTTATGTCTAATCAGTTTCAATAGAAAACAAGGAACATTGATCTTATGATATTGTGTGGTCATGGAGCTTGAGCTTATTATGATAGAGGGCTTTAATATGAGGATCATATTTTGGACCTGCATGGTTTATGTGGCCTATTTGCATGGTCTTTGAATAATTGAGGACAGCAATAATGCTGTTGCATTTTTCCATGTTTTCAAGGATGGCATGACCATACCTTGAAGTAATTTTATTATTGGTTCATGTAGCAACTAGTTGACATCATAGGAAATTCTTTGGGAGTGTGGTAGCTTAGCATTTTAATGAAGAAACTTCGGTATGCCATTTGTTTTTGTTGCTTTTATTCATTTGGTACATTAATTTGGTTGGAAGGAAAGAAATAGAAAGGAAAGAAATTAAGTGGATTTTTATTTTTATTAGATGTGTTTGGATGAAAGAAAAATAAGAAAAAAAATGTTATAAAAAAATAATTTTACTCTTGTAATATAAAATATATTTAAAAAAATGAAGGAGTAATATTGGAAGTGACAAGAGAAAATAAGTTTTTTCTCCCTTTTCTTTTCTTTTCAATTTCTCTTCACAACCAAATAATAGAAAATAATCATTTTTCTTCCTCTTTTCTTTCCTCTCTTTTCTTTCCTTCTATTTTCTCTTCAAACAAACATAGCATAAGAGAAACTTTAGAGTAACAATTGAGTTGCCTACAAATTCAAAGCATCAATCACTAATACAATTATTAGGTTAAACTGTCTACATTATATTCTTTGAATGTGATCCTTATTCGAACCTTACGATTAATGTAGGATGTTTATGCACCAAGAGTATCCCTTCATTTGGTATGTGATGCAATAATTAGCATCACCACCACAAATTTATGCTGTGCCTATAAGGTTTCTGCCATGTCCTAATCTTCCTAATTGAATAATTAAGCTAATCACCCCTTGTCTTGTTTTATTAGTATTATACTTTAGAAAACAACAAATTAAAGGGTTTGGAATTTGTTGAGTGAGTGAGGGCCAGGGGCAAGGGCAAGGGCAGGTCCACCAATAATTTGAGCAATATATTAGGTTGTTTCATGTGCAAGCAAAAAGACCACAGCCTGGCAATCATGCTGTTACGAATTTATTTTTACTTTTAATAATTAGAAACATATGTTGGGACTAAAATAAAAGCCATCTATCTAAGTCGCAAAAGCAATCTGTGATATAATGATTGCCATCGTTACTTAATTTGGAGAAACACTGGATAACTAATTCATATATTCCAGCTATCTAATATATTGCTCTGGTGGTTAAGATGTTACGATAAACATAACACATTCATATATATCGTGTTTTTGTGATAAATAATCATGATTGAAATGACTAGAGAAAGATATAGCTAGCTAAGCTAGTAGTACTACATACTTTCTAAGGGGTTCTTTTATTTTATTTTATTATTATTTTATTTTCTTTTTATCCTTTTGTTCTTCTAGAAGTGAATTAGATTTACTTTATGTACTAATATGGCCTTTCCAAGTTCAATAGGAAAGACAACATGCATAAACCATTATTATTCTATGTGTGTATATAACTACATATGTAAATGTTATATGTGTTGATCAAATTACATGAACTTGGACGGCAAGGAAGGTAACCACCTCTTTCTTGGTAGTTGATGATGATGATGCCCCCTCAAATGGCGATGAATGTGGAATCATGGCATTGCCCTTTTGCGTCACCATTACTCCTCACCCATCATATATAGTTATTAGCCTTTATTGCATAATTATTACATTTTAGTTTTCCATTTTTCTTTTTTTGTTGATCAAAGTTGTATGCACCAACCTTCAATTCCTTTAATATCTTATATCTTACAATAATAAAACTATAAAAAAATAAAATAAGGGAAATGATCATCATTAGGTCATCTCACTTTAGAGAGTAAAATAAGGATTTTCACCTTTAGTTTGATATAAAAAAATTAATTAGAAGGGTGTGTAATCCTCCTTTTTAATTAACTTTATTGATTCAATAATGATAAGGATAAAAGCTTTTTTAGTACGTCAAATTAAATTTCTAGTAAACTTCTCAGTTTACCAAAATTTAAGTAGTACTACCTAACCAATAAAACTAATAATCAACCAAATTTTTATTGGAGTCACATATGAGTTTAGATTTAGGCTTAATTTACTAAAATTTTTACTTTTTTAAAAATGGCTTATAAAATTTAATTTTTAAAAATTAATTTTTTTAAAATTATAGCATATGTATTTAGTAAATTAAATTAAAAATAATTTTTAATAAATATAAATAATAAATACATTTCATAAAATAGTTTTTAAAATTTAAAAATATTATAATAAATATTAATATAAGAATTAAATTTAAATATTAATTAATGTACGAGATTATATTAGATTTTTTTAATTTTGATAAGCATAAGTCAATTTTAAAAAGTTTTCTTTTAGGTGATTTTAAAAGCACTTCTAACTTTTAAAAACTGAAAGCATAAGTATATGAGTTCTTTAATTTACCAAACGCAAAACGAAACACACAAACAACTCTTCAAAAATTTTTACCAAATCACACTTTAATTTATTCTGTTTTGAGAGTAAATGACCATTTGTACCCACGAAAGATACAAATGCTGACAAATGTAACCATAGAAGAAGGAAACTCACCTGGTAACTACGGAAGATGACCTCCGTGTGCCAGAAATACCCTGACCTTAGTTACGCACTTGGTCCGTTAATATCCGAACCTACGTGGCAACAAAACCACTCCAAACCTATCTACGTGTAATCCAATGTATACCTCTACAAAAACTGAAACCCTAGCATGCCTTTCTTGTTCCTTTCTTCTCCAATGTTTACTCTAACCCAGAAATTGAAACCATTTCATTTTCGTTTCTTCCTCAAACACGAACACTGACAAAGAAAAACCCTCTAACCCCTGGCCATGTCTCTGCGCAGATATAACTCTGCTATAAGTAATGTAAGTTGCAGCAATACTTCGAGTTCGAGGAAGAAGAAGGAAAAGAAGCTTGAAGGAAGATGCTTCTGTGGACTAGAGGTTGCGTTAATGGAATATGGCACGGTAACAAACCCAAATAGATGGTTCATCCGATGTCCTCTCTGGAAGGTAATGGCTTAGCATCTTTCTTTTTTCTTTTTTCTTTTTTCTTTTTTGTGAAGGTTCTATTTTTTTTTATTTTCGTTGACAGTTGGATGGGCATGGGTATTTTAATTTTTCAGACAAAAGACTGCAAATACTTTATGTGGTGGATGAGATCGAAGAAGATTGGGAAGGTCTTGCAAGATCATTAGCTAAAAAAAATATAGAGCATTCTTATGCAATATGTGAAGATGGGTTGACAATCACTGCAGTTAAAAGGGAGAATCAAGAAAGCTTCTCCATGATTGCAAGAAAAATGAAAAAACTCAGGGCAAAGTTAGAACAAGTAGAGTGTTCCTTGTAACTATAGCATTGGTGGCTGTGTTTTGTTTAACTTGTAATTTGTATTTAGTGATAAAAATATAGGATTAATGTAATCTGGAGATTGTTGTTTATGAGCATTGTTTGTTGTTAAGAATGACAAACTAGTTTGAACCAATTCAGTTTGTTATATTTGATAGGAGTAGTCATGAATGATTAATTAGATGGCATAGATAATCATGTGTATTTGCTTTATTTGACTAAACAGGTCTTGCAAGATTAATGAGATGCTGTCTAAAATATGCATTTGTCATGTATTAATTTGCAACACAAATTTATAATTATATAACACTATCTTTAAAGGTTAAAACAAACTTCAATTTGTGATACATTGTGGATTCATAGAGAAACACAAGAGTGTAGTATTTGTTAAAGAATACCTCATATTACCAAAATAAAATTAAAGAGCCTAGAGACTGTGCTCAGAACATCATAACAACAGAATGAAACAGAAGAGTCTGTCATCTCTCTTGATTACATGAAACATACCAAAAAACAAGCCTAAAAGTCTAATTTAGATTAAAACAAGGTTGAAGTAATACAGTAAAATAAGTAGTTTTCATAAACTAAACAACTATGATTTTGGAGTTGAGTTGCTGCTCCCGCTTGAGTTGCTGCTACCGCTTGAAACAACTATGTGTATTTAACCTTACTATTAAATCTCTCACAATTATTATTTGTGTAGTTGTCCACCTTTGGATATTCACTGAAATGAGCCCTACTCCATTGCTTGGGTTTGATCTTGTCTAGGTATTTTCAAGCTCGAACGTTGATTTTCTTAAGTCTTTTCATGGTAGCATCAAAATCTTGGATAGTAGTCACCTTGGTACATGCCCACGTACACATTTTCATTTGTAAGTCATTCCACTTTTTTTCTATAATTTTGCCATATATAAATGGCACAAAATCTGTGGTTGACTCCTGGATACATCTCTGCTAGGGTAGGTATTAATCCCTAACAACACAAGCATGTATAACAATTAAACCACAGATATTAACTAAATAACAACACAGATGATTAATACATATCCAAGTAATTCAAGAACGATACAACTCAACTCAATATTATGTTACACATAATTAAATAAATAATTTTAACATATCATTTTATCTCATTTTTTTATGAGTTTTCAAGAGTGCGTACTCCGGTGTACTCCCATGTACTCTTCAGATGGAGACAATAATTTAAATTTATACAATCATATTTAATATTTTTGCTTGCTTTTTAACTGATAGAACAATATGTAGAACTTGTAAGAGGTTGAATAACAACACAGATGAATAATATAGGATTCAAACACAAAAATTCATTAATCGCTAACAGGTTTTCCAACTCAAAATAATCACTAACAATTAACTCATCATTGATTACTAACAGAATATATGAATAATATTTTAACTTATTAAAATTCTTAAATGTATTAGGTACCTTTTGCATATCAGTAATGGATGTATATCCAATGTCCCTTAGCAAATCATTTATGAAAAATCCATTGAGAGTATCCACAATAACCCTTTCAATCTCTGTTACTTCCCCACTAACATACCCAAACTTCTCACATGGACCTCGCTCAAATCTCCCCCTATGATTAATACAGAGTAATCCTGCAACCAATATAGTATAAATGTAAGGTACCATCCCATGTAATTACAGACAACAACATAGCAATTGAAAATCTAACCCTAACTCAAAAATTCTGAAAACATTCTAAGATAAAAAACTGGTATGACATACCTCTGTTCTCTATGGAGTAGTAACGATGGTGGGCTATGGATAGTGGACAACGAGATGCATACAACAATGGTGGGCTACGGATAGTGTGGACGGCGAGATGCAGACAATGCTGGCTTGCGGGTAGTGAAGCAACGACTTGATTAAACTGGAAAAATGTCTCTGTTGTGGAATGGAGGTGCTCTGGTCTTCTTCTTCGATTTGGAATGGCAGTGGTGACAACAATGGAGCTTTGCTAGGGCACAGAGAGGGTGTAAGGGTTTTTTTTTCTATTTCTTAATAAAAAAATGGGTTACACATAGATAGGTTTGGAGTGATTTTGTTGCTACGTAGGTTCGGATATTAACGGACCAAGTGCGTAACCAAGGTCAGGATATTTCTGGCATACGGAGGTCATCTTCCGTGATTACAAGATGAGTTTCCTTATTCTATGGTTACATTTGTTAGCGTTTATGTCTTTAGTGGGTACAAATGGTCATTTACTCTCTGTTTTGAAACCCAAATTCCCAATAGGCGCGTGTGTAACATCTATAACTTAAGAAATGATAAATATACATTATCCTCAAATTTATGCCCTCTCATGCCCACTATCGCATTCGTGGTTACTGCCTACACTAACACGTGGGAGTCATCATCATCAACGTCGTTATTGTCACCCATTCTTGCGTCTTCAGATCCCTCCTCATCTTCTTCATCCGAGTCACTACGTGTGTTTTTTTCGCGCATTTGCCAAGCCTGTTTGTTCGAGCGTGTATCAGCCTTCTCATGTGTGTAGCGGAAGCCAATGTCAGGGCAACTATCCCTGAAATCTGTAGACAATCGCGCAAGAGACTTGCCAGCTAGGACCACGAGCATATAGTGACATACGACTAGATTCTACTTGACTCCAAACAAAACCTGTATGTGATTCCTCGTTATTCTGTGGTTGCTGAGCGTTGCTTGTCATTGGTGTGGTCAGATTCTAAAATAGAAACTAAAACTGGGTTGGCCCCAACTCCAACAACCGTGCTATTGAGAAACTTTCAACGTACCCTTCTTGTTGTTGCTACGAATGAGGTGGTCGAGGTGGATCCTGTGGTAGATGAGTTAGGGGAGGAGGGCTTGTACTATAGTGGATAGTAGGGTCGGTAGAGAATAGTGTGATAGATAACATGGTCGTGGAGGTGGATAGTGCGATAGGTACTACAGTGGATAGTATGGGGGTGGTGGGGGCGGATAGTACAGCTATGGTGGTGGTGGTTGTCGTTATAGAGTTAGAATTTAGGATTTTTAAAACTAAAAAAAATATATAATAAAAAATATTTTAGTCATTTTCTATAATAAGGTTATTGTAATCATTTTTTATAAAAAAAGTATTAATTTAAATTGGTTTAAGGTTTCGTTTACTAATTTTTTGACCAAATCAATTTGTCTGATATAATTTTAACAAAAATAATATAGTTTAATTAATTATATGTATTAAATTTTAGTTAATAACAAACGTCTTTTAAAAAAAGACGTTTTAAACATTTTTATCAAAATATCTCCCAAATTACAAACATTGTATTCATAATTAAGATTACTTTATAAATATATATTCAGAATAAGTTATATAAATATTATTTAATAATATATGTACCGTAAGTTATATATATCTCATTAATGTTAATATTAATTATATATATTATTAATATTAATCTTATTATCATACTATTTTTATTAATAATATAATACTATATTCATAAATATGTAACAAATTTTAATTTAACGACATATTTAGCATAATGTTAACATAAATATATTTTATTAATTAACATGAATATATAAAATATTTAACATTAATAAATATTATAACTTTTGTATACGGTAATAATTGAATTACTGATTTAGCATATATTTTAATATTCATTATTAATTTATTAAGAAAAGCATTACTTATAACATTCTTATAATCAAGCTTTAAGTCACAGTGTATTCAACATATAGAATTTTAGAAATATTGAACATCTTAATTTTTTAGCAGAAATAACATGATAATCACAACCTAATTTATTAATATTTAATCATTTTTTGCTCATTAAAACATAGTACTTTCAATATTTTTGTAGCAACAAAAGTCAACATTTTTAAATCAACATGTTCACAATTATTTTCTGTCAAGTAACATTTTTACCAAAACAACACAATAAATCATATTTTATGAAGCATTTTCTGAGGAATAGAGTTAACAACACTTCATAAGAATAACATATTTAAAAAAAATGTCAGAGTATAACCAAAATCAGAACATGATAATGCAGAAATTAGAGCAAATAAATCATAAACTATGAAAACAAAACATGAAGCGCGCACACAGGGGTAATCATTAATCATTCAGATTCAGATTTCAGCCCTTGTTTTTTTTTTTTTCAATTTCAACTTTCCTTCCCCTTTTATCATCAATGGGGGAACCTGCAAAACAAATGAGAATAACATACCAAAATGCAAAATATTTGTTGTTACAAAAACATAATGGTCCAAGGTATCCAAGTACAGTTAATTAACAGTTACAGAATACCAAAACAAAAAGAGCAAGAATAGAAACAAAGTTCAAAGTGCATCTAAGAGCATATTAATCATCAGAAAGATTAAACTCTGAGCCAAGAGATTTATTTTTCTCATCATCAGTAGCCATGTCTTTCTCAAAACTCTTAAGCAGCAGGTTGATCCTTTCCTTGCATTTAGTCCAAGCTTTCTCATTTTCATATGTCTGCTTGCGAGCTTCTTTGTATGAGCGTACCATCAGATTTGACATGTTTGAAAATTCAGTTAGAACGTCCTTGATGGTTTCAGCAAGCTTCGTTGGCTCAGAAGGACGACTTTCAAGATCACTTTCTGAAGATACAGAGGGCACATATCGTTTTCTTTTGTTACTTTTCACGGGTCCAGAGACTCCTCCTCCTTTGATGGTAGAAACCTTGTTTTCTACATGCTCATTAGTTAAATCAACATGAAAATGTTCAAATATGCATGTAAGAAAAATGCCATAAGGCAAATTTGCCTTCTTGTCACTGCGTACACATTCCCACATGTGACGCACCATCAAATAGTCAAATGAAATAGGAGAAGAAGTAATAATCACAAAAAGAACCAAGGTATCACAAACAGTTACTCTTTGATAAGAGCCACTCTGAAGCATCAGAATATGATTGATGATTTGGTGAAGTAGCGCTCTTACAGGACCAAGAGCCTTATGCGTCAGAATCGTCCCATCAAGTTCAGAGAAATTTTCACAAGTTTGATTTAGAGCAATCTGATAAGAGATCCCAACTTGAGAATCCCACTTTCCAGTTATGTAAGCAGTTGCTCCTTCATCAGTATATCCTAATGCAGCGCTGATGGTTTCTCTGTTCAGAGATAAGTGAATCCTCTTGACATATGAGTGGATTGCTCCATCAAGGTACACCATGTTCGCATAGAATTCACGAACCAGGGATGGATAAATAGGCTTCTGAATGTTGAATAAAGGAGTCTACTTCAGATTATCAAACAAAGTGGCAAAGTTGATGCCTTTTGCAGTCAGCGTCTCCAAATTCACTATGTGAGAGGCACATAGGTGACGTTTAGCCAGAACTTGATTGTGAAACTCATATGCAGCACAAGAGTTGAATCTGCCCAGATCAAAGTGAGAATGGCCCTTGTTGAACTTGTTTTTGAAATCCAGAGATTCAAAGTTTGGCGGTTCTCTAGTGTTGCGGAGAACATAGCCTTTTGCATGCTGAGAACTGCGGCCAGAAGCATGCGGAGTTGATTTTCTTGGTGGTGAATGGGGTGGAGAGGATTATAACTCTTCTTCTTCTTCTATCACAGGCTCTTTTTCTTTTCCAATTTTCTTGTGAGATGAACACCTTGGATGAATAATCTTTTTTCTCATGGCTTCTGTTGAGTGGGAAGAAGGAGATGAAGATGAAGTAGAATGTATGTGAATGTGAGTGTGTGTTTGAGGAGTAGAAGAGAATAGAGAATTTTCAGAATGTGGGGTGTGGCTACTCCTTTTAGGAGCCACCTTCTTCTTCATGATACGAAAGTTAAGAAGGGAGTGAAAAGATAAAAGGATGGTCGAAAGTATTGGAGAGTGATGGGAGGTTACAATCGCATTTAATGCTGAGTGGAGAGAGGGTTAAGTGGGTAATGGACCATTAATGACACGGTATCAACAAGGAATATTTTTAAATTAAAAAATGAGAGATTTATTCCTAGAATCAAGGGAATATGTAGGAGAAAAGATTATGATTTGACAAGAACTCCTTCCTACAAGGTATGAAGTGACAACTTTTCAAAAAGTATTCTTTAAAAAATGAAGACTTCAAAAAAGAGGGGCAGAGTCATGAATAGGGTCAAGAAAGATTTGTTGGGACCAAATTTACTAGCACCAGGTGTAGTCTCCCCTTGTCTCATTGATTATCCAATGCTCCACCAGATTTGTCTCCTCCCTTCCTACAAGACAAAACCAAACAGAATCATCAAAAATCACAATTTATCAACAGAATTCAATTCTAACATTCCTAAACTGTTCCTCAGTGAACAGAACCTATCCTCACACAAGGGTTTAGTGAATATATCAGCAAGTTGTTCTTCGGATTTCACAAATTGAATATCAATAGTACCCTTTTGCACATGTTCTCTAATAAAATGATATCTAACTTCAATGTGCTTGGTTTTAGAGTGCAGAACAGGATTTTTAGAAATGTTTATTGCATTCATATTATCACAAAACAAAGGTATGCTATTGATCTTTAATTTGTAATCCTCCAACTTAGTTTTTAACCAAATTAATTGTGAACAACACGCAAAGGCAGATATATATTCAGCTTCGGCTGTGGATAGAGCTACTGTGCCTTGTTTCTTATTTGACCACATGTTAAGTGAGCTTCCAAGGAAGCAACACATTCCAGAAGTGCTCCTTCTATCCACCCAATCTCCTGCATAATCTGCATCACAAAACTCTACTGCACAAAAGTCATCAGATTTAGGATACCATAAGTCATAATCACATGTTCTCTTAATATATCTAATGATTCTTTTAACGGCTGAAAGATGGGATTCTTTTGGGTGAGATTGAAACCTTGAACATACACCCACACTTTGAACAATATCCAGCCTAGAGGAGGTAAGATACATAAGTGAGCCAATCATTCCTCTATACCATGTTTCATCCACATCCTTGCCATTTTCATCTTTTTCAAGTTTAGTATTTGGATGCATTGGTGTTCCCATAGGTTTGGAATTTTCTAGGCCAAATTTCTTGATTAATTCCTTAGCATATTTTCCTTGGTGAATAAAAATGCCACTAGGAATTATTTTAATTTGGAAACCAAGAAAGAATGTTAGTTCTCCCATTAAACTCATTTCAAACTCACTAGTCATGAGTTTTCCAAACTTTTTACACAAGGATTCATTGGCCGATCCAAACACTATATCATCCACATAAACTTGAACAAGAAGAATATCATCATTAGATACATTAATAAATAAAGTTATATTGGTGGTACCCTTTTAAAAGTAATTTTCCAATAAGAAGGCACTAAGCCTTTCATACCAAGCTCTTGGAGCTTGTCTAAGGCCATAAAGAGCCTTTGAAAGTTTGAAAACATGATTTGGAAATTCTTTATTTTCAAAACCGGGGGGGGGGGTTGTGCCATAAATACTTCTCTATCTATAAAGCCATTAAGGAAAGTACATTTAGCATCCATTTGGAACATTCTAAAACCCTTATGGGCAGCATAGGCAAGAAGCAACCTAATTGCTTCCAATCTTGCTACTGGAGCAAAGGACTCATTGAAATCAATACCTTCTTCTTGATCGTAACCTTGAGCCATTAATCTAACCTTGTTACGAACAATACTACCATCCTCACCCAATTTATTTTTAAAGATCCACTTTGTATCGGTTACCTTCTTACCATTTGGATTCAGTACAAGTGTCCAAACCTCATTCTTGTCAAATTGAGCTAGCTCTTCTTCCATGTCTTTGACCCAAGAGGGATCTTCAAGAGCTTGCTTTACATTGAGAGGCTCCATTTGTGACAAGAAAGCAACATTGCTTTGTTCGGCTTGCTTCTTGGTTGAGGATCTTGTGGTTATGCCTTGGGAAGGATCACCAATGATAAAATTATGAGGATAACCCTTCATAGACTTCCATTCTCTTGGCTTTCTAGGTAAGGTTTTGCCTTGATGAGTTTCAGCAGATAGTTCTGTTCTGGATTCTCTAACTGGTTCAGGAGACAAAAATGAAATGTCTCATCCATCCTGATGAGACAAATCTGGACGGGCAGGTTCTTCACTTGGGATAGCATTGGGACTTTCTTGACTTGGTTGATGGTTCACATCAGCTTCACTTCCTGTATCATCATCTAAAAGGGCACTGGGAATTGAATTAGTATCACAAAAGGATACATGTATGGATTCATCTATGGTTCTATGTTCCTTGAGGTAAATTCTAAATGCTTTGCTAGTGGTAGAGTATCCAACAAACATTCCTTCATAGGATTTTGGGTCAAATTTTTCAAGATTTTTATATTGTTAAGTACAAAATATTTTCATTCAAAAATGTGGAAATACTTAAGATTTAGTGAGGTTCCTTTCCATAGCTCGTAAGGAGTTTTCTTTAATCCCTTTCGAATGATAGTCCTATTCAAAATATAACAAGCTGTATTTACAGCTTCAACCCACAAAAATTTTGGAATATCATTTTCACAAAGCATAGCCCTAATCATTTCTTGAAGGCTTCTATTCATTTTGTTGAGGAGTTCTAGGGCATGAGAAGTTATGTGCAATTCCAAAATCATCACAAAATTTTTCAAAATCTTGATTTTCAAATTCTTTTCCATGATCACTTCTCAAATGGACAATTTTCAAATCTTTTTCATTCTGAATTCTTTTGAAAAGGGTTGAAAAAGCATGGAAAGCATCATTCTTATGAGCTAGGAAGAGTACCCAACTGAATCTAGAGTAATCATCTACCACCACCAAACCATAGTGTTTACCTCCTAAACTTTAAGTTCTAGTAGGACCAAAAAGATCAATATGCAACATTTCTAATGGTCTTTTAATGGAGATTCCATCTTTTGGTTTAAAAGAGGATTTTACTTGTTTGCCTAATTGACAAGCATCACAAGTAATATCTTTATCAAATTTAATGTTTGGAATTTCTCTCATCAAGTTTTTCTTAACTAACTTAGAAATTTGGTACATGCTTGCATGACCCAATTTCTTATGCCAAAGCCATCTTTCAGATTCAAGTGATGTAAAGCATGTTACTTTTTGATCTTTTAAATCCTCAAGAGTCAATCCATACACATTGTTACACCTTTTAACTTCAAACAAAATTTCTCCAGATTTTTTACAAATAACTAAGTAATCCAATTTCGTAAAAATAACTTCATATACAATATCACACAATTGGCTAATGCTTAGTAGATTGTGTTTCAACCCATCAAGAAGAAGAACATCATTTATGAAAGAAGAAAAGCTCTTACCAACTTTATCTATGGCCACTATCTTTCCTTTACCATTATCACCGAAAGTGACAAACCCTCCATCATATTCATCAAGTTTAATGAAGAAGGTTGCCTTTCCGATCATATGCCTAGAACATCCACTATCCATGTACCACATGTTGTCCTTCCGCTTGGATGCTAGCACACCTACAAAATAAGCTCAAGTGACCTTAGGTATCCAAATCGTTTTGGATTCCTTGACGTTAAACCATCTTTTTTGTCCCAAGCCATTGTAATCACAAACAATTTTACAAACTTTGTTTTCAATCATTCTTTCAATAAAAAAGCATTGAATGGAAAAATGTCCATTCTGGTTGCATAATTTACAAAATCTGAGTTGCTGTTTTTACAAAGCTTGTTGGGTTTTGAAACCTTACATCATTAGAGGATGATGCCATGTTTGCAAAAGAAGGTTTCTTAACAAATTTTTCAGTTTTCTGAAATCCTAACCCAGCTTTATCATACAGAGATTTTTGACTAGCCAATAGTTTATTTAAATTTTCTTAACTTTGAGCAAAGGTGGCTAAGTCCTCTTTGAGTCTTTTTACCTCTTTAAGCAACTTCTCATTTTCTTCAAAACAATTTAGATATGCCACTACAGAATGCTGTTTTTCACAACCTTTAATTTCAGCTTTCAACCGCTTATGTTCCTCAACAAGATCAACAGCGGTTTCAACTTCTCTCAATTTTTCTTTTAGAAAACCATTTTCACCTTTAAGAATTTTGATTTGAGACTCAAGATCTTGGTTTTCACTTAGAAAGCATCTAATCTTTTCAGAAAGGTGATCTATCATGAGATGAATGTCTTCAATGTCAGGGTTGTGAAATACTACCTGTTCAATGTGATTTGCCATAAGGCACGGTTGAGACTTGGTTTTTTATTCTTCATCTTCATCTGAGTCATTTTCTAAGTCTTCCCGAGAAGCCATCAGTCCTTTCTTCTTTCCCTTCTTTGGCTTCTCCTCCTTCTTCAACTTAGGGCAATCGGATTTGAAATTCCCAGTCTCTTTGCAGTTGTAGCAGATCACTTTGCTGAAATCTTTCTTATGTTTCCTTGAGCTGCTTCCCTTGCTTCTTTCCTTGTTTCACCATTTTTCTGAATTTTTTTTGCAAACAAAACAAATTTATTTACAGAAGAGTTATCACTGGATTCATCATCCTGAGGGTTAGTAACAGATTTGAGAGCTATTTCGTTTCTTTTTGTATCTTTTTTCAAATATGTGTTTTCAAATACAAGTAAATTCCCTCTCAAGTCATCATAAGTCATAGAATCAAGACCAATACTCTTAGATATCATAATTGCCTTAGTTTTCCACTCTTTTATGAGACTTCTCAAAATTCTCCTCACAAGCACAGATTCAGGATATATGATCTCCATAGCATCCAAACCATTGATGATGATATTGAATCTTTCAAACAGTTCATCTATCGATTCTCCTTCCTTCATTGAGAACATTTCATACTCTCTGTTCAACATGTCTATTCTGGTCTTCTTCACTAGTGTTGTTCCTTCATGAGTGATTTGAAGTTTGTCCCAGATTTTCTTTGCCGTTGTGCATCGTGATACCCGTCGGTATTCCTCGAAGATGATTGCACAGTTGAGCAAGTTGATAGCCTTGGCATTGAGCTCCACCTTTTTTCAGTCTTCTTCAGTCCAACTGGCTTCGCCTTTGAGTGAGACCACTCCCTCAGCACTTGTAGTGGTTGGAAATTGAGGACCTTCCAGGATTATTTTTCAGAGTCTGTAATCTACTGCTTGCACAAAAATCTTCATTCTTTCCTTCCAATAAGTGTAGTTCTTTCCATTGAAGAGAGGAGGTCTGTTGCTTGACTGTCCTTCTGTCAGATTGCAGGACACCAGATTTGAGCCATTGTTCTCTGCCATCTGGATCTTTTCTCGAAGCTGCAAAGCTTGATCTCTTTGAGACCAAGCTCTGATACCAATTGATGGTAATAAGTGGCTAAGAGAAGGGGAGTTGAATCTTAGCCCCTTTTTGCTTAGTAACACTTGCTGTCTTTTAGAATGCTTTGAGGAGATATTTTTGCTTTTTGTCTCGTATCTAGCCAAGAGACTTTTTCTTTTTTATCTCGTAACCAGGTAAGAGATATTTTTCAGTTTTGTCTCCTATGCAGCAGAAACAGAAAATGGAGTAAAAGAGAGAGAGAATCACACCAAGAAGTATCCTAGTTTAGCTGCTAAGTGCAATGCAGCCTACATCCAGTCTCCATCACAACAATGATGGAATTTCGCTATAATCATGCAGATTACAGACACCAATTCTCCCTAGGAACTACCCCTCCTATTTGGGACAAATCCAGAATCTATTCCCAATCCTGAACTTGACTTGGTCACTTACCAAGCTTTCAACTGCAAAGTGCTAGCCCAACTTGCAAGGAAATTCTCACAGAATCATGATACACAACACAGATGTACAAAGGATCTTTAAGACATCTATGAATTTTTCTTTTACTTTTGTACTCTCTGTCTTTTTCCGCTCACTGGCTTTTTCTTACAAATCTTACATTTGTTTGTCTTTTTACCATGAGACTCAAGACAGACAAAACTAAACAGAAAAATACAACATGAAACACATTGAAGGAGAAAACCTTCTGTTAGCTTGGGTAGCTATGAGAACTCTGTGCTTTCACTCTTTTCTCCTTGTTTCAAACCCTGGCTGTTCACCCATATTATAGAAGGAGAAGCCTCCAAGGTTGAAACGGTTGAACTGAGCCAACTTCTTCTTCTTCAATCATCAAATCCGATTCGGCCAGAGAGAGGAGAGAGGGAACCGAATAAAAAAACCAACATGCAATTACCTCTCTGTCATCCCTTTTCATCAAGCTTCATCAATCTGAGCCTTCCATCTTAACTTGGTCCCCAAGAAGGATTTCTAACCTTTGATGAACCCTTGATCCTTGACAGCTCCATCTACTCTATCTTCTGCTTTTTTCCCACGTAGCTACAGTAGCTACCTCCTGTGATGGATAAACAAAAGTAGAGACAAGCCATACCCCAGGGATATTCTTCTCTGACCGAATTGGATTTCTTCCATTTTTAGACATGGTGATCCTGAGACTTCCTCACCACATCTTACCTTTTGTGGTAAAGATCTCAGCCACACCATACTGTAGATCTTCTTTTTGCTAAGGACATCATCACCTTAGTCCTTTTCTTGCTTCTAGCTTCTTCTTCCTTCATCTGATAGCTTGTTCTTCCTTCCATCTTCCTCTGATAGATGTGACCAAAACTGAAGAGAAAGAAGAGAAAAGAAAAGCTTTGAAAGTAATGAGTGAAATCAATTAAAATCAATTAAAACCAACTTCTCATGCTTTTTGCCTAGTAACGTATAAAATTCATTTAATACCATCAAATCACTTGCATTTTCTCTTTCATGTTACCAAGGCAATTAGAGCTAGTTCATAAAATTTGAATTCCATAAAAAAGGAGTGTGGGTAACCAAAACTAATCAAGCACTGCCCCTTTCCTTCTTTCTTTTCAATTCGGACCAAACTAGTTGGTCTTTCACCAAAGGTTTAATTGAGCTTGCTTAAAGATTTTTTTGGCCAGTTATAATAACAATGCAGCCATAATGATTAAAATATTTTTGTACCAAGGCTGAATATTTTGGGCTTTCCATTGCTTAATACCAATTACCAAAATCTGCAATCAATAAAATTACTAATCAACAAATGAGCACCAATAATTGCATTAATAATTTCTAATTAATTATCTTAATAATGTTTTATCATCGTCATAT
Organism: Arachis hypogaea; assembly: GCF_003086295.3. Taxonomy (NCBI): domain Eukaryota; kingdom Viridiplantae; phylum Streptophyta; class Magnoliopsida; order Fabales; family Fabaceae; genus Arachis; species Arachis hypogaea. Next base: position 107,701,665 of record NC_092036.1, read on the forward strand.
TAATTTGGAGTTTTCCAACCTCATCAAGTTAATTTTTGAAGTTTCTACTTCAATGCCGTCTGACATTCTAGCAAATTCTGTCAAGTTGCTTCGTGAAATCCAATGAACTCCCAGTTTAAATCGTCATCTCCATGAAGCAATCTCTTAGTTTCATTCAGTTTGATTTATCATTCTTTCTTCTTTAAGATTTTTCTTCGTTTTTCAACCATACACCGTTGGATGAATACCTTTAGTGTATTGTTTTGGAAAATCCCTACATTTTATTATACTGTCCTATTTTTGGATATCTTTGTATCTTATTTTTTAATAATTAATAAAATATAACCTACTATCTTTGAAAAAAACATAAAAATAGTAAATTTGGAGTGTTTTGGCTATTTTATTATTGGCTTCCAAATATTTCTGATTTGCAATATACAAAATTCAAAATTTATAACATATCTTTTAAACAAATTAGGGGGAAAAAAGGATTTTAATAAAGTTGATGGAGTGAGTTGGGCATTCTTATAAAAGATGATACATATCTTGCATTTCAGATACAAAAGATTAAAATTTATGATATAATTAATAAGTCATATTCTAAAGGAATTGCATAAATTCCTCAACGTAACTGTCAACAACAATGCTCCAACCAAAGAAAAGGGAAAACAGGTTTGTTCTAGTACACATACACTTCACACTCTCATCTCCAAAGGCAAATTGAACCCTACTAGTTCTAATTTCTAAAGAGTACATTATGACTGTCAAACCTATTAAAATCCTAAGTAGGAAAAAAATAATTCAAATGATGACTTTAGATTCAAATCGAATTTAAAGCATAGGGAGTAGGGACACATACATTTTAACTACTTTATATGTTTATTACTGTTCAAACAATCATCCACAAAAAGAATTTATTAATTAGTGAAAAGTATAAATTATAATTTTTTTACGTACTAACTAACAAAATTAAACTCTTTGAATGTTTATATTATAGAGTAATTAGACTAGTTAAATTAATAAGGATTATCAAGTAGGAAATTGCTATTTAAAAACAATAAGCAAATACAACAAAAAGTGTGGCCGGGAAAGACCAAATAAAAAAGATGACGATAGGAAATTAGGAATAATTTATTATTATTATTATTATTATTATTATTATTATTATTATTATTATTGGCCTCATGTTTTTGTTGGTGTTTATATAGCAATTGTGTATCAAATATGCATCCAATGCTGCGAAAGCTAACCCCATAACCAACGGCACTAATCTGGAATCTAAAACACTTCGAGGCAGAGAGTATTACTTTATGAGATGGACATGCATAACTTTTTCTTTTATTTTATATATCATGTGGATGGCAATTATGATTAAGTAACCTAAGATCCCAAGGCTCCTCTATAACGTATATGTAATACCACTTATTGCACTACCTTTTTCAATGTTACTAGCATGTAATCATTTTATGTAAAGGAAAAGTTTATGGAACAACTTTATTATGTAACTAGTAAAAGAAAGTGAGTAATCTTATACTATTGGATAAAATTTTATACTATTAAAAATATTATTAATAATTACTTGATGACTATAAATGACAAAAGTTGGTGGCTCCTAACACTCCTCTCATATGTAAATGTTCTATTCCTAATCTAGTATACACCTTAAGCCATTTGGCATTTTTCTCTTCTTCCACTACCTTTTTAGTTTTTATCACATCTAGTTTTGTTATTTCACATCGGACGATACGTTTAATGCATTCTCCCTTATACTTTGATTTTTCTTGTGACTTTGATGAACTTTGTCATTTATGATCTAATATTGTACCCTGTATATACCAGCCGGCCATATGCGTGATTATTATTCATCATTCCAATGCATGCTTTCATATACATTGCACTCTCTGGTTTCACTTTATGGAGGCATGGAGAGTATACGATTAAATTATTCAGTTAATCAGATTAATTACTAAAAAGGTATAGTATTTTCAGTCTGGGTTATTTATGGGTCAAATGAAACATGCACTTGTGACTTGTCAGTGATGCTGCCACTCCCATACGAGCACTCTAATTGAAACTTAAAGATTTTCGTTAATGTTAACGGCTACATTAACAAAATAAACAATGTCTCGAGGATTGCATTGTGCTACCCAATTTATTTAACAAAATTGTTTAATAGAAAATACAAAATCAGTCTAAAATAAACTAAAATAATTTTATTTTGTATTTTTTAATTATTTTTTATTTCATTTTGTATTTCTTATTTTACATTGGAATAATTGAATAATATTAGATATAATAAATATATAATTATGAATAAAATAATTTAAAATTAGTATTTCTCTAATATTACTCTTTATTTAATACATAGCAAGCTTCAAGCAAGAACGAGAAGAATACTATATGTACTATTTCTATAGATATTTTATATGTATACTTTTCACTTCTAGTATTAAAATATAATTTGTAATAGAATATCAAAGAATTGAATAAATGACACCAAAAAAAGAATTGAATAAATATATATTTGTGATATTTATTGGAGTTGGATGCTCTTCTTAGTTAGCTGATTGGAGCTGAGAGTTTACACTTTAGTGTGACACACGTAAACGAGGAGGTGGAGTAGGGCCCCGGTGGAAAACTAACTCAATTGCATAATAACATGTAATGATTAATGATAACTAATCATTGTTAATTACATTAGGCCAAGGGAGACGCAGAATTACCGTGGTCAATGCGAAGCAAGACAAAGCCAAGAAAAGAAAAGGAAGGAAGGAAGGAAACAAGGAACAGTCAATTTAGCGTCCCTCCAAAAAGAAGTCTATCGGTGTCTCTAAACCACGTGACTCTTCAACCTCCTTAATTAGCTTCTATCTAAGCTAAAATGGAACCATCAGTGAATAATTTGGCTAAAATTTTTATATATGAATAATTTTAATGAAAAATACAAAAATATTTGATCATTTTAGTGTTTTACACGATTGTGGTAGTAACACAAAACGTTTTGTAGTAAAAAAAAATTTAATCATAAAAGAACAAAACGTTACTGACGTTTTGTAATAAAAAATATTATTTTAATTATTAAAACACAAAATGTCATTGACGTTTTGTTAAAAAAATATTATTTTAATTGAAAAAACACAAAATCTCACAGACATTTTGTAAATAGCCATAATTATGTTTAACACACAAATTGGTTCATGATGAAAGATTTCACTTCTAGTAATATAATATTAAAAAGAAAAAGTTCGAATAATTTAGGAATAATGATTTTTATGACGTAATTTAGCTTCCTATTAATAATGAGACGTGTCAGCTAGTAGAGTTGAATAATCTCAATCCCCAAGAGGAAAGCGACGGAACAACGCAAGCACCATGAGGCATGAGCTAGCTAGCTAGCGCGTTCCGTTGCATGTAAAACTTGTTTTTGTTTTACTTCTAACGCCGCCTTTAATAAATACCATTAATCAATCTGCTCCTTCAGTAATCACTTCTCTTTAATTAGAAAATTAACTAATATGTTGCCAGTCCGAAAGAGACAATTAACTGATAAGTAGCTTTCGAGTTAATAAGAAAGTTCCTGAAAGGAAGCATGTATATGTATGTGTAGAGCGTAGGGTAAAGGAAAAAGGGGGCCGGGCAAGTAAAGAGACTACACGAAACGGGGAACAATGGAAGCAGAAAGCTCCTCTTAGACCAATGGAATATGATGGACCCGACCCGCCAGCGATGAAATCATCTTCCTTATTTGTCACAATTTCCCATTACCCATTTCCTTGCATGCCATATTGCCATGTGACGCCAGTTTTACATGCATATAACAAAACGGACCACTCACATGCGCGCGTGCTGAACCATCCATTTTTTTAATATTAGTTAATACAGTAAATTCCAGTTAAGTAATACTACTAAATATGTGACGTGGATACACAGTTCTTTCATGCAATGATTTATGTGACAACTGGCCTGCTCCTAGCCCTATGTTGAAAGTATGCACTTGCACAGGACAACTATGTCATGACAAATGGGAAATATATGCCTTCATTTTACAAGACCAAAACAAAAAAACTAGTAAAGAATTGATACTAGAAAGAAAAAAAATGTGTAAAATGCCAAAGGGAAATTCATGAAATGGTCAAATCTCAATCAGTTCATGCAACCTCCTCCTTCACTTCATGAACAATTCAAACCCTCCCGGTTACCCCACCTATAAAAATCATTGAAATTAATAAAAGTAAAAAGAAAGAAGAAAAAATTAAATAAAAATAAAAATACACATCAAGCGGACCACCCTAGAACCGGAACCCAAAGGCGAACTAAAGCGAGCGCGCGCGCGCCATTATTCATTCACTTGGGTAACGCACCCACCACGTTGGCACATTTTCAAGAGCGACCCACCACCCTATCTTGTCCTTTTCCTCTTTTTCTTTTTGGATTTCAACAACCTTCTCTTTTTCTTTTTTATTTTCATCCTTTGAATAATGGTTTTAGTTACGGTGTGACCGATCTGGGTGGGGTTCTGCTCTCCTGGGGTGGAGTATGACCCTCCGATCCTTTAGAAGGATCATCAGACGACTGTCTCAAACCCTCATCGGTCTCGCCACGGTTCATCTCCTCAATCATGCGAACCACGTCTTGCATGTTGGGCCTTTGGTCCGGCACAACAGACACACAAGCCATTGCAATCTGCAACAGCTGAACCATCTCTTCCTCTATGTTATGGAACCTCATCAGCTCCGCATCGAACACCTCCGCCGTCCACTCCTCCCGGACCACCGATTGCACCCACCGGGGGAGATCGATGCCTTCTTCCCCAAGCGACGCTTGGTTTGGTGCCTTCCCTGTCAATAGCTCCAACAGAAACACTCCAAAGCTGTACACATCAGACTTGAAGGTTGCCTTTCGGGTTTCTACCACCTCAGGCGCCCGGTAGCCTGCCACGCGGTTCGAGGGGCCCCCGTTTCCGAACAATGGGTTGAGGCCGAAGTCTGAAACGGCAGCTTCATGGTCCGGTCCGCGTAGGAGGATGTTGGAGGATTTGATGTTGCCGTGGACCACTTTGCCTGACACGTGGAGGCATGCTAGGCCTCTTGCTGCTCCTAGTGCAATCTTCATTCTGTTGTCCCAGTCTAATGGTGTTCTCCCAGACCCTCTGCTCCCTGGAGTCACAAACATACATTGATAACGATATTCATGTGGTTAAACTATGGTTATAGTTGTAATCACATATAGCAATACATAACAGGTGCCGTAACATACTTTTATTCACATTGAGTAATGTAATGTTGGCCAATCAAAAATCATTGTCTACTAGTATCGTTGCAACGACAATGTATTTTGATTTTTCTTGTCCCATGCCATGACCGGTTTAGCCCAATATATATATCACAATCCAACTATTTCGTGAGGCCACAAAAATGCACATATTGATATTTCAAGACATAGCTATCAATAGAATTTGCGGTCAGAATTTTTTTAGTAGATTTTTTTCTCCCCCTCACTTACACGGTCAAGTGACTTTACTCTGCTTTAGTATAGTAGGGTATGGGACTTTTTTGTTCCACTTTAAAGGAGGATAAATAAAGAAAAGGCGTAAAAAATTGTCGGTGAGACAAGGGTCCTTGGTTTATGATGAGTCATGAGTGTTTGTTGTTTGTTTAAGTTGAAGGGAATGAAGATACTGTCTCTCACTTATGAGTTTGAGAATGTTTGCTTCACAAGCATAGTTTAAGAGGCAGCAAGAAGCAGCGCACTCTATGCTGCTTTAGATACTTCACACTCACGATACACCTCCTTTAAACTAATAAACAATTCTCCCCCGTTGATTAATATATAGACTAATGAACATGATGCCACTAATACTGCTGCTAATACGGTACACACATACCTCCATTATCATTCATCAATCTACGAGCCCACGCCAACACAAATTCTAAAAAGCACACATAATATGCTAAACAGTGACACTATTATTAAATTATAAAAATAACCTAATCTCCACAACTATTACCAGCTGTACCCATTCAATTCAGTCAAGAAATTCCTGTATGAACACACCGAATACCAATAAGGAAAGTACGCTATTCTAAACCCAGCACTAATGCCTAATGGACTACAGTACTAGAAATCAAGTCGAATTAATTTAATTAATTAAAATGAAAGAGAAGGTTGTTACCGTGGAGAAGAGCAGAGAGGCTGCCGGCGGACATGTAATCGTAAACGAGCAACTTCTCATCTTTGGAGTAATAGAAAGCTCTGAGAGGAACCACATTATCGTGTTTGATCTTCCCAAGAACCTCCATTTGCATCTCGAACTCTTTCTTAGTAACAACTACGTCCTTCAGCCTCTTCACAACCACCGTCGTCCCTTCCTCCAGCACCGCCTTGTACGATGTACCCACGGTTCCTTTTCCAAGAACCTCCGCCGACGCCCGAAGAAGATCCTCCAAGTCAAAGCTGTACACTCCTCCCTCGAAGAACACCAATTTGTTCCTCTCTGCTTCCGCTGATCCTCCCGTTATGTCCTCCTTCGACGACGAAGTTCCTGCCTCCGCCGGTACTCCACGTGCGGCAACAGGAACCACCGGTTTCGGAGGTTTAGCAGGTTGCCGCCGCTGCCTCTTTCTGAGACAGAGGAAGAGTAGAAGAAGCAGAAGCAGCAAGCCGACGACGGAGCCGATGATAATTCCAACAATGGCGCCGGTGGATAGTTTGTTTGACTTCTTGTGAACAGGTTTTCCAGGTGGAATTTCCCCCGGCGAGGGCGCCGGCGCCGGGAAGAACGGGCTGCAGGCCGGTAAAGGTCCGCCGCAAAGATCTATGTTTCCGGCGAAAGATGATTTGGGGAATTTTGCGAGTGTCTTGGGGATGGAGCCGTTGAGATTGTTGTTGGAGACGTTGAAGTCGTTCAATTTGGCGGTTATGCTGGGGAGTGTGCCGGAGAAGCTGTTGTTCTGGAGAAAGAGACCAGTGAGGTGAGTGAGGTTGTTGACCGAGAAAGGAATGGAGCCTGTGAAGTTATTAGAGGAGAGATCCAAGCGAGTCAAGCGAGTTAGGCGAGTAGCGGAGGAAGGGAACTCGCCGGAGAGCTCATTCTTCTGGAGGTAGAGACCGCGGAGAAAGGTGAGGTTGGAGAAATCGGAGGGGATCTGGCCGGTGAGGCCGTTGGAGCGCAGGCTGAGAACGCGGAGGTTGGCGAGGCGGCCGATGGTGTCGGGAGGGATGGGCCCCACTAGTCCAACGGCGGGCAGGCGGAGCGAGTACACGTAAGAATTGGACGAGTCGCATTGAACCCCGACCCAGTTGCAGGCCGAGTCGGACGCGTTCCATTGGATTCGATTCTGGTGTTTTGTTTTCGAGATGAAAGCAAGGAGGGCTTGTTTGTCCTGAGTTGGCTCCGAGTTGACCCGGTAACTCGCCATCACGAGGAGGAAAAAGACAATAGTAACGCTGCGAGAGATCAGCGCCATTGCCGGGGGTGCGTGTTTTTTGCGCTCGATTTTGTGAAGATTGATTGAGAATAAAATAATGTGGTGCGTTTCTATATTGGGATATTATTTACGAGGAGAAGAGCGTTTTGGTGCCACGCCGGAAGAAGGAGTTTTCCGGCGGAATGCCATCAGAAGAGTGTGTATGAGTGAAGACTGAAGAGAGAGAGCAAGGACAGGGTTTTGTTCTGTTTTGTGATTTCACTCTCTCTCCCTCTCTCTCTCTCTCTCTGCATTATCACGAGGTCTCTAAAAACTAAAAAGTTAAAAATTTACAATAAAAAATAAAAATAAAAAAAAAGGAAAAAGAAAAGCTGATACGGAAACAGAAACCACTCTCGCTGGCACTGGTCCAAGCTCCGGACGTTTTTTTTTTCTCTCTTTTTCTCTTTTTCCAATTACTTCCGGTCAAATTGTTTTTCTACAACGCTTTTTCACCGCTTCATGCTCTGTTTTATCCCACGCGCTCTTGTGTTTCGTGTAAAGATATCATTTAAGAGTATTAAAGAACTTGGTTGATACAGAAATAGATGCTTTTATTTTATATAGTGGAGAGAGGGGCAAAAGAAGGACAAAATAAAAGAAAGAGGGAGTTTGTTGTCGCTGTATGGTGTCTGGTGTAGGGACTTGGTGTTTCGTATAGAGAGAGATATTCAAATGAGTGAGATACTTACTGATACTACTTAATTAGTACTTACTATGGTTGGGTTGTATGAGAGTTGAACATTGACTATTTGACTTGGTGAAATGGACGGCGATCGTCGGAACTGGAGAGTGGACAGTGGCGATTTGATGACATTTGACAAGCTTGGTGTATAACAGCATAGCGCGTTCAGCATTCATTCATTGTGGATTTTATTAGCCGTCCTGCTCTCCATCACTTTCCTCTTTTTCTGTTCACACCATTTTGGTCAATTCCCATGAAAATGTCATCACCGTTTTAAAAAATAAATAAGATGTTTAGGATAATTTTATTGAATAAAAATGCCGCTTATTTTAGAGTGAGAAGACTATATATGTAATGAACTGAATCTTATTTTTGTAACTGCGGTCTAAAATGCACCAATTTTTTGTGGTTCATCGTGCACTATGTCATTTACTTGTCAGATGATGTCAAAGTGTATCTGTGGAAATAAACATACATGATGCATTATAATTAGAGTAAATTACTATTTCTATCCACGAAAGTTGAAAATGTTGGCACATCTATCCATAAAAAAAAATTATCATTTGTACTCATAAAACATGAATTCTATATAACAAAATTATCTAAACACTAAAAAATCCTATAAAATTTTTAAATTACCCTTATCATCATCTGCATCATCTTTTTCTTTCCATCACCATCACCACCACTAACCCCATCCTCTCTTTCTCCTTCTATTTTCTGAGCTCGTCGCCGCCGCCAAAATCCGTCAACTCCTTCTGCTCTCTCTTTCCCTCTCTTCCCTTCTGTGATTTGCTTCTCTCTCTTTTCTACTTTTTTAAATGGTTGCGTGATGTAGGTTTGGTGGTATCTGAGTTTGCAGATTGAAGAAGAGCGGGTGGAACCGCAGACTGAACATGGGTTGGATCGGAGCTCTGTGTTAGCGAGAGATGGAGGACTAGTTGGAACAGGTTGGGGGTAACGGTAGCGATTAGGTAGCGACGGCGACTCTAGGGTTGTGAAAGGCCGCGAAAATAGAAGGCAACGGTGGTCCTAGGCTCGCGGAGGTGAGGCGAGGGAAAGAAGAAGAAAGAGAGAAGGAAAGGGTGGAGGAGGAAAGAAAGGGGGGAAAGGACGCGGTAGCAGCAAGTGGAGGTTGGGTGGGACTTGACGGCGCCAGCAACTGTTGAATGTCGAGGTGGTGGTTACGCAGAGGAGCAGAGAAGGGAACAGGGGTGAGAAGGGGCGAGAGAGAGGAAGATGAGAGAAAATCAGGTGAGGGGGCGACAACTTGGTGGTCGCCGATGGTGGTGCGGTGGTCTGAGACAATTTGCTTTTTCTATTATTATTGTTGTTGCTTTATGTGAAGAAGATGATAATGGAAGTATAGTGGTGGTAGTGGTGGTGATGGTAGTGATGAAGGAAATGAGGTGGTGGTGCCTTTGAACTCAAAGTTTGAATCAAGCAAAGAAGAGACAGAAAAGGAGAGAAGGAGGGGTGGATGATGCGAATGATGATAAGAGTAATTTGGAATTTTTATGTGATTTTTTAGTGTTTAAATAATTTTATTATATAAAATTCATATTTTATGAGTACAAATAGTAATTTTTTTTATGAATAGATATGTTAGTTTTTTCAACTTTCATAGTAGAAATAATAATTTACTCTTATAGTTATTTTGAAAGTTAAAAAGCACATCGACAGAGTTATACAATGTGATCTTTCCAAGTAGGGGTGCACAGACCCGGCCCGACCCGGTCCCGAACACTTTAGGAACTAATTTGGAGTGATTTCATCGGGTTTAGGGTCGGATATGGGTCTCAAAAAATAGACCCGGTCATTATTTCGGGTCGGGTCCAGTCCATATCTCGGGTCACCCGAAGTCGGCTCGGTGGCCCGGTCATCATACATAATTAATATTTTGTGTTATTAGTGATGGATCATGACTATTCTTACGTGGAATTTAAGTATTGTAAACCTTAATATTTTGTGTTATTAGTCGTTATAAGACTATAAGTTAATGTTTTATGTTTAGAATGCATAAGATTTTAGACTAATACATAAGATTGTGTTATTTATATTAATTTAAATATTTGGTATTATTAGACAATATTAGTATTGATTGTGGTTATGCTTTAATATTGATTGTGGTTATGCTTTAATTTTGAAGAATGGTTGGTTCTTGTTATATTTTTCTAAGTGAATTTTACCATGTTAACTAATGGTTGGAGCCTTGGAAATTTGGATATTTTTACATGCAAGTTTACAAGAAGGTATCAACGTAATGTAATGTTAACGGCCTGATTTTCACCTGATTTTTACCCGGTATAATTGTAGCCCGAAAGTGTATTGGTTTCATCGGGTCTAGGGTCGGATTCGGGTCTAATAAATAGACCCAGTATATATTTCGGGTCGAGTCTGGGTCATATCAAACCCGACTTCACCCGACCCATATGCACCCCTATTTCCAAGTCCGTAAGAATGTATGCAACATGTATTGTCCAATTTGAAACGAAGACCACATATTTGGCGCTAACTAGCTAATTTAATTAGAAAAGTATAAAGAACTCATTTTAAAGGAGAAATATTAGTCAAATTTTTTGTTATAAAATTATTTTTAATTTGAGTAAAGTATATTTTTGTTTTTAATATTTATAATTTTTTAAAAAATATTTATTATATTTAATTTTATTTAATTTTGTCTTTAAATATTTTTAATTAATTTAATTTTATTTCTAACATTTTTTTATGTCAAAATTATTCTTAGAAGTTTTCAACTTTTTTTTCTAATATTTTGCGTGAAATTAATAAACGGATAACTTTGATACAAATCGAAAATGTTAAGGGCAAAATTGAATATAACTAAATGTTAGAGAATATATTTTAAAAAAATTATAAATGTTAAAAACAAAAGATATATTTTATCCTTTTAACTTTTATTTTTGGAGAATCTAGATTTTAAAATTAGATTTTAGAATATAGAATTAAAGACTTATAATTAAGGATTTAAAATTTAGAATTAAAAAATCAGTTAAAAAAAGTTAGACGTGTAATTAAACTCATTTAATTATTTGATATATATATATATATATATATATATATATATATATATATATATATATATATATATATAAGTTTTTGTTCAATAATAATATTGTAACTCTCATTTAGTCATTTATAAATAAGTTTAGTGAAACATTCCACAACATACAATTGTTTAATCTGTTTGGCATGATGTTGTATCAGAATTTTAGAATAATTTGAAACATAAATAGGACCATTAAAATTGAATTTTAAAAGTGAGAAATATAATAAGTTATTCTCTCTATTTTAAAATAAGTGTTTTTTTATTTTTTTTAAGTTTATTGAAAAATTTAACATATCTAGACAAAGTTTTAAAATGGAAGGATTATGTTAGTTTTATAATTGACACGATGTGCAAGCTTATCCACCATATTTTACTAGATATATAGGATAGGAGATTTGGGAGGAAATGGAAAACTTTAGGCCCATTCCTAGTTCATGTGGCCTTCCACCAAAACTTTAACAAAGGTCCACAGCAGCTATTAACAATGTGCTTGTACCTAGTAAATAATCGACTCCAACAATAATGCAAGTGCGATTTTCTCAATAAATAATCAAACTAGCTAGCTTTATTCTATAAACTATTTCAGCACTTAAATTTCCTTTTATGACATTGTAGTTCTCATCTTGCTTTTTTTATTTTATTTTTTTTCCCTTTTTGTTTTTATACATTGGTATTGTGGAAAGTCAGATACACTTCAAGTTAATTAAGTGGCTCCAAAGGAATAATACAGGATGCCAATAATTTGATACACATTAGGTGCTATCAAAACTTTATTTCTAATCTCCCACTTAATAATAATAATAATAATAATAATAATAATATATAATCAGATCAGATGTGAGGTTTAGGGCCATATAACACTTCTAACCTTCACCATTCCTTATCTTAAGGAACAACCAATAGTAATAGTATACTAATACTTAGAACTTAGAAGAAACAAGAATTGATGAAATAAAATACGACATAGCAATTGGAAGTGGATACATACATTAATAAATGCCGGCAAATGGAATACGAATGGACCTACTTCCAAGTCATATAAGCATTCAAGCAGCACATTGCAATCTTCATCTTATGTTTCCACCCAATAGATTTATGCCACAAATTCACATACTTGAGCCTTTTTGTCCCCACCATGTTCGTATAATTTTTCATACGTCCTATTTTTCCACATGACAAACAATTTCATGAGGAACATATTCTAGTGCTCTAAAAGAAAAAGAAAAAAGAAAAATTATGGATATGGCCCCATTTCATATTCGGCTTGACTAACTACAAATCATCGAGAACTAAGTTAGCAATTTGCAAATACGTACATAAGAAGACAAAAGCTAATATGTGAAGAGCTGAAAATGTATAGAGCTTAAATGTTCATAATACATAAGAGAATCAGAGAATGTTGATGAGAAGAAATAATGGATCATTGTATGTTTCAAAGGTGAATTTTGTATTAACTTTCATGGTTGTAGAATATAGATTTATAAGATCAGAATAAAAGGCTGTAGCAGATTTGTTTAATTTGGATTGGCATATTCATAAGAGTGAGGATGTCTCTGCAAGAGATGTTGACACTCAAATCAGCAATAGTCTAACAATCTAAGAAATATAAGAATTAGGAGTAGATGACATATCTTGCGTATGTGTTAAGTTCTTTATTTATAATGTTTTGACGATGAATCTGAAAAACAAATTCAGGTAGATCTGTGCGGAATATACACAAGATTACGTTTTTTTGAGATAATATTAAATTTGGTCTCTAAATTTGTATGTGAGCCTCAATTTTGTTCTTAAAGTTTCAATTGTTTTTATTTAGTAAACTTTACGAACATAACTCATGTTAGTTTTTGAAATAATTTTCAACGTATAAACTTAACGGAACACTGTCGTAGACTGTGTAAAATAATGTCGTTTTAGTTTTGACACTCAAATAATCCGAAAACATCATAAATGGTGTTTATTAAAATTTTACCTAACAAAATAAGTGATATGACGCCGTTTTTGAACTATTTAAAAGACAAAACAAAAACTGCATCATTTTACAAGTTTCAACTTGACATCTGACTGTTTATATATATAGGGACTAAGTTCTTTAACAACCCGTGTTATTTAAGTAATTAACCAACTTTTTTAGTATATTGTTACAATTAGCAACTTCCTCTTCCAAATGTGTGCTGCTTCAATGTCTCACATAGTTGCTACCTACTGCTAACTGCAACTTCAATATGGTGTCATAGTCATTAGTAAATTGCATGAACGACATCGAATTGAATACATTCAACTAATTACAGCAAATATGCCTGCAGCAGTTCCTGTCAACTAGCTAGCTACTCACTGCATGAATTTTAACTCTTATTTCATGGAAGCATCTACAGTAAGTGTTACATGTTAGTATATATATGAGCATATGTCAAATCAAAGAAATAAAAAGAAAGGACTATTAATTACTTGCAAAGCCAATAAACTTTTTTCCTTTTGATTTCTTATAAGGCCTGAAGGAGTGTATGGACCCATGGATACATATGCACATGTCAATGGGAATATGATGAAGACTTCAAAAGCATATTACAATAAGAAATGGTCCCCTAACACCCCCCAGTAGCCAGTGCCATCATTGGAACCTTTGCTTAGACAACAAAATACTGTCAATAACTTAGTTCCAATTATGAGACTATAGTAGAGTAGACTTTCATCTTGGTTTCTGCTCCATTATTCATTGCACTATCATCAATATTCTTTGTTAAATTTTGGAATTGGACTTGAATGTTTAAAAAGTTTGTTAGCTAGAAACAAGAGTCCTAAAGCCACCCTTAAATTGGACCTATAGCTATATTATGCAAAGGTAAGTGGGGCATTATGCTTCTACTTGCAACCACAAATCACTAAGGCATTCAGCAGGTTCGAGAGCTCAAAATTTTAATCATTGACATAGGCTTAAATGAATCATCACTTCCCTCTTTGCAACTATACAAGCATTACAAGTTTATGACAGACTAGAGAAGTGAATTCCTACCATCTTTTTAAATCATTTTTTAGCTATATTTATTATATAAAAAAAAACCAATGTTAAGTATATACTAAAATCAGTTATCAAAATCAACCACTAGTATAAAATGTATATTAAAATACAAAATATATATTGAAAATGAGTTAGATAATATATGTATTTATACACAAATACATAGTAGCAGATTTTAGTATACAAATAATATTTTTTGAAAAAAAAAATATACCAATATAAATGCATAGCCTGAGATATATATTTAAGCTTAGTGAATATTGAAAATTGATGACAAAATTGGACAAAACAAAACCTGAAATATGAAATGTTGCAAGTGAAATTTCCTAAACTCTTATCAATATCCTCCTTTCTTTGTTTAGCTTTTAGTGTATAGTAGTATGTATATGTATATCATAGACTAGTCAACAGGAATAGCAGGTTGCCAAATGCCAATATGTAAAACATTATGTACCATTTCATACATCAATTTTCCTGTATTGTATTTGTCAATTCTCAGTTTCATCTGTCAAATTGGATATATACTACCACTCAACTGTAAAGAGGCCCACTACTAAGTGTCACCATTCATTTCCATTGTTTTTTTTCTTCCATGTGTCCCTCCTAGAAAGGTATGACTCATCACATAGATAATTTTTACCTACAAAAGTACGTTCAGAATTTTTGACTATTATGAAGCTGTTCACAACACATGATTAACATGCAGTTATTAAATATGGTACAAACACCTTCTACTTCTAAATAATTAATACTAGAGAGGAGGGGGATTAAGTGATGATCAAACTCATGATGATATAGTGATATATATTAATATATGTAGCATCATGATATGTTAACCAAGTCTAATTGTAAGATTTCATATTATAATTCAGACTTTTTTCTGAACTTCATATTCTTATTATGCATTGCAGTCTAATATAGGTGACATGTATTGGCAAGAATGAAGCACTTCTTTGTAATATTGCAATTCTTCATGTCCTTACAAAAAAATAATCATCCAATTAAAATTAATAAATATAATCATCTACATACATATTAAATTAAACATTTTATACATCTATTGTTCACATTATCTAGTATTCTCATTGTCTACTTATATTTTTCCATCATAAAATTTCTGTCTTTTTAATTTAATTTCCTTATATTATATAAAAACATGTTCTAACCCTGATAGCAATGGGGTAATCAAAGTCAAATTCTCAAATTTTCACAATTTTGGGTTAAAAGCAGAGAATTTGTGCATGTACAAATGAAATTGATGAGTGTGATCATTGAGACTGTTTGATAACTCCTTATCAAAACAAGAAACGTGCTCCCCATAATTTCTTGCGAAATGGCTGAATATGGAAAGAAACAAAACGAAAAAGGGGCGTCTGTGGTTCATAGTTTTCCACGCCACCATTCCCTCCATATCCATTATCCACAACACCATCACCCCTTTCTCTCTGTCATTCTCATAATAATAATAATAATCACCTCCGTTTCACTTTCGGAGTGTACTTCCAACTTCCGAGGAAACTGCATTACTTCACTTTCTGCCATTTAATTTTATGTCATACTTCTTCAAATCTTGCATGCTTTAACCACCACACGCCCATGGCTTCTTCTTCTTCTTCATGTTATTCTTCAGTGTCTAGACTCATTCTCAGAGGCAATAGGGTTCTCCCATCGGATCCTCTGTTTAGGTCAACGCCTTCAACTTCTTCTTGGAATACCCATCTTGGTACCATGTCATCTGACTTTTCTGCTGCTGGAAACTGGGCTTTGCTTATCTGAATGATTTTCCTATAAAGTTTTGATTTTTAGTTTTTTCCACTTTTTGGGGTATCTATCAGGTGTAAAAGGCGACATTTTTCTGCGGTATAATGGAACAAGCTGCTGTTCAATCCGGATCGAGTTGCGGGGTTCGTTGACTCCCATTATCCATGAAGTTTCTAGAAGGTAATCTTTTGAAGCTGAGAAGCTCTGATTTTTGCAATCCTAATATGTGTTGGAACTTTAGGATTTGTGGCAATCGCGGTTGACTTGATTGAGTGAGAATCAGATTAGAGGTTAATGAATTGATACTGTTGCATCACTTACAAGTCATATATTGGTTGACTCCCCATAGTGTTAGAATCAAGAACCTGCTTGTGTTATATCAAACATATATTGGTTGGTCCAATTTGTGTTTGTGATAGTTGAATGGATAGAGGTTTAGGGTACTTTAGTTAGTATTCATAAGTTGAGAAAACGCAGTGAACTGTTAATCTCATATCTGAAACATGGAATTTATGTTTGGTGAAACAGTTCCTGAATCCTGATTCTATCTTAAATCTGGAACATGGGAAGAAAAAAAACGAAAAAAGAAAAAGAAGAGGGAAAGAAAAGAAGCATTCTAGTGAGCATTTCCATTTGCTATGCTTCGGTTTAAGCAACTTGGTCATTGGTCCCTTTGTGCTAGTTATCTTTATGTTTGTACTAAACCTGATGGAAGTACTTGCATTGCTTTAGATTGTCCTGCTTTTACAATGGTACTGGTGGATAAATCTTTGGCTGTATCCTGTTGCTGGAACATCTATGTTTGCATATTTTATATATGTGGAACAACTTGTGCTTTTCTACGTTTAGGAAGTTTCAAATGTTGTGCAAGGCTTCAACAAATGTATCTGGGGATGTTCCTGAAAGTTCTGGGGGATTGAGCCAGTATGAGAAAGTGATTGAAACATTAACCACTCTTTTTCCTGTATGGGTAAGTCCAACACTTTCTTATTTCAATATAGCATCAGTACCTCAATCTTCTCTAATTTTTTGTTTATCGGTCAGTAGTCTGAAAGTTTGCTGATTTACATGGACAGGTCATCTTGGGGGCTATCGTTGGCATTTACAAGCCAGCTGCTGTAATTTGCTATGTCATTTCAACTACTTACATGGTTGAATGGAAATTTGTTGATTAACTTCTGTGACGTTGTGGCTTTTTCCAGGTAACTTGGTTGGAGACAGACCTTTTTACTCTTGGTTTGGGTTTCCTTATGCTGTCCATGGGCTTGACATTGACGTTTGAGGATTTCAGGCGATGTTTGCGAAATCCGTGGACAGTAAGGGACTAATCACTTATCTAAAATGGAAAATGTATACATTAGTTTCTCCATTTTTATTTTTATTTTATTTTTTTCTTTGCAGGTCGGTGTAGGGTTTCTTGCACAATATTTGATCAAACCCATGCTAGGCTTTGGCATTGCAATGGTACTTATTATTAATGATTCATTTGGTTGGACCTTTAAGTTTCATATATCTCTGTCCACCATTTAAATTAGATTTTGAAATGTGTTATGTCTGCTTATATCCTATGATGTCTGCCGAGAATGTTGTCAAAACAATGATATCAGCCGTAATGGACTAATTGTTATTCCAGTAGTTTGCATCTCAATCACCATGCATAATATTCTAACATCAATTTCTGATTGTCAGACTCTCAAACTTTCAGCTCCTCTTGCAACTGGTCTGATTCTGGTCTCGTGTTGTCCTGGAGGTCAGGCATCAAATGTTGCAACATACATATCCAAAGGAAATGTTGCACTTTCTGTTCTAATGACAACGTATGTTTAACAAGTGTATGCATTCCCTTGCTTGCATCTTCTTCTTATTTGTTTTACACTTTTTCCTAGGTGGTCATCAGTAAAGCTCTTGTTACGACTCTTTTCTCTCTTAAGGTGTAAATTTTGTCACTTGAGTAGAAAATTTTCTTTCATTAATGTTCATGGATAGAAACTGGAATCAAGAGAGAAAATGTGGATAAAGTTAAAAAATTTAGCTGAACTAAATCAACTCAATATGGAGGTTTAAGCTATGCTTGGAACATGGAAGTTATATGTTTAGCTTTATCATCATTGTATTTTATTGTATCAAAGCAATTAACTTCTCCAGTATACACTAATGCCAGTATGCCATTAATTAAGAGAGCTTTTATTCTGAGATACTATTTTAGGCTTCAGAGAGATACAAATATATCATTTACTGTCCCCAGGTGTTCAACTATTGGAGCTATCATTATGACACCACTCCTTACTAAGCTTCTTGCAGGCCAACTTGTTCCAGTTGATGCTGCTGTAAGTTGTAGCACACTTGTCTTTTAGCCTCCATGAAAAGAATGTTGCAAAAACTTTTCTGCAAAATATAGATGTTGGATTGTAGACAGGATGCCTTGTCAATCTATAAGGCATACTCACTGTTCTGCGTTATATACAGAAGTTTTCCCATCGTTTGAGTCATGAAAATCCCCACTCCTATGTGTTAGTCTCACTCATGTACTGAAACTTTCATTTTTATTTTTTTCTCTTCTTCAGGGTCTGGCTATTAGTACCTTTCAGGTTGTTTTAGTCCCAACGATTGTGGGAGGTAAGAAATGGATCTTTCAAGTTTTATGTTATATTATTTGGTTGGACGGGAAGTTAAATATAACCTGATGTAATTTTTATTTTTTTATCTGGCAGTTTTGGCAAATGAATATTTTCCCAAGTTCACTGCAAAGATAATCACTGTTATGCCTTTGATAGGAGTTATTCTAACGACCCTTCTTTGTGCTAGCCCCGTAAGATGAATAAGTTTTCCCTACACCAAGATTTGATAACTACACCAATATTTGATAACTAGAATTTATACTCTTCAGATTGGGCAAGTTTCGGAAGTCTTGAAAACTCAAGGAGCGCAGCTAATACTGCCGGTTGTTTTCCTACATGCTGCGGCATTTGCTCTTGGTTATTGGGTTTCAAAAATATCATTTGGGGAATCCACATCCCGCACAATATCTATAGAGTGTGGGATGCAGGTAAATCTTTGTTATCTTCTTTGGAACTATCTATCTGGTTTGAGCCCATTTTCAAATTCTTAAAATGTCTGGAGTTTATTTGGATAAATAGTTTCTTAAGCACTTTCTAGAAAATAACTTTTGAAAAGTAATTTATTGGTAAGCTATTCTCTGTTTTGATGTGAAGTTACAAAAATATATGCTTTTAAAAATCTCTTTTTGAGAAGTTAGATATGTTAACTTCTTGAAAAGCACTAAAAGTGACTTTTTGGGAAGTTATATAAGCTATATAGCCAAACAGAGGAAAGTTAGAAGATGAGAAAAAGTTAGAAGATGTAACTTTTCTGCTTACAGAAAGTCTTGAAAGAAGTCATAAGTTATATGGTTTATGTTCCTTTAGTTAATTATATCATGTCTTTTAGAGTGGATTTTTAATATTTTAGCTTACAGAATTGTATTCATTCCCATTGGTAGTATCTTCTTTTGCTTGCCTACAAAGGAATTTCAGAAAAATTGACATCAAAGCACACGTTTGTGAATTTTTCATATCTTGAATAGTACTCAATAATTAAGAAATAATATTTAGATCAACAGTGCAAGATGACATTGAGCTGCATCAATAATACAAACATTTATATTCTCAATTGATGCTTAGACTTGTGCTTTTTCAAATATTTATGGAATCAGAATCAAGGTAACTCTCCAGGTCTCTAACCTTCTATTTTTTATTTTTTATCTGCAGAGCTCCGCACTCGGATTTTTGCTTGCTCAGAAGCACTTTTCTAACCCTCTTGTAGCTGTTCCTTCGGCCGTGAGCGTAGTTTGCATGGCAGTGAGTTTGAATATTTTCTGACCCTAGACTGTTTTACTTACTATTATTCATGTCTTGTAAAAAGAATTAGGAATCCAACAGTTTCTAATCTTCACTGTTTTGATGCAGCTTGGAGGGAGTGCTCTTGCTGTCTATTGGAGGAATAGGCCAATCCCTCTTGATGACAAAGATGACTTCAAAGAATGAGGGAAAAACAACAAAATCATGGCTTATCTTCAATGAATTGCATGCCCTACAAATTGTTTTCCTTTTTATATTAGGACACTATTTTTGTTTCCTTTTTAAAATTATTTTGAATCTACTAGCTAAGCAACAATTTATAAAAAAGAATTTCGGATGAGTTTAGGACATTTTCAACAAGCATCCCCCTTATGTGGTATTCTTTTTGGGGTGGTGGTCTTTTTTTCTCCATCATTTGTTAGAATCCAGAAGATGGACAGAATTTTGGAATGATGGTAAATAATATCTTTACATGATGTTGTTCATTTTGTGGCAAACAATATTTATACCATAATTGCTGGTTTACACATTATTTGTCAGTTCTTTTGTTTTATTATTATCAGAAATGATATAGCAAATGGTTACATAAAGGTAATTGCTTTTTTGTTTTGTTTTTCTTGTTCATTTTTCTTTTTTTTTTTTGAGACTATTTTTTTCCTTTATTTCCTATTTACAGTATTCATGGTGAGATTGATGTAGTGTGAGTTAATCTTGTATGTGCAATTTGCCTAAAATCATTTATTTATGTTTAATAAAAGTGAATTTTACCCAACCTCCTCTAAAATATTATATATAAAATAATATATAAGTTATTTTTCATGATGTCACATTTTAATTGGTTATTATTTTAATCATAGTTGGGTTATTTTATAATTTATTATTTGAGATTGGTAATGATATAATTTTTTAAAATATCAAAATTTCATTTCCGTTAATTGAAGCACATTTTCACTCCTCTATTTTTTCTTCATCAAGTATTTCAAGCATCGCGTGCATCGCCGTCGCATTTGTGACAAGAAGTGCAGTCATTGCCGTCTACTCCTTCTCACACATATCTTTCAGTGCATCATCTCTAGCGTTTGGTGGAGAGACAGAGACAGAAAGATTGAGACTGAGAGACAGAGACTAAGAGACAATGATTGAAATAAATCTCAGTATTTTGTTTGGTGCAAAATGGGAGACAGGAATTGAAACAATAATGAAACTCTAATTTAATTTGCACAAAGGATAAAATTGAAATTAATTAATTGAAATGAAAGTATTTTAGGTATAAAATGTTATTAAAGTTTTAGTTTCCATCTCTAAAAATTTCAGTCCCTGTGTTTCTACTTTTTGGAGGTACTGAAATACTGAAATTTTAGAGACAGAGACAGAAATTTTAGTACCAGTCTCTGAACTAACAAACACGATACTGAGTCTCAGTCTCTGTCCCAGTACCTCAAAACAAACGCTACAAATTTTCGTAGCCCGTAATGGTTAATTTGGTTATTAAATTTTTCATTAAAAAAACATATCTTTATTTAATTACAGGATGAAACATATATTCATATATAAAATATAATATAAAATAAATCTATTCAAAATACTTAAAAGTATAATTAAAATCAAGAATATATAAATATAATAGTAAAATTTGTACTCTAAATGAGTAAACATATTTTTTATCATACATAAATTATTTAAAAAAATGAATAAATTATTAAAATTAATAATACAAGTTTAAAATGATAAAATCCAACTTTTTTATTGTATTTTTTATAGTGTTTTTATCTTTTAATTTTTAATTTATTAGTATTTTATTACTTAATTAATGATTAAACAAATTATTTTTTGAAAAATTATCTTTTGTATTATTTTAAAGAAGAGACCAATATAACAGTTTAAAAAATAATATAAAAATAATATTTTAAATAAAAAATATTTAATATTAAAATTTTTAAATACAAAAATAAATTGTATAGATATTTAAGAGATAAATATAAAATGCACGTCTAAAATAAATAAATCAGACAAAAATAATTCTCTAAAGAATAAAAATTCTATCTCTTCTTTAAGATAATACAAAAATATCTTAAATTTGGTAATTAAATTTTAAATTTATCTCTTAAACATCTATATAATTTATTTTTGTATTTAAAATTATAATATTAAATATTTTTTATTTATAATATGATTTTTACGTTATTTTTTAAACTATTATATTGGTCTCTTTTTTAAGATAATACAAAAAATAAATTCTCATGAAAATAATTTGTTTAATTATTAATTAAATAATAAATTACTAGTATATTAAAAATTAAAAGAATAAAAATACTATAAAAAATACTTGTAAGAAAGTTGGATTTTATCATTTTAAACTTGTGTTATTAATTTTAAAAATTTATTTTTTTAAATAATTTATATATGATAAAAAATATATTTACTTGTTTAGAGTACAAATTTTACTATTATATTTGTACGCTCCTGATTTTAATTATACTTGTAAGTATTCTAAATAGATTTATTTTATTATATTATATTTTACATATGAATATATGTTTCATCGTTAATTAAATAAAAATATTTTTTTAATGAAAGAATTTACTAACCAAATCAGCCATTAATTATGTTGATAAAGGAGTGATCTACGACAGAAAGAGGAATAAGTGAAAGGACAAGAGATAGCGATGACGTCGACACTAGCTATACTGGAAAGGACGGCGAAGTGACGGGGCGACGGAAATTCGACGACTCGTTAAGGGATGATGCACTGAAGAGGACAGTAAATGGTGACGATGTCTCACGACTGCGACGGCGATACTTGGAAGAATCGAAGCTTCGTGACGAAGAAAGAATGGAGGAGTGGAAATGTGCTTCAATTAACGACGAGAGTGGAGTTTCGATATTTTAAAAAATGATACCATTACCCATCTCAAATAATAAATTACAAAATAACCTAATTATGATTAAGATAATAACCAATTAAAATGTGACACATCATAAAAAACAACTTACATATTATTTTAGAAAGAGTCGGACAAAATTTACCTTTAATAATTATTCTAATTATAACAAAAAGTATCAGTAGTTTTTCACTTTTTATTTTTATTATTGAGATTGTGGTGGTGTTTTTAAATAATGTGGAGAGTTGGTATGTTTTTTTTATATGGATGATCACAAATTTGATCTTTAGATTTGTGGTTTTAATTTTTTGTTTAAAAAAAATTTACAAATCTAACCTTTAGATTTGTGCTTTAACATTAAAAATTTTTTGAAATATGCAAATTGGAGGGGATTTTGAAATTTTTTTTTTGTTTTTACTCAAAATTTACCTTCAATTTTTTATTCCTATCCAAACTGACACTTAGTTTTTTACTCTATCCAAAATCTGACCTTCAGTTTTCTATTCTTACCCAAATCTGAATTTCTGATTTGTAGTTTCTAATTTAAAAAAAAAATAATTATCTCCATATCCATAAAAAATATACCAACTCTCCATAACTATGTATAATAAACCTCTCCGATCCATTACCAAAAAAATTAGCAGTAGTTTTTTACGTTTCTTGGAAACACTTTTAGAAGCATTAAATTGGTTTTTAATATCGAGTTATCATGATGTTATTGCTACTACAAAATAAGGGAATTTTTTCAAAATAAATAAAATAAATATAATTTTTGTTACCGATTTTATATAAACATGAAATTATTTACTTTTTACACTACATTACATCTTTGTTGTCTCGGTTGCAAACAAGAAACGTATAAACATAGACTTTAAACGAGATATGTGAAACGATATCAAGTCATTGACAACTAAAAATGGTGTTTATAATATTATTGGATTGATTTGAATAATAAAATTCTTATAATTTATTATGATTTGTATTGTATTAGTTTAATTTTATTTTTTTTAATTTAGTCTAATTTAAGGATAAATTACCTAATTAAAATATTTGGAGTTTAAAATTATTATATTATAATTTTTACAAACGGTAGACACATTTACAATATTCATATTACTATGAAAACTACGAGAAGGTATGGTGGATTAGGGTATTCATATAAACTGCTATATCTTGTAGCAGTTTATGTTCGACTGCATGTCAAGAGAAATCGCTACATTCTATAGCAGTTTCTGAAGGAATGTAACAATGAAAAAACTGCAGTACTTCTATAGCGGTTTCTTCACAAATAGCTAGCCTAGAAAACCATGTAAGCCTATAGCAGTTTCTTCATATAAGAAATGCTCATAAATATTAAGCAGGAGGCCATGTTGTAGTAGTAGATTATCATTTTCACAAATTCACAAATAGATAGTGAGGAGAGGTTTTTAGTTCTAATGCATTGTTCTGAAAAAATTAAAAAAAGTAAAAGGAATGGCATTAAGTTTAGTGATAGAGAACCAGTGAGTGTTTTTATCCGATCATCAAATACGTTGTCAGAGCTAAAAACAAGTATATTACAAAAGGTGGGGGTGTATAAGACAAAGTAGGTGAAGAAGTTGTTTTACTAGATTTCTATTGCGGTTGTGTCAACTGGTGTGAAGTATGAAATATTTGTAATAGGGTCAGACGAAGATATGCATGTTTTGTTTCATTGTCGGCGAAGTTTTCTAGAAGTGTGAATACACGATCTGCCTGCCAAGTTGGAAGATGGCGTCGACAGTTTTGGGACATCAGCGTTGAATCCTCAATCGACTACGGTGGGGGGTGCTTTTACCTCAATGCATGTCATTGCATCTGCTTGTCTGTTGGCTGATCCTTCATCTATTGCAGTTGGGATAGCTAGGTCATCCCGTATGATACTGGATATTGCAGGTGAGAGTGAATAGAATTGGGTTGAAAATGCGATGCGAGAGGATGATTCGGACAAAGAACCTGCTCACATCATGGGAGACAATGATGAGGATATCCTGAGGAACCCACCTACACATCAGGGACCATCAAGTTCCAGGACACAGCAACATCCTCCATATTTCTCAACGCTGAACTTGGAAGCCATCGGCCAGCAACTGGACATAGATCCTACCTTTGGGGGGGTCAAAGATTGCATGAGGGAAATCCTGCTATGGAATTTTAGATTGGCCAATATTTTCAAACTAAGGAGAAATTTGTGTTGAGTGTAAAGGATTATAGCATCTATCATGGAGTTAAGTGCAGGATGATAGAGTCAGATCATCTCAAGTATCGTGGGAGATCAAGGAGTTCGGTACAGGTTGCACGTGGTTGATTCGCATCACACTTCGACAATGAAAGAGTACTTGGGAGGTTAGAAGGTACAACAGACCTCACACTTGCTTAGCTACGTCGATTTCAAGTGATCACCGACAGCTTGATTATCATGTCATTTGTGTGAGGATCTTTCTGTTGGTTAGAGCCGATGCAGTGGTTACAATAAAGGTATTGCAGGAAGCTATTAAAACAACCTACAAATTCAAGCCTAGTTATAGGAAGGTCTTGATGGTGAAACAGAAGGCAGTAGTACAGATCTACGGAGATTTGAAAGAGTCATATGCTGAGTTGCCCCGTTGGATCCTTGGTGTGCAATCCACTATAGAGGGAATCATGGCGTTGTTGAAGACTTCTCTGGTGTGAGTCGGTGATCAGATTGATGAATCTACCGTGAATTTTCATCGTCTTTTCTAGAATTTCCTCCTTTCATTGAGGCATTTTGACATTGTAAGCCACTGGTCATCATCGACAGTACTCATTTGTATGGCAAGTATGGCGGTACTTTGCTTCTGGCTATCGCGCAAGACGGAAACTCGAATATCTTACCTATTGCTTTTGCACTTGTGGAAGGAAAAATGCGGAGTCATGGGATTTCTTCCTGACCAACCTGCGACAACATGTGACTCCGCAAGAGGGTATTCTGGTAATCTCTGATAGGCACAATGGCATTAAGGCTGCACTAGAGGCACCTGACAGCGGTTGGCTACCACCTCATGCATATCGAGCGTTTTGCATTCGTCAAGTTGCAGCTAATTTCTCCCTCAGTTTCAAAGGTTAGGATGTGAGATGGCTACTTGTGAATGTTGCTTATGCAAAGACTGAGGCAGAGTTTGACTATTGGTTTGATATTATGAGGACTGGAAATCCGGCCATGTGTGATTGGGCGAACAGAATGGGGTACGATAAGTGGACCCAGCACCAGGATGGCGGCAGATGGTTTGGCCACATGACAACGAATATATCCGAGTTTGTTAATTCTATATTGAAGGGCACACGGAATCTACCGGTCACTGCATTGGTGAAGTCCACATATGGGAGGCTTGTAGAGCTATTTGTGATTTGAGGACAGACGACAAAGGTGCAATTGGAAACTGGAAACCAATTTCGCCAGGCTCTGGTGACGGAAATAGAGCACAACTTGAGAGATTCGAGATGCTTCACTGTCACTTTGTTTGACAGGCATTAGCCTGAGTATACTGTGGCCGAAACGACTCCTACCGATAACTTCTTGCTGGGTACGTATCGAGTTTTCCTTAGGGATCTTACGTGAGACTGTGGGTACTTTTAGGCTCTCCATTACCCATGTTGCCATGCATTGCTTGTTGTGCTCAGTCGCGACTGGACTCGGCTACATATGTTCATGAAGTTTACACCATGAGTAAGGTGTTTAACATATACCGGATGGGGTTTTTGCCGCCTATTCCAAAGGGACTTTGGCCACCTTATGACGATTCGACTGTTATTCTTGATCCTAACATAAGACATGCAAGAGAACGGCGACCAAGGTCTACCAGAATCCGTAATACCATGGATGAGGCCGATCCTAATAGATTGAAGCGTTGTGGCCTCTGCAGATAGCCTAGGCACACTCGTAGGAGTTGCCCTCAGCGAGGCTCCACGACCGGAGGTGATACGTAGATGTCATGATGTCGTTGTTTTTGTCACAGTTGCTCTTGTTGTTTTCGTTCTGTCTTTATTCTAGTTAATGTTGTTGTTATCGTGTTGTCTTTATTTTAGTTAGCGTTGTCCTTGTGACCAAGTTTTTGTCGCTCTGTCTTTATTTAATGTGTTCATCTATGTAGTTATCATTTTCTTGAAAATTTCATTATATTCAGATATAATATATGATGTACCAAAGCTAGAAATTCTACAAACAATCAAAGCTAGAACTCCATTAAATAGTAAAACATTATAAGGTGACATATAAATAAGCAAAGCTACGAAGTCATACATATAATAAAGTCATACACCATAAGTAAATGCAACTAGACATAAATAAGCAACGCTAAATGGTCATACAAAAAAATAAAGTCACACACAGGATGATGAAGCTACATCCTAATGATGCTACTCATCATTGTCATCGTCATCATCATGGGGATCGTCCCCCAAATGGACCAAGTAGATACGAGCTTGTACCACACCAAGCAGGGCACCTCACTCTAGCACATCTCTAAGGCTGATGTGCGGGACGATCAACTAGCAGACCCACTCCAAATGCAGATAGAGGCGTCCCTCCCACAGTGAACCAAGTGTCATACGGACTACCTGCAGGCTCGTTAAGGTCAACCACCAACTGTGGCTGGTACTCAGGCATTTGAGCCTGGCCCTCCGTCATCTATGGCTGGTAGGCCAGAATTTGAGACTGAACCTCTGGCATCTGTGGCTAAACCTTTGGCATATGCTGTTGGTACTCCAAAATCTGAGCCTGAACCTCTGACATCTGATGCTGGTAATGCTGACCATCATCATCTCGTATGATCACCGCGAAGTCGGCGTAGAACTATAAACCTCCCAGGTCATCATCAATGTCCATGGTCAAGGTAGTCATAGCCAAGTCAGCATACATCTGGGTGTTGACATCATGGAATACTTGAGACTCTGAGAGCTCGATGCATGAGTAAATGTGCCCCCCAAATCCCAGCCTTCGTCTCTCCACTAGTAACATGATCAAACTGGTGACCATGCTCTGTGCTGGCGGGGCAATTACTGTGCCCAGCTGCTACACTCCCCGGTCCAGCACCTCGACATCTCGCACGACTCCGACGCACACGATGGTCGCCTTGTCCTTCGCCATCACCACCAGCTTTCTGCTCCTGCATCATATCATTCAGACATCGCCACCCCTGATCAGTAGCTCGTATACCAATGTGTCGTCATCGCTCCACACGTCTGTTATTAGGCACATCTGACACTGGTACACTCGCGGACGCCTCGACGACACTCTGTGGAAGGCATTATCTGGAATCTCCTCCACCCTAGGATCGACAAATGTAGCATCCAGCAACAGAAACTATGTGCTATACAGTACCACCAGTCTAGGAACTTAGCTGACGGACCTGGATCAGCCATTCTCTGGATAGTCAAGTTAGAATCAACTATGTTATCCCAATGCAAATGCCATGTCTGAAAATAAGTAAGGAACCACTTATCTCCACCCCTACCATCCTTGCCATGAAGCCAGTCTATGTTCAGTGCTGTGTCAAGTACATGCTGTACGCCACCGAGCTGTGAGACCACCATATCAACTTGATGCCACTCAATGACAGCAAAATATATCAGGCCAGTGTCCATCCGCCATAACCGACTGTGCTCCTCAGCTAGAATCTCTGGATGAACAATGGCAAGTACATCAAGCATATCATAAGGCTCCCACACACTTTGAAAATAACAACGGAATCTAGCATTAGAACATTATATACAAACATGTCGGTGAACAAGTAATGAAACTTCAAACCACACACAAACAACTTACGTCTTGACCACCCAGCCGGTCTAATGCAAGGCGAAACTGGATAATTCTTTGCTCCTTCCCATCAGATGTGGGTAATAATTAGCCCACCTGAAGGAGAATAATGTGACATGAATGTTTAATATGGGATTTAAAAATATAATAACGTGAAACAAATAGTGAAATCCTCAGTATATCGATTGATACTTGGATGCCAACGGAAAAGAAAAATTGTCAAATCCATGCGGCCTGAGAGTGGAGAACCGATAGAAGATCCAAGACTGTAATAGCTGTAGGAGGCCTGCCAAGTTTGTGACATTTCTGTTGGCCACCCGACACATGCATCAATTAGCCATGCCAACGCAGTTGAACTCCAGCTATAAGCACCCATGTCGTCAAGCCTCACCACAAATGGCAACCATCGAATATGTATCTGATTCACACTCTTGTCACTAAACAGCTGAGTGGATAGCAGCATCATAATGTATGCACGTGCGTATATGCGTACAGTGTCCTTACTCGCATAAGCTGGTAGCACCGTGAACCTCCTATGGAACCATGTGAAATGGACTGTGAACTGCTTAACCTTATCCGACGGCAGCAACTCACCAAATAACTCCTGAAACCACTCCTAAGCCGGTTTGTCATCCTCCATAAACTAATCGAAGTCTGTAAGGCACCCAGAAACAACCTTCCCATTGACGGGCAACCCCAGCTGATATGCCACATCTTGCAGCGTGATGGTGCACTCTCTGAACGACATATGAAAATTGTGCGTCTCAGGACACCACCTTTCAATAAATGGGCTGACCAGGGGCTCATCTAACCAGAACCAACGCGTGCTCAGCCTAGCCAAGTGGTACAAATCAGCCCTCTCCAAATAAGGTATGATCCTTTAATACAAAGGCATATTCTATTGTCTGCAAATGCTGTAAATACACATACTTGGCCGCATGATATGAGAAAAATAACTACACCTAAATTAAATTCTATTACTTACAAGTCTTAATTTATAATTCGATACAGAAACTACAAGTGTCTTATTTATCCAGTCTTAACTAATTTTAAATGTAGTTCTCTTAACATTATTTTTATGTCTAATTTTATTAAAATAGAGAAATAAGTATGGTCTTTTACATAAAAATATAAAACAAATGTTAATGTACTTTAGAACAAGTAAAAAATCTCCAACTTTTAAATTTATAACTCCTAAATTTTAAATACTAAACTACGAACCTTCTAAATTTAAAATTTAAAATTTAAAAATTTAATTCTTAATTTTCAAATACTAACCTACAAACCTTAAATTCTATATTTAAAATTTGAATCTTAAATCCCGAATACTAAACTATAAACCGTCTACATTTAAAATTTTAAATCCTTAATTTAAATTTCAAATACTAAGTTACAAACCTTATATTTTGTATTCTAATTCCTATACCCTAAATATACTACATTTTATGTTATAAACTCTAATACTTAAAAGAAAACAAATTTACCTCTTCATTGATGCTGCCGACAACATGAGTAATGCCGTTGAATCGATACAAGCTGTCTTCATCCGCCATAATCTCAGTTGAAATTGACCCCTCTAGGAATCTTAAATATCCAAATTCTCTCCAAGTTTCCTCCTCCTTTTCTCAATCCACATCTCTCTCTCTAAACAAAATTCTCTCTCAAAAGTTTTGGTTTGAATTTCAAATGAAGGATCTGCTATTGGGTGAAGCGGATTGATAGGCGCATGTAAACCGCGACACCACCCACAGTTTGTGCAACACTTCATTTTTCTAAAAAATGCTAGAGCCTATCACGATTTCTTCACATTGAGATTCCTTCAGAAACCGCTACACTACCGAAATGGCACTAAAAAGAAACAATTGTAATCTTCTTGAGGATCCACCTTCTGCTGCTTTCTCTTAATTTTCTGCCGATGATCAACTGCATAAATTGAAGAAATTAAAAAAGAAAAAAAAAGAAGAAGGTAAAATCTGTTCTAGAGTTTATTTGCGATGAGATTGTTCCAAAGAAGAATAACTTGGTGAATGGAGCATGGATGAGGGTCTAAGTAGTTCTTGGTCTCATTTCTCTTCTTTAGAATATCGAACTAACGATTTATGTGCATTCTTAAAACCATCATCTCATCTTGTGATTTTTATGGTAATATAAATGTTGCAAATGTGTCTGCACAGTATTGAAAAATTGTATTCTGATAATTTTAATCTCCAAATATTTTAAATAAATTACTTGTTCCTAATTTAATTTAAACTTTGCATTATACAGATTTGGATTTTTTAAATCTAATTTCAATTTAAATTTATTGTCATTTGTATTATATTTATATCACTTTATATTCCATTAAAATTTTAAATTATTAATTTTTTTATAAAACCGAATTATATCTAATTTAATATTTGAGTAGGATAATAATTTAAACAATTTAAAATTTGGAAAAATATAATATAAATTACAAAATTTCAATTTATAAAATTTGCATTGAATATAACTTGGTTTAAGAAAAAAAATTAATAATTAAATATTCTAAACTATAAAAGTTAAAATTTGGATGTGAATAAACTGATCTAATCCTCATAATAGTTTGAATAAAATTGGATTAATAAATTCAAATTGATACGTCTAAATTGCAATCATTTGAATCAAATTGAATTAAATTAAAAACATAAAATCATATCATCACAAATTATTTGATTTTATTTTTTTAAATCAATCTGAACTATTATTTTTTCAGTTACCTAGTGGCTTGATTTCATTGTCATTGTAAGTTAGGAATGACAATGAGACTCTATGGAAATGGTCCGAGTGAGTATCTTTTTTCTGTTCTCTATTTCTGTTAAAAAATAATGTCTTTATTTTTATCATGGCTCTTCATTCATTTATTCGTTTTTTGTGAAAAAGGAGGATATCTACCAATATTCATGAATATTATCTTTTAAAAGTAAATAATAATAATAAAAAATAATAAAGCATAATAATTATAAAATTAATCAATTTAATAAAATTCAACACATTCCAACACAAATTAAAATAAAGGTTGAGAGAATCAGACTTGAGACGAAAAAGAAACTATGGAGAGACAAAAAAAGTGAAAATAAATGTTGAAAAGGTAAATTTTACGATTGAAATAAAGGTTATCACTGCGTGTGAAAAAGTCTAGAAGAGACATTAAAGATAGGATAATAGATTTCTGATACGAATTCAATATGTCATTTTGGTGAGTCTAATACAATGGGACAGAATGAGAATATTGTTGATATCAAAGGTCCCATCTCTAGAATAATTACATTATGTGAGTTTTGAGATCACGAAAACTAAATAATCGTCTCAAGTGCAATTGAAATTACTTGAATTGCAAGAAATACGATTTTTACTTGGAGCATAAGTAACTATGAGAAGTTCTTTAAATTTAAATACATCTAACTAAACTAGCTGCATTTAGTTTAGAATTAAGAATTACTTAAGGTTTGTTTGGATGAGTTTGTATGAAAAAATATTTTTTCAACTAATTTTTTTAAAAGATTTTTTTAGAAAAGTAAAAATAATTTCATGTAAAAATATATTTTTTTTCTAATAATTATATTTGGGCACAATAATATAAAAATATTATTTATTTATTTATTATATTAAAAATATTTTTTTATAAGTACAAAAAAGAGCTTTTAAAAAATATAAATGGTAGCTTCTATTTTTTTTTAACATTTTATTTGTACTATTTACTTAAATTTTGCCAAACACATTAAAATATATAAAAAATATATTTCTAACAATTTAATAACACCCAAACAAACTCTTAAATAGAAAATAATCAAGTGAAAAAAGCTATGTCATAGAACATATCAGAATTAAATTTACCTTTAATTCTGATTAGACTTTTTATCTTTTGTCTAAACTTAAAAGTAGGATGTTTTAGATTTAAATTTGATTTTATTTGTATTTGCTAAAAGATTTGATTTGATATTGATTTGTTTAACGTATTTTTAGAAGTTTAAAATTTAAATCAAATTTAATTTAAATTAAGTAACATATATTTAGAAGTTTAAAATTTAAATCATAATCAATCTGATATAATATATTAAGATCAAATCTAATTTAAATTAATTAATATATTTTAAAAGTTTAAAATTTAAATCTAATCTTATATCATTTATTAAGATTAAATATTATTTAAATTAATTAAAATCAAATATATAATTATATCTTTAGTTTAATTTCAGATTTATAGTTTTATTTTAAGGATGTGTGACCATATTAAAGTTGAACAATTAGGAGTCTATTTAATTACTTTGTTGAAATATTTTATATAGTTTTTGATGAGTAAATTTTCTAATTTCTTAAAAAATATGAACTTTTATGTCTTTAAACATGGTGAATGATTTAGTTTACTTGTTACATGATAAAATTGAAGAATTCAGGTAATTTTTAGTGTTTGTTCTTTCAGTTTATTTATTTGATATAATTTATCAAGAACAAAATTTTTAAAAGTCTAATAAAAAAATATTTCGCATGATCTAGATTGTTAAAAATGTCTTATTTTTTAAAAATTATTATTTAACTTTTTGTTGCGAATAATCTCTAAAAATATTAATTTTGATGAATTTTTTTTATATATTTCTATTCTATGTCATATATGTATAAATGATATATTATTTATTTATTTATTTATATTGTTTACATTGAAAACAATATTGTGTAATATAGTGTAAATATAAATTTTCTTATCCTGGCATAAATGGTAAATATTATGTTTATTTTATTTTATTTATTTAATAAAAATTCCAAAACAAGCCATAATTAATTTTGATATATATGAAACGCAATACAAAAATTTGTTAAATTTTGTACAGTTCTATTATTATTATTATTATTCTTGGTGGGGGACCTCAATTATACCTCAACGAATTAAATACAAACACACTGCTGGTTTTCTCATGAAAAGGCTTCAAGTACACCAATTATTAATTATCAATTAATGTATTGGTCTTCCTTTCCTATATATTAACGTAGCTGCAACGTTGCCGTTTTATTTTGATTTTGCGTGCCAAATGCATTATTTATTAGACTTCAGCTAATATGTGTATTTATTATTTAGAGTATATAATAAGTTTGTTATTTGTAAAAAAATTTAAATTTTTTTATTTAATAAATATAATATAAATATATTAAAAATTTATTTTTTTAATTTTAAAATATTTTCTTAGAACACAAGATAAATAAATTCTGTTTATTATAACGTTTTAGAAACTATTTATTTTTAACTATAATAATTTTTTTTTTGCCTTATAGGAGATAAAAAATTTGAAAATTGTATTAATATTGAATGGGATTTCGATGAAAGTTTGAAAATGAGTATTTACAAATGGGGATTAGATATTAATTGTGATATGCAGGGACGGACATACAGGAGGCGAGTGGAGGCTTCGACTCTCAACTTTTTAAAAAAAAAATTAATAGT
Source organism: Arachis hypogaea (assembly GCF_003086295.3). NCBI lineage: Eukaryota > Viridiplantae > Streptophyta > Magnoliopsida > Fabales > Fabaceae > Arachis > Arachis hypogaea. Next base: position 107,735,624 of record NC_092036.1, read on the forward strand.
AATAATTAATAAGTTATTAAGTGTGATTTAATTTTTTAAAAAAATTATTTAGTATTTAATTTAATATAAATAAAAGTCTAATCTAACTTAAATATTAATAATTTTTAATATCTAAAAAGTAAGTAATAATGTTAAAAAAATCTAAAAAGATATTATTATTAATATTTTTAAACTAAATAAAAATTTTTAAATCTCATAAAGTGAAATTTTTTTCTTCTTGTGAGTCTCTTTCTTGGTTCATTTGATATTAATTCTCTATATTTCAATTACTATAACTATGAGATATTTTTCAATTATGAATGTTGTGAAAAATAATTCAAAAATAAAATAAAAAATGAATTTCTTGCTAATTATCTTTTAATTATATTAAAAGAAAATTACTAAAAAATTTGATACAAATTCTATTATCGATAAATTTTATGATACGAAAAATCGATCACTTTATTAATAAAAAACACATACATATTTTTTATATTTTAAAATATATTTTCTGTCGATATATTTTTATAATACATTTTATATTATATAATTTTTTTTATAATTTTTTAATATTATAATATTATTTCTTGATCCGTCCACTAATATGCGATTAATTTGTGAATTGTGATGGTTCAATTACCAAGTCAATGACAATTGTCTATGGTCGTCAAAATGGTAAGAAGGGAAAAAAGAAAAAGAGGGAAAAAAACACCAAAACAAAGAAAAAATAGAAGAGTTGATGACAGCAATAAAAAGTGAGCACAGTCACGAGGCACTACTCTGACCAAAATTCCAAATAAAGCATTTTCATAGCATGGCCACTGTTCCTTGTTGTGCAAGTAGTCAAGTATTAAGACTTTTCTAAATAAATTAATAATTAATAAAATAAAAGTGTAGTATAAAATAATATTTAGAATATATAATATTTTTTTCACTTTCTTGAACCACAACAAATATCCTATGATAGTACAGTTAAGAATAAATAAAAGATGCTATTTTTTTTAGGGACAAACACACAATCAAATCACATGTTAGAAACACATCAGATTATCAATTTATCAATGAGACAAATAATAATAATAATTTTTTAAACGTGTATAAAAAAGAGGGTTGAAAAGGGAGCCTTTTTTTTTTAATAATATTATTATTATTGTGTGTCCCCATTTTGTTTCAGAAAAAATCTACGCAACTTTGTTTGTCTTTCTCCTTGTGATAGCGGGAAAAAACACACACACACTCAGTCACCATAGCCGTACCCACCAAACCTTTCGTCGCCAAGATCAAATCTTTTCACTCTTTTGATCTCAAGCCATGTCTCACGCCAACTGGGAAGCTGATAAAATGTGCAAAAATGCTCTCTTGCTCTTCAACTCTCAGCATTGTTCTGTTCTTTTCTCTACAATTTCCTTGTGCACTTTCTATTTTTGTTTCCTTGTTCGTTTATTTGTTGCTGTGTTTTCTCTGTTACGGGTTTTGTTCGTTTGATTCTGGCGATGATGCCGTACTTGGTTTTTGTTACATGTGGTTTTTTTGACTTAGGGTTTTGGTTTCAGTGTTGTTGTGATGGCTTTTGTGGGGGGTTTTTTGCACCCTTTTGTTTGGTGAAGTTTGCAGCTGCTTGAGTTGCAAGGTTTATGTATTATCCGTGGTTTAATGTTCATTTAGGTTCCTAGTATGAGTGGTTTCTTTCCATGTATTTTCTTTTTCCTTTTTTTCTTGTTTTGGTTTTGTTCTTGTTAGTTTCATTTTGAACGTGAATTAGTAGTACACGCATTAGTGTAGTCTATTTGGGATTCCTTTTTCGTATTTTTCTTAAATGTGATGCTAACTATCAACTAACCATGACACATTCTACCTTTTATGTTTTTCTAGCGATCGTAGAGTTTGTTTGTGCTTCTTTTGCATGTTTGCTAGCTTGTGCTGACTCTATTTTTCTCTTTTCTAATTAGTTCTTCTTTTATTTTTTTGTTTTTGTTATTTATTTATTTATTTTTTTTTTTTGGGGGTGGGGGGTGTTGAAAACAGGCTGGATGTGTATATCTATGATTATCTGATGAAGAGGCAGTTGCATGCTTCTGCCAGGGCATTCCAGGCCGAAGGAAATGTGTCGACCGACCCTGTTGGTAAGATAATAAGACCCTGTTGTTATATGCTCATGCAATGCTGTTCCAATTTGTTGAATTTGACTTATACTTCCAGCAATAGATGCGCCTAGTGGTTTTCTCTTCGAGTGGTGGTCTGTTTTCTGGGACATATATATTGCAAGGACCGATCAGAAACACTCAGAAGCAGCAGCAATTTATAGCAAGGTAGAAGTTTGTATTGATTCCCCCTGCTTCTTCTGGGATTTACTTTGATATCCTTCTAGTTATTTGCTTGTAGGTGAAGAAGCATATGCTGTGTGCCAGTATTTTCCTGCTTTTAGTATTGAAATTCTTCCTTTATATATATATATGTGGGCCTACCTGTTTCATATGTGTAGTATGTATTATTGATCAAAGACTATGATTGAGCCATGTATAAATTTGAAAACGACAGACCCAACAAAGTAAGGCTCGAGAACTGCAAAAACATCAAGAGCAAGAGCTTCAGAATCCAAATCAGAGACAACAAATGCAAATGCAGCTCTATATGCAGAGATATGCTCAGCAGCAGGAACAGGAGCAGCAGTTACAGGAGCAACGGCAGCAGCAGCTTAGGGCTCAGCTTGTTAGTGGCAGCAGTATCCGTCCTATTAACAATGATCCTTCAATCAGGCAGAAACGTGCAACTTCTAATGCTATGGCAACAAGAGTGTATGAGGACAGGTTGAAGTTGCCACTCCAGAGAGATGATTTAGATGATGTTGCTCTCAAGGTACGTAGTTTATTTGCGATTATAATATGCTAGTGGTGCGCGTCCTCTTCACAAATTTTGCTTCACATGTTTATACTGTTCATTTTGCAGCAAAAGGGAAGTGGTAATGTTGGCCAGCTTCTGGACCCAAATCATGCCTCATTGTTGAAAGGAGTAGCAGTGACAACTGGTGGCCAGGCTACAGGGTCTCTACCAATCTCATCTTTATGAGAATATTGCTATTCATATCATCTGTGTTCTGGATGCGTATCTCATATTGGATTGAATTTACAAGTTCTCGAATTCTATTTGCAGTCAAACGTCTCTCGGTGCACCTAACATTTTACAAGGCAGTCTTCAACAAGTTCAAAATCAGAACCAGCATCTTCCAGGATCTCTGGTAATTTCAAACATTATCTTTGCCTTAGCATATGTGCTATCCCCATTTGATTTTATATATAAGTTTTTATTTACTGGTCATTTGTCATGAAACAGGACATGAAAAGTGATATGAATCCAATGGTTAGACCTCAAGCTGTTATACCAGATGGATCCTTTGTTGGTGGACATGGTACTGGTTTGTTTTCAAATTGTAGTTTCTATTATTCCCATGCTTACTTTACTAGCTAGATTTCCGATGCGTTGGAAAGCTTACACTTTGGCACCTGTAATGGTAAATACAACCAATCTTAAGATCTTAAGAAATTGCATGCCATTGTTTTCTAACCTAAAGATATATTATAATGTTGATAAAAAAAATACATGATTTTACACTTCCCATTATCTTGAACATACACTCTACTCTTGAGACACATGCTTTATTTCGATACAGAAGATGATTCAAAATTAATGCAATATTTCCATATTGTTTCTGAGCTTTCTAAGGAAACTGATAAATGAATACCTTAACGGCTTAACCCTGATTTGAATTCATTGCCTTCCATTCTTGAAATATTTAATGTTCCCTGCTTTGGTGCATAGTTTCTTTATATGCTGCATGTGTCATTAAAGATATTTCCTCTATCTTCATCTGCATTATATAGTACTAGTACTTATATGATATTGGGATTTTTCTTTGATTTTCGGTTGACATTTGTTCTCAATTTCAGGTTCAAATCAAGGTTGTAGCAATTTGACTCTGAAGGGATGGCCTCTAGCAGTAAGACTTATTCTCTTTAAAATTATTGTTCTGCTATTTAATTGTTTTTTCTTTTGCTGGTCTGTCTTTACTGGTTCATTGATTTGTCAAACGTAAGGAAAAAATAGCATTTAGTTTCAGCAGTGTCGCATGGTACAGTCTGCGGTACTACACAGTTGGCCTCTGTTATGCCGCAGGAGATATAAGTGATTTGAAATGGAAAATTCCAAGAATGGTTGTGTTATGATTTTTTTTTAGTTTATTAATTAATTTGTGCTTCAAATTTCTTGTTTCTATGGAATTAACAAAAGAACAAGAATATAAGCTATCTTTCTAAAGTCAATGTTTCATATATTCACCTAGATAATTTTGTTAGGTGCATTATGTTCATTACACTCCCCAAGCAATCCCACTTTTTGACATTTTAGGGACTGGATCAGCTTCGCTCAGAATTTCTTCAGCAGAATAATTTGATGCAGCCTCCACATTCTCTCAATCATCTTTCAGTGCAGCAGCAACTTATACTTCAGGCACAACAACATGCTGTAGGTTCCCCCTCTGCCACTGATTTTGAGAACAGAAGACTCAGGATGCTTCTTAATAATCCAAATATGGGTCTTGTGAAAGATGGACGACCGAATTCAGCATATGACTCAATTCCTAATGTGTTGGCTGCACAAGTGTGTTCTCCGATGTTGACTCATCCGGATACAGATATGTTCCTTAAGGTTACACCTGCTTATGTAGCTGAATTGGATTAACTTCTCCAGAACTTAAATCTATTCCATCTGGCATTGTGTTTGAGCTTCTGCAAACTACTCACTCTGTTTCATTAAACTGAATTTTGTAGCAACAAATGCAAAACAGCAGTCACCAGCTTCAACAACATCTGCAGCATCCTCCTTCAAACCAGCAGTTGCAGAATCTCCAGCGGCAAGGAAAAATTGGTTCCGGGAGCAATACACAAGATGGGTGCATGTCCACCTTACAAGGAAATGATCAGGTTTTCATTATGCCACCTTTGAGCAATATTAGTGCAGCAACATGTATAATTATTATCTACATTTTTAACTAACTTGTGTGATGTGTTTGCATGCGGGTTAATTTAAGGCTTCCAAAACTCAAGTTGGCCGAAAGCGAAAGCAAGCATCATCTTCTGGTCCTGCCAATAGTTCTGGAACAGCAACCACCACAGGACCATCTACCAGTTCACCTTCAACACCATCTACACAAACGCTCGGAGATGTGCCAAATCTGCAACAGAATGTTCCATCTTCCAAGTCATTGCTTATGTTTGGTACTGATAGCTTGGGATCACTTACATCGGCCCAAAATCAACTGGTTAGAGACCTCTAAATAAATCCTTTGGCCTTTCTAGATAAGTTTTTTCTCTCTCTTATATCACCAAAGATGGCCTGCAAAACTTATATTCTTTATTTGAGAAAATTTGCTTATATTGTGGCCCCTAAATAAAACAAGAAACATGGGAGTAAATAAAATTAGCATGTACTATTTTCTGAATGTTGTTTCATTGAGCATGTGATTCTTCGTATAAACTACATGATTGGCACGTAATTGAATTCTTATTACTATTATTTGCAGGCTGATATGGACTGCCTTATTGGTGACGGAACTTTCAGTGACAATGTTGAGTCGCTCTTTTCTGCTGATGATGCAGACCCTAGAGATAAGATTGGCAAAGGTATGATAAATCTGATAGATCAATATCCTAATTTAATAGGTACTCATGAATAAATTTTTTGCATGCTTATATGAAAAGTCCTAATAATTTAAATTTGATGCATTAGAATTCTCATTCAAAGAGACTAAATGTGTTATGGCAAGCACACATAAAGTTGAGTGTTGCCACTTCTCATCAGATGGAAAACTGTTTGCTACTGGTGGCCATGATAAAAAGGTAGGTGCTAGACTGATCTTACGTCAACCATGGAATGACCAAATTTACAGTCAGTGATTGTTGGAAGAAGCTTTTGTTTAATTGCTTTAAATTTGTTAGTATATGGTAAAATCAATTTCTCTGATGATACTTTTCTGCGATGCAGGTATCTTTGTGGTGCACAGAATCGTTTAACCTGAAGTCGACACTAGATGAACATACTCAGTTGATAACCGATGTTCGATTTAGTTCTTCAAGGACATCGCGCCTTGCTACATCCTCAGCTGACAAAACTGTTCGGATTTGGGATACTGAAAATGTAAGTCATAATTTTCATTGGTCAAAATCAAATTATTTTTTAAGTGAAGTTCTATTAACTTAGATTTAGAAATTAAGTGTTTTTATTTTAATGATAAAGTATCTATTGTCAGATTTTTCTTATATCATCAGTTTAGGTGTTTCTTAAATGGCCATTTGTTCTATTTATCTGATTATTTTGATCCATATGCTTTGCAGCCTGGTTATTCTCTTCGAACATTCACAGGACATGGTTCAACTGTGATGTCACTAGACTTTCACCCTAGTAAAGACGACCTTATTTTCTCTTGTGACAATAATGAGATAAGATACTGGAGTATTAAAAACGATGGTTGTGCTGGGGTTTACAAGGTATATAGTCTCAATTCTCAACGTAAATTGTGACGCTGATCCCAGGATATTATTACTGTCTCGCCGAACCATTTTTTTAATCTCCTAATTATCAGGGTGGCGTAACTCAGATGAGATTTCAACCTCGTTTGGGAAGGCTTCTTGCAGCTGCAGTAGATAATCTCATTTCCATTATTGATGTAGAAACCCTCGGTTGCACACTCAAATTACAGGTCAGTTTTGGATTTTGACCTTATTATGAAGATTGCCTTTTGATTTCTTGATTCTGTTTTTATCCATTATTTGTCAGACCTTGTTTGTTCTGGTGCTGATTTCAGGGCCATAATAACCTTGTCCGTTCGGTTTGCTGGAACAGTTCTGGAAAATATCTAGCATCTCTTAGTGATGATCTTGTTAGGGTATGGACAGTTGGATCAAGTAGCAAAGGGGAGTGCATTCATGAACTCAATGCATCCAGGAACAAATTCAACACCTGTGCCTTCCACCCCTTCTATCCTTTTCTGATCATTGGCTGCAATGAAGTAAGTTTGACTTTTTTGTGATTTCTAATGTTATCATTTCCGACTTACTTTTTCGACAAGCTTTTGTGTTGACTGAAATGATGGATACTTGTTTCAGGCAATTGAGCTGTGGGACTTTGTTCAGAACAAGACATTGACACTGGCTGCTCATGAAAAGCTTGTATCATCCTTGGCAGTATCTAGTGTTAATGGTTTGGTTGCTTCAACTAGTCATGACAAGCATTTCAAGATCTGGAACTGAAAATGCAACTTCTTCATTATCAATGGCATTGACAATAACTATAGGGATATTTTTTAGTATTCATGAGACCTATATTTACAAATTTTTTAATATATATTTTATATATTGTATATACTATATAGGTCATCTTAGTTCCTAACATGCTTGTATAGGTCCTTTTTTGGGAGGGATATTTGCATAGGTAACTTGAGAAATTTTAGATATGTTTTGGATTTTGGCTCAGTCCCTCTTATAGCTCATAGTAGGCATACAATCGGTTTGATGAATTTTCATACTCCTCAACTTTAAAATAGAAACACACTAGGGTTTATACTATGGTGTGGTAATTGGTAAACCTCAGTGCAAATACTGAAATTGAAATAGTGATGATTAATTATAGAAGTATTTTACTTTCTTTTTTTCCTTGTGTATGTCTCTGTTATTTTTCTTAATAAAGTGCGTTTTTTATTTACTATTGTATATTCATATTTTAAATGACTGATTTGGTGAGTAATTTTTTGTATACAAAAAATATGATTTTGGTGATGTGTTATTTTTGTATGTTTTGGTCTTCAATTTGTCCATTTTCCTAAATGTGTTGCGTTTGAGTAAATATCTATAATGATTCTTGAGATTTACGTGATTATTCAATTTATGTGATTATTCAATTTGATTTTCGAGATTTCAATTTTATTATATAATGATTTTTGAGATTTACGTGATTATCCAATTTGGTTTTTGAAGTTCCAATTTTACTATAATGGTTCATGGACATCTTTTTGGTGATGACTCAGCTATTTTAGGCTGATGTGGCGATCATGTGTCACGCTGGACTATGCAACAGCTAACTTTGCCGGCAAGATTGCAATTTGGACCCAATTTGGTCTCTCTCTTTATTTAACTTTAACATTCATTGGTCCCTCCCAAATCTTGTGAAGGTTACCTTCTTCCTCCTCTTCCTTTTCATCTAAAATTGAAATAGTAAATAATGATGACTACAAATAATGAAAAAAATAAGATAGAATAATCATTGAATATAATATATACTAGTTAAACTATTACAATCAAGATAAATTTTTGTAACACAAAACATTGAAGGTACAACCAATATATTATTATTATGTATTTTTTTATTATACTATTATTTAGTATTTGTATTAAAGACAATATATAAAATTATTTTACATAAATTAAATATGTTCATGATAATTATTTTTAAAAAACATTTTAAATATAAATACAAGAAAATAAATATTTTTTGTGCATCGCACGAGTATATATACTAATTTTTTAATAAAACAAACAGAAGATATTCACATACGCCTTGTACTTGCTTGGAATATGATATTTCAATTTTTACATACGCCTTGTACTTGTTTGGAATATGATATTTCAACTTTTATAACTGTTCATATCGTGGTCTAAAGACATAACCAGGCCCAAAAAGAATAAAGGTCCACACAAGAGATCATGCTTTCTCTACACCTTCGGGTGCAACAACGGTAGTTTAACTCTACTTATTTGAATAAGTAAGCTAACTCGTAAGATATCTCCCACTTATCTAGAAGGGAGATCTCAACCATAGTTATCAAACTCGGACAGGACTAGCCGGTTTGACCGAAAAATTAGTGAACCGGAACATACACCGATTCGGGTTACATTCTAACCGGACAAGCACCTTCAAAATGTAAAGGAGCCTTCAACCACTAGACCAAGTTTAGTCTTTGTATTATATTGTGCCTTTTTATAAATAAGGTAAATACCAAATCGGTACCCGGAAGATTTTGGTGCTGACAAAATAGTACTTAACTTTTTTTATTGACAAAATAGCCCTTGAAAGATTTTAAAATTTGATAAAATCACCCATCCGTAAAAAGATGATGTCACAGTGAACGGAAAATGCTGATGTGGCCATCGTAAGAGAGCTCCGATGATGACAGAGAGCTTTAACGACGTTTCCGTCTTCTTCTTCTTCTTCTTTTTTGCCATGGCGAAAGGGGATGCAGCAGCAAGGTGTTGCCATGGTGGAGGGGACACTTCTTCTTCTTCTTTGCCACTTCTTCTTCTTTGACATGGCAGAAGGGGACGCAGCGACGAGGTGCTACCATGGCGGAGGGGACGCAGAAAGGACGCAATGGCATGTTGAAGAAGAAGAAGCGGCGAACACAAGAACGCGGTGAGATACTTCCATGGCGGAAGGGAACGCGAAAGGGGATGCAACGGCATGTTGAAAAGGAAGCGGCGAACATGAAGAACGTGGCGAGGTGCAGCGGCATGCCATGGCAGTCTTTTTCTTCAGCTACCATGGCGAAAGGGCACGCAGCGGTGTGTTGAGAAGAAGAAGAAGAATGTCGCCAGAGCTCTCTACCATCGTCGGAGCTCTCTTCCGACGGCCACATCAGTGTTTTCCGTTTACTGTGACATCATTCTTTCACGGCCGGGTGATTTTGTCAAATTTTAAAATCTTTTAGGGGCTATTTTGTCAATAATAAAAGTTAGGTACCATTTTTTCAGCGCCGAAATCTTTTGGGTACCAATTTAGTATTTATCTCTTTATAAATATATTACAAACTATTAGACATATTCTAATTAATAACTTTATGTATTAACTCTTTTAGTCATGTTAATTTAAGATATCTTTTATTCTTTTGTCTTTTTATTCTAATGAGTAGCGTTCATATTAATTTTATTTTTTATTTTATATTTACTCTTTTTTAAATTAATTATTTTTTAATTATATGTAATTATTAAAATATTAAACTTTGTTAAATATCTATAAATTAAAAAAGAAAAGTAAAATTTTTTATTAATCATAATATTTTTTGTTATTGATAATTATATGACATCTATTAATATTATTATTTTTCAACATATATTTGAATAATGTAATAGATACTATTTAATTAATGAATTAGAAAATAAATTAATTTAATATAAAAAAATTATTATGAAAAAATTAAATTTTATATAATTATTTAGTTATGATTGGATCTACCGGTTCAACTTGTGAGTCACCGGTTGAACCAGTAACCCAATGACCTAGTAGTTTGACTGGATCGATTGTCGGTTCAGTTCTGATAACTATGATCTCAACAACTTTCCTACAAAAAGAGAAAAGTTATCCACCATTAAAAGTGGAACTACCCTAAAAGGTGGTTATCTTTTTTTTCTACAAATATACTGACACACTCAGGTATATTTAGAACCCAATCTACACTACAAGAAAAATGGTGAATATTGTCGGATTTACCGTCGGAAATTAGCGGCTAATTTACCGGCGAATTTTGGTCGGATACAAGGTAGCTTAGATTTTCCGAAAGTATTTACTGTTGGATTGTGCAATCCGACGCTAATCCCGACTGTGATTAGTGGCGCGAAATATCATTTTGTTGGCGCCACACTTACCGATCGATTTACAGACGATTTTAACCGACGGTAAGTGAATTTAATAAAACACTGCGTTGCACCAATTTACCGTCGGATTAATCTGACGATAAATTCGACGGTAAAGTAGTATTAGATTCAAACATGAATCTTCTCTCTCTCTCTCTCTCTCTCTCTCTCTCTCTCTCTAGTTCCCTCTTTCTCACTGCTCGTGCTCCAGCGTCGGAGGAGGTGATGCTGGCGTCGCCGTCACCAACCGGAGCTGGTGCCACCGCCGCATCATGTTGTCGTCCTTAGAGTTGTCGGTCACGGTTGGGGAGGTTGGGAATGCCGTCGCTGTTCTTGGTGGCCACTGTCGTCGGTGTCGCCATCACTACTGGTACCATCATTGCTCCAGCATCCTGTAGCTACAATCAAAGATAAGTTTGGCATTTTTTTAATTTTATTATGATTTTTATGTGTGTTTAGGATTTTTTGGTAAATAGTTTATGAAATTATTAATTAAAATAGTGTAATGAAGTTTGTTATTAGGATTTGGTATAGTTTCTTTTTACCGTTTTCCAGATTTTTTGTGACTTTAGGAAATGAAAAAGAAGGCTACCTAGTTCGAATTGAAGTTAGCTTGGATTTTCTAAAAATTTTTTGGTATCTAGATAAAGAGCTCGGCCCCAACACTTATGGAACAAGCTGACTACGCTCTCCTCAACCTCATTTAAGTAATCCAAATTATACTTAACTATTATGAGGTGTTCTTCCCAGTACAAAGGAGAAAGAGGCTCATCTCTCTCACCCAGAAAGAAAGGTCGGACACCCTCAACAGAACGGATCTTAAAAAATAATTTTTAAAGACATGGAAAGAATCATCAAAAATGGCAAAAATCTTCCTCCCATGAACAACTCGAAAGTAGATCCATCCGTGTTTCTTGGAGTTAAAAGGTTTGGTGAGGACAAAAAGATAAAAGAAGACCTTAAGAGAAGAAAGGATGTCAAGTTCCTGACAAAGAAGTTGATATATTTTCAAGAAACTCCAAGAATTAGGAATTTAGGATGCAGCTGGGAAGGGGCAACATTACAGACCTTAAGGACCTTAGATTCAAAGTCAAAAAACGGAAGGCTAACTTCTAATTTTGTGAAAAAGCAACACATAGATGAAATGATACTCTGACTTATCAAGTCGGGGAAAACAGACCCTTTCTTTAGGATTGACAACTATAATTTCGTATGTTTTCTAATCTTCTCGATTTAAACATAACTTATGATGTCTACGAATGATTTCAAAAAATAACAGGAACGGGAGTAAGTACAAATATATCTACCCAAGTCAGGTCGGATGGGATTTTAGAGGACATGTTGTGAGCCTAGTTCTTACAACCCTTCGTATGCCAAACAAATATACGGATACAAAAATGGTCCCATCTTTAATGGAAAACATGGAACCATTTGGGGGCAATATTAAGTAAAACCCCACTCAGTTTCTCAGTGACAACAACAAAAGTTTAAGAAAGAAGCAAATTCTCAAATGAATACGACACAGAACCATCAAATAAACAAAGAATCATTGCCAAATCAACAAAAATGAATTCAAAACCAGAAGCACATTATCTAGCCAAGAATAAAGGCGCAAAAAATAAAAGGGAATGGCAAAGACCAACTTTAATTGAAAAACGAAACGAAACACACACCAGCAGCAAAACACGAACATTTCTCTCAAAAGCTACAGACAAAGCCTTCTAAGCCTCAAGATATAGAAAATCTTGAAGGACAAATGGTTGCAGAAAAAGAAGTTGAAGAGATTTGTGGAAAGAAAGAAATGAGCGCAAACATTTTCAGAAGAAAGACGAAAAAGAAGAAAAAGAACTGAATTTAAATATTTGTAAGACACTAGGGAAAAAAGGGTAATTTCACGACCCCTCATTTATGGCACACGGTTACCAAATAATGTGTGCAACATATGAAAAGATGTAATGTCTTTTAATTTAAAACACGTCGAACACTCGACGTGATCTCGGAAAGGCAGTCTGTCCAACCTAAGGCGCTAATCTATAAGGAATAAATTTGATCCACGAATACTTGGGTCTGACCTTGTAAAGATTGGACTTGAGCAGGGCACTGTTCATACCTTGACCCAAAGAAATAGCCAAACCCAAAAAGAATAAAGTCCCACACAAGGATCATGCCTCCTCTACACCTACTCAACCTCAAAGAGGTCGGAGGCGACGACGACAGTTCAACTCTATTTATTTGAATAAGTAAGCTAACTCCTAAGATATCTCCCACTTATCTAGAAGGGAGATATCAACAACTTCCCTACAAAAAGGAAACAATTATCCAGTTTTAAAAGTGGAATTACTCTAAAAGGTGGTTATTTTTTTACTATAAATATATTGACACACTTAGGTATATTCAAAACCCAATCTACTAAAAACCTGCTTAAAATCCTTTCTAACTTAAGTATCGGAATCCCTTACAGGCACCATCTCCCATCTTCTCACAAAAAACTCGAACGACAGCACCTCGACACCAACAGAAATCGAACGCTGTCCAAAAAAAATCTGGACTTCACGTTCAAGCCCAAAAAACTACTCTATTTTAATTTTTAAGTAACCACCGAAACAACAACTATTGAAATTTATATTAAATAATATATGTGATCAAGATTCATTAAATAAAAATGATATGCAATTATGCACACTAATCATGGAAAGTCCACGAAACGCCTGCAACGAGTTCTTCTTTTTTCAGTTTGGAATAGATGAAAATGTCCAATCTAACCACCTGAGAAAATCTTGCATCATATAAAATGACATATGTCAACTGACATGCCATTTTTCATCTCACAAAAAATAAAAGTTTTTTCTTTTCAATACTTAGCTGAACTTAGTTCACAATGGTTTTTTTTTAAATTAGCTTTTTAAATGCATATATGTTATCATTAATTGTATGGGATTGAAAGCTTATTAAAAGATTATGAAAAATAATGTTAAAATTCTTAATTTTGCTCGTTTTTTATTTATCTAAAATATTTTTAATTTGTGTAAAATTTTAAATTTTATTATTTTATGTACAATTTTGATATTTCATTGACAAATATATATATAGTCAAATTTTGCAACTTTATGTATAAAAAAAGCAAATATTTTACTTAAATATTTCGTTTCTATATAAGTGAAATATCACAAACTGAATCAAATGAAATAAAATAAAAAAATAAAATAAAATATAAATTTTATTTTTTGTGTGTATTTTTTAAATAGTTAAATATCATAACAAAAATTTGGATCAAATATATATATATATATATATTTGTTAAATAAAAAATATTTTTTTATTTATAAAAATATTTTTTATTTATAAAAATATAATATTTATTTATTATTTTTATTATATTTTTAAATAATTCAAAGACTTATTTATAGTTCATATTTTTAAGAGGTTATTTTTTTACCAACAATTTTTTTAAAAAAAATCTATATTATCAGAATATTCTAAACTGAAATTTATTATTTATATATCCTCTTTTATAATTTATATAAATTGTCACAAGACAAAAAATGTTATTATCACAATTTACAAAAAAATTATATTATCGTTTTAACATGAGTAAATAGTCATTTTTTATCATAAAAAATTTGATTGGTGACAAAACTAATCATAAAAAAATTAAATTGATGTTATATCTATGAAAGATTAATATCGTTTGACAAAAATATCCAATCGTTAATTTTAAAATTAATTCCATTAAAAATTTTATAAAATTTCTAAAATATTTTCATCACCTTCTCCATCTCAATATTTTGACTTAAATTTTTCCATCATACAACCCTAATAACAATCCTTAGCCCTCACTTCACTTTCCTCGTTCGTTCTTTCTCACTCACCACTCTTAACTGCTTAATCTCTCAACTGCTACTCTTAATGGCTCAACCTCACTTACTCAATCATAGCGGCAACCTCATGAATTGGCACATCCGAGATATCAAAGCAAACGCCACCAAAAAAATTCTCTGATGGTGAGTCCCAAATTGACAGTAACTTGCTGGTTTTGACTTCACATAGTAATTTGACGACGTTCGAACCCGAATGTATGAACCCTCGCTGACGTCATTTATTTCTTTAGAATTCTCACTCTGTCCTTTCTCGCTGCCTGCATTCTCCATACGTTCGAACCCGAATGTATGAACCCTCGCTGACGTCATTTATTTCTTTAGAATTCTCACTCTATCCCTTCTCGCTGCCTGCATTCTCCTTACCTTTGCCGTCGTCGGGCCTACGGGATGAGGGTACTGCATCATATCCGGCGGAACACTAGCACTAGCACCTTGGCCTCCAATCTCTAGCCCCGGTGGTGGATTGTGATGAACGTGAACAACTAGCAACCGCATATATGACTCCACCACAACCACACGCGGCGAGTGAGGCTGTGGTTCAGGAAAAGGCATACAATGTGGATGCATCTATAGCGGTTCCATTGTTCCTGGCTCAGCCACATCCAGTCATCTCTAACACCCTGCTAGATCTACTTTTTCTCGCCACCAACGTCTGACTGCTGTGTGTTTTTTCCGTTCTGAATTTAGTATTTTGAACTGATTTTATGTTAAAGTGGGGATGGAGATGTGAATATGTACATTGAGAGTTGGTCTTAATCATTGAGAGTTTGGTAAAGTGGTGAGTTGCTTTGTGAGTGTATGCTTGGGTTGGTTCAAATGAGTGAAAGAGGACTATGAAGATGAGAGTGAGGGGGTGAATTTTGGTTCTTGTTTTGAAAAGTGGTTGAAGAGTAGTGAAAATAGAAAAGGTGATTAAAAGTGTATTTTGAGAATTTTATAAAAATTTTAATAGAGTAAATTTTAATTTTAACGATTGGATATTTTTGTCAAACGATATTAATCTTTTATGAGTACAACGTCAATTTAATTTTTTCATGATTAATTTTGTCAGCAGTCAAATTTTTTATGGTCATAAATAATTATTTTCTCTTTTGACAGAAATCATGACAGAGTAGGGTGCTTTAAAATGTTAGTGGGTCCCCAATTAAGTAGTCCACAAATTAAAAACAAAAAAAAAGAAAGAAAGTGGCTTTTAGGCCATGGAGAGAGAGTGTGTCAAGTCTCTCATTTTTTTTAAATAGAAACAAAAGAAACCGTGAGGGAGAGAGAGGAAAGTTTTCATTGTCGAAGGAGAAGAAGAAAAAGAAAGGAAAATGGTAGTTAAAATATGCTCCGATTGAACCGGTAAACTTGCTCTGTTTCTTATGAAATTTTAGTATGTTATTCCTAGTATAGAGATGAACATTAGGATATAACTTGCTAGTTGTATTACCTTCTCTTTTGTCTGATTTGAGATACCTGCTTTTATAGAGGGTTTATATTAATTTCATCAGTTTTGATGATGTATTTTGTTGCTTGTTGATATGTCTAGTGTCACTAGAAAGACTGATTGTGTACCCATGATTTTGATAATGGTAAATTTTACTGGATTAGGTCCCGTGAATTTTTTGTCCCTCTTTTAGGAGTTTTTTCACGATGAAATTTTGGTGTTTGATTATTTTTCTTCTATTATATTTGTTGCTTTGAGTATATTTGGTATTGTCTATTTAATTGCACAGGTTGTGGGAAAATTATTTTTGGTACTTTCGCTGTTAGACAGGTTCTTATTGAATCTTAATTTTTTCAACAAAGTGGTATCAGAGCCTTGGTTGTTTATCTCTGTGCTAATTAAATGGAGAAAAATACTCATGGACCAAATATGATCAAATTGAATTCCCAAAATTACTCGATTTGAAAGATTCTCATGGAAGATATGTTGTATAGCAAAGACTTATATGATCCTGTGGAGGGGCATAAATCCAAAGATACCAAATCTGATGCTGAATGGAAGAAGTTGAATCGGAAGGCAGTTGCTTTGATTAGGCAATGGCTTGATCTTAGCGTGTATCCATATGTTGACACCGAAACGAATGCTGAGAAGATGTGGAAGAAATTGAATGAGTTATATGAGAGAAAGAATGTGCAAAACAAAGCATTATTGATTAGAAAACTTGTCAATATGAAGTATATTGAAGGTAAATCAATGCCGGAGCACTTGAGCATTTTTCAGGAGACGGTGAACTAACTGACAAATAATGAAATCACTTTGAATGATGAGTTACAAGCCTTGTTGTTGTTGAGCTCTTTTTTTGATGGTTGAAAAGTTCTAGTTGTGACACTGACTAACTCAGCTCCAAAAGAAAAGTTGATATTAGCAATAGTTAAAGAGAGCATGTTGAATGAAGAAGTCAGAAAAAGAGAGCGAGGTTTGAGTAATGCCTCCTCCCAATTAGAAGCACTTGTTTCAGAGTCACGGAGGAGAAGTCAAAGTAAAAAACCTCACAGTTCTGACAAGTTAGAGAGTCGAAGCAAGTCAAGAAAAAAGTACAAGCCAAGAAAGGAGTTCATTTGTCACCATTGTGGCAAGCCGGAGCATATCAAGAGGTATTGTAGGATCTTGAAAAGAGAACAATCAAGAAAAAGAAACAAAGACAAAGGTAAATATAGTAATAAAGAAACTACTGCTATTGTTTATGGAGATGTCCTTGTCACATATGATGAAAATTATGTGAATCTTGTCTGTGATGATTCTACTTGGATTATGGACTCTGGTGCCTCATGTCATGTCACTCCCAGGAGTGAATTTTTCACTTCCTATACTGTTGAAAATTTTGGCAAGATCAAATTGGGAGATATATAAAGGAGTGTGTGATATCATTGGTATGGGTGATATGTGGCTTAAAACCAACATGGAATGCAAGTTGCAGTTGAAGAATGTTAGACATGCAACAGATATGCGGTTCAATCTTATTTCAGTGAAGGCATTGGATCAAGAGGGGTATTGCACTTCCTTTGGTAGTGAAAAATGCAAGATTACCAAAGAGGCTCTCATTGTTGCTAAAGAAGACAATAGTCTCACTACTCTCTACCAATTACAAGTAAAGTTATGCAAAGAAGAGGTAAATGTAGCTGATGATTCCTCTTCTGATTTGTGGCATATACGTCTTAGTCACTTGAGCAAGAAAGGACTAAGCGGTTTAGCCAAGAAGCATTCACTTCTAGTGAAAGGTATAACTTTAAATACTTGTACTCATTGCTTTGTTGGAAAACATGCTAGAGTATCATTTCATAGTTCTAGACCTCATAAGAGATCACATGTTCTAGATTTAGTTCACACTGATGTTTGTACTATGGATGCTAAGACACTAGGTGGTGCATCAGATTTTGTTACTTTTATTGATGTATATTCTTGAAAAGTGTAGGCTTTTGTTTTGAAATCTAAAGACCAGGTGCTCGATATCTTCAAACATTTTCATGCAAGTGTTGAAAGAGAAACAGGAAGAAAATTGAAATGTATTCGAGCAGATAATGGTGGTGAATATAGGGGTCCATTTGAAGAGTATTGTAAAGGACATTGGATCAAGCTTGAGAAGACGATTCCTAAGACTCCTCAACATAATGGATTTGCAGAGAGAATGAATCGCACTATCAATAATAGAGTCAGGTGTATACTCTCTCATGCAAAGTTTTCTAAATCCTTTTGGGGTGAAGCAATGAGAACTGCAGTAGATCTGATCAACCTTTCTCATTCAGTTCCACTAAATGATGATGTTCCAGAGAAAGTTTGGAGAGGGAAAGATGTCTCCTATAGTCACTTGCGAGTGTTTGACTGCAGGGCTTTTGTTCATATTCCAAGAGATGAAAGGTCCAAACCTAATGGAAAGTCAAAGCAGTATATCTTCATGAGTTATGGTCACGAAGACTTTGGTTATAGATTATGGGATCCGGTGAGCAAGAAAATAATTAGAAACTGAGATGTAATTTTTCTTGAAGACCAAACTATTGAAGACTTTGAGAAGACAGATAAAGCAACAATAACTGTTAGACTTCTGCTGATGATGAACCTGGTCCTTCCACTAGACCTCCTGTTGATGGAAGAGATGTATAAGTTGATAATGATGGTGATGATTTGCATGATGAAGCTACACCTCAACTTGAGGTACCAAATGCAAACGTTTCACCAGATGTTGAAGTTCTACTTGAACCACCAGTTGAGCCTGAATTGAGAAGATCTACTAGAAAGTGTCATCCTTCTTAGAAATACTCTCCTCATGAGTATGTGATGAACACTAAGACTGGAGAGCCAGAGAGCTGCCAGGAAGCTATGTCTGATGAGCATAAGGAAGATTAGTTGAAGGCCATGTAAGAAGAAATTAAATCCTTGCATGAGAATCATACGTTTGAATTGGTGATGCTACTGAAAGGTAAAAGAGCATTCAAGAATAAATGGGTGTTTAATTGAAAGCGGATGAAAATGTCTCACAGCCAAGGTACAAAACTCGATTGGTTATGAAAGGTTTTGAGCAAAAGAAAGGTATTGATTTTGAGGAGATTTTTCTCCAGTTGTGAAGATATCCTCTATTCGAGTTGTGCTTGGATTGGCGGCTAGCTTGAATTTAGAGGTTGAGCAGTTTGATGTAAAGACTGCATTCCTTCATGGTGACATAGATAAAGAAATTTATATGGAGCAACCAGAGGGTTTCGAGGTTAAAGGAAAGGAGCACCTTGTATACAAGTTGAAGAAGAGCTTATATGGACTGAAGCAAGCACCAAGACAATGGTACACGAAGTTTGATTCTTTCATGGAAGGTCATAGGTATAGTAAAACTTCTTTTGATCATTGTGTGTTTGTTAAGAAGTTTTCTGATGGTGATTTTATAATTCTCTTGCTTTATGTTGATGACATGTTGATTGTTGGTTATGACACTAAGAAGATTGAAAGTCTTAAAAAAAGACTTGAACAGATCCTTTGCTATAAAGGATTTGGATCCTACAAAGAAAATTCTTAGCATGAATATCACTCATGATAGGAAAAATGGAAAACTGTGGTTGTTACAACAGAAGTATATTGAGAAGGTTTTAGAGATGTTTAGCATGAGTAATTCCAAACCTGTTAGTACTCCACTTGCTAGTCATTTCAAGCTGAGTTCGTGGCAATGTCCTATAAGTGAGAAAGAGAAAGTAGAAATGAAGAAGATTCCATATGCATCTGCAGTTGGCAGATTGATGTATGCTATGGTTTACACCAAGCGCCGTAACGTTGGAGTTGTTAGTCGGTTTCTCTCTAATCCTGACAAAGAACACTGGCAAGCAGTGAAGTAGATTCTCAGATACCTTAATGGTACTTCTAGAGTTTGTTTATGCTTTGGGAGTGTCCAACTTGTGTTGGATGGTTACACAGATGCGAATATGGCTGGGGATCTTGATTCAAGAAAGTATACTTTTGGTTATATGATGACTTTTGCAAGGGGAGTTGTGTCATGGCAATCTCGACTTCAGAAATGTGTTGTTTTGTCTACTACAGAGGCAGAATACATTGCTGTTGTTGAAGCTTCTAAGGAACTCTTATCGATGAAGAAATTTCTACAATAGTTAGGCATCAATCAAGAGAAATTTGTGTTATTTTGTGACAGTTAGAGTGCTATCCATCTCAACAAGAATCCGACGTTTTATTCCAAATCGAAGCATATAGAGGTGAGGTATCATTGGATACGTCAAGCGCTTGAGATGAAGTCATATGCACTTGAGAAGATCATCCTGATGATAATGGTTCAGATATGATGACTAAGAATTTACTTACAGTGAAGTTTAATTTCTACAAAGAGAAGGCGAGTTTGGTAGAACAACTTATTCTCACTTGAGTTGGTGAGGGGAGATTTGTTGGTGAGTCCCCAACTAAGTGTCAAGTCTCTCATTTAGGCCACGGAGAGAGAGACAGAGAGTGTCAAGTCTCTCATTTTTTTTGAAACAGAAACGAAAGAAACCGTGAGGAAGAGAGAAAGGAGAGTTTTCATCGACGAATGAGAAAAAGAAAAAGAGGAAAAAAGAGAAGTTACAATATACTACGATTGGGGTTTTCTCACGATAAAATTCTGATATTTAATTATTTAATTTTTACCATTATATTTTTGCTTGTAGTATCTTTAATATTACATATTTAATTGCATAAGTTATGAGAAAATTATTTTTGGTGCTTTTGCTGTTAGACAGATTCTTATTGAATCTTAATTTTTCCAACAAAAAATACATAAATTACGGTGATTTACCTCTATTTTCTTATAAATTTAATATTATTCTTTAACACTGAGAAGGGTAATAAATTTACAAAATTGTACATAAAATCAATAATCTACCGATTTATGCACAAAAATAAAAATACTCAATAGCCTGACATAATTTATATACATAAAGTAAACACCAAAAATTTTAGATCGGATAAATTAATTTTTAACAAATTGTTGTTCTCTAGAACTTTTAAAAATTATTCTCACCGAACAGATTATTTTTCTGTTGTTCTCAATTAAAATTTTAATATACTTATTGGACAAATAAATTTTTAATAAATGTTATTATAAGTTAATTAAGTTTCCAAAAATGATGCTCTAAAATTAGATTTTTTTCAAATAAACGACGAAAGGGCGAATATGTTCGATGAAAGTAATTCACGAAGTTTTAAAAAAAAAATAAAAATTTGTTAAAAACCAAAGCATCCGATTTGCAATTCTTTAAGAATCAATTTAAGTGTTTATTTATATAATAAATAACCAAAAACCTAACACATTAAATTTTATTGAATAAAAATAAAACAAAATATATAACACATTACTATGAATAGGTAACATTCTTATAGAAAAGTAACATTCATAAATTTATATTTTGTTTAAAAATGAAGCATTACGACAATAATTTTCATGTATATATATAAATGAAATGCATTATGATTTGTTTTTCATTTGAACAATTTTTACGTGTTTCATTTAAATTATGTATTAGCGTTTAATATTTTGTTATTATAAATTTATGAATGTATTCTTTAGGAATGTTTTTTATGATATATATTCTTATAGTTTGTTTAAAAATAAAGCATTAGGATAAGTGTATAATCTGTGCAATTTCAAAACTATAATATAATCTTCCGCGAAATTTGCGTCTAATAAAGTGGTTTGGCCATCAGATATCTTCAACCTGTGCAGTGCACGAATCTTCTGGTGTTGGTATGTGTAATAAGTTGATATTCGAGCCAACAGCCCTTCTCCTTTAACTCTCCAGTACTTTACCCTAATTCTAGCTCTTTGCTGCCGCAGCACCACCGTACAGTGGGGATCTCGTTGTTCGATCAGAGAGAGTGATGGCGGAATTGGATGCTGCTGAGCCAACAAAAACGAAAAACGGAGCAGGTTGAAATGGCGGAGGAAGCGTGCCTTTGCCTTTTTACTTATGAAGAGTTGTTCGTTATCAAACTAAGCAATTTAAAGAAACAAGAAGATGATGTCAAAGATTGGACTTGTTTGCTTCCACCACCAAAGATCGAGTTCTCTTTGCAACTTCCAGAGCCTGATTTGTGTCCTTTCGAGTTCGACTCCAAGATCTATATGGCGGTGTCCAGCTCACCGCCTCTAAATCTCGGAAGGAAACCCGGCTGCTGGCGAATCTACGAATTCAAATTTGAGGAGCGCAGAATTGAGCTTGCGGAATCACTGGATGGTGTACCCGCCCCTCTTTTCCGGTCATCCATCGCAAACACCCCAGGCTCAGGCGATGTTTACTTCTATATAAATCCACTGGTCATAGATTCTGGATTTTACGTTCTTTGCCCTGATTCTAGGGTTTGGAAACAGTTAAACCCTCCTCCGGACTACTGCCAGTGCCCGCGAGATACCTACTTTGCCATGTTCGTCCTCCACAACACCGTCTTTCTTTCATCGTTCACGGGGAGGGGGACAGACTCCTATTTGGCCCACTTTGACCCCATAAAAGAGACTTGGACGGTTGAGCCCGACTCTGATAACAATCTTTCGAAATTCATAAATGCTAGGTACAATCATGGTCTTGAAACTGGCTCCTGTCGTGCTACTTATCCCCCACAAATTTCTGTGCCCCTTCTGGGTCTCGGCAGCAACTACACCGTTTGCCTTGCCCATGATAAGTATGTGGATGGACCTCCTCTTAACACACCTTTGGAGAAGGTGTTTGCCATTTTGGTTAACCACCAGAATGGCCGCGTCGCATTATATCAATACCTTGATGTGTTTTTTGAGGGTTTCCAACCTTGGATGACAGATAGGGCCAGAGTCAATCTTGTTGACCTTGGCAACGGGAAGGTGTGTGCAATACTCTCTGATGAACTATTGGATTCGGGATCCGAATCATTGGCGTTCTGCTTCTCAGTTTTCACTCTGTCCCTGTTGGAGGACTTTGCAGCATTACAACTTGACAGTGGGGCTCCTCCCATGGAGCGAGATTTCTTAAAAGTGACTGTCCATAGGAAGTGTGTCTACATCATGAAGAACTGGAACCCTTCTAATTATATGCGCCACGTCTTTGTTTGGCCACCTACCAAGGGTCGAAGATTTTACCATAGCACAGGGTAATATAGTAACTTTTCTTGTTATTTCCTGTGGCTTTTTATCGTCGTTTTTAATAGGATTATGAATGAACAATGAATTAAATATTAATGTCTTTGAAGATTATGATCTTACTTGAATTGTGTCTATATTCTCTTTAGCTTAAAATCATCTATGCTTTTTGAAATATTTGCACTATTGCTGTTGGCATTCACTCGTCTTAGTGAATTTCGAATAAGTGACCTCAGAAATAAGTGATGACATCTTGCTTATGCTTTTTGAGATATCATGGTTTCATTCTATGTTGTTAACATAAATAAGTGATGACCCTACTTGAATTAACAAGTCATTGTTTTTTCTGGGATTTTGGATAAATTCTATTTTACTTTTCTACCATGCCCTTGATTGGTTGTTATGATTTGATTTCAAGATAAGGTAGCATTGCAACTTATCAAGTTATCATGTCTCTCTTTCATTTTCAGTTAACATCTATGTATTCGGATATGTAGAACCTTTTAGATTTCAATTTAGAACTTGGGAAATATATTTACTTTACAAAATTTATTAGCATTGTTGCGTGCACGGATTTATTGAGTTAATTTCGTCAATTGAATGTTACTAGATCAAAAGTAAAAATAATCGTTGTGAAGTTTGGTGATGTACCGAATTTGCTTAGTGAAAAACTTAAGTTGATTCACCTTGTTTGGGTATACCATACCCACTAGTTTGGGCAAGTAAATTCTTGTCTGCAAATATTTTATATAACACTTTTAAGGTCCACATAGTATATCAAATTTCTAAATTGCTTTCAGAATTTTAATGGCATAAGTAAAATTTTCTAAGATTCTTTCCATGGTCGCCTCAGTCATCGCTACCAAGGTTGGCGTCACTCGCAGTTTCAAAACTGTCGGAGGCGGCGTTGCTGCAGGGATTTGTGTTTCGATCTAGTATGCTATTCTCTTCTCATTTCTTCCGTAAAATCATAGTTTTTTTTTCTTCTTTAAATTCAACATTTTAAATTATTAACTTAAAATTAACTGACTAAGAAAAAAATTCTACATTTTGATATTCTTATTCATGTTAATTTATGAATGATCAACTCTCGAGGCTTTCTATTTCAAAATACATAATGCATTTTAAATAATTAATTGAATTTATAGTTCTGATAGGATTAGTATTGATCCCATAAGCTGATTAGAGAATTATACTATAAATAGAAATATGATATAATAATATGAGATATGCACGATGTAATAGGAATTCTATTTTCTCTCTTGGCTTTAATTTTAGGGATTTCTTTTCTATTCTCTCTAATTTTCTATCTAATTCTCTATTTTTTTGATAAAAATTCGTATCAAGTTCGCACATTATTTTTGAGTCATTTCCAACAACGTATGAATAAAGAAAAGAAATAATTTGAAATTTCGCATAAAGTTAGAATAACTCATTTGAAAAAGATTCATTTTAAAAATTAGGCTTGAATCATACTTGTAATGTTATCGTTATCAATTGATTACATTATTGATTAGACTAAAAAAGCAATAAATAAGAATGAAGTTGGAAATTAAATTCAAACCAAGTTTATAAATGGTTGGAGATTTATCTAATTGAAATTTTTATAGCCACTATTAAACAAAATAAGCTAATGTGGTCAATTTTGCTGTGGAGGGTTTCTATTAGTCTATATTCTTTCGAAGATAATCATTTCTAAAAATAAAATGATACATGCATACATATAGATTAAAATTTATATGGTGTAAAGAAATTTTTTACACGTCTAATTCATATATGATAATATACTACTCTATACAAATCCCCATACATAGCTAGGGGAGCAAAAAGTTAAGAACAAGTGGAAAACTTCTGCATGTAGACATCAACATTTAAGTTCCGATTCACCTGTCACCGGTCTCGTATGTGCAAAATGGATTTACTTTTCATCTTGCGTATTTCGCAAGTCATGATTGATGGAGTCGTTTTGGGTCAGGCTGATGTTCCAACCTATTCACTTTATCACATCTTGTAACAAACTGTTCAAGAGTTCTCTGTTTTGAAGAGCTATATGCTCAGTAGTAGTATGCTTTGCAGGGCTACTCTGGCTGATTATTCGACACAGCTAGCATGTTCTCATGGCCATCTAACATCTGATTTTTCAATAACAAATTCAGAATGGTTTCTCAAAAACGTCGAAGTAACCATCAAATACTAGTTTAGTATAAACCTTGACAAAATAGAATCATAAATCAGAATAGAAACCATGAAACTAAGCATTATGTACATTTTGCATTACATATGATAGTTCAAGGAGATGTAGAAATGTACCTGCCCCAAATTATCCAATTTGAACTGCACCACATTCCTAAGATGTAAAAATTTAGATCATCAATGCATAATAAATGTTAAGTCAATGCTATACCAAGCAACGAAAGACTGCAGAAGTAACAAAACTTACCATGTGATGTCATCAACCATATCATTTGCCAGCAAGTAGTATATATTTACTGAAGAGACCTGTAAACAAGAACTAACTAGTCAAAAAAACATAAGAAAGGATGTTGTCTTTGCTATTCAAAAATTTAGATACGAGAGTTCTTTCCATTTGAGATTATCTGTTTTCTTAATGTTGTCATGCAACTAGTAACAACTCTCTCCTTTCTACTTAATGAGCGTGAGAATACCTAGCCAATTCTATGAGCACAATTTTTTGCCTGAATTAGGTCACCTGGAGTCCTAGTTCTGCAAAGACACATGTGCTTGCAGCAGTTAAAGTTAATCCAACTCCTCCAGCTTTAATGGATAGCTGCATGATAAATGTCACATGAAATCATTATCTCAAGTCAAGATTATGTTTAGGGCTTCTTCATGTAAATCTTGTTAATCAGATTCTTTTGAGTAAATTTAAGAGATTCAGCCTCATCTTTTGATTTGGCATATAGAAGCTCAAGAACAGAAGCTCAACGAACAAGAAAAGAACAAAAGATTTATAACAAAGAGCTAAAACCCAGAAGACGATAAAGCAGAGAAGAGTCTATCAAATCTGAGAAGATTAGTCTGAAAAATAATGCACTAAACTATTAGGGTTATACATGAGAGAATAAAAGATAGGAAAAGGTTATGGTATGGCACTGTACGAAGCGGAATGTGATATTCTAGTTCGTTTTGACCATGAAGATATAAATTAAAATATATAAATGGTGCAGATTAATGTGATGTTGGTTTGAGTGGACACCAAAAAATAAGATTTATGAAAGATTTGCAACCGGTTGAAAAGTTGCCATGTATAATAAGTTAGTAAATATTTTTTATGTCCAGCTTAAACCAAAGGTGGGTCTCTGCTGGCATAAAATTTAGTTTAGCTGAGATGAAGGCGAGCCAATATTATATATTTTATGTTTGTTATATGAAATTATTATATATTTTATGATAAATTAATAGTAATGGATTCAAAAAATTTAAATTGTGAGAGTAAATATGTAGCATATAATAATAATAAAAAAATTGTATAAATATATTAAAATATATAAAAATAAATAACATAAAAATATTAAATATTGATATATTAATAAGTAATAGCGTAGTTATCAAGTTAACTTTTTATAAATTAAATATATAATAAAAAGTTGAGTAAAAAAACTCAAGGATATATATAAACTTTAACTAAATAAATTCATTAATTTATAATGCTATAGTAATGTTTTGTTTTTTATTAAATTGATTTAATATTTATTTTTATCTTATACTTTTAGATATAAATTAGAGTTTAATTTTAATGTATTGATGGTAAAATATTTTATATAATTATTCAATTGTCGGTTTGTTTGGATGATCATTCATACGATGAACGTAAAAAGTAGTTATGTTTTATGACATAATATTAGTAATTAAATGCACATGTAAATTTATTTATATCAAAATTTAATTTAAATATATATATAAAATAAAAAAATTAGCTAATTTGTATTTTAAGAAAATATGTTAAGAAAATAATAATAAAATATTTTTAAAATTTTTAATATATTTAATACATTAAAAATATAAAAAAATAACCTTTTAATAATTTTTTGTCAAACTTTCTTTTTGTTGGTGTTTTTAAAAGTAGCCTGTGACATAAGTTAGCAAAATTTTTAAAATATTAGTATTTTTATCCGTAATAATATTATGGGAATATAAATTTTTTAAAACTACGTTCACTTTGTTCTGATAGTATAGATTATGCATGGCACAAAAAATTTATAAAATCAAACTAATTTTACAAAAAAAATTGTAAGTTGACAAAAGTCTCTATCTAAAAAGACCAAGGTATCTATAAATAAAAAATAAATAATAATATTTTTAGTTATTATTTTTATATGAAAAAGTCTAATTTTTTATTAATAATTAATTTTAACATTTGTTATCTAAAATTTAAAATAATTTAACGTGTATACTTTTACATTTAATTAGGTGTTAACTGTTAAGTCTGTTGCACAAATAAAAATAATTAATTTTTATAATTTTTATTTAAAAATAATATTATTTTTCCTGTATATATAAAAATATAATTAGATATTAGCATAAAAAAATTATATGGATGTTATAAAATTAACTCAAAATTAATTTTTTTAAAACAATTGAATCTTGATTCTAAATTTTAATTATAACATTAGTATTCTCTCCAAATTATATGTATAAATATTTGAAAGAAGGGAAATGAAAATATAAATTAGAAAGATAAGCGGTGAAAATTTAAAACTAAATAAAAACTATGTATATAATAACAATAATAATATTTTTTATTTAAATTATATTATTTTGTTAATTTTTTTTCTATAGAAGAGAAAGATAGAAAAAATAGAGAATGAGAGAAAAGAGAGAAAGATAAAAATGAAGAATAAGAGTGAGAGTTTGTTAATTTTAGAAGAAAAAAATTTATTTTAATTGTAAAAAAATATCAAATGACATATTTTGATTTGTTAAATTACTAATATAAAATATAAATTATATATAGAGTAAAAATAGTAGAGAGAAATAAAAAAAAAATAGAGAGAGGTAGATGAGAGAATTTAGGAAGGAAGATTATTAATTTTGAAAAAAATATTTTCTCTCAATTTTAATAAGAGAGTGTCATGTGACACATTTGATTATTAAATTAGATAGTAATATAAGATACATAATGTAGGTATATTTTGATTTCAATTTTAATTTTAATGCAATTAAAGAATGTCATGTTGCACATTTTGATTGTCAAATTAGTAATTAGTCATTGATATTGATAATAATATATAAAATAAATAGAGTGGTTGGAGGAATGAGGAAATAGAAAAAGGAAGAGGGAGGAGAGGAAAACTCTTTAATTTTGGAGGGAAAGATTTGATTTCAATTGTAATGAGAGAGTGACATGTAGCACATTTTGATTGTAAAATTAGTAATAAGGAGGAGAGAAAATTTCTTTAATTTTAAAAGGAAAGATTTCATCTCAATTACAATGAGAGAGTGATACGTGGCACATTTTGGTTGTAAA
The DNA here is from genome assembly GCF_003086295.3 of Arachis hypogaea. Taxonomy (NCBI): domain Eukaryota; kingdom Viridiplantae; phylum Streptophyta; class Magnoliopsida; order Fabales; family Fabaceae; genus Arachis; species Arachis hypogaea. Next base: position 107,764,197 of record NC_092036.1, read on the forward strand.
ATTAGTAAAGAAGAGAGGAAAATTCCTTAATTTTGGAAAAAAAGATTTGATTCCAATTGCAATAAAAAAGTGACATGTATGTGACACATTTTAGTTATAAAATTAGAAATAGATAATAGATTTTGACAAAAAATTTAATAGATAATTTTTTTAATATGAAAATAAATATAATTTAATATATATATATATATACTTTTACATATTTTTTAAAAATATTAGTAGGAGCACTTACCCCAGTCTTTAAGGTAAATCCGTCATGTGAATTAAGTTAATAATATTAGTTTTTTTTTTTTTTGGGGAGCGAGGTTAATAATATTAGTTAAAACTATGTAAAATAAGTCTTTCTAAAATGAAAAATGTTGTGTGTTATAGGAGCATAAAACTTAAGAAATAAGAATCCACAAAATAACAAAGCTTTGAGGAAATTAAATAAAGGATGACTATTGTAATATATATAATAGAATTTACATTAACATGGTTTATTTTAATTTTGAAATACACAATATCATAATATTAGTTATAGAGAAAGAGAAAGGCTTGGAGGTCCTGACCACTCTATTAAATATAAAAATTTGCTTAACATTGATATGTTTAATGTTTCGCAAGCAAGGTTAATTTAGTCTTTTTCCAATTACTAGCAGACAAATTAGTATCAGACTACGTATTCGTACACAAAACACTATATTCTACTATTTCATAGTGGAATATGTGATAATTTTCCTAAAAGATAAGTCATATCTCTCTTTTCTAATATACAGAGCTGATACACTAGCTAAAAATAGAAAATTACTTCTAATCCCTTCTAGTTATTCTACTTTTTCTTTTATATCCTTAATACCCCCTTCAAACTCAAGTTGTGTCAAGTAACGACTCTAAGTTTGGTCTTAAGTCTTTCAAACGATGAGGTTGAAAGGGGTTTGGTAAGTATATCAGCTATCTGCTCAATCCCTGGTGTGTGGACAATTTGTAGTTGCTTTGAATTGACTTTGTCTCTGACGAATTGAATGTCCAATTGAAAATGCTTTATCTTATCATGTAATACTGGATTGGCTGTCAAAAATACAGTGCTTAAATTGTCACAGTAAATAGCTGGAACTGTAGGTACTTCAATCTGTAACTCCAAAAGAAGGTTCCTAATCTAGACAAGTTCAGCCTCACATGCAGCAAGACTCCAAAACTCAGCTTCAGTAGAGGACATGCTAATAGTATTTTGCTTCCTACATGACCATGAGATTAGATTAGTACCTAAGAACACATAATAACCAGAGACTAACCTTTGATTCCCAAGTCTGCTGCCTAATCCGAATCAGAGAATCCATACATCCTGTAATCTGTACATTTGTGATAAACTAAGCCATGATGTTTAGTTCTTTGAAGGTATCGCAAGATTCTTTTTACTGCTTTCTAGTGAGTCAATAGTGGTGAGTGCATAAATTGGCTGACTTTACTAACAGTATAGCTCAAATCTGGTCTTATTATGGTAATATATTGGAGTGTGCCAACAACAGACCTAAATAATTTAGGATCCTCAACTCATTCTGACCCTGTAGACAAAAAGTTGTAAAGCATAAATCACAGGGGTAGGCATAGCACTTGCCTCACTCATGCCTAATTTTAAAAGTAAATCAGTTATATATTTAGTCTGTGATAAGTGGAGTGGACCAATGTTTTTCCTGTGACCCTCAATACCCAAAAAATATGAAAGTGGTCTCAAATCTTTCAATGTAAAAGTGTTGTGCAACTTAAGAATCATATTGTCAATTTCAACAGTATTATTACTAGTTATAATAATGTCATCAACATAGCATAAGAGGTAAATTAGATAATTTGAACCACATTTAATAAACAAACTGATATCAGATTTTGTACTTTGAAAACCAAAAGATTGTAGTGTGGTACTAAGCTTTAGAAATCACTCTCTTGGTACTTGTTTGAGACCATAAAGAGATTTATTGAGTTTGCATACATGAGTAGCAGCATCTTGTTCAAAACCAAACGATTGTGACATATAGATAGTTTCATTCAAGTTTCCATTTAAAAAAACAATGTTAAATCTAGTTGTCTAATTGCCCAGAGTGTTTGGAAAGAGTAATACTTAACACTAATCTAATTATTGTTGGTCTAATAACTGGGCTATAGACCTGTTTAAAGTCAAAACCTTCAGATTGGTGATACTCTTGGGCTACTAATCTCGCTTTGTATTTCTGAACAGTACCATCAGGGAGCGTTTTGATGGTAAATATCCATTTGCTTCCTATCACTTTACAATGCTGAGGTTTAGGAACTAATATCCACGTGTTTATTCTTTGCAATGCATCAAATTCTTCTTGCATAGCTTATTTTTATTGGGGGATGGTTAAGGCTATGGAGATTTTGGTGGATTTTCTAAAGAAGTTGTGACAGATTTAGAAATTACATATAATTTTAGTTTAGAGTGACCAGTCTTAGATCTAGTCATCATGGGATGAGTATTGTGAGGAGGAGAAAGGTGATGATTAGAAGAGGAAGGAGTGAAATTATTAACAGTATTCAAATTAGTAACTAGACAGATCGGGATCACCACATTTCTTCGGTATAGCACCCATCAAAGCGGAGATTAAGCTACCCAAAGGAATAGTTTCTAGATCATAAATCTTCTCCTTGTTCATGCACAAATTTTTTAGAAACTTAGCATACTTTGGAACTTGGCGAATAGTATAAAAAAGTGGAATAGTTACCTGGACCTTTTTGAAGATATCCACCATATTGGGATCTAGCTCCACTTGCTTTTTGGTCCTCCTAGCTAAGTGTGGAAAAGGAATTGGAATAGCCTCCTTCAAAACATTTTCTTCCTTAGAAACTCCATCCCTTGGTTGAGCAACTTCTTCTTCAACCGCCTCTTGTACCTTATCCTTATCTTCAACATCTTCTATCTCAACAACATCTTCATCTTAAGTGACTTCTCTTGAGCTTGACTCCTTGAGACTCCTCTCTTACAATGTAGTATCGGACCTCAAAGTGATGGCATTGATTCCATCCTTGGGATTAGGTAAGGATTGAGAGGAAAGTACACTAGAGCTTGAAGTTTGGGTAATGGAGGTAGAGGGTGGGGGCATACGGGATATAAGGTCTTGGAGGGCAGAGGTAAAACCAGTGAGGGTAGAGTTAAGTGTGTTTTGAAGCTCCTTTCGTCCTTGAAGAATAGTGTGAAGGGTATCATCTGCGGAAGCTTGGTTGGAGGAAGAAGAAGGGTAAGTAATTTGGGGGACTTCTGGTTGGGTGATTTGAGGCACTTGTGCTTGCCTTTGGTGAGGTGGTTAGTATCTTTGACCTTGATTTTGTTGTTGGTAAGGAGGGTTTTGTTGATACCAGTTTTGTTGGTAGTTATTGTTCCACCTTTGGTTTGCATCATTGTCTCTTTCTCCTTGGTTGTAGTTGTCTCTCCATCCTTGATTATAGTTACCTCCTTGTTGATAATATCCTTGATTTGGACGGTTGTAATAAGCATTGGTGGCTGTCAAGGTATTGTTCTCTTGGAGATTTGGACATTCATCGGTATAGTAAGAGTAACAAGCACAAATTCCACACACTCTTTGAGGAACTATCTGTTGGCATTCTTCTTGTGGAGGAGGTGGAGGTTGTTGTTGATTGAGATGGAGTTGCTTGAGGATATTGGTCATCTCTCCCAAAGTCTTGGTGAGGGTGAACTCACAACTAGAAGAAACTTCCGCAATGGCCTTAGGATGATTATTCCTTTACTTTGCATGTTGGGTAGATTCGGCTAAATCGGTGATAAGTTGCCACGCTTCCTCAGCCGTTTTGTACTTTGTCAAAGAGCCATTACTCGAAGCATCCAAAAGGACCTTATCTTGAGGCTTCATGTCTTGGCAAAAGTAGCTAATTAACACCAACTCGTCAATCATGTGGTGAGGGCACGAATCAAGGAGCTTCCTAAAACGTTCCCAATACTCAAAGAGAGTTTCCAATTCACCTTGAATGATGCAAGAGATTTTCTTCCTCAACTTATCCGTGACCTACGGTGGAAATAACTTATCCAAAAATTCCCTTTTAAGCAAATCCTAATTAGTGACAATATTTTCGGGTTGAGCAAGTACCTTGAAAGTTTCTAAGATGTTTTATAGGATCTTGAGTGGGTAAACCGTGAAATTTAGGAAGTAGATTGATCATCCCAGCCTTGAGTTCAAAATCGGCATTAAATCTGGATAATGCACTTGAAGTGGTTGGAGAGTAAAATACGGAGCTCCTGCTTCTTTAAGAGTAACTCTTCTAGGAGCGGCCATAGTATCGGTACCTAAATCAACGGAAGAGATGTTAATAGAATCAGTGGAAGAGGAGTTGGTTTCTTCCTCAAATAACGCTTCGGATTCAACCTCGGGTAAGATTGGTGAATTGGCAGAAACCTCTTCACCACCTTCAGAGGCTAACTGACGCCGAACTCGCCTAACGTGTGACATAGTTTTTTCAATTCCGGGATCAAATGGGGCTAAGTTCGGATCCGACAATGAACACGTTATTCAATAAAAGAAACATAGAGCTCGTGGCAACAAGATATATTAAGCAAAATAACTAATAAATACTACTAATAACCAACTAGCACACAAACAAAAGATGTAATTATTCAAATATGAGCATATTTACACCAACAAATAACATGGCACACATATACAACTTCCAGAAAATGGCGCCAAAACTTGATAGCGGATAAATGTCGGTCAAGAATTACCAAAAAGGATTTTTCCAAATCAACGTCGCAAAGTATAGTCTCAACCGACGAGATTTCTGCTAATCAAAGTTAAAATGTGTGTCACAAATAAAATCAATAACCAGGAGTAGAATCCCGGGTCATTTTCCCTAGGAGTTGACACAAGATGCACATTATTGGTTAGGATTTTCTGGAGATTTTCAAAGTTGAGAACAAGAGGAATAAATAACTAGAAATTAGAGCAATAGATAACTAGCAAGAGTTGACAATTAATCAATTTAAAAGGTCTTGGTTAGGGGTGAGAATCGAAATTTCTATCCTCATTGTCTTTCCCAAGTGTGATGGTAAAGGATCATTGCTCTCACTTAGTTATCCTCTAACAATTGAAGGAAAGTCAAGTGAACACAATTAATCTTAGCTCACAAGTCCTAGTCACTTCGTAGAGAGAGACTAGAGTTGGTGAGGTTCAAGCTAATTAGCAATCTTCAATTACCAATCAACACTTAGGTATAATAATTCAAGAGGTTTCAATTACTCAACCCCAAACCAAGCAAGAAAATCTACTCCATGATCATGGATGACATTTTCTCAAACACGTGGTGAGTAAAGATAAAAGACATGATAAAAGCGAGAAAATAACTCAATTCAAATTACCACTAACAATAACAAAACAAGCAATAATAAAGGATATGAAAATAACTCAATGCATTAACAAAATTCAAAGTTAACAAGATCCAAACTATGAGTTTAAGATAACCAAATTGACAAGAGTAGTAAGGGAATTAAAGAAGAAAACTATAAAGAAAATCACTAGAAATGAATGTGGCAATAGTTTCTCTCAAGATCCAATTGAAAGTAGCTAAAAAAACCAAAAATCCTAGAGAGAAGTAAGTGATTCTCTCTCTAGAATTCCCAACTCATTCAAAACTAAAGTGTAAGTCTAAGTGTAAGTGTGTGTCCCAGCTCCATCCCCAGCGTATTGTCTTCATTTTCGAGCTTAAAACTGGGCCAAAATCAGCTCAGAAATTATCCCCAGTGTATTCCCTTTATTGTAGCACGTGACGCTCGTCACGCGTACGCATTAGCCACGCATAAGCATCGCTTGGACGAAGCTTCTGGTCACGCGTACGCATCAGCCATGTGTACGCATCAGAGGACGAGGCTCCTGGTCACGCGCACGTTTCAGCCACGCGTACCCATCGAAACCGGCTACTCTAATCTTGAATTTCTTGTGTTCCTTCCACTTTAACATGCTTCCTCTCCATCCTCCATGCTATTCCATCCTTATAACCCTGATATCACTCAACAAACGCATCACGACATCGAATGGTAATACAAGAGGGTTAAAAATTAGTAATTTAATTAAAGGCCTAAAAAGCATATTTTTAGTCATAGTACAAAATTTGGAAGGAAACTTAAAAACATGCAAATTATATGGATAAGTATAAGTAAAGTTGATAAAATCCATTCGATTTGATCCAAAATAAGCCATAAAATAGTAGTTCATCAGTAACCTACATAAAAATAAAAAATATAAAAAATTAAGCTAAATACTACCTTAAAAGATTAAAAAGTAATATAATGATTAAAAAAGAACTATAAGATGATAATTTTACTAAATTATTATATGATAATATTAGAAGTTATCTAATATGTCAAGTGTTCATTGTATTATTATTTGTTTTTTTTATACATTACAAATAAATTAATAAATAGATAGATAGATAGATTTATTTTCATAAAATAAAATTTATTCTCCAAATAAGATATGCAATATTCTAATTTAAACCATTGATATGAATTAATATTTTTTTGTAGAATTAGATAATTTAATATATGAAATTACGAGATTATTGTTAGATTGATTATATAGATGTTATTCTTGATGGTAGTATAAATGTAAGTTTAAGATAGATAAGTGTTGTTTTTTCTATATTATTGTTATAGATGACATGGTAATTTATATAAAATATAAAAATTTATATATCATTCATTGACTTTAACATTATTTTAAAATCTCTTTTAATATATTATATATAATAGATTTAAACGTGGCCAGATAAAATACCAATTAACATATTGTAACAATGGGCACATATTGAAACTTTTAAAAGGATTATTTGGCACATTATTAAAAAGCACAATTATGTTATTACGAGAAAAATACTACAAAACTACATAAGAATATTGAAGTTCGTTAATCCCAACAAATTTTAAAAAGGAAAAAGACAAATCTGAAACTGGCGATAATGACAAATTAAAATATGTGGAGTGCATGGGAGACCTATGCTGTACTGCTAGACTGCTAGGTACGAGCATGAAAGCACAATGCATGTTAGGACACTACGATTGCTTAGTGCAACCACAAATAAGCGCACGTACCATTTCCTCTTAACCAAATATGCAAATTTAAACAAACTATACTAAGTATATAGAGTTGGAAAAGTTTAAATTTAGACAACCCTAAGGGAAGAAGTAACAACTAGTGTGTGTGTGTATATATAGTCGCGTAGTTAGTAGTACATATACAAGAAATTGTTACACTGCTTGGGTTGATGGGGCCATAGTTGTGTGTCATGCAATGGCATAACATTTCATATTTTGACTATTTGGCTCTTTAGGTAAACTGTATAGTAGCTGCAATTCAATACACACAAGATTTATCAGGATGTTTTATATGAATCAAGAATATGTGAATTTTATCTAACAAATCCTACAAACCAAGAATATATGAATTTACAATCAATTATACTCAAACCAATAAAAATTTGACAATATATTCTTATTAGTTTACAAACCCTAAAAGCACATTCTAGTTCTTCTATGTATGCTATATATGGCAATACCGCTATACACACTTATTTTATGAGGTGCGGAGAATCCGACATACAACAATATTGAGTACATAATTTTGGTGGCTTTGCAAGTGCATATAAATACCATCATCTCCTTTGGAAATTGAAGGATTTAATTGCAAAGGCAAATATTATTGCAAAAAATACGCAGAAGCCAGCAACCATAACAGCGGCAACGCACAAGAAATCATGCCTGTACCCAAACACCAATCTGAGTACTTGCGAAATAGCCATGGAATTCCCATTGGATAGCTTCACAGATTTTTCATCACCACCATACTGTGAAGTCAGGAGACCATAAAGACTCCAGGCTACAGGGTTTGCCCAGTAATACCATCTCCACCAAACAGGGATTCTCTGACAAAATCAAAGCATCATCCAGAAAAAAAAAGTTTTAAATGGATAATTTTAACCTAATGTATCAATTTTTTATTCATATGTGATATTTAGAGGAAAATCTAACATATGTTACAGTAAATGATAGTTACTGGGTGCTGGTTAATCAACAGAGAAAAACTATAATTATATTCCTCAAGATTTTCTTTATTAATTAAATCCTTGAAAGAATGCTACATCATCAAATCATTTTGTCCAAAGTTACAGTTTAATTACTTAAGATCTTGCCAAATAAAACAGAACTCAAATAAACAGAATAAATCAACTAAAGATTCAGGTTGAGGTTTCCATACCTTGTGAGGAATCATAAAACCACTGAAAAGGTTCCATAACATGTAAAATGGAGCAGCGATAATGGCAGCAACATTATGGTTTGGTGTGACAGCCGTTGTCATCATTCCATAGAAGGTAAAATACAGCATAGTAACATACATGAAGAACAAGTACCATATGAACCTATCAACACTCCAGACAAAGGAAGCCATAGAATAGAAAATTGTGGAGTATATCATAGCCTGTGCGAACACATAAGGAAACTCAATAATAACCTGCACATCAAAGAAGTACAACATATTAATCTACTTATTACAAAATAAATCTTTCTCATCTGAAATGTAAGATACCTGAGCAAAAGCAAATGGTAAGGCCGAATACATCCCAGCAGCTCTTTCTCTATATGAAACAAATCTTTCAACCGAAACAACAGGTTGAACGGCTGTGCCATTTGTTATGCCGATGAAGAGGATTGCAGAATACATGGATCCCATGGCATTGAATAGATCTTGCTGCATCTCTCTGAAAATGGTAAGGAAGAGTAAAATTAGCATATCAATGCCCAAAAATATTGAGAAAAAATGGTATATAGTAGTATTATTTAAAATCAAATATCCTTAGTGGAAAAAATAATGAAAAAGAAAAGGACCTTTTAGCACCAAATCTCCAGCATATTGTCCCAAGCATCAAGGAGATGATGACAGTGTAAAAGAAGCGAACAGCAGTGTAGTGTGGGTTACGCCAGTAAGATAGATTTTGCTTCCAAAGACAAGTTAGAAACTGATCAAAATATGACCGACAATACTTGGTTGGAAAATGCAACTCTTTTGAATTATTGCTCGGCCTGCTCAAGCTTTCAACCAATTCTTTATTATACCTTTACATGAGGAAAAAAGAAATGGTCTATTAGTTAGTATACAGAAACTGGTTATTTTGTAGTAATTTTAAATTTATACGTACTGGTATAAACTTGATCTTCGGTATATTTCTGCAAAGTCCACTCCCAAACGGTTTTCTTCTGTTGAAGAAGTAACCTCCAACATCCATGTTGCAGGGTTATATCCGGACCTGATCTTCGGAACCCCTTCCACTGCCTACAATCATAGATAAGTAATTGAGGATTGCTTCATCACCATTCATATATCACATAAATAAGTGAAAGTTAAGCATCAATTAGCTAACCTCGAAATAATTGATAAGTTCACTAGATTTAGGGCCAAGTGGACCAGCATATATGAGCTCTCCTCCACGCTTCATAAACAGAAGCTATAAAAGTAATTGGGTTTTTGTTAGATTACTGTGTCCAAGGCCGTGACACTAAGCTATAAAGTATAAACTATAAACTAACTGGAAAAAAGTATTTATATAACAGAAACTAGCATATGTTGCATGTAGAAAGGAGAATATATACCTCATCAAACGATTCGAATATGTCTATGCTAGGCTGATGGATTGTGCACACGATGGTTCGGCCAGTATTCACTATATTCCTAACAGTTCTCATTACAATGGCTGCAGCCCTGGCATCCAATCCAGAAGTGGGCTCATCCATGAAAACTATAGATGGGTTTGCAACCAGTTCAACTGCTATTGTTAATCTTTTTCGTTGTTCTGTTGACAAGCCATCAATTCCAGGTAGACCAACTAGTGCCCCTTTCAATGGAGTGAGCTCCACAAGCTCCATTACCTCCTCAACAAAGGCCTGGCATGCCAATCAAACTCTCCAAACTTAAACTTCAAAAGCAATAATGCATACTTTCAAAAATGAAATAGTAATGACAAGTTCATATGATTTTGGTTTCAAATAATGTAACTCTTTACCTTTTGTGTTTCAAAGTCAACATCTGAAGATAACCGGAGCCAAGCAGAGAACAATAATGACTCCCAGACAGTCAAGCAAGGGGAATGAACATCTGTCTGCTCACAATAACCAGAAATTCTTGCAAAACTGTCTTGCCTTTTGGGATAACCAGATATGTATATGTTCCCTTCTATAACACCTCCAGTTTTTCTTCCAGCCAAGACATCCATTAGCGTGGTTTTTCCAGCCCCACTTACTCCAACCAATGCTGTCAACACTCCAGGCCTAAAAGCTCCAGTAACATTAACAAGCAGCTGCAGCCTTTCTTCTTGTATCCCTTGTTGTTTCAATTCCTGAAGAAATAATTGATATCTTTTAGCCTGCCAGAAAAATAAAGAATACTTTTTTGGGGGCCATGGTGGATTTCTTTTTACGCACCAAAGGGACATCCACATAGTAATTGATATTGCTGAAAGCCATGGAAAGAGGTTGAAATGGGAGAACCATTCCTCTTTGTTTGAAATGCTTTCCTGGGATGATAATACAATAAAATGAATGTCACTTCCCAGCTGAATAGAAACGGGCAAAGAAAATATGTATAGACATTTTACAAACCACTGGATGCTGAATGCTGCAAGTATTCTCTCAACTCAACAATAACGCTTTCACCTTTCCTTCTCTTTTCTCTTTCTTGTAGCTCACTCTTTGAAACTACAGCTTGTTGTTTTCCCAAAGCTGAAGAAAATAAGGAGAACAAGATCTTAAATTGTCCTATTAAATATTAAACATTTAAACAATTAAGGGGACTACTATACAGAGGAATTTGTCTTACGATTAAGGTAAGCTAAGAAGATAGTAAATAATGTGTTGAACAAAATTGTATATCCAACCATTGCTCCAAGACCAATCCAATACCAATAGCTCTCTTGATACAAACTTCGCTGTTTCAACACTAGCTTACCCAAGGTATAGTTGGTGACCTGATTTTGCACTGTCTGTAATAAAGAAAAGACATAGTGAGTATATTACAGCATTAAACTGTTACATAGTTCTGAAAGTTATGATGAAAACGGTGTACAAGATTATAATTGAAGGTTATATATACCTTATCCCAGGAATGCCCAAGGAACTCATTTACAGAAGCCGAATTTTGTGCATACATTAAAGGAGAAATCCAAAAACCCCATATCCACCAACTTGGAATGCGATCTATCAAAAAATGAGAAGACTTCATAAAACATAGTTCAATAAATAAATCAAACTAGAAGAATGCAGAGTGCAATTCCTATATAACCTCTTGAAATGATGTATCCGCCAAGAGCCATCACAATCAACATGGCAAAGGATCCAAAAGTATTGGCCACTATCATGTTCCGCCCCAAGGATCCTATCAGACGAAATAGGCCTAGAGACATCTGGTGCAGAAAGAAATAAAGCAAGAATTGCCGAAAAAATCTGCAAATCAAGAAACACAAAAATGGCTCAAGAGAAACTTAAGAATACACAAAAGTCCAAAATTTCCCAAGGCGCAGTTAGAATTGAGAGTTACCTGATAACTGAAGGATCATATCCAATTGTATAGTAAGAGACAGCAACCCAGCAACCAGCTTCCATGAGAGAAGTTGGGATGCTAAGGAACCAAGAAGGGATTGTATATGCCCAGCTAGGATAGAAGTGCAAATCTCTATGCTTGTACAGAACTGGAAGCTTTGCAACCAACATTGACACCTCCGTAAAACCATTGAAGAGAATAATAACCATAGAAAAGTACAGTGAACCAAGATATAATCCCCCGTCGTCAATTGTATTATGGTGCATCGTTGTCCGGAAAAATACACTCATTGTAATTAAAGCAACCAAAAACAGCTGCAAAGAACAAATACAAGTCAATATCATCGTTATTCATGGGCTTCTGAAGGTGGTCGATTCAATAAAAATAAAATCTAAAACTTTTAACTATATAGGCTAAACACCGTACCTGAACAAATTTGAAAACATAAATGAATGAATTCCGTTTCATAAGAAGCTTCTGCCACTGGTAATTTGTCCTGAGAAGGTCAAGCCTCGTGGCGCCATAGGTACAAGTAGCCAAGGCTGCGGGATGATTGTAGCGTTTATCGAAAGGAGCACTTAGTTCCTCTGATAAGTTCTTTCCTTCGCGAAACAATGAAAACGCTTCGGCAAACTTGCCAACAGGTATGTACCGATAAGGCTGGTCGAGAACGGACCAGTACTGCTCCTGGTCCTTCTTTGACGTAACCTGTTAACAAAAAATGAGTCATCCTATTACTGATCTTACTAAAATAAAGAATCAAATATTGCCGCTCATTCTTTATGATCTAACATTGCTACCACTTACTTCTTGTAAGAAATCTGCTACATTCTTTCTCTCAGGACAAGTGAACCCCATCATTTTGAAAAATTCAAGAGCAGATTCACGAGGTCCTTGATAAACAATCTGACCCTCGCACAATAGAATGACATCATCAAACAATTCATAGGTCTCAGGAGCTGGTTGAAGAAGAGATATGATAGTGGTTGTATCAAGTGCACGGGTAGAATGTTTAAGATATCTAATGATTTGGTAAGTGGTTGCACTATCGAGGCCAGTTGATATCTCGTCCATGTACAGAACTCTTGCTGGACCAATTAGTAACTCTCCTGCAAATCTCACACACATCAATTGATTAGCATAGCACATACTAAAATATAAGGCAAATTATATGTCATTGTTATAATCAACCTGTTGTAAGTCGCTTCTTTTGTCCTCCTGAGATGCCCTTGAGCATTTCATCGCCCACCAATGTGTCTCCACATATGTCTAAACCTAATATCTTTGTGACAAATATCTTAGCACTTAGGAGTTTGGAAGACTTATAAAAATGTCAATATGATGTACTCTACAAATACTAAACTATTTCACAATTTGCATAATGAATACCTTTATGATGTACTCTACCACAAGATCTGTTTCCTGTCCTCCAAGAGCAATTGACTATAAAAGAAAATAGATTAGATTATTAGTTTGTGTAAGAAGTTTTCGTTCCCGAGAAACAGAGGAGAAAATACTTCCTGAAAAAGAGAAGGGAAAAAAATAATTAATGAAGAGTATACCTTCATGAAGATATCAAGATCAACATCTGGTTTTATTCCAGCACTCTTTTCTCTCCTAGCAAGCTCTAGCAGCATATCTGTTAACGCTCAAGACTTAGAATCGTTAGTATTTTCTAATAAATCAACTACTCAACGTAAATTGTTTATCATAACACATTACCAAATTTAAATCCGACGCCTTGACAGCGGCCTGCAAACTGGAGAGTTTCCCTCACGGTCATCTCTGCCACGTGCCAATCTTGTTGACTAACATAAGCAGACGTTCTTTGAGGAACAAACTCATTCAAACCATGTCCATTGTACGTAATGTTCCCTAACATCTGTGGACGACATAAGAACAAAAATGGGATGGTGACAAAAAGAAGAGAAGACAAAAATATAAGTCCAAAATGGAATGTAGACATAACTCCTACTAGTGTTTATTGACTTCGGTTATTATCAATTTCAAATTCCAAACAACCTTTTACTCCATTCACATGATGGTTCATGTTATCAAATTTAAACGAGACTCTAGCAGGATTCTATACTATTGTTCAATGTGAGTGTAATTGCAGCCTACTTAAGTAGTATACCTGTAAACCAGGTCCCAGCCTACCAGCAAGAGCTAATAGAAGTGTCGTTTTTCCAGAGCTTGGTGGACCCAACAACAGCGTTAGTCTGCAACAATGACAAAGCAATATCCTATCATATACATAACAAATTAATTTATTAATTGTTATTTTAAACAATCTTGCTAAGTCTATAATTTTTTTTAGGTAGAAACTCAGATGTAGTCGACTTCATGTGAAGTTGATAATTGAGAGCCGTTAGATGATTTGATTGATTTGACTAAATTTTTATCTAACGGCACCTGACAACCAATATTTTTTATTTTATTAATTAAAAAATAATTTAGATACATAATTAATTAATAACAATCGTATTTTAATTTAATTTATCAATATTTTTATTGTTTTTCAAATATGAAATTATCAATAAATTTTGAATAGAAAACTTTAGCCAGTGCTATTTAACACATGGATGATAAAACAAAACCAATATTTTTTCTATTGGTTAGTATGCATAAACTTTAATGTAATACAGGGACAATGATTCTACCAAAAGGATGTATTATTAGATACCCACAAAGAGAAAAAGGGAAAATAATTGATAGCAAATAAAAATTCGAAGGAAAATACTTAACGGGGATTGTGTGATGAAGTAATTTAGTTTTTTTTTTTAAATATTTATTGTCAATTGTAAAAGAGTGTTGCATAAGTATGTGTATTGCTATGTAAGTAATAAATACTTAAATTCATTACTTAAAAAAATATCTAAATATAAATTTAATTAAATAATTATATAAAATTTTTATATTATTAATACATCAAAATTAAACTTAATTAAACTTACGAAAAATTGAGAAGAAAAACTTTAAAAAATAATGATAGGCATTCTTCTATTTAAAAATATCCTACTTGGCCAATGCAAATCTATGAGCAATTAGACATAACCACATATTAAAATAGACACACAAAAAACACATTAAAACTTAAACTTAAAAAGTTTTAACAAAGGAGAAGAAATACTCTCTTCCCACCAATCATGTACTCATTAATTTCTTTTAAAAAAATTTAATCATCCATAATTTCCACCAAACCATTTAAAAGTGATCCTGCTAATAATTATATACATTATCTAACAAGTTTCGCATCCAACAAATCATGGACTATGGTAGCGTTCTAAAAGAAGGATACAGCTATCTATAATAGCAACTCTATTTTCCAATTTTGAAATCTTCCATGTTACATAAATTTGCTATCAACCATACTTGCACTTCTTCTTGTGGTTTTTAATAAGGCATTAAAACCAATATGAACCTAATAAAATACTAATATTAAGTGAATAATAACTTTGATCCCTGACCTTGAAGGCCTTATAATCCCACTAACATCGGCAAGAATGGTCAATTTGCTTCTCTTCCTTCTTAATATCCTCAGTTGCCGTAAAAAAGCCTAATAATAAATCAAATTAGAAAGTTATATCAACAAAAAAACCGTTAATTTAAGTCAATATAAGAGAAAAATACAGGAAATACTGTATATTACCTCACTCATATTGCAAATGAAATTGGAAATTGTAGGCAATGCTCTACTTCCTACATGGACAAAAGTCTCTACAGTTAAGTTTTGAAATCGAACTTCAATCTTTGGAAACTCCAAATCTACTCTGCAAACACACAAAAAAAAAGAAATTATTAGCTACATTGAAAGCAAAAACGAAAGATCTAGTCAAAATAAGTATACAACAAATCACAAACACTATTTCCAACTGCACATAGAAAAAACAGAGTAAAGACAATTTATTACCTACATCATTTTGTATTAACAATAATATAGACTTAATTATAATTAATTTTATAATAAGAATACACAAGTGTAACCATCTAACAAATGTTTTTTTTTTATATTTTTATTTTGAAAAATACTACTTCTGATTTCTGATATTTGAATTATAAGTTTACTAAATTCTACATTTTCCTTATGGATAGACAGAAAAGAAATTATTATTACGCGTCGAATCGGTTTCTCATTCGCTGAAAGAACGTCTCAGGATCGTCGTCAAGTGCATCGGCGAGCCTCTCGAGAAGGATCCGATGCTCCTGTGCGCCAAGGTCTGCGACGTCGACCTCCCTCTTATCGCCACCGAGATTCTTGAAGATCCCCCTCCGTGCTCGCCTGTAGGTAGGGAGCCTCTCAAGCGCGGCCCACCGCAGTGCCTCCTCATCCTCCCCTTCCTTCCGAAACGACGACGATCTCGCAAACGCATTATCTGCCGAGTTCCACATTGCGCCCCCTCAGCCACCTTCTTGGCAAGCTGGCAACTCACGAAACCCCTATCCGCCTAACAAACTCAAAGAAAATAGAATATAATAACAATAATAATATGAGATGTTGGTGGTGGTGTGAGGGTGGTTACTGGTTAGTTCAATGGTTGTGTCAGTGTGTGTGAGAGAGATGAAAAATGACGAAAAACTGAAGAAGGTGCAGCGATACAACTACTATTACTGCTATTACAAATGTAGATTAAGTGTTGTTTGGACAGGTAGTTGAGGTGTGCATTAAATGATAGAGACTTGAATATTTCTTCCCTCTCGACATATATTGAGGTTTTAGTTGGTGCACTGCGATAAAGAGCACAACACGCTGGTGTCTGTCTTTCTTTCTCTCTCTCACAGTTAGACCACCCCTCATTTAATAGCCGCGGGAAAGGATAAACAAAAAATAATTCAGAAAAATCAAAATCAAACACGAGCCTCTCGCACTGTGATTGTCACGCGCTCCCGCCAACTAACTACCCTCACGATAATGCTTTTTAATCCTTAACACTTTAAGACTAACACTACCTCTGAATTAAGATTTTAAAAATAAATAAATAAATTTGACTTTGATAAAAAGTTAAATGCATAACTATACCTGTATGTGTGTGGACTTGGAAATGGGTGTAAATACTAATGTGTTTTACACTTTCAGCCACAAATTTTAATATGAATTTTACTTTTTAATTAATTTACAAACAAGATGAAACCTATTCCTTTTAATTCTCAATATATGTGAAAAAAATATATTTAGTAATATTTTCAATAAGCGCCAGTTATTGGGGGAAAAAATTATATTCTAATACATTCTTAATGTGCCAAAATGAACACCTATTTGATGTACAAATAGTCATATATATGTAATTTTTTTCAGTGTTTGTAGAGCACGGTGGCCATTTAATGATATGATAAAGCTCGTTAGGCGTTGGCTTCCTGAGCCGAAAAAAACAACATGCATGTGGTACGAGTAGACTACAGCGAGGCAGAGAATTTACGATCTCATCCCTGTGGTGACCACGATCCAACGGTAGACATAGTGGGTTACTGTCCCCGTTTTGGGAAAAGGGCCATAACTTGAAAATGAAGTATGAAGCATTATTGTTTGTTTGTTGTAGTTGTGATGATTGAGGGGGCAAACGTTTTAGCAGAGTTTTTACGTTTGATTTTACTTGCAACTTAACTCCTTTTTCGGTTGTATTTTGGATTTAAGTGTTGTTGTGGGTTATATCTCCCTTTCTCTTTCTTTACTTTCATGCACAAAGCCAAAAATCATCAAATGCCAACACATGTAAAACGCTATCCTCTTCTATTTGTTCTAGGTTATATTGAAAGAGGTTCATGCACAAAATTTGGTGTAAAGAAAACATTTACATACATATTAAAATAATGTATAAGATATAAAAAATATACCTTGCAAAAAAAAATTCCACATATTGATTTCTCTTTTTTATCTTTGCACACTTGCAATATACATGGGAGTACAAATATCTTAACCTAAAACAAAGCTCATTTTACAATAATTATTTTAATTACTATAGTACAAAAATACTAAAAATTAATTGCTCACTTACATAAAATATATTAAAATATGAAATATACTTTAAAAATATATATATATAATTAATTTAATAGTTAAACTTTTAGTGTATATATAATATTTTTTATTATTTTAGTTTCTTATTGTTATCAGAAATGAAATTAGTTCTCTTTATGGGAATAATTTTTTTGTTTTAAGAGATAACAAGGTATTATAATCATGTGACATGTCACATGATAATACATGATAGGTCACATACATCATATAACATGTTGCTATCCAACCAACCAGACTAGGGAACAAAATTAAGTTTAAGAAACTAATTTAAATCAATACTATTTCATATGAAGTGATTCACTCAAATTCGTGTAACTATGGGTAACTCAACTAAATTAAAAATTGATCCGCTGTTAAGCCTAAAATGATTCTAAATTTTCAATTCTAGAAGACGTAGTTGGGTGTATCACAAATTCAAGTAGTTTGAGAATTGATCGCTATATAACCTAAAGCCTATATAGTTAGTTTGATGTGTCTCTAGCTTTACCTCCAAAACAAAAAGTTTCACAAAAATAATCAATCACAGCTCTATCGTCGCTGATGTTCCTTTAACACCAAAAAGACAAAAAAGAGTGGTTATAATAAATCATATTTAAGATGCTAATATAATTAGAACCATCCCACGATAATATTGGCCTCAGTCCATGTTAAAAATTAATGCCATGTAATATATGAGATCCCTTTTAGAAACATATCTCATCAAGTATATTCATTCATGCTTATAATTGTTTAACTTTTAAATATTGCTTTCAAAAAATTTGTTTAAAAGTGAATCTGCCTAAATAAAAATTATTTTTAATAAGCTAGTAATAAGTCACGATTAAGTAATAAATAAATTGTCAAGATTCAAATATATGTAATTTCAAAATAGATACTTTATATATATATATGCAAGAGAGGATGAGAATAGATACATATATATGACAAATTTGAGTTAAAAAATAAGGTAAATACTAAATTGTCCTTTATACGTTTGGATATAATTTTATTTTGGTTTTTAATGTTTAAAGTGTTTTATTTGAATTTAAAAAAATTTCATTTAGTTTTAATTTAGTCGAGGTCAAAGTTAAATAATTAATAGAATATCTTACATTACAACAGTATAAGAATAAAGTTGAAAATTTAGAGACAAGTTTCAAAAGCACAAAATTAATTGTAAATGCATCAATACATTTATTTATCATTCATCTTACAATTCTATAGAGCTTGTACTTATTCTCCACATTATCGATCTTGTTCTTATATTATCATGTAGGACATTCCGTTAATTATTTAACTTTGACCTCATTGTGAGACTACATTGAAGTTAAATAAAACTTTTTTGAATTCAAATAAGACAATTTAAACTTTAAGGACCAAAACAAAATTATACCGAGACGTAGAAGACCAATTAAGTACTTTATCCAAAAAAATATTATCAATCAAGTTTCAAATAAAGAGAATATAAATAATATTTGAGAATTCTTTTTCTTACAAGGGTATTTTGAATTCCTTAATTCAAACTAAGCAAAATATTTCAATAAGAGAAAGTATAAAAAAACAATGAAAATAACTAAACAATGTGAATAATAAAATAAAAAAAAATTTAAATTAAAATCATAAATTAGATTATAAATTATTTATTTTTAATTACAAATTTTAAAATTTAAAAAATAAAAATTTTGTAATTAAACTAAATCACATTTGGTACCGTTACTTGGCTTATTTATAATATTACGCTAATCTCTCATTCTCTATTTATAATCTTCCGTCTACAGAAGCTATTGTACTTTTTTATTGTTTGATCCGACACCGCCCAGTCGACGCCGCCCTAATCCCGCCAACGCCGCCGAGCCTCCCACCTTCTGGCAAAAAGAAAAAAGAGGAAAAAAACCAAATAGAATTAACAAGTTCATTAATTATTAAAAAGAAAAAAGATTTAACACGTTCATCAGTTTTTTTACCAAGCTACTATCAATGATTTGTTTCTAAATTAACCAGGTTGCTGATTTTAATCAAGTTGAACCGACTCATTCAATCTGTTAATTTTTTAAAACCGTGAAAAAGAATAAAATTAATTTTGATATACAAGATAAAAAAGAGAGGGGTAAGCTACCTACAAGACTAAATACGTAAGATATGTTTTTCTGAATTAAATTAAGATAAATACTATCATAAAGATTTTATAATTATTTTTATATAAAAATATTTTTTTATTTTTAGATAATAAATTATATAGTTAAATTTTAATATATTATAAAAATATTATTTTTATTTAAAATATAACTAAATAAATAAGTCACATTTTTAAATAAAATATCTTTATAAAAAAAAAATTACCATCTTTATTTAAGTAGTTGTCTTAAATTAAATTATTTAAATAATGCCACAGACTGTTCCCATTTTTTCAACCCTTAATCTATTTTTTTTTAACAAAAATATTTAGAAGACAATAAAAAATTAATATAATTTTTTATTTAATATTTATTAATTATTATTTGAATAATTATATAATTTTAGATATAATAAATATATAATTATAAATATTATATATATAAAATTATAGATTTATATTATATAAAATAATTTTAAATATTATCTTTTTAATATTATCTTTTTTTAATTAATCTTATAAATATACTTCTATTTATAATAACTTCTCTACCATCTTTCGTTTCATTGGGTATTTCATTTTTGTTGTCTATCCATTATCATCCCTAGCTACAACTTTATATTTATATTCTAACCTAACAACGAATCCACTCATTAATTCCTCAAAAGTAATTGCATGTAGCTTGACTGGTAAGAACTAAGAACATACATTAATTAAAGAAAAAGTATAGGAACAATTTTTAATTAATTAATATTAACTAATTTCAATATTTAGATTTATATTTAAAATTAAAAATTAAGAATTTATAATTTAAGATAAATAAAATAATATTAAAAATTAATTAATATTAACTAAAAAAAATATCTAATATTATTCTTAATTAAAATAAAAAGGTAGTTGCGTCATTAGTACGAGCCGATTAAACTAATAAAAAACACATATAGGTGAGATTATTTGCCACTCAGTACAAATGTCCAATAGCAAAATGAATCGTATGCCTGCCACCTAAATATAACCCACCAATATAATAAACTGTGAAAATATTATTAAATAATAAATTCAAGTGAAAATTGAACGAAAACATACAGTGCAATCACCACAGATATATATAAGGTCTAACGAACTTGCCTCAACCTTATTCTATTTACATATCCAATGAATTTTTTTGTAGCGTCTTTGTCATCCCAAAGATTTGGTAGATTTTTCGTTTAATAATCTTATGATTATATTATATTGAGAATAAGGTCACCCACTTGATAGATGCGTATATCTATATATTACAAAGTGCAAACAAAGGCATAAATGGTAAGTTTTTGAAAAAGTACAAGACATGGAATGGTATTTATGGATCTTGTTTCTGTTTTTTTTTTCCAACGAGTTGGGCAACTACTGTGGACTCCTCAGAGACCATATTAGGTGAACTAGTTTCGTAAATTGGTGCCACAAAGAATAATATGGAGAATAAGTAATTGTTTCTGATACTAGGCTTTGACAGACCTGATTTAATTTATCTCTTTTTAAACATAGTTATTGTTTGGGGAGATCTAATAATATTAGGTGCAATTAAAATATTATTAACCATAGTATATCAATCTCTCTTCTTCTTTTTTTATAACTTTTTGTTTTATAATATAATGAGTAGCGAAACTAATTAATTATATTGAGGAAAATTCTCTCATTGATCGAGTAGGTATGCTAATAATGTTATGCTATATTGCTATAGATATGCATACCAAATTAAAATGACCGGGAATTATATATACGTTATATATTTGTATAACTACATATATGATATATAGGGTAAAAAACGTTAATAAATCAAACCTTGATTAAAACTATGTGTATTCTCTAAATGAAATTGTGTTATGTATATGTTTTAAAGTTTGATTTTATATACATTGAATCGACTTATATTAATTTAGCCTTGTACGTAGTAAATCGGAGTGACTAAATTCGATTTATTAGGATTAATGGTAAACCGAAGCAATGTTTTAATTTAATATGGTGAACAGCACATTTATAATAAATCGAATCAGTTTAATTCGATTTACTACTTGTAATAGATTATTAATATTTATTACCTTTAAATTAATATAGAATAATTAACTTTAAAACATAAATGTCAATAAGAAAATATTCTTATTTGAATTCAAATAAAATATAAAAAAAATCAAAACAAATAAGAATAGAAATTCAAATTTTGTGTTTTAGTTCAAATTTTAGAAAATATACATTTTTATAAACTTGTAAATTTGAAATGGAATATTAAACGATTTCTAAAAGTTCAATAAAAATTATCCTTTGACTCGTTAGCATCTAAAGAATCATTGCAAGCACTTTTGACGTTTAAAAAATTAATATAAAGTATAGCTCTCCAAAATAACATAAGAGTTAAAATTTGAATTTTTTTCAGGGTCAGAAATAATAGATAATTATACATTATAAAATAACTAACTATATTTATACAATATATATTTAATTATTTCTCAAATTACATATTGTATAAATATAGTTGGTCAAATTACATAGTGTATAAATATAGTTGGTTTTAAAATTAATATAAAATAAATAAACAATTAACTTAAATGTAGTAAATGTAAATAATCTATTACAACTTACAAGTAGTAAATTGAATCAACCTGATTCGATTTACATTGTTCTATACTAATTCGAATCACACTGATTCGATTTATCTTTAAACAATATTCCATGTAATTCGAATCAATGTGTTTCGATTTATTACTATATTGTATAATTTAAATTAATTTAATTCGATTTATATAGAAATATGCTTTGAGACATTTATATAATATTATTTGATTTGGATAATTTATATAATATTAGTATTGGTTTGATTTATATAAATATTTTACTCTATATTCTTGGCTACTCTGCCTTCTATTATTCTATTATGATTTTTTTTAACGTGGATAGTTTTTTTTTACGGACACGTTTTGATATGTGAGTGTGAAATTTATTTTTATTCTTATTATTAAAAATAAATTTGTGAGATTTAAAGTGTTAAAACGAAAAATATTCACAAGCGGATAGATTAAGTTATTACAGATGATAGTAGAGTTTGTGTTTAAATCGATGTGTCAATAAAAACGTTAGACTAATTAAAATATGAAGTTTCACATGACGCTAAAATATGTTTTTATAAGAAAGTGAAATATATATTTTTTTTTGAGATTGTTTTTGAATGACCAAAAATATTTTTGAAAAATTAAAAAAGAGGCTGTCGAACCAAATATACAAATCATTTACATTTTTTAAATAGTTATTCAAACGTTTTTATAAAATTTGAACCATATATATACAAATCATTTGCCAAATACAAAACTTATTTTATATTTATAAAAAAATATTTTTTATTTATTTTTATTACATTTGTTAATTTCTTAAAAACTTATTTATCGTTTATAAAACTTAAGATTATTTTTATCAATAAACTTTCGGTTTACCTTTTATCTTTACTATTAGTTTCTCAAGAAACATCTTGCCATCAAAGAAGGGAAAAAAAAGGGTACCAGTATTCAATGCCTCTCCTTCTAATTGCCGGGTAGGCACCTAACACCCTGCATGGAGCTATGGAGTGGGTCTACCGCTACTACTTGACGGTGGTTAATGAAGTGGAAAACAGTACGGTAATTTTCTAGTTTGTGGATAAAACTCATTCAAATATTTTTATTAGTGGAAACTCAGGTGCAGTCGACTTCACGTGAAGTTGATATCTGAAAGTGTCGTTAAATAATTTGATTGATTTGACTAAATTTTCATATAATCTAACAGCTCTCAGCTATCAACTTCACGTAAGGTCGATTGCATCTGAATTTTCACTATTTTTATTACGGTAATAATAAGAAAATAATAATCTCAAATTATTTTATTTAATTTTATATTTATAATTTTATGTACATAATATTTACAATTTTATATTTATTATATTTAAATCTATTTATTTTTAATAATAATTAAAAAAATATAAAATAAAATAATTTTATATTATCTTAATAAATTAATTTTTTTTATCTCTCAAATATTATTAAGCTAACTCTCACCACTACTAGAATTCTTATGGTACATTAAATTGCTATATTTGTATATTAACTAGCTCTTTTGCATGTTTTACGTTAGGTTTAATTTTAGATAATATAATCAAAGATGGCACATAGGCCATTGAATGAGTTATGTCTCAAAAAGGAAAATAAATCCTCTTAAGTGTTTTTTTTCTTTGTTGTTGTTATAAAATGTGATTTTTTGTCGTACACTTTTAAATGGGACCAAAACAGAATAGATGAAAAAAGATGTTGAATAATAAAAATTATACTTGACAACTAGTAGTACATTATTGTTGAGGATATTAATTGTTTGATTTAAAGAAGAGGTTTCCCACCGGAAAAATGTAGCTTCTCCCATATATCATGTAAACTTGCAAGAAAATGTTGGTGGGACTTGGCTGAATCCCGTTCAACAAAATTAAACCCGTCTCACAAATCATAATCACATGTTTTAATATTGACAAACTAAGGGATAAACTATTAAAGTGATACTCAAGAGTTTATGTGGCTAATAAAAATAACTCTAAAACATACAAATGACAAATAAATGGTTAAAAAATTTTAAAATATAATAAAAATAATTAAATATTAAATATATATTTTTAAAAAATATTTTAGAGATTAGATTTTGACGTAATTTTTTGTAAGTATTATTAAAAAACTAAAATCTTTTCATTATTAAAATTTGATAATTTTATAATAAGTAAATTTTTTTAAAAAATTATTGTAAATGACCAAATTTTATTGAAAAATTAAAAATTCCAGAAATTAGAATTTGATTCGATTTTTGCACGCACCTTCGAAATAATTATTCAAGTATTATTATAAAAATTTGGATCAAATAGATAAATCGTTTATTAAATACAAAATTTTTTGTCACTTATAAAAATATAATATTTATTAATTATTTTTGTTATATTTTTAAATTATTTAAGAATTTTATTATTATTATTATTATTATTATTATTATTATTATTATTATTATTATTATTATTATTATTATATAACCCTCCAAGTGAATGAATATTGGAGAAATCATCATAGGCTTAAAGTTTTCCCTTTTTTTGGTTATTCTCTCTTAAAGTTTGAAATTTACACCATTTTGGATTCATATAATTTTTTTTCCCATTACTTTTTACGTGAAAAAAGAATGTCAATATCGATCTATCAATAATGTCCATAACCCATCGATATTATTAGACTGTCATATAAATGTATTTACTCATTTCTAGCTATAAACTATCTGTACTAATTTAGGTTAGTCAAATAATGAATTTATTTATTCACTTAAATAAATATCAGAATTTGAATCCTATTTTTATCTTATGTTACAGTAATTCATTGATAACAAACTCTTAAATAAAATTTAGATCTACAAATGAGACTAATTTCTGATTAGTCAGAAAAAAAAGCTATATATGCCAACTGATTTTTTTGTTATCTTTATGCCAACTAATTTACGTACTCTTTATTATGTTAGATACAATGATAATGTGAAACTTAAATCAACTAACTACTAAGTTGAAAACCAGCACCTAAGGTATAATAACTGCCAAGAATATTTATTTAATAAACAGCACAGTAGGGCTAGTGTCATGTACTAGTACGCATGCCTGTATGATACATCATTATTGTCACAACTGTGATATTGTCTTCTTGTATTAAGGTGCGTTTAATTTGAATTTTCTTTTCTCTTTTCTCCCTTGAAAAAGTCAGTTTATATATTTGTATAAATTTTATAAAATAAGTTCAAGAATTCAAACTTTTAAAATTTATTTTTTATTTTTCTTAACTATAACATACACATAAAAGTTATAAAAATACTTTTTGAATAATCGAAACTAATCACATGGAGGGATAGCTGCTATAGGGTAATGGAAATTAAAGTGGTAATAAGCTGGCAGAAGCACAAAATTGAAAAGCGCTGACTTGACTAATTTATAGAAACACTCCTTGTGCCAAATACATTAATTAATATCGTCATGGTGTTCTAAATAGTTAAATATAGTTACAAATTTAGCAATGATTTCGTTCTTTTTCTTTTTCTTAGTTTTGTCTATGACGTTAAAGCAAATATTATTTAGTTATTGGAGAAAGTGGCGGAGACCTATATAAGAGTCTCACTAGAGAGTTAATCATCATGGCCTCACATGGGAAAAAAAGAGATGTTCTGCATATTGAAGCAACTAGTAATTTAGGAGAATGGATTTTTTAATTTTTTTTCCTCAAATTGATATAATTAAATGTGTTTTTTTATATGACTTTGTTTGGTCTCGTATAAAAATGTGTATAGTAAAATATCACATCTAATAATATCAATTAAAAAACTTGAAAAAAAATCCATTTTCTTAATTTGGTCATGTAAAAGTTTAGCTGTCAATCAAAATATTCTAGGAGGAATGGTTTTACGCGGCGCTAATAATTTAAGAACTATCTTTGTAACTGTAGGTATTTTCACATTAAATTAGTCATGTATAAACCTTTTTTTTTTAATAAAAAGGGGCCTAAGCCCAAAGAAAGAAAAACATTAGCTACGATTTTGAATTACATCAAGAGTAAGAGAGAATACAATCTTTTGAATATCTTCTTGTAATAGTGTTTCTAAATTTTTGGAAGCTATGTCCATGAACTTAAATCCTAAATCCCCATCCAAGTTTTTCCTTGCCAACCAATTAGCACTTCGATTGACTTCTCTGTAAACATGGCAGAACTTTAACTTCCAAGGTCTTTGTTTCATTTTAACAATTTCTCTTATTGTCTCACAATGGATCTGATTAATTCCTCTTTCTTTGGTGATAGACTTGAGAATTTCTTCTGCATCATTTTTCACAATGACTCGGCGCATACCCATATCCCAAGTCATGTATAAACTTAATTACATACAAAACTACCATTTTTTGAAAAATTAAACGATGTAGAACTTGAAAATGAGAGGAGCTGAGTAGTCTTGATGCCATTTTTTTTTTAATTGTCTTGATGCCATGTTAAACTTTTAAATGACCTTTTTTTCTTGCAAAAGAGCTTGTATTTGAAGTTTTGAACAGAGACAAAGGAGCAGAATGAGTTTACTTCATCACCGCCAGGTATATCAGAATATGATACAGATTGTTAACCCAAGTTAAGTGAGCCCAATATAAGAGTCCAAAGAGATAAACAAAAGATTGCTTTCCCTTTTTCATTTATTGGTGATTTAGGGGCGATAGCACATGCATATGACCGAAAACAAAAAATGGCGAGAGCGAAAATGAATCGGGATCTAAGAAGCTCTCGACCGAAAAAAAAAAAAAACCTTAGAAGCCCTTCCTAATAATTTAAACCAACTTGGGTTCCTGACCAAAAACTAAAAAACTTGGTTGCAGCTGAAACTTGAAACCAGTGGTAGAATCTGCTGCCTCACAAGAAATAGTGGTCTGCGTGAGTGTGAGTGGGTATGTATGTTGTATAAAAGACAAAAAAAGAAAAAAAGAAGAGGTTTATTATCCGTTCATTTTAATTTCTCATCAAAATTCTCCACAAAATAAAAATAAAGGAATTGAAATGGTGAAGATAGAGATTAAAATTTTAATAATATTTTTTTAAAATATTTTAATTTAATTTTTTAAATTTTAAATTTATTTTTTAATTTTTATATTTATTTTAAATTAAATATAATATTGAATTATAACTCAATTCAATATATTTTACATCAATTCGTTTTTTTACAAAGGATTATGTCATTTTTAATCATTTATTTTTTGAAATTTACTATTTTATTTTGTTAAAAAAATGATATTGTTTTTTAAAGTATGTATTATCCGATTTCTTAAAACATTATTTTAGGTTAAAATGAATCTCTCTGTCTCAAAAATAAGCTATTAAAGATTGCTTTATTAGATATTTTTTAAAAAATTGCATGACTTTTCCTAAAAATAAATAGGTGTTGAATTAAATGTTATTTCCAAAATTCATTCTAATATTACAGGTCATAAATGGTACCACATGACAAAGCTTGATGTAGGACACATTAAAGTTTAAATAATTATATAAAAATATTATTACTAATAGAACTTGATGTTATTAAAATATATATAAAAATATTATTACTAATAGAACTTGATGTTATTATTAAAATATAGGACAAGTTATATAGATAAATAAAAAATGAATTAATTTTTTAATTATAATTTTTTTAAAATAGTTATATTTTGATTCCGTATTTGTTCTAAATAAATCGTTATAAAATATAAAAAATTTATGCATAAATTTTGTAACTTCTATACCTGGTAGAGATTTATATAAATTAAATATTAGACCAAAATATAATCATTTTAAAAAAGTTATAATTGAATAAAAAAAATATTTTTTATTTATGAAAAAATAATAAATAGGTCCCTAATCATTTATCTTAAAGATAACTAAGTAATCGACTAATGAAAAATACAAAAACATTCTTTATAAATCACTTTAAAAGATTTATTTGTCCTTAAAAAAGTTTAAAAAATTAACTACAATATAAGGCTTAGTTTGGTAAAGCTTTTACTTTTTAAAAGTAGCTTATAAAAGTTAACTTTTAAAATATGGCTTTTTAAAAGTTGTAGTATTTATGTTTGGTAAATCAAATCAAAAACAACTTTTAATAAACATAAGTAACATCAATTGTGTTTGGTAAAATAGCTTTTAAAATTTAAAAATACTATAATAGACATAAATGCAAACATTAAATTTGAAAATTAGTTAACATATGAGGTTATATTAGACTTTTAAATTTTGAAAAGCACAAGCCAGCTTTGAAAAGCTCCCTCCTAGGTGTTTTCAAAAGCACCCCTAACTTTTAAAATCCGCAAGCACAAGCACTTGAGCTTTTTAATTTACCAAACACAAAATGACGTAAAAACACAAGCACCTCCTGAAAAAGCTTTACCAAACCTAGCCTAAGTCTAATTTAAATATATTCTTTGTATTTTTAATTTTGAAATTGAAAAAATTAGGATATTGAAAGATTTTTTTTTATAATAAACTTTTTGTTTTTTAACTAGTTGGTTTTAGTTGCCAACACTCCTAATTAGTTCTCTAACGAACTGATTTTTTTATATATTTTAGTCAAAGAAATTTAAATGTCTAATATTTTAAAAAATAAAAAATATTTTTATATTTTTAATTAGTCAAAAATTTATATATCTTTAAATTAAAAAAGTTAAATATTTATTTTATTTTTTTATTTATGCAATTTATCCTAAAACATAAGAGTTATATACTTGTTCCGGGGCTTACCTAGAACCGGACGGTGGTTGGACTTGTTTGAGGCCCAAGCGCTGGAGGAGTGTGGTCTCCGACTTGGTTTACGTCTGGGAGCCGCCTCCGAGTTGTGTGTTCCAAGAGATGGGAGGTGGTACCTGCAAAGACACTCCGATGCCTAAGTCAGCATGGGGTTAAGCAGGTTTAGAATGTATTGGAACTTAGAGATACCTGAGGAGTGTCAGGATATTTATAGTGGTGATCCAATAACCACCGTTGGAGTAGTGCCACCTTTTTAGGTGGATAACCGTCCCTTTATCTAGGGATTGTTGAGATATGCCTTCTAGAAGTGGGTTGAGAGATTTCAGGGGCAGTTACTTATTTGAATAAGTGTTATCTGCCAGCTATCTCTTGAGCCCGACTTCTTTGGAAAGAAGTCTGTGTTGAGTCCGACCTCTTTTGAAGAGGTCGGTGAATAACGAAGGCCAATCTTTGGATTTGGCCTTTTGGCGTATTTGGACCTGGGCCATAGCGTTGGGTCAGGGTAGGAACAGTGCCCCTACTCGAGTTCAATCTCTTTTGCTTATGAGTTGGATTCGAGTATCGAACTTGGGTCTGTAGCCGACGTGATTTTAAATTTCTTAATCGCCAAGTCTAATCAAACGTCGCGTCCGTTGGGGTTTTCGCATTTACACGTGGGAGCAGTTACATTGGTAACAGCGCGTTTCTTTAATGATCGCGTCAATTTACCCTTATGCCCCTAGCGTGCTATAAATACTTTTCCCTCTTTAAACGACTTGTTTTTGGCCAGGTCTTTTTTCTAAGACTGATTGGTACAACTCGTTCTTTCCGAGTTATTTAAGACTTGTAGACTTTGTATGACTGGTTTTAGCACATCGTGCTTAACCAAAGAATATTTCTTGTCTTGGTTTCGTACAACTCGTTCAATTCGAGTTGTTTTGAGGATACATGACTTGTTTTAATACAAATCACCTTTCTGAAACTTATTCTGATTTCTTATGACTTGTTTTGATACAAATCGTTTATTTCAAAACTCGTAATTATTTTTTAGTATAACCTCATCTAGCTCGTTCGATGCGAGTAGTTTTAAGGTCTTACGATTTGCTTTATTTCAAATCATTTAATTAAAACGTGGCTATTTCTTAATCTGATTACATACAACTCGTTTAAATTCGAGCTGTCTTTTAGGACTTCACAACTTGTTTCAAGTACAAATTGTTTATTTTGAGTCCTTTTAAACTATCAAATCATCTTTATAACCATCGGACTTCGTTGCTTTATCCATTATGCCCCTGCTCGAGGTCGAGCTTTATGAAGTCGGACTCGAGCAATCAAGCAGAAAGGATTTTCGAATGAAGCCTTTTTTTGTTGAACTCATTCATTCTGAGTTTTCTAGATGACTTGTTTTTTATACAAGTCACTTTTTTGAAGCACAACTCGTTATATATCAAGTTGTTTTGCACAATTTATTTTAATACAAATTACTTAGATCATATGGTTATTTTTTACTCGATTTTGTTCAACTCATGGGCTTGAGTTGTTTTAAATCATCAAGCTGTATTATAACCATTGGACACCAATTTATACCTCGTTGCTTTATCCGAGCGACCATTGAAAAGGCCAGCTCGTGATTTTTGCGCTTTGTCGAGCATAAATTGGCGCCTTAGGTGAAGGGATTATATGCTTATTCCCTCCCCTTTCTAGTTTTTACAAGGTTGTCGTCCTTGTGTATGATACAACTTGTTTTATCCAAGTTGTTTTGGAGGATAGTTTTTACGTTTCGATTTTGTTCAAAAACGTTTACAATCCTTCCTTTTTAACTCGTTTCTATACGAGTCGTTTGGTTGGAGTGATTCATTTTGATACAAATCACTTTTAAAGCTTTGCTTTTAGATAGACACGACTTGTGCTTAACACAATTTCGTTGAAAATATGGTTGACTGGCATAACTCGTTTAATCCAAGTTATCCTTATGTTGTTGTGAATGCTAGAACAAGTTTTCTTGGAACAACTTGTTTTTGTGAAAGTGTTCCATTTTATACGACTAGGTCGTTTATTTTTAGAACTTGTAGAGATGAGATTGTGGGCTTGAGATTTTGTACGATCCATTTGTTATCCGTGTGGATCGAGTTGTTAGATCGTATTTATGCCTCAAGGGGCATATTTAGTTAAGTTACTTTTGCGACTTGTTCTAAACACAACTTTTTCAACCCGTTTGGCCCGAGCTGTTTCGAGGTGTTTTCTTTCCAATTCGCATATGTAACTTCTTTCCACCAATTGGTTCCTCGTCGCTTCATCCAGGCGATTTCTATATGATCGGCCCGTGATTTTGGCGGTTTATCGAGCTTCAATTGGTGTGTGTTAATTGTAGAAAATCAATTTTCATAAGGAATTGTTTTATCTCCTTATGTTGGAGGTGTGTTGCGACCTGGGTAGTTTTTCACCCTCGAGGTTAGACACTTTGTAGTAGCCCTTTTCTAAGATTTCAGTAATCTTAGAAAAAACCTTTTTGATCTTTGTTTTGAAAAACCTTTTTCTTGGCTGACTGTCCCTTTCTTTAAGTTAAGTTTTCCTTAACAACTCGGGACAGCCTTTTGCCTTAGTGCTTTCAATAGGTTTCCTGATCTCTTTTTGGTATTCCTTATACTCAATTTTTGATTTATTGAGCTCTCATGATTTAGGTTATTTTTGCGATGCGTTTTCTTTTTTCTCGGTTTTTCCGACTTGTAAGTCAGATAATTTCCGAGTTTATTACGATCGACTTTTATAACCTCTTTACACCGACTTGTACCTCGTCGTTTTATCCTGACGACCATCTAGGTCGGTTCATGGGATTTTCACGCTTTGTCGAGCTTAAGTCGGCGCGTTTCGTAGAAAGAAAGAAAAACGAGAAGGAATTTATAAGAGATAAAAGATCTTTATTTATTTGCGAAGGTACTTTTACTGCTACTAAGGGTTTTTCACTATCTATGATCCCTTAGTCTCTACTATGATGCCTCGTTAAAAACCCTTCTTCAGAAAAAAATCCTTTAATTTTTGGGAAAAAATCATGAAGTTGGAAAAAGAGTATATCAGGGAGTAGAGTTTGCTTTTAGCTATAGTACCTTTTCATGTTACAAGCATGCCACGACCTTGGTAGCTCGGTGCTGTTCAAGTCGGTCACCTTGTAATAACCTTTTCCTAAGATCTCAGTAATCTTGTAGGGTCCTATCCTTTTTGTTGTCAGCTTTCATTCGCCCGAACTCAGTAGCCTGATATTTTTTCTTATCAAGATGAGGTCTTTTACGGCGAATCTCGTAGCCATCCTTTGTCTCAAGAGCTCTTTCCTTGTCTGAGTTTGCTCTCAGGTTTCTGGAAGGGGGTCACGTTCTTCTTTCGTGCTCTAGCATCATTGTAGAATGTTGTCTTTAGTTTTTAATAATTTTGGACTTAGCTTTCATGATAAGCCAATGCCCCTACTCGAGGTCGAGCTTCATAAAGTCAGACTCGAGTATTCAGTCATACCATTCTTGAATCTTACTATTTGTTGCTATGTGACTTTTACAAGTTATTTTGGACTCTCTTTTTGGGAGGTCGAATAACTTGTTTTATACTTGTTGTGTCAACTTAGTAAGGTCGGATACTTATCTCTTGGCTTGAGGAGGCATTCTTATAAATCGCCATCCTTTCTCAATTTGTTTTAAAAAAATTGTTGTGACGTCGGGTTTACATCTTCTTTGTGTTGATGTTTGATTATGATCACGTTGTCCTTAAGTTATTCGTGCAATTCGTTTTAGGCTTTGCCCCTTGCCAGTTTGATTTAGTACAAGTGGCTTAATGAGGTTGGACCACGATTTGCATTTATAACTTCTTACACCACTTTGGATCTCGTCACTTCAAGTCAGAAAAAGTGTGCATTAAGGAGTAAAATGCGCTTTCTAGCTGTAGTATCCCTTTTGTTGTAAACATGGCACAATCTAGGTAGATTGTTTTTGAGTAAGTCGAGTATGTTGTAGTAGTTCTTTTTCAAGTCTTAAGTGACTTTGTTGGGATCTTTTCATTTTGGTGTTGGATTTTCTTCGTCTGATTTTGGCCCGATGTCATTTGGGATCAAGACGAGGTTATCAGTTGAGGAATTTCTTCGTATGACCTTCTCATGGCCATTTATGCTTGGGATCTGGTTCTTGAAGTCGTACCTCAAGAAAGAAGTCGAACCTTTCTTTGTAAGCTCTAAGCCTATCCGACGTTGTTGTAAAGTCGGACCTTTAAAAGAGGTCGAACTTTTCTTTGTAAGCTCTAAAAGAGGTCGGATTTTCCTTTATAAATCCAGAGATTTCGACCTCATTGTAGTCTGACCTCTAAAGAGGTCGGATTTTCTTCGTAAGCTTGGATCCTTAGAAGAGGTCGGATTTTTCTTTCTAAGTTTGGAAAGAGGTCGGACTTTCTTTCTAAGCTTGGAGGTTTTCGACCTCATTGTAGACTCTGATCTTTAAAAGAAGTCGGAATCTCTTTCTGATATTCTTCGAGGTTTTTTTACCTCATTGTAGAGTTGATCGTGAAAGAGGTCAGATTTTTACAGACTCCAAAATGAGGTCGGATTTTTTCCTTGTCGGATCTAAAGGGGTCGGATTCTTCTGAGCAATGAGGTTTTAGACCTCATTGTAGAGTCTAACCTTTAAAAGAGGTCGGACTTTCTTCATGAGCTCTCTAAAAGAGGTCGGATTTTCTTTGTGAGCTCTCAACTCATCCGACCTTATTGTAAAGTCTGACCTTTAAAAGAGGTCGGACTTTTATTCGTGAGCTCTCTAAAAGAGGTCGGATTTTCTTTGGTGAGCTCCCAACTCATCCGACTTTATATTCGTGAGCTCTCTAAAAGAGGTCGGATTTTCTTTGGTGAGCTCCCAACTCATCCGACCTTATTGTAAAGTCTGACCTTTAAAAGAGGTCGGACTTTTATTCGTGAGCTCTCTAAAAGAGGTCGGATTTTCTCTGGTGAGCTCGCAACTCATCCGACCTTATTGTAAAGTCTAACCTTTAAAAGAGGTCGGACTTTCTTCATGAGCTCTCTAAAAGAGGTCGGATTTTCTTTGGTGAGCTCCCAACTCATCCGACCTTATTGTAAAGTCTGACCTTTAAAAGAGGTCGGACTTTTATTCGTGAGCTCTCTAAAAGAGGTCGGATTTTCTTTGGTGAGCTCCCGGCTCATCCAACCTTTGAAGAAGAGTCTGACCATCATTCCCTCCAATGAAGATTGGGCCTTTGTCACCCCGACTTTCTTTTTCTCTTTGGATCGGATTCCAGTTTTCTTCCTGGAAGACATCCATCTTTATTGGTGTGCAAACAACATTAAATTCTACCACAGGAATATTTCTTTCCATATTCATTGGCAGTGATGTAATTTGTGAGCAACCAACGAAAGATGTACCATGAGAATTCTTTGTGTTATTCACTGTTGTAATTGACAGGTGAATCCACTGAAGAAAAAACTGGATTCATCACTCCGTTGTCGGATTGGGTTGCATTCAAATTGGCTGATGCTGTGTATTTGGAACATGCAACTGTTCCATTTCATGAGTGGGTATCATGGTTTTTTCTGAGATTGTAAGTTGGCACAGATGTCATTGTCCATCTTATTTCACGAAGAGGTTGGGATTAGTCATGTTCCCTTTTCCTCTCTTTTTTTTCACGTAACTTCTTTTGCCAATTGAATTTTCTGAATTGAAAATTCTTTTATTCAATTGGCTTTCGAGTTCGTCTTTTTTTTTTTTACGTAACTTCTTTTGCCAATTGAATTTTCTGAATTGAAAATTCTTTTATTCAATTGGCTTTCGAGTTCGTCTTGGTTTGCTTCTTACAATGGCCTTGGGACGGTGCTTTCTTCTCTTTTAATCCAATTTAACTGTAGAAGTAGAATCATCATCCCTATTTGATATCCTCTGCCAATTGGGAGAAGTTTTTACGGGATTTCTGGTATCCATAGAAACTGTATTCCAGCTTCTTTTTAACATGATTGCATCTTATTCATGTCGAGTGGTTGTCTGACTATGTTATTGATCATCCGCCATTATCAAGAGTTGAGCTCCAGGTCCCCGGCAACGGCGCCAATGTTCCGGGGCTTACCTAGAACCGGACGGTGGTTGGACTTGTTTGAGGCCCAAGCGCTGGAGGAGTGTGGTCTCCGACTTGGTTTACGTCTGGGAGCCGCCTCCGAGTTGTGTGTTCCAAGAGATGGGGGGTGGTACCTGTAAAGACACTCCGATGCCTAAGTCAGCATGTGGTTAAGCAGGTTTAGAATGTATTGGAACTTAGAGATACCTGAGGAGTGTCAGGATATTTATAGTGGTGATCCAATAACCACCGTTGGAGTAGTGCCACCTTTTTAGGTGGATAACCGTCCCTTTATCTAGGGATTGTTGAGATATGCCTTCTAGAAGTGGGTTGAGAGATTTCAAGAGCAGTTACTTATTTGAATAAGTGTTATCTGCCAGCTATCTCTTGAGCCCGACTTCTTTGGAAAGAAGTCTGTGTTGAGTCCGACCTCTTTTGAAGAGGTCGGTGAATAACGAAGGCCAATCTTTGGATTTGGCCTTTTGGCGTATTTGAACCTGGGCCATAGCGTTGGGTCAGGGTAGGAACAATACTTATATTATTGATTTATATAATTATCAAACCTAATTATATCATATCTATCAAATAATATTTTTTAAGAAAAAGTCTAATGTGAGAACTGAGAAGACATTCAATGCAATAAATAATAATTAAAGATGGAAATTTAATTACAGTCGGTAAAATTTAATAACAAAAAATTGTTAGATAAAAATTTAATTATATGAATCAAATTATTTAATAGTTGTTCCAATAAAATTGTTGGATGCGAAATTTTCACCATAATTAAATAAAGCGAATGAAAAGGTATCAACAAGCGAATAGTGGTGTTCCACGTGGCATTTCCACGTTGAAGCAGAATGCATATCTAGTGTTACTAACTAACCAAGAATTAAAAGCGGCTCCAACATTCCACCAAACACTTGGTCTGCATTTCTTTGCCTCCGTACTGTGGCGGTTGCTGCAGCCGCAGTTGCAGGCTGCGCTGCCTCATCAACATTCAGCAACGTTGAAAAACGAAAATGGAATCATCATCACCATCTTCTTCTTCTTATTCTCTTTCGTCGTTTTACAAATCAGCGAAACTCTTGCTGGCTGTCTCAATCGCGTTCCTTATCGCCTTCAGAGCTCACAGGAAGAAATCTCTCAGCGTTTCTGGAGCCTTCGCTGGCTTCTTCGTTATGGCGCTTCACATTTTTGTAGGAAGCAGGTTCGTTCTTATAACTACTATTATGATGATTTTGATTTCTTCGTTGCGGTTCGACAAAAAATTGAATCATCTCTTCTTTTTTCTCTGTTGAGTGGGTGAAGGTTTGGGGTGATGCTGCTGGCATTCTTTTTCACTTCGTCGAAGCTTACGAAGAAAGGACAAGATAAAAAGCGAAAGCTTGATCCTGAATTCAAAGAAGGTGGACAAAGAAATTGGTGTGTGTTCCTTTTTCTCTATCTCCACTACTCAGCTTGAAGCTTAATAATATTGTCTCTACGTTACGCTTGAATTCAAATTTTCTTATTAATTGGATATTCAAATAAAGTGTTAGCTAAAAAAGAGTGAAGGGAGTGAAAATTTGTGAATGGTCAACTTTCCATGGACTCCAGATATTAGTGAATTGTTTTTGCTTGCTAAGATTTTGTTAAGTTTTTACCAAAGTATTAAACTTTTCAGGCTTTTGATACATTCATTGTATTAAGAACTCATCATTTCTCAAACCTTGAGTCACTCATTAGCAGAAACCTTTCTTGCTAAAACAAAAGATAATTGTCTTCTGAATTGAATACATAAAGAAAAAGATGAACTCGATTGGGATCAAATTGTGCATGGTGGTTAAAAGTGTAAACGAGAGATAACCTTCTGTTTTGACTAATAAACATTGGAATGACCCTTTGATTGAGATATGAATAATATAATGGCCAATTGGGTTGAGACTATCCCTGAATTGAGGGATCAATTTTTTCATATAAAGCATATCCTTGAACTTATCACCCCAATTTTGTGTGGATACCATATTAGTTCCCACTTATCTGCTTCTCTCTTCCTTTTGACCAAATTTCCCTTTACTTTTCTTTCTTAGGGTACAAGTTCTAGCCAATAGTGGCATTGCCTCAGTTTTGGTTGTAGCTATATGGGCATTAACAGAAGGGAAGGATAAGTGTTTGGACTCTAAAGACTCAGCTCTGATCACTTCTCTCATTGGTGGTGTTATTGGCCACTACTCCTGCTGCAATGGAGATACTTGGTCCTCAGAGCTTGGAATTCTTAGTGATGAGCAGCCTCGTCTGATAACAACATTCAAGGTGAATATTCTTACTGGTCAAAACATTGTTTTCATGGATCTTTCTACTTGTATTTACCGTTCTTTTGTTTATTTCAACAATGAAACTTTGGCTTCAATTGTAGTAACCAGGTGTTTAGTTTCCAGAAGCATTTTCATGAATGTTTGCAAGTAAGTATTTGAAATCAATTAGAAAGTGATAGAATCTAAGAGACAGTAGTACAAAGTGAAGAGAAACCAAGGAGAACATAGAGAAATCGAAATTGACAACCTCAATCATGCTTTACTTTTGAATGACACAATTTGTAATCATGTATCTTTAATTACAGTTATAACTGATTCTTGGAGATTCTAACCACATTCAAGCTGAACCTAACTGTGTAAGTAACTTGACCAAGGCATGTGAACTAGCCATGTGGACTGTGATCTGGAAGCTTCCTCTGACTATTTTGTCAGTCTAAGATGCCCCTCTCATTTTTTGCTTGAGTCTCAACATTTTGCTTATCCATTAACCATGTGAGAAAACAGCTGATTGATCTATTGAAGGAATATAAGGGATCATTTATGGAGAACTCTCCACAAAGAAGTGAATAAAGCTTCATGCATTTAGTTATGGAGTGCATAGCCAAATCGTGAGCCAGTCAGTCCATATTACGCTGCTTAGGTTGTCAACAGTAGACCATTGATCTAGTGAAATCACGTTCATTGCTGCCAAAAACATTTACTTCCCATGGAAAGTAACAGCCCTGCCCCACCCATATGAGTTTCATGAAATGTGCAGGAAAGTTTCCTGAGAAATTGATAAATCTATAGGATTTCTTCCCTTTTTTTTTGGGGGGGGGGGGGGGGGAGGGTATTGAGAATTTTAAAAGTCAAAGCTCTACAAAATAGTTTCTTACGAATTATGTCCCGTTCTGTTTTCTTAGCCGTTACCAAATAAATTTACTTTTCTTTTTCTTGAAGTGTTTGATGACCAAACTGTGCCTTAGATTACCTGCTATGGTAAGTGGCTCATAACATGAATGCTGTAAAGAGAAATAGTCAAATAGAGATTGCTGCTAAATTTCATAGATTATGTTTACAAATTATTTTCTTCCTGTTACCAGCCAGTGAAGAAGGGTACAAATGGTGGTGTGACTAAAGCAGGTCTTTTAGCAGCCGCAGCAGCTGGAAGTGTCATCGGAATATCTTTTGTTCTTCTGGGATTTATGACAACTAAATGTGGCTCTGATATAGCTCTTAAACAACTACTGGTCATACCTATTGCTACCCTGGCAGGAGTAGTAGGAAGTGTCATTGATTCTCTGTTGGGTGCAACCCTGCAATTCACCGGATTCTGCTCGGTTCGAAATAAGGTAAATTTAAATATACACATATAATGCACACTTCTTTCCAATGGGCATAATATATGCTTGAATTCCTAATCTGACTTATTTTTGCCTACGGCACCTTTGCTAGCTTTTTTCATCAACAAAAACTGTTAATATCCCTCAAATTTCCCTTTGAAAATGACATTTAAGAAGCCAATCCTTGAATTCCTTATTTATATCAGTTGGTTGTTGAACAAATTTTAATGCTAAATCAATTAGTTAATAGTAGAAGAGTTTCTATAATGAAAGGTAATATAGAAGGTAGAACCTTCCTATGTTAGTGGTTGGATCTTTGATAGTTAAAATTTCTTACTTCATTTTGTAGATTGTTGGGAAGCCAGGACCAACAGTTAAAAGGATCTCAGGAGTCAATATTCTAGACAACAATGCGGTCAACCTTGTATCTATACTTTTGACCACAATTTTGACTTCAATAGCTTGTTTATACATATTCTAAAATTTGTAACTTATTGGTGGTAGATGTTCTTGTACTGTTGTATTTTCATTTATCAGTTAGAACGACATAAGCAATAATGTATTGGAAAAATTTCAAGTGTAACGAGAGTACCGGTATTCCATTTGTTTTAATTGTTGATTTCAATTAATATATATTATATATATTTTTTTATAATTCAAATCAACGATTAAAACAACTGGAATACCGGTATTTCCGATACACTTGAAACTCTTCTGTATGTATTATCATCTTAAATTAATAGAACATGATAAGCAAGATACATGATAGGAATCTGTCTGATAGTTCCTTGGTAATTTGTGCTACCCCTAATTGATTTTGGTGTTAGCAACTTAACCAAAAACTTTAATGAAGTTGGAGGTAAGCACTGTAAGATTCAGTTATCTGCCACCTACCTCCATTTGGAATCCACAAGAGTGGATTAACGCCATACATTGGTGACAGTCATTGGGGTCATGTTCCAAAAGAGTTGTTTTTGGGTATAATAAATGTATAAACAGGTTATTTTTGGGTACATATAATAAAGGCAATGTCCAGTGGATCCAATAAGCGAGTAAAATATCTACATAAAAAACTGCACCATTTTTTAATTCTGTGCACTTAAAACTGAGGCGGTAATCTTGTGTGTTATCCAAGTGTTTTACATCCTAGATTCTAGACTAGTTGCTTATGTGGCCCAAAGCTGCTTCTTACCTTTGTCAAGACCTTTTTTTTTTTTTTCTTTTCAAGGTTGATGCAAGAAGAGGCCAGAGATCACATGGGCCAGTGATGAAACTCACAACATGCCGTTCATGATTATTTATTTATTTATTTATTTATTTATTTAAGGGAGTGTCATTAGTTTTGTAAAGTTGGTCTTATTGGCTGAGGAACTATTCCCCAAAACAAAAGGATCTAGTCATCTAGTTAGCTCAATCCCTTTCATCTATCAATCTTCATAGGAATAACTAATAGGCGTCTATAGGCGATATAGATATTTGTTTGGGGGTAGAAAAAAGAAAAAAGAAAAGTGAGGAGTGGCAGAAGGTGAATATTGAGCATTATGGAGGGTCATTTTGTGAAATCATTGAGATAATGGTGATGGGGCCTAATGGGGGGTTCTGTCCAAAAGACCTGCCTCCAATGGGTCCTCTAATTCCTATCCCCTTCAGCTTTAAACAGCTCAACAATTAGGGGGCCATTTTCACCCAAAAGGACAAAAAGGACAAATCGACAATGCTTCTAATTTATCATCATCTCTATGCTAATATTTTATTTTTCTATTAATATTTTTATTCTCGTTACACAAGTACTGATAAATACAAGTTATAACACATTTAATCAACTATTTCATTACACACTGCTTTTCAAAGGAGAAAAAAAAAACACATTTATGCTATTACAATTTAGAAACACTAAAAAAATAAAAAGGACGTACTATACTTATGTCTCCTCCTTGTACCTAAAAGTTGTTTTAATATGCTCTAACGAAATTGACATGTCTACTTCGTTCATTAGGGTACTTTACAAACTCAAAAATTAAATAAATAAATAATTGAAATTTGTTCATAGGTTGTACCGGAAAGTTATTATAAGCTGTAGCTACATTACCCCCATACCAAACAAGACATAGACATAAGATATAACCAAAGAGTTTATAAAAATTTGGATCAACTTCTAAAATGAGAAAAAAATAAACAAATAAAAAATTCTATTGATGGATCGTCCTATAAAATAAAGATCAAAGACCAATATAGATAGGGCTCCAGCTTCACCTGACTCCACAACAATCAGCACTCTTTTTGCCGACACATTGGTAGAAAAGTTCTATAAATATGCTCATTTTTTCATGCCTATTGTTCATTTCACCCTTATTAATTATTATCTTTAGTGGCGTTAATAACTTTCTTAATTCATTTGAATCAACATGCTTTCAAGCATGAAAAAGAGAACCGGTTATACTTATGTATATAGAACAACATGATTAGAGAGATTAAAAAAGTTAATCAACAAGTCAAAAGTCACATACTCTAAAGGCTGCCATCTTCATTTGTAATTATTATTATTATTATTTAATTTTTCTTATCTATTATCAAAGTAAAATAATGTCACATAATGCAAATTCCAATGAAATTCAATTTAAAACCCTTAACCAAAACCAAGTAACATCAATACCATATTATATGATTCAGATGAATAAATATACTATATTACTAGTATGATATTCATATACAGAGATGTTGAATTATATGAAATTATTAAGTGTCTAGTACAAAGAGAACAAAATGATGAAGATTAAATCATTTATATGCCACAATACTGGCCAACAGCAATAATAGAAAGCTTGTGAATGAAAATAAAATATACAAATCAAACATAAAGGCATCCTTTTTTCTTCATTGCGTTTCTGAATATGTTGTACATAAGTTATCTCTTGGTACGTTAGCTAAGAGCTAGGATCAAAATTAATATAATAATAAAGAGGTAGTGACAATTATGAACAAAATAGAGGAGGTAGGATTAAATCTGAAACTGAAATCAAGCAGTTCTTAAGTCCAAGAAATTAAATGTTTTATTTAATTATATGGTACTTACTACTTACCGAGGGAGGTAGATTCATATATGGGGTTCGGTTAGGGACCCCAATCATTTATTACTACTGCTTTTTTGCATGCCCATTTTTTCTCTCTTCTAACTTATCAACTAAGTTATTCATCGTTGCCATTCTACTTTCTTTTCTTTTTCTTTTCTTTTTTTTTTCCCCATGTTCTTACCTGTTTATGGATTTTTTTTTGGGACTTTTGAGTGGGATTTTTTTTCTTACATATTGGTATAATCTTGGTGTAATACTTAATCATTGGATTTTATGGTGTTTTTCGAAATTGTGGGAACAGTACAATACGCCCTCTTGTATTGACAATACGTCTCCCTTGTATTGTATATTTTAAATTAAAATATACAATACAAGGGAGACGTATTGTCAAT
Organism: Arachis hypogaea; assembly: GCF_003086295.3. NCBI lineage: Eukaryota > Viridiplantae > Streptophyta > Magnoliopsida > Fabales > Fabaceae > Arachis > Arachis hypogaea. The sequence goes on from NC_092036.1 coordinate 107,806,343, forward strand.
ACAAGAGGGCGTATTGTACTGTTCCCACAATTTCGAAAAACACCATAAAATCCAATGATTAAGTATTACATCCAAATTTTTTCAATATATAAAAAAATTAACCCTTTTGAGTGCTCATGGAAATATACGATTAAACATAAGAATATGACTTTAACCAACGGTTTTAGAATTTTTGTTATATTTATTGAAACAATGCCGGTTGAGTTGGTTCAATGACTCTAAACCATGGTATAATTGGACATTTTAAACATGGAATGGCGAGATGTGGTATATAATATTTCCTTATGTGGCAAGAAAATCAACCAATTAATTTGTATCTTTAGTAACGATTTGCTTTTAAAATTCTCAATTATATTTTCTCCATTCGGAAATATATTTATAACAAACTATAAATTCAGTCACAGGTATAAAATATATGTTAAATTACAAAATATACATTAAAAATACATATACATAATGTTAATTTAGTAATTAATATTTAATATGCACGTAATATTTTTTGTTATAACCAGCTAGTGCTTGGATTGATAAATGAAGAGCTATTTTACTTAAAGTCTTACATTCAATGAGTTTATTCATTTATTTATTTATGAAAAATAACAGGAGACTATTAGAATTTATTTTTTTTATCATCACTTAGCCATCAACTCAATTTTTTTAGTTTAATTTTTTTAATCTATTAATTTAACAACATATTTTATCCTATATTTTTAAACATTAATGATTAACTAATAGCCAAAAACAATAAATTCTAATAATCCTCTAACATTTTTCTTTAATTATTTGTATTCTCATGGCTCTTACAAGTTACAACATTAATCAATTAATTAACATGTATAAATGTGAACATTTGATATGACACATAGTTTACTAGAAGGCTAGCAATTAGAAGACAACCGAAGAAATGGTCTAACTACTAAATAGCAACTTTGGCAATTCACATAACATAAACAAATTTCAGAGACCAGCCAGAGTAGGTGAGAGACAAAGAGGTCTCACTAACTTTATTCAACACTTTCTCTTAAGCAAAATGACAAAAATAAAATAGTAAGTCCATTTCCCCTATTGTCCTTCAACATATATTTTTATTAAAAAAAATCCAATTGAGAAAAACACTAAGCCTAACTAGAGCTTTCAAGAAACATAGCTTAGACCAAGTAGTGAATTCAGAATATAAAATAGAAAGAGAGAGAGAGAGAGGAGAGAGATGCCGAAGGCATGCATCCACATTGAATATGGCCAATGAGTTTGTAGGAATGCCACCACATTTTAGGTTACATTGGCAGGGTAAAGGGAGCAAAAGGGTGGGGGCCATAAGGGTAATAAGAAGAGAAAGAAACACCAAATAAAGAGTCTAAGGCTATGAGAAGAGGAGAGGGTGCTGAGTGCTGACACTGCCAAAAATAATTGCATGCACGAATAAGCCACCGACACTACACAACATACACCCCATGTTCCCTCCAAACCAAAAATAAAAAATATCACCTAACTCACCATAAAGTTTTGTTCTTTTTTGTGAAATACCAACACCCCTCATCACAATTCTATTTGAAAACGTATATACTAGATGATTTTTACATAAAATCCCTAACTGGCATTTTTGGCAATGATAACTTAACATCGGTAGAAGTAAAAAAAAAAAAAGAACTGAGGAACCACACCACTATGTAATATTAGGAACCTTAACATAATATCTCATATTATGGTTCATGACTCTTATCAGCAGGCCACAGAGCATGCAGTTGAAGCTGATTTTACTGGAACCAAAATGTCACCACCACCGCTGCCGCCGCCGCCTCCTATGGATTGGATGCCGGCAGCTGCTTCCTCTAGGCGCTCCCATGTTATTCTTCGCCTCTCGGCCACGGCACTTGACCTCGCGTCGTCCTCCTCAAACTTGCGCTGGCAGGCGAGTACGAGGTCTTCGTCCATCTGAGACAGCATCTTCCTGATGTTCTGAGTTAAGTTGAGTACCGCTTGGTTCCAGTGGCTTTGAGAGTTATGTACAAGCGCCGAGAAGACGAGCGGCAGGATCACCTGCCGGTTCTGTGTGATGAGATTTAGGATGTGCTCATTGTTCCATAGCAGATGTGCTCGTTCGGCCACCTATTTATAAGTTGAATGATATTTGAAATAAAAACATTAGCATTACAACTATAGTAGCATCTTGAATGCTTAGGCATTTGGAAAATACATGACTATAATTAAGTTCCAGTTACTTGGAGTTTAAGAAAGAAGCCGTTGTAAAAGCAAATTATTTGAACTAAAAGGAGAACTATGTTTGCAAAAACCTACCTGGTAATGAGAACTATTAAGGCAGCAACCTAACCGTCGGAAAAGCGGAACCATAATCTTCTGAAATTCAGGCATGCTAGTCATTTCCAAAACTTCTTCCAACTCACTTATGAACATTAGCTCCTTTTGGCTATTTGTTACTGGCCAGTACTTCAAAAGTCCCTTTATCACAGAGCTAGCAAGTCTTTGATCCTTATCTATGAACTGTACAATGCAATATGTTAACTGCTGATGATAAATACCAATGGATTTCGGTTTGTGCAAAGGAAGTAGAGCCCTCCACAAAAATAACTTGTGCTCTTCCTTCAATGGCAGGGCGAAACCACTGATCACACTCCCAAAAATCTCCAACAGCTCGGCAATTCCATTATGCCGTTCGGTCTCAAAAACAAATCGGTAGAAGATATTGCTGACCGACTTCCGGATGAAAGACCTGTGGAGCATGAATTTCCCATAGATTCTATGCAGAATTGTTTTCAAGCAGTCTCTTTCTCTGGGATCCTCGGAATCAAAAAGGTCAAGTAGTCTTAAAATAAAGGCATGATCTACATGTGCCTTTGCCACCTTCACATCAAGTGAGTTATAATTGATGAACTGAAGGAGTAGATCATAAACTATTTGCAGGTGAGACCAAGCAGGATCAAACATAGGCTCGTCATCTTCTGTTTCGCCACCGGTAGTACTTGTACGAAACTTGGGTGGAAAAACCCTGAACAAATTAGCTGCACACATTTTACACAGTGCAGCAATTGATGGTTCTGTAAACTTCACAGATCCAGAAGATACAAAATCAGCTAGCTCTAACAAGGTTTGACGCTTTTGATCTTGCTCGGTGCAGTTCTTATCAGGATCAGTCATATCATACACTTTGCAGCAAAGGTTCAACTTACTAATAAACAGGCTTTGCTTCTGTGTATTCGAAACGTCTTTGAAGGATAGAGAAGGGTCAATTGCCTCCACTCCAGTATTCATGCTCGCAGGGAAAACAACCGAAGACACCCGCTTCACAACATTTAATTTGCTTGAAATGGTACTTCCAACATTTGTGCATTGAAAGACATTCCCAAAAGTAGTAGTATTCCCGGATTCACTCCTCCCTGAGTCTGACGAATCAGATTTCGGAACCTTCTTCGGTAATTTGCTAAGAATTTGCTTTATCATGGTGGCAACACTGCAAGCCTAGCTAGAAGAGAACACCTGCAACCAACATATCACTCTCAATTAAAACATAATAGAACAAATCTTGCAGTATGTGGAAAAGCTCAAATCCCATGTACTCTTCAAGTTGTTTTCCCAATGAATCACAGAATCAGCAAAAATTAATGTAACAACTCATCACAAAAGCCAAAAATAAAAAATGGAAAGGCAACTATACCACAGCACAAAAAAGATAAGAACCAAAGAAATCAACTGTACAAAATTACTAATCCTGTGCAAGAAAGAAGAATTTCAGAACAAGGATGAAGACAACAGATACAATAGCACCAATAATCTAAAGAATAATGCAATAAATAGATATATGAAGTGAGAGAAAAGATCAAGAGATGAACACTAACAAGGGTATGTGATAAAGGAACTGAAGATACTCAAAAGATACTTATTCCAGTATAGCTTTTGAGATGTCCTTTGTGAACAGTAAGAAGCAAGTTGCAGCCAGATCTACCAACTATCTATGAAATTTTCCCAAGAATTATCACAGAATTCAGTACATTGGGATGAATCTTAGTTATTTTCAAATACAAACAACGATTTTCTTTATTTTATATACAGAACAAACATCAGCAACAATTAAGTAACACACAGCTGTTGGAGCATACCAAAACCAGTCATTTCCTGTTACAGTAGCCAGAACAAGTTCTTCAGAAAAGGAACTTTGGAATCAAATGATGAGAAAGGAGAGAAGCAAAGATTCCAAAAATAAAAGAAAAATGGAAACGACTCAGTACTAGCAAGAAATAAGCAAAGCCAATAATGAACATAAAGTTAAAAACTTTAAGTTGAAGCAATAATGGGTTGGGAAAAACCGAGATCTGGGTCTGAAAAATAGAAGAACATATTCTAAAAAAAATCATTAAAAAATAAAACAAAACTCAGCCACTTGAGCAGCCATTAAAGAGCATGTTCCTTACATGATCATAACCAGAAGAAAAAAAATTAACCAAAAAAAACAGAAAAAAAACACTTGAGCATCTAATAACTGAGCTAAAATCTAGGGAGACTCCTAAGAAAAAGGGGTTTAAAAAAAACAATGAAATTAGCACATTTAAGAACAGTAGTTGAGAGCTGAAAGAGTGTGTTGAGCAGAAAAAAGAGACGAACCTGAAGTTTGTGATGGAAAAGCAAGCAAACCCACCTAATAAGGAGCAAGAATAGAGAGCTAGTCAAAGAAAGCTTTTAGCTTTAAGTGGCTTGCATAGAAAAGCAGCAACTTTGATAGGTGACATAGGAGGAGCAGAAGAAGAAGAAGAAGAAGAAGAAGAAGAAGAAGAAGAAGAGTCACAGGCTGAAGGAAGAGAAAGAGAGAGAGAGAAAATGGGGTTGATCTGTAGAAAGAATGGGAAAGATTAGAGAAAGCGAGTGAGCATTTTGATTTGGATGAATGAATGAATGAGTGAATGAATGGAGACAGTTTGGTCAGAAAACTGGAAGGAAGCAAGCAAGCAAGGATTGCTGCTTTCCTCGATTCAAGAGAATAAGCGATGGCATTGCCACATGTTAATGTTTTTAATGTTAATGTTAATGTAAGTGTTTTGTTATGTGTTATTCACACAACCGCAGGTAGTGCAACAGTCCAGTCACCACCGAACCCCAAACTTTACCTTTCATATACAACAATCATATTTATGTTGAATTCATTCAACACTTCATTCACGATTTTAAGATGACAATTCCTCATCGCTACACTGCTGTTTCTATAAGAATTATAAATCTATTTTTTATTTCTTAGAAAATTGTGAGAAATTGGTACGGTATTTTCTTTTTTTGGTTACAAAATCCATATATTTGTGAGAAAATTTATATATATTTTTTATATGTCTAAAAAAGGTTGAGTATCGAATATGGTAACTAATTTCTTTGCAGTTAATTATTCATTTGTGAGCGACACAAATAATTTTCGTGTCTAAAGTCTAAACTCTAAAGTAGCCTTTGGATCTCCAATTTCTATGTTTATTTTTATTTTTATTTTTTTTATATTTTAACTTAACTATGAAAAAGAAAAGGAAGAAACAAAGAAAGGCTCTAAAAGTAGGGGTACACATTCTCTATCCTACTACATCAATTCAAAGAGATTTTGATTCTCTAAAATTTGAATTTCACTTTAGATAATAAAATATAATTTTTTATTTTTAAATAATTTTTCTTTCATATTTATTATTGGTCTCACTTATAAAATTAATTGTGAGAAATTACATTTTATTCTCTAAAATAAAATTCAAACTTTAGAATATCTAAATCCAACTTAAAGAGAGTCTTGCAATACTTGCCAAAGTTGTAACTGTTCTCAATAGTTATTGCTAAACGCATTTTTTCTAACCATGAAATCGGCTATCACATTTATCTTTGTAGATCTAGTTCCAATTGAATCTCCCAAGTTCTACTAACAAGTTTTTGTACGTTATCGATCAAATTATTTATTTCTTCGTTATGTGAATTCGAGAGATGCTAAATGGCGAAAAACGCATTCTTAGAGTCAATCTCACGTATTACTTTTGGGAAATTTTATAGTGTTTACTAAAAAATCAACATAACATTCTGTTTTTATGTGTCAATGGTTGAGAATTGAAGACTATTTTTTTTAGATGAAAAAAAAGAAAGATTAAAGTAAAGTAAAATAATATCAAATCAAGTCAACCAGAGAGAAAAATTAACCATTAAATCCATCCGCATAATTTTAAGTGAAAAATGTAATTATTTATTAAATCATTTTAATAAATTCATCATATTAATCTAATTGTAAATACATTTTAAATTTATTTAAACAATAGTTTATTATAATAATAAAAAATTTGAGAAATTTTTTAAATAAATAAATTAAATATTTTATTTATCAAAATATATTATTGTAAGAATATTAATTAATTTATATAATATTATTTATTCCATTTATAATAGAAACAAGATGTATATACAAATTTCGTTTACATTATAAATAAGATAAATAAAATAATATAAACAAAATATTAAAAAAGTCTATTAATGTCTGAAATAATAAGAATAAGTATAAAATTAATTAAAATAATATATATTTGATATTTTTTATTGTAAAATTGTTAAAAAATAAAATTTAGATGAGTTATGTTATTTTACTTTTTAAAATAATCTAAAATAAATTATAAACATCTTTCTTTTTTAGTTATCGAATAGTCTATTGTGAAAACTAAATAGATATATAAGTATCTCATTTACATTTTAAATAAAATTGACTAAAAATATTTAATATATATCTTGTTTATATCTTAAGTATGACAAAAAAATGTGGCTCTATGAAAAATTAATATTTAATCTAAGTTATTGATTTTGCATAATTTTTTTTACGTTATTATTTGTACAAATGTAATATGAGCCCTCGTTTTGTTTTTTTATTATAAAAAATAATTAAACTTAAATAATTTGATTTATCATTATAAATTTTAATATGAAAGAATTTAGGGTAAATAACATTAATAAATTAAGTAAGATTCCATATTACATGAAAGTCCCAAATCAAAAAATGTTATGTATATGTCTTTATGTACAAATTTATGTTCAATTCGATTTAGTATCTTTAGTACTAAATCGAATTAATATGATTCGAATTAGTAGGAATAAAGACAAATTAAAATAGATAGCTTTGATTTATAAATGAATGAAATTTAATACAATGTAAATCGAATTAATCTGATTCGATTTAGTACTATATAGCATACATATAGTAAATTAATACTACTTATACAGTTTATTGACATTTATTACTTTTTAAGTTAATTGTATTTATTCTATATTAACTTTAAAAAGTAATAAATATCAATAAAAAATATTCTTATTTAGATTCAAATAAAATATCAAAAAATTAAAACAGAAGAAAATAGAAATTTAAATTTTGTATTTTAGTTGAAATTTCAGAAAATCTACATTTTTACAAACTTAAAAATTTAAAATGGAGCTATAAACAATTTCTAAAAATTTGTTAAAAATCATCATTGGACTCACTAACATCTAAAAAATCATTACCAAAACTTAGAGCTGGCAATATATACCCTATCTGCGGGTACCCTACCTACGGGTACCCAACCCGAACCAACCCGTTCGGGTAAGGTTGTCTACCATACTCGCAAAGGGTTGAGTTTTATATTTATTTAATTTTTTTTTTTTTTGTTTCTGTGGGTAGGGTCAGGTAGGGTAGGGTTTAGAACTTTAAAGTGTGAGTAGGGTTAGGGTTGAGAGATTCTCAACGTACAGGTAGGGTAGGGTAGAGTTTTAAAAAAGTTTTCAACCCGGAGGTAGGATTAGGATTTAGCCTACCCATTGCCAGCACTACCAGGACTTTTAATGTTAAAAAAATTATTAAAAAATATAATCCTCCGAGGTTGCATATATAGAAACTAAAACTTAAATTTTTTTCAGAATTAGAAATAACAGATAATTACATATTGTATAAATATAGTTGGTCATTTTATATTGAATAACTATCTGTTATTTCTAACTCTGAAAAAAAATTCAAGTTTTAGTTTCTATGCCATCTTAGAGAATTATACTTTTTAATAATTTTTTCAATATTAAAAATCCTGGTAATAACTTTTTAGATGTTAGTGAGTCCAAGCATGATTTTTAACGAATTTTTAGAAATCGTTTATAGTTCTGTTTTAAATTTATAAGTTTGTAAAAATGTAGATTTTTTGGAATTTGAACTAAAACACAACATTTGAATTTCTACTTTTTTTCGTTTTGATTTTTTGATATTTTATTTGAATTTAAATGAAAATATTTTCTTATTGACATTTATGTTTTAAAGTTAATATCCAATTAATTTAAAGTAATAAAAGCCAATAAACTGTATAAGTAGTAAATCGAATCAAACTTATTCGATTTACTATGTGTACGCTATATAATACTAATTCAAATAAGATTAATTCGATTTACTTGGTGACCAAATTAAATCGAAACAACCTAATCTAATTTACTAGGTAACCAAACTAAATTAAAACAATTTAATTCGATTTACGTTGTATCGAATTTTATTCATTCATAAATCGAAGTTATCGATTTCGATTTGTCTTTATTCTTCTAATTCAAATCAGTATGATTCGATTTAGTACTAGAAAAACTAAATCGAATTAGATTTATACATAAAGACATACACATAATATTTTTTTATTTGAAACTTTAATGTAATATTAAATTTCACTTAGTTTATTAATATTATTTACCCAAAAATTTAAGAATTGATATTTTAATTCACAAAATATATAAATTAATTTTATATTCATTGAAATTAAATTTGAAAGCATTATTGAAATGATATAATAAATAATTTTATTGAGTAGTTTTTAATTTTACTAAATTAATATAATTTTAATAAATAATAAATTATTCATTTTTTATTTATAATAGTGCCACGGATGCAATAATCCCAACACAATTAAAAATTTCGATGTAGTAGAAGAACGTTAAGATTTGAGGCCATTTGCTTTAATTTAAAAATTTTTTTAATCTTTTTTATTTTAAAATAAATATGCCTCCAATTTTGTTACAGACCCCTTCCAAAGAAATCATCATGGTATCCAAGAAAATCATCGTGGTATACATCATGTTTTTTTATTGGAAAAAAAACAAACAACTAAAAAAAATAAATAAAAAATTATTTAAGAAATGCAGTTTTGTGAGTACTATTCTTAAACTCTTTTCAAAACAATAAAAGCTCCATTTGAAGAGAAAGAGTTCTTATTGTGATTTTTGACATGATGTTTACTATTGTGTTTGCATCTTTTAAGATCAATCGGAGATTAACACGTCATTTTCAAGACACAATATCTCGGATTTTCAATACTAAATGATCAATAAAACTAGAGCAATCTTATAAATTATTAACAATAATAAAGGCATCTATATAGTCTATCTCACATATAATATCTCTTTGTCCCGAGTTTCAGGCTAAAAAAGAAAGCATCTCCAAATAGCAAACAATTCTCCTTGCAAAATACTATGACTCTCAATTATTTTCAAATAGCCTCGTTGCCATTTTTCCTTCCAATCTCTGCTAACACAGGCAAAAACAAATTGGAACACCATTGCCAAAATAGCTAGCAGTACAATTAATCTTAAAGGTACTATCGAAGGGGGAATCCAAAAGCCATTAATGATGAAGGGGATAAACACTCTTTGCAACTCAAAAATATTTCGAAACTTCTTTTTCAAGAATACCAGTCATCTTGTCTGTGGTCCCACGGCTCATGAGGATAAAAATCTCATTATTCTTCGAATGTTAAATCCATCAAAGACAAAAAAAAATCTAAAAAAATGTTATTTACTATTATATAAGAACCAACTCATTAAATTTAGTGGTTCACCAAAAATCTCCAAAACTTAGTATACGAACCGGCGTGCTCTACCGTTGCTTGGAAAAGGGATAGGGAGATTCAAAGAACACGGACATCCTAAAGTATGATGACAAGCATTTCTTGCTTAAATTTTCAAATTAATTTGTCAATTTTTATTTTATGTTTTTTTTTGTTAATTTTGACATTTTTTATTTTTTTTTTCTGGTTATGTTTTAGTCTTTGAACTGTTGCCTTTTTTTATGTAATGTCTTAGTTGATGTTTAATCAATGAATTAACTATATAACAAAAAATATATATACATAATTTTTTAAATTATCTTGACTATTAATCATAAAATCAAGAATAATTTTATTTATAGATTAAATTATCAAAAATTGACCATCAAAAATAAAAATAAGGGTAAAGTCAAAGATTAAACTATATTTTGTGGTTAATTTTGATAGAATTATCCATACATGTTAATAAGGGCATAAGCAATAATACAAATAATGCAGAGAGTATTGCGTAGAAAACAAATAAATTAGAATTACTTATTCTGCTAGATATTTTAGCAATTCAATTATCTATCTAACTGATCTTTGACTTAGTCTTAGCCATGTGCCTATATAAGGAACAACTCTCTTCATTAATTATAATAAAAAATTATTAATCAAATTTATTTTTGTTTCATCTCAGTTTCATTTTCTATTTTTTTTTTTGGTTTTATGCTACTTTACAACTCTCTGCATAATATCCTTTATGGTATCATGAGCTAGGGTTTAGATCCATGGCTATGATGGTACCATTTCAATCATCAAACTCCTCTTCATCCTTCACTTATTCAGTATTGGATAAACTTGATAAAAACTCTTTCAAAACTCAGAAACAATTGGCGCTCCATGCAATCAATTCTCAAGCCTTGGAAATTACCTCATCAAAGAAAAGATTCCTATTCAACTTAAATTTGATGCTACTAGAATTGCTGAAAATGTGTCTCAAGAATACAAAACCTGGAAGCTCAAAGATGACTCTCTCATAACCTGATTGTTTGTTTCTCTTAATTCATCTTTCAAAAATCGTATGTTAGACTGTTCTTTTGCATATCAGGTATAGAAAAATATTCAAGACTATTTTTTCCATATTTTAAAGATAAAAGTTCAACAATTGAAGCTGAAATTGAAGTTAATCAAGAAGCAAGGATTAACGGTTGATGAATCCACATTTTATGGTATTTATGGATTTTAATTGAGTAAATTTAATTGACTTTTCTCATCTTTATCCATTGAAATAGTATAATTTTATGATTTCTTTTTAAATTGTGTCATACCCTGGCCTAAAAATATACAGATAAGAATAAAAGCTCACCTAAAAAAGGTAGCCTCATCTACTTGTCCGACCTCATAAAGGTCGGAAACGATAAGGGTGGTTCAACTCTACTTATTTGCATATCTATTTTATCTAGAAGGGAGATCTCAACAAATTCTCAAGATAAAGAGAATGGTCATCCACTATCAAAGGAAAAACTACTTTAAAGGTTGTTATTTTTCTACTATAAATACACTGACAATCTCAGGTATATTTAGAATCCAATCTACTAAAAACCTGCTTAAACTATTGCTAACTTAAGTATCGGAGTCTCTTGCAGGTACCTGTCTTGTTCTAGAAGGAGTCTGGACCTCATATTCAGGCCTATATTATTGTTTCAGATCACTCTCGGAACAATTTGCAACTTTAATATGGATTTAATTATGATTTTGTTGTTTTAAATTTTAATGTGAACTTGATTTGATAGTTTTTATATTATTAGTATGTTTATTAAATATTATTTTTTAAAATATATATATATATATATATATATATATATATATATATTTTGCATATAGAGTTGGATAGGATCAGGTGTAGAATTTTAGGGTGGAGATAAAATTAAGTTGAAGGAATTTTAATCTCATAATATATGATAAAATTGAATTTTAGAATAATTTTTAACCAGCAAATAAGATTAGGGTTGATCCTAAATTCTATCATATCCATTTTTAGTCCTACCACCTAGGCCTAGAGAAATTATATAATTTAACTTTTTATGGAATCGATATAAAAACTTAAAAAGTATATTTTTATATATTTAATAATAAAATTTAAATTTAGTAAATAAAATTAAAATATTAAATCAAAGCTAACAATTTTAAACTTAATAGTAGTGCATTGAAATTTAATCTAAAATAAATTATAATAATGTTATGTATACATTAAAAATAAGTTATTAAAAATAGTTATTTGTATAAAACATATGTTAAAATATAAAATATATATATTTAAAATGAGTTAAACAACATATATATTTATATATAAATATATTATAGCTAATTTAATGCCTGATTTTTTGTTTGTACATAACATGTTAAATAAATTATTATTGTTTTTTAGAATAAAACAATTGTGTAGATTTTAAATGTATTTTGTGAAAATCATCATATCATTTGCCATCACTTTGGGCTTTGAAGGAGAAGAGAGGTTGGTGAGAGATACATGATATATGCGGGAAAGGCAACGCTTCTAGAGATGCATGGTTTTGTTGGGTTTTAATGAATATAGAGTAATAAAAAGGCTTGGGATAGAGATTATCTTGCCTTGTAGGCTTCTACTAAAAAAGATTACATAATTTGGTGATGGGAAAATTTGATTATAAGCTGTAAAAGTTAGAGTTAAGATGAGCAATTATATAAAATTTCTTACATAATAGGCTAACTTCTTCCATTCCATTATAAGTTGAATGAGTAAATTGCCTAAATTCTCATTTTAGGGTCATTGATGTCGTATGTTGAGGGCTAATATAGTAACAGACTTTTTCATCCAGGAAAAAAAAATTTCCCGCTATATTATTGTCTTATTTATGGATAATGGAAGAAAAGCAGACGAAAAAAACAATATGGGCCCGTTGACCTATTTTCTTCTCTTACATTAGCATGAGTAGAAAATAAAAGAATAATAGTATTGATTTTGAATTTATTAATATGCTTACCATAAAAGTCATTCACACACACACACATGAATTAAGTAAATAGAAAAAATCATTATAAACAAAATTGAAGAAAGTAATCACTAAATCACAAGATGATGCATAATATAATAGTAGCTTATCATAATGAGCATGCCCTGGGCTTATCCCCAGTTTCACATTAAAAAAGCAGCCATACCAAATCTTTTCAGATGAAAATATCTACCACTATATACCCCGTTACAGTTGCCATATGTTGATGTGGTTGTAAATAATTTAATTTATATACATTTTAAATATAATAATAAGAAAATTGTCCCTTGAATAGAGTCATTGACTCATCTGTTAAGATGACTTGTTTATTTGTCCCTGAAAAATGGTCAATATCACTCCGTCTAACTCCAGCTCCAATAATACGATCGTGAGTCCCCCTTTTCACGGTTAAAGTTAAGGTTCAAATCATGAGATTGTTGAAATAAGAGAATTATGAAACCGTTCAATTAATATTTTAATATAGAAAGGTGGTGATGAAGGGAAATTATAGCGGCAGCTGATCGTTACAATTGCCAAAATAAATACGGAAAAGTAAGGTTTGGAAATAAAGTGTCTCATTGACATGTATTACTCGCAAAAATTGCATATACATGTGATAGATCAGTTAGATATGTTCATTTAAAAAAGGAAAAGAAAGGAAGCTACACCATGATATATAAGAGCATATCGAAAACAAATGTTTGCTGTAAAATAATTTCTTAAAAGATATTGAAGAAGATTTTGAAAACAAGAATAAATCAGTATTGTAAAAAAAAATAACTATATTCATATCATTGGGCAAAAGTAATTCCAAAATATATGAATGACCAACAAGTTTTTGAAAGATTTAAAAAATTACAAAAATAACCAATTTTTTATAAGTAACAAATAAATTTTATATTTGATAAATAATTTATTTTATTTAAATTTTTGTAAAAACATCCGAATAAAAATTTAGAAGGTATATACATAAAATTAGAGTAAAATTTGATTACTAAACCTCTTTTTTTTCCCTTAAATTATCATTACACAAAAAAATTATTTGGTGTAAAATTACTAGATTTTATTTAAGAATAAAAATATTTTATTTTACTGACCATACTTGCAAAAAAATATCAAAATTCAATCTTTTGAAATTATTTATGTCAACAATATAGTATGATTTTGGTCTCTAACGTAGGGGCCAAAAATTTATTTCGTCTCCGGCCTTTACCTACAAAATAGTCTCAAAGGTTCCAGATTTTTTTTAAATCGTCCTTTGCACCAAAAAAAATTTTAAAGACATTTTTTTCCTTGATGGTTTATTTCTCTTTATGCCATTCCCGCTAAATCATTTTGCCTTCCTAAAGTAAGTCAATCTATGAGAAAATGTTTGATCTCTGAAACGTTTGTGTCAAACCCTACAAAAGTGTTCCTGCGAGAACGGTCTAGGCTAGTGGTTGAAGACCTTTCGTTGTTGGTAGTTCGAGCGAGGTTGTATTGGTCACTCGCCGTCATTGCTGCAGATAGCCCTTTTTGAGTAAGCTTGCTATCCTGTTAATGTCGCCTTCATTGATGCATCAAACTGGTGTAGGGTTTAATTTAGGCTGCGCGAACCTCTGTATAAAGCTAGGGTTTGTGCTGATTATTTTTGTTTTCCTTCTTATTTGGTTCAGTAACGTAATGTGTTGAATAATAGGGTTGTTTGAGTAGAAGATGGTGCTCTTTAACATGAGGGTGCATCATGGGGGCGCATTCGGGTATGAGAATAGTGGCTTCAAGTATTTGAGGGGTCAAGCTATAGTCATTGAAGACATTGACGGCAATCGGTGGTCTGTGTTTGAGGCATATGAGGAGTTGAGGCAGTTTGGATACTTGAAGTCCACCATCGTAACGTTATGGTCTAAAGATCCAAATAAGGATGATTTTGAGAGTAATTTGAAGTTGTTGAAAGGTGACTCAAATGCAATTGAGATGTGCAACATAGCCAAGTTGAAGGGCTTCGTTGATTTGTTTGTGGTGCATGAGGTTGGAGATGCCGAGGAATTTCTGGAAGTTGGTTATATCAACGTGGGGGGAGATACTAGGGCGTCGAAAGGGAAGAACCTAATGGTGGTGAACTTGAGATAGTGGTTTTGGGGGGGGGGGGACCAAGAGAAGACTGATGCTATTGGCAATGTGGTTGAAACCAAATGTCAAAATAAGGGTGTTAGAGTAGATCGAGGCCAGGAAGGACAGATTGGAGGAGGTGACCATGAAAGTAGTAGTGAAGACAGTGATGACCCAACATACTTGTCATCTAGGGGGATAGTGCCAAAGACATCCACTTCGCTGACAGTAAGGAAGAGTATGACTATGATAGTGGATTTGGTGAAGAAAATTCTGTGCCAAAGGACTCTACTGCGGACAAGGGTAAGAGGATTGTGACAAGTGACTTGGAAGATGAGGAAGTAGCAGACAGTGATGACATGGAGAACGATCATATGATTGGAGGACAAGACTTGGAGGCTGATGATGCAGAGGAGGATGATGATTGTAAGGGGCTAAGGTTTCCAATCCATAAACCTAAAAAAGATATGAGAAACTACAAATGGAAGGTGGGAATACTTTATGAATCTAGGCAAGAGTTTAAGGACACGGTGATAGCCTATGCAGTTCAGACAGCTAGGAATGTTAAGTTTAAGAAGTGTGACTTGGTAAGGGTCCGGACTATTTGTCAGGAAGAATGCCCTTTTTGGCTATATGCACACATGGTTGGCGAGGAATCAACATGGCAGCTAAGAAGCATGAATTGTAGCATATCTGCATGCAGACACACATGGTTGGAATACTGCACTCCAAATGGCTAGGCAACCAGTTTAAGAAGAAAGTGGAATCAAATCCAAGAATCAAGATTAAGGATCTGGTGGCAAAGGCACACAAAAAGTGGAATCTGATAGTGACTAAGGCAATGATAGCGAAAATGATTCATCAGTATAAGAGGATTACTATGGTGAGCTGCTAAGAACAAATCCAGGATCATCAGTATACCTGAAAGTGATTCGATCTCCGTTTGCTCAGGAAAGACAGAATCCATGTTTGATGAATTACTGTGTCTTTCAAAGATTGTATGTCTGCTTTAATGCATGTAAGAAAAGTTTCCAGCACTGCAGACCATTTATTGGCCTGGACGGATGCTTCTTAAAAACTCCTCAAGGAGGACAACTTTTGACTGCAATTGGAAGAGACCCAAATGACCAGATTTTTCCAATTGCTTATACAGTTGTGGAAGCCAAGACAAAGGACTCCTGGGTCTGGTTTATGCGTCATCTTGCCGAGGATTTAGGTCCAGAGAAAATTGAAAAATGCACATTTATGTCTGATCAGCAGAAGGTAATGTTATATTTTACACTAATTTTGTGCTTAAACAAATTTAGGTTGTGCTTAATGAAACAAAGATTTGTGTACTAATCAAATGCATGCTCACCTTCATGTTATAGGGTTTATTGCCGATATTTGAAGAGGTCATTCTAGGGGTGGATAATAGATTCTGCGTCAGGCATCTCTATAACATTTTAGGAAGAAATTTTCCGGTTTAGAGCTGAAAAACAGAATGTGGAGGTGTGCTAAGGCAAGTCATTGGAAGGATTGGAAGAAGGAAATGAAATGTCTGCGAGCTATCAATGAAGGGTTATTTCAACATCTGAACGGCATTCCACCCAGGTTTGGTCCCGTTCCAGGTTTACTTTCATTAAAAATGTGACACACTTGTTAATAATATGAGTGAAAGTTTCAATGCTGTCATAGTAAAGGTAAGGGAAAAACCAATTGTTACCATGTTAGAGGATATTAGGGTGTATCTGATAACTAGATGGGCTGCCAATAAAGATAAGATTCAGAATTATCAGATAAACATTATGCCAATAATTAGGAAGAAATTGGAGAAACGGAAAAACTTAGCTAGGGATTGGAGGCCATATTGGTCAGCTGCTAGTAAATATGAGATTATGTGTGGATTAAATAAGTTTGTTGTGGATCTGGCTGCTGCTGAGTGTTCGTGCAGGAAGTGGCAGATGAGTGGCATTCCATGTCCTCATGCCATCAGCTATATCAACTTTAAAGGAATTGATTTGGAATCCTATGTGGACAATTCCTATAAGAAGGATGCTTACCTGAAGTGCTACCAGGAGAGAACTTAGTATGATGATGTCATGCCATCTTCCTATAGGAGGCCAAGTCATAGACCTGTGAAGAAGAGGAAGTGAGGGCCTGCAGATGAGGAGAACAGAAGTCAAAATCACCTATCACAGGGGGGTCAAATTCAAAGATGCTCTAACTACGGTGTAGTGGGACACAAGATGGGGGTTATACAAAGCCAAAAGAAGAGGGTATGTAACTAGAGTTTACTTCATATTATGCTTTTTGTTTATTTCACTACTAGGTTATGTATCTAACTCTTCTTTCTTTCTGCATAATTGCCACTTCTTTGATAGGCCCAAACCTCAACACAACAAGCAGGGGGAGCTTCAAAAAGAAGGAAGAATGATACATCCAAACTGTCCCCTAGTCAAACAGTTTGGATAGGGAGGAAGAGAAAGACTTCAACATCACTACCCAACCTTCCAGCAACTCAGCCCAAGAAACCATCCTCAAAGCCCAAGAATGTATCCATTCAGCCCAACACCCAAGTCCAGCCCATTCCGAAAATACCTTCAACCCAATCATTGGCCAAGAATAAGGCTGTAGCAGCAACAACCTCCTCCAACAAGAAATAGTCATTGAATCAGCCATCTGAGAGAAAGAGGCATTTTTCTGTCATCATCCAAAGTGGTGCATCACATGTTCCTATGCAGAAGCTGAAGTTGATGGCCAAATTACCTCCAACTGAATGGGAGAATCTTTAGATATTGTTTGTTATGCTCTTTTGTTATCAATGTCTTACTAATATGGAAACAATGTTTAGTTTCAGAACAATGCTTTATAAACACTAGTTTGAAGTCTGTATTTTGGTATTAGGTGTTTCAGCACTCTTTTGTTGAGTCATGTTTTTTGTTTCAGTGGCATGAAATCCACTGTTATCTATGTGATCATCTTAGACTTGTGGAAATCAGTACTTGATTTGTGTTTCGTTTAACTCCTCTTTAATTGAAATAAGCCATTAGGTCATTACTGGATTCTTAAATATCATTCATGCATATATAGCTTTATTGACCTTTTTCATTAAGATTGCAAATTAATACATTACACCTGAGACATCATTAACCAAGTTCACATCAGATACTCAATTAAAATCACTTTCATTCATTAATTCAAATAGGTTCACACATGATACACCATTAAACCATTGTAACATCACAAATTATCCTCAATTTTTAACCCTACAACACAACAAATCTCCTAAAATTCCCTAGCTAATCATGTATAATTTATGTGCATTCCAGATGATTGCTTTAACATATATGGATTCTGCAGCAACAAAAACAAAAGCCCAATCTAGCCAACAATCCCCAAAGCAGCAACAATCCTAAGCTTCCATTCAACATCCTTCAATTTTGATTTTAAGTTTGTAATCTTCCTCTTAGTTCTTGCAATTTCAATCTCCTGCTGAGCTCCCCCAGGTTCCGAATCTGTCCAACGAAAAAAATCACAACCATCCTGAACTTGATAGAAGCAACAAAGATAGATGAAAAACCCCCAAATTTTCAAACCCAGAATCGCAAACGAGGAACAACAGCATACTTCATAGTATACGCAGCTCTAAAATCTTCGTCCTGGATTATCCTTTTTGGATGAAGTTCGCAGAATTGGCCTCTCACCATGTCTGCATACCAACTCCTTCGCAGGTGAACAAAATTGGGCAGCTCTAGAACTTTGGGAAGCCATGGACGCTAGTTGTTGAACCCTAGTGCTGCTGCTCTCCGTTGAACTTCCGAAGAAGACGCTCGTGTTGTCCACTTCACACACTGCACCCTTTTCTTGATTATTATTATTATTATTATTATTATTTTTATTATTATTATTATTATTATTTGTTAAAAAAGGGTGTAACAGATACTAACGAATTAAGGGGTAAAATTGTCCAAAAGACGATTTAAAAAAAAAACTGGAACCTTCGGGACCATTTTATAAGGAAAAAAAAGTCGAAGACGAAATAAATTTTTGGCTCCTATTTTAGAAACCAAAATCATACTTAACCCTATTTAGTATTTTACCCTTTAAAGTATTAGTTATATGAAATGGTTTTACATCATTGAATTATATTATTTTAATGTTTTCCAAATAGTAAGGATTTGAAATATTCTTTTTTTTTATAGATCTGATGATATATAATTAAATATTAAAATAAAATATTTTCGTTGCTGAAAAATCTTGATTAAAATAAAAATAGAAGTTTTTGGTCTGTTGCATGAAACTTCAAGGCCTATAAAATAGAAGTTTTTGTGTGAAAGTTTGATAAGGAACGCATTTTTTCTACTCTTTTGTACAGGTGGTGCAGTCAGAAATACTTTCGAAGGACATCACCAGCTATAGTTTCACGAGAACCATTTGGAAATGATTGGTTCCACCACAAGTGGAGTTATTTATTTGGTTTGCTTTAATAGGAAGAATGAATACTAAAGAACGTTTGTATAAGTTGGGAATTATTACTCAAGATGATAATATATGTGTATTGCGGAAAAAAGATATTGAACACAATCATCACTTGTTTCTTAGTTATGAGTTTACTTGACAAGTATGGTGTGCATGACTATCTAATTTCGAGAGGTTGTGGTTTGTTCCAGAGTTGCTGAAAGAAAATGTTGAGAGTTAGACAGATGTCGTTAATAGAAAAAAAGAGTGTAACAAGTGGCTCATATGTTTTTTTTGCAGTTATTTAAAATGTCTAACTAGAAAGAAACGAGTGGATCTATCATAACAAGAAACAGGCGTTGAAGAAAATTTTTACAGATCATTGACCAGTTATAGCGTGTAGAGTAGTATAGATCACTTCTGTTATTGATGGTAATGCCAGAAATAATATTGGGAATATCTATTATTAATTTATTATAGTTTACTTTGGATGTTGATTTTTGTGACTTTATTTCTACTGTCGCTCTACTCTTTTGTGTTAAGCTCGTTTATTAAAAAAAAAACGAATTTTTTGGTCTATATTAGCCGCTCCGATCCTTTGTTTTTCTATGAAATTCCACATTACCATATATATAACTAAAGAGTAATGTTAGGGAACCAAAATGGTATTAGTAAAAAATCAGCCAAAATACCTTTGGTGAATCCAAAATCTCTACGAGTTAATATATATGGATATTTCTTATGCTAAGTATCAGAATGTTTCTTTTTCATACTAAATGGATGTTCTTTTATATATTTTTCGAATTTTTTTGTATTGCAAATGTGAATGTCTCTATTTCTTTAAAAATTTCATATTTTTTTAAATTTTATAAATATTTAATTATTTTTACTAAAATATAACTGGATATTTCTTTTGTTAAGTATTAGAACGTTTTTTATATTAAATGAATGTTTTTTTTATATTTCTGTAATTGTGTAGTTTGCAGTCTCTTTAATCATCAAAATGGCACCTAATATCCCAAAACCCAGAGAGCAACATCGTGAAAGCCATTGACAATCCAAACTTCACATGATCACCTGCATCATGGTACCCTCCAACCAAGTCCACCTTCAAAAGCAAGAACATATATTCTGTGCAGCTTTTTTTCGGTCTCTATTTTTCGAAGCATGTGGGCGAACGGTTAACCCGGTTAACGGTGACGTTGGACTACTGTGGACTGGAAACTGGCACATGTGCCAGGCCGCCGTTGAAACGGTGCTCCAAGGAGGCTCCCTCAGGTCTATGCGGATCTACTCGGTCTCAACGCGCCTGTTCATGTCGCTGTTGACGCCGGCTCCGAGGGGGGAAGTCACGTGCGCTGACGCGCGGAAGCTCTGAGACCCGAACCCGAGTCTGAACATAAGGTTTACGAGCTCTCGATCTGGTAAAAATAGTTCCAGCTAGAAGCGGAAGCGATCGGAGGAGTGGGTCGCGGTGGGAAGGTGGAGAGGACGGTGAGAGAGAGAAGTCTGTGTGTGTGATTGTTAGAGGTGGATAGGTTAATATGAGAGAGAAAAGAAATGTTTTTATAGATTTTAATTATGTTTAGTTAATCAATAAAATTTAAAATTAATTATTTATATAAATTAATGTGATTTTGTTTAGTTTTTGACTGGCTTGGGTATACTTTTTCATAACTAAATTGAAGACCTGATGAAACGGAAATTGAGAAATTGACATCCAAGAAAGTGGGCCGCACACCGCACTTGTATGTAAGTGTTCCTAACATAATGCTGTTGAAGCATGTCTTAAGCATCATGCATCAAATTTCAAATCCCACTGATGTGTTAATCCGAGTTACTAGCTTGTAGCAGTAGCATAGTATTATGGGAATATTTTCGGATATTTCAAGAATAGAGATATTTTAGTTGTTTTAATCATTAATCTTAATTATAAAATATATTAATATGTAAGTAAAAGTATCAGATAAAATGATTGCAATATCTAAAACTCATATTTTTCATAATACAACAATAATATTGTATTAAGAAGTAATGTTGATTTATCTCAATTTCTATTAATTCAAATTTTGTCGATTCGATTTAGTACTTAAACGATTAATATAAATTCTATCAATTCGATTTATATAAAAATGTGTATAAAGACATGCACGTAGCATTTTTTAATTTAGGACTTTACGTAATTTTAAGATGTGTTTGATTTATATATGCTTTTTACCCTAAATAATATTTGTGGTGAATGGGAAACCCACGTACAGCAGACAGCAGTGACTAGTGAGGCAGTAGTAACATATATGGTGACTGGCAGGCAGTGGCTGGTTACTTTCAAATCAGAGTGTGGACAGGTTTCATGATCCGCAGAATCCAGTAAAGACTAGCAAGTAAGGGGTAAGTGGGTAACCCCTTTTGATAGTGAAATTTACTGCCCACACTGGCCCCCTAAAATCACCTTTGCTTTTCCTTTTGCAGTTAACCATCACCCACGGGTTGCATTCGCTTCTCTCTCTTTTTCCTTCTTTCTTACCTCCCTATATTATACTATCACTCTTCTCTTCTAAAATTCAGTGCTCTCTTTCTCTCTTAAGACAATTATACACGCACAAATACAATCTCTACTCTTCTCTTTGCTATTTTAATCAGATCGATTATTCCTTTTGGACTGTTTTGGAACTTGGAACTTGGAAATTGGAACCTTAAATTTACTATTTCCTGCCTAGGATCCTTAGCTCGGAAAACAGAGCCTGTATTATAGTGTTTTTATTATATATTTATACTGATTGATGATCGATAATGTTATTTATTTTGGTCATCCGCTGCGAATCTGATCAAAATTATCATTTAACGATATATAATAATTCTATAATGAATTAAGCATTCGTGAACAGTTGTATTTATAATGAATCATGCGCATGAACTATCTTTTATCAATAAGGGAAAGAACTTTGAACATTCATTTTTTGGGTCATTAACTTTGAACATTAAAACGGTATAATCATAAAAGGACTCTTTAGCCCAAAAACATTGGTTTAAACTTTAAAGTCCAAACTAAAAGTGCTTTAGACAAGTACGCAGGGTTGCACATGGACACGCCCCCACATTTCCGAAACAAAAATGAAACGTATTATAATAATTTTGTCGACCGAAAAGTAAAAAGCAATACATATACAAATAATATAATAATTATACGAGCCTTGAAGACGAGGTGTTTGATGCAATGTGCATCCAATAATTCCCACGTGAGACACCGGCGTACAAGCTGGAGCAGTATAAAAGTTTCATCATACGAGCAATTTCATTCTTGCCTACAGGATATACATGCAAACAATAATTGTGCTTTCTGTTCACAAGAAAAATTGCATCTTTCCAACAATGGGTAGAGAAAAGAATAATCATAATAATAATATACATGCCTAGCCATTTTGATGAAGCAATTAAATATTGAAGACAGCCTAGCAGTAGCCCAACCATAAATGTAATGAGATATGGAGCGGAGAGAGATAAGAGATCGAGAGAAGAGGGGGTAGTGCAGGAGCTAATTACAATGAGAATGAGATTTACTTCTACTTTCCCCACCTTACCACCAAAAGTAACACAAATTAGAAGGTATACATATATAAAGACATCTAGATCGGACAAACACAAGCAAGACTCTCCAGGGGCCACAACTCGGCAAAGAAACCGATGCAACTCCGGCTACTAACCATTCCGAAATCTTAGATGCTTTCGGCTGGAACCTGATTCACAATGTCAAAGTTGCTCACAGGTTTGGGCCTCCACTCAGTCCTACCCCTCACAATTTCAGCACCATCTTCAAGTCGAAGCAAATGCTTGCACTCGAGTTGCCCCCTGTGAGCAAGATTGCCGACGTCGGCAGCAGACACAGCAGTGAGGGACTGCAGCACACTGTCCCTACCACACTCCCTCCTATACTCCAAAGTCATTGCAGAAAGCTCATGACTCTCCAAGATTGGCTGCGGAGCACTCTGCAGCAAACAAAGTAAAATGGTTATGTTAAGAAACTTGCAATCCAGTGCATAACAAATAACAAAATGAAACATATCAATCTTGTTATCACCCAGAAAAAATCCACAAGCACTATAATAAGAGAATCCCAAGTGATTTACGGAAGATCAGATATCACACCCTGATCTTCAGTTCTTTATGATACTGCCCAGCATCGATTATAATTCAATCATATAACATTTTAATTTCAAGCCACACTACACGGTGTCCCTCACTGGCTCACAAATCTGTACCAACGAAATAAAGTGACTTAAACTTCCTAAACTTGCAAGAAGTAATGATACTTGACCTAATTTCCCTGACAAAAGTACCCATCCTTACTACATAGAAAGTTGACTATACACTTCACAGACACAACAGACTGAACGGTGGGGTCCTTCTGTGAAGGAAATTGGACACCTTGAATATCATTACTCATCCTGCAAAGGGCCTTATTCTCGTCAGAGAAAGAGACCCACTCAAAAGGTTCCTCCCAGAAAATGATTTGGCCATCCACATTTACAATATTAGTAAGACTCTACACGAAATGTGCCCAGTAAAGAAAGAGAGAAAGAAAACAGGAACGAGAGATGAAACAAGAACAGGATACCTCCAGAATCCAGCCAATGTACTTCACATTGTTAACATGCTGATTGACATCTAGATCATTCCATCTAGGCTGAAACACAGATACAGTATGTAACTATTTGTGAAACAGCAGCCGAGGTAATTTGAGAAAGTGAAAGTAATGATATAAAACAACAAAAGATGGTTTTTTCCGTGTGGGAGGGTGGGTGGGGAAGGGAAACAAAAAAAGAGTTGACATACACTAAGACCCGTGCGAATGTAATCAGCGGTATTGTCATCAAGTTTAGATAGTTTTCTGTTATCCTCTTCCAGAATTGGAGCGGAATTCACAAAATAAGATGCTATCTCCGCTCTGACTTCTTCTGGAATTTTAGATAGCCTCCTTGTTAGTTTATTCATCATGACCCAAACACTGTAGATCATCAAAACCAGAACAACTGATCAGAAAATGCTTACACATCATCACTTACTAGCTCCAAGGTCATGCGTGCGAACAAGATGAAGTCTTAAACTAAGATACAAATCAACCACAGAATTTCAAATGCAAAAGTGGTTCACACTCAGGAACATTTTTATTAAAACATGTCTGGCATCAGCAGCAGTAAGGGGGAGAAATTCCCGAAAATAATCACCTGGAGGCTCTCGTCAATATTTCACCAGTTTTGCAGTCACGCAGAAGCCAATCACGACGCATGCCATTCTTCCCAGATGCAGATACCCAAGTATCTACTTGAACAACATCACCCCTGAATCAAATAGAAAGGTCCACTCAATTTCAGATTATTGTACTCAGAACATTTGTAATGATCCTAATTAATTAATCAATTATGCTATGTGTATTGAAAAAATCAAGGCACCAATCAACCACTGGGTATAGAAATATGTATAAAATTATTATACAACTGTAAACAAGTTTGATTATTCGTCACAGGTTTGATTATTCTGGTGGCAAATTATTTAGTTGAAAAAAAAAACCTGTGAATCAATATGTACAAATATACACAAATACATAGTAGCTGATTCGGTAGATGATTTTTAGTGAACATGCAGCATTTTTGTTAATTGATCTACTTAACTTCAATCCATATCCACAAGGGAAATCAATTTAAAACTTCAAACATATAGTCCTCAAACAGAATAGATAATATACAACTAGTAAATCAAAAAAAGATGCAAAGAACACGGAATAACTTCTTTCAAAAGTCCACACCTTTTTTCAACATTTTAACGTGATTGAAACCATCTTAAGTCATCAAATTTAATCTTTGATTAGTGCTATTTTACATCTTAACCAGATCAACATAGATACCCTCAAAAATCAGATATATTAAGGGTGCATATAGGGTGTCTTACCATGTAGGATAACGATCAACCACAACCTGCATCCGTGTGACTACCCATATCAAGTTCTTTTTGCACATTTCTGGTGTGGAACCAAAGCCATCACCAAGAAGTCCAGCAGTCTTGACATGATTAAGTGCAGTTTCCTGTCATTAAACAAATAGTTAACATAACCTTGTGTGAAAAATACTGTAAATTTCAAATTTGTGCAGTGCGCAAATTAAAATCCCTATCTATATTATCATGTTTGTCGCCAAAGATTAAATGAAAAGTTATTTGTATGAAATGACCATACCTGCAGATGGTTCATTACTGTCTCTATAGATGCTGTTCGATCGGCACCAATTTCATATGATCTAATAGAAAAGTTTTGACGGAACACTAGACCATCTTGAACAATTCTTCCTATTCCAAAGGGATCAATAAGCATGTCAGATCGCCTTGGTTTCCAATCAAGCATCATCCACTGCTTTTCTGCTGCCAGGAAAATTGTAGTTATAGCAGCAAGAAGCATGCTCCAATCAGGTAACTGGTTAATAAAAGTCCTGGGGGGAGGGGAAGGCAAATCATCATCATGCTTCAAGCTTTCTACTGTGCTTCCATTAATCTTGGGTGGAGCTTGGGCATGAGCTTTAACTTGCAAGCCACCAGAAGATGCATGTTTAGATTTGAGCCCTTGAAGTTTAACAGAGCCACCAACAAGTTTGTTGCCATCTGCACCTGCATCTGGTGAGGGTGAAGGAACAGGGAAAATGGAAGCAGTAGCAGCAGTTGCCATAATGAATTCTACAGCTGCATGCAAAGTTGAGGCAAGTTAAAAATAAAATAATAAATTATAAAAAGCAAAGAGGGAAAAACTGAGTGGAGAAAAAGAGAAGAAATGGAGAATCCTATTTAAATTGGATCAACAGAAAACAGAGTGTTAACTCCAGACTCATGGAGGAAGAAATTTCTTCCTAAATAGAGTCCTGTATAATTATACAAACGTTTAATGCATTGTGGAGGAAGAAAAACTTTTCCTCCAGAAACATAAAAGGAATTTTTCCAGAAGATATCACGAGATTAATATCACACACGAAAGGGTAAATGAGCGATGGAAAATACTACTACCTGTTAAAAGCAAAACTGTTTGTCGTAATATTAAAAGAACACGACAGTCATTAAAAAATATTCTGCCCAAACTAAACAATTTAAGAACAGAAAACAGGTCCAAAGAACTCTTTGCATTTTTCTTTTTCCATTTTTAACCTTCCTCTAATTGCTATATTTTATCTCATTTTCAATTACAGGTTAAGAAATTCAACCTGCACATTTAACCAGCTTATACTCAAGAGCTCGCAAAGAATTCATGTTCATTCCTCTCAAGTTAGTGACCGACAGAAGAAGTTCTTCGTTTTTCTTCTTTTGGAAAAAAAATGAAAAATGAAAACACATAAAGCCAAATTCAAATAACCAATTGCATGAAACAAAGCTACAGAATCCATCTATTAAACTTCCACGACAAAATGGCACGTTTATGTTCATCAACCGAGATTCCTCATTAAGAATCCAGAAAAACGAAGACATCACGAAATTATTCACACAGTATACTAATTAATAAAAAAAATCACACAAACGATAATAAATTCAAACCGTTGGGGAGTTCGACGCAGATCTGGCTTTGAATCTAGAGAACACCGCAAACCGAGAAGATTAAAAAACTAAGCCAAAACCGAAAGCAGCAAAAGAGAAAATCAAAGACATTACAATCGACAGCTAAAATCACATCCCTAACGGATCGAAACTCACAAAAAAAGCAATGCATCCAGCTCTCATTAATTTTATTTTTCTTCTTAAACGAAAAAAAAAAGAAGCGAAATAACCAGAAATGCAGAAATCGTGAGTGTTCTAGTTCGTGTGTGTTCATTTCATGAGCTCGATCTTTCACAGTTAATGAAAACGAGAATCAAATCAGGAGAAGAAAGAAAAAGAGAAGAAAAACAAGAGGAAAGATAGAAGTGTGAAGAATAGAGCGAGTGCAGTTTCTCGGGAAACGAGACGAAACGTGTGGCGTGCAGATCAGAAGAGAGAGTGTGCGAACACATGAAGAGATTGCCGTACCTGAGTATAGCCGTCAGAGAGACACACGAGAAGAGGAACAGTAGAAGAAGAGGAAGAAGAGTAAGCAGAAGACGACGACGAGGGAAAGAGAAACTGAGAAAGCGAAGAGTAGCGCAAAGCCGCTCAACAAACGAGAACAACAAACAAAAGCAAAAGCCTGGAATAAAACAAGGGCTATTCCGTCATTTCGAAGCTCCTTTTCCTTTGCTGAGTTGTTATTCACAATTTTTTGAAATTAAAATCGAGGTTTCGTTTACACGAAAAGAAGATAAATAAATAACATAACAGTTAGTCAGTTAATAATCATCAACTCAGTACAATTTAAATGCATGAACCATGAAGTATAGACAAATGTAATGTGAATTTTGATTATTTTGTGGTTGGGGAAATTGTATGGTGGACAGGTTATATATACTGCTAACGTGTAACGTGCCCCTCCCGCCTCCACTTTAAAGTTTCCAGCATTAGTGTTCTTATGTTTACCATATTGCCCCTAAAGAGTAGTATTTTAATAAGAGTAGTACAATCAAAATTGAAATGTAATATACTAAATAATTTATTTATTTATGCTTTTCTTCGTTTAAACTATACTATTAAATTATGAATAATGATGAAATTAATTCCTAAAAAATTATTCACTTTTTAAATTAATTTTTAAAAATATTTTTTAATTAAATTTGTTTTTTAAAAATTTTAAATTAGTCATATTAGTTTTTTTTGTCACTTTATTTGTTGATAGTATCAAAATTTACTAATGTGCATCTTAAGTGACATTCCAACACACACATAGAAGTCTTAATTGACTATTAACATGATTAGTTTATGAAATTAAATAAAATCAATTAAAAATTTTTATCTAATTTTATAAATTTATTATGTTAATAGTCAATTAAAACTTTTAAGTGTGTGTTGATGTGTTATTTAATATTTTACGTTAGCAAATTTTAACACCGTCAACAAATAAAATAATAGAATAACTAACATGAATAATTTAAATTTTTAAAAAAATAAATTTAACCAAAAATTTTTCGAAAACAAATTTAAGGAATTAACAATTTTTTAGAAACTCATTTGGCTATTTATTTATTAAATCATATTATACGTGTTAATTTTAATAACTTTTTAGTCACTTAAACTAATATTATTTTTTATATGTTAAATTCTTTAATAATTATATAATTCATATCAAATTACTTTTTCATTGAATATTCATTTAAACCAATTTGCAAATACCCATATTTAAAACCACTTTTTATCTTGCCATATCTAGTAACACTTTAAAAATCAATAAGATTATACCTCTTGTTTAGGACGGGTACCTTGTTAAAATTTTAATTAGTTAAGAGCAGTAATATTTATATTATTATATAATATATATTAGTAAATAAAATGTATCTATTAATCCGATGAAAAGTAGTAAATGTGGAATTAATTAATATAGTAAATAATATGATGTTATCTTATATTACTAGGTGCTTTAACAATATTAAGAAAATTATCCCATATTTAGTTCTTGAAATTTAAGATTTAAGAAGCATTGAACATGTAACCAACACTTGTCTTTTTGGTCAAGACGTTTATGTGACCTTTGGTCTCCTAAATTCAAGACTAATTTTTCTTCTTAGAAAGGAGGACTTGGGATAAACCTCGACGTGATGAGGGTAAATTCAGTACTAAAACATGTTTCGCGGTAGAGGAGAGAAAGAATAAATGGTTTTAAAGGTGAAATAGAATTTATTTTATTTTTTAAAATCCCTCTCATTGTTTTTCTTTTCTTTACTTTTGTTCCCCTATGATTTTACCTTTTGGTTAGGCATGCAGCAACCTCATCTAAGACTTCAAAGAAACCTATTTTATAATGCAACCTACATGTTGGCAGAGCAATCTGTTTTGTCTATTACATATATAATATATAATATAGGAAGAATTTCAGATAAAAAATATATTTTAATAATTTTAATAATTAATCTGAATTATATATATATATATATATTATAATTAAAATTAATAGCTAAAATGTTAAAATATTAGTATATTTATAATATTTCAAAAACAATTTATAATATATAGTATGTAATAAAGATATATACGGTATTTTTTTAAGATGTCTCTATTTTTGATAACATGTGTAACAACACATTTAGAAAGCCGCTAAGAGAGGTATTACCTCCTCCGATTTGATAACAAGTAAGGGTGGCAACATGCATTTTATCTGTGAATATTTAATCTGACTCTATTTAATTGGATAGAATTGTTAATTTAATTTATTGTAATTAAAATAAGGTATAAAATTTTTGTAAAGGTTGAATAGAGTATAGGTTGAACTTTGATTCTATCCGACTATATATATATATATATATATATATATATATATATATATTTTAAATGAATATTAAATTAAAATTTTTTTATTAAATATAAAAAATTTTTAATTATTAAAAAAATTATTAACTAATAATTTAATATTTTTTAATATAAAAATCAATTTTATTTTAAATTATTATTAAATTATATAATAATATTATATTTTTTGCAACCTACAAATAAAATTGGGTACTTATGAATTAAAAATAGACAAAATTATTGTTAGAATATTTTTTAATCCACAAATAAAATAAAATAAAATTTATATAAAAAATTCAACCCACTAATATAATTAGAGTTGGTTCTAAATTCTATTTTACCTATCCATTACCGCCGCTAATAAGAAGACGTTTTGTAGGGTTAAGGCTAGACTCTAGAAGATTGTATGGACTAGGAAAAAAATTATTAAAAGATATTAATCCGTTGGCTGGCTCCGTTGTGCAATTTTTTTTCCCCTGTGGTCCCATTCAGATTAGGCATCATACGTGTAAAATTTTCCTCAAGAAGACCAATTTTCTCTTATTGTCAAACTGTGATACGAAAAGCAAAGTCGTTGTCTGCTTTTCTATCTTTAGGGTTGGACGAATCAAAAGTATGTTAATAAATCCGCATCTTGTTTCCATATTGTTATTATTATTATTATTATTATTATTATTATTATTATTATGGAAAAGATAGACATCAAAATTTAAACGTCTTCTTCTCTTATTTCAACATTATTGGGTATATATTGAATAAAGGAATTATAATGAGATTATATATTCAATTAATTTGTTAAAGTGGCTTAACTTATTAAATTTAGTTCATCATCAGTAGGAGCTGGAGTTAAACATGAAAGTTTTAATTTCTCAAAAGAGAATACTATGGGACCTTTTTATTTTTGAGGAAACAAATATGTGAAATAACAGGATATATTGTTAACATCTAATAAGCACAACTATTAAATGCCGCATAAGTAATATCAACATGCATGTTATGCACCGGTATATATAGCACATGCTAAAAAATATCATAAATCATTGTCTAAATTAATATCAATATATAGATTCTTCGGACCTTCATGGCTTCATGTGTATCTCAAAATTTGCATATGCAGAATGCAGTTATTAATAATAAATAACAGGATATAGTGGATACTTATTCTCTATTCTGTATATCATGTCCGTGTTCCTTTCGTACATAACAATGGTAAATAGCTATGAACGGGTCCCTCAACAAGTTAACATGCACTACTAAATCTACCAAATAAGACTAATCCGGTAGATTGCCACCGTCGGTCTTTTATGAGCACCATATACCAAATTTCGGGTAGACAATAACATTCTTTTAATTGAAAATAAGATAATATAAATGTCGATGCAACGTTTAGCTAGTTTATTTTGAAACAGGTCTACTTTAATTTGCGCAAGATTTTTATAGTTATTTTCAGTTTTTTTTTCCTTTTAAGAATAACAAAAAACAACTTTGTCTTGTGGTAAAGTTAGGTCGTTGTCCGGAAGCAACGCACTATATGACTTGCGTACAGTGTCAAATGAACAAGAGCCGCTGAATCGGTGTCCGAGTGTAATGTTAAATGAGTAAGGGTACCCGTGTTTTCGTGAATAGACGAGGGTAAATAAACTAGTTCATAAAGAAAAAGATAAAGGTAAAGGTCAGAGCCATAGAGGGTTGATATCTGGGAAATGGAACATAGGCACTCTAATAGAAAAATCCATGGAGATGGTGGATACCATGACAACGAGGAAGATTAACATCATGTGTCTATAAGAAACAAAATGGGTTGGCGCGAAGACTAGGAAATTGGATACCTCCGAATTCAAACTTTGGTATACAGGAAAGGTGAAGAATAAGAATAGGGTGTAGGTATTATCGTGAATAAGTAGTGGAAGAAGGACGTAGTGGATGTCAAGAGGGTGGGTAATTGGATCATCTCTATCAAACTTGTGGTGGAAGAGGTACTTTTCATGTGATTAGCACCTATGCACCGCAAATGGGTTCATATGAGTAACACAATATAAGGTTTTGGGAGAATCTCGAGAGTTTGGTCCAAAACATACCTTTGGGAGATAAATTTTTTTTAGGAAGATATTTAAATGGCCATGTTAAAAGAGAAGTGATTGAGTATGAAAGTATTCACGGAGGCCATGGTTTCAAGGTGGTCAATACTGAGGGTAAAATTATTTTGGACTTTTCTTCATCCTTTGACCTTCTCAACGCAAATACATATTTTAAAAAGAGAGACTAACATCTTATAACCTATAGGAGTGGCATGACAAGCTCTCAAATAAACTTTTTCTTGTTGAAGAGAGTCGACAAAAAATTTTGCATTAATTGTAAATTTTTTTCGGGAGAGATCAGAGTTTAACAACACAATATATATAGGATGCTGGTCATGAATTTTCGCGTTGAGTAAAAGTTGAGGAAAATAAATCATACGAAAAATTTAAGGACAAAATGGTGGTAGATGAAAGGTGAGGAACAAAAAATCTTCTTAAGACAAGTAAGAGAAGAGACAAAGTGGGAAGGGGATGAAAGCGCGGAGGAGTTATGGAGGAAAATGACAGAAGTTATTAGAAGAACAACTAAAAAAGTTTTGGTGAATCTAGAGGAATAGTGTAAGACCCAGAACTTTTGGAAAATCTTACTATGAGTCAATTTCAATTTATTTATCCATTAAAGACTTTAATTTCAAAAATTACTTTATTAAAGGTACTTAAATCAAATTTGGATAAACTGAGTTTGAATTAAATTAAAATTTTTTATCTAATTTTATAATTATTGAATAATTTTCTATATTTAAATTATAAAGTTTAGTAGTTGTAAAATAATAAGAATTTTATATGATTTGATTTAAATAATTGAGATTTTGAAATTTAATACTTTAATTTTTATGAATAAAAAAATTAATTATATTATCTCTTATTCTTGGATTAGAGTATTTATTTGAAAATAATTTGTATATTGATGAACAAATAATATTTTTATATATAATTATTGTTAAATTTAAATTGGTTTTTAATTACTATATTATCATTTTTTATTTGAAATTACTAACCTATTCTTATCCCTTTTTCTTAAATTAAAACCCTAATTCCCAAAATCAACCCACACTGACCCTAACACGCACAAACTCTCACCCACTCTTCTCTTCAGCAGCCACCATCCATTCCCTTCCCACAATCTCCCACGGAAAATAGAAAAGAGAAAGAGATGGAGAACTTGAGTGGAGCGAGGAAGAAGAAGAGAGAAAAGGAAAGGAACCGCGTTGTCGCCACTGCACCACACCTCGCTGCTGGAGCTCCACCGCTGCTAACCCGCGTCGAACAAGAGAAAAGAGGAGCCCGTTGCTGATGACGCCGAAAAATGAGCCAGAGAAACCAAATGCGCGAGAGAGAAGGACGTCGTCAAGCTACGAGGTTGCGCTACCCCCGTCGTCCGCGGAGCCCGAGCTTGCGTCGCCTTGCTAAGCTTCAACATTACTATAGAGGAGAATGGAGCAGTCACCGTCGTTGGAGAGAGAGAGAGAGAGAGAGAGAGAGAGAGAGAAGAGTCGTTTGCTGCCATCGCCGACGCTTCGCCGCCACGCCTAGACTTGCCGTCGCCACTGCCTGGAATCATTGTGGTGGCTGCCGCTGTTGCTTGAAGGGGAGGACACGCAGAATGCGAACGGAGAGAAAAACTTGCCGGGGGAGGTGAAGACTGAGTCGCTGCGCCTCTGTCGCCGAAAAATGGCGTTGTGGTCATCGAGAAACTCTGCCAAAGTTAGCCGTTGGGAGCTATGGTTACTCTGTTCTTGGTTTCTTCTTGGTACAGTAAGTCGTTTTGCTCTAAAAACCCTTTTAATCGTTGTTCTATTATATGTTGTTGAGATTTTTGCGACGTTAATGTCTTAGAATTGAGCTACGGTTCTTGCGTGCTGTGTTTAGAGGCTGTGACTGCCGCGGAGATAGTCGGTATTGATGCCATTGCTACGAGATAAGAATAGAAATGGAGTTTGTCGCGTAGTTACGTCGCGAACGAGGTAGGGGCATTTTCTTAAACTTATTTTACTTTCAAAAATTTTTACAAGTCGATATTAATATGAAAAATATATTTTATGATTATGTGAGTCTTATGGATTAAACTGAATTGTTTTGGATGGATATGATTATTTATTTGATTGGTTTATTGAATGATTAAGGAGGCCGATTATTCTAATTTGTTGATTTAGTTTGTTAAGTTTCTCATTGTTGGACTGATTTTCTTGAATTTGATTTCTGGATTATAATAGAATGATATGAGATATTGGAATTGATTTTGTTTGATTTATCGTAAATGATTTTGAGAATTGAAAATGATTTGAGAAGAGTTTGAGAAATGATTTGATTGGGATCTGAGAAGGGTGGCAAAGTATGAGTTTTAGGGGAGGTGCTGTCGAACTTTTTATGATAATTTTAGAAGTTTTATTTTGGTTAATTTGGATTGAAGAATTATTTTATTTGATTTTGATTATTAAAAAAGAATGAATTATGTTTTGAGTTTGAATTATTGAGAAAATAATTATGTTTGGAGTTTTATTTATTAAGAAAAGAATTAAGTTTCGAATTTGATTTATTTAATAAAAGAATTTTGTTTTGAGTTTGATTTAATATGAAGAGACTTGTGTTTTGGGTTTGATTAAAGAATTATATTTAGAGGAATTTTAGTGAATTTATAGTATTTGATTTTGATTGGTAAAGAGAGATTGATTTTTAGATCTTTGGGAAGTTATTAAATTTGAGAATGAAGTTGAAAGGGAGTTTTATGCAGTTATTTCAAATTTAAGAGTTATGCTTTGGAAATTTGAAAATGGAATTTGAGAATGAATTATTGATGTTAATTTGAGACTTTTGATTTGGTGAAAATGAGCTTTATGAAAGAGAAATGGACTTAACTTATAATTTTTAAAAAGAGATTAATTTATTTAGTTAAAGATTCAAAAAAATAATTAATTATTAATCTAAGAGTTTTGAGAATAGGCAAATTGAGATTGAGGATTCTCTCTCTTGCTAAGATAGAAAAGTTGAGGTTGAAGATTCCCTCTCTTGTTGGACAAGATTGAGGTTAAAGATTCTCCCTCTTGTTGCTGTAGACAAGATTGAAGTTGAGGATTCTCTCTCTTGTCACATCGAAAAGTTGGATAGAAGGTTGAAAATTTCATTCGGTTCAATTCTATAATAATAATTCAATTTTTAGTCATGATTATCAAAAATTGTAATAAAAATGAGTTCAAAGACTTGCATTGATTTAAGTATGAATTGAGTTTGATTATGATTTTGAGCCTGATTGATTATGAATATTATTGAAACTACTCATAAGTCGCTTGCGCCTGGAAATGACGGTTGGTTAATCCTGCTTGTCGAGGTTGTGGTTCCGGTGTAGGGGTTGAGGTAGTCTCCCGCCTACGTTCAGATGTGAGGTTTGAGGCAATCTCCCACCCGCATCCTTTCGTGTCACAAGAGTGATCTCAAGCATTATATCCCATAAGAGAAAGTTAGGGCACTATAAGCCAGGGTGCATATTTGTGTACGTAACAGAAGGGCGATGTCTCGAGGGGATGTGTCGGGTTGGTAGTTGAACCAACAAGTGATATCATAGCCAATTAGGATAGACATTCATCATATGCATCTATGTGATATTGTTTGGGTGTGCATATTGTATTTGATTTGCTTATGTGAATATTTATGTTTAATTGCTAATTGTCATACTTGCTGTAATTATTCTTGATTGTGTTTGAACTTCATTACATGTGTTTGTGGCTGATTGGTTGGATTGTGGTGAATTGAGTGTTAATTGAGTTGTTTCGGTCATAGGCTATAACTGATTATGTGATGGGTCGGAGGCCGTGATTGGTTGTGTTTAAGCTTTAGCAAAGTATGAAAAATCAAGCTGGTTCAGCATAGATTTAATAAACTATACTTGAAACAGGTTGGTCATTCATACAGTCTAAGTAATTTTTAAGACTTTTATAAGAAAAATATGAATTTTGGATGAATAACTAATAATTTTCGAAAAGGATTCATAGACGAACAATAATCACTATAATTGAAACCAATTCTTTTCTTTATACATATCTTCTTATATGACAATTTTTAAACCTTCTACTAAGAATTTGCGAGAATGATGTTCTCACCCCTTATAAATTTTTCTTTTTAGGATGGACAAAGAAGCTTATGAAGAGATCCTTACATTTTTTCTCATACAATATTGTTGTATTAGCTTAATTACTATTTCTCCTCTGCCTTTAATATTATAATTTTGTAAAGAGGGATAGGAGTTGCGATAATAATATTCGTAAGTTATTTATATAAAGAACTTTTATTATTATGTATATGTATCTTAAGTGTTATATCTGGTTTGTATGTATGTATGTTTTCAAGAAAAAAGTATTTTCGGTTTTTCAAAATAAAAGTTTATACGGTTTCAATTTTTAAAAGTTTCCTATCTTATTATATATATATGTATGAAAGTCGTCGTAATATCTATTTTATCAAAGTAATATAGTCGGAAGCGTAACATTTTGGTAGCAAGGGTAGGTGTTACAGATAGGACCAAGAGACAAGGAGTCCTGGTGGTAGAATACGAGTGTACAAAAAAAGATAAAGGCAAAAAGGGAGTGCTTTAAAGAGTGGTTTTTGTACCGCAATACAGATAATTGAAAAAAATATAAGGCGACTAAGAAAGAGACAAAAGTGGCTGTAAGTGGTTTTTGACCAAGAGCATATGAGGGTCTCTACCAGTCTTTAGACACGAAGGAAGGAGAAAAAGGTATATATAGAATCGCAAAGAGCCACGAAAGAAGAACGAGAGACTTGTATTAGGTTAAGTGCATAAAGGATAAAGGCGGAGAGGTTTTGGCTCAAGATGAGAAAATCAATGAAAGGTGGAAGAGCTATTTCTACGAGTTATTTAATGAAGGATAGAAGACTTTTTCAAGCCTTGATCAGTTATGCACGAGGTAAGAAGATCAAAACTTTGATTACTATCGAAGGATTCGATAATTCGAGGTAAAAAGGCTCTAAAGCGGATAAAAATGGCAGGGTAGTAGGACCCGATAATATTCCGATTGAAGTTTGGAAGGACCTTGGGGAGAAATGCATTAGTTAGTTAACGAAGCTTTTTAATGAGATTTTAAGATCAAAGAAGATGCCAGATGAGTGGAAAAAGAGCACATTGGTACCTATCTACAAGAATAAAGGGGATATACAGAGTTACAAAAACTATAGAGGGATTAAGTTCATGAGCCATACCATGAAGTTACGGGAAAGAGTGATAGAATGGAGGTTGAGACAAGAGACACAAATAACAAAAAATCAATTTGATTTTATGTCAGGAAGATCCACCACTGAAGCTACATACCTGTTAAGAAA
Source organism: Arachis hypogaea (assembly GCF_003086295.3). Classification (NCBI taxonomy): domain Eukaryota; kingdom Viridiplantae; phylum Streptophyta; class Magnoliopsida; order Fabales; family Fabaceae; genus Arachis; species Arachis hypogaea. The sequence goes on from NC_092036.1 coordinate 107,843,498, forward strand.
GATGATGGAGAGATATCGTAGTAATAAAAGGAATCTACATATGGTGTTCATTAATTTGAAAAAAGCGCATGATAAGGTTCCAAGGAAGGTCTTATGGAAGGTTTTGGAAAGGAAGAGAGTAAGGATTGCATATATTTGTGCAATTAAAGACATGTATGATGAGGGCTACAACTAGTGTGAAGATTCAAGGTGGTGTGACAGAGAAATTTTCTATTGATATAGGATTACACCAGAGATTATTCTTAAGTCCATACATTTTCACATTAGTCTTAAAAGTACTCATAGAGCATATTCAAGAGCCTATGTCATGGTACATGCTTTTTGTCGATGATATCGTTCTTAAGGGAGAGTCAAGGGAAGACCTAAATACAAAGTTAGATTTATGGAGAGAAACTCTAGAAGTGTATAGTCTGTGCAAAAGCGATAACAAGATAGAATATATGGAATGTAAGTTCGGCTAACAAAGAAAAAATCCTAATACAGAGGTGAAGATTGGAGAAAACATCCTACGAAAAATTAAAAGTTTTAAGTATTTTGGGCACATCATACAGGATAATGGAGAGATTGAATAGGATATAAATCATAAGATCCAAGCAGGTTGGTCAAAATGGTGGAGTGCGTTTGATTTTATATGTGACAAAAAAGTGTCTTTAAAACTTGATGGTAAATTCTATCGCACTGCTATCAGACAGGCTATGCTTTATAGTATATAGTGTTGGGCGACCAAAGGGAGGCACGAACATAAGTTAAGTGCGGCAGAGATGAAGATGTTAAGATGAATAAATGGTCATACGCGATTGGATAGAATAAGAAACGAAAATATAAGAGAAAGGGTTGGAGTAACACCTATTGTGGAAAAGATGGTAGAATCGCGTTTTAAGTGATTTTGACATGTGAGAAGAAGACCAATAGAGTACCCAGTCAGGTGGGTGGATGAAATGGAAGATGGGTAAATGGTGAAAGGTAAAGGAAGACCTAAAAAGATCATACATAAGGTGGTCAAACAAGATCTACATGTAAACGGTCTCTCTGTAGACACGATACATGATAGAGTTTAATAGCGTCATTTGATCTATGTAGTCGACCTCACCTAATGAGACAAGACATTATTGTTGTTATTATTAAGAATAATAAAAAAAACTCTAAACTTTTTTATTATAAAAGTTCTAATATAATGTTATATCATTCTCCTAAATTCTGAACCTTTATTTTTCATATTTTTTCTTTAAAAGTTTCACTCGTAAACACATTTTTATACCCAAATTTCAATAATAAAATGATGGGTTTAATATTATTTTGGTTCTTAATAATATTTTAGTTGAAAATTATAATAGTCTTAATTTTTTTTTAAAAATCGTTTCTAATATTTTTAAGATGATGAAACCTTTAGTATCATTTTTCTCAGCTTCCAAAATTATCTCACTCTTCTTCACCTCATTATCAATTTATCACTACAATCATCATTACCCCATATTAACATCATCCTGACCAGTGGCCACCACTACTACCATAAATGGTCATAACCATATTAGTTAGAATCTCGATTTAACTTTTAAAATCTTCTGATATTACGATTTTAAATGAGTTTATCGATTTTATGAAATTTGTACTAAATCTGACGATTTTATAATTTAAATCTTGTTAAAATTTTACATTTTACATTTTTTATTTATTTTTTCGATTTCACATAAAATTTCGATTTTCTCTACCTTGCTCATAACCACTTTGACTACAACCACGCTCACTACTGAAGCCGTCACTACCAAGTCATGTTGATGGTAATGTTAGTAGTGATTGGGGTTATATTAGATAAGAGAAAGAGAGAGAAATTAAAGTTGAAGAAATGATATATGAAATTGTAAGAGAATAATGAAAGTATTAGTAGAAACAAAAGACTTAAAGTTTAATTTCAAAAGCATTAGACCCAAGTTTGAGTTGATTACAATTTTGAGGGATGATAATTGTGTATGTGAAAATTTGGAGTCGATTACGTGCATGCTCTATGAGTGGAGATCTAAGTGTTTTAGATGTTGAAAATTGGTGTAAGGCTTAGGCCATTGATGTATTTTGCTGTCTTTTGTAATCTCCCTTGAGAGGGTCGAAAACTTGAAATTAAACTACTTAAAAAAAAAAGACACAATTTTGAGTAATAAAAAAATTTAGGAACTATTTTTATTTTCAACTCAAATTTTTAGAATGCGTTTGTAAAGAAGATTAAAATGGAAAGATAGAAATTGAATTAAATTTTTGTGGTATAAAATATATTTGATTGAGTTATATTTTAATATTATATTTAATTTAAGATAAATATGAAAATTGAGGTATAAATTTAAAATTAAAAAAATTATTAAAAGAGAGGATTTTTAAAAAATATATTATAGAAGTTTCGATCTTTATTTCTAAAAATTTTAATTTTTTATATTTTCATCATTTTTTAGATTTATTGAAGGAACTAAAATTTTATATTCTAAGAATAAAATTTAGTTTTAATTTTTTATCATCGTGCACAATACTTAATCCTCCAAATTTTAGTCTCCGTTTCTAAAAATAAAAGTAATTGTAGGTAGGTGAAAAAATAATGTACTTTACCCTAAGATATTCGTATCAACATCATAGACAAAATAACTGTACACCCATGCCTTATTTAATTTTTCTTTTCCACCAAGTACAGTAGAGATGACCAAAAGCCTAAAACTGATGAGTGATGATAGAATCTTATAAGTTTTAAGAGTACATATAGGATATCAGCTTGATAACACGTGCTTGCACAACATCTTTCGCATTGTACAAGAATCTGGCTTTGATCGTTTTGGACCTTCCATTTAAGGCAAACTAGCAGTTTTACTCATAAAATATGTCCAAATTAAACTTTAAATTCAATCACAGGGCCGCTTTTTTTTTTGTGTTGGAGTTTTAGTCGTGTTTCTTAGCAATATGAAAATTTAGTATGTTTTTCTTTTGTATGGATACCACAAATTTAAAAATTAGATTTGTGGTTTTTAATATTTTTTAAATATAAGTTTGAAAATTAGATTTATATTGTAGTGTTATAATTTTTTTTTAAATATACTAATCGAATCTTCTGATTTATTTGAGAACGAAAATATTTTATCTCACTACAAATCAGACTCTTCGATTTATGTATTATAAAAATTCGATCTTTTGATTTCTCAAATCTGAGAGTCCGATTTATTATTTAAAATAAAAAAATTAAATTCATATTAAAAAAATCAATTAACTATGATATTAAATTACATACATTTTTTTTATTTCTAAAAAAATTAGGCTCATAGGGCAAGTTCCTTTTCTAAAATTTAGCAAATTGTATTGCTTGTGTAAAGAAAAAACGGGGATAAAATATTGATCTTTTTTAATAAGACAAACAACTATAAATGTGAGATAGATAGATATTAATTTGAAAAGACATGGTTGATGAAATTTAAGTAATATTATGAAGTACAAGCGAGTAGCTACCTAAACGGAAAGAGAACACAGCACAAACCATTAATTCATACACTTTCCTTTAGCTTTGAATTTCCGTCGTTCTGCATGGATTAGTAGACAACACGTACGTAGCACTTAAAGAGGCAAGTATTGTACAGTAGGCAACTAATTAAATCCATGTGTACCGAAGCTACTACATTTTACTTCTGAAATAAGTAAGGCTAATTTTTTTTATATCGATTAAATTTATGTGTAATATATTGTTATTGAAAAATTAGATATTTTTTTTTGGTATGGTGTTTTATTTAAATCGGACGGTCCGATTTGTTTGAAAAAAAAATAAACTACAAATCAAAGGGTTCGATTTGTATTTTTTATTTTTTTAATTTTTTAAAATACAAATCGGACGGTCCGATTTTAACATTAATTTTTTTTTTATTTTCGAAATCATAAATCGGACCGTCTAATTTGTGATTGTTTGTTTAAAAAAGAAAATAATACAAATAAATCGGTGCCTCCGATTTATATATCCACAACTTTTTGTTATACACCTCTCTCTCTCTTACACATAAAAAATAATAAGCGAATAAGTAACACTAGTTCAAAATAAAAATATTTTAATAGAAGTCAGCTCAAAATAATTAAAAATTAATTATTGCTAAAATAATTAAATAATATTAAATATAATAAATGTGTAAAGATAATCTGAATCAATTAATTGTAATTACTTTTAAATTTTTTGTATTTTCTATAATACATAATGTAATCTAACTCTAACTCATGGTATTCAACTCTATGACGAATTTTATAATTTTTGACACTTGACAGAATTTTCTCGTACTTTATAATAATTGTTTAATTTAAGAGAAAGTATGGGTTTTGAAATATTATGCGGATTCCACACCCTAAACCAGATTCTATGTCTCAAAGTTCTTATTGTGCCATTGCCTCCAAGTTTTCAATACAATAAATTGAGGATTTGGAGATGATCTTCCAAAGTTTTCAATCACATTTCCAAGCTTACTATACAACTTTGTCACCTTGACCTTAATTTTTTTTTTGGACATTGAAACAACACTTTTAAATAAATCTTCATCATTCCATATCACAAACGAATCATACTTCACAAAATTTGATCTAAGAACAACAAAAATCTTGTAAATCAATTTATTCATCACTTACTTCATTTTATAAACTCCAACATTTTGTAGTATACTATTTTGTATTTTTATAAAATTGGTAGATGAACAAATGAAGACATTAACTGGATCTTTGCTAGTAAATATGATTTTCTTTATGAAATTTTCTTAATTTTCCCTTAGCTTAATGACGAATAAAAGCTAAAAAAATTTTGATAAGACATTTCAGAGAGTTAAAAAACTTTGATCAAACACAAATGTTACACAATCTCTTATAGGCATGTAATACTTAGAGTATCCACCACTAAATCGTTGTTATTTAAAACGAATTAAATATATGTCTTTACTAAATCGTTGTGACCCAAACTAATTTAGTATGTGTTATTAAACCGTATAGAACGAATTATGAGTGTCTTCCTCCATGCTAAATTGTCCTGGCATAGCACAATTATAATTTTTCTTTAATGGTAAATCGTTTTTACAATTTACTAGTATATAATGCATTAGTAAATTCGTTGTAGGTTACAACTATTTTTATGATATGAATAAATGAAGTCAATTCAAGAAAGGGTGCGGCCAACGGTCGCTGAAGATGCATGGACGAGACGAGCATTCGACGTCGCTGGAGAAATCCGACGCAAAGTGGAGGAAGATGGCATGAGTTTGGTGTCGAATGTTGTAGGGTTAACCGCCCAAGAACGCAATTTCACGCCGCCTAAATACTTTCATTCTTTCGTTGCGATCTACTCTCTTACAATGTCTTCTTGAAGAATAACTGTGTTGAAGGTCATCATTCTTAGTTACAGCGGGTTCGTCTCTCAATTTTGCCATGTATGGCATAGAATAAAGCCATAATTAGGACGTCTCCATTTTTTAAAATGGATTATCTCAATTTTTTTAATAATTAAGAAATAAAGTGTGATTTTTTATTATTAATTTTATAAATAAGACTAAAATTAATTATGAAAGAGAGAATAATAAAAGATTAGAAATCACACTTTACATTTTTTTATTTTTTTTAACAATTGAAGAGATCTATTCTCTCATTTTCAACAAGTCCTCTTTGTTTTTTGTATTATTTTTATATAATAATATGAAATTATTAATTTTACCTGAAATTAATAATTAATAGTTATTGTATAAAAATTTTGTTAAATTATTTAAATTATTTAATAATTTTTAACTATTAACTTCACGTGAAGTTCAACGCACTTTTTTTACCATAATACGGTTCACCGAATCACCGCGCAAGGCAAGTTAGGCAACTTCAATTTTCTGTCCTTCCCTAGTAAGATTAGAAATTGGGTTTCGATCTTTCAATGCAACTTTATTTTGTGACACCAAAATGCACATTAACCACATATCAATTCCACTTGGTAATAACCAACTATAATAATCGATATATATTATTATAGTTGTCAAAATCGAAGATGTTAATACATTCTCTTGAATAAAATCACTGCATCAAATTGGGCAACGTCTGTTTTATTTATTTTGTTTAAAATATACTCTAATATTAAAAAAGAAATTTGTCTGCATTAATATAGTTCACTTATTTTTTTTAATTTATTGAAACCAATAGTTTAACCACGCCCACCAATATTTTAAAAAATATTCCGAAAAATATTTTTGTTAAATAATATTTTTTTGAAAAATCTTTTACAAAAATAATAATAATTTATATTTAAATATTTTATATAAAAAATTTTTTATCTATTAATTATATTTTGATAAAATAAGATAAAAATATTTTTTTGTTAATTTATTATGTAAATTTTTTTTAAAATATCTTTTAAAAAAATATAAATTATAATTTTTTAAAAAAATTATTTTTTATTTTTTAATATTTTTATTTTTATTATTAAAAATTTATCAAATACAATAAAAAAAATTTTATATTAATTTTTTTTTATTAATTTAACGACACTCAAACAAACACGATTAAATTAGAGTGACCAAAGTAAAAAGAGTTCCCAGTTTCTTTCCACATGGTGGATTCTTGTCAAAGTCATACAAGGTTTGCCTATAGCCTACAACCTACAGCCTACAGCCTACATCACATGTGCTTAGGAAAGTGATTGAAATTAAAATGGAATTGACTATTCTAGAGGCTTCTTTCATGTTTCTTTATTAAATTAAAATTTAAAGAAAGCTTAAAAGTCATTATAATTTATTATAAAAAAATGTTTGATAATAAAAAAATTTAGGTTAAAATCAGTTAAAATTTATTTTATTTATTAAATAAAATAAATTTTAGTTATTTTTTTATTTTTTAATATTTTTATTATTGTTGGTTTTCAATTAGCGTATATTTTATATAGGCTAAAATATATTATTAATTATCTACTAAACTAAAGAAATTAAATTAATAATTAAAAATTATAGTTAAAAAAATAAATTTTAATAATCTTCTAATATTTCTTATATTTAAATTTAGCAACATAATACGTGGCAAAAAAAAGTAAAAAAAATTAATTTTAAATTTAATACTTTAATTTTTAACAAAATTTTAATCGAACAAAGAGAATGAGTATCTACAAATTAAAAAATAATTTGACACTTAAATTAGTATAAGAATAATAATAAACTCTTTTTAAAAAATAATCTTAAATCAGTCTCTTACTTCTTTTCTTTAGATTTATCCCTTTATAAAATTAGTTTATGTCATTAGTTCTTATCAATCATAACTTATAATCGTGTTAATAATAAAAATTAAAGACGTTTGAAAATGGTTTATGTAATATAATATTAATTTTCAATTTGTAATCTATAACAAGTATATTATAGTCCTAAAATTAATTTGATAATATTTTAATAAAACAGGTTGATGTTTTAATGATAAAGTAAATCGGCATTTGATTATGGTCATGAAGCTCGCAAGATCAAGTGTCTGTTATACCCCGGTGCATTTTATATAAATTATAGAGTTCATCGTACCTTCGGCGAACTCTATAATTTATATAGAGTTCGACGCATTCCCGACGAACTCTATGATGAGTTCGGCATAGTATATATACCTAGTGGGACCATTTGCTTTTGTTAATTTTTTTTCAATCTCTCTTTCAAATTTATTCTGTTCCTCATTTTTTTTTGTCTTTTCGATGCTTGTAAAGTTCATTGTGGACGACATTTTCAGTTTCAGGTCAGTAAATAATAGGTTATGTAAATCATGTTGCTTGTATGCGAAGTTTGTATTCGTAGGTTTTGATGAATGACAAACCAACAAACGACATGAAAGACAAACCTACAAACAACTTGGATGAACAAGCATGTTGAAAGATCAACCAACATTCAACGTTGAGGAATGAAGAGTTGAAAGCAACACAACAACAACAAGAAACTCAAGTCCACAACATTTGAAGACAAGTATAGTGTCTTAGGACTTAGGTAACTTCTTGTTAAGAACCAATTGCTAAATTTCTCAACACACACTCACAAAATATTTTGATGCACATCTTGCAACTCGATGCTAGCCAAATGGTTTAAAACTTGTTTTTCAAAGGTACAAAAGCATAGGAATTGACTCCAACAAGTTTGAGATCAATCCTAAGTATTTTAAAGTGATTTTAAGCCATTCTTTAAGGTTTGCATCGATGCACACTCATCTTGCATCGATGCAAAGCATGCGACGACCTGTTGAATCGATGCAAAGATGTTTGCATCGATGCAACCTAGCTGAAAATTCAAATTTCAGCTTCAAAGACACATTTGCATCGATGCAAAGTGTTATGCATCGATGCAAATAATTCAAAAACATAAAAAACGGCTAGTTTTGACAAAAAGGCTCCATCCCATTAACTCCCCAATGTTTCTAAGGTTTGGGGAATCTATAAATAGATGGATTGAAGCCTTATTTCAGTGATTTTGATTTTTTGAAAACTATATTGTTCATATTCTTTCATTCTACATTTTTTTTAAGGTGTTATAATACACAATTTGAGAGAGCAATATCAATTGGTTCAATAGTGCTAAACTTGTAATCATACACTCTTCTAGAGAGTACTCATTTCATCTCAACAATTCTTTGAGAATTGTTTTCTTGTACACTTTGTAAATTGGAGTGTGATCTCCAAGGTTGAGTTAAGAGTTATAAACACTATAGTCGGTGAGGATACCAAAGAGGTATACTAAGTACTCAAGGCAAATCTTAGAGAAGGTATCTCTAAGTGGAGTGGGTTAGTATACGAGTGGTGATCATATACCGTGAGGTGTTAGAAACTAAGAACTCGGATTGTAAAAGGTTTTGCGCGAGCACCTTGAAGCTTGGCAATAGTGGAACTTCTCAATTGCGATTGAGAAAGAAAGTGGACGTAGGACAAGGATTGTGCCGAACCACTCTAAATAGCGTTTGCATCTCTCCAAACTCATCGCTTCAATATTATTGTCTTTTACCTTTGAGCAAATAAATTGTGATCGAAAAGTAGCTTCGTAAGTACTTAAGGAGTAGCTTAAGCCCGATTGGTGAAAAGCTTGATCAATTTATTTGAGTTGGTGTCTATTGGAAAGTAAAAGCTCCTTATAAATGCTTAGCAATTGAGTTAAGCTCTTGGAAAAATACTAGTACAATAACACTTTTGTATATTGTCTTTAACTTTCGCAAAAAGATTCATTGTTGTTGCAATACTCAATTCACCCCCCCTCTTGAGTAATTGTGCATAGGTTCTACAAGTGGCATCAGAGCTTAACCCTTTGAAAGACTTAACCGTTTAAGGGAAAAGATCATAGCAAGCACAGGCTTTAACAACAACAACACTAGCGAAGGTAACTCAACCGCTAGACCTCCTCTTTTTAGCGGAACAAATTACTCTTATTGGAAAAATAAGATGAGAATTTGGATCCGTTCTCAAGATGTGAGAATTTGGAAAGTGATTGAGAATGGAAATCACATTCCAACAAAGACAACAAGCGCTAAAGAAGGAGAAGTCTCCGTCTCAAAGCAAGTACTGAAAGGAGAAGATGAATATAGTGACGATGATTGGAAGAAAGTGGCAATGAATGATAAAGCCATCAACTTCATTCATTGTGCACTTAACGAGCATGATTATATGAAGATCTCTACATGTGAAACCGCTAAAGAGATTTGGGATAAACTCCAAATCACTTACGAAGGAACCGACCACGTTAAAGAATCAAAGGTATTTATGTTGGTTCATGAATGGAAAAATTTTAAAATGAAAGATGAAGAGAGCATTGAAGAAGCTCTTGAAAGACTCTCCAAGATCTTCAACAATCTAAGCATTCTTGGCACAAAATACAATGATAAACAAATTGTAACCAAGGTGCTTACAAGCCTTACACCAAAATGGAACTCCAAAGTGAACGCCATTGTGGAAGGAAGGCTCTATGATCAACTTACATTTGATCAACTACGAGGTAATCTTCTCACCTATGAAATGACTATGCTAAATAGACAAAAAGGTGAAGAAAGCAAGAAGAAAAGTCTCGCCCTTAAAACAACATCACTGCAAGAAGAGAGTGATGATAATGAAGAAGAAGGAGATGAAGAATTTGCACTCTTATTAAAAAGATTCAATAAGTTTGCAATGAAGAAAAACTTCAAGAGCAAAACAAAGGTACCAAAATGCTATGAGTGTGGAGAAGTTGGACACATCAAACCCAATTGTCCAAAACTTCAAAAGGAGGACAAAAACAAGAAATTTAAGAAGAAGGAGAAAGCCTACATATCATGGGAGAACGAGGATGAATCCGACTCCGATGACGACGAGGTTGCAAATCTTTGCTTAATGGCAAGCGAAGAAAAGGTTAGTGATGACAACTCCACTTTTTTTAATTTACAAGATGAATATGATGCCTTACTTGAGGTGTACACAAAACTTACCCAAGATTATTCTCTCCTAAAGAAAAAGAATATGGATCTTTTAAAACAAAATGAGATGTTGAAAAACGAGAATATCAATCTTGGAAAAGATAAGTGTAGCACAAGTAGTGATCCATACAAATCTTGCAAAATGCATGAAAATGAAATTACAAATCTTAAGAACACTTTAGCTAAGTTCAATGAATCTTCAAAGAACTTAGATAAAATGTTGAAAAACCAAAAGCATGTTCATAATAAGGAAGGTTTAGGTTTTGAAAAAGGAAAATTTAAAAATGCTAAAACTCCTATTAGGCAACCGCAAGCTCAAAAGGCAAGCATGCCTAAAAGGAATGAAGCCTTTAAACATCTTCCTCAACATGCTTCATTTAGAAATTATAATCACAATGCATATAGATCAAAAGATGTTGCATTTAGGAAACAACCTAGGCAACCATTTAGAAACATGCATAGGATGCATAATCCAAATGTCATATGTCATTATTGTAATAAAGTAGGTCATATAGCACCCGTATGCTTTACTAGAATTAAACATATAAACTTTCGTAGTCAAGATACGAGATGGGCACCTTATGGGCATTATGCTCATACTAACCATCAAGGACCCAAATTCACTTGGGTACCTAAATCCCAATTTTAATTATTTTGTAGGTACGTGTTGGAGCTAAGGATACAAATTGGTATGTTGATAGTGGATGCTCCAAACACATGACCGGCGATGAATCAAAGTTCACCGCAATAGAGCCTACAAACGGAGGAAACGTGATCTATGGAGACAACAACACCGGCAAAGTAATCGGCGTTGGAAAAGTTGGTAAAAATCCTTCTACCTCCATAGATAATGTTATACTTGTCAAAGGTCTCAAACATAATCTCATTAGTGTTAGCCAACTTTGTGACAAAGGAAACTTAGTCACCTTTGATTTAAAATGTTGTTTGATAAAAAGGCAAGACACTAATGAAATTGTGCTAATTGGGCACCGTGTTGACAATGTATACATGATTAATCTAAACGAAGTTTCCTCAAATGATGTGAAATGCCTTGTTAGTAAAAATGATGAAACTTGGCTATGGCATCGTAGAGTAGCTCATGCTAACATGGACCATCTTAACAAGTTGGTCTCTAAAGAGTTAGTAATTGGCTTACCAAAGCTACGTTTTGAAAAAGACGTCCTTTGCGACGCATGTCAAAAGGGAAAACAAGTAAAGGCCTCTTTTAAATCCAAAAACATTGTTTCAACAACAAGGCCATTACAACTTTTGCACATGGATTTATTTGGTCCTTCTAGGACTATGAGCTTTGGTGGCAATTACTATGCTTTAGTTATTGTTGATGATTACTCTCGATTTACATGGACCTTGTTCCTAGCAAACAAGAGTGATGCATTTCGAGCATTCAAAAGATTAGCCAAAGTTATTCAAAATGAAAAGAATTTGCATATATCATCTATTAGAAGTGATCATGGTGGAGAATTTGAAAACAATCTTTTTGAAACTTTTTGTGAAGAAAATGGCATTGAGCATAATTTTTCCTCTCCTAGAACACCACAACAAAATGGTGTGGTTGAAAGGAAAAATCGTCATTTAGAAGAAATGGCGAGAACTATGCTCAATGAGGCTAATATTCCTAAGTACTTTTGGGCGGATGCGGTTAGTACCGCGTGTTATGTTATGAATAGGATTATCATTCGACCTATTCTTAAGAAAACACCGTACGAATTGTACAAAGGAAGAAAGCCAAATATTTTCCACCTTCACGTCTTTGGTTGTAAATGCTTTATTCTAAATAATGGAAAAGATAACTTAGGCAAATTTGATGCTAAGGCTGATGAAGGAATCTTCTTAGGCTACTCTTTAACTAGCAAAGCTTTTAGAGTATATAATAAACGCATCATGACTATGGAAGAAAGTATTCATGTCGCTTTTGATGAAACTAACCGTTGTTGTGCTAGAAAAGATTTTGATGAAAATGTAGAAAACTTTGATTCACTAAATTTGAATGGTGAAGACAAAGAAAAAGATTTAAATGAAGCCTCTACAAGCTCAACAAAGGATAGTGTTCAAGTTGAAGAAATTGAACCATCACAAGCACAAATAAATGCACTTCCAAAGGATTGGCGTACTTCAAAGGATCATCCTCTAGACAACGTCATTGGTGATGTTTCGAAAGGGGTAACAACTCGATCCACTTTTAGAAATTTATTTGCATATAGTGCTTTTGTTTCTCAAATTGAACCATCTACCATTGAGTCCGCAATTGATGATGAACATTGGACTATGGCAATGCAAGAGGAGCTTAACCAATTCAAACGAAATGACGTTTGGGAATTGGTGCCTAAACCAAGTAATCAAACAATTGTAGGAACAAAATGGGTTTTTAGAAATAAACTCGATGAAAATGGTACAATTGTTAGAAACAAAGCTAGATTAGTAGCTAAAGGTTATAATCAAGAGGAAGGCATTGATTATGACGAAACTTATGCTCCCGTAGCTAGATTAGAAGCAATTAGGATGTTACTTGCTTTTGCATCCTCTTATAACTTTAAACTTTATCAAATGGATGTTAAGAGTGCCTTTCTTAATGGTTTCATTAAAGAAGAAGTATATGTTGAACAACCTCCCGGTTTTGAGGATTATGAAAATCCTAATCATGTTTTTAAACTCAAGAAAGCTCTTTATGGTCTTAAACAAGCTCCAAGAGCTTGGTATGAACATTTGAGCAAGTTTTTAATAGAAAAGGGTTTTAGAAGAGGGAAGGTTGATACAACTTTATTTATCTTGATTGAAAACAAAAATATCCTTTTGGTACAAGTTTATGTCGATGACATAATATTTGGTTCAACTAACGAATCACTTTGCAAGTTTTTCTCAAACCTCATGCAAAGTGAATTTGAAATGTCCATGATGGGCGAACTCAACTTCTTCCTTGGTCTGCAAATCAAACAAGGAAAAGAAGGAACTTTCGTTAGCCAAACCAAATATTGCAAGGAACTGCTCAAAAGATTTGGAATGGACAATGCTAAGGCAATGGACACACCAATGAGCACTACTTGCTACCTTGACAAAGATGAACAAGGTAAAAGCATAGATGTAAAGAAGTATAGAGGCATGATAGGATCATTACTTTATCTAACGGCAAGTAGGCCAGATATCATGTTTAGTGTATGCATGTGTGCGAGATACCAAGCTAATCCTAAGGAATCTCACTTAAGTGCGGTAAAAAGGATTATGAAGTATCTCATAGGAACATTAAATGTTGGATTGTGGTATCCGAAAGGATCCACTTGTGATTTGATTGGTTATTCCGATTCCGATTTTGCCGGTTGCAAATTGGATAGGAAAAGCACTAGCGGCACTTGTCACTTGCTAGGAAACTCTCTTGTTTCATGGCATAGTAAGAAACAAGTAAGTGTAACCTTGTCTACCGCCGAAGCCGAGTATGTAGCCGCCGGTAGTTGTTGCGCCCAAATTTTATGGATGAAACAACAACTTATGGACTATGGACTCATGCTTGATCACATTCCTATCAAATGTGATAATACTAGTGCAATAAATTTAACCAAGAATCCGGTTCAACATTCAAGAACCAAGCATATTGAGATTAGACATCACTTCATAAGAGACCATGTTGAAAAGGGTGATGTGGTTATTGAATTTGTCGAAACTAGTAAACAACTAGCGGACATCTTCACTAAACCTTTATGTAAAGAAAGTTTTTTTTAACATCCGAAATGAACTTGGTGTCTTAGATTCTAATCAAATATGATTTGTTTGAATTCATTGTATTTATATTGCTATTTTTGTATCTCTTACTAACTTAAGCATTGGAGATATCCAATTAGCCATTGTTTTGTAGGTTTATGAGTTGATGAATGAGTGATTAATCTTGAGGTAGATTGAAGAATTTGAAGATTATAAACAATGGAGGATCAACAAATTGAAGTTTATAATGGTTTAAGTGAGTATATACATGATGGAACTCAAAGGATTGAAGAAAGAACCACCAAAGGATGAAAATTTGGTGATTTTGGGCAAAATGATGCATGTTGCATCGAAGCAACCAAGCTTTGCATCGATGCAAAGCACACGACGTGCTATGTGCATCGATGCAAAGCCTATTGCATCGATGCAAACACGACTAAATTGCACAAAAACACGTGAATTTGGCATTTTTGAGCAACACAACCCCACTTTTTCATCATCTTCAACCTCACAACTCATATCCCCACATTCAAACCTCCAAAACAAGCTCACATATAGCTTCATACAACTCACAAAACTTTGATACCCACTACAAACAAATTACATATTTGAAGTCCCCACATTCTCCTCTACAAAATCCATAAAACAAAATCATCCACAATGCCTAGAATCAAGAGAACCATCAAGAAGTCAAAAGGCTCTTCAAGTGTGGTTCCACCTCCAAATGATCATCCTTTGGCAAGGTACTTTGCTTCTAATGAAGATCTTCAATTCTATGAGGCAAGGCTCGCCGGAAGAAAGGAAATTCCTCCGAGGTATTTGGATCCGACCCTTCTTGTCATTCATAAGTTTGATACTCTTAAGGCTATTCTAGTTCATCAAGGCCTCATGGATTTTGTTCAAATTAAGAGTAAATATTATCCGGATTTAGTTGCCATAGCCTATAGTACACTCATGATTGAGATTGATGAGGAAGATGAATCAAATTTCACATTATTCTTCAAGATAGGAAGAAAGGATTATAGGCTAGATGGTGATGAGTTAGCCACCATTTGGGAATTGCCAAATCAAGGTGACTTGTTTCAAGGTGGTAAAACCCCAATTGATGAATGGGGTTATTCAAAGGACAATGCCATGCATTTGTTCAACCTTGTACAAGGAGCTCACTCCAAAATTAGTTGCAATTCAATGAGTGCAGAACATAGAACTTTGTTATATCTAGTCACCTATGTATTGCAACCTAGAATATCCGAGCATGCGAATGTAAATGATGAAGATTTGATTGTCATGTGGGCTATGATAAATGGGATTAAGATTAATTGGCCATACTTTATAGTACAACATATGATTAGGCTCAAGATGAAGGATAGGAATGGTGGATTAGGATTCCTTTGCCTATGGTCTAAAGTCTTTGATTATGTTGGTATTGATGTATCAAATGAGATTGCCAAGGAAGTACCACCTCAATCTTGTATCAACACTCATCTTCTCAACAAAATGGGAAGAAGAAATGTTGATGAACAAGGTCCTCAAGAGCAAGCTCCTCCACAAGCACCTCAAGCTCAAGAACCACCCTCCTTGGTTGATGTAATGAGAGAATTACAATCCATCAACCAAAACATCCAAAGGATTGAAGTAGAGCATGGTAGGCAACTTGAAGCACTTAATCGTCGTGTGTCTCGTGTAGATCATCGCACGGGTCGCTTGGATCGTCGTATTGATGACTTATATGAGCATTTCGGCATCCACCTACCATATGAAGAGGATACTGATGATGATGAAGACCAAGATTGATTGTCTCCTCTTCATCAAGTCACTTTTTATTGCTTTATGCTTATTTGATTATATGAATTGTTAAACTAACTCCTAGTAAGCTAAGGATTTCTATTATGATTTAAATACTTTGATATTTCCTTCATAAATAACTCAAAATAGGCTTGGTACCCCTATTTTAAGTTAATGTGCATGCCTTGATATATTTCACTTCTTTAGGGGGAATTATGCATGCTTATTATATATAAAAAGAGGAAATCAAATTCTTTTTGAAAGGGGGAATATCTCATCCTTGAGAAATTGAACTTAAAAAAAAAAATTCATTGTTTTATGCATGCTTCTATGACACATTTCAAACTCCCTTCTTTTTGATAATGTCAAAAGGGGGAAGAAAAGTTTGAGGATATTTGAAGTTTTGAACTTTTGAAAAAGAAGAAGTTTGAGGATTTGAAAAGAAGAAATAAGTTTGCGAAATAATGTTTTCAAAAAGACTTCCGCTAAGCAAAAACTTTGATATCTAAATCGTTTTCTTTGATAAACGCCCTTTAAAGGAACAAATGCACATATTAGGGGGAACTCCTGCAAATTTTTTTTGTGAAGTCTTCTCCAAAGCTTTCTATAAAACAAAGTGCATTATTGTTGCTTTCAAAATCATTTATAAATGCATATCCTCAAAATTGGTTTGTCATTATCAAAAAGGGGGAAATTGTAAATCATGTTGCTTGTATGCAAAGTTTGTATTCGTAGGTTTTGATGAATGACAAACCAACAAACGACATGAAAGACAAACCTACAAACAACTTGGATGAACAAGCATGTTGAAAGATCAACCAACATTCAACGTTGAGGAATGAAGAGTTGAAAGCAACACAACAACAACAAGAAACTCAAGTCCACAACATTTGAAGACAAGTATAGTGTCTTAGGACTTAGGTAACTTCTTGTTAAGAACCAATTGCTAAATCTCTCAACACACACTCACAAAATATTTTGATGCACATCTTGTAACTCGATGCTAGCCAAATGGTTTAAAACTTGTTTTTCAAAGGTACAAAAGCATAGGAATTGACTCCAACAAGTTTGAGATCAATCCTAAGTATTTTAAAGTGATTTTAAGCCATTCTTTAAGGTTTGCATCGATGCACACTCATCTTGCATCGATGCAAAGCATGCGACGACCTGTTGAATCGATGCAAAGATGTTTGCATCGATGCAACCTAGCTGAAAATTCAAATTTCAGCTTCAAAGACACATTTGCATCGATGCAAAGTGTTATGCATCGATGCAAATAATTCAAAAACATAAAAAACGGCTAGTTTTGACAAAAAGGCTCCATCCCATTAACTCCCCAATGTTCCTAAGGTTTGGGGAATCTATAAATAGATGGATTGAAGCCTTATTTCAGTGATTTTGATTTTTTGAAAACTATATTGTTCATATTCTTTCATTCTACATTTTTTTAAGGTGTTATAATACACAATTTGAGAGAGCAATATCAATTGGTTCAATAGTGCTAAACTTGTAATCATACACTCTTCTAGAGAGTACTCATTTCATCTCAACAATTCTTTGAGAATTGTTTTCTTGTACACTTTGTAAATTGGAGTGTGATCTCCAAGGTTGAGTCAAGAGTTATAAACACTATAGTCGGTGAGGATACCAAAGAGGTATACTAAGTACTCAAGGCAAATCTTAGAGAAGGTATCTCTAAGTGGAGTGGGTTAGTATACGAGTGGTGATCATATACCGTGAGGTGTTAGAAACTAAGAACTCGGATTGTAAAAGGTTTTGCGCGAGCACCTTGAAGCTTGGCAATAGTGGAACTTCTCAATTGCGATTGAGAAAGAAAGTGGATGTAGGACAAGGATTGTGCCGAACCACTCTAAATAGCGTTTGCATCTCTCCAAACTCATCGCTTCAATATTATTGTCTTTTACCTTTGAGCAAATAAATTGTGATCGAAAAGTAGCTTCGTAAGTACTTAAGGAGTAGCTTAAGCCCGATTGGTGAAAAGCTTGATCAATTTATTTGAGTTGGTGTCTATTGGAAAGTAAAAGCTCCTTATAAATGCTTAGCAATTGAGTTAAGCTCTTGGAAAAATACTAGTACAATAACACTTTTGTATATTGTCTTTAACTTTCGCAAAAAGATTCATTGTTGTTGCAATACTCAATTCACCCCCCCTCTTGAGTAATTGTGCATAGGTTCTACAGGTTAGTTAGAGTTAATTTTTTTAGCTTACTTAGAGTTATTTTTTTTAGCTTAGTTAGATTTACTATTTACATGTTAGAGAAAATTATTAGTTATAGTTTGCATGTTAGTTAGAGTTACAGATTTACTATTTAGATGTTAGTTAGACTTATTGTTAACTGTTTTTATGAGTGTTGTTCCCGACCTAGATGACAGACAGTCACAGACGAAGTGGACTATGAATCTCACTTGGTTCCACAACACGGTTTGTGGAGAGCTGGAGCAGGATGCCACAGAGGAGCGCCTGTTGAGGAACACGAGAGGGTACATCATGCAGTTGATAGGGGGTATCCTATTCCCAGATGCATCTGACTCTCAGGTGCACATAAGGTGGCTCCCCCTACTGGAGGACCTTGAGACGTGTGGCTGACTATCGTAGGGCTCGGCTGTACTGGCATGGCTGTACCGCCAGATGTGTCGGGCCATGGAGCATGGTCAGCGCAATTTGGGTGGGTGCATTTTTTTTAGCTTAGTTAGATTTACTATTTACATGTTAGAGAAAATTATTAGTTATAGATTGCATGTTAGTTAGAGTTACAGATTTACTATTTAGATGTTAGTTAGACTTATTGTTAACTGTTTTTATGTTAGTTAGATTTTTTATGTTATTGTTTTTAAGTATAGTTGTTGTTTATTGTCTATAACATGTTAATTAGTATAATAAAGTAAATTGTTAGTTAGTTTAGTCAGAATAATTAGTTTAAGGTGTGAATCAAAAGATAATTAGTGGAATAATGAATAAGGTTAAGTTAGACTAGAAAGGAACTTAATTAGTAAAATTTAGGGTTCAGTTAGTTATTTATTAATTAATTAGTTAGTTGACAGCGTCAGTTAGTCGGGCAGGATTAGAATTACTATGTTTATAAGCTGTTTTGGATTTAAATATTTTTTTAAATAATTTAGTTAACGTAAAAAGAACTTAGTTTAGTGTGTGTAATTTCATTTTACTAGATTATGTTTAGATGGAGTAGCAGTTATTGAGTTATGAGGGTGAGATGTACAGATTGGATCACGCTGAGCACATTGTTGGTAGACTTGATCGAGTGGTACACTTTTTTAACTATTTTTTATTTTATTGTAATTAAAAAGCAGTGAATTTGTTATTTTATGTGTTCACCGTCACCTTTTTTTTATTTTTTGTTTTTGTTTGGTAGACGCCTTGGATCTTGCGCACCAGGCGGAATTTGATGACATGGCCGCTGGAGCAGATTAGGCCATATCTCAGACGAGCCGGGTTTGAGTATGTGGCCTATATGGTCGAGTTCGAACACGATTGGCCGCTTGCCTCGGCTTTGATAGAGAGGTGGAGGCCTGAGTCTCACACGTTTTATCTACCGTGTAGGAAGATGACTATCACCCTCCAGGACGTGGCCTATCAGCTGGTACTTAGGATCGACGCTGATCCTGTGAGTGGATACATTGGTGGGTGGGAGCAGCACTATCAGAGACAGACCATTGAGGAGTTATGTGAGCAGATTTTGAGTGTTGTTCCCGGCCTAGATGACAGACAGTCACAAACGAAGTGGACTATGAATCTCACTTGGTTCCACAACACGGTTTGTGGAGAGCTGGAGTAGGACGCCACAGAGGAGCGCCTGTTGAGGTACACAAGAGGGTACATCATGCAGTTGATAGAGGTATCCTATTCCCAGATGCATCTGACTCTCAGGTGCATATCAGGTGGCTCCCCCTACTGGAGGACCTTGAGACGTGTGGCTGACTATTGTGGGGCTCGGCTGTACTGGCATGACTGTACCGCCAGATGTGTCAGGCCTTGGAGCATGGTCAGCGCAATTTGGGTGGGTGCGTCAGCCTGCTGCTATCCTGGGCTTATCACCATATTCCGCTTGTATTGTCCGAGGGCTTTGATACTCGTCGATTTTCTCTGATGGAGAGATATTATTATAATACTTATAATAACCCTTCATGTTATTATTTCTTAGTTAATTAAGTTGAGCGATAAAATAATATTATGGTTGGCATTGTAGGTGGGTTCAGTACCGGACGGACAATGCCAGAGGCGAGAGTAGGCTTAGGCATTATAGGCGTACCTTGAATGGGATTAGGATGCTGAATGTAAGTGATTAATATTTAAGTTTACATATTTAACTTTAATTTACTTTAATACCTATTTCATTTGAAATTTGAATGTCGTCATTTATATGCGTTTTGTGAACAGGTTGAGTGGACATCGTATGCTGACCCACAACTGGTTGGTCTAGTTCCACCGGCAATAGCTGAGGCAGAGGCCTTGGCGCCAGTTGTTTGTCCGCTGATTTGCTTTGCTATCGTCGAGTGGCATTAGGTGGATTGGGTAGTATGTCAGTTCGGTGGCCTGCAGCACATTTCGACTAGGCCACTATACATTGAAGACATGCACATGTTGGACGGTCGGTTTGGGGGCGGTGAGTGGTTCCCGCAGCTGCTTGGTGGTTGGCATAAGTTGTGGGATGCTCGGGTCCACCATCGACTGCCTATACACCATCATATAGAGCTGCGTCCATCCCTCCTATATATGAATTGGTACCTGCAGTGGGCGCACATAGAGTTAATCGGTCTAGGTGACCAGCACCTAGTGGCGGCTGGAGTTATGCCAAAGGACCTGCCCATCCACCATCCACTTGCTCCAGATCTGCATCAGCCGAAGGATGGTCACCTTCCGGAGATGAGGCCAGCTGCAGGAGGAGGTAGAGGTAGGGGGCGGGGGAGAGCCAAGGGGAGAGGTAGATGCGGTGCAGGGCGTGGGAGGCAGGGTGGTGACAAGACTCCCCACGATAGAGACCCCGTCAGCCCACCAGCTCACCAGGCCGAGGATGCAGGCTAGACGGTTGGGTTTGTTTCAGGACTCATACTCAGAGACTACTTGTCCTTGAGACCCCCTGTGTCACATCACTCAGAAGTAGGGACCAGTCAGCAGAGACAGAAGCCGAAGGCTAGTGTTCATTTTGATATTGGGGAAATAGCTTGACTTAACAAGAGCTATGATCGGCAAATTACGGAAACCGTTCATAACATTGTTAATACACTCAGAGATATTGGTCTTCATGTGACCAAATCAACGACCCTCATCAGCATACTGTGTCCACTGGGACCGTGGTATTTCTTTAATCCAGTTTGTGATTGCTACATTTTCTCCCCTTAGCCGGCCAAAATAATGAGCAAACTCACGCTGCGACTTTGAATACGCTGCATTAATCAGAACCTTCTTCAAGTCTTTGTTCTTAAAGTGAGTCATGAAGTTGGCTGCAATGTGTCTTGTACAAAACGCCTGGAAGGCGTGAGGTGGTTTCCATAAACTCCCTTTGGCGTTCAGCGCACCATCAATGGATTTATGTTTGTCTGAGATCACTAAGACCTCGGGTTATGGTGTGACATGCTCCCGCAGATACGACAGAAAGAATGACCATGCCTCCTTTGTCTCACCCTCAACAATGGCAACTATAATAGGCAAAATATTTGCGTTGCCGTCTTGAGCTATGGCCATCAGCAAGGTCCCACTGTATTTACCATATAAGTGAGTTCCATCAATGAAAATAAGTGGCTTGCAATGCTTGAAAGCCTTAATGCACGTTGGAAATGTCCAAAAGACCCGATGAAACATGACAGTGTCAGTGGAACCAGGACATGGTTGAGTCACTAGTGTACCCAAGTACCTAAAGAGACATATTTAGTTGGCTTATTGTACACGTCTGACTTTTTTAGTAGTGAATAACCGAATTTGAAATAAATCTTACTAGGCAAGTACATCTGCATAGCGAATAACCAACGAGAAAGCTCATTGTATGACTCCTCCTAATCACCATATATTCTAGCAATGACTCTTTGTTTGCAAGCCAAACCTTTCTATAGGACGCCTTGTAACCAAAGTGATTCTTCACACCTCCTTGGAGAACCATTATGCTGATTGTTGGATCGGCTTTGACCATCGTGAAAATGTGTTGCGCAATCACCTTCGAATCCAACCTACCATGGTCTTGTCCCATCAAAGTTTGCATGCAAGTATGAAACCCAGTGTATCTTCTCACCTCCCACTTTTCTTGCTTTCGGCGATATGATATGAGTATGCACCAATTACAACCGAGTCTGAACTGGATACATTGTGCATTGTACCTTAACTGGTCACTCTTTACTATTTTGTACTCCGCAACCCTCTTGATGCTGTACTGCTTAACTGTCAACAGGACTTCTTCTTTGTTCTTAAATTGTTGTCCAACCTCAAACTCATCGCTTAGATCCTCATCAGGGCCTCCTTGGGTAAACGGCCGATCTGAATTCATTGCATCGAGATTCAACCTCGTGAAATGATCCGGCCGGTCATGTGGTCGAGAAATGGCAGGTTATGTCAGAGCAATCTGTATGTCAACATAGAAGTTCATCTCTTCTTCCTCATCACCATCATCAGGAATTTCAGGTGGTTCTTCCTTAGCATCGTCTCTGTCATCGGGGTTAACTTCATACTGATCCATCATCGGATCTCTTATAGCAGAACCATCATGACTTTTAACATCATCGTCCATTAAGTCGACATTACGAACTTCAATATTAGAGCCCTCCTAACTACCCTCAGGTGGCATATTTTGATCCACCATAGTTCTTCTGATAGTTCGTCTAACAGCTCCACTCGACGAACTATCATTGACAGTATCTGCAGATGATCCTCGGCCACCCACCTTAACGAGATACACAAATAATTTCAACAGATGAATATTTGTCCATCGATTGTGCCACGACCTTATAAGCCGTACGTTCTCGTTGTCGCGCAAACGGTACCTAATTCAAGACAATAGAAATATTTCTCACAACCGTGCTTTGATAAATATAATAGTAACAGAGACAATACAATTGTAATATACCTTTTATAAAATAAACTGCCATCTACTTTCATCGGATATCTGTAGTAAAAATTTTCACCCTTTTTGCCTCTTGCTGCCCGATGAAATACAATATCAAATTCTTCAAAACTATTAAACTATTGACTTCCGGTGTTATATAGGTAATTATTGTTTGTCCCGATCTAAAAACGATAGAACCTTCTTCGTCCTACACAATTTCACCATCGTAATGAATGGATATCAATAGATTCCTTGACATCATAGAGAAAATATCAACAATGAGAGAAAGAAAATGAACAATGAAATTGTGGTTTTGTGATAAGCTCTTCAACATATATGATTTTATTTTGGAAACCTAACATATAGTTCGCCGAAGGGTGCAAAAAACTCTATAATTTATATAGAGTTCACCGGGGGTACGGCGAACTTGATCTTATTACAAAAAAAATTGTATTCTGGAAAATAAAGCTTAAATATCTTGTTTGGGAAATTATTTAATTTTTTTATTTTATTTAAGAAAAAAATCCTATTCTAAGGGAATAGAAACTGTTAAGATGAAGGATTAAAAAACGTGAGTGGCGTGGATTAAAACAATGAATAGTTTTCATTGAATTGAAATAAAAAGTCACACCTTCGAGAGTGTAGCTGTAAAAATAAGTCGTAAAACCACTTTCAAAAAAATCCTATAACGCTCTTTTGTCTTTATTGTTGAGTTTACATTTTTTCTGTTTACTGTGAGTAAAAAGGGAAATAAAACGGAGAAATCCTCCATAAGTGATGATAGCGACGCATATGCATGAGTTGACGATGATATTAAGATTCGTGGTTCTTTGTTCATTGAAAAGAAAGTATCATGTCAATAGATTGTTCGAAAATAGTGAGGAGTAGTTCTGATATTTAAGTAGAGTTGATGATATGCATTAAGGCTAAATGCATTTTTCACAAAAAAGATGATTGTGAGTTCTTTTATATTTATAGTTGGATCTTATAGGAGTTGCAAATAAGATTATTTTTTATTAATTTTGAGTATTTAGTATTAAAACAATTAAACTGTGTAGTCTCGCAACTTCATCTGAACGGATGGATTTTTCTAAAATGTTTTGAAATATTGATGGAGGTTTTAGAAGTAAAACATTTTTTGAAAGTATTTTTCTCACTATTTTAGGCAAAAGGGATATGAAAAGGGATTTGGATCAATTTAAATGCTGTCCTAGATGGAGTATTTTAAGGTGTACAACTCTTCTTATAAAGATTTTAAAAAAATATTTTTAAAAGTGAAATATGTATATGAGGATTTTTCGTTTTATATTAATGAAAACCTTGGCGAGAAATTTCTATTATACTGGTGTTGTGAACCTCAACAAGTTCTTGGGCCTGAGGTAATTAGCTTCAATGATGAATGTGTGTTAGAATACTTGGTAGAAGCTATCGAAAAGAATAAATATATGTCAGTTTCAAAATTACTTCCACGGGAAGAGATTAAAAGCAGGGAAGAAATTTTCTAGTGTAACTGCGGCTAGATTAACAGCACATTTAAGGAGAAGACAAGCTGAAAAAGAAGGATCTTCTAACCCAGAAAAAGGAGATGGTGAAGCTAAAGTGAATCAACCAATTCCTAAGAAAAAATTCATAATCTTTAAGAAGAGAAAAATAGATCAAGATATGGAAGATTTAAATGTGAATGAAGGTGTGATAACCAAAGAAAAAGAGATTCCTTTAGATGAACTATCATCCTTAATGGGTAATTGGTGAGCACTAGATACGGGTTTAGAATTTCACAAATTAAAACACAGCATCCGTCGTAGATATAGTCCTAAATCGACAACCAACGCTATCAAAGTTTTTTCTCCACTTTTTCAAACCATCCTTGCCTTCTAAACCTTAAATCACTCAAACAAACATATCAAAGTATCGAATAGAATAAAAGTGAAATAAATTCAACAATTTAAAGCATAAAAAACATGTTTTTAACAATTAAATACAATTAGGAGAAAATTCACAAAAATATGCAATTTCAAGAAATAAGTGCAAGATAAGTTGATAAGTTCCACCATTGTCAACCTAAAAATTATTGTAAAATATAGATTAATCAATTTCCACACACTTAAATAATAACATGTCCTCCTGCTAAGCATTGAGAAAGATAAGATCAAGGGATATCAACACTTAATAGATGTAAGCTATCTATATACATTTAACTATTCTAGCTAATTCTACCTACTTTTATCTACTTGGTAAAAAATAAGTCAATTTTCAAGAATATATATGAGCATTTAGGTTAAAAATAATATATCAATCAATTCAATTCCATCAATTAACCGAGTTCTAGAAAATTTTACAAACTTGCCAGATAAGATCCGATGAGAAAAGCGAATATAGAATTGAGCAGTCGAATCGTGTATTTACTCTCTAACCGCTCTAGTGTATATGGTTGATCATTCAATTATCTTCTAACCTTGCTTTCTAAGACTTGTTTTTCTTCTAACAATCAACAAATATTCAATGTATACATACAAATCTCATGAGGACTTTAAAAGGTTGTAATGGGATTAGAGTAAATATGAGGATGTATATGGTCAATTAGACTATAAATTTGAATCATTGATTAGCTTAAACCTCCACCTAACCTACAACAACCTACTTGATCCTATTAGCTTAAACCTTCACCTAACCTACAACAACCTACTTGATCCTACTTCATGAATCTAGCTACCTATGCACATACACACTCTCTTCAATTTACATCACATATGCCCTTGCTTTTAGGACTACCATATGGAACAATAATTATTACCTTCAAATTATTTTTTTTTCTATGAGTAAATGCATATGCTTTTAACAATGTAATGCATGTATGTGTTGCTCAATTTTCAAAATTTTTGTTTCAAGAAATACACCCTTTTTCTCTACCAATATTTTCTTTTTCCCCACACTTACATTATGCAACATCCAATAGTCTAAGCTAATAAAAAATCAAATTGGGACATTTATGATTTTCCGCTTAGGGTTAGAGTTATGCTAAAATTCAGAACAAAGGAGAATCTATTAGGCTCAAAATTAGGTAACAATGATAGATTAATAGGGTGAGGCTATTTGGGCAAGTGAGTTAATATGAAATAATACCTCAATCATATAAATGCATCCATACATGAAATAATGGAGATCAAGAATCAAACAAGTCAAAGATCACAATTATATAGAGAATAACACGCAAAAGAATGAAATAGTGGTTAAAATAATGTAACCATACATCAAAGCTAAAATCTCACTTGATTGTGTGTTCTAGCTCTAATCTACGCTCCACATCTATTATTCAAGAAAGTTCAAAAGAAAAGCTTTAACTCAAATCAATGAGATTTCCTAAAAAAAAGATTTTTTTTTAAAACTTATTATTCTAACCAATTAGCTTAAATCTTATTATTCTTGGAAACTCAAATCTATGCTCTAATCTTTTTTTTTTCAAATGAGTGGTTGGATGAAAATTAAAATTCTAAACTTCTTTCTTATTTCACTATTCTCAGTTTAACGCATGCACATAGGAAAAAACCTAGATCCTCTAGTCCACATTCACTCAACCATAACTAAAATTAAAAAGAAACATATATACAAACCATAACAAAAAAAGTGTGTTAAAGAAAACTAGAATAAAGTTTCAGCTTATATACAAACTAACAAGAAAAAGAGTTCAAATATCAAAATAACTAAAGTAGAATTCAAGGAACATAACAAAATAAGGTAGAAAGTGTTCAGAGGAAGAATTTTACAACCATGCCGATCCGATCTAATCCCCCCATACTTGAAGTTTGCACGGTCCATCGTGTGCTTTGACCAACAAGGTGAGAAAGAAGTTCTACAACTCTCTGCCTCCAGCTGGTGGATGCTCAGGCTCATGTGGCTAGGGTACCTCCAAATTCACTGCCTGGTTGTCATCTCCGCTTGCTTTTGACTGTGACTCTGGTGTATCAAACTCTTCAAGCAATGGATCCCACTCCTTGACCTGCCTCTTCATGTTTTTATAGCGCCGCTTTTGGCGATACTCCATGTGGTCCATTGTCTTGAAAAGTTTGAGGACTATGTGATGGATCAACTGTGATGGTGGTAGAGGTGGTGGTTACTAGTAATCTGGTGCTGATGATGGGGCCTGCTTCTGAAGAAGATGCCTGGCTCTTCCCTTTTTACCTGGTCATGGCTTGAGACTTATACCACACCCCATGAGGAATGACTTCCTTGCTCTGAATGATGGTGGGCATCTCATCATCTTTCGCCCATTCCACACCAGCCTTGAGAGCCAGCTGTGTAATCAAAGTAGGGAATGCCAAATTACCCACGACATGCACTCTTCTTCCCATCAATATTCAAATGTGCTTTGGAAGGTATAAAGGTTTCCCTTCCAAGACACACCATATCATCACGCCATGTCAACGGTAACCTTGGTCTCATCAGTGCTCGGCATCACATAATTTGAAAGGATTTCATGTTAAAGCTAAGCCTCAATGGTTAGAGCCTTGATCGGGATTCCATCAGGGCTAGGCTTCTACTGTCTCATAATTCAAGCGCTCTCAGGTTGTGCTATACACTCCAAAACCTTGTCCTATTCAAAGGTAAGCATCTTTCAAGCTTCCTTTGCCTTTTCATAGGCATCTTTTTCGTTAGGCTTTGGTCGCATTTGAAAAATCTCCCGGAGGGCTGCCTCAGTCATCGGGATTTGCTTCCCGCAAAGATAAACCAAATCGAAAGCTGCAATGTAGTAGTTGGAATAGAACTCGTGGATTCACAATAAGTTTATCTCCACTAAGTCCCTATCAAGGAACTCCCATCCCCTCTTATTAATACGATTTTCAGTAAATTTTTTAAGTTCGTTAGGGATGCGGAGTTTTCGCTCAACATGGAGGCTCCGCTTCCAAAAATTTGACATCTTAAGCTTAGAGCATCGGTTGGAAAATTTGGAAAGGTCGTCGGTAGGAGTCCTCTGATCAACTTCATCTCGCTTGGTGGCTCCATTAAGGTGAGGTTGCGGAAAAATGACACTTATTGCTTGCTCTTGTCAATTTGACGTCAAATCCTAGCTTTGACTTTTCTTTTCCCATTTTTCCTTTGATCACTTATCCTGAAAAAGAATAGAGGGAGAATATATCAACTATAGGAATGAAGGAAACAAGGCAAGATTATAAACAAATAACATGGAGTACACACAAGTGTCATTCGTAATCAAATGCCAACAAGAATCATTAATTCCAATTATATGGTAGCTACAACATGTAATTTGAAATCTAAGATGTGCATAGAGGCATATCCAAAAGTAATTGAATCAACCAAGAACAATGTTCAAATAAGGTGTGGATAGCATGTTCAAACACCAATGCTTTCACGACTAATAGCACAAAGATTGATGTAAAAAAATTTGAAGTTTCACACATAGTGTAACCCAAAACCAATTGTAACACACGAAGTGAACCACATGGGGTCACATAGGATCAATTTCATTAATCTTGCACCATTAGGTAAAAGATCTTAATCAATCAACAAAATATCGACAATTTTGATCAATTAGAAATATTATACTCAATCATCAATGTACAATAGTTCTAATAAAAGAGAAACAAGCATTAATTTCAAGGGATTGATCAAAATTTGAATCAAAAGCTCTTGAGGTAATTTGACAACCACTTGGCCTATGTAATTGTCAAAAGTGCAAACGAAATAAAACCAAGTAACAATCTATAACCCCATTCAAAGAATGCTATTTAGCCAAAATTCCAGTAACTTTACACAAAACAGGCATCCATTGACCTAAATACGAATTCATCAAGATTGACATAGATTCGGTAGCATGGTATAAATTCAGTAGAATAAGTATTCAAACAATAACTAATCAAACATAAAACCATATTCAATCAAGTTTAACCACAATATCCACCAAGTAACAAAGATTCATAAACACTTCAACAGTATTAAACCTAACAATCCTAGTTCTAACCTATCTCAACAATCTAATATCAACTAAAATAACAATTAAAGCTAACTAAACTAACTAACTAGAAACAAACATAAGGTATTAAAACTAACCAAAATAGATGTTAAAAGCAAAATGGTAACTATAACACCCTATCACACAGAGCTTTACGCTTAATTTTGAAAATCAGAGGTGGTGGAGTATTACGACTTCTAAAAGTAAACTACGTACACACACACAAAGACGCGCACGCACACGCGCACGCGCGCGCGCGCGCACACACACACACACATGTACAAAGAACAATTTAACTAGGATCCTTGAAGAAAAGTTAAACAAAAAAAAACTCGAGATTCACATCACACTCAAAACGGTTAAGCGTAGAAGTGATAGATAACAGCGGACATAAAGGATAATATACATACTCTTTATTCACTTTACAATCATTCTAACACCTAAATTCATCAATTCATTCAAACCATTTTTCACATATAATTCTACCAATTTCACTAATCATTATCAACATCACATTTATACATATATAATCAACCAAATCCAACAATTCAGAGCATTCAAGCCTATCTTGTGGCAACTAGCTTAAGTTTTCACACAATATTATATATTAGCTATAGGAAGCCAAAACCATACATTGGCCGATTTTCTCTCAAGCTCAAAGATACTACGAAGACCTTTTCTTCTCAAGCTCCCAAGCTTCCAACCCAACTCAATCAAGTTTCCAGCCACCAAAAAGTTATTCCATGTTGTCCACTTTACCGGTTTGACTTCAATTCACATGGATTCAATCTAATTCCATACAATTTCATACATAATCACAATTTCAATACCTAAACTTCACAAAATCGAAGAATTCATAGGAGATAAGAGTTTCTCACCTTTATCCACTTAGTAATTAGATAAAACCCAGCTATGCGTCGCACTAGAGTACCTCTAAATCATCAAACGTGCAAAATTCTCAATACCCATGAACCAAATTCACAAAAATTAAAGAGAGGTAAGGGTTGGGTGAAAGATTTTAAATTTCATACCACTGTGTTCAAATGGATTTAAAGAGATCGGCAAGGCGGTCGGGGTAGTCGCAAATGGTGCGGCAATTGGAGCTTCGGATTGAAAGTTAGGAGGAATTGAAGCTTGAGGTGATAAGGGTTTAAGGTTCTTGCTTCTCCCCTCTTCAACCCAGTATGAATGGCAATAATGAAGGAAAGGAGTGGCTGAGTTTGGTTTATATATGTTGGGTCTTAGGCCCAATATGGGTCCGGTTCAATCGATTTGATTTGTTGGTCCAACTTTGGGCCAAAATATTTAAAATTAGTGTTTTAATTCATATTTTAAATATTTTTATTTCTTCAAATTATAAAATTTAATTTTTTAATCCCCTTGACTTATAATTAATTTATTAGTTAATTATTTATTAATTTACTAAATTTTACAGTAACTTGCATGCAGAACTAAAAAATAGAGAATGGGTGAGAGGAGTGCTACGATGCTGTGATGTCATCGATGCTAGAGATGGTAGACGGTTGGTCACTAATGGTGGCAGAGCTCACTGGAAATGAGAAAAACAGGGGCTATCCTATTTTGAAAATGCGAATTGAGAAGAGATAAAGTAGGTGGTTCTTGATAAACCCCAATTTGACGGTTTATTTTGTATTGAATTTAGAGTATTTTGATAACCTTTTGTCACATTTAGCCTATGAATTGGTATAGTTTTGAAATCTCTCCCGTATTTGTGCTTAAGTGTAAAAACATGCTTTTCAAGCCTTATTTTGATATTTTAATCCATCCTTGATTCCATAAGATGCCTTGATGTGTTTGCTAGTAATCTCAGGATTGGAATAAGCTAGGCATGGATCAAAGGAAGCAAGGAAGAAAGCATACAAGTGGAGAGAAGCACAAAAAGCCAAAGAATTGGTCTCGGCCATGCACGCGCACGCGCGCACATTGCGAAACAGGCCAAGGACGCGCACGCGTACCGTGCGCGCACGCGTCGATGACGGCACATGACCTCATTAATGCAACACGTGCCTGGCGTTTTGAGAGGGTTTCTGAACCCATTTTTGGCGCCAGTTGCTAAGGGAAAGGAATAAAAGGATGAAAGATTAAGGGGAAGGCATGAATTAATGATACACACTCATTAGGATTAGTTTAGAGTTACTTTCTAGAGAGAGAAGCTCTCACTTCTCTCTAGAATTAGGATTAGGTTTAGTTCAATAATCTTATATCTAGATTTTAATCTTTGCTTTCATCTTCTTCTACTTCTATCTTCTCAATCCCTTCTAGTTACATTCATTCTTCTTCCATTCTTTAGTTGTAATTTCTTTTATGTTGTTCTTATACTTTGTTGTAGATCCACTTTTGTTTCTTCCTTTCTCTTTCAATTCAATTCAAGGTAAATCATAATAATTGTGTTCCCTTCGATTTGTGTTGTTAATTCCTTCCAATAATTGTTGTTAGATTTTGTTCTTGTTGTTGATTTACTATGCTTTCCTTTTATGCCTTCCAAGTGTTTGATGAAATGCTTGATTGGATTTTAGTATAGGTTGTGTTCCTCTTGGCCTAGGTAGAGTAATTAGTGACTCTTGAGTTATCTAATTCCTTTGTTGATTGACAATTAGAAGTTGCTAATTGATTTGAATGCCTCTAAAGCTAGTCTTTCCTTTAGGAGTTGATTAGGACTTGAGGAATCGAATTGATTCATCCACTTGACTTTCCTCCATGGTTAGAGGTTAACTAAGTGGGAGCAATATACAATTCTCATCACAATTGAGAAGGATAACTAGGATAGGATTTCTAGTTCTCATATCTTGTCGAGAGCTTTTATAGTTGTTAGTTTATTTTCATTGCCATTTACTTTTCATGCTTCTTATCAAAACCCCAAAATAACTCAAACCAATAACAAGACACTTTATTGTAAATCCTAGGGAGAACGACCCGAGGTTTGAATACTTCGGTTTATAAATTTTAGGGGTTTGTACTAGTGACAAACAACTTTTTGTATGAAAGGATTATTGTTTGGTTTAGAAACTATGCTTTACAACGAGATTTCATTAGTGAAATTCTAAACCGTCAAAAATCCAATCATCAGTTCTCTAGGTGGATTAGAGAGAGGAGAGAGGAAAGCAAAGATAGCCGCGACGGCTGTGGCGACCGTTAGTGAGCAGGGGTTGAGCAAAGAGAAGGGGGTGACGCGGTGGTTGAGAAGAAGGTGAAGATAAAGGGATAAGGGAAATGGAAAGAGAAAGAAGAAGGAGAAAAAATAAAAGAAGAGAGAGGTGCGGCGGCAATGGTGGACGCTGGTGGCAAA
Organism: Arachis hypogaea; assembly: GCF_003086295.3. Classification (NCBI taxonomy): domain Eukaryota; kingdom Viridiplantae; phylum Streptophyta; class Magnoliopsida; order Fabales; family Fabaceae; genus Arachis; species Arachis hypogaea. The sequence goes on from NC_092036.1 coordinate 107,875,749, forward strand.
AGAGAAAGGAGAGAATGGGAGGAAGGAGAAGAAGAAGAGAGGAAGAGAGATAGTGGCCATGCGAATTAGGGTTCGCACTCTAGTAAACACGAAAAGAGGGGTGAGCTAGAAGAAATTAGAAATTATGCGTACGCATCATAAATGTATAGACGAGAAAGTTGCCACTGTTCGCATGTATGCAATTGTGAAATTGAGAGTGGTGTGTTGTATGTACGCATCATTACCTCAATTTGATGTTGAGAAAATTTAGATATTTGTCTAAATAATCTGTTACAATTAGTTGATTTAATCTGTCATTGCATTGTTTCTTCTCTTATTCTCATTAATTAAGTATTACTTTCTTCTTTTGTGTGTTTAGGATCTTCTATCTTATCTTCTAGATAATACAACCAAAATTGATATGTCTAATATTTGTAAGGATTCTGTGTGTTTTAAAGTGAACGAAATCTTGATTTAGATTTTCAGAATGCCTTGGATAAAACTATGGGTCCTTCCTCAAAGATGATCAAAATTAAATACTGTTAGGATGGATCTTTATCCATCAGAAATTAGCTATTGGAGTAGGTCTACAAAGCTTAAATTTCAAATTAGTTCTTATCTTTGTTATGTTGATTTATATTTTAAGTTTTTCCTATTTTTTGAGATGTGTGCAAATGTTGGGAGAGCCACACTTATGCCTTGAATATTTTGGGTTAATGTTTAGTTTATGGTTTATCTACATGTATTTTGTGGTACTGGTCATTGCTGTAATACCCTAATATTTTCAGACTAGCCCTAAACCTTATTTGAATTATATTGGTTGTTGATACTTAAATTTTATGAAATTTTAAAGTAAAAATCTTTAAATAAAATATTCTATAAAAAAATAGTAGATAACTAGTTTTTATTTTTGAAAGTCATTTGAAAATAGTGAGAAGCTTGATCACAAGAATCGTTACTAGTTGGGAGAAGTATAAGTGGACCTAGTGATACTAAGACAAAAATTGGGCGTACTAAATTATAAAGGCAAAAACAATGAAAAATTTTACCCATATCAAATAATCTTATAATAAATAAAGACAAACATTATAACCACAATTATAGTCACTCAATAAAGATTAAATAAGACACACAGGGAATCCTAATTCTCTCACTTTGTATAACTTTGGTTAAAACAATCGTCTATCCTCCATCCTTAATATGAATTTGGGTAGGTGCTTAATGTTCTATATCTATGTCCTTGATATTCCACTACTAACCATCTTATAGTGTACTGGTCTTTTTAGCTCAATCAAGTAGCATATTGCTTTGCACCACATTGTTCTTGAAGATAGTATAGAGAAAGGGGTCAGAAATAAAAATTTCTCAGTAGTTTATCTATATATGGTGCCATCGTATCCATCCCCAATCACTCCGAGTTTAAAATAAAAATGATGATAATGCAATATTGTTCAATTATGATTTTAAAAATTTTTTATTACTTGGAGTGGCGTAACTTTTAGATGTTTCTCATTTACTTATATTATGACACATGTGACTCATAACGAAATGCCTATAATGTTAAAACATATAGAATGCAAACTCATAAACTTTGATTTGATGTTCTCGTAGGCCATAAAGCAAGGGAAAATAAATAAAAGAAGAATAGTAACATTGCCATAGATAAATCAAACAGAAATTATCTATAAATAAAATAAGGACAATAAACATAATCATAAATCAAACAGAAAAGATTTTTGAATAAAAGAAGGATCTTTGAATAAAATAAAAATAATAAACATAATCGTAAGTCAAACAGAAAGGATTTCTGGATAAAAGAAGGATCTTTGAATGAAATAAGAATAATAAACATAGTGCTTGTTTAGGTGCCATTATCTTGATAAAAAAGATTTTTTTCTTAGAAACTCTCCCAAACAAGCTGATGAGTGGATATTTTATACGCTTTTTGATATCATTTTCATATAGTTTTTAGCATATTTTGTTTAAGTTTTATTATGTTTTCATAGATTTTAGTGTAAAATTCACATTTTGGATTCTACTATGAGTTGTTGTGTTTTATGGTGATTTCAGATATTTTCTGGTTGAAATATGAGAGTTTTGACAAAGTCTGATTCAGAGGTAAGGAAAGCGTAGCAGATGCTGTCAGGATCTGACTTTCGTGCATTCAAGCAAGCATTTCTAGAGTTACAGATATCCAAATGGAGCATTTTCAACGGATATGGAAAGCTAACCTCTAGGGATTTCCAGCAATATATAATAGTTTATACTTGTCTTTGGAGATGAAGGCCCAAAACTGGCATTCAACGCCGCCATCTACCCCCTTACTCGCGTTGGACGCCCAAAAGGAAGTATCTGGCGTCCAACGCCCAAAGGGGAGTCCTAAGGGGGCGTTCAACACCCAAGAGCCCTACTAGCACGTGGAGACACTCTAGCTCATCCCAGACACTCACTAAGTGGGCCTCAGAAGTGGATTTTCGCACTACAAGCCTAAGCCTATCATATTTCTGTAATCCTTAGTTATTAGATTAGTATATATAGGAGAAGATCACTCTTGTTTTAGGATCTTCGACCACCATAGAATATTATTTCAGATTTTCAAGTTTCATTGTACAATATGAGCCACTAAACCTCTTAAGTTAGGGTTAGGAGCTCTGTTGAGTTTTATGGATTAACAAAAGCACTACTGTTCTATTTCAATTCGTGTTTGATTCTCTCCTAAGATGTATCTTCGTTCTTCAACCTTATGAATAAGTTGAACCGTCACAAGTTATCTCTATTCTACATGGGTTCAACGAGCGTCTTTCATCGGATATCAATGAACCACTAGCTTGAGGGTACATCTCTTAGACAGCTAATCCACGACTTCGTTGGGAACTTCTTGAGACATCATTTCAGCCGAGGCATTGGGAGATTAGGATCTTTGCGGTAAAGCCTAGAATCAAGGCACAACATTCTCTGATTCGGAAGATTCAACCTTGTCTGTGACATTTTGAAGAGGATCACCAAGGGGATGGACTACAGGAGCTTCACCCTCATTCATACTGGATGCGCACTAAACCTGGTGTTTAGCCTAGAGGAAGATTGGCGGCCTCTCAACTGGCGTTGATCACATACAGCCTGCTATAGAAGAAATCATTCACAATTGGAGTAGATAGTAAGAAAGTATTGATCTAGAAGAACAAAACATCTCCAAAGCCTTAACCATCTTCTTATCATTGAATTCACAACCACTGAGTAACGTTAATTTTATTTTATTTTACTTTTATGCGCTTAAACAACTAAACAACTTTTCTATCCGCTTGACTAAGATTTACAAGATAACCACAGTTTGATCAAAGTCGACAATCCTCGTGGGATCGACCCTGACTCACCTTAGGTATTACTTGGATGACCTAGTGCACTTGCTGGTTCAGTTGTACGAAGTTAAATTTCGTGCACCACAAGCCCATAACCATAAATCAAATAGAAAGGATCTTTGAATAAAATAATAATAATAAACATAATCATAAATCAAACAGAAAGGATAAAAGAAGAACAATCATAGTCACACTTTTTTCTGTACTTTTCATTACTTTCTCTCTTAGTTTTTATGAATGGTATTGAGCTCAAACCGATATAAAAAGGTAGGAGTCCCCTTCCTTTACCGAAGGTTCTTATCCCAAACATTTTGACGATCACCTTTCCTTACCGAAGGATCATCTCCATTGATCACCTTTCCTTATCGAATGATCATATCCATATCTTGTATTTGAGAGTAACCTTTCCTTACCGAAGTATCATTCCTTTGGTTCAATTAACAACCAAAGTTATTTAAGACATATACAAGAAGAAAGTCACGCAAAAAAAAAAGAGACATAAGTTTGTCGATCACATTCCCTTACCAAGAGATCATTTCATTATTTTGTTTTTAGGAGTCACCTTCCCTTATCGAAAGATCATTTCCTCAATTCTTTAGTGTACTTAAGATGGTTATTATAATGCTTAATGTGTATGCAATAAAGAGATATTATTATATAAAATTCATGGGAGTCTCCCCCCTTACCGAAGGTTCTTATCCCAAAAGTTTGCCGATCACCTTCCTTTACTGAAGGATCATCTCAATTCGATCACCTTCCTTTACCGAAGGATCATCTCGATTATCTTATCTTTGGGGGTCATTTTTTCTTACCGAGAGATCATTTCCTCAGTTCTTTAATACCCATATGATGGTTATTATAATGCATAATGTGTATGAAGTAAAGAGACATTATATCATGACATGAAATGCTAACATCTATATTAAAAAATATTTAAGATGTGACATATAAAAAAGTAGCATAAAACTCCTACCTCCAGTGAAGTCCCTATATATATTCCATTGTAAATAGACACGATTCGTTAGTGAAAAGAGACTTGTTCCATAGTTAGACTTTGTCTATGTTTTGATGTAGGTATGAATCCTTGATTAGATAGAAAAAAAATCTCCATATTTTATAGTTTACATGATTCAGAGAGGATATCTTCTCAAACAATATATGAGTGAAATTTTTGAATAGTTTGGCTGAAGATTTAAAGTGGGAGTAAGGAAGTGAGGAGAGATAATGGTTTTTCTTATAATAAAGTGGAGAAGGTATATGAATGATAATTTATAGAGATAATAGAAGATAGAGAAGATAGGTTATCTAGAACGTTTTGTATAAAAAAGAGAATATAATGAGAAAGAAAAGACTCAAATAACTTTTAGGTGTATATAAATTGTGTTAGGAGAATCTAACTCGCGTTTAGGTAAAATCTTCAATCTGAATTGTCACTTTACGAGCCCTATAACATTTTGTATGTTTGGAATTTGGAAATAGCTATTAGAGACATATTTACAGATAATTTAGCAAAGTCAATTAGATAATCACAACTTGAGATATTCGTGAAATACTGTTAGTATATCAGACTGGTTGGTTAGAGTACGATTTTTTACTATGAACTTGTAACAGATTTATCTACCTAATTTAATTTGATTTTGATTTTATACTGAACTTAAAGAATAAAGCTAGTTTTTTTTATCTTTTAATATAACTAAAGATCATTTAAATTCAATGAACATGAAATTAGTTATGACTATATCTTAAAAGATGGTTTATTGTCGGTTAAGAATTTACTACAAGTAATGTTTTCATATTTTTTAATTTTAAATTAGATATGTTAGTTTTTTAAATATATTATTTTTTAATTCTTTATTATGAATTTAAATCTTAAATCATTACAATTTTAATTAATTAATTAATTATTAAATAATAAACATGATTCAAAAAGTTGGGATGTTACCATTGCTCTTTTTGATCTTTTGTCATAGTATTTTGAATTGGAGAGGGTTTGTTCTCAAATGTAATAAATGTTATTATATTATGACTCAGATAAAACTAAAGATGACAACCCTGAGATATTAGGCATTAGCTAAATCTTACTTTGGCAAATCTTTGAATTGTTATTTTGATGAGTATTGTAACGATCCAATTTTCAGTATGACATGTTCATACCGAAACATCGAGTGTTACCAACTTAAAACTACACTGACACTATTATTATTAATACCAAGCTTGTAATAGGGTTAACGGAACTCGATTTTTATGAAAAACCTTCCTTAAAAAAAAAGAGCAAACAAAAAAATGCAAGATTATGCAAACTAATAAGATAAACAGATACATACACAAACAGGATAATATACTATAATATATATACATATATAGCATCCAAAAGATGACAAGTTAGTTACTCCTTCACAATTATGTACATATATACAACTCAAAACATCTCCGGTGTCTGGTCCATATAGGAAGCCCCCTAATCTGACGCCCAGACTAGCCTAGTCTTATAACCTGATCTCTCAAAAAATAAAAGTGAGAGTCTAAGATAAAAGAAAGGCGAAACTGGAGAGCTGCTCAAAAGAAAGTGCTGATGTTGCTGCTTAATCATTGTCAGAAGTCAAGATGATCTCTATATCCATCTCAGGATCCTCATCGTCCTCAGAAGTCAGATCCACAATCTCTTTCTCCTCGGTGTCCTCGTCGTAAAAAATAACGATGACCTCGGGTGTATATTGAAGGCTACCATCACTGCTACCTCCTATTGAAGCTATACCACTGGATGGGAGAAATCTGCTCAACAGCTGAAGGCCGAGCAAACATAGCGACTGAAGTCTCGATATGCTCTATGGTGAAAGGGTCAGAGGAGTGAGTAGACAGAGACTCCATCGACATATCCAAACCTACTGGGGGAAACTCAGGGATGGGGTCACCGATGACAGGGCCAGGCTCAGGCACCACCTAACCATCCTGCTGTGCTGGATCAGGATCTCCATGCATGAAATCAAAAGGATGGTGGATAGAATCGGGATGTAACCACGATAGCGGAAAGGCATATAGTGCATCAGGATCAAAGAGAGGTGAAGCTAACGAGTGATGGAAAGGATGATCTCTAACTACGTACATATGAACTCGAGGCTCCGCAGCCACCACATAGAAGTTGCGAAGGATAGGATCCTTGTACATAAGGTTGCTCGAGCTCATAGAAAATGGCACCTGTCTCCATCTGAAGGGGGAGGAAGATAGAGGGTAAGAACTGCGGAGTTATTAGTAGGTGAAACAAGTTAAGTTGTTTTTTATAAATCGGCGCGAGACCAATCAGACAACAACAAAGAAACATAGGACAAACAACAATCAAGAGCAAACAGCACATAACATATAACCACAAGAATGAATTCAAAACACACATAAGAAATATGCGCAAACAAGTATGATGCATGTCTAACCCTAGTGCAGGTAATGAGCTCATTCGTCGGTTTTCGACCTGCGTTCGACATTACATCCTTACGGACGTTGTCTCTCATTGCCATCACTTCGGGATATAATGCTCGGTACATTCTTGGGTTATCGCGCTCGCATGTTCTTCGGCTATAGTGCCCATACGAGTCCCATGATTGAAGTGACGGGTCACACTCTTGGGCTATAGCGCCCGTACCGCTCTTCAGCAATTTGCCGGATAAATCGATGACAAGAAGAGTCATTAGTGTTGCCTTTTCAAACATCAATCATCTCATCACATAATTAAATACCTCCCAAGATATGATAATTCTTTATCCATAACACCACAATTTCTCCAAAATAATAAATTGAAACAGAGTGAATCATGAGATTTAACTTAAAAATCGCTTTTCAAATATTTCAGAGTTATTCTTAAATTATGCCTAAATATGCCCATAGGAATAAAATACATAAATATGCTTAAACTTTGAAAAATGACATATTTTACAAGTTACTTTAATTAAATTGACATATTTTAAAATTACTCTAAATAACTCTGAACTTTTAAAAAATCGACCAAGTCTTCAATGGTTACTTTATAAATTATTTAAAATATTTTATAAATTTTAAAACACCCAAAACTTCGTTAAAAATAAGTAAAATGGCACGATTCTTTCATTTTCAAAATAAAATATTTTTCATTCAATTAAGATCATATTTCTCCCAAAACTTCCGCTTTAAACTCTTTATTACAACCTATTATTTTTTTCTTCAAAAACCAAACTCAATTAGTTTCAATAAAAATTCATATATTCATAAATAAATAATTTTGTTAATTAAATCTTTCTCAAAAATCAAGTCTCTGTTCCTTTTTACTCGAAATCTCCGTTCAAAATACTCATTTAGTTATAATTAATTCCAAATCAAAATTTGACCGTCAGAACTCAGTTGCATACTATCATATAATTCATATTTCAGCCAATTATTCAACAACAACATCTCAGTGCCTTATTTCTCAACATGGCCGAAACACAACAACAAATTCAACAGCAATTCAGCTAAAATTTTAACAGCTAACAATCCAACCATATATATCAATTATTTCATAATTTTAACCGATTAAAGAGTCAAACCCTATCTCTGTAAAGTGCAGAACACACGTAAGATACTGGAGGAGGTTTCTGATAGGTCAAATGGAGCGAAAATATTGAAAATTCGGTGGTTCCTTCCCTCCTTTGGTTCGGCCAAACTGATTCCTGGCAGGGACAACTCCACTTCGCGATTCCACCGAACAAAAGATACATCACCGCGTAGAGGAGGAAGATACGGTCACTTTTATCGGATCAGAATTTTTGTGGGGGATCATGGATCTCAAGAAATCGAACTCGAAAAGTTGAAAAATCAACAAAAATACTTCCTGCATGTCACGACTGAACTAGAGGAGAGAGAGAAGATTTGTGCTTATATATAATGTGTAATTAGTGACTAATGTCACTTAATTACATAGGAAAGGCATGTGTTGCGACATGTGGCGCATTAAGTGCTGTGTGCGGCAATTTTAAGCTGCTGAGTCAGCAAGATTAAATTTTTAAATATCTTAAAAGGTAATAATTAAGGAAATTAAATATGGTAAAAATTCAAATAATTATCTCAAGTGATGGTATTTAATTAGAATAAAGATTGGGTAAATTACTAATATAAATGATATTAGTAAAGTCGAACTTTTTCAATCTTTCGGGTTCAATATTAAGTGATCGTTTTTCGTCAAATAAAATTAAATAATAATATAATATTAATATTATATTATTATTCATTTTATTTAAAGATTGCAGAAAGAAAAATTTATATGTATATAGATGAATCAAGATGTTATATGTATATAGATGAATGCAATAGTTAAAAGTATATGATCTATTTTAATTAATTGTGTAATATTTTAAAATTGTCTGAACCTTTTGGTAGAGATTACTTATTATTAATGAAAAAAATACCTACTAATATTTAATAGTTGTATATCAAAAAACTGTTTATGTTGTGAGTCATGTTAATATATTATAGAAATATATTAGCAATTTCATTTTATTGATTTGAAAAATGGTATTTTATCGAATAGTTGCAAATGAAAAAACAAGTAAAAAAATATAATAATAATAATAATGTAAGTTATTATGTTTGCTAAATGTTAAAGATTATATTTAATATGAAGATTATTGGAAGAGAAAACATTTAGTTTGATGCAAGTGTACCGATTTACTGTTAGTATTTTATAAGTAAAAAAAATTTTAATAAAAAGGATAACAGGGAGCTATATATATATATATAAATTTTAATTAATTATTTTAAATAATTATAATTAATAATTAATAATTTTATATTTTTTTAAAATAAAATTTAAATAATGAATAATTAATGACAAACGGAAGAAATAGAATGCCGTTTTCATGATAATAGGCATAAGATAAAACACGTGATCTCTTTGGTCTTTAGTCTTTACTATACATTAGTCTAATTTTTTATTTTGATAAATTCTGCCCTATGATACAAACAAACGGAAGAAATAGAAAGCCGTTTTCATGATCATCATCTATCCATCCTAAAGTCTCACCAGAAAGATCCCACCGCCAATAGGCCACTGACATTCGTCACCTTTATTTTTTTATGGTACATAAATAATTCATAATTTTTAAGGGTTCCAGAAAGTCAGAAACATTGTGTAATCCACGATAACTATTAAAATAAAATAACAAAAGAATACAAGGCAAAACAAAATTCTTCTCCTTGAGATCTAAACTCTAATCTAATCACCAATGAAAAACGAATGAAAAGTTGATGACCATCTTGGAGATAGCAAGAACTAAGAGGCTTAAATTAAAAACATGAATATGCTCAGAGAAAGAAGACACAGTTCAGTGAGAATGGCTACACTACTAAGCTCAAATTGTTATAGTGATAATCATGGGGTCCTACTTCTCCTTCTTTTGTTACTACTACAGATCTCATCTCAACTTGCAAACTGTGGCAGCATAGTGAAGTTCCTTCCAGGGTTCCAGGGACCCCTTCCTTTTGTTCTTGAAACTGGGTCTGTTACACTTTATGCTGTAGCCTATGGTTTTTTTAATTTATGGGATTTGGATCATGTACTTAACAACTAACTTTGCACGCATGCATGTCTTAAATTAATCAGGTATATAGGAGTGGGTGAAAATGAAGATGTGCAGGCTTTCTACTATTTCATCGAGTCAGAGAACAATCCTAAGGTGGATCCTCTCATGTTGTGGCTCACCGGTGGTCCTGGATGCTCTGCTTTCTCTGGCCTTGTCTTTGAAATCGGTAACACACTCACACGGTACTCCTATCTGAAATTTTCATGCTTTTAGTCTTTTGCATAGTCTCAGTCAAAATCAGGTGAGTAATAAGGAAAGAGGCAAAAAGAAAATTTGTTTCTATCTGAGCCTTTAGTATCTTCTGAGAAGATTGTAACATCTATGAGACTATGACAAGGATTGCATATAATACATAGCTGAATTTATGTCTTTAATAATGTATTTGAGGTGTTGCATTTTAGGACCACTTGGATTTCAAAATGAGGAATATAATGGGAGCTTGCCAAATTTGGTCTATAGGCCATACTCATGGACAAAGGTGTGGATTATCTGCATTTATTTGCTGAATATATAGTTTGGCATTCATTTTGTTTATTTTATCAAATCCTTCTAGATTTTTCTTTCAGTAATTTTGTACATCTTTGATGTTCATTCACTGCTAATTATTGCAATTTGTTTTGTTGTAGACAAGTAGCATTATATTTGTAGATTTACCTGTTAATACAGGCTTCACATATGCCAGATCAGAATCTGCCACAGCGCGAAGCGACTCATTGCTAGTCAACCAAACTCATCAATTTCTTAGGAAGGTAAATCCCTACAACTTTATGGTGTTTTTACTGCATATTCACAAATGGTTCTCTTTGTGTCTACTAAAGTGAACTTTTATAATCTTGTTAAAAATCTTTGCAGTGGCTAACTGAGCATCCACAATTTTTCTCAAATGAATTTTTCGTCGGAGGCGATTCATACTCCGGTATTCCTATTCCAGTAATTGTTGATGAAATTTCACGAGGTATAAAACTCATTGATCTAATGCCTAGTTATAGACAACTATTTGAGTAATGTATGTGTGTGATAAATGAGATCTAAAGTAACTTAAACACAGTTTAATTCTACTCCATATTGCCTTGTTTACAGAAAATGAAGAAGGAGTCCAACCTTGGATAAATCTTCAGGTTTCATTTTTAGTCATTTTTTAAACTTTTCTAAAGGTTGTCTTAAATACACCACAATGTAAAGCAATCTTAATAATGCTTTTGATCTTCTTTAAGAGCTTCTTCCATGTGGAATTTGAATATCTCCAGAGTTGGCTAACTTTAAAAAGAATTATGTATTTTCTATATATATAAAATGATTCTTCTATGTGATTAATTAAGTTTACCATGAGAAATCCTTTTCTTCAGGGGTACCTTCTGGGGAATGCTGCAACAACCCGAGTTGAGAAAAACTATCAAATCCCATTTGCTCATGGAATGGGACTAATTTCTGATGAACTATACCAGGTAGTTAAGTTCACTTGTAAAGTTTTTCTTTAAATTGGTATTGCAAAAATAAAATACAAACACTAAGTGATGTCTGCAATTTACTCAATGAAACAGTCACTGCAAACAAATTGTAGAGGAGAATATATAAAAGTAGACACTAGAAGTGCATTATGTTCAAGAGATCTCAAGTCCTTTGATGAGGTATTCAATCACCTATTGTTATTGTCCGTGCTATGTTTGTTGAATCTTTTTGTGTTCAATTTCTAGTTAGAAACCATTGTACTTTTCTGCAGATGACATCAGGACTCAATAAAGCCCATATTTTGGAACCTTCATGTGAATTTGGTTCACCTAAACCATTGAAGACTTCTTGGAGACGATCTATAACCGAAAACTATCCTTTGAAGTTCGTCAGCAACACTCGTCTCAGATTACCACCCTTGAACTGCCGGGTAATCCACATGCCTTGTTGAATAAGATATGTTTCCTTAATGCTTCTTTTCTCTTCTTGTTTTTAACTTTTGTTCTTCTCCTTTCCAAAATCAGACTTATGGATACTTCCTTAGTAGTTATTGGGCCAATGATGACAAAGTACGGAATGCGCTAAACATACGAAAGGTATAACTGAAACACATCAAAAAAATTTTCTGAAATTCATGGTTAGTATAACAACTATAACTTGAAAGGGATTGTCTCCATTTGTGTTTCAGGGAACAAAAAAGGAATGGCAACGCTGCACCTACAATATACCCAACAAGGAGGATATCCCTAGCAGCTTTCCATATCATGTAAAGCTCAGCAGAAAAGGCTATCGTTCGCTGATATACAGGTAAGTGTTCGCTGTATGCTCGAATGGTCGAAATTCAGAGGAGATAGCACAAAGTAACTTGTTTGTTATTTTCTTTTTACTTTTACTTAAAATGGAGAAATAAATCTATGTATTTCTAACAGCGGCGATCATGACATGAATGTTCCTTTCATGGCGACTCAAGTGTGGATAAGATCGCTAAACTACTCAATAGTTGATGATTGGAGGCCATGGTATACAAATGGCCAAGTTGCAGGGTATTTCCCTAACTATATATAGTTATGTAAAAGTAAAACTATGTTGGATTTATTCAAACTTAGTTAAACCATATATGTACTTAAAATCATGCTTCTTTTTTTTCCCTCTCAAGCAGATATACAAGAACTTACTCCAATATGATGACATTTGCAACTGTTAAGGCAAGTCTATCTTATCACACACACTTCATTTTAATGAATCTATCAAAGATGTGAAGTATGGGGGCTTACTCTTATCTTTAATATTTCCACTTGCATTGTAGAATGGAGGGCACACAGCTCCTGAATACAAGCCTGAAGAATGCTTGGACATGTATAGTAGGTGGATCTCTAACAGGCCATTGTAGGAAGAAAGAATAATTGACAACGCATATATATCAATAACAAAAATGTTATTTGTACATCAAAATCAGTCACTAAAATCAGTCACCAATGTATTTATGTATAAATACATGTGTGGTTTAATTTATTTTTAATATATATTTATATTCTAACATGTATTTTATACTGGTGGCTGATTTTGGTGGTTAATTTTGATATACACGTAGTATAGTCCAATAAATAAATAGTATATCCATTTTCCATAGCTACTATACCACGGAGCAGATTTTGTTCACCATAAAACAGTTGAATCATCTATGTATTCTCAATATATGTATTGTAGATGCACATCTGATCTTAAGATTTGGTGTGGATTAAAACAGTAAATAAAAGAGACTTTGAGATCTCAATGAATGCTACATTCATCTATATACCATATTGGCATATTGCCATGTCTTTAAACTAGTGGAAGTGTTATGTTAGCTAAAAGGTGGTGTCTAATTTGTTAAAAATATTAAAAATTAATATTTAATTTAAAAAATATAAAAATAAATTATTTTTAATTATTTAAAATTTATTATAAAAAAAAAGTTAAATAAAATTTAAATACTAAATAATAAATACTATAGAATTTACCTTAAATTAGTATACTAATTTTTTTGTTGTACAACTACATAAAGAATTCCTTTGCAATTTTCATCGATAAAGTAACACTTTTAGTACTTAGTGATTCATTTTTAACTATAGAAGCATTAAATTTAAAATCATACTTATTAGGTTTCTTTAAGATAGACTATATTTATTTATCTATTTATTAGTAATATATTAAAATAGAGCTTAAGATAATCTCTAAATACATTATTAATTTTTTAGTGTTTTATTATTATGCCACGTCAGCTTAAATAGCTAATTCATACAACTTGAGCACAAGCTTCTATCTTTACATTATAGCATAAGATTTTCATTTTATTTTTATTTACTTATCATAATAACTTATCTTCATATAATATTATATAATTCTTTTTTAATCTTAACTTTTCACATTCTCTTATCTTTTATTTTTATGTAAATTACACTATTACTTTCAATGTTAATATTAATTCTTTTTAATAGGTATAAATTTAATTAAAATCTAATTTCTTTTCTTCTTCTTTCGTACTCATTATTCATTCTTATCTTTATTATATAAATCAATATCCACTTCACACATTTTTTTTATCTTCTCTCACATAATCTTATACCTCTTTTTCTTTCTTCTTCTCCCTCTCTATTCTTACTAATTTTTTGTACAACTTGAATTTGGTTGATGATCATAAGTTTTATTTTTATTTTTTTTAATTTACTAAATGTATGTATTAAATGATTGTGTGATTGTATTCATTAATTTTTTATTTCTTTCTGTGATTGTATTAATGAATTATATAAATGTCTTTGTCGTCTATATATCTTCTTTTTTCTGTCCACAATTTATATTTTTTTAATATCATTTAGTTGTAATAATATTTTTAAAAATACATTTTATCATGATTCTTCATAAAAAATAAAATTAGAAAATAAATATCATTTTTAATTATCAAAACATTAATATTATTTACTATATAAATCAACATTCACTTTACATATTTTCTTTATCTCTTCTAACATAATTTCATGCCTCTTTCTTTTTCTCTTTCTCTTTCTCCCTCTCCATTCTTGCTAACTTTTTTGCATAACTAGAATTCAATTTATAACCATAGTTTTTTCTTTTTTAATTTGCTAAACGAATGTATTAGGTGATTGTATAATTGTATTCATTAATTTTTTATTTCTTTGTGTAATTGTATTCATAAGTTATATAATTTCTTTTTCACCTATATATCACTTTTTTTTTCAATAATTTGTATTTTTTTAATATCATTTAGTTGTAATAATATTGTTGAAAATACATGTTGTCACGATTCATGAAAAATAAAATTTAAAAATAAATGTCGTTCTTAATTATCAAAATATTAATAATATTCATACTTGTATTTTATTTAATAGTTTCATCGTTGTACCATACTATTTAAATATAACCTAAAAAAAGTTCTAAAAAAAGTAACTATTTAAAAATAAAAATATAAAATAATTATATGAAATCAGGTGAATAAATTTCAATTGAAAGCTCGATATAGAACTTGCATATAAACCAAAAAACCATATCAAAGCAGCACCTAGGAAGTGTACGACATAATATAGGATCGAATGCACCGTTCATAAATATCATTGAATAAAATTTGGTGACATAGATGTTGGGATCATCGATCTCCTCACAGGATTTCAGTGTTGTCATTGGTAGAGTGAAATTTTTTGGCATTTGAAAGATCATGATATTTTTTGAAAATGGATTAGCCCTCTTTACTCTTTACTGTTAGTTTTAGAATGATTATCATCGTGACTTTGGCCTCTGAGATATGGTCGTCATTATCATCGTCGTTCCTGGAATCTTTTTGCTCTTTCTCTTTACTTTGGTTGTTTTGCTTTTGGTTTAATAAGTCGGTCATCTGCTGTTTGTTTTCTGTCTGCAGAGACTTATCAATAGTTAATAGCTGGACATCGATGTAAGGAGGAGGAAGATGATTGTTTTTCTCTTTCGTCATTGGTTATGATTTGCAAAAGAGGGTGAAAGCAATGCAAAAGAGATAATGGTAATGATGGTGGGATTAAGTAAAATCGACCCACAGTAAATACCAAATATTCCTGTATAGTAAATTTCAAGAGAGGTATAACTCGTCCGATCCAAAATTGAATTTACTTCCGTCTGAGTTGGATGAGATATACGTCAGTTTCTCAAGAACTATGGTAATAGACATTTATAAAGACATTCTAACACTTAAATAAATAAAAAAAAAGAATGAATAGAATATATTCCAATTCAGAGTGAACAACATACTTTTCTTTTTTTTTTATGCGGTCCTTCTTATAAAGTGGATTAGGTTCTGTTTTACCCTATATATAATGTGACTAACCTGATCGTTCTCTAATCCAGTGTATTCTAAAAATTACATATAACCACTTCCTTTCTTTTCTCCGTGCTTGATGAGAATTCTTCTTTTGTTTTATTTAGCACCTTACCGATTTATAACATTAACGTGTACGAGCTAATGGACGGATCAATTTTGATAATGTCATTTTTTTGGATTTTGTTATTTTGCCTCTAAAATTGGTTTTGACAATAACTAACTACATATTCATATTCATACTCATCCGCTAAAAAGATTAGTTTGTCCCTTTGTTTAAATAAAAAAACCACGTGTTTACATAACTCTATTTATTCTACTTCGTTTTTCACTTTTTTTTTTGTCTCTCTCTAATGCCACTTTCTCATCATCTCCTAAATCACTCCTTCAATATTTGAGGTGACAAAGTTGATAATCCACTCTACTAAAGTAAAGCAAACTTAAAATGTTAGCCTGTGTTATTTTATGGCAAGTTAGTAGGTAAACGGACTAGCTTAACTTTTTCTAAAAAAATACTAATTAAAATTAATCTAAAAACAATAATTAAAAATTAAATATAAATAAAAAATAATTAAATTATAATATAATTTTAATACTATCTTTTTTCTAAACTTTCAATTTCAATATATAGAACTTATTACAATAATATCCGATAACAGAATTATTATTTTAAAAAATAAATCATATAATTTAAGCATATATATGAGAGTAATAAAATAAATAAAATTAATAATAACAAAAAGAATATCAAGTAAAAAAAAAAGTGTGTTCGAACATTATGTAATTATTAACTTTTGTAGCACTACTCACTCTTTTATTTTAAAAAAAGTCTTTGGTCCGGTAGTACAAGTTTGACGAATTTTTTTATTTGGTGGATTCAAATCATAGTCCAACTTGTCCTTTTTAGGAGATTTGAGCATTTGACGGATTAAAATAACGAATTCATCCCATGCATTTTGTCACCCTACTCAATATTTTTAAAAAACTATTCTCTTTATATTCCGACCCATAAATCATTCTCTCACAATTCTCTAACAACCAAATTAAAGGGTGGTGCGACGAGAACAAATGAAAGGACTTGCCCTTTGTTATGAAACTTTTTGAAAAATCTTGTAAACTTCTTTAGATACAACCTATAATTATTGGGATACTCCTGTAACAAGAATCACCTTTGAGAAAGGACTACCAATTTGGTTTATTGGACAAATAAAATTCATGGGTGAGTGAATGCCATAGTTGTGTCATGTTAGGGTTAAATAAATTGAGTTTTTAAGGAATGTGAATTGTGATTTTGTGTGAAATAGGCAATTGACTAATATTTTGTAACTTGTAAGAAAATCCTGTAATACCTCTGGAATACAACCTGTAACTTAGGAGATAATTCTGTAATAAGTTCCACTAGTGAGAAAGGACCACCAAATTGGTTACCTAGACACAAAATACTTGGTTGATGACTTTATGCCCTAGTTATGCCATGTTAATAAATAAAGAAAGTCAAATGTGATTTACTGTGAAATAGCCAGGATCTTATACTGTCTTGTAACTTTCAGAAAATTCCTGTAACCCACTCTAGATACAACTTATATACACTTTTAGGAAATTTCGATTGTTTGGATATATTTTTAATTTATTTATATACAAAAACCTTTATTATTGAAGTACTTTTTATATTGAGCCAAGGTTAATGATTTCTCTCATAAGTTTTTTTTTTTTAAAGTAAAATGACAAATAAGTCCTTAAAATTTTACATTCTGAACAGATTTAGTTTCTTAAGAAAAAGAATACCAATAAAATTTTTTATGATAACAATACATTTATACACTCCTTACACACTTATCAGAACTTTTTTTTCACTCGGTTGCAACTGATGAGACTCAAATCCAAAACCTCTAAGTGAGAAAAAAAACTATATCATTTGAGTTATAGCTTGTTACACAGTTTGACATCATACTTTTCGCTTTGAGCAAGAAATGCAGAGAATCCTAAAACTGCGTAATCCAGCCCAAACTTTTAAGTCCAATACTAGCTTTTTGAATGCAAGTTTTTCTGAACCAAAAAGAAATAAACTTTAACTATTTCTTCTTCTTCTTCTTTTTTTTAAGAAAAAAATGCAACTTCTTCTTTTAAAAAAAAATGCACTTCTTCATACTAATATAAAATGAAATATTTTTCATATACAAGTTATTTTTTGATACAAATCTACACAAATCTTTTTAAACTAATTTATCTCATACGCCATTATCTAACTAACTTTTCAATCAATGCGTAAATATATAATTGCTTTTTTCGAAAAGATTTCGTTTCCGTTTTTGAATTTTCTCAGCGTTTTTGATCTACATTTTCTTTCATCTCTGAGTTTTCTGCGTTTCTCTTCGTTCATTCTTTGCGTTCTCTTTTTTTATTTTTCGCAATTTCCTTCGTTCTCTATATTTTTTAAATCAAGCTCTGAACTCAGTTTTGAACAGTTATCTCGTTGAAGATAATGAATGATTCAAGTTCAGATTATCAATTGAATTAGAGTAAAATGGATTATTATTTTGAATCCAATCAAGTGGCTGAGATATGGTTCGATTATAGTTAATGTTTTCATTAGTAGTTTATGATTTTGTAGGTGAATAGTGTTATTTTTGTTTGTGAAAATTACTGTTCATCGTTGATAGTTTGAATTGAATGCAATGTAGGAGTGCTGCATTAAAAAAAAATATTTTTGTGTATTTACAGTAAATTTTGGTGTAAAACTAAGATATTTATGTGTATTTTTTAAGAATTTTTGGTGTATGTATATTGATAAGTTCTACATAATTCAAAACTTTTGTTCTCTCTCCTCCTCATATGCTGCTGCTTCTTTTTCATTTTTTTCATCATCGTCACCATCTTCTTTTTTTTCTTATTCATTTTTTCGTTCTTATTTTACCTTCTCAAGTTTTTTTTATTTTACTATTTTAACAAGAATAAAAATAAAAAAATTAAACAAAGAAGAAGAAAAAACACATAATGCTACAAAATTACTTGGAAGAGGATGAACTTACATTCATTCAACTAAAAAAAAGAAAGAAATAAGGAAAGAAAGAAAAAAATACAGCATTAAAGAAAATATTTTTATGTATTTGTAGCCAATTTCGGTATAAAACTAAGATATTTATGTGTATCGTTTAAGAATTTTTGGTATTTTTGTAATGATAAGTTCTGCATAATTCAAAATTCTTCCTCTTTCTCTTCCTCCTCCTCATCTTCTACTGCTTCTTCTTCTATTTTTCATCATCATCATCATCACCATCTTCTTCTTTTTTTTTCTTCTTCATCTTTTCCTTCTTGTTTTATCTTCTCAAGTTTGTTCTTGTTTTACTTTCTTAACAAGAATAAAAACAAAAAAATCAAACAAAAAAGAAGAATAAATATATAATGCTGCAAAATTACTTGGAAGAGGATGAGTTTACATTCATTCAACTTATAGAAAGAAAGAAATAAGAAAAAAAAGAAGAAGAAAAAAATGCAGCATTAAAGGAAACATTTTTGTGTATTTGCAGTCAATTTTGGAGTAAAACTAAGATATTTATGTGTATTGTTTAAGAATTTTCGGTGTATGTGTACTGATAAGTTCTGCATAATTTAAAACTCTTCTTCTTCCTCCTCCTTATCTTCTGCTGCATCTTCTTCTTCATCTTCTTATTTCATTTTCTCATATAATTCTTTCCGAATTCAGCTACGAAATTTTCTTCATTTTTCGCGACAATTTTGAGAGATTTTTGAGAGATATATATATTCTTATTTGAATTTTGAGTGTTGTGATTTTGATTGAGAAAGAAGAACCATTTGTTATAATAGTTTTTGCACTATTCAAGAGTTAGGAAAGTGTGTGTTTACACGCAATTTAAACCGAGAATTATTTTTAATGGATTTAGACTAACTTGTATGAATTTGTATGCCAAAAAAATTGTATATATAACATACATGATATAAAATTTGACTTATTGAGTTGGAGAATATGTTAAAAAAAATATATTGAAAACCATGAAAAGCTAAAGAACTGTTTGGTTTTGGATTTTATTTTTTATTATTTAAAAAGAGAAAAAACAATAAAATCATATAATTTCATTTTCAGTTTTACTTCATGTTCTCTTCACAAAATTTTGAAAAACAATTAAAAATAAAAAATGTAAGAGTGCGATTTGGTTTATATTTTATTTTCAGTATTTATTGTTTTTAGAATTTTATAAAAAAATAAAAATAAAATTTTATTATTTTTATTATTTTTCTTTTATAAAATCTTAAAATTAGAAAATCTTAAAAATAAATATAAAAAATAAAAATACAAATTAAATACACTCTAATTTTTTTAACTAATAATCTGTTAATATTTCTATTCTCTTTGAATCTCTTTTTCTCTTTGTACAATAACAATTCAAACCTTTAATCTTTATAATTTTTTATTTTATTGACTAGTAGTTGCAAAAAAAGAAAGAAAAAAAGAAGAAATGGATTTTTAGCATAACGCTTGCACACATTTTTTGTTTTAAACCATACTACATAAATTAAAAAAAAAGGTAGCCACTTTTAAGCTTGCATATAGGACACAATATCTATATGTTTGCAATGAAAATAAATAAACTCCAAAGTATTCATTTTTCCTTTTAATGGGCAAACCCAAAAGCCCATAATGTAACACATTGATTAGCCAATGATAATGGTGCCTTCTGGATGATTGGAACTTGATTAGCAATGTCAAAGTTATTACTTTAGTAGGTTTGCGTGTCCACCGTTATCAGAACCGAACCGGTAATTAAGTTATTGGTTCAACTGGTGGATCACTGATTTACCCGATTAATCCGATCATAATTAAAAAAATATAAAATTATATAAATAAAATTGAAACAATGCCTTAAAACTTAAAATATGAGTCTTACAAACATTAATAATCAAATATCAAGTCTTAAACATAACTAATAATCTAAAAGAAGAGTTAATAAACTAGTCTTTAGTATAAAATATGTTCTCAATTTAAATCAATAAGAGCAAATTAAAGATAAAACAATCATTAAATCAAGTCCAAGGAGTGAGCTCAAAGTTGGCATCAACATCTTCATAGGACAAATTAGGAGCTTGATCAACATTTCCTTCATTTTGATTTACATCCATATCTTCCATAGCATTGTTACTTGGTCCATCATTATCTTGGTCATCTTCCAAATTTAATTGATCTATATTTGTGTATTTTTGACAAATCAATATCAAGAATAATTCATAATAGCAATTGATAATTAAAATATTCAGACAATTGAAGAATTTTTCAAGATCATCCAAAATTGGTTGAATGGACATATTTGCCAAATCATTTCGAAGATACAATAGCAGCAACCAGCAACCAGCAACTAAGAAACTAAATACCAACACAGCAACCAGCAACAGCAGCAACCAGCAACAAATTAGAGTAAATACATCAACCAGCAACAATACAACAGGAAAAATACAACAGCTCTACCGAATTACCGATTACCAAATACCAACACAGCAACCAGCAACAAATAACCCTAAAAAACTAAATACAATAGTAGCAACTACCAAATTCAATAACAATTTTAACTAAAATTCTCCCAGCTTTAACAACTACTCTAAAAAATCAAATTTATCCACCAGATTCCATAACAATAGGTCAATAGCAACTAAAATATGCTCAAGTTCAACAACTTTAAAAATCAAATACAACAGCAACTGAGCTGAGGGAGCAGAGGCACTGAGGCAGAAGATGAATGCTTTCTGAGCTTTTTGACGACCACCACTTGCACATAAATGACCCGAGGGAGCAGAGACTAAGAGTGACGGAGAGGTGAGGCCGCAGAAGATGAACACTTTCTGAGCCTTTTTATGAACACTTTATGCCGCTGACGAGGTGAGGCCGAGATTGAGAGTGATGATGAGGTGAGGCCGAGACAACGAGGTGAAGCCAAGACTGGGTGACGACAGAGCAACGAGGGTGAGGTCGAGACTGGGTGACGACAGAGCGACAAGGGTGAGGCCGTGAGCGTGAGAGTGAGGCAGTGAGGGACTGCCGACGGAGAGACGTGGTTGGCTGGGGGTATCGGCGGTGACTGGTGAGGAACTGCCGATTGATGAACTCAGAGTCTCAGACACTCAAAGAGTCTTAGATGCCATTAGGAATTTAGAGGCAATGGGGGGAAGGGGGGATTAGCCTAGGGTTTCACTTTCACAGTTTCAACGAAGGAGAGGGGGGATGAATTAGAACGACGCCATTTCAGGATTTAAAAAAAAAATTTCACCACCTAGACCGGGTCAAATCACCCGGCCAGGTCACCGGTTTTCATCAAAACCCGTCGGATAGAACCGGATTTCACTGGATTCATTACATGGCCGGTTCAATGAGTGATTCGGCCCGACCAGGTAATCGAGTGACCGAATTTCTGGTCAAACTGGCCAGATCGAACTGGGTTTGATAACTATGGTCTTCACTGAGTCCTTCCCCTCAAAATTTTAACACCATCCTCAAATCCAAGCATATGATTGCACTCATCATCATCATCATCATCATCATCATCATTATTATTATAGAAAATAACCGAGAAGAAAAGACTACATACTTCTAAACTGATACAAATATAGGTTGGTTTTATTATGGGGAAAGAATAATGTGGTCCTCTAAAGACCTGGGGGATTTTATAAAATAAAAAAGTTGTAAGGGTTGATTTATAAATATTAATTTAGTTCAAAAGCCGTGTTTGGTGATAGATTTGCTGATGATTTAGATGATCACTGTAAACACTGGAAACGGGCAAAACGACGTCGTGCGAAGAGGCATATACCATCGAACAAAAAAAAAGAGCAGCTGCACGGAGAAATTGCTTCGACTGAGCTACAAGAAAAGAGTATCTTCGGCCACTTGATTTGACGAACTAGGGTCGAATCTCATCACACTCATATCAACATCTCTCTATTCTACCTTCCATCCACCAGATCCAGCGATTCAGATCCACGAGGTTAGTGTAGTTTTTTGCTATATGAATGTTTGAGTTAGGAATTGGGGAAGCCTATAACGACAACCCCTAATCTTTAATGAGTGCTGTATAATTCCCCTTGCGAATTTTCTTTCTTTTGTTGGAGCAAATAGATGTGTCATGGGGTTATTTTTCACAGTTTTAATGGGTTGTAAAGTGAATTTTGTGTTGAAATGTGATATTGTGTTGAGGTGTTGTACATTTCTTTGGTTCAGGGAGGCTTACCCTTTCGAAGCAGTGCAAGCTGAGATATTTGGAGCATACTTTCCAACATTGGTAAAGTGGTAACTAAGAGCTTTGTTACACTCTTATGCTTCTGTAAGGAAAATTAAGGAAAAAAAATAGAGAAGGGTCTATGCAAAATATTGGCTTGAGAAAAAAAATTATTTGTTTATTTATTTATATACTGATTATTATTTGCAGGTTTTATAAGATGAATTGAATTGTTCAGAATATAATATTAGGCTAGGATTTGGTGAGATTGAACGGATAAGGAAATAAATGAAATGATTGAACTTGAGTGAAATAGTGTTGTTCAAATTCAAACAATGAAATGGGAAAAATAATTTCATATGACTAGCGCCTATGGAATTTGAAGCACACAGTCTTTGATTCGCTGCCTTTTTGTTTCTGTGATTCTTTTATTAGTCTTTATGCCTTTTTTTTATGTTCTCACTATTTTTCTTATCTATCCAGTTGTGTGAATTTGATAAACTCCAATTAAATTTTGCTAAGAATATTTTAAACTTAAGTTCAATTTCTAAATACTTTCGTTGAGATAAATATTACTTCTGACTTGAATTTCATATATTTTGTATTATTTTGTGATACATTCTATTATCATAAATCCACAATCATGAGTATAAATTCACTTTAATTGTTGAGGGAGACTTTTTTGTTACGAATCTTTCGGTTTATTTTACGAAATGGGAGAATAGGAATTGAGGGATGAAAAAGAAAAATTGCAAGTAAGTTAATGATGAAAGGGGGAAGAAGAAAGGGATTGTGCTTTCTGTTATAAGTGAAAATTCTTTCAGGCGTATATATTTTATTTGCATAAAGAGAGTTGGTTAAATACCCTTCTGAGAAACTTTGTCCTAACTTAATTTTGTATTTTTGTTTGGCAAAGTTTTGAAAATAATAATTTCAAGGATGTTTCAGTTTCATAATGATGATGAGGTAAGGGCATTGTTCATGCTGCTCTCCAACTCAAACAATTGTTACACTTATATTTTATCAATACCCATCTTTCATTGCTCTCTAATTTTTATAAATTCGGTTTCAATTCTTCTTTTTATAATGTTGAATACTCTCAAAACTGGCAGCATTTTCCTTTTTGCAATTTGCTCACCATCTGTTTGTAATTTTGTTTCTTTGTTAGTGTGTTCAAATAGTGAAGGAGACATGGAGATTCCAGTGGGAGAGATGCAATGCACTATACCCGTTACACTTGGGATCTGGGGATAAAGTGTTGAGGCATCCCATTTGGTTCATAAGAAGTCTTCATGGTACAAACTTGTTGCCTCCATTGGTGCCCATGAAAATTTGTCAGTTGAGGTAATCTCATACAGAAGTTATAAAAACTCTCAACTATACAAGTTTGCGTTCAAAATTGATCAAACTTACGATTCTACAAATAAAATTTTACAAGTTTGAGTTTGATTATTGAATTTTATGTATGAAACATGTATAATTTGGTCCTAGCATCATTAGTAGAGTAATTAGTTATTAGTAGAAATAATTTAAATAATAGTTAGAAGAGTTATAATGGATTATGATGAGAAATGAAATTTAAGTTTCACTTTCTTAAATTCTCTTTCAAATGCTTGGAATTTGCATTGGCTTTTTAATTACCCTATTTTAGGTGAAACTTGTGAGTATGCTGTTGGCATTCAACAAATCATGAGTTTCTAAAGGTGCACAATTTATGAATGCAAACGACACATATTCTATGCCTTGAATTTTTTCATGTTTTTGCTTATGTATTTCTGATTGCACTGCTAGCGACAGGTTAAGCATGGTCAGAATTTTGAAGTTGTCTTTCATTTTTTTTCATATTTCCCTTTGAAATCAATTTAGATAAGGAAAAGTCTAGGGGACCAGCAGTTTTGTTAAATTTTGGCCAGCATGTAACCAGCAAAGGAAGGTGAGCCATTGGATGAAATCTCACACCAATCTCACACCATCAAATCATTATTGATGGCTAATTGATGGCTAACAATCACAAAAATTGCTGACCCCCTAGCATTGCTCTTTAGATAATTGTGACCGCCCTTGCATATGTCATTTTATTGAAAGATTTGCCTTAACAGGTTGTAATTTTTTAAGGAAGTGTGCGAATTCTCCGATAACAAGAAATATGTATGTCTTTAAAGTAATTAATCCCTTCATATATTAGACTTATATGTGTAATCTGCAGTGATTTGCTTTTATTTCTTTCGTATTGCTTATGTTAAGGTTTTCAGTTACTTATTTGATTAGAATAAATAGTTCATTAGGTTTTATTGAACATAAAAATGGTTCACAAAGAACATATATTTTTAGTTATGCACTCATTGTGGATGTTTAGATTGCTTTTTATTGACATTACCATATTTATTGACTTGGGCTTGATTGAGGTACAGTTGCACATCAAAGAAGCTATTTGAGCTGCACTAAGTGAACCTGGTAAAGTAAATAGGACACATTTAAGCTTTCTTGTATCCACATTGAATTAGGACATATGGCCTCATTGTGACATCACTGACATGAGTTACTACAGCAGGATTATATGTTTGTCAACACTGGGTTGACGTTGATTTGAAGACCTAACAGGTTTCACATTATTTTTTACTTCAGTATTTCAACATACCCATCCTCAATAATGTCGTGTGGATAAAAATATTGTTTCATTTTGGCTTCCTCTGATTGTTTGTTTTGGATAAAAAATATTTTAGTTTATATATGTGAATTATTTTTATTTTTGTTGTGTGTGTGTAGGGGATGGTTCTTTGGAGGCCCCATTAGCAATAAGATATGAACCATGGAGGAAAAAAAAGAGAATAAAGAAAAGGAAAACAAAATTTTAGCTATTATATTGTTTTGCCTATGTCATTCTTATAAAAAAAGGCAAGCAAAGAAAATCCCCTTATGTTTCTTTTATTTCTAACTTTGAATTTGTATCAAAATGAAACTTTTTACCTATTTTATTCTTAGTTGATAAGTGATATTTGTTTTGTAGATAGTCTTAAGTAACATAAGCATTTGTGATTTGTGATGATGGCTCCAATGTCTTCTCCATTCCTTGTATATAAAAAAAATAGAATTGATAAGGCATAAGATTGGTTAGATCAATTTATGATGTCTTGTCTTTGTTTTCTTATCCTTGGGTTTTTTCGTTTCTGATTTAATAATATCGAACAACCAAGAAGATAGTTCTTAGTGGTTTGGGATTTGGCGAGTAACAATGCAGGGGACCGAGGAGGTTTCATCTAATTTTCAGGAGAATTTCACTCCAGAGGTAAGCATATCATCGTAATCCTGATGGAAATTGAAGTAAGAGTATTTTTTAGGACAACCTCTTGGCATCAACTATGTCTTGCTATGGTAATGGATTGTTTTAGGTGGAAGAGGACCCGATAGGAAATGAGACCTTTGTTGCAGAAACAGAATCCGTTCTGATTGGTGCTAGTCAAGCAGACGATCAAAGAGATGTCATCGTTCTCGACGGTATAGGTTCGTTTGGTGCAATTGATTTTGATGCGTTGCAAGCTGAGGAGATTATGATGATAGAGTTTGCGGATTTGAAAACTGCTTATGACTTCTATAACGAGTACGGTCGGATTAAGGGGTTTTTCATAAGGCGGTCGAAGGTAGGGCGCTGCAGGAAGGCAGGATCTGAGGGAGACATTATATGGCAAATTTTTGTATGCTCGTGACAAGGTGAACGAGATGCAAAGCATGTTCACAGAAATGATAGGAAGATGGATCCTAGACCAGTAACACGATGTGGGTGTAATGCGCGAATACAAGTTCATGTTGACTCGAGGAACGGGCGATGGTACGTTGAGTTCTTCTTCGATGAACATAACCATGACATGTTGGAGGCAAGGTTTAGGGGAATGATGCGGTCTCATCGGGCAATAAAAACGGGGGATTTACACCAAATTAATACCATGAGAAGCTTTGGCCTTCGAGTTCCGACAATATTTCGGGCTTTTGCAAACCAAAGTGGTGGATTCGAGATGGTTGGGTTTGAGGTGAAAGACATCTATAATACAATTGAGAAGTAAAGAAGAGTTGGAGCCAGCGACACGGATAATGCACTAAAGTATTTACAAATGTTGAAGAGTTGTGACCTCTGTATGTTTTGGAAGTATTCATTGGATGAACAACGGAGGCTCCACAATATATTTTGGTGTGATGGCGCAAGTCAGTATGATTTCAATGTTTTCGGAGATGTTATGGGGTTTGATGCAACGTACGGAAGAAATAAGTACAAATGTCCCCTTGTGATATTCTTTGGCGTGGATAACCACATGCGCACTGTTGTGTTTGGATGCGCGGTTCTCTCGACGGAAAGGGAGGAAAGCTATGTGTGGTTGCTTCGGGCATTTGTGGAGGCCATGAAAGGAAAGGCTCCTAAGTCTGTTATTACCGACAATGATCAAGCCATGAAGAGTGCAATTAAAGCTGTATTTCCAGAAGCACATCATAGGTTGTGCAACTGGCACTTGCTACGCAATCCAACCGCTTGAGTAGGTATTCCACGGTTTATGACCAAGTTTCGTCTTTGTTTAATGGGGGATTTGGAGGTCGATGACTTCGAAGATATATGGAATGATGCAGTTGAAGAATTCGGGTTGCAACAAAATTTATGGGTCAAGGATATGTACGAGAAGAAACATATGTGGTCGAATGCCTACATTAGGGGTAAGTTCTTTGCTGGGCTCAAGACAACATCAAGGTGTGAGACGCTGAATATGCAGATAGGGAAGTTTATACACAACGGCTACAACTTGAGAGAATTTATTGAGCATTTCCAACAGTATTTAGAGTTCATGCGTAGGAGAGTAGTCGTTGCTGGTACAAATCTGCTTATGGAGATCCGGTTGTGAAAACAAGATTAGAGGAGTTAGAACGGTTTGCAGTAACAATATACACACGAGAGGTCTTTGTATTATTTCGGGAGGTGTTATTACTAGCTAGCAATGTCAGAGTAGTTTCTTCGAAGAAGACAAGCACCTGTACATTGTTTGAGGTGGCCATGTATTGCCAAGGTAGATCATGGAACGTTTCTTGGGGGGAGATGGATGATGAATTCAGATGCTCTTGCCTGCGCATGGAATCCTTTGGAATACCCTGTGTCCACATAACTGGTGTGCTTGTTAGACTTAACATGGTTGTTATTCCAGATAGTCTTATACTGGGTCGTTGGACAAAGAAGGCAAAATAACCACCAATAAATAACCATGTTTTTAGTGGAGAGATTCCTAATGCAGCCTATATGAGTATGCATGCGGCAATGCTCGATGACTGTAGAGAACTGGTAAAGCTTTCTTGTAGTTACTTTGAGGATTATTTCGAGGTGAAGACCAAAATAGCTAATGAACGAGACGCGTTAAGAGAAAAGATCCGGAAAAGGTTGGCGACCATTGCTGAGGGCAAGGGCGATGTTCGTCCATACACGATCCTCTGAGAGCCAAACATAAAGGGTGTGTTCGTCATGTTGTGACGACTTGTGGGAGGTACCGGCGTGTCCAACGCTGCAGAAAGTGTGGCAAGGCTGGCCATAACGCTCGTAGATGCATCGACGGGAATGGTGACGACACCATGCATGAATTAGATGCTTTTGAATCATCGCACAACATGGACGAATCACAAGAAGCTGAGGCTTCACAACAGATGGAATACGATGGTCTGAGCTTCTAAATGAGTTTGAAGAGGTATTAACTTATGTTACATTATTGTTTCATTGTTGATTGAATTTCAATCCGTGGTCTGAGGTTGTTCATTCCACAATTATACACACAAAAGCCTAAAGATAGCAGAATGAGACAAGCTATACAAGTCCTACAACTTTATATTTTTATTGAAATTGAAAATTCACTAATATATCAAATCAAAGCCTGATATCTTAGAAAAAGTTGGATAATAAAAGGTTTTTTTTATCATTTTTTTACTGACTTATGTTTACATAATATTTACTTGGATACTCAATAGTAGGCAACAAGTTTTTATCTGTTCCTGCCCAAGCATAATGTTCTAAGTGAGAATTAGTTCTTGACAGTTGCATGTTATGACTCTTTTGTACTATGATACAAAGTTATATGTTGCATGAGATGTATTTTAGACATACTAAAGACCTTAGGTTTTACAGCAATTGTATTCACAATCTGTCATTATCTTTTCAAACTCTTCTTTCCCTGACTTGGCATATGTCTCATTTGGTTATCATATGTATGTGATAAAACTCTTTACTATACATGTATAACTGCTAAAGTAATTGAGTTCTACCAATTCTTATATAGACTTATGTAGAAAGAGAAAGAATTGTTACTAATCCTCTGTGCAAGCCCTTTAGTATTTGCATGTTTATTTTATAAATTTGTTTGTAGTTATATCTGTAGGAGTACAGATAGGGTTGGGGCTTTTAAGGATATCTAGTTCAATATTAGATAAAGCAGATAGTTAAAGAAGGTTGACTTCCTTGTGACTTTCTTACTTGTGTAAGTTCTCTTCAGCTTATTCGTTGAATTGCTTAGAAAGTCTTTCCCTAACCTTGGTATGATGTCTTGAATTGAGAAAAAGATCATATTATTGGATTAAAGTTGAGTTTCTTGTTTCTCCAATTTTTTTGTGCATTTGCAGAATTGTTGCTAGAAGACTATGGTAACCAAGCAGCCCCTTATCAAATAGCTGTCCATGGTACTTACATCACTACAGGAGAATTTTGAGACTATAACTAGAATAGTATAATTTTACGTATTTGATGTACCCACTACGAACTACGAAGAACGAAATGTACAACTTCACTTTGTTAATGTTGATGGTAATTTGTGTGTATCATTTTAATAGGATCAAAACCTGGCCCTGATAACAAACAAGGCTTCCAATGTGTTTTTTGACATTTTAATGATATACGTTGGGGTTTTTTTGGTAATGAGTTTCGGTTAAAAGAAACTTTTTTTTAGTTAAACTATCAAGTAGTCAAGTGGGCCTATTTGTTAAAATATTAAATTATAAGGGAAGCCCAACGATTAAGCAGAATTTTCTTTTGCTAGGCCTCAAAACTTAACTTCTACTGTCCAAAAAAGAAAAAGAACTTACATAATTTCTCGGAGAAAAGAACAACGAAAAACTCCCTTTAAGATTGTTCCTTTTTTTATCAAGTGCAAGAAAAAAAAAGATTTTTCTTTTTTCTGACGAGCGAAATTAATCAAATTATTAAGATGTCAAAAGCATTATAAACCACAATTCTAGCAGAACCCCACACATAATTGAAGGATGTCCAAAGCATTCATTAGTTTCAACGAAGTGGTCATGTCCCACACAGTCCACATAGAGAGAAGACAACATAATAAACCACTATTCTAGCGTTCTTGTGTGCATAATTTGAACCAGTTGTGTGAATTGAAAAATTAGATAAGCCAAAAGACTAGATACACTATATCATGCATGTCTTATAATGTTCTCACAAACTAGCATAACATGTAGATATTAATATTTAGCATTAGTAGCTGTTGATAATAGTCCTGACAATAGCAGTGACATGCATAGCTAACAAGGAACAAATTCCAAAACCTACATGTACACTTGCATGCTAATGCTCCCTTGACATATTTAAGCCAATTTAGATGACCATCATAGATGTTGAAACTATATTGGGGTAACAAAAAAATGGACATTTAAATCGGCACTAATATTGTTCACGGACCATGCTAGCATAGAGTGCACTAATAATATTAAACCTTCTACTGATACGTGACAGTAACTAAAATATTAAACATTCATAATACTAAGATATAAGTAGGTTCCTAAAGCATGCATATAACAACCATAGGTGCTCATGGCAAGATTTATCTTGTAGTCCTTCAAGAATTCCAGTCAACTAGGGACCGCTAAAAAATTCATCTCGCATTTAATTAAAGTGCTCCATAGCCAACGCAAGCGCAGTGTCCATCCTTATCTTGTCAGCTATACAGTCAATTTTGTTCTGAAAAAGTGAGTGACAAATAAAAGATAATGTTATAGTTACTTCTGCCATCTCTATTAGGCTTAAATAATATAAAGACAGAAAAAATTAAGGGAAGAAAACCTTTCGCTGCCCAACAGGGTTGAGAGTAAATAGTTGCTCAATTTGGAACCAGAGAAGCATCCACAATTTGTCATAGTAGCTGCATGGATAATCATACTATAGAGCCCATAATGATTCAACGAAGATAATATTAACAAAAAGCTAGCAACTGTCAAAATACGCTACCAATTGTTCATATTTGGTACCCCAAGGACAAAATTTGGGTGCCAATCAGCTAGAGGAGGTCTGCTGTCCAAAACATTCAGGTCAGGATACAAGACCTTCATGACCTTATCTAGTGCCCTTGCCTACAGATAAACCATAGAAGAGGACCATGAAAAATGTTGTGTTAATAATGGCAGAATGTAGACACTCGATTGCATAAATGCATATTGATTTGCTTCAATTTGCGCACTATATGGAGATTATGTCAATTTATATGATGACACAAATGACTCTTTTGAGTCTCTTATTGTATATATATAGCTGAGAATTCACATGAATGCTTATTTGTTTATGGCTAATCATAAAGGTGAGGAACTCACAAGATATTGACATAGTTTCATTAGCATATCTGCATATGCTTCTGGTTGGCAAACATTCAATGCACTAATGCACTATAAATCAAGTTGAACAAAACCACCACATTTCGAGTTCACACAATTTTTAATTATATTGAAATAAACATAATTTTCTTATTTGTCTTCTTTTTTTTTATATCTTGTACAGTATGAAAAGCCAACTTTCCATTGGGAGGAAACTACAGCATGGGGGGAATCACTCCAAAATAATGAAAATGGAGCATGATAGAAGTGATTTACTAGTAAGGTGTTTATTTATGTGGTTAATAAATTGAAATCAATAGTGTTCATTTATGTATAATAAAAGGAAATGTTTTTTTTTACAACAAAATGTAACATAATTAATAATAATATATTAGAGATAAATTTGTATAGTGAATACATCGTAGTCTAATAATCTTGGAATTATATCATCATTTTCTATTAAAAAAAAAGAGAAAAACTGGGTGGTTAGTATTACAACAAATTTGCATGCATGGAAGAACATAAATCAACATATCAACCGTCCAACCAAGTAGCTCATATGGTGACACTTACCACATCCGAAGCAGCATGAACCCTCCCTATATAGGTTTCAAGTGTTGGAAAACTATCAAACAGCCATATTTTTCCATTTGGAATGTCCACCGTCATAAGATAGTAGTGACTTTCTTTTGAGGGTTTCAGCACATCTTTCATTTGAACATAAATCTGAATAATATACATGACAATCATGTGAGAACGTATCAGCATGTTGCAAACAGAAAAATCAATGAAAGGGATACGAGGTGAACTTACATATTTCAGAGCAGTTGGTTTGGAGAAGTAATCATCGGCATAATACGTGATAACATTCTCGTCGTCGATCTCCGAGTCTAGTATGAAGTCCTACAAGGAAGGATCAAAGCAAAGTTTATTTATTTGTGTCCCAAATGTGAATGTTAGGTAGGTTTTTAAAGTAAATAATTACTTACTGAGAAAATGACTGGTAGGGACCAGACAGTGCATTCATGGAGTTGAGCTTGTGTCCATGCAGTTTTATAAGACATGAGCTCCATGACATAGTCCGATGGATCATTCCCTGGCAAAAGGCAAGAGAATGCTTCACGGTCCATAGTATGAGTCTATGAGATCCTCTCTTGAAAAGAACCTCATTCGAACTCAGTAAAGCATCAAATAAATAGGCCGCTGCCTGAACCTCCTCAAGGCTATACCACATTGCCTTTGTAATCTTGAAGTTCGAACGAATAAACTGTTAAGACATGGAACAAGTTGTTAGGGTTTGGATAATGGCGGAAGATAAGCACCTAATAGTCCATAGACAATGCTTCTTACCGGTGGAAAGGTGACCCCCACAGTAGTGCAGCTCAACTTCAGTGGTGGTTCTCACGTTGGCTTGTGCATCTTACCACTCCTCTTCATATCCTCTGGAGAGCGTTGAGCAATCTTTACAATCTTCGAAGGTTTTGGTGTTCTAAGCATGGAAGGTGCACAGCATCCAACATTCTCACCAAGTCCACCCTGGACAAGTTGAAAACAAAAAGAATCACTAAATTAACAACGACAAATGAGTTTAAAATAGGTTCATGTGAAATGTGGTAAACATAATTACCATGACTTTACCCCTCATTTGAAGAGGGATGTAGGAGGAGTGGACCGGGACAACTATTGTGGCAACTGAAGAGGAACCTCCGGCGCCGGACCTGTTGAACATGCGGGTCTGATCTTGATGAATAATAGAGCCCAATATAACAGTGTCCTCGTTCCTGTTGCCAAGGATCCCAGAGTGCAGCAAGGGTTCCATAAAGGGTACGGTGTCACCCGCAGGTTGGTCAGCTGGTTTTTCGGGGATGTAGACCTCCTTCTCATCTCTTGCAACGGGAATGATAATGTTCTTGCCACCAACGACGTCATCATCGTCAACAACAATGACATCAGAGGCGGTGTTGTGAGAGTTGCTCGGTTGTCGATCTTTCTGTTCGAAAGTTTTCAACGCTTGGTCAACCAAACTAAGGGCTCTTTTTAGGTCGTCGGCAATAGCTCCAACCTGCTCGGCTCCCTGCTCGAAAGTCTGTTTATGAGGAACAAATTATGGTTTCGATAAGTTAGTTATGTCAATTTCGGAACCAAAATATGGTTATGTAACTCAGGGATTTTTTCAAACGGATTTACCTGAAGAACCTTGAACATATTCTTGGCAGGACCCTCCATGGTTTCATTCAAGACCTTCAACGCAGAACAAACATCACTGTTCTGAGAAAACAACACAGATTCACACATTAATATCATATGACTACAACATTATAGTGTAAAATAAATGAGAATGAGTAGCAAGGAGCAATGTACCGCAGGAGGAGGTGACCCATCTTGGTGTTCTCCCACAGCCTTCACTGCCTCATCATAATCCATGATAGGAGAGAACCAATTCTTGGGTAGTGAATGGTAATGCAACAGAAGCCCTTTTTAAATGGTGTGAATGGTAAGACATAATCCTATTTAAATGGGTAGTGAAGCATTGTCTTGGGAAGTGAATGAATAAAGGTAATGAGTGAAATTTTCTTAGGTCATGTCATAGGGTGGCGTTATGGGAAAAGCGGAAGCATAATATCTAGCTTAATCTCCTTTCTGTGGTCTGTAGCAGAAAATCTGACTGTTAAACCATCTTACATCCATGAGAATGGAAGAATCTCAATATAACCTTCAGGTCTTCTATTTTCCTAACCTCTGCCAACACCCTATTCAACCTATGTGAATGAGACATCTTTGTATCTTCTCTTCTCCTAACCTGCCAACATCATACGTAACCTAAGTGAGTGAGACATGATGGTTTCACTAATCATCCACAACACTCAAACATCAACTAATATGTTAGCATCCAATCCTCCTATTTGACATATGTATAAAGTTATTATAATTTAATATATTTAATAGGATAAAAAATAAGATATAATTGATAATGTCAAATACAATTATGAATTCTTGAAAAAAGTAATAAAATGGGTAATGTGGTGAAATAAATAAACTTCCTGGACAAAAAATTCTAATACATTGTTTAAATTCTTTTTTTAAATACGCACCATTTTTTTGTTGAAATAATTTATAGTTTGAAATCTTTAATTTTTATTGTGCTGGTTTACATTTTTTTATATTATATTTTTAAATCATTGATTACAATAAAAAATTCGAAAAAATTGGATTTACGTTAGAGGAACAGAAAAGACTTCAGACATTAAACTGTTATTATACACTTAAATATTTGTGTAGTCAAGCAATACATTTGGGTATTATAAGCTCCTGCTATCTATTTTTTAAATTGGTGGGAGAATAATTCTAATTAGAATTACCATAGTTGTGTCGCTCATACTCGTGCATTTTTCAAATTTTGATTGAACCTATCATCCCTAAAGAGGATGCATTATTCTCTCAATATAAACTAGAAACTGAATATCGCCCGCTAATATGACGAATAATTTAAATCCAATTTACTAAATCCAGTGAACATTCATAATAATCGTTAATTTACTGGTCATAATAATGATTTAAGTTTAACTTCAGCATTAATAACATCTTACACAACTTTTTTAAACTTAAATACAACTGCCACTCATATCACAGCAGACACAGTAAGTATCACTTCTAATTCTACTTAATTAGATAACGAAAGAAGTAAGAAACGGCGAGACAGAAAAATTTGGCTATGGTGGTGAAAGAATAAAGTGGCCCTTAAAGGACACTTTAATTTTATTCGAAATGTGTGGCTATTGATCAATCATACAAGTTAGGTTGTGTATTTATATTCTTACCCAAAATTTATAATAATTATAAAGAAGCCTCAATTATTAATGAAAGTATTTTTATTTGGATGTAATTAGGGAGGGGTTAATTTTTTGGACTTTTTGTAACTTGGGCCTTCAATAGTCATGTGTATAAAGATCCAATATTTTAAACTAATATTGGACATAGTTAACAAAAATTGTGACGTTACTACTTACTCGTTTATCAAAAAAACCTCATAAAGCAAATTGTAAACAAGAAAAAAAAACTCATAAGCAAAAGTGTCTACTATAATAATAATAATAATAATAATAATAATAATAATAATAATAATACTTGATTATATACATTATTTCATCAAAGCATTGATTTCAGCCAAAATATATAACAATTCCTTAAATGTAATTTTAAAAAGATTAATATATATATATATATATATTAATTTTAAAATAACTGAAATTAGATCGTGAATAATATATATGTAATTCAATTGTCTTCAATTACTATACTAATCTAACCGTGATATTATATAACTAAGATATTTTGGTAATTAAGTTTAATTAAATTGGTCTAATGGCTTAACTGCATTTGGTTTTGAAAACAGGATAAAACAAGACATTGAAAATAAGACACAAAAGACAGAGATACAAAATTAGTATTGTTATATTTTGTTTGGTGATAAACTAGCACAATTTATAAAATTTTAAATTATTATCATTTTTTCAATTAATAAATTTGGAAAGAAAAATATAATAATAAAAAATATAATTATAAAAAATTAACAAGAATAATAAAAAAATAAAAAATAAATTGTGTCTCTTGTTAGTGTCTCTGTGTTCTCTTGTCAGAGTAGACCCAAAATACACTAATGCAGTGTCTCTCGACACAATATTTCTATTCAAAATTTTTATATCTCATCTGTCAAATACGATTTTGTGTTTTTGTGTCTCTATAGACAAGTGCAACCTTAAAAATTGATAAAAAAAATCAGTTGATTAGACATTTAGACTTGATTACAAAAATAATTTGTTCATCTAATATTTCTTATAAAATAAATTTAAATATTTTCATTTTTAAATATATTAAAAATTTAAATGTTGGACTATATTTACATATGTAGTTACTAAAATTTGTGTTTATTATTTGTATTACTCATTACATATGTGGTTACTAAAATGTAGGGTTTACAATTTAGAATTTAAACGTTTATGATTTATGTATTTAAAAAAGATTTACGCGAATATGCATTTTTAGTTGATGAATTTGAACAATTTTTTTTATATTTTTGTAACAGAGTAAATACAAGAATAATAAATAATCAATATATATATATGAATTTAAAACATATTGGCGAATAAGATATATAAAATATAATCGTTTTAAAGAATTTACTTAGTATGTTATAATTTTTTTATCATGAGAAAAATAAATAAATTTTAAAATATTAGATGTCAATGTTATTATAAATATTAAAATATTTTTATATTATAATTAGTATTTAATGTTAAAGGTTTATAGCTAATAGTTTAGGATTTATGGTTGAGTATTGCATCTAGGGATTAGTGTTTAGGGTCTTATGTCTTAGGATTTTAGAGTTTGAGATTTAGGATTTAGGGTTTAGGATTTGTGGTGCAAGGGTTAGATTATTAGAAATGATAGTTTAGGGTTTATGATTTAGAATTTGGAGTGTAAAATTTAGGGTTTAAGGTGCAAGGGTCAGAGGAATAGAAATGATAGTTTAGGGTTTAGGTTTTAAGGGTTAGGGTTTAGAGTTTAGGTTTAAGGTTTAGGGTTTAGGGTTTAAGGTTTACGGTGCAAGGATTATAGTATTAAAAATGATAGTTTAGGGTTTAGGATTTATGGTGCAAGGGTTAGAGTTTTAGAAATGATAGTTTAGGATTCAAGGTTTGGAGTGTAGAGTTTAGGATTTATGGTACAAGGATTACAGGATTAGAAATGATAGTTTAGGGTTTAGAATTTAGGGTTTAGGGTGCAAGGGTGCAAGGGTTAGAGTATTAGAAATGATAGTTTAGGATTTAAGGTTTAGGGTACAAAGGTTACATGACTCGAAATTATAGTTTAGGGTTGAGGATTTAGGAGTTAGGAGTTAGGGGTTAGGAGTTAGAGTATTAGAAATGATCGTTTGTGTTTAGGGTTTAGGGTGTAAGGATCAAAGTATTAAAAATAATAGTTTAGAGTTTAGGATTTAGGGTTTATGTCACAGGATTTAGCATTGAATTTGAATCCTCTAAATTTTAGATTTTCACTTTAGAGGATAAAGTGAAATCTCTCACCATTGAATGTTTTATCTCTCATGTTTTCTCTCGATCCCACCTATGAAATAAATGGTGATAGATTATACTTTACCCTCTAAAGTGAAATTCAAACTTTAAAGAATCTGAATCCTTTAGCGTTTAGGTTTTAAGTTTTAGTATTTAGGATTTAGGGTTTAGAGAAATTCCTTTTTATATTTTTGTAACATCGAGTTAATTAAAGAATAATAAATAATCAATATATATTTTTATACGAAATACTGAAATCTATTATTTAAAAATAATTATGCTACTAAAAGATTGGGTTCGAGAATTAAAAATGAATTTTGAATTAAAAAAATACATAATGATCAAAATAGATAATGTAGCAAATTGGATAAGTCTGAAGACATTTTTGCTGGAGAAGATTATGCAACAGCACTTTTTGATAGAGAATTGTTTATGACAGTTGGTAGTAACATGAGTCTGAAGTAATTGAAATTAAATATTTGTCTCGAAAATTATAATTTGATGAAAATATTAATGTTGTCATTAAAAGTTAAAATCTAGATTAAATTATTTTAAAAAAATTAATTTTGATTTAATTCTATAACTATCAATATGATTTTATTTATACTAATATGTAATTATGGTTTTATATACAAATTGAGAAAAAAAATACTATTTTTAAATAGCATAATAAAAATTAATTATTTCTATTTGTACAATAGACTTAACACCTAATACAAGATAAGATTCGAACCTAGGAACGCGATTAAGGCTCAGGCTCCATTACCTCAACAACAATAACCTACCCGAGAAGTCAAGAGAGGCGAAGCGAATTAAATGCGAAACCCTGAAGTATACCACAATAGCAAGGCAATTATACCTGCGAATGTTATCTCAGCCGCTCGCGTAGAGCCTGGTGATGCATACTACGTATACTGTGAATGTTATCGTTTCATTGTTGAATGAATTTCAATTTGTGGTCTGAGGTTGTTCATTCAATAATACTACACACCAAAGCCTAATGATAGCAGAATGAGACAAGTTATACAAGTCCTACAGCTTTATATTTTTATTGAAATTGAAAATTGAAATTGAAAATTCACTAATATATCAAATCGAAGCCTGATATCTTTGAAAAAGTTAGATAATAAAAGGTTTTTTTTTATCATTTTTTACTGACTTATGTTTAAATAATAATATTTACTTGGATATTCAATAGTAGGCAACAAGTTTTTATCTGTTCCTGCCCAAGCATAATGTTCTAAGTGAGAATTAGTTCTTGACAGTTGCATGTTATGACTCTTTTGTACTATGATACAAAGTTATATGTTGCATGAGATGTATTTTGGACATACTAAAGACCTTAGATTTTACAGTAATTGTATTCACAATCTGTCATTATCTTTTCAAACTCTTCTTTCCCTGACTTAGCATATGTCTCATTTGGTTATCATAAGCCTTTGGTCACATATGTATGTGATAAAACTCTTTACTATACATGTATAACTGCTAAAGTAATTGAGTTCTACCACTTCTTATATAGACTTATGTAGAAAGAGATAGAATTGTTACTAATCCTCTGTGCAAGCCCTTTAGTATTTGCATGTTTATTTTATAAATTTGTTTGTAGTTATATCTGTAGGAGTACAGATAGGGTTGGAGCTTTTAAGGATATCTAGTTATATATTAGATAGAGCAGATAGTTAAAGAAGGTTGACTTCCTTGTGACTTTCTTACTTGTGTAAGTTCTCTTCATCTTATTCGTTGAATTGCTTAGAAAGTCTTTCCCTAAGCTTAGTATGATGTCTTGAATCGAGAAAAAGATCATATTGTTGGATTGAAGTTGAGTATCTTGTTTCTCCAATTTTCCTGTGCATTTGCAGAATTGCTACCAGAGGACTATGGTAACCAAGCAGCCCCATATCAAACAGCTGTCCATGGTACTTACATCACTACAGGAGAATTTTGAGACTATAACTAGAATAGTGTAATTTTACGTATTTGATGTACCCACTACGAAGAACGAACTGTACAACTTCACTTTGTTAATGTTGATGGTAATTTGTGTGTATCATTTTAACAGGATCAAAACCTGGCCCTGATAACAAAGAAGGCTTCCAATTTGTCTTTTGACATTTTAATGATATACGTTGGGGTTTTTCTGGTAAAGAGTTTAGTTTAAAAGAAAATTTTTTTAACTGAACTATCAAGTAGTCAAGTGGGCCTATTTGTTAAAATATTAAATTATAAGGGAAGCCCAACAATTAAGTAGAATTTTCTTTTGCTTGGCCTCAAAACTTACACAACTTCTACTGTCCAAAAAAGAAAAAGAACTTACATAATTTCTTGGAGAAAATAATAACGAAAAACTCCTTTTAAGATTGTTCCTTTTTTTTTCAGGTTCAAGAAAAAAAAAGATTATTCTTTCTTCTAACGAGCGAAATTAATCAAATTATTAAGATGTCAAAAGCATTATAAACCACAATTCTAGCAGGACCCCACACATAATTGAAGGATGTCCAAAGTATTCATTAGTTTCAACAAAGTGGTCATGTCCCACACAGTCCACATAGAGAGAAGACAGCATAATAAACCACTATTCTAGCGTTCTTGTGTGCATAATTTGAACCAGTTGTGTGAATTGAAAAATTAGATAAGCCAAAAGACTAGATACACTATATCATGCATGTCTCATAATGTTCTCACAAACTAGCATAACATGTAGATATTAATATTTAGCATTAGTAGCTGTTGATAATAGTCCTCACAATAGCAGTGACATGCATAGCTAACAAGGAACACATTCCAAAACCTACATGTGCACTTGCATGCTAATGCTCCCTTGACATAGTTAAGCCAATTTAGATGACCATCATAGATGTTGAAATTATATTGGGGTAACAAAAAAAATGGACATTTAAATCGGCGCTAATATTGTTCACGGACCATTCTAGCATAGAGTGCACTAATAACATTAAACCTTCTACTAATACGTGACAGTAACCAAAATATTAAACATTCATAATACTAAGACATAAGTAGGTTCCTAAAGCATGCATATAACAACCATAGGTGCTCATGGCAAGATTTCTCTTGCAGTCTTTCAAGAATTCCAATCAACCAGGGACCGCTGAAAAAATTCATCTCGCATTTCATTGAAGTGCTCCGTAGCCAACGCAAGCGCAGTGTCCATCCTTATCTTGTCAGCTATATAGTCAATGTTGTTCTGAAAAAGTGAGTGACAAATAAAAGATAATGTTATACTTACTTCCCCATCTGTATTAGGCTTAGATAATGTGAAGACAAAAAAAATTAAGGAAAGAAAACCTTTCGCTGCCCAACAGGATTGAGAGTAAACAGCTGCTCCATTTGGAGCCAGAGAAGCATCCCCAATTTGTCATAGTAGCTGCATGGATAATCATATTATAGAGCCCATAATGATTCAATGAAGATAATATTAACAAAAAGCTAGCAACTGTCAAAATATGCTACCAATTGTTCATATTTGGTACTCCAAGGACAAAATTTGGGTGCCATTCAGCTAGAAGAGGTCTGCTGTCAAAAACATTCAGGTCAGGGTACACGACTTTCATGACCTTATCTAGTGCCCTTGCCTACAAATAAACCATAGAAGAGGACCATGAAAAATGTTGTGTTAATAATCGCAAAATATGGATACTCGATTGCATAAATGCATATTGATTTGCTTCAATTTGAGCACTATATGGAGATTGTGTCAATTTATATGATGACACAAATGACTCTTATGAGTCTCTTATTGTATATATATAGCTGAGAATTCCCATGAATGCTTATTGGTTTATGGCTAATCATAAAGGTGAGGAACTCACAAGATATTGAAAGACAAATTAAGGATCAATTTATTTGATGTGTGAAGAATGATTATTCATAGAAAGATAGCAACACTACTAACTAGAAAAAGGTGCATGTTAATGTTGAACTATGCTTTTTGGTAGGATCAAAAAATATTGACATAGTTTCATTAGCATATGCTTCTGGTTGGCAAACATTCAATGCATTAATGCACTATAAATCAAGTTGAACAAAATCCACCACATTTTGAGTTCACACAATTTTTAATATGAAATAAACTTAATTTTTTTATTTGTCTTCTTTTTTTCTATCTTGTACAGTATGAAAAGCCCACTTTCCATTGGGAGAAAACTACATCATGGGGGGAACCACTCCAAAATAATGAAAATGGAGCATAATAGGAGTGATTTACTGGTAAGGTATTTATTTATGTGGTTAATAATTTGAAAATCAATAGTGTTCATTTATGTATAATAAAAGGAAATAATTTTTTTTTACAAAAAAATGTAACATAATTAATAATAATATATTAGAGATAATTTTGTATAGTAAATACATCATAGTCTAATAAGCTTGGAATTATATTATCATTTTCTATTAAAAAAAGAGGAAAATAGGGTGGTTAGTATTACAACAAATTTGCATGCATGGAAGAATATAAATCAACATATCAACCGTCAAACCACGTAGCTCATATGGGGCGACACTTATCACATCCGAAGCAGCATGAACCCTCCCTATATGGGTTTCAAGTGTTGGAAAACTATCAAACAGCCATATTTTTTCATTTGGGATGTCCACTGTCATAAGATAGTAGTGGTTTTCTTTTGAGGGTTTCAGCACATCTTTCATTTGAACATAAATCTGAATAATATACATGACAATCATGTGAGAACGTATCAGCATGTTGCAAAGAGAAAAATCAATGAAAGGGATACGAGGTGAACTTACATATTTCAGAGCAGTTGGTTTGGGGAAGTAATCATCGGCATAATACGTGATAACATTCTCGTCGTCGATCTCCGAGTCTAGTATGAAGTCCTACAAGGAAGGATCAAAGCAAAGTTTATTTATTTGTGTCCCAAATGTGAATGTTAGGTAGGTTTTTAAAGTGAATAACTACTTACTTAGAAAATGACTGGGAGGGACTAGACAGTGCATTCATGGAGTTGAGTTTGTGTCCATGCAGTTTTATAAGATA
Source organism: Arachis hypogaea (assembly GCF_003086295.3). NCBI lineage: Eukaryota > Viridiplantae > Streptophyta > Magnoliopsida > Fabales > Fabaceae > Arachis > Arachis hypogaea. Next base: position 107,918,368 of record NC_092036.1, read on the forward strand.
TGAGCTCCATGACATAGTCCGATGGATCATTCCCTGGCAAAAGGCAAGAGAATGCTTCACGGTCCATAGTATGAGATCCTCTCTTGAAAAGAACTTCATTCAAACTCAGTGAAGCACCAAATAAATAAGCCGCTGCCTGAGCCTCCTCAAGGCTATAACGCATTGCCCTTATAATCTTGAAGTTTAAACGAATAAGCTGTTAAGACATGGAACAAGTTGTTAGGGTTTGGATAATGGCGGAAGATAAGCACCTAATAGTCCATAGACAATGCTTCTTACCGGTGGAAAGGTGACCCCCACAGTAGTGCAGCTCAACTTCAGTGGTGGTTCTCGCGTTGGCTTGCGCATCTTACCACTGCTCTTCATATCCTCTGGAGAGCGTTGAGCAATCTTTGCAATCTTCGAAGGTTTTGGTGTTCCAGGCACGGAAGGTGCACAACATCCAACATTCTCACCAAGTCCACCCTGGACAAGTTGAAAACAAAAAGAAGCACTACATTAACAACGACAAATGAGTTTAAAATAGGTTCATGTGAAATGTGGTAAACATAATTGCCATGACTAGGGCTGGAAGTGAGTCGAGCTGAGTCGAGCTAGACCAAGCTCAAGCTCGACTCACAAAAATTGAGTTTGGCTCACGGCTCGTTTCATTAATAATCGAGCCTATTTTTTAAATTCAAATTCGGCTCATCGAAAGCTCACGAGCTGGCTCAAATAATAGAAATATAAATACATAATCTATAATTCTATATCAATAAATTATAACTTATATATTTTAAAAAATATTTAAAAAGATCAATTTTATATATTGTTATCTATCAATAAATTATAAATTTTTTATTTATATCCTACATCAAAATTATATGTAAAAAATAAATATGAAAATTTAAATAATTAATATCATTAATATATATGGTTATATAGTACTATTTTATATGTATATAGGGGTGGCAGGAGTACCCGAACCCGCGGGTACCCGACCCGCCCCAACCCAATCGGGGCGGGTTAAAACCCGACTGGGAATGGGGCAGGTTTTGGTCGGGGCGGGGCGGGGTCGGGGTCAGGGTAAACCTGCCCTGGAGTGCATAGTATATATACACAATTTCAATTTTAGGGTTTCTCTTTCTCAGTTCTCACAGCCGCAACCCTAACAGCTTCACTCCTTGTCTCCTTCAGGTTTGAGGCTTTGTGCCCCCATTCCCCCAACCCTAACAGAGAAAGGTCACCCGTCACCTCTTCCTCTTCAGCCGCAACCCTCTTCCTCTCCCGCCGAGCCAATCACCACCACGACGCTACCTTCCTCCGAGCCCCTCGCCCATTTCCTCTTCCTCTTCAGCCGCAACCCTCTTCCTCTCCTGCCGAGCCAATCACCGCCGCGACGCCACCTTCCTCCGAGCCCCTCGCCCACTTCCTCTTCCTCTTCAGCCGCAACCCTTTTCCTCTACCGCCGAGCCTCTCATCGCCGCAACGCTACCATCCTCCGAGCCCCTCGCCGAGTCTTCATCTGCTGAACAGTGAACCCCTCGCTGTGTCACTGCGCTGCTGTCCTGCGCTACCGAACCTCTGTGCTGCCCTCTTTGTCTCCGTCTTCCTCCTCTAGTAACTGGTAAGTTGCCCCTTTCTCTATCTCATGCTCTCTCTGCTGCCATATCTTAAAGCTTGAGTGCATTAATATTGTCATATCTTAGTGAGGTTATGTAACTATATTTCTGTTCAGGTCTATCATCACATGTATGTTCATTTGCAGGAACAATTTTAGTTTATGGGGCCGATTTTGTCACAGGATTAACTGTTCAAAAGAATAAACACTGTTTGGAGAAAATTGAGATCTTAAACTTCCTTTATTTTTTGTACTAAAAATTGAATACGAAGGGAAGACATTTTTTCTATCTCTGAATCTTTATATTTGTGTCCTATTTTAGTTACCAAACACAGCCTTGATGAATTCATCCTTGATTCACACTGCATTATAACCATTAATTCATGCTGGGTTAGTGTGTGGTTTTATTGAGTGAATTAGAGTATTATTCTTCTTTTTCATTCCTTTGAAGTCATATATTCAACCTGTGCAGAATACTTTGAAGTCATATATTCTTCTTGTATTATTGATATTAATTGAACTTTCAATTTGATAACAAACATATTCATCCTTGATTTTTAATGTTTTAGCTGAGTATGCTATTGTTTACAAACAAGATGGGCTTACCGGTGGCCATGCGATCATGCTCGGTGCGGATCCTTTGAGTAAAGCTGCTGCACTTGAAGCATTGCATGCTTATCCCGGTATGGTTTTCTAAATGCTGCCACTGATTAGTGGCATTTGTGTTTTCTAAAGGTACATATTTACTAAAATGTTGTGTTCTTAATTGTTATTGAGAATGATGTTGTTGAAAGTTGAAACATGAGTCTTAGCAATATACAAGTTATGTTAGCATTTTCATTGTCCTTTATGGTTGATGAAATGTTTAAAACTTACACAGATTTTTCCTCTGCTGAACTTAAATGTGGAGGACTGGTAAAATTTAGGCAGTTTGCAAGTTGGAGGGGGAATAAATTCGGACAATTGTTTGAGTTACATCGAGGAAGGAGCAAGCCACGTCATTGTCACATCCGTAAGTTCTTCTTTGAGTTTTTCCACCTTTTAATTGCCATTAACTTTCATCCATTGAGAAAGCATTTGTATTGGATAATTGTTCCACTAATGTTGCTATGATAGATGAACTGTTGGGGCGTCTAGATTCTTCATTCTTGATGTTGGGGGGTAAATTGTTACATATGCGTTGTTGTGCTCATATATTAAATTTGATTGTCAAGGATGGTTTGAGTATAGTGAAGGAAAGTATTGAAAAGATTCGTAGTAGTGTATTGTATTGGACTGCAACACAGAAAAGGAATGAAACTTTTGTGAGTTGGTGTGCTAAAACAGCGATTCCATTTACTAAGAAATTGGTTCTTGATTGTCCGACTAGGTGGAACTCAACTTATTTGATATTAGAAACTGCATTGTTATATAGATCTGTCTTTCCTAGGTTAAGGCAGAAAGAACCCCAATATAAAACTGTGCCAAGTAATGAGGAGTGAGAACTTGCCAAGGAAATATGTGATAGATTGAAGTTGTTTTATGATGTTACTCAGCTGTTTTCTGGTTCTAAATTTCCGACGGCCAATCTTTACTTTACATTGGTTTGTAAAATAAAAGTCTCATTGGATGAATGGCAACTTTCTAGTAATTCTTTAATTGCTAATATTGCATCTAGCATGAAGAAGAAATTTGAGAAGTATTGGGATGAGATTCATGGCATTATGGGTGTTGCTGCTATTTTAGATCCTAGGTACAAGATGGTTGGAGTTGAGTTTCAAACTTGGCTTACTAGCTCACGAGCTTAGCTTATCGAACTATTAACGAGTCAAGCTCGAGCTAGCTCATGAGCTAGCTTGACTCACTTCCAGCTCTAACCATGACTTTACCCCTCATTTGAAGAGGGATGTAAGAGGAGTGGACCGGGGCAGCTATTGTGGCAACTGAAGAGGAACCTCCAGCGCCGGACCTGTTGAACATGCGGGTCTGATCTTGATGAATAATAGAGCCCAATATAATAGTGTCCTCATTCCAGTTGCCAAGGATCCCCGAGTGCAGTAAGGGTTCCATAAAGGGTACGATGTCACCCGCAGGTTGGTCAGCTGGTTTTTCGGGGATGTAGACCTCCTTCTCATCTCTTGCAACCGGAATGGTAATGTTCTTCCCTTCGACGACGTCATCATCGTCAACAACAATGACATCAGAGGCGGCGTTGTGAGTGTTGCTCGGTTGTCGATCTTTCTGTCCGAAAGTTTTCAGCGCTTGGTCAACCAAACTAATGGCTCTTTTCAGGTCGCCGGCAATAGCTCCAACCTGCTCGGCTCCCTGCTCGAAAGTCTGTTTATGAGGAACAGATTATGATTTCGGTAAGTTAGTTATGTCAATTTCGGAACCAAAATATGGTTATGTAACTCAGGGATTTTTTCAAACGGATTTATCTGAAGAACCTTGAACATATTCTTGGCAGGACCCTCCATGGTTTCATTCAGGACCTTCAACGCAGCACAAACATCACTGTTCTGAGAAAACAACATAAATTCACACATTAATATCATATGACTACGACATTATAGTGTAAAATAAATGAGAATGAGTAGCAAGGAGCAATGTACCGCAGGAGGAGGTGACCCATCTTGGTGTTCTCCCACAGTCTTTACATTAGAATCCATGATAGGAGAGAACCAGTTCTTGGGTAGTGAATGGTAAAGCAACAGAAGCCCTTTTTAAATGGTGTGAATGGTAAGACATAATCCTACTTAAATGGGTAGTGAAGCGTTGTCTTGGGAAGTGAATGAATAGAGGTAATGAGTGAAATTTTCTTAGGCCATGTCATAGGGTGGCGTTATGGGAAAAGAGAAAGCATAATATCTAGCTTAATCTCCCTTCTGGGGTCTGTAGCAGAAAATCTGACGGTTAAACCATCTTGCATCCATGAGAATGGAAGAATCTCAGTATAACCTTCAGGTCTTCTATTCTCCTAACTTATGCTAACACCCTATTCAACCTATGTGAATAAGACATCTTTGTATCTTCTCTTCTCCTAACCTGCCAACACCATACGTAACCTAAGTGAGTGAGACATGATGGTGTCACTAATCATCCACAACACTCAAACATCAACTAATATATTAGCATCCAATCTTCCTATTTGACATGTGTATAAAGTTATTATAATTTAATATATTTAATGGGATAAAAAATAAGATATAATTGATAATGTCAAATACAATTATGAATTCTTGAAAAAAATAAAAAATGGGTAATGTGGTGAAATAAATAAACTTCTTGGACAAAAAATTCTAATACATTGTTTAAATTTTTTTTTAACATACACACCATTTTTTTTGTTAAAATAATTCATAGTTTGAAATCTTTAATTTTATTGTGCTGGTTTACATTTTTTTTGTATTATATTTTTAAATCATTGATTACAATAAAAAATTCGAAAAAATTAGATTTACGTTAGAGGAACAGAAAAGACTTCAATCATTAAACTGTTATTATACACTTAAATATTTGTGTAGTCAAGCAATACATTTGGGCATTATAAGCTCCTGCTATCTATTTTTTAAATTGGTGGGAGAATAATTCTAATTAGAATTACAATAGTTGTGTCGCTCATATTCATACATTTTTCAAATTTTGATTGAACCCATCATTCCTAAAGAGGATGCATTATTCTCTCAATATAAACTAAAAACCGAATATCGCCTGCTAATATGACGAATAATTTAAATCCAATTTACTAAATTCAGTGCACATTCATAATAATCATTAATTTACTAGTCATAATAATGATTTAAGTTTAACTTCAGCACTAATAACATTTTACACAATTTTTTTTAACTTAAATACAACTGCCACTCATACCACAGCAGATACAGTAAGTACCACTTCTAATTGTACTTAAGTAGATAATGAAAGAAGTAAGAAACAGCGAGAAAGAAATAATGAAGTCACAAATTAGTTCTTACAACAAGTAGTTTATGCAACCTACTCTTTGCATGCAAGAAAAATGCCATCAATCCGTTTGATCCTTCATCTTGAACACAGTAGACAACTTTTCAATAATTTTCCCAATTTGAATGAACAACTCCTATTTCACTGCACTCTTGAGTCCCACAACCCCCTGATTACATCGACGAAGATATTGAAGATATGAAGTATTAGAGTTGTATAGGGTTAGATGTAACCCTAAACCCCTCTTGTAAATGTCACGTGACATGAATTTTACTAATAAATAATGAATAATATAAAAAATTAATCAAAACAGTAAAAAATAATAAATAATATGGATGAAGCATGAAGACCACCATTTGCGGAAAAATTTTAAAACAGGGAAAGACGGAAAAGATTTAAGAAATCGAAAATATTTTGAGAATTGAGAGTGCCAAAAAATGAAGATGGGTTGAGGAAATTTTGAGTGGTTTGATTCAAAAATTGAAAATGAAATTTTGTGTTTTCGAAAGCCGAGAATGACGCTTTCCTATTTCCGTCTTATCTTAACAATTTCTCTAATTCTTCCACGTGCCAATATTATGCTCACTTTAATCCGATTTTTTAAAAATAAATAATTTAATCATTTTAATTATTAAAATAAATAATTTATAGTGTATTTATTAATTTAAATAAATTGTCTATTTTTTATTATTTAAAATGAACGGTTTATTTTTATATCACTTTAAATATTTTTTAATATATATATATATATATATATATATATATATATATTAAACGAATAAGTATGATCTTTATTAAATTTATTATAATATAAGATTATTATGTTAAAAAAATTATTATACTAAATATTAATCTCTCCTCAAATGATAGAAATTAATGTGTTTGATAGGAATTTCAAAAGCTTTCAAAGAATGTAAAATTTGTAAAAAATAAAAAATATTTAATTTAATATTGAGAATCAATTTAAATGTTAACTCCTAAAACAAAAAGAGCTACAACGTCCATTTACATTTATAACTTTAATTTCAATTATTTGACAAAATTAATGTATTTTTCATTATAAATGTGATTTGTCAAGTCTTGTCAAAAGTAATATTTATTATCGTATTAAGTAAAAATTTGTACACAATTATTTTTATGTGATGTTTATATTTACGAATTGTTACCTCGTTTAATATATTTGATTAAATTATTAATTGATAATTCTCGACCATAAATTTACATAAAAATAACTACATATGAATTTTGAGTATGATAGTCAAATTGCAATTTCTAAAAACTATGAAACCAATTCTATTAAACAAGTTACATGCATAAATTTTCAGTAAATTCCATAATAAAATGGTTTAATAATAATAATAATAATAATAATAATAATAATAATAATAATAATATAAGTTTAACTAATATGTACTTTTAGAGTATATGATAAACTCTTATAATTAATAAAATTAATATTTTTATTTAATAAATATAAAATAAATGCATTGAATTTTATATTTTTAATAAAAAAATTTAATTTATAAACTTAACGTGTATTTTTAAGTACAAAATAGATAAATCCTAATAACACTTTAAAAGTGAAATAATAATGATCGTATAGGATAACGATAAATCTTTATTTCCGTGTTAATAAATACCCATATTAAGTTCCTTTTGATAATTTCTTCTGTGCAACCAAAATCGTGGTAATGGAGAGCAAATGTCTTAAGGTATTAATTGCAGAGTCCTATATATTGAATTGAACAAACAAATAATAATCAGCATTCAACAGGATGGATTAATAACACCACTATATATCTATAATCTATAATAATAGAAAAAGTATGAGTAACCAATGCTCTTATTATACAATGCAGGGTTTAATTGAAATTAAAATTAGATTTTGGGTACTGGAAATTTAATTGAAATTAATACTGAATTATAATCATTAATTATAAAGATTTGTTAATTTGAATGGTCCAAAAAATTAGGATTCAGTAAAACTAAAACACAAACTATGATCTATTCTCTATGAACGGCGCCGCCGACACAACCAAGAACGCAATTCCTCTCACCAACGTTACTATCTCTTTTTCTCACTGGCTCGTGTTCACCGGAAGTCGCTCCCGGAGACGTCGAAGTCCTCACCGGTGAACGCCCTTCTCCCAGCGTGTGGCTCCGTCCAGCGGCACTGCATCATGAGGTGAGAATGGTTCCATTGAAACCACCGGAAGAAGCTCCAGAACATTTTGTTGCCGACGGTCAGCAGCCTAATAAGGTGAGAATGGTTCGATGAATTGTTCACCATAGATGCTTATTTATATAAGAGTTAGATGTTTATATTTGCATGGAGGTATAATATCTTCAGAGATTTGTGCAGAATCCTATTAGTCTTAATAAAGAATGAGTTAGGTATCTATGCATGTAGGTGCATGTACTAGCGTAAAAAAACACTAGTTTTTTTGTGTGAAACTAGAATTTTTTTATTAATAAAGAGTGAGTTAGGTATCTATGCAGAAAAGTTTATTTTTATGTAAAGTGTATCATCTTTTATAATGAAAAACAAGGCCACAAATTAAATGGCCAAAAAAGCATATACAAATGGTTAAATAGCATGTTCTCTTCCAAGGAATAATCATGATAATCAGTTGAATTATGGGTTAATATATTGCTTTAATTAAAACAAAGAACAGAAAATGAGTTCATTTAGAAAAATTTTGGACACAAAGATTAACACACCATTGATGCTTATTTATATAACACTTAGAAGTTTATCTTTGCATGGAGGATATGAGTGTGTTAATGAGTCATGGAATATTAATATGCAAATTTAAATCAGTATGTATAAGCAATTTAATTGGTACATTAAACAAGTGGCTAGTTTAAAAGTAATCACTCATGATGTACTTGATGCCTAGAGAATAAAACGATGAGGAGATTATTATATTGTTAAATATAATAAGATAAAAATAACTGCATTGTTATTGTTAAGACTTTTCCCGAAAATGTAAACTAAATAGAATAATAAGAGACATGCATGTTTAGACACATATTATATATATGAGTATACATGATAAATGGCATATGCATAAAAAATGCCACTTTAGTGACATTGGATACACAAACTCAGTAATAAAATAAGTGTATATTGGGTGTATATGCTACTTTTTGATACCGGTGGTACACAATTTGATGTAGCACAGAGAATATTAGTATCTAAAATGCTTATATAATAGGTTAAATATAATAGTTTCTATCAATAGGTGATACCAATGCATTTTTTTCTAAATTAATATGGGTAGGATGATGCAGTTCAGTTATATTTTTGTATCCTTATATATGGAGTTTGGAAAGGATTTTTGTGCATCTCATTTACTAGTGAATTATCTAAATAGTTTTCATAAATCTGATTTTCGGTGTTTGTTTTCGTGATTATAAGCCATGCCAAGATTGGATGTTACTGAAGTTGGAAGTGAAGAGATGGATATTTGTTACGAGGTTTGGATTCTAGTTTCATCCTGCATTATAATACTTGGGACAATAACCATCATTTTTACATTTTGTTCGTTTATTTTGCGATTATAGGACATGCGGCTTTTGGATCTTTCACAGGTTGGAAGTGAAGTCATGGATCATGGTCACCAGGTTTGGTCTCAAGTTTAATTTTTGGTTGTCCTGAACCACATGGTTGTTTTAAACTTTAACGGTTTTGTTTTGTTTTTTTTCTTGTTTTTTTATAATAAATTTGATACTTAGGTACCGGATCACGATGGCCTTCGGGAAGATTAAATACCATGTGTTGGAATGCGGTTTGAGCAATTGGAAATGGCTCATGAACTCTATGTGACATACGCAAAGAACGTCGGGTTTGCTACTAAGATACAAATGACAACCTGTGATAAGATCACAAATCTACCCATTAACCAAGCTATTCACTGTAATAGGGATGGGTTCCGTGTGTCACGTGTCAAAGCGTCAACGCGAAAGAACAGGATCTCAGCCGCTGGGTGCAAGGCAAGGATCTACGTGAAGTTTGACAAGGAGACGCAAGACTGGTTTTTCTTCAAGGTGGAGCTGAGTCACTCGCACCCATGTTCAGCGAGAAAGGCGATGCACTACCATGAGTATAGGAAGCTGACCATGCATGCGAAGTGCGTGATCGAGGATAATGATGAGGCTGGAATTCGACCAAACAAGACTTTCCTAGCTTTGGCAAATGAGTCTGGGGGCCCATCTAACCTGGGATACTCGAAAAAGGATTTACGAAACTATATTACAGCTAGGCTTCGAACTAGCAACGTCAACATCGATGTCAGAGAGATGATGAACTATTTCATGAGAATGAAGGACATCAATCCAAACTTCTTCTACGCGGTGAATTTGGACGATGAGTGTAAATTTCAGAGTGCAGTATGGGTAGATGCAAGGTGTAGGGCGTCGTACGAATATTATGGAGATGTTGTGTCACTTGATAGCACATACAGCACAAACAAGTATGGAGCAATTAATATGGGGTTAGTTTTATTCATTTTTTCCCCTAGTTTGGTCGTGACTGATATTTGTTTTTGTCGCTGTTTTTTCATGTAGGCATGGATTACCGTTTGCGTCGTTCGTTGGTGTCAACCACCATGGTAAGTCGACCATCCTTGGTTGTGCTCTTCTTGGAAATGAGGAAATCCCAAGTTATGAGTGGGTTCTCCGCCAATGGGTCAAGTGCATGGGAACTGCTCCAGAGCGGATCATCATCGATCAATGCAAATCCATTTTTCAGGCAATAAAAAATGTGTTACCCGATACACGCCACTATTGGTGCATCTGGCACATTACGAAGAAGTTACCGCACAAGCTTGGAGGTTATCGCCGGTACAGAGAGTTGTATGATGAATTCAATGATATTGTGTGGAACTCTCGGACCGAGAAGTCATTTGAGGATAACTGGTATGAATTCATAGACGAGCACAACTTACATAACAACACATGGCTGTCAGGTCTGTTAGTGTACAATTATTTTTTTCTCATTTATTGAAATATTTTTGGTAGGTGGCTTTATATGATTTAATAAGAAATTTATTTTTCTTTATGTAGACCTCTTTGATGATCGACGCATGTGGGTCCCAATATTCTTCAAGGGTGAATTTTGGGCTGCCATGAAGAGCACGCAAAGGAGTGAGAGCATGCACTCATTCTACGAAAATTTCTTACACAGTCGGACTAGCTTGGTCCAATTTGTTCACGAATATGACAATGTGCTTGGAATTAAGGAGCAAAGGGAATTGGAGGATGATGCAGCAGACTCGAGGGGGGTTATCCCTTGTGCAACGACGTCACCTATGGAGAGACAATTTCAGCAGGAGTATACTACCTGCATGTTTAGGGATGTTCAAATTGAGTTTGTCAAGAAGGCTAACTGTAGGGTCTTTGTTGTTGTTGAAGAGGGGCCAGTGGTATGTATGAAGGTTGAAGAGGAAAAACTAGTGAATGATATTATTCTTTGTGTTCCGTACGACGTCCACTTCGATCGATCCACACAGGAGGTTCGTGGTGAGTGCAATCTATTTGAGAGTTCAGGAGTGTTATGCTGTCATTGTCTTGAAGTCTTCCATTCTTACAAGGTGTATAAAGTACCTACTCGATATGTACTCCCTCGTTGGAGCAAGAACATAAAGCGCAAGCATACTTATGTCAAGAGTAGTCACGACGTCAGTCGGTCGGATGAGAGTCATGTTGCATTCAGGGGACTATGTGCACACTTCTACAACATTGCTCAGGATTTTGTAAACGACGATGAAAAAACAGCCTTGCTTCATGCTGCTCTAGAAGAAACAAGAGCTAAGCTGACTGCTCATCATGCCAAGAAGAGGTCCGAGAGTGTGACGGACTCCTACAACAATATTGGCTCAAAAAGTTCGAATGTTGCCGCTGTGATGGACATCCAAGCCCCATCAAAGGTCAACACAAAGGGCCGGCCAAAGAGTAAGAGGCTCGGCGCTGCCCTGGAGAAGTCATTTAAAAAATCTGCTAGGAGGAGAAACAAGCATGACCCCCCGGTAAATGGGTGTATCAACCTCGACCCAGCATCTTTATTTGGTATTGTACTATGGAAGATTTTAACTGTTGACCTTTTGTTTTGTTAACCATGTGGTTTGTCCTGAGCCAACTCAAGATGTAAGATTCGGTGGTGTTGTAGGCCAGACTGATCCCGAACAAGTTGGTGGCTTCATGTCTTTGTTAAGCTCCTTTAGCAAAAGTTAAGTTTTGTTATACAATCCATTTATTTTTTTTTTCAAGATTAGTGGAAGAGGCTGGTTTCATGGGGTAATCATATAGGTTTTAAGTTGTCATGCAGTTGATCAGAGAGTAAGATTGGATTGATTACATGAAGCATGTTAATTACATTGGATGTTCATTACAATAAAGTATAGGATGTTTAATTTATCTGTATTCAATGATGGTCATTGATTACCTACTCCAATATGCGCACACATACCTACTTTACTAAACAACTTTTATAACCACAGGAATCTAATTTGCAAGAGAAATAAAACCATAGATCATTTTATGGTCACATAAGCAATAAATTCTTCTTCTATGCAACAACAAAATTCATCCTCAGTCATTATAAGGTGACATAAATAAATCCTTAAGCATATCAACATGTCATCCTAATGTGGCATATCTAAATCGCTAAGCACATGAGCAGCAACTTTCACAACTATAGTATGGTAGCTGTACATGAAAAAGGCATTATTCAATTAACTAAAGGTTATTCTTTTTTTTAATGCATTTTTAGTATAATCTAAAAGTGCATTAACATATACACTCCTAATTTTTTAATGATTTTCCTAACATGCCTTTAAGAAGTTAATTACAAATTTTGCTTGTTTGACATACATTATTCTTTCATTTCTAGTCGTTACACGAAACGTAGTTATCTTGGTTTAATTAAAACTTATATCTATGGTATTAACTTCAAATTTATTTTTATCTAATATTCTATTGTTAAATTAAATAATTTAACAACTTGTAAATTAATTCGTAAAGGATTATATATTATATTTATTATCAATTTTGGTGATTATATTATTTTATAAACATTATTAAAATGTAAAACATTACGTAAAAAAATTCTTTATTATTTGTTTTTACATTGGGGGGTGACTATAAATTGTTGGAATTTTATTAAGACTTCGTATCAAATTTAAAAATAACAATTTCTTATCAATGAGCGGATGTTCAACTTCACTATTCGAATGGATCTTTTATTTGTAGGTATTTGTGCATGTCGCGAACTTTTATGTTTTAAATTTGACCAACTTACACTGGATGTTCATTATAGTACATTTTAGGATGTTCAGTCTGATTGTAACTGTGGATGGTCATTGTTCCCATATTCCAATATTAATAAAAGTGACTACTTTACTATACAGCATTGTTAACTCCGAGAATCTAAGCTGCCAAAAATCAAAGACCCTTACATGGTAAACATAACCAAAGTATCATTTTAATGCCGAGGCTAAAAAAATTCATCATGGAATCATGTAACTATAATGCGCCATAAATAAATGCCTAATCATATCATCAGCAAGTTAAATAATCACTATATGGTAGTTCAATTCACTGGAGCTAAACCTAATTAAGCAACTTCTTCCTCCCTTTGCACATTGCCCCCTTCGGTAATTCTTCCGCACGTTCAATCAATGACCTCGTGCTAGGTGCAGTGTATGGTGAACTAACGTCCTTCTTCTTGTTCCGTGGTGCATTGCGCCGAACAGGTTTACCCTTTTCCTCCAACAATGAAATTAGGAGGTGAATCAATGCATTGTGTCGGCCACAAATAATATCCAGCATCAACTCCATCCGGTATGATCTGAGTGAATTCTGAGAGAATATTTATCAGGCGATTTTGTATTAAGAACCGTTACATTGATATTCATACAACATGAATAATGAAATCCTGACAAATGTTTACAACAACAAACCTCGTCCCATCCGTAGAGTTCACGATCTTCTGTCCACCTTTCCATTAGTTTAATAACGCACATGCCACAGTCAAAGCTACAGGAAAATAAAACACTATTGCAATTAGGATGTCAAAAACCTGCTACGCGCTATGCCACATCAGTTAAAGAAAACTTAAAAATTCTCAGATTTGGGTTATAATTTTATCTCACTTGTTCGGTTGCATTGGGACCTTGGCGTACGAACGAGCTGGGCCGTAGGTACTCCGAACGAAGGCAGGAATAGCAATGCTTGCCATATCCTCACACAGTCTCCCCTGAAAATCATGGGACGAACAAACTCAAATAACATGCATTCCATAATATAGCTGTATACTAAATAAAAGAAGTATATTATATTACCACATATGCATCGAGCTTATCTCGTTCATCATCTACTGGTGCAGAACGCAAACTGTCAAGTATAACTACTCGCTTCGCATTCACCTCAAATGCATATACCCACCAATGACCTCCGCAACAATAAGGAAATAACCACTGTAGCAAAAAGTGCATATGAATGAGTCTATCTCTTTAGGAGAAAAATGTTAGGAAAAAAATATTGATCTCCCTCAAGCAATCAAGAACCGCAACATACTAATATCATATGTTAACCCACTTCCAATAGCATAGTCGAGTAAACTAGATCAACTCTAACCATGTAATTAATATTCGAATCCAAAGACTGCACGAGGCCACATATACAAATCGTGGTAAAATTTTTCATATCTGAAAAAGCAACTTACCCATTTTCTCTTTGCTGCCACTACTTTGTCAAAGAACCTTGTATCATCACCGAAGCTTGGGCTAAGACCGTCATAAATTGGCCTCACACCATCAATAAATGACGCCAGATGCTCATCTCGTGTCACAAATTCCTGCAGACCCACACACAGTCAGAATCCAAACAAAAATTACTCCACTGTGTAGTCAGAAGAATGTAATTACCAAGATGCCTGGAGACACACAATAGAAATCTCGCTTGAACCTAGATGATTCGGTGTCGTTGAAAGAGTAGCACATCCATTGAATTACCTAAACAATTTATCTGGCAATTGTAAACTATAGACCGATATAAAGATAGGGAATTAAAGCGAACGAATAAGTTCATATACTTACGCAGCTGTTGACCCAATTACGGGGTTTCAAGGACCAGAAGTCCTTCCTTTGTAATACCATGTACTCCCGTCCTTCATACTTTAGCTAAACGTTGATTTTTGTTCAAGGACGAGTCCACTATCCATGATCTGATTTGTTTCTCCTTAATATCCCCCAACTTTATTTTTTTTAGGCTAGGATGAATTGATTGAATCGGGGAAGGGGTTGGAGTCTTCTCAAACTGCGTTAAACCGAGTGAAAAGCTATGCCTCCCTGGACTCGGTGTATGGTAGCCTGATTTGTTTGGCAACACAGTTTGTAGGGGCTGCATGACTATGGCCTTTGATTCGCACCCCTGTTCAACATTATTCAGAACTTCCTCAAATTCAGGACACTGAACGATCGAGATGTCGAACTCGCTGCAAAGGAATGCGACATGAAGTTAGCTAAAACAACAATTTATGACTAGCTAGATGGCTAATCACAAGGCAGGGTACGACAAATACATAAGAGAAACATACAACATGGTTAGCTGGAAACTACTAACCGGTCAAAGTCATAGTCACTTAGGGAGACATGTGCTGCTTGTGGTGTGTGTGGAGATTTATCGGTGTGTTTAGTGTTTTCTTCTATAGGACTTGTATGTTTGCCCTTGCACACGGGCTCTGCTTGTTCTGCATCATGTGACTGAGGCTGCTGTTGGTATAATCGTATCCTTCTAGCAAGCGGCACGTGGTCATCCTCATCAGAGTCCGAGACTGCTAATGGTGCAACATTGCTTACTATGTTTTCTTCTCTTGGAATGGATTTTTTGGTGCCGATTCTAGATCGGCTTCTGCGGGAAATCGACTTTCTCCTCGTACCAGTCCTGTATTCCTATGGTGTATATTCAAACATATCGTCAAATATTAAAGTGAACATCCAAAAGCGCTACTAAAGCTAACATCAACAACACTACTAAAGTGAACATCCATGGAAATAAATAAATCATAATTTATATTCGTAGCTCAGATCAGAACATAATTTTTTTTCTTTTTCTTTTTTTGTCTTTTTCCCTAATTCCCGAGCCAAACAACTAAAAGTATATTCACCCTGTGTTTGATTAGCCGTAGTTATTTAATTAATTTACTTATACCTAACAATGCTCTAAAACTACTTTAAGACAATCCATCAACTTGGCAGCCGCATAAGTCAACTATCTCATACACGAACAGCCATACAAATAAATAACTCATAAGTTATATATCTAGTTCAGACCAGAACCTCAGTCGAGCATGTTAGCTGCATCTGTTTAATTATTAAACTCAACCGAACTAAGAAGTTATCAAGTATAAACAAAACAAATGTGTTCAGACAAGCAATTGCTATATTACTGTAGCATACAACCACACCAATCATCAATGAAAACTATTTTCACACACTACATCAACTTGGCTTCCGCATAAATAAATTTTTCCAAACATCAAAAGCAATGCAGATTACCAAACTAGTTCAGATCAGAACCTAAGTTGAGCATGTTAGCTGCATCCGTTTAATTTCCAAGCTCAACCGAAATAAGAACTTAACATAATGTATTCAAACAAGCATTAAAAATAAAACCATGTAAATAGATTCACGGTCACTAAAGTCAGCACTCCGAAGTTTTCATTCATAAACACCATACATCAAAACCAACCATGCAGCCACATACTGAAGTAATTTTCAAAAAATTCTGAAACCAAATTATATGGTAAGAACCAACCATCCGATCGGATAAGTAAGGATCCAATTAAATGAGCGCACAATATATCATAAATAAAGTAGATCACCTTATCTGACTCCTTACAGATTGGCTGAGATGTAGTACTGCCTTTGGTAGTCGGTGATTAGTCAGCGTCCCTACGGGACCTTTTACTCCTTCCCTTCTCGATAACTGATTCATTAGGAGTCTATTTTCTCATTTTTTTTCTGTTTCCTTTCATTGTTGACTATGCAGCCCTATGTGTTCAGCATGGGACAACAAATATATGAAAAACATCAACGACAACCTCCATTAGCATCTGTGTTCCACTGTATTTTTAAAAATAGATTAGCAGAGATTGTACCTGTGATATAACATGGTCGGCCTTCTTATCAAGTTCATTAGTGGTCCATTCCACAATCCAAGGCTCGGGTACACGACATGCATGCAACGGACCATGCTTTAAGCGGTGAAAGTACAAAACCTATACACAAGTATCTTGAATATTAGGAGTTAAACATAAAGCCATAGATCGTTATTAAAGTTTCGTAATTTATTTGCAATACCAGCAGCACAAACATGCACTCGCCGCATGTTTCCCGGTTCTTGTCTTGGAATTTCCGTATCGCATCTCGCAGCCACTTTAGTATCTGATATGGCCAGTGAAATCTTCTTAGGTTAGATACGTCCAATATCGGAGGGAGGTGCCATGGAGAAATAGTCTGCTGGCTTGTAGGGTTAAAAAACATCTTCAAAACAATCATGATAAAGTATCTTCTAAATTTCAGCCTATCTTGCTCGGTCTCCATCGGACAGGCAAAGAGAAAGTCCCGCAACTGGGTTGTAGTTTTCTTCTGAAAGTCCCTCTTGATTGCCAAATGTGATTCATTTTCTTTTTGATATACCGGTATTGGCTCACCTGCGTGAAACAAATCAGTTTACCACGATAACTACATGTCAACATGGGAAAAAGCATGACCACAAACCGGGATATTTACACCTTACATAATTTCCACTCACCTTGCGAAGGTATACCGAATACATTACCGATAAGCTCGGCGGTAATGTAAATATCCCCGGCGTCGACCCTCAGAGTGTTTGTCTCCACGTTAAAGGCCCTGGCTAATTGGAGCATTATGCTCTGCTTCACATGCCATTGTGGTACCCGGCGCAGGTTGTCAAATCCAATGGCCTCAATCTCCGCTAACTTAGCCTGCTCATTATGTCGTTCGAAATGGGTAAATAAGTTGTTAATATAGCAGGGTGAGCATCGCGTCTCAACTAGTTTCTGTTGACCAAAACCAAAAAAGGATCAGCATATTTTCCTAAAAATTAACCAAGTATGTTCAATTATTCATCTAACCAATGGGATACCTTTTTACCCATCTGAGTGTCTCGTCAGCCGGTTTAGGGATTAGTTTGGTCGAGCACCGTGCTAATTTATCCACACAATATTCAGCCGGCAACCTGAGTCATAAAGTCTTTCAAAAGAAGCTGGAAAACTGCAGCCAAATAAGGTAAATAATAGCATTATATTACATTGCAATTGATGTAAACTTAATCGTTGGACGCTATACGGCACGAAAATATCATACTTATGTATCCAGACAAATAAGAAAATCTTGGACACAAAGATTATAGCAATTATCATATAAAGAAAATATTGGGTGGCAGAAGTATAGTAGAATACAAAAACCTACTGACTTAGATGTTTGGGACAATCTTGTGCATAATCCAATCTGGTAAAATATGTAGGTGCATGTACTAGCATAAAGAAGCACTAGTTTTTTTCTCCATTCATTATAAAATTCATCTAATTGCTACAAAAATATATAAATATTAATTAGATGTTCTGGATAATATCAATACTAAACAAAATACTTCTGATTTTTTGAGTAATAATCTTGTTTATAAATTGATTATAATGAATCTAAATTTCATCAACAATAATCTACTTCAAATGATGGATTAAATATTGCAATATGTAATAATTAAGATTCATAGGGTTATCTTAAGATAAATCCTACTATGTAGATATTTAGTATATTTCTATACCATGGAAGGTCTAAAACCAAAGATTCAGATCTATGATGTATCATTTTTTATTTTTTAATGTTGTATATAGGCTTAAAAAAGTGACTAAAGTGATAAAGAAAGTAGCCAATGGGCTTCTCAATGCGGTGGTGAGAGTCTTTGGATTGTTTGCCACTAAAGCATCAAATTCAAAGGCTGGGAAGAAATTTATCAAACTACTTCCTAAAGAAGTTGTGATTGCATCACTGGATGGATTCAGTATGTCAATTATCTCATTCCCTTCCATTTTAAGGGAGCTAATGATTCTACATGCATAAATGAAATGCTGATTTAAGTTTCTAGGTTCTAGCCAAATTATCACAAAAGAGAAATAGATAAAATCCTGTATCTTCTTTAATTTGGACAGGGTAATCAAATGTTCATCCAAAACTGATTGATACATTCTTTCCAAAATTTGGAATTCTTGCCTTCACTTAGTTCAATGTGCAACAGATTTGAAGAAGTCAAAATTTCGAATCATGTTTTTATCAGTTCAAAATAGACCACTTTTATGTAAATGCATTTGCAGGAACTATGAACTATTGCATAAGATTGTTAGAAATAATGTTTGAAATACACATTTATGAAAAATTTACTGATATATGGTCTATTAATTCATAAAGTTCTTTTGCAAGATTAGTATATATAAATTGCTACTTGCAAACTTAAAGTGAACATCCAATATACTATTAAAGTGATCATCCAACATACTGTTAAAGTAACCATCCAACAAATATCAACCCATTTTCAACAATGGTCAGCTAGGATACGTCACGTTTCATACACATGGTCCACACGGAAAGGAACAAAAAAGATTTAAATTTGACTGCCATATAAACACGATCCCACACACTTCCGACCTTTCCCATGACAAAATTAAAAAAAAAAGCATATCAAGAACATAAACTAGCTACATACTCCACAGCCTTTACGATAATAAACAGTAACCACTGCTTTTTCACCATGTCTCATCAGTGATTTAACCAACAAAATATATTTACTTTCAAACATGCAACAGCTATTAACAATCCAAAAAATGAACAATAAAAGCCACTTACATTGGATGATTATGATTCTAATAGAGGTGATGTTCTTTGAGTTTCCGGTGATCTGTACGTTGACGAGCAGGTGGGGGTTTCTTCCGATGGTAGGAGATGAAAGCGCCCACGCGAGAAGAACTCGGCTGCTGCACGGTTCGTGGGTGACGGCTCGTTGAGGGCGTTCCCGATGGCCGGCGTCGCGCCCAGCTGCTCCGTTGAAGAGACAGCGGGATGATCAGGACTTAGAGGGCGCCGTTATTGATACCAATGATGAGGATTGATGGGTTGATGGGTGACCTTCCTTAGTTGCAACAGGGATTGTGTGTGAGCAAAGATTGAAAGGGTTTGGGTTATGTGCCGTTACTGCAATGTTTAGAGATAGCAAGGGTTTGGGTGGGGGGGGGGAGGGAAAATGCCGAAACAAAGGGTTGATTGATTTGGGAAAAAATTGTGAATATAAGAAATTAGGTGGTATGTTAAACTAAACAGCTAAAATAGGATTAGGGTTATTAATTGATTAATTCTTTCTATTAATATTAATTGGGCCTACTAAACAGCCCATTGTATACATTGTATACATATCTCATTGTCTCCCTAGCGGTGCTCATAATAATAATATAATGGTAAAACATGTTTTGGTGTTCAAATTTTTTTTATTCTTTTTAATAACTTACTCTAGTATACGTCAGTTATTCTACGTTACAAAACTTTCACTATCTCATCTTCATTCACGTTCTCTCCTATCTCATAAATCTATATAACTTCTATAATTATCTCTTTCTTCTCTCATTCTCTCTCACTTCACATTATTATTTATGCATAATAAAAAAATTTCTTTCGTTTCTCATTCATCTTCTCATACATCCTTCTTACTTCATCTAAATATAACCTAAAACGTAATATAATTTGTTTTTGTAGTTAAAGTGTGAAACTATGTTTATATGTTTGTTTTGATTAATTAGATTAATTACAGTTGACTGGATTGGAAGATTCACGTGGAAGTGGTTGACCGACTTGGCAAGATTATGACAGGTGACGAAGACAAAATATGAGTGAAGACAGCAACACCTCGCCAGAAGGCGTGCCATACCGAAAAAGGATTAGACGAGGAAAATAAATTGATGTTCGACAACTAATATGACAACACCATTATCACAAATATGCCTGTTCATCAATACTCGGTATCAGGTACTCTTAAGTTATAATTCTTATTAATAAATTTATGTAGTTAGTATATCATTTGATATGAATTATTTTTTTTACAATATATATATTATTGTACTCTTAGTACTATTTATGTATAATTTATCTCCTGAATGTACTCTTAATAAATTATCAAATTACACTTATTTTTCATGCTAATAATAAATTTTTTAAATATTGAGATATATAATAGTGGAGTTGGTCCAAACAACAGACCGAATGGTTCAAATATCGGTAAGAACCTGTCTATTTGTTTAATTAATAATAATAATAATCTATTTTTCTTAGGTGTTAATTCGATAAACCTTCCATAATTATCCTAAATAATATTATTATAGATATTATTATAATATTTTAATGTACTTTAAATTAAATATTTATAACAATATATAAAGAAAATAGGAGAGTTTGTTATTTAATTTCTACTTTTCCATCTTAATTCTATTAATAAATAGTATTTAATATAATTATCCTCTTAAAATTTGGTCCAAAATATAATTATTAGTTAATTTTTTTATTCTTTGTACAATTACCTTTTTATTCTACACATAACTTTTGTAAGGTCTCACATCGGTTGGGGAGGGGAACGAAGCATGCCTTATAAGGGTGTGGATACTTCTCCCTAGCATGACGCGTTTTGACGAGTGAGTGTTGGGGGCTTCGGCTAGCATCCCTATCGTCAAACATCGGTTGGAGAGGGGAACGAAGCATGCCTTATAAGGGTGTGGATACCTCTCCCTAGCATGACGCGCATCCCTATCGTCAAAGGCAAAACTGTGAGGCCTTGTGTGCCAAAGCGGACAATATCGTGCTAGCGGGTGGTCTGGGTTGTTACAGATGGTATCAGAGTCGGAGCCCGGATCGATGTGCCAGCGAAGATGCTGGGGTCCCACATCGGTTGGGGAGGGGAACGAAGCATGCCTTATAAGGGTGTGGATACCTCTCCCTAGCATGACGCGTTTTGACGAGTGAGTGTGGGGGGTTTCGGCTAGCATCCCTATCGTCAAAGGCAAAAAAGTGAGGCCTTGTGTGCAAAAACGGACAATATCGTGCTAGATGGTATCAGAGCTCCTTGTGTGCCAAAGCGGACAATATCGTGCTAGATGGTATCAGAGCCGGAGCCCGGATCGATGTGCCAACGAGGGCGCTGGGAGTGTCCCACATCGGTTGGGGAGGGGAATGAAGCATTCCTTATAAGGGTGTGGATATCTCTCCCTAACATGACGCGTTTTGACGAGTGAGTGTGGGCCAAAGCGGACAATATCGTGCTAGCGAGTGGTCTAAGCTGTTATATTATAGATGGTATGAACCAGAACCCGGATCGATGTGCCAGCGAGGATGCTGGGCTCCCTTAGGGGGTGGATTGTAAGGTCTCACATCGGTTGGGGAGGGGAAGGTGTGGATAACTCTCCCTAGCATGACGCGTTACGAGTGAGTGTGGGGCTTCGACTAGCATCCCTATCGTCAAAGACAAAACCGTGAGGTCTTGTGTGCCAAAGCGAACAATATCGTGTTAGCGGATAGTCTAGGCTGTTACATTGTCTAATATTACTTATTTATTACAACAGTACAATAATAATTAATAAATATAAAATAAAATATTTTTGGGCTAATATGGATTAATTTCTATTTCTTCACAAATATTTTCACAGTATTATTATGACCAATCCGGTAATATATTTATGACAAGTGATATGCGGCACACCTATACTACGGCGCTATGACATGAAACCAAGTTTCATTGGCACAAACCATGTGTTATGAATATATTTCACATCTCATATATCACTTTAGAGATTAAATATGCATTTTGGAAAATAGAGTTTAAATAAATTATAGTTACAAAGTGGATGATCAAATAGAACCCATCAAATTATTAGGTTGATTTTGCAAAATCAAGTGATGACTCCTTTCCATGATGAGTGTTGGCAAAGAAGTTGTTCATATAATCTTGGAACAAAACTCTTCTATAACGAGCCACCCCATCTTTCTTCACAAGCTCTTCCAATGGTCCAATTTTCAATGTAGGGTTTGGAAAATTAAACAGTGCAACTGATACCCTCGATTTAGTGCTTGTCCTTACTGCATGTTCAGCACTCTTATAATTTCCATTGCTTAGTATCTTTTACACCAACCACAACATTATTAGAAAAAAAAAAAATAATATAAAATTATATATACAATTGCTATGTCTAAAGTAAATTCACCGAAGAAGGTTCTAAAATAAGAAAGAATTAGAATTCTCTAATATTTATTTTTAAGCGAGATTATAAGAACTAAATTAGTAATAATTAAACCAGTAAATTTAAAGATTTAAAATTTTAGAAGCTCAACAAGATTCAATGAAAATTAAATTATATATAATAAAATAATATATTATTAAATATAATTATATTTTTTTAGCCATTTTTTCTTGCTGATTCATTATCAATCAATTTTTTTATTGAGCCAGATTGATCAAGTAATAGAGTTAACTTTGAATCACAGAACGAACCATGTTTCCAAGAGTAGTAAACATAAATTTCATCACCAAACAAATTAAAGAATACAAGAACAAAACAGTTTTTATTACATGTTATGAATCTTATAAAACTATTTTAGCACTTGTTCTTAAATAAAAAGGAGGAATTTATTAATATAAAATGCTAAGAGATCAAAATAACTTACTTATCCTCTAGTCACCAAAAAAAAAAAGAAAAAAAAACTTATCCTCTATTTTTATTTTTATCTTTTTCAAAAAGACAGAATTAAAAGTTTATTCTTATTTTAAATATGCTTACACAATAATTTCAAATAGGTGAAAAAAGATGAAGGAGAGTAGTTGTGAGTTCCAATTATCTTTAAAGTTTTAGTGACTTAATAATATAATTAGTCTAAAATAATAATTATTTCATATGTACCTCAATAGTATCACCAATGTTGATGACGAGAGCACCAGGAATTGGTGGAATTTCAAGCCACTCTCTATGATTATTATGTTCATCAAGTTTGACATATAAACCACCAATGTCATCTTGAAGAAGCACTGTGATGGCTCCAATGTCTGAGTGGCGCCCTACACCAACAGTGAGATCTGGATTTGGGCATGATGGGTAATAATTCATGTTGATTAGCTTCATACCACTGTGAATATCAACTATTGACTCTTGTACTTTCACTTCTAAGCTCTCTATCAACACTTCTAATATGTCCCTTACCAACTTGCTTGCGGATTTCAAATAATCAAGTGCATCTTCCCTGAATATTAGAGGGAAATGGAAAAATTAAATAAATAAAGAAGTTCCTCTTGTGAAACACTTTTTTTTTAATATTGGATTCAGATGGATATTTTGCTCAAAAATGATTCATTGTGTGTGTTGTACCAAATTGGGGACGCTGTAATTTTTATTTTTTAATTCGTTAAAATTCTATTTTAAAAATGAAAAAAAAAAGGCAAAACGACTATGTCGTTTTCTATTTCAATAATTAAAAAAATATAAAAGAAAAACGGTAGTCCCGTTTAGTAGTTTAATAATTTTTAAAATTCAAACAAATATTTTTTTAATAAAAACGTCAATGGCGTTTTTTCTTTTTAATTAATTAAAAAAAATGTTTAGACAAAACGTCAATTTATCTTCTGAAAAAAAAAATCATAGCAGAATTAGATTTACCTAAAGTCAAATAACCTGATGTAATACATATTTTTATTCAACACTGAAAAAAATTAGCCTTTCTGGTGAATATTTAAATTTTTAATTGCAACTTTCAGTTCATGAAAATTGTTGGAAATGGATCTCTATTTTTTTGTTATTGGAAAAAATAAAGTGTAATTTTCAATCTTTAATTTTATAAGTGGGACAAAAAATAAATGAAAAAGAGAAAACAATGAAGAGTACATTTTTTACTAGATATCATCCAATTTTTTTTCTATCAAAAAAATCCACCCCCAGAATTGTTCTCATTTTAGTGGGGCACATTTAATTAATATGGGTTGTTTGTGAGACTTTGTAACCAATCATTAATTTAACTTTCAATGTAATTACTCTCCCACCGTTGTCTATTTATTATACAGTTAACTTTTAATTAAAAATAATGCATTTTTAAAAAAAACGTCTAGGAAATTCAACATTAATTCAATCAATTAAGTTGAAAATCAGTTAACAATTGAAAAGAAATGAACATTATAAACACGTCCGAAACTAAAAACAATAAAAAATTCAATAAAATTCAAGTAAAAAAATATTTGAAAATAAAATAAAATAAAACTAATTTAAAGTTTAAAATTTAGTATATATAATTTATAATTTAGATTTTAAAATTTATTATTTAGTATTTAGAAGTTAAAATTTAAGATTAAAATTTAAAATTAAAAGAAAAAGTAAATAGGATACAAGGTAGGATAATTAAAAAATATATATATATACTAATAATGATTATTATTATTATGTGAAGTTGACTAATTTTTTATTTATTCTCTAGTGAGCTTGATTAAAAATTTACTAACCTTAACATTGCTGATTAGTGTGTTTAGATTAATTTAACTTTAAACATACTAGTTTCACGTGTGAAAAGTGAAAACAAAAAAGAAAAACACTTGATCTTTGATGAAAAAATGCAAGAAAGTAAAGAGAAGTCCATACTTGCATTGATTAGGCCAATATTGTAGAGCATCTTGATCGGTGGTATACCCCATACTAATATAGTCTCTCCATTCTAACGTTGTTTCTTTCTCAGGTGCAAAGCTAGTGGCATACTTCACTTTTGTACTTGGACTCACCCCAGGGCAAAATAGAGATTTCTCCTTAGGTGACAAGTTGAAGAACCTGTGTGATGAATCTTTGAGTGATTCCAACAACTCCAAAGGAACACCATGATTCACCACCTGGAAGAATCCAATTGTCTCAGCTGCTCTAACTATTTCATCCACCACCTTCTTGTGATCTGGACCCTTCAGTTTTGATAGGTCAATTGGGGGATTATTATGTCTTCTTGTTCTTAGTTTATTGATTCTTTCTTCCTCGGGTTGTACGTACCTATGAAATATAAACACAATTGAACATAATTCGAACATATTTACATCAACTAGCTCATATAATTTTAAGGTGGTATCTAATTATCTAAATTGACACTTTTTTTTTTTTGTCATACACACCCACCTACCCGCCTAAGGCGATTTTCAACCTCCATGTATTGGGTTTGAACCGCATGCAAATTATTTTCTATATTAATTTTGGATTTTCGGATATAATCTTCTTTATTTTTTCTTTTTGTTTAATTTAAAATACGATCTACTGAATTTTTAGTCCCTTTATACGATTTTTGAATCCGCCTTTGTAAGGTTAAGGCAAGACTCAAATTGTTTAAAGAAGAAGGCCCTTGTCACTTTCTCTTAACTCCCCTCATTATATTAAAAAATTAATCAGAAATATCCAAACCAATGTTTTATTATATTCTTGCATATGGATTTAACGGTGAAATTAATTAAAGTATCAATATTGCATAACTTCATACCTTTCTGGAACCTCTGATAAACCCGAGTCTACTAGGCCTTTAACACCATTTCCCTCTTTGACAACAAATTCATAAAGTGAATCTGAGGTGCTAAAAGTTGGTGGAGCCATTATGGGTATTAAAGTGAAATTTGTGTTTGATATGGAATGTGAATTACTATGCTCTGATGCAAAAAGCATGGTCCCCTATTTATATTGCGGGTTAAGTTAGTAGGTTCGTCTAATTACGATTTATGAGAATAAAAAAATGAAAATAATAATTAGGGTTTTTTTTGTTGACTATAATAATTAGGGTATTGACTACCTAACATAATTCTATCAATCATTAAATATTTAGGTAGACTAATGAGAGAAAAACAATTTTTATAGAGAGAGAATATAGATATGTTTTGTGGTTGCTGTTGTGACATGATTGTTGTCTAAAACGTGGACTATAGCTCTCTACGGAAAAATTAAATTAAATTAGTCAACTGATTAGTTATTCATTTATTTAAATGGTAGGATTCTAATTTTTTTTATATAAGTAGCCACTCATTAGTTAATAATAAATTCTTAATAAAATTTAAATTTATGATAAATTAATTGTTAATTTATTGAATTAGATAATACTGTGAGTCAACAAATTATATCTCAAATAATATAATTTCTCCAAACTTATTTAAGGGTCGTGAATTTAAATCTTTCTTTCTTCAATTAAAAAAAAGATAATACTATGAACAAAAAGCATGGTCTCGGCGTTAATGTTATTAGTAAGAAATATCATTTTCCTGACATGACTTATTCTAGTAAATTGGTCATATATATAATAAGAAAAAGTATATGAAACCAAAAGGTTATCTGTCAAAAACTAAATAAAATTACATTAATTTATATTAATAATTAATTTATTTTAAATTTTTTAAATTCAAAATTTAAAAAATTTAAAAGATTAAGTAAATTTAATTAAAACCTATAAAAACGTTCCTCTTCTCTCACATTAACCTACCAACCTTCAACAATCACACACACAGACCTCTCTCTCTCACCGTCAGGCCATCTCCGCCTCCCCACCGCGACCCTCTCCTCTTCTATCAGCGAGTCGCCGGAACAAACTCGGTTCCAGCCAGCCTCCGCACTCCCCATCATCGCCTCCACAACCTGCTTGTAACCGAAGAAGAATCTCTTCATCGCCGCTTCTATTCCCTGCATCGCTTGCAACACTTCCATCACACTCTCCTTCTTTTTTGCATAAACCCTCATCGCGGCCTCTACTATCTCCGGCCCACCCTTCGAATTAACCTCCACCTCTAATATCTCCGGCATCATCCTCTTCATCTCTCTACACATCTTCGTCACCTCCACTAGCTCCTTCGACCGGAAGTAATTACAGAGACTGCATATGGCTTCACTTGTTCAAGGCCAAGGTACCCTTCCTATCCAACAGCAGCCGGTTTATAATCCCAATCAACAACTTGGCCCAATTAACCACCATCCTACCCTGCAACCAGTTCAACAAAGTTTGGCTCAGCAACCTTTCGCACACATGCCCATGTCTTCTATCACCGACATCTGCGTTTTGGGATATTAGATGTCGTTTTGATGATTAAAGAGACTGCAAACTACACACTTGATCTTAGTCAAAAGGAGCCTTTGAACAATTATAGAAATATAAAAAAATATTCATTTAATATGAAAAAAATATCCTAATACTTAACAAAAGAAATATCCAGTTATATTTTAGTAAAAATAATTAAATATTTATAAAATTTAAAAAAAATTATGAAATTCTTAAAGAAATAGAGACATTCACATTTGTAATACAAAAAAATTCAAAAAATATATAAAAAAAATCCATTTAGTATGAAAAAGAAACATTCTCATACTTAGCAGAAGAAACATCCATGTATATTAACTCGTAGAGATTTTAAATTCACCCAAAAGTATTTGACTGATTTTTTGCTAATACACTTTTAATTCCCTCATATGATAATAAATATTCATTGAGTTCTTTAGATTCATTGTGGTGATATATAAAATAAAAAATTTTTACTCACAATTTTTGTATGTTTAATAGTATTTATATACTATATTTTTGGATATTCTATAAATATAATATGACATAATCATATATAGTAAACAAATTTTATATAATAAATTTTGAATTAAGTTTTTAAATATAATTAATATAAAAATAATTGTAAATTTAATACTCATTATTAAGAGAATATTTATCAAAGATGAAACTAAATTAAAATAGTACAGACAATAAAGTGAAAAAAATACTTCAATCAAATAGAAAAATACTTTTTACATAAATTTAATTTTGATTGAGAATTTCAATTTAAAATATTAATTGAAAACATTATGATCATATTTGAAGAAACATTTTTATAATATATATATATATATATATATATATATATATATATATATATATATATATATATATATATATATATATATATATATATATATATATATATATATATATATATATATATATATATATAGTATACACAAAACAAAAAATATAATAAAAGTTTAGTTGTGAAGTAAGATTATAAAAAGAGTAGATAAATGAAGTTTAAACTAAAGTAAATTAACATTGTTTATATCTTTTTATAAAAAATATTTTTATTTATCCAACCATTTAACTATAATAACGTGTTATTAAAATAAAAATAATTTTGTTTAAATTGAATTTTAATAAAACTATAATCTACCAACTTAAATGTCTGTACGTTATAAAATTTAGGGTTAAGTATGATTTTAGTCTTTAAGATATAAGTTGAAATTTTTTTTTGTTTTTAACCTTTTTTTTATATAAAATTGTCCCTAAGGTTTAAAATCAAGTTTTAAAATTATATTTTTTACTTAAATCTTAAAATTTTGGATCAAATTATCTGTAACAAAAAAAATATAAAATAAGAAAAAAAAAGAAAAATAAGAGAAGGAGAGTGTTTCTGCTCCTGCGAAGGGGGAAGGGAAGAAGAAGAAGAAGAAGAAACTGTCTATGATCCACCTCTGCCTCCGCTTCCGCTGCCAAAAATTTAAAACCAAGTTAATCCAAATAGAGATGATTTTAAAAACCAAGTTAAACATTAGGGATCATTTTATAAGGTTGGGGACGAAAAAAAATTTTCGGCCTATACCTTACGACCAAAATCGTATTATATCAATTATATATTTTTTAGTATATTTTGTGATTGAAAATTATCAACATTGTGCTCCCATTTCCTAAAAATATTAAATTTTTAAATTTGTCTTTAAATTATATTAATTTTAAACTTCAATCCAAATTAACAACAAACTTTTTATTAAAAATAATGACAAATTTATGATCCAATTGAGAAAAAAAACATTTTTTAAAAAAAAACTTTTGATTTGAGTTGTTTGTAAAATTTTTTAGAATTGACATCTTACTAGAATATTGTAAATTATTAGTTATTAAAATTTGCTAGCTAATTATTAGTCATGATTTTAGGACTTTAATTATTCTCTCATTTAAAATAGCTTTAGATTAGTGACGAAATTGTGACAAATTATATTAGAGTGTTGGATAAATTTACTTCAAACTTTTCATGAATTTTCCATGAATTTATAGAGGTTAGTGATTAGTAGCAATATAAAATAATGATAGAATAAGGACAACTAACTTGTTTCCTCACAAATTAGTAGCAACATGAAATAAGTGAGGAAAGTCTATCAGTTGTTAAGCGGTCGTTAACTCCTCACTAAATAAGCTTTTGATTAGTGACTCAATTGCGATCAGTTACTTCTAAAAATGTTTTGATTAGCTTTGGATTTGTTATAACTCTGCGACGGATTTCCAACGAGATTAGCGAGTAATTTGCTATAAAATAGGTAGGATATAGCTTTTGCTTTTAGACAAAATTGCTGTTACCAAGTCGCTCACTAAATTAAACTTGTTACAACTTAGTAACAAATGTATTTCACCCGCTAATAAGCAATCAGCGAACGAAGTGTGTCAGTTGTTAAACGGTCGCAAAATTCTCGCTACTTAGGTCTAGGCGCTCAATATCCGTATTTCTAATTTAACAACTAATTAATAAGGAACACTTTTCTAGTTGAATGACTTATCTGTTGCGACGAGTTAGCAACAACTGTTTTCTATTGCTATCCTAATTTTGAATTTTACAATATTATTCGACAAAATTTTGAATTTTACAATATATTCTCTAAATTTTGTTATATCATTTTATTTTATTTATTTTATAATTAATATTTTTTCCATAATAATTTGATTATATTTAAACTATAAAATATAAAATTATAACTATTTTTTTATGTCAAGTTGGATTTTCTTCTTAAAATTATATTTTCTTAAAATGATATTAATTATGCCACAAATTTTATATAATAAACAATTTATATTCTTTGTCAAACATAACTTCTATGCACATATATACAAATAGTTATTATGCCATGCAGTACCTATTTTTTTCTAAAATCTCACAGTTAATAATAATAAGAAATACACTTTTTCCCCCTTATAAATTGACATCTTCCTCGGTTATCCCTTTGAGGCAATGAAAAATCTGGCCACAGCTTTCTTCCGCAGACCGTAATATACTTGGATTCCGTTCTTTGTAAAATATCTCAATTTCCTTATCACTTTTAGTTATGAAAAACGACCCGAATGAGTTGGATCAGCGGTGAAGTTAGACAATATTTATTAGGAGCGGATATTTTTTAATTTTTTATTTTAATAAAAAATAAAAAATAATTATATATAATTTTAATTAAAAATAATAATTAAAATTTAAAATTTATTTTTTATAAGATAATTAAATATATTATATATTAAAATAATTAAACACAAATATTTTAAATTAATTTTAAATATTATAAATATAGGTTGTTATATACTTGTTTTTAAAATCTTCAAATGTTATTTAATTTCTTTTTAGACGTTTTCTGCAAAATTATTAAAAAAATGTATTATACTTCAACCTTTATGTAAATAATTTAAATCACAAATAAAAAAATTAGTAATAATATGTTTAAAACTTAAATAAATTAAAATTTGCAATTTACATAAACAATTGAATTTGACGTTTTTTCTTTAATTTAAAATTATCTATTATTGAATATGTACTGAAAGTAGTTGCAATTTAATTTTTTTCTCAATGTAAATGGTTAAATTATCTGCAAAAAATCCGTCTGCTATTTTACTTCAAAGCCTTGTTTTAACAATTTTCATTGCCGAGAAAGCTCTTTCTGTTGTTGTTGTAGATACTAGAAGAGTCAAGACATTGCGAATCAGTCTATCAATCAAATGATAAGTTCTTGATTTTCCTGTTTCTTTCAATCTTTAACATAACTCAGAAAGTGTCCCAATATCTTTTAGATAATTCGGTATATCAAATGCATAATGTTACAATTGAGCATTTAAAAGAATCCTTTCATGATCAGAAAAATCTGAAGGATAAAACTTTTCAACTAACTTGCATATATTCTGAATATTAAACAACTTCAAATTGTCTTTAGGGTCCAAAGCAGTACTTAAAGTCAAAAGTTCCATGGTTTCCTCATTGAATCAACTATTTAACTCTTAAATTTGAGAGTTAATTGCTGCCAAAAACACATCTACTCGATAATGATGCTCGATTGTTATCTTTAGTTGACGAGATCGACCTCTTCCAACCGTGTATTGTGTATTCATATCAGGGATGTCAATTTCATATTTCTCACAAAATTTCTTAACAATCTCAAGTAAATTGCACCAATCATTATCCCTCAATTTTTGAAGAAGTAGTTTTGATGTGAAAACAACATGCATTGCATTTAAAATA
The DNA here is from genome assembly GCF_003086295.3 of Arachis hypogaea. Classification (NCBI taxonomy): domain Eukaryota; kingdom Viridiplantae; phylum Streptophyta; class Magnoliopsida; order Fabales; family Fabaceae; genus Arachis; species Arachis hypogaea. The sequence goes on from NC_092036.1 coordinate 107,950,304, forward strand.
TCTTGAGATTTTTTTTTGTAATGCTTGGCACAAAATATTAGTAATCCCCATAATTTCCTTCATCAAATGTAACGAAAAAACAAATTCAAATGAGGATAGCACTTTGTTGACACCATAAGCCTCACCTCTTTGAGTAGAAGTTGTACCAACATCAATAATGTTATTAAGAACAGTATGAGTAGCTGCAAACATTCTTATCAAGCTATAAACAGAATAAAAGTGAGAACTCCATCTTGTATCTTCAATTCTTTGTAAAGTGCCAATTTGATTTGCACCTTGACCTATTTCTAGCTCATCATCTTCAATCAATATTGCATTTTCAATTTCTTGAGCTTTTTGTAGTTGATCATGTTGTTTGTAAGATGCACCAACAATATTGACAATAGCAGTCAATTGTGTGAAAAACTCATGAATTTGAAGTACTTCCCTTGAAGCAGCCACCAGTGCTAATTGCAATCTATGAGCAAAACAATGGACATAATATGGTTGTCAGCAATCATTGAGAAATAAAGCTTGTAAACCATTCCATTCTCCTCTCATATTGCTAGAACCATCATACCATTGACCTCGAATATTTTCAATTTGGAGATTATAAATAGAAAGCACAGACACTAACTTTTTTTGTCAAAGTCAAGGCACTAGTATCACTAACATGTACAAGATCAAAGACGCCTTTACTAACAAAACCATCCACATCAACAAATCTCAAAACAATCAATAGATGTCCAAGTCTATGTCGATTATTCTCAATTTTCTCTGATGTTTGTCGTTTCATAAGTGTATCAACATGTTGTGATTGCTTCATCAAATCATCACATAATTTCGTTACCCTATGATGGAACAAATTGGGGACTTTTGCTAATGTGATTCAAAAGAGGACAATCGTTTTTACTATTTACCTTCTTCCAATTCCTGAAGCCGTTTTCAATGAAAGCATTTGAATCTATGTTGATTGAAGATTCCACAGCAAATAGGTATCATGGTAAGCAATATACAACATCATCTTCAATAAAATACTCTAACCATGAAGGATATAATTCAAACCAAGAAGCTTCAAAATGACGACGATGACTTGTATTGCTCGAGAATGGATACTTATCAAGTATTGGTTGATTTGGTCTAGCTTTAAGATAAGCTCGATAAATTCCATCTCTTTTACTTGGATAAAACTTCCAAATCATTGGTCGAATTCCTAGATCTCTTACCAAATGACATACTTTCATTTGTTTAGGATTAAGTCGTGGGAGCTTTGACTTTGAACTATCTTGTTGAGGAGCTAAAGTATTTATGTTTGATGCTCAAGTATTGAAGAGGTTGGTGTTGATGTAACAACATTAGAAACATTTTCACTCTTCTGGCTAGTCTTTTTAAAAAAAGTATATATTGTTTTCAACTTGCTCATGATTCAACTAAATTCATACAATTAAGAATTTACATAGATAATAAGATAAACATTATGCAACTTAACTAAACTCAATTTATTTTATTTTTTGCAAATCAATAATATCAATGTCATAAACAATTAATAATGAGAAAAAAATTAAAAACAATACAAGGATAATATTATAATTACATGATTATCATCTTCAATTTTTTTCAAAAACCTAATTATTATTATAATATTATAAACTAGATAAATAAATAAATAAATATATAAATTATTCAAAAAAATAAATGAAAGAAATAACTTACAAAAAAGAAGAAGAATAAAAGATGAGAATGGAAGATCAAAGACTACTTGCTATCTTCTAAGTTGTAATGATAATGGAAATATGGGGTGATGTTTTGTTTTCTGATTGAAAGAAGAGGAAAGAATGGAAGAAGTGATTTGTTAACTTCTTGTTACTACCTTTTTAGATTCTTCACTTCTAATATGGATTAGGACTTTTTTTTAACTAAACATATGACCCACTATCCATAGCCCAAATAACACACTACTTTCCAACCATTTCTTTAATGGAATTATGGACAGCATATATTTTCCAAAAAGGGGAGGCCACTCTTTGATTTTTTTATTATTTTTGTAAAAAAAAAAATTGGGGGGAGGGGGGGCACTGCCTCCCCTGGAACATACGAAGCTTCACCCTTAAGTTGGATGGACTGATCTAACCATGAATCGAAAGTTTAGATGATTCGGTTTGTGTTTGTAAAACCATTTACGATTTTGATAAAACGATGTCATTTCATTTATGATAAAAAAAAAGAAATTAATAGCGCTGAGCCAAGAGTCTCTTCTTCACTCTCCAGAAAACTTGCCTTTACCTCACTCAACTTCAACAAAAAGAAAGTGAAAAGCCATAGCCTCTCTTCGTCGAGCCACTGCCACCATCTATTGAGCCATTGCCACTGTCTATCGCACGCAAGTGCTTGTCTCTGTGTCCTGTTAGCGATCTCCAAATCTCCAATCCCTGCTCTCTTCTTCTGCAAGATCGGGCCATTCCCCCATTCCTCAGTCTCTTGTCTCTCAGCTCTCATTCCCCAAAAGACCAAAACACAACCCTAGGTTACAGTCTCTCCTATTGCTGCAAGGAGAAACTCAACGCTACCATCCGTGTCGCTCAGAGACCACCGTGTCATGGTGGAATGTTGAAGTCGCCAACAGTTCAACCTCTCTCCTTATTCACCAACAGTCCAACCGCTTCCCAGTTCGCCCTTCGTCGCCCGTCCTCTGTCGTTGCTCATCTTTTATTCGTCTGCTGCTCGTCGTTAATGTTCTTGCTCTTTCTCCATCAATCGCTGCTCATTAAAATCCTAAACCTCTATTTTGTTCATTTTTTTGTTTTTAATTTCTTGCTTATCTCTGTTTTGAGTTTTCTTAGATTTCTTGTGTTTATTGTTGTTGCTGGGTATTGCTATTTGTTCTTGATAGTTCTAACTGTTGATATTTGTTCACTATTGTGTTTATTCATATTGTTCTTCATTGTTGCTTTTTTTCATAGTGTTCTTTGTTTGCTTTGTTGCTGCTTTTGCATTTTTGTGCTTTGTGCAACTTAATTTATGTTGTTATTTCTTGAGTTTTCTTTTTCAATTATTGTAGTTAACTTGTTATTACTATCATTCTGTCATGTTGATTGATTCTGTTAGTGGATTCATGTTCTTGTTATTTTTCTTTTTCTTTTTTTTGTTTTTACTGTGATTTCTTATTCAAGTTGTTACTGTAATGTGGGGACCTGAGTCCCATAAGTTTCACCTGTCATGTGGGGAGATGACTATCACCCTGCATGACGTGGCGTACTAGTTGGAACTCAACATTGATGGAGATTCAGTCAGTGGCTGCATCGCTTATAGAGAGCAATTTCATCAGGGACGGTCTATTGAGGACTTATGTCAGTAGCTACTAGGTGTTGTTCCAATCCTCGATGATAGACAGTCACAGACCAAGTGGACAGTCAAGCATACGTTTGTTCCATCGACAACCAGATTTAAACTGGATACACTTTATAGCATACTTTAATTGGTCACTCTCTAGTATTTTATACTCAACATCCCTCCTAATGTTGTACGTCTTAATTGTCAATATGACTTTCTCCTTGTTTTCAAACTGTTGTCCAATCTCAAACTCATTGGTAGGATCCTCTTCGAAGCTACCATGACTAAATAAACAATCTGAAGTCATTGCCTCGAGATTCAAAGTGGAAAAGTGATCTAGTGGGACATATAGTCGAGAAATGATAGGCTGTGTCAGCGTGATTTGTGTGTCACCGTAGTAGTTCTTATTTTCCTCCTCCTCACCCTCATCAGAAATTTCTGTTGGTTCAACCTCAGCATATTCATCGTCATCGGGATTAACTTGATAGAAATTCATCATCGAGTCCCTGATAGCAGAACCCTCGTGACTTTCAACATTAGATTGCATCATACCATCATTAGAATGTTCAAAGTTTGACTCCTCTTGACTACCTTTAGGTGGAGTATTTAGGTCAACCATCGTTCTTGTAATATTTCTTCTGACTGCTCCACTTAAAAAGGTATCATCGACAGTATCCGCAGATGATCCTCGTCCATCGAACTCAACTAGAAAAATAAATAATTGCAACATATAGACATTTGTCCAATGGATATGCCACACCTTTATAAGATGTATGTTCTCGTTATCACGTAACCAATACCTAATTCAAAAAAATAAAATATTCTTAAAATTGTGATCTAATAAAAATAATACAAAAATAACAATCACAACTATAATCTATGACATACCTTTTGTAAAACAAAGTGTTATCTATTTCGGATGGATATCTGTATTAAATTTTTTTCACTCTTTTTGTATGTTGTTTGCAACTCCGCCTATGTTACACTTGCGGTACATAGCCGGTCCCAAGCCCGGATAAAGGAGGAGGACTGTGTTAGGTCTTCGACAACCAACATAAAAATATAGTCGAATCCCCATGACATGAATAAAAGACATTATTGCAGTAAAGCTAGGACATTGCCTGGAAGCAACGCACTGTATGGCTCGAGTACGGTGTCAAATGAGCAAGAACCACTGCATCAGTGCTCGGATATAGTGTTAAATAAGCAAGGGTTCTTGCATTTTTGTGAATGAACGAGGGTAAATAAGCTAGTTCACAAAGTTAAAGGTAAAGGTCGGAGCGACAGAAGATTGATATTTGGGACATGGAACATGGGCACTCTAACAGGAAAGTCCATGGAGGTGGTGGACACCATTACAAGGAGGAAGATTAACATTATGTGCCAACAAGAAACAAAATGGGTTGATGCGAAGGCTAGGGAATTAGATACTTATGGTTTCAAACTTTGGTATACAGGAAAGGTGAAGAATAGGAATGGGATTGGAATTATTGTGGATAAGCAGTGGAAGAAGGACGTAGTGGATGTCAAGAGGGTGAGAGACCAGATCATCTCTATCAAACTTGTGGTGGAAGGGGGTGCTTTCCATGTGATTAGCACCTATGCACCGCAGGTGAGTTCGAACGAACAACACAAGATAAGGTTTTGGGAGGATCTAGAGAGTTTGGTTCAAGACATACCTTCGGGAGATAATATTTTTCTAGGAGATTTAAATGGCCATGTTGGAAGAGAACTGACTGGGTATGGGAGTATTCACGGAGGCCATGGTTTCGGGGTGATCAATGCCGAGGGAAAACTATTTTGGACTTTTCCTCAACCTTGATGTTCTCATCGCAAATGCATGTTTTAAAAAGAGAGACGAAGATCTTATAACATATAAGAGTGGCATGACAAGCTCTCAAATTGACTTCTTCTTGTTGAGGAGAGTCGACCAGAAATTTTGCATTAATTGTAAAATTATCCCGGGAGAGAGTTCGATAACACAACATAGGGTGCTTGTCATGGATTTTCGGGTTGAGCAAAAGTTGAGGAAAAGACATCATATGAAGAACCCAAGGACGAGGTGGTGGCAGATGAAAGGTAAGGAACAAAGAAGCTTCCTAAGACAGGTAGGAGAAGAGGTAAGTGGGATGGGAATGGAAGCGCAGAAGAAATGTGGATGGAGATGGAAGAAGTTATTAGAAGAACAGCAAAAGAAAGCTTTAGTGAATCTAAAGGAATAGGACCAAGAGAAAAAGAGTCCTAGTGGTGGCATGCGAGTGTACAAGAAAAGATAAAGATAAAAAGAGAGTGCTTTAAAGAGTGGTCTTTATGCCGCAATGTAGATAACTGGGAAAAGTATAAGGCGGCTAAGAAAGAGACAAAAGTGGCTGTAAGTGAAGCAAGAACAAGAGCATATGAGGGTCTCTACCAATCTTTGGGCACGAAAGAAGGAGAACAAGGTATATATAGAATTGCAAAGAGCCGTGAAAGAAGAACAAGAGATTTGGATCAGGTTAAGTGCATAAATGATAAGGATGGAGAGGTGTTGGCTCAAGAGGAGAAGATTAATGAAAGGTGGAAGAGCTACTTCTACGAGTTATTTAATGAGGGACAGAAGACTCTTCCGAGCCTTGGTCCGTTATCCACAAGAGAAGAAAATCAAAACTTTGACTACTATCGAAGGATTCGAGACTTTGAGATAAAAGAGGCTCTAAAGCAGATGAAAAATGGTAGGGCGGTAGGACCTGATAATATCCCGATTGAGGTTTGGAAGGGCCTTGGAGAAAAAGGCATCAATTGGTTAATCAAGCTTTTTAATGAGATTTTAAGGTCAAAGAAGATGCCTGATGAGTGGAGAAAGAGCACCTTGGTACCTATCTACAAGAATAAGAGGGATATACAAAGTTGCGGAAACTATAGAGGGATCAAGTTCATGAGTCATACCATGAAGTTATCAGAAAGGGTGATAGAACGAAGGTTGAGAAAAGAGACACAAGTAACAGAGAACCAATTTGGATTTATGCCAGGCAGATCTACCCCTGAAGCGATATACCTATTAAGAAGGATGATAGAGAGGTATCGTAGTAATAAAAGGGATCTACATATGGTATTTATTGATTTGGAAAAAGCGTATGATAGGGTGCCAAGGGAGGTCTTATGAAAAGTTTTAGAAAAGAGGAGAGTAAGGATCACATATATTCGTGCAATTAAAGACATGTATGATAGGGCCACAACTAGTGTGAAGACTCAAGGTGGTGTGACAGAGGAATTTTCTATTGGTATAGAATTACACCAGGGATCAATGGATCATCCTTAAGTCCATACCTTTTCACATTAGTCTTGGAAGCAGCCATAGAGCACATCCAAGAGCCTATGCCATGGTGCATGCTTTTTGCCAATGATATCGTCCTTATGGGAGTGTCAAGGGAAGACCTAAATAAGAAGTTAGACTTATGGAGAGAAGCTCTAGAAGGATATGGTCTGTGCATAAGCCGTAGCAAGACGGAATATATGGAATGTAAGTTCAGTCTGAGAAGGGAAAATCCTAATATAGAGGTGAATATTGGAGAAAACAACCTACGAGAAGTTAAAAGTATTAAGTATCTTGGGTGCATCATACATGATAATGGAGAAATTGAATAGGATGTAAATCATAGGATCCAAGCAGGTTGGTCAAAATGGCGGAGTGCATCTGGTTTTATATGCGACAAAAAGTGCCTTTAAAACTTAAAGGTAAATTCTATCGCACCGCTATAATACCGGCTATGCTTTATGGTACGGAGTGTTAGGCGGCCAAAGGGGAGCACGAACATAAGCTGAGTATGACAGAGATGAAGATGTTGAGATGGATGAGTGGTCATACGCGATTGGATAAAATAAGGAACGAAGATATAAGGGAGAAAGTTGGAGTAGCACCCATTGTGGAAAAGATGGTTGAATCGCGTCTCAGATGGTTTGGACATGTGAGAAGAAGACCGATAGAATACCCAGTCAGGAGGGTGGATGAGATGGAAGATGGACAAGGGGCGAAAGACAAAGGAAGACCTAAGAAGACCATCCATGAGGTGGTCAAACGAGATCTTCATGTAAACGGTCTCTCTGTAGATATGATACATGACAGAGCACAATGACGTTATTTGATTCATGTAGCCGACCCCACCTAGTGGGGCAAGACTTTGTTGTTGTTATTTTGTTGTATGTTGTTGGCCAATATAATGCAATATCAAATTCATCAATGCTGTTAGACTGTTGACTTCGGGTACCATGTATGCAATTGCTGGTTGAGCAAATCTAAACATGATAGAATCTTCTTTATCTTATACTATTTTACTATTATAATGAATGAATTACACCGGAACTTCAGACATTGTAGAGAATAAGTTAGAAGATCAATATCAAAGAGAAGAATGAACTAGTAGTATTGAATTTCGTTCTCAATCAATCTGAGTATATATGGAATATTCAGCTTAAAGTTCGTCGGGAGAGGGGCACGAACTTCATATAACACTTGAAGTTTGCTGGGGTTACGCCGAACCTTATCCCAACGAACATGTCCTAAATGCCAACAAAAAAATTGTATCTCTAAAATTAAAGTTTCAATAATTTTTTTGAAAAAATGAAGTTGTTTATTTATAATAAAAAAATTCATATATAATACTTAGATAATTATCATAATTACATTTAAAGATATCTAAATTATTTTCATATAATAAAAGCGATATGCTTCAAAAAAAATTATTTACATATAATTTATTAACAAATATATGTGATATTTACTATCATTTTTATTTTTAATAAAAAATATCATTGTATTAAAGTGATATATTTTAAAAGTGTATAAATATAATTTTTATTAAAAAAATTACAAGATAGCAAGTGCTATTTTGTTTTAATTTTATCCTTAACATTTAGTTTTAATTTTATCTTTGAGTTTCAAAATATTTTAGTTATATCACTAGGATGAACAACATTAATTATAACTAATTGGTTATCTTATTTGATTTGACCAAGATAAACATTAAATTATTTAATAAATAAAAAATAAAATAAATAAATTTAATTTAAATTATTCTTTTGTTATTTTCTATATATATGAATCAAAATGTATTTTTATGTATTTTGATTAATTAATAGTTCAAGGGATTACTATCTTATTTACTAATATTTCAAATATTTTATAATATTTTCATAGAACTTGATTAATAAGTTCTTCTTCATAATATTTTTTTTGAAATTTTTTAATAAAATCATATCTTGATTTTTGCCTTTCATCTTTTATATTCATTGATTACACTAAACTTTTTTTACAATGTATTTTTTATCGACTACTTGCATTGTCTTTTCTGTCTTCTTCTACTTTGTAAAATTTTTTTACCTTATTTTTAATTATTTATTTAATTTTACTCCTTATATGTTTGTTGCATTTTACTTTATCATAGTCTTAATTTCATAGTTATCTTCCAATTATATAAAATTAAATAATTTCTTTCAAATTACATATATTATCTATTGTATATAATCATTAGGATAAATAAACAAATATAATTGAATATATAATTTAATTTTAATTTAAACTAAAAACTTAATGATGAATTATCAGAAAAATATCAACTATTGTGTTTTTAATTTATCTATAATTTTATTTAAATGTAAAAATTTTCTATAACCACTAATATCGCCGATAAAAAAAATATGTCTCTATAAAATAAAATACATATAAGACAAATAACATATATGTAATTCCAAAGTTATTAATCATAGACTATAAACAAATTTAAAAAAAAGATCTTATAGATCAATATGTAATTTTTTACTATTTTTATTTTTTTAATATTTTTTAATATCAGATTTATCAACATTTAAGTTGTCAATACATCACTTATCAAAATATTATGATTTCACAAATTATAATATGTGATATTAGTTATTATTATATATATAAAAAAATGTGACTCATTTAGTATTTATCCATTTATCTTCTATTAATATTGTTATAACAAAGATTCATGTGACTTTATAAGAATGATATAACTTATTAGACTTTGGTTATCTGAGAATTTACTGAATGACTGGAATAGTTCCACGCCATGAAGCAAAAATGCTAGCAATAAAAATGATAAAAAAAATCAACTAAAATGGATATTCGTAAAAATTACTCGAAATTTGAGATTAGATAGGCACACGTGAAATCCCATGCTCCGCCCATGTGAGATGGATAGGGATGGAGACACAGGATACCTACCTCACGAGCCTCGATAAATTTTGTGAATATAAAATTACTTATTTATCATAATTTATATATACATAAATCAATTTCTTGAATTTAGTAACTCTCATTCATGCCTTCAATCAAATCTTTTCTTTTCCTTCCATACTCATTTTCAACCTCGATTCTCTCTCTTTCTTTCTCTCTCTATATCTCTCCCTTCCTCTCAAATTCGTCATTATGTCATTTAGTATCGTCCCGAAAATTATGTTATGTTATTATGTTAGAATATATTTTTATATATTTTTTGAAATGTTTTTTTTATAATGAATATGTTATGAATTATGTTGAATTAATTTTTTTATGATTATTATATTATACCTTTTTGTATCAATTTTTTTAAAACTTTTTAAAGAATACCCGTAAATATTCGAAAAGATCTAAGTTCTCTAAGAGGATAATTAAATAGGACTTGCGAAGATGGAGAGGGGACGTGGGATTTTTTTTGAAAAAGGAGTGGGGATGAAAAAGGGATTTGTTACGCTACCTTGAGTATTTATTGCCATACCTAACTATCAACGGAGATCCAATCTAAACCGATTTAAGAGGGAACACGTGAGCTTTATCTACATTAGACCTTAAGATAATGAACCTAAGTCGAATTTGGGATCCTAACAATAAACTTAGGTTGATCTTACTTATTTTAAGTTTTTACTAGACTCATGTATATCTTGGATTAATATTTTAAATTATTATTGTAATAAATATTGTACTATTAAATATTATGACATTTAGTATATGTAAAAATTGAATATATTTACAAGAAATTTTTTAATTTTTTTAACTTTAATTATTGTTTACTAATGTAATAAAAAAATAATAATCACTCACATAGTTAAAATAGATAATTTTAATATATACATGATATTATATGTATCAAAGATTATTATAGATGATAAATATTTTTTTATTTTTTTTGTAATAATTATTTATATGATTTATTGCATAATTTTACCCCTTTTAAGATATATTTAATGAATTTAAGATACGATATATTATTTACATTATTTAACATATAAAATAAATAATTTAAATTCTTGTCTAAGACAATAAATATAATAGTGCAATGCCTACTTACTTATTAGTATTAAAAAATATATAAATAGTATAAATTAATTTTTTTAGTAGAAAAAAATAAAGATTATAATTAAGTTAATTACATAATAAAAAATAAGATTACTACTTTCACAATTTATAAAAAAAATTTAGAAAATAAATCAACCTTCAATAAATTATACATTAGTTCTGTCAAAAAATAAATAATTAATATATTGAATATTATTATTTACGTACTGATATAATATATATTATCGATTATTAAGTTATAATTAATTTCTAACCTAATTTTTGGTAATTAGAAGTTAAATGATTAAAATTATTAAATACCGAATATTTTGCACCTAACAAATTTTTTATTAAAATTAAAAAAAAGATGATTTGTTAATCAATTCTAAATTTAATTTTAAATTTGAGTAAGAAAATAAAAAAATTTGATTTTTTTCTCACTAACCAGAATTAATTTTAAGATAAGAAATTACTTTGAACATCATATTGTAGAATAATATGGTCATGTGCTATTTTGTAATAGCAAATATTATCAAATTAAATGATATAAGAAATTGAAAGAAACTGTATTTATCAATTCAAAAAATACTAATTTATTTTTCAATAGAATAAATTATATATTGAATAACAAAATTGTTATTGGTTTCTTTTCACACTAACTAATACTTAACCATGGTATATATTTCGGTAATGTTACCATGAATATCAGAAAATATAAGTTTTAACAGGTAACAACATTAATCATATTATTTTGACTTCAAGAATGAATACGATACCAACAAATAAAATTATTCCTAATAAATCTTAACAAAGATAAATTTTCATAAATATTACTATCAATGAGAAATTATTCTATTTTAAAAATAAATACTATTTTTTTCTACAAATTTTTTTAACTCATATTAATACTCTTTATTAAAGGTCTGTCGCTAGTTAATAAATTGTTATACACACAAAACAGAATTCAAATTTTAAATAATTACTTAAACAATGAATGAGATGACCACTTAACTAATTTAAATTAACTAAAATAAATTTAATTATTTTTAATATTTTTAATTTATAAAATATTTATAATAATTATTATTATATATATTTTTTGTTTAATTTTTTAATAAAAAATTCTATATAATTTTGTGTATTATATATATATTCTATGTAAGAGACGAAAACATACCCTAATTATTTTCACAAAAACAGCATGCATCACTATAAAGCCACCATAACTAATTAACCACGTCATCAATTTCATAATTTAGAAAGAATAATCTCTGTGCTAATTACTCACACAAATCTTAGTCGTACAAATGACCCCCTAATTAATTACGGTGATTGTTGGTATTTAAAAAATAATGTTTAATTTACCAAAAACATTTGAGAATTAATCTTTAATTTAAAAAATATAAAAATAAATAATTTTTTAAAATATAAAGTTTATTATAAAAATAAATTAAACAAAATTTAGCCACTAACTCAATAGTCAGAATTGAAAATTAATTATTGCACAACTACACGCAAAGAAAAACTTAGTGAAGCTGTTGAAGTCAAACCACATGCATTTCCATAGTAGAAATTAGTTTTGCCTCAACGACGTAAGTCATCATCAACCAACTTGTTCCGCCTTATAGATCATAGATGCTAATCAATTACATCATCAAAACGACTTGTTAAATTTGTTTGGATACATATTGAACTAAAAAAAAATCCAAAATATCAAAGTTCAATTCAAGAAGTTTTAATTTATTAATATATAATAAATAATTAGTAACGAACAAATTATTCGAAAACTATTCAGTCTTAACATAATGAATATAAAAGATAAAAGATAATTTTTACTTTCCTACCAAGTGTATGGACTGCGCTACGTGCGAATCGTATATTTAGAGCCTTTTGAGAAATAGTAAATTTTTTTTAATTATAAAATGTTACATTAAACGTGTTTGGTATTATTTTTTTTAAAAAAAATATTTTTAATTTTTCAAAAAATTAATTTAAAATTTATGAAAAAAATAAAAAATATGAGTTTTCTAATTCTTAAGTTATTTTATCACTTTCACTAAAAAAATTTTGACTTCACTATTGTACTACTTTTATTTTTGACTTTGTGAAAAATATTTTTTGTTTCTGTTGAGATTACTGGTCCTCCACCACTATTTTTACATAATGTACTGACTTTTCACCACCATTTTTATACAATGGTCCATCTGAACCGCGTATTTTTTTTTATCATTTTACCACTCTATTTTTATTATTAAATTGAAAAAACAACCATTAATACCCATAAACTTTATGAACACTGATAAAAGTACCTATAAAAAAATTAAAGTTGTATCCATGAAAGATGAGTTCTGTACTTAGAATTTGAAAGGTCCTTTCCACTACTTACACCACCACCACCACCAACAACAACAAAAAAGAAGAGTTAAATTACCAATCAATTTACTTAATCAATCCATATCCAAAATTTATATTGCCAAAAAAATTTGAACAAATCCTAAACTCAAAATGTTAATCAGAAAATCGGACTTAGTACAGAAGGTGGCAACAAATGTAAGGTGGCCACGACAGAAGAAAAGATTGATGCGACGACGACAAGGAAACTATGAAAGGCAGCAACAATGAGCGACGAAGAGGCTGCTAGAGGTGACAATGATACTACTGGTGGCGGTGACGATTCTGCTAGATGTAGAAATGATGAGGAAGATCAATTAGGAGGCCGCAACGATGACAAACGAGTGTGGAGCCGGAGGCGACGATGCTGTTGAACAAAGGTTGTGCAAGACACGACGATGATGAGGCGATGACAGTGAGAGAGTGTGACGAACAGTGAGAATGGTTGTTGTAGATTCAACCATGTTAAGTTTTTGATTCTGATTATGATTCTTTTAGATCGGAAAGAGTGTGTTTTTTTGGTAAATTTTGAAAAGAATAAGAAGATTTAGGAGAAAAAAAATAAAGGTGCTAAATTTGTAGCCATTGATGAATGAAATTTTTTGAAGCACTGTTGTTGTTGAAGTTTGGGAAAGAGAAAAGGATTGGCTTAATTTAAAAATTTTATTAAAAAGTCAACGAAAATTAGACTTTGAATATTTCTGTCGTCCGAAACTCATCTTTCATAGGTACAATGTTAGTTTTCTTGTTTGATGGGTACTTTTGTCAGTGTTCGTAAAATTCATGGTTACTAATGGTTGTTTTTCCTATTAAATTTATATTTAACATTGTGTGTCGTATGAAATCTCAATTTCAATCCTATTTTTTTCACATGTGGTTTTGTTTTTATATAGTTTGCTATTTTTTTATAGTTATTACAGTAAATTCTTGACCTTAATAAAGGAAGAGGGGGCTCTAATAGGAGTAGTAAAAATAAAAAACAGCAACAAATAACATACATGACATACATTTCATATTTGTTTTTTATTTTCACCTACCATATCATACATAATAAAATATCTAACACTAACTATACAATAATTTCTTTGGCATTGCCATCAAGATTACTGAAAATTAGAATTTTATTATAAAATCAACATTCAATATTAGAAGGCATTTGTTATCACCATTATTTTAAAGGTTAAGTACGATTTTGGTCCCTAAGGTATAGACAAAAAAAAATTTTTCGTTCCTAACCTTTTTTTACATACAAAATAGTCTCTAAGGTCCAACATAATTTTAAAATCGTCCTTCGAACTAAAATACCCTTCTCCTCTTCTTTTTCTTCTTCTTCATCACAGTATCATCATCTTTTTCTTCTTCAACATCACAACATCTCTTCTTTTTTATCACAGCATTAGCAACAATAACAATGGTGTCAATTGCTCAAACATCTCAAATATGAAACCAAAGAGTAAAAGAATGGCAAACCATACTTGGTGCCAATTGCTCTATCAATTTCAACTAGAGGGCCAAAAGCCATGAATACCATAACTAGTCTTTCAATTATTCATGAATACAACCTGCTTCACAGCTAAGAAACAACCCAACAAGGCAAACATCAAAACCACCCTTTGAACCATCACATTCTTCACCTTCACAAGAGCCTGAGACATAAATGCCAGCAAGAGCCCCACCATGGAGATATTGGTTTTGGACTCAATGAACTCGACCATTGACTCAGTGAGTCGCGAGAAATTGCCTTGTCCATGGGCTGTGTGTAATACCCTACCACACAGAGCTTTACGTTTAAGTCATAAAACAGAGGTGGCAAGGTATTACGACCTCTAAAAAAATAAAATATATACATAGATATAATTGAAAGAATTTGTAACTAGGAGTCTTGAAAAAAAAGTTTAAGCAAAATCGCAAAAGGAAAAAGAGCATCGCACTCGAAAACATAAAATCGGACAAAATGGAAAAGGATAAGACATGAATATATACAGAATAGAGTACCAAGACAGAATATCAAGCTGCAGACTCGACCTGGGAAGTCAAAGCTGACTGGAGAATATTTACATACATAAGTATATAAGTATAACCTAAATGACCCGACATACATAAAGTAAGCACCTAGTTCTCTAAAAGCCTCTAAGAGGATTAAACATAAGTTATATATACACATAGAAGAGTCTATAAACATAAATACATAACTGACAATCCAAAATATAACATCCCAAAGCTAAACTTTGCCTGTTCAGAAACTTCAGACGCTCAGCGAGGTGCCTCTCGACCTGCATCTGAAAACAACATCATTTGTATGGAATGAGAACCGGGAATTCTCAGTATAGTAATGGTACCCACATAAATAATATATAAGGTCCCGGAAAAATCAGAGTCGATCTTAGAACTCCGACACTCAAATTTAAAGCTTAGAGTTATAATTTAAGTCATTTAGGCTCTAAACCAACCCTAAATTAAGCCCTCGATCCTCACTTTCCTCCAATCCTCCAAAATTATGGTGAAACCGCCCTCGCCACTCCTCTTCCAGATAAGGGGCCTCTCAGTTGCACAGACAAACAATACAGGCAAAGAAAGTACAAGTAGGATACAGTTACAGCAGGTAAATCATATAGCAAGTAAGTATAGATATTCAAATAGGAAAACTCAAGTAATGCAAACTCAAACAAGACAAACAAATGCATATGATGTATACCTTTTCTACTATCCGTGAGCTCACGTGTCGGTTACTTTGCCAGAACTCGACAAACTCGGTAGCTAACCCGGATATCCTCTCTCTGACATGCCTCTACACTCTTGGGATATAGTGCCCGTCACGCTCTCGGGATATAATGCCCGTCACATTCATGTGATATAGTGCCCGTCGCATTTTCCAAGATAAAATGTTCCCATACTCTTGGGATATAGCGCCTGTCACGCTCTTAGGATATAGTGCCTGTCACACTCATAGGATATAATGCCCGACACAATTTCCAGGGTAAAGTGCTCCCGCACTCTTAGGATATGGCGTCTGCCACACTCTTGGGATATAGTGTCTGACACACTCATGGGATATAGTGCCTGACACACTTTACAACAGAGAGAAAACTCAACATACTCATCACCAATTATCCTCATTTATCATTATTCATTCAAGTTCAATTATTCTTACTCATCATAGCCAATACTCATCACAAACTCAGCGTTTTCGCACTTCTCAACCATAATTCACCACTTCACAAACTTTTTTCTCTTCCAAGTTACCACCCTCTAAAGGTTCAACTCCTTTACTATGACTAAAACTAAGTTTTAGGGTCTTAGAAAGTAAAAATAGAGGGTTAGAGGTTTGAAATCATGTTTAAATCACAAAACACAATGTTGCTAAAAAACAGGATTCCGCATTAGCATGGCATGTTGTGCGTATGTAAGGGTGTCATTTTCCTCACTCACGTACACGACTCATGTATGCGTACGCGATCCCCCTTAGACCAAACAATTAGCTTGCATCGCATGGCACTTGTCTGCATACGCAAGCATATGATTTTTACCTCTCGCGTACGCGGCACACTTCTGTGTATGCGGACACGTTTGGCCAGAACCAAACTGTCGCATCGCATGTGCACTCGCGTACGCGAGCCCCTCAAAAACGCCAAAAGCTGTTAATGCTGCAGAATTCCCTTTTACACACCAAACTTCCAACGCGTATAATTTTTTTGTTAAAAATTGTTTTTCATCCGTTCTTCAAACGATGTAACCTTCACGGACCCAATTTTCAATTGAAATATTTGATAGAAATCGGGAGTCCGGAAGCCAAGTTGTGGCCCGTCGAAATTAGGTCAAAAACCAAGTGAAGTTTACAGAAGGCTTAGAGAAGGAGGGTTGAATCTATGGCCTTCTTTAGCTTTAATAAACTGATTCTTTTTTTACCCAGCTTAAACTTGATTTCTATTTGAACTGTGCAGCAGAAAATTTAAGAGACAATTTTGTTTTATCTCATAGGTATCGAAAAATAGAACAGCGAGAGAAAGGAAGAAGTTGCACAGTCATGTATCCTAGTTCAGTTGCTTTGTGCTATGCAACCTACATCCAGTCTCCACCACAATAGTGGTAGAATTTTCACTATAGTCTAAGTATTATGTAACACCCTAATTAGCCTAAGCCTTACCTCGCGTCGTAAAGCAAAAGTTAATCAAATGTTACGACAGTTCTAAGCACATACATATATAATATATAGAAAGAATAGTATAAACTAGAAGCCTGATGAAGGATATAGCTCAAAAATAGGATATGAAAAGCACAAAAACGTACTAACAAAGCTTCTAACTTAAGGCACAAGATATAGATATAACAAAAGATAAGGAGTATAATATCATAATAATCTAGCCACAGCTCACAGAGTTTAAACCGGCTAGTCATATATACAGACAAACAGAAACCTGACAGTAAAAAGATCTTATACAAGTTTTGTTCTCTCAAATACAAGCCTCTAGGCAAAACAAAATATAAAGGTGAGAGATGTATAAACAAAATAATCAAAAGACTCCAAAAGTAATAGGATCCTCCACTTCTATTACCATCCAAGCAACTCACTGAGGTGGGTTGCAACCTGCATCTGAAAAATACAACAGAAATATGGTATGAGAATCGGAGGTTCTCAGTATGGTACAGTGCCCAGTGATGTAGGATATAAGACTCCGGGACGCCAAAGGCAATCCTAGACTTCATATCCATCACAAGATTTATCTTAAGGCATAACTAAAACAATAAAGCATATATATATATATATATATATATATATATATATATATATATATATATATATATATATAACCTTAACATAAACAAACAGGGTACTCTATCCTAGGGGATTTCTATTCTAACCAAACACCGCTGTCTCACAGCCTTCACCAACCTATCCTCCATGCGATCCCATCGCCACCTCCTTCCAAACCCCCTCAATCCCAGTAGAAATCATAATTATATACAATGCAAGTAAATCACAAGTAGAAGCATATAAAGCAAGTAACTCAGGTAGAAATTAAACATGTTATACAATTAGGCATACAATTACAAGTCGGCAAAGTAAACAAACAAATAGAAAATGCACATGATGAATGCCTGTCCTATTGGCTGTGATATCACCTTGTCAGTTCAACTGTCAACCCGACATATCTCCATGGAGATGTCGCCCTTCGGAATCATCATTGGGAACCCCCGAGATATAGTGCTCGAATCACTGTCCAGGGTTTTGTGCCTGCACGCTTTATTGATTTGAAGGGATGCGAGTGGGATACTCTTGCCACAGACCTCACATCTCAATGCAAGCGGGACGAACCACCGCCTTTACGCCGCCGTCGCTACCTCGAGAGGTGGGATCCTACTGCCGTCCTTGCCGAGCACATAGTGTCTCATAATCTCAATATAAAATAGTAGTTTAGTGGTTTTTCAGAAAAAATATTTTCAACCCATCAATGAATCATCATTACACATTCGAGTCCTCGACTCATTTCAACCACTGTCCAATTAATATTTCCATTCCGAGTCCTCGACTTAGCTCAACTACTGTCAATTCACATTTCAGTTCCGAACTCAACAGTTCATCTGTTCTCATTTCACATACCAGTCATTCTTCCCACGCCATCAAACCCATCCTCAGTACACTAGAAACCTAAGCCTCCGTTTTCTAATTTTTCAAAACAATATCAAATTAAATCTCTTAAATTCTTTCCCATGCTTTAGATGCCCAAAACTATGTCCAAGAGTCTTAAAAGGGTGTTATAGAAGCTTACAATCTTGTTGGGAAGGTGGAATAGTTGAAAACAAAGTTAAAATTTGAGAAACAGGGCGTGTGTGTACGCACAGGGGTGTGTGCGCGCACGCCCTGGAGAAATTTTAAAACACGTGTGTACGCATAGAGGTGTCCGTACGCACAGGTACCAAAATTTACAATGTCTGTTCGCTCGCACAACCTGTGCCAGCGCCCTCAACAGACTGACCTTCCCAACGTGTTCGTACGCACAGGGTTGT
Organism: Arachis hypogaea; assembly: GCF_003086295.3. Taxonomy (NCBI): domain Eukaryota; kingdom Viridiplantae; phylum Streptophyta; class Magnoliopsida; order Fabales; family Fabaceae; genus Arachis; species Arachis hypogaea. Next base: position 107,969,322 of record NC_092036.1, read on the forward strand.
GCGTACACAAAGGTTGCAATTCCTCATTGGGTATGTGAGCGCACAAGCTGCGCTAGTGCTGTAAACAGATTGCCTGCCTCTACGTGTGCATACGCACAGGTCTGTTGATGAGCGGATAATTTGTACGCTTTTTGGCATTATTTTTAGTATGTTTTTAGTATGATCTAGTTAGTTTTTAGTATATTTTTATTAGTTTTTAGTTAAAAATCACTTTTCTGGACTTTACTATAAGTTTGTGTGTTTTTCTGTGATTTCAGGTATTTTCTGGCTGAAATTGAGGGAACTGAGCAAAAATCTGATTCAGAGACTAAAAAGGACTGCAGATGCTGTTGGATTCTGACCTCCCTGCACTCGAAGCGGATTTTCTGGAGCTACAGAAGCTCAATTGGCGCGCTCTCAACGGCGTTGGAAAGTAGACATCCTGGGCTTTCCAGCAATATATGATAGTCCATACTTTGCCCAATATTTGATGGCCCAAACCGGCGTTCAAAGTCACCCTCAGAATTCCCAGCGTTAAACGCCGGAACTGGCACCAAAATGGGAGTTAAACGCCCAAACTGGCACTAAAGCTGGCGTTTAACTCCAAGAAGAGTCTCTACATGAAAATGCTTCATTGCTCAGCCCAAGCACACACCAAGTGGGCCCGGAAGTGGATTTTTATGTCATTTACTCATCTCTGTAAACCTTAGGCTACTAGTTTTCTATAAGTAGGACCTTTTACTATTGTATTGAGATATCGGGGTAGTTATCTTTGTTCTGATGCTATCTTAGATCATTGGGAGGCTGGCCATTCGGCCATGTCTAGACCTTGTTCTTATGTATTTTCAATGGTGGAGTTTCTACACACCATAGATTAAGGTGTGGAGCTCTGCTGTACCTCGAGTATTAATGCAATTACTATTGTTCTTCTATTCAATTCCGCTTGTTCTTGTTCTAAGATATCACTTGTTCTTCAACTTGATGAATGTGATGATCCGTGACACTCATCATCATTCTCACCTATGAACGTGTGACTGACAACCACCTCCGTTCTACCTTCGATTGGGTGAATATCTCTTGGATTCCTGATACACGATGCATGGTTGATCGCCTGACAACCAAGCGCTCGCCTGACAACCGAGCCAGCCATTCCGTGAGATCAGAGTCTTCGTGGTATAGGCTAGAACTGATGGCGGCATTCAAGAGAATCCGGAAGGTCTAACCTTGTCTGTGGTATTCTGAGTAGGATTCAATGACTGAATGACTGTGACGTGCTTCAAACTCCTGAGGGCGGGGCGTTAGTGACAGACGCAAAAGAATCACTGGATTCTATTCCGGCCTGATCGAGAACCGACAGATGGATAGTCGTGCCGTGACAGGGTGCGTTGAACATTTCCACTGAGAGGATGGGAGGTAGCCACTGACAACGGTGAAACCCTTGCTTAAGCTTGCCATGGAAAGGAGTAGGAAGGATTGGATGAAGACAGTAGGAAAGCAGAGAGACGGAAGGGACAAGCATCTTCATACGCTTATCTGAAATTCCTACCAATGAATTACATAAGTATCTCTATCTTTATCTTTATGTTTTATTCGTATATCACCATACCCATTTGAGTTTGCCTGACTAAGATTTACAAGGTGACCATAGCTTGCTTCATACCAACGATCTCTGTGGGATCGACCCTTACTCGCGTAAGGTTTATTACCTGGACGACCCAGTACACTTGCTGGTTAGTTGTGCGAAGTTGTAGTGATCACAATTTCGCATACCAAGTTTTTGGCGCCGTTGCCGGGGATTGTTCGAATATGGACAACTGACGGTTCATCTTGTTGCTTAGATTAGGTATTTTTTTTTCTCCAGCATTCTTAAGAATGAATTCTAGAGTTTCATGATGATCTGTTGAAATCTGGCTGGCTGTGAAGCCATGTCTAATTTCATTGGACCGAGGTTTCAATTTATCATCACAAAAGCTTGTTGATTTCTATCAATCTTGCTATTGGAGCAGTGATCTGCTAAGGCTTGGCTGGCCATTGGCCATGTCTAGTGTTTTGGACCGAAGCTTTCTTTGAAGGCTTGGCTGGCTGTGAAGCCATGTCTAATTTCTGGACCGGAGTCTTAGACTAAACATTGCATGATTCCTGGAATTCTCGTGAAGAATTTTGATACCTTTTTCCACTTAATTTTCGAAAAAAAAGCACAAAAAATTTACAAAATCATAAAATCCAAAAATTTCTTGTTTGAGTCTAGTGTCTCATATTAAGTTTGGTGTCAATTGCATGATTCTGTTTTTCTTGCATTCATTCATGTGTCTTAGTGATCTTCAAGATGTTCTTGATGATTTCATTACTCTGATCTTTAATTTCTCTTGACTTGAGTGTTTATGTGTCTCATATAGTGTCAGTCGTATACAAACTGCTAAGTTTGGTGTCTTGCATGCATTGTTATTTTATTTTAGTTGCATTTTGATTATTCCTCACTATTAAAAATCCAAAAATATTTTTAATTTGTGTCTTTTCAAGTCAATAATACAGAGAATTGAAGATTCAGAACATACAGCAGAGGAATTATACAGAAAAAGCTGGGCGTTCAAAACGCCTAGTGAAGAAGGACAGACTGGCGTTTAAACGCCAGCCAGGGTACCTGGTTGGGCGTTTAACGCCCAAAAGGGTAGAGTTTTGGGCGTTTAACGCCCAAAAGGGTAGAGTTTTGGGCGTTAAACGCCAGAATGTGCACCATTCTGGGCGTTTAACGCCAGGATGGCACAAGAGGGAAGATTTTGTTTTCAATGCAAATTTTTTTCAAGTTTTCAAAATCTTTTCAAAATCAAATCTTTTTCAAATCATATCTTTTCAATCAAATCTTTTTCAAATTCAATTTCTTTCTATTTTCAAAGATACTTGCTATCAATTAATGATTTGATTCAACATTTCAAGTATGTTGCCTTTTCTGTTGAGAAAGGTTTAATGTTTGAATCATATCTTTTCTTGATAGCCAAGTCATTAATTTTCAAAATCAAATTTTTTTAAAAAAATGTTTTTCAAATCATATCTTCTCAATCACATCTTTTTAAAACCAATCATATCTTCTTAACCACATCTTTTTCAAAATAACTTTCAATCAAATCTTTTTGATTTCTAATTTCAAATTCTTTTTCAAAAATCACTTGATTTCTTTCCCACTTTTATTTTCGAAAATCAATGTGTTTTTCAAAATGTTTTCAAAATCTTTTACTTAATTTTCGAAAATTACTTCCCTTCTTCTCACATCCTTCTATTTATGGACTAATACTATTCCTTAATGCAAAATTCGAACTCCATCTTCTTTGATAAGTTCGAATTTTCTACTTCTGCCTTCTATTTTTCTTTTCCTCTGACACCTCAAAGAATCTCTATACTGTAACATAGAGGATTCCACATTTTCTTGTTCTCTTCTCTTTCTTATGAGCAGGAGCAAGGACAAAAGCATTCTTGTTGAGGCTGATCCTGAACCTGAAAGGACCTTGAAGCGAAAATTAAGAGAAGCTAAGGCACAATTCTCTGTAGAGGACCTAACAGAAATCTTCAAAGAAGAAGAACCCATGGCAGCCGAAAACAACAACAATGCCAATAATGCAAGGAAGGTGCTGGGTGACTTTACTGCACCTACTCCCGACTTCTATGGGAGAAGCATCTCTATCCCTGCCATTGGAGCAAACAACTTTGAGCTTAAGCCTCAATTAGTTTCTCTAATGCAACAGAATTGCAAGTTCCATGGACTTCCATTGGAAGATCCTCATCAGTTCTTAGCTGAATTCTTGCAAATCTGTGACACTGTCAAGACTAATGGGGTTGACCCTGAGGTCTACAGACTTATGCTATTCCCTTTTGCTGTAAGAGACAGAGCTAGGACATGGTTGGACTCTCAACCCAAAGAAAGCCTGGACTCTTGGGAAAAGCTAGTCAATGCCTTCTTGGCAAAGTTCTTTCCACCTCAAAAATTGAGTAAGCTTAGAGTGGAAGTCCAAACCTTCAGACAGAAGGAAGGAGAATCCCTCTATGAAGCTTGGGAAAGATACAAACAATTAATCAGAAAGTGTCCCTCTGACATGCTTTCTGAATGGAGCATCATAGGTATTTTATATGATGGTCTCTCTGAACTGTCCAAGATGTCTTTGGATAGCTCTGCTGGAGGATCTCTTCATCTGAAGAAGACGCCTACAGAAGCTCAAGAGCTGATTGAAATGGTTGCAAATAACCAATTCATGTACACTTCTGAAAGGAATCCTGTGAACAATGGGACCAATCAGAAGAAAGGAGTTCTTGAGATTGACACTCTGAATGCCATATTGGCTCAGAACAAAATATTGACTCAACAAGTCAATATGATTTCTCAAAGTCTGTCTGGAATGCAAAATGCACCAAGCAGTACTAAAGAAGCTTCATCTGAGGAAGAAGCTTATGATCCTGAGAACCCTTCAATGGAAGAGGTGAATTACATGGGAGAACCCTATGGAAACACCTATAATCGTTCATGGAGAAATCATCCAAATTTCTCATGGAAGGATCAACAGAGACCTCAACAAGGTTTCAACAATAATAATGGTGGAAGAAACAGGTTTAGCAATAGCAAGCCTTTCCCATCATCTTCTCAGCAACATACAGAGAGTTCTAAGCAGAATACCTCTGACTTAGCAACCATGGTCTCTGATCTAATCAAAACCACTCAAAGTTTCATGACTGAAACAAGGTCCCCCATTAGAAACTTGGAGGCACAAGTGGGTCAGCTGAGCAAGAAAATTACTGAACTCCCTCATAGTACTTTTCCAAGCAATACAGAAGAAAATCCAAAAGGAGAGTGCAAGGCCATCAACATGGCCAGATTTGGAGAAGAGGAAGAGGCAGTGAACGCCACTGAGGAAGACCTCAATGGACGTCCACTGGCCTCCAGTGAGTTCCCCAATGAGGAACCATGGGAATCTGAGACTCAAAATGAGACCATAGAGATTCCATTGGACTTACTTCTGCCATTCATGAGCTCTGATGAGTATTCTTCCTCTGAAGAGGATGAGTATGTCACTGAAGAGCAAGTTGCTAAATACCTTGGAGCAATCATGAAGCTAAATGACAAGTTATTTGGAAATGAGACTTGGGAGGATGAACCCCCTTTGCTCACCAAAGAACTGGATGACTTGTCTAGGCAGAAACTACCTCAAAAGAGACAGGATCCTGGGAAGTTTTCAATACCTTGTACCATAGGCACCATGACCTTCAAAAAGGCCTTGTGTGACTTAGGGTCAAGTGTAAACCTCATGCCTCTCTCTGTAATGGAGAAGCTAGGGATCTTTGAGGTGCAAGCTGCAAAAATCTCGCTAGAGATGGCAGAAAACTCAAGAAAACAAGCTTATGGACTTGTAGAGGATGTTTTGGTAAAAGTTGAAGACCATTACATCCCTACTGATTTCATAGTCCTAGAGACTGGGAAGTGCATGGATGAATCCATCATCCTTGGCAGACCCTTCCTAGCCACAGCAAAGGCTGTGATTGATGTTGATAGAGGAGAGTTGATCATTCAAGTGAATGAAGAATCCTTGGTGTTTAAGGCTCAAGGATATCCCTCTGTCACCATGGAGAGGAAGCATGAAGAGCTTCTCTCAAAACAGAGCCCAACAGAGCCCCCACAGTCAAACTCTAAGTTTGGTGTTGGGAGGTTCCAACATTGCTCTGAGTATCTGTGAGGCTCCATGAGAGTCCTCTGTCAAGCTACTGACATTAAAGGAGCGCTTGTTGGGAGGCAACCCAATGTTATGTTTTTATCTATTTTTCTTTGTTATTTTATATTTTTTGTAGGTTGATGATCATGAGAAGTCACAAAATCAATAAAAAAAGCAAAAAACAGAATGAAAAGCAGAAAGAAAAACAGCACACCCTGGAGGAGAGCGTGCTGGCGTTTAAACGCCAGTAAGGCTAGCTGTTGGGCGTTTAACGCCCAGTCTAGCACCATTCTGGGCGTTTAACGCCAGAAAGGGGCACCAGACTGGCGTTAAACGCCAGAAAAGGGCAAGAAGCTGGCATTAAACGTCAGAAATGGGCACCAGCCCGGCGTTTAACGCCAGAAATGGCTAAAAACGCATTTTTGCATGCCATTTGGTGCATGGATGACTTTTCCTTGACACCTCAGGATCTGTGGACCCCACAGGATCCCCACCTACCCCACCACTCTCTCTCTTCTTCACCCATTCACCAATCACCTCAACACCTCTTCCCCAAAAACCCTTCACCTATCAAATCCCATCTTTCTCTTCACCACTCACATCCATCCTTCATAAAACCTCACCTACCTCACCATTCAAATTCAAACCACTTTCCCACCCAACCCACCCATACATAGCCGAACATCAACCCTCCCCCTCTCCTATATAAACCCATCTTCACTCCTTCATTTTCACACAACCTAAACACTACTTCTCCCCCTTTTTGGCCGAACACAAAGCCATTCCCTTCTTTCTCATTTCTTCTTCTTCTACTCTCTTCTTTCTTATTTTGCTCGAGGACGAGCAAACCCTTTAAGTTTGGTGTGGTAAAAGCATTGCTTTTTGTTTTTCCATAACCATTTATGGCATCCAAGGCCGGAGAAACCTCTAGAAAGAGGAAAGGGAAGGCAAAAGCTTCTATCTCCAAGTCATGGGAGATGGAGAGATTCATCTCAAGGGTGCATCAAGACCACTTCTATGAAGTTGTGGCCTTGAAGAAGGTGATCCCCGAGGTCCCTTTCTCACTCAAAAAGAGTGAATATCCGGAGATCCGACATGAGATCCGAAGGAGAGGTTGGGAAGTTCTTACCAACCCCATTCAACAAGTCGGAATCTTAATGGTTCAAGAGTTCTATGCCAATGCATGGATCACCAAGAACCATGATCAAAGTGTGAACCCGGATCCAAAGAATTATCTTACTATGGTTCGGGGGAAATACTTGGATTTTAGTCCGGAAAATGTAAGGTTGGCATTCAACTTGCCCATGATGCAAGGAGATGAACATCCTTACACTAGAAGGGTCAACTTTGATCAAAGGTTGGACCAAGTCCTCACAGTCATATGTGAAGAGGGCGCCCAATGGAAGAGAGATTCAAGAGGGAAGCCGGTTCAACTGAGAAGGCATGACCTCAAACCCGTGGCTAGAGGATGGTTGGAGTTTATCCAACGCTCAATCATTCCCACTAGCAACCGGTCCGAAGTTACCATAGACCGGGCTATCATGATTCATAGCATCATGATTGGAGAAGAAATAGAAGTTCATGAGGTTATATCTCAAGAACTTTATAAGGTGGCGGACAAGTCTTCTACCTTGGCAAGGTTAGCCTTCCCTCATCTCATTTGTCACCTCTGTTATTCGGTTGGAGTTGACATAGAGGGAGACATCCCTATTGATGAGGACAAGCCCATCACTAAGAAGAGGATGGAGCACACAAGAGACCCCACTCATCATGAGATCCCTGAGATACCTCAAGGGATGCACTTTCCTCCACAAAACTATTGGGAGCAACTAAACACCTCCCTAGGAGAATTGAGTTCCAACATGGGACAACTAAGGGTGGAGCATCAAGAACACTCCATCATCCTCCATGAAATTAGAGAAGATCAAAGAATCATGAGAGAGGAGCAACAAAGACAAGGAAGAGACATTGAGGAGCTCAAGCACTCCATAGGATCTTCAAGAGGAAGAAAGAGCCGCCATCACTAAGGTGGACCCGTTCTTTAATTTCCTTGTTCTTTATTTTCCTGTTTTTCGAATTTTAGTGCTTATGTTTGTCTATGTTTGTGTCTTATGATCATTAGTGTCTTAGTGTCTATGCCTTAAAGTTATGAATGTCCTATGAATCTGTTACGGCCCGGCCCAAAGACCCGACGGGTCGGTCCTGGTTCGAGCTCCACCCGACCCGGCTACTCACCCTCCAAACGACCCGGACACGTGTCTTGTACGACCCACACGCGGCTGCAGGACGATGTCCTTGGGAATATGGGCCTGTCCTCACAAGGGGCCCACGACTGACATGTATATAAGGGGAAGATTGGCTCTTCCCCCGAGGTACGTCACTTTTCCACATCACTTTTCCCGCCTGCACAATACCTGACTTGGGCGTCGGAGTGTCTTTGCAGGTGGCACCCCCCCTCGTCCATTCACCAGTACAAGTGCTCGCTAGCTCGGCAAACCCGCAACCAGCGTGACCAGAACTGAGGCGTCCTCACCTCTCCACTCACACACCTGATCTGTCCGGAACCCGACCACCGAACAGAATCCATCACCTTTCTTGAATGAAAAATGTTCTTAATTGAAAAAGAAAAGAATTGCATGAATTTTGAATTTTATAACAGTTTAATTATCTTGATGTGGTGGCAATACTTTTGTTTTCTGAATGTATGCTTAAACAGTGCATATGTCTTTTGAATTTGTGGTTCATGAATGTTGGCTCTTGAAAGAATGGTGAAAAAGGAGACATGTTACTGAGGATCTGAAAAATCATAAAAATGATTCTTGAAGCAAGAAAAAGCAGTGAATACAAAAAAAATGAAAAAAAAGGGAGAAAAGAAAACGAAAAAAAAAGAGAGAAAAAGAAAAAGAAAGAAATAAAGTTGTGATCCAAGGCAAAAAGAGTGTGCTTAAGAACCCTGAAAACCTCTAGTTGGGACTCTAGCAAAGCTGAGTCACAATCTGAAAAGGTTCACCCAATTATGTGTCTGTGGCATGTATGTATCCGGTGGTAATACTGGAAGACAGAGTGCTTTGGGCCACAGCCAAGACTCAATAAGTAGCTATGTTCAAGAATCATCATACTTAACTAGGAGAATCAATGACACTATCTGGATTCTGAGTTCCTAAAGAAACCAATCATTCTGAATTTCAAAGGATAGAGTGAGATGCCAAAACTATTCAGAGGCAAAAAGCTAAAAGCCCCGCTCATCTAATTAATACTGATCTTCATAGATATTTTTGGAATTCATTACATATTCTCTTCTTTTTATCTTATTTGATTTTCAGTTGCTTGAGGACAAGCAACAATTTAAGTTTGGTGTTGTGATGAGCGGATAATTTGTACGCTTTTTGGCATTGTTTTTAGTATGTTTTTAGTATGATCTAGTTAGTTTTTAGTATATTTTTATTAGTTTTTAGTTAAAAATCACTTTTCTGGACTTTACTATGAGTTTGTGTGTTTTTCTGTGATTTCAGGTATTTTCTGGCTGAAATTGAGGGACCTGAGCAAAAATCTGATTCAAAGACTAAAAAGGACTGCAGATGCTGTTAGATTCTGACCTCCCTGCACTCGAAGCGGATTTTCTGGAGCTACAGAAGCCCAATTGGCGCGCTCTCAATGGCGTTGGAAAGTAGACATCCTGGGCTTTCCAGCAATATATGATAGTCCATACTTTGCCCAAGATTTGATGGCCCAAACCGGCGTTCAAAGTCACCCTCAGAATTCCCAGCGTTAAACGCCGGAACTGGCACCAAAATGGGAGTTAAACGCCCAAACTGGCACTAAAGCTGGCGTTTAACTCCAAGAAAAGTCTCTACACGAAAATGCTTCATTGCTCAGCCCAAGCACACACCAAGTGGGCCCAGAAGTAGATTTTTATGTCATTTACTCATCTCTGTAAACCTTAGGCTACTAGTTTTCTATAAGTAGGACCTTTTACTATTGTATTGAGATATCGGGGTAGTTATCTTTGTTCTGATGCTATCTTAGATCATTGGGAGGCTGGCCATTCGGCCATGCCTAGACCTTGTTCTTATGTATTTTCAACGGTGGAGTTTCTACACACCATAGATTAAGGTGTGGAGCTCTGCTGTACCTCGAGTATTAATGCAATTACTATTGTTCTTCTATTCAATTCCGCTTGTTCTTGTTCTAAGATATCACTTGTTCTTCAACTTGATGAATGTGATGATCCGTGACACTCATCATCATTCTCACCTATGAACGTGTGACTGACAACCACCTCCGTTCTACCTTCGATTGGGTGAATATCTCTTGGATTTCTGATACACGATGCATGGTTGATCGCCTGACAACCGAGCGCTCGCCTGACAACCGAGCCAGCCATTCCGTGAGATCAGAGTCTTCGTGGTATAGGCTAGAATTGATGGCGGCATTCAAGAGAATCTGGAAGGTCTAACCTTGTCTGTGGTATTCTGAGTAGGATTCAATGACTGAATGACTGTGACGTGCTTCAAACTCCTGAGGGCGGGGCGTTAGTGACAGACGCAAAAGAATCACTGGATTCTATTCCGGCCTGATCGAGAACCGACAGATGGATAGCCGTGCCGTGACAGGGTGCGTTGAACATTTCCACTGAGAGGATGGGAGGTAGCCACTAACAACGGTGAAACCCTTGCTTAAGCTTGCCATGGAAAGGAGTAGGAAGGATTGGATGAAGACAGTAGGAAAGCAGAGAGACGGAAGGGACAAGCATCTTCATACGCTCAGTGGCGGAGCTTAGTTCAGACAAGGGGTGGCCACGGCCCCCCCAAACTTTTATTAAAAAAATTAGTAATACTTTTTCAAAAAATAAAAAATAGTTCAGTTGGCTCAAATATTTTATTATGACTTAAAATACTAAAGTTCAATCTTCATTTATTGTTTTTATTGCACAATAGTTTTAGTTTTAAACATTCAAAACATATCGAATTTGGACTGAATTAAGTGTATTCGCATTTCGCAGTTCTCTATTCAATAAACAACACTCCTTCTACCTTTGAGTTCAAATACAAAAAATTAGGTATTTTTTATTTATATAATTTAATATAATTTTATATTTTACTATTTATTTAATTTAATTTTTTTATATGATAAAAAATATTAGAATATTCAATAAGTATTGATATTATTGTATTTGTATAAATTGATAAAAAATTTAATAAATATTATAAATTTTAATATTTGTCCTTTTAATTTTGTTTATATATTTTATTGGATATATATTCAAATTTTTATATAAAATAATTATAAAAAATCAAAGAGTTGATGATGCATTTTTTAAGAGGAAGGCTAATATTCAAGAAGGAAAACATATAACTTTTACAATATCAACATCTGTTGTAGATAGTTATTCTACTTCAATGAATCACGAAGAAAGTAAAATACAACCTTCAAAAGTTTAAAGAGTTACATCTGATGAGTTTGACCTTAATTCTTTGGAACGATACTCTGAAAAACGGCTTCAAATTTGGGAATATCACCCAAATTAGAGAGATAAGGTTAGATGAGCTTATCTTAAGCGGAGTCTATATTAAAAGTATCTTGACAATTATCTTCTATCTGGCCCCCCCAAAATTTCGTTTCAAGTTCCGCCACTGCATACGCTTATCTGAAATTCCTACCAATGAATTACATAAGTATCTCTATCTTTATCTTTATGTTTTATTCGTATATCACCATACCCATTTGAGTTTGCCTGACTAAGATTTACAAGGTGATCATAGCTTGCTTCATACCAACAATCTCTGTGGGATCGACCCTTACTCGCGTAAGGTTTATTACTTGGACGACCCAGTACACTTGCTGGTTAGTTGTGCGAAGTTGTAGTGATCACAATTTCGCATACCATCTGTGCATGCGTACAAGGTAAAAATTTCACATTATAATCAATATATCACATTATAATCAATCCTCATTCACATTTTTTCAACCACATTACCATTTCATCAATCTCAACATCACATATATCATCACCATTCACTTTTCAATTCACACAATCAATCATCATCATCATCATATCATCATCATTCATCATAATTACTCAACTTTATCAACTCATCATAAATCATCATACATCATCATTCAACAAATTAACAATCATTTAATTCAAACATATCCTATAGGTCACTAGCCTAAGTGTCCATGGATATTATATACTACATAGAAGAAACCAAAACCATACCTTGGCCGATTCCCAATATGCCAAAACTAAAAAATGAGCACAACAATAATCACCAACAAGCTTTCCAACACAATCCAAGCCACCAACAAGTTCCAATAGCTTCCAAACTCACAATAATCAAGCTATATATACATAAATAATCACAAATCAACCTAGGGCTCAATTTAAACATAATCTCACAAGGATTTCAAGAGCTCTTACCTTGTCCAACAGTTTTGGTAGCCAATATTCAAGGCTAAGCAAGAGTTAGAGTGAATCTAAATACCCAAAATCACAAAATCTCACTTAACCAAAAATCTTAAAACTCGAAACTTTGAAGAGAAGAACTGATTAGGATTTGAGCTTTCCTTACCAGTTTCTTAGATGGGTCTTGTAGAGCTCTTCACAAGGAACGTGTAACCGCAAACGGTGCGGCGATCGGAGCTCTATAGCTCAAGATATGAGCTTGAGAAGAAGATGGTGAATAGTGCTCATGAGGTTCTCTCCTCCTTCTCTTCTCAGCTGGTGATGTTATGTTTTAAGAGTGTTATGGCTGATTGGGTTCATTAATGGACCTTTTTATATGTTCGGTTTGGGCCCAACTTGGGTTCAGTTTAACCCGTTAGTGTTTTTAGCCCATTTGGCCCAACTTTGGGCCAGACCTTTAAAATTATCGCCTGGTTTTTGACTTCTAATATTTTTCTAAGATTTTTTAGTGTTCTCACTTTTTCTCGCGCAGCACCGAGCAGACTTGAACCGGTTCAACTGCCGGTTTGCAATTTTTCACAGTTTTTGGCAGAAAACACATTTTCTGACTCAAAAAGACCTACTGAGTCCAAAAATCATATTTAAATCCTCAAATTCTCACTCTAACTTTTTGGAACCTAATTAGGGCAACATAATTACTTAATTAAATGATTAATTAAGTTTAGTTCTTACATATTACATACACCAATTTTCTAGGATTCACCCAATTCTATCTGGACACACAAGTTTCTTATTCCTAAACTTGACTTGGTTATGCTAATATCTAACTCTTTACACTAAGTACTTACCCAACTAGCAAGGGGTACCTCACATGTACTTGACACAAAACAGAAAATTACAACCAAAAAAATTAGAATCCACTCTTGAATTTTCTCTCAAATGTTTTACTCAACCTTTTTCGGTTCTTACATATTACATACACCAATTTTCTAGGATTCACCCAATTCTATCTGGACACACAAGTTTCTTATTCCTAAACTTGACTTGGTTATGCTAATATCTAACTCTTTACACTAAGTACTTACCCAACTAGCAAGGGGTACCTCACATGTACTTGACACAAAATAGAAAATTACAACAAAAAAAATCAGAATCCACTCTTGGATTTTCTCTCAAATGTTTCACTCAACCTTTTTCACTCTTAGGCTTTTTCTCAATGTCTTTCTTACAGCCTTTTACCTCTCAGATATTATAGAAAGATATACATTCAAACTGAAATGCAAAACTGTAAAACATGAAGGAAATTGATGCATAACAGCCTTTGTTGCTATAAGTTGAACCGAATTTAGCTAACTTTGATTAAGCTCTTTATCTTGGCGGAATACTTCTTTAACTTAGAAACACTGTCCAAAACGTTGAACTTTTCACAGGGAAGCTCTAAAATAACACAGATTCTGGTTCTCTCTCCTTGCCTCCAACTAGAAACCTTTTTCTTTTTTGTACCTTGTGCTGAGACCCAGATAGGTTTTCTCTCCAGTCAACTCTTTAGACTTTAAGATCTCAGATATCATGTCTCCTTTTTCTTCAATCATCTCCAAAATTAGGGGTTTTGAAACTGATTCATTTGCTTTTATCGAGGTCCACAGAGCATTAGAAAGATGTCTTCTCAGTGACAATCTCAAATCCACACCTTTGATTAGGTGCTTTAGATCCAAGAAACACTTTGAGCCATTGATTTAAAGCAGAGCTAATTCATCACCAGTTCCTTCTTCTTTCCAAAAATGGTGTCATAGAGAGTAGGAGAAGGAGTGAAAAAATCAACTTGTATGCAAATGAAAATTATTTACCTTTAACCTTTGACTTAGCTTAACATGCTTTGATTAGTGTTATGTGACCCTGTTTTCATGATGAACCTTTCTCTTTCTTTATTTTCTGGTGAATGAACCAGAAAGAAGAAACTCTCTCTTTCCTCAAGAATCTGACCGAAGCAAGTAATGTGAATGTTGGCTTCAACTTGGATGAATTGCATTGGGTTTAGATTTTTTTTGTCAATTCATTCGGTCCAATAGAGATGTTTGTTACTTTCACTTGGACTTCAATTGAAAATATGGGTAGTTCTTCTTTTCTTGTTTCTTTTTGTTTGGGATGCTTTATTTATTTGCCTGCATCACTAAATAAAAACAATCAAAATTAATTGGGTATTTATCCCAATAATTCAATATTTGTCATCATCATTTAAATTAGTTGTGTACTCAAATCAACACCAAGTTTTCATTCAAATCGCTAATGCTCTATTTTACCAAACTTCAATTCACATTCAATTATTTTACAATGATAGCAAACCCGATTCTCTTAAACATTTCTCATCATCAACACTCTTAATCATTTTCAACTCAAACCACACATAATCATCATTCATACAAGCATCATTCTCATAATTCAATATCATTGTTTATCATCACACTTCTTATCATCAATACTTACCATCTCAACAATACATTCTCACGCCTTCCAACTCCAATATACTCATTATTCAATAATTGTACATACATACATACCACTCATCAATTCAAAATTTATCATCATCATTATTCAGAATTATTCATAATTAATCATCATACGTTTCAATCCTTCACTCAACAATTATAACCACAAGTCTCTAATCATCAATTATACATATCATACAACTTAACCTAGGGCCATCTAACCTAAGTTTTCACGAAATATTACATGTTATCATGAGAAACTAAAATTATACCTTGACCGATTCCTCTTAAAGCCTGGAACATCATAGTTAACCACCGTTCCACAAAATCCAAGGCTCCAAAATGTCCATCAACTAATATCCCAACCTCCAAGATCCAAAACCAAGTTTCCAACACCACCACTTTGGTTCAAGGACTCAAAATTTAATCTAATACCAACAATATCATCCAAAATTAACCTAGGGCTCATAATTATTAATAATTCACAAAGGTTAGAGGTTTTTCACCTTACCAACAGAGATTTGGGACAAGACCCGATAAGTTTATAAGTTAATTTGATCCTAAACATTCAAAATCACATAATCTCTCAAAATTGATACCTCAAAATTCAAAATTTAAGAAAAAGTGGCTGAACAAGAAATAGTGAGGTACTTACCAAGTTATTCTATGAACTTTATAGATCTCGGTGCGGCGATCGGAGTTTTGGATTGAAAGTTATGTGAGATTGGATTTGTGGTGAGGGTTTGGCGTTCTTTCCCCTTGGCTCTGGCCCGGTGTGTTTCCCCTTTTTGCTTTGGGGAAGAAGAGATGTGCTCTTCATTTAAGTAATGTTGGGTTAGGCCTTGGACCCAATGTGGATCCGGTTCAACTGTTTTGCCTAATCTTGGGTCAAAATCTTTAAAATTAATGTCAAAATTCATATTATAATTATTTCTACTTCATTAAACTATAAAATTTAATTTTCTAATTTCTTTAATTAATAATTAATTTTTTAGCTAATTATTCACTAATTATGCGAGATTTACACCGTGAATCCTTGAAGGAATGGTTGGGGCGATGAGGAAAATGTGCGGGAGGGTGTTGACACCGAATTTCGTGAATAGGAACCGAGATTCTTTAAACTTCGATGTCGCAGAAGAAGAGCTTGGAGTGCCAAGGGTAGGAGATGTTGTAGTTGGCAATGAAGGAGGAGGAGACAATGGAGAATTCTTGGTAGAATTCGTGGAGGCACAGCTCTGTCTTATCATGGAGCTGGAGGGCGTCGAGGAAGACGACGATGGAGTAAGGACAAAGGGTAGAGATATAGATAAGAAAGTGGGATAGGAACTAGTCATTGAGGCGGATGATACCCGATTTGGATTTGGATTGAAGGGTGGCTACGACAAAAAGGAAGACTAGGAAGAGTGGGAGGGTAGGAGGAGGAGCCATGGTGGAATGGGTTGAGAGAAATGGAGGAAGAAAGGGTTTTTATGTTGGGGTCCCATTAATGGCTTCTCTAGTTCTTTTTCCTCCGTTAACGATTTTTTTGTTCTTTTTTTGTTCTTTTTTAAATTTTATATTTTTTGTTAGGAATAATTTGGTCTAGAAATTTAAAATTTAGGTTTGAAAAATGATTTTAAAATTACGTTGAATTTTAAGGATGATTTTGTATAAAAAAAGATTGGAAACGAAAAAAATTTTCAACTTATACCTTAGAAACTAAAATCGTATTTGACTCTTATTTATTATCTACTCTCTTGTGTAAAAAAATTATATTTTTTGAGTCATTTATTCAAATACTATAACTTTAAAACAAATACTTCTATAACTAAAAATCTAAATATAAAATAATTTATTTATAAATTAATATTAATAAAAATCTTTTTATTTTAAGTTTTTTTTTTAAATTCATTTAAGTTATTTATCCAAACTAAATCTTAATCTACTCTAATATATAGAAAAATTCTATAGTAATATATAAGAAAATTCTATAGTGCTTACCAGAAAAATAAGTATAGTATATTGATCTTACGTATCAATTAATGAAAATTAGAGGCATATTTATTTTAAAATAAAAAGAAAAATAAAGATTAAATTAAAGTAAATGTACTCAAATCCTAAAGAAAGGTACCGAGACATATATCACGTCCTGCAAGATTTTTAGTCATTTTGGGATTACTGCATCCGTAGCACCATCGTGAATAAAAAAGAAATAAATTATTATTTATTAAAATTATGTTAATTTAGTAAAATTAAAAACTATTTAATAAAATTGTTTATTAAATCATTTCAATAATTTTATCAAATTTAATTTTAATGAATATAAAATTAATTTATATATTTTATGAATTAAAATATCAATTCTTAAATCTTATATATTAAAATTGATAGTAATTAATCAAAGTATTTAAGTTTAATTATTTTTCATAATAAAAAATAAAATACAGACTCATTACATTTATACAAATAACAATACTAAAAAATTTATGCAAAGATCAACAACTTATAATCAAATATTAATTTTTCATAGAATTACATTTTTTTTGTGCCATACTTAGAATGTAAACAAAATATGTATTAAAATTTTTTAGTTAATTTTATTTAAAATATAAATAAGATATCTATATAGTTATTTAGCTCTTACGATAGACTATTGAATAATTAAAAAGATGATGTTTACAATTTATTTTGGATCAATTTAAAAAATAAAATCAATTTACATAATTCATCCAAATTTGATGTTTTAACAATTTTATAATAAAAATATTAAATGTTTATTTTTTAATTAATCTTATACTTATTATTATTATTTCGGACATTAATAGATTTAAAAAAAATATTTTGTTTATATTATTTTATTTATTTTATTTATAGTGTAAACAAAATATGCATATATACATCTTATTTTTATTATAAATGGAATAAATAATATTACATAAATTAATAAATATTCTTAAAATAATACATTTCGACAAATAAAATACTAATTTTTCAAAAATTTTATTATTATGATAAACTATTGTTTAACTAAAAATTTAAAATGCATTAAAAATTAGATTATATGATGAATTTATTAAAATAATTTAATAAATAATTACTTTTTCTCATTGAAAATTATGTGAATGGATTTAATAGTTAGCTTCTCTCTCTCTCTCTGACTCTCACTGACTTGATTTGATACTTGAGACTATTTTATTTTAATATTTTTTTTCATTTAAAAAAATTGGCCTCTAAAATCCTCAATAATTGACATGTATGTTATGTTAATTTTTTTGGTAAGTACCATAGAATTTTTCATATATTATGTATAATTTAATTACAAAAAATTATATATTTATTGAAAAAATAAATTTATTTAATATACAAGTAGATTAAGTGATTAATCTCTTTTATTATATTGATGTTAATTTAATTAAAAAAATCAGTATATAAAATTTGACATAATTAATATTCTTTATTTTTGTTAACATAATACGTATATTTTTAATAAATTCTTTTTCTATATGGTAACTTTAAAGCACATTTTAACTAAGTTTATAAACAAAATAAATAGATAAATTTACTATTATATAAAGGTAAAATTAACTAGTAAAATCATAGTTATTAGAATCGAATCGGTAATGAATCTGATTAAAATATTAAGTCATTAAATCACTAGTTCAACAGTTAGATCATTAGTTGAACAAATTAATTTGTTTATAATAATGGGACGCACTACACATCCATGTAATCATGTAACTAAGTTGCCCAAGCCCAAATTAGAGTCATGCGCATTAATGACGAGTGAAAACACACGCTTTATCTTCTTTTTTTTTTCTTCTTCTTTCAAATTTACGTATACCTCCCCTCTTCCTCCTCCTCCTTCTCCTTCTTCGTATACAGATTCTTTTTTGCTTCTCCTCCTCCTCCTTCTCTTTTTCTTCTTCTTCTCCTCTTTCGTTATCGTCATCACCAACAACACCAACATTTTGCTAATGGATTATTTTTTTAATCGAATTGAATGGAATGCAATTGTTAAATTAAATTGAATTGAATTGAATGGACACAGGTGTTCTGAATCTGAGTTGAATTAATAATATCTAAATTGTAGACAGAGGTGTTTTGAATTTGATTTCATATAATGGATTATGTTTTGTTCACCGAGTACTATCAGGTGAACCGAAATGGTCAACACCACTAGACCGAACACTAATCATGTGCTGAATAAACGTGATAAACATTCAATCAGTAAGAAAAATATTTCTACATGCACAAGGACTCAACTGAACACATTAATAATCAAGTGAATCAAAATGAGCAACTCCACTTAACCGAGCAACATGTTGGTGATGATTATAACGAAAGAAAAAGAATCTGCGTGCGCGAAGAAGAAAAAGCAAAAGAAGAACCTGAGTGCGTGAATTTGAAAGAAGAAGGAGGAGGAGGTAGAGGAGGAGAAATATTATTCTTGTTGATTGAAAGTTGATCACCATTTATTCACCACATGAACATTGTTCGTTCGATGGCCTTTGTGATTTTGATTCACCAGATGAATGTTGTTCGGTTCGGTGGCCTCTTTTTACTTTGTTCAGTGTTTAAGATTATTTTGATAGCATGTAGCAATCATTTCCTAGCTGTCTCAACGTAATAACCCCATTCAACTGATTTGAAGTTGATTCATTCATTGTTTCAATTCAGAAGTCCAAATCAAATAAGAAAACGAAGAAGAAGAAGAATGACGAAGCTAATTAGGTTGAAGTCAATCCAAATCCATAACGAAGAACGCGAATAAGAAGGAGGAGGAGGAGGAGGAGGAAAACGCGAGCAGAGGAGAACGACGAAGCCTATAACGCAAGCGAAGAAGAAGACGACGACGACTTGGATAACATCCATGTATTTTTTACATGGATGTAGAACTTTTCTCTACAATAATTATATAAAATTATATGTCATTCACTTTATAATAAGTATTTTTTATTTTATTTTTATTTTATACTCATTATTATTTTTGAATTGTAATAATTTATTAAAAAAGGAAACATTTATTCATTACCATGTTTTTGTTGTGAGACCGAAATTAAAAGGTGGACTTGATTTTAAATAATATAGTAAATTTATAGTTTTTATCTCGATTCGTTAAATTAGTTTAGAATTATAATTCGCTGAATTATAAGACGGAATGTAAACGTAACTCGTAAAATATAAAAACTATAAAAAAATTGATAGTAAAAATTAATTTTGCATGTAATAAAATAAATTTTAAAATAAACTAAATTTTTTATAAGACTATAACTATTATATATCGAAACAAGTTAAAAGATATAACTCATAACACAAATTCACAACTCAACTTACAAATTAAAACACAAAATTCATAGCTCACAAGTTTATACGACACTAAAATAAATTCAAGTAACAAATAAACCAACTAAACTATTAGAATGAACAACTAATTAACTAATTAACTAAAAAATATTACAAGAAAATGTGGGATACACAAACTAGTGTCAACTCTGTTTTTCAACTAAGCAAAATCCTAATGCCTCATTCTAAAAGCTACTTATAATATTATTGAACCCAATTCAAACCCATCTTTCTTTTTTGATCATCTAAGTTTATGTTACAAAGAATGCCAACCCTGCACATTTCTTCAAGGGAATTAATCAACTAATATTTTCAAAGTGGAACCAGCAGCTACCGTAGTAAGTTAGCAACCAAGGCATCTCGAGTTTCAACTTCCAAAATGTGTTGGCCAAATACACTATTTTTTTTTTTTCTTTCAGTTCCTTTTTTTAAAACCGAAACAACATTCAATTATAACAAAAATTCAACAATAATAAAAATTTCATCATTCATTTTAATTAATTCAAAATAAAATACAGTTTAACAAAATTCAACTAAAAAATTCAGTTCAATACAATAAAAAATATTCAATCATACAAATTAATAACTCAGAATAAAAATTCAGAACAAAACAAGTATAAAACATTTGTATTTATAAATTAATTTCAACACTTCAATAGAATAATCAATATCATAAGCATATTTAGAACAAAACAAAGAAAAAAATAATATAGTACAAGTACAAGATCTTAAACATTGAAAAAGATAAAGGGGAGGTCTTACCTTTCCTGAACTAGCAGCGAATGAGAGGAAAAGAGCAGCAGCAAATCAGAGACTAGAGAGGCAGAGATGCAGTCAGCCAGTCACATGATTGCAGAAGTTAGAGAGCTAGAGAGGTAAAAAAACTTGTAGAGTTGTAGTCGCAGAGCCAGAAAACCAGAGACAGAAAGGCAGAGAATCTTGCACAATCACACTCGCAAAGTTTATGTTGTCCAGCCACCACCAATTCAATTCAACAGCACCGGCGGCCTGCCTTATACCGCCGCTCCAAATTGGAGATTTTGGCCGCATGAAATTCAAATTCAGAAGGATAGAGTTAGAGAGAGTCAGAGATTGAGACTTGAAAGAGGTGAAAATTTGAAAATTTCGGCCATGGAGATAAATTGTAAAAGTGAGAGAGGTTGAGAGATTTAGGCAATTTACCACTAGGGTTCCATCTTCCATGTTCTTCTACTTAGATTAGGCCTTTGGGTTAGATTGGGCTACAGTCAGGGCTAAGAAAAGAGCTTCTTCAATCTAGAATAACATCACTGTAGAAGTGCGATTCCAGCAGTTATACATTTTTGAACGGCGATTCTGCAGGAAGCACCTTGGTTCAACTCGAGAAGCATAATCGGCATGGGAAGAAGATGCAAAAATGCAAAATCGTGTGTTTCCACAACTCAACACGTGATTTTGTCTACCTTGGTTTTAAGGACTTAGGGGCTCAGAATTTGGCGCTATTAGCAAAACAATGATGAAAAGTTGTCTCTCAACCACAATCACTCCTATCCAAGGTTCTGAAAATTGGTTCGAATAGACCGGTTAAATCGGTCGAACTGCGAACCGATGGAAAAACGGTTGGGACAAATATCAAAACCGAAAGTTTGAGAAACTGACATCAACCGTCGAACCGACCAGGACCGCTCGGTCGAACCGAATTGAGACCTTGCCAGTTTTCTTAATTTTTGCAAAAATGGCGCCATTTGGATTGAGGAACCTTAACTATTACCCAACCCTAACTCAGTAACTCACACCACAACGGTAAAGCCAAAACGTGCAGCACTCCCTCCCATCCTCGAGCTTATCCTTCATTTCATCGTCATTGAGCTCACTCCCTCACTTCCGTCCAACCATCGGCCTGCTCTCGCCATCGTCGCAACTTCGAGCTTCAAACCACCATTGCAACTTCCTTCCTCTCTATCGTGCAGCTACCATTTGAGCTTCGAAACCACCGTTGCCGGTCTCGCCTCCTGCCTTTGTCGCGTAGCTCTGTTCTACTGTCGCCGGCGCCAGCTCTGTTCCACCGGTTAGCCCTTCAGTCATGCCCTTGTCTCCCTCTTGCTCAGTCTGCTGATTTGCTATGCTCTATTCTAGCTTCTAGATATTAATTTTCTTAACAATAATTGTTGTTAGTTAATCTGTAAACTTGTTACTGGGTTGAAAACAATTGTTGTTAATTAATTTGTGAATCTTGCTGTTGAATAATTGTTGAATAATTTTAAATAATTGTTGTTGGTTAATCTGTGAACCTTGCTGTTGCTCCCTCACCTTTGTGCTCTTGAAGTTATTTTTTTAGGATTCTTAATCTGTGATTGTTAATGATATTCTTAAATTTTGATTCTGATATTCTGTGATTCTATTGTCTTTAATTTTGTTTTGATTCTGTTTTAGCACTCTATAATTTGACTATGTCAATTTTTTATCATGCTTCAATGCAATGTTTTGATTTTTCCTTAATTTTATTGTTTTTGTTGTCTGTAGTGAATTTGAGGTGCAGCAGGTTTTATCTATGTGATCATCCTATTAAATCAATGCTTGTGAGTTTATGCTAATTTTGTAAAATGGTTTATTTAGTTTATGTTTCTTTTATTGAAATTTTTATGTTCTTGAAGAATTTTATTGTGAAGATTTTATCATAATATATGTTACTGCTTATAAATGGAAAGCAAATGAACTCTAACTCTGTTTCATGCTTCAATATTTGTTTTATTGAAGTGCTTGACTTATGTATTCTTAGAATAAAGTGAATTTATATCAAGACAAATTGAAACGTTTGTTTAATTTAATGCAAGATATGTGCTTTTTTTAATAATGTGTTGAATGTGTGGGTTCGAAGAGGTCTTTTAGTGCAAGAATTCTAATTTGTATTAGCATTGTCCTATCCTTCAGTTATTTTGTGCTTATGTTTTGAATTGAGTTTTTCTCTATTTGTTCAATAAGCCAGGTTATATAATCTATAAGAGAATGCAAATAATGAATTTAGCTATCAATACGATATATATATAAAAATTATAATTATGTTCTAATGTGTTTATTTATATTTTATTTATTATTTTATTATAAAACAGGTATTTCGGTTGAACTACGGTAGAATTGATTGAACCAACGAATTAGTGAACCAGTAACTAGAGTGGTTCAATGACCAGTTTAGTTTTCAACATCTTGCTCCTATCTAGACTCCTTAAAGATAAATATTTTTGATACAGTTCTATAATGAATGAGAGGTCAAAGCAGTACCTTCTTGAGAGTGACGTAGCATATTGGAAGGGTGCAAGGTTGTTGACAAAGGGCTGGTTTGGCGAGTTGGTGTAGGGTCCAGTATCCAAATCTTCAGCAATCTATGACTTGCTCCTCCACATTCTTCAGTTATCCCTCCATCTGAAGCTTCTAATCTGCAAAATCAATCACTATTGATGGTTAAGGACTTAATTCTTTCTAATGTATTGTAGAATCAAACTCTAATTAGATGCATTTCTTCTGAGGGCACTAGTCAATGTGTGCTATCAACAACAATTGGGGGTGGAGAAGATAAAATTGTTGAACCCTTAATAAAAGTAGTTTGTATGAAGTGAGTACTGAGTACCACCATGTTGTTTATGGGTTCTCGCATCTTCTCGTAAATTTTTGTCCAGAGATTATGAGATAACAAAACTTGTGACGAGAACTATGGAAGCTAAAAATCCCAACAAAACTTAAAATTTTCTCTAGAGGAGTTTCCATGAAAAGCTTCCAATGATGCAAAGGCTTCATCATTGCACCCCGTCAGTTTAACCCATCTACCAAAGATGCTTACAATTCCCATAAACAATCAACCATTGCTTCTTTCATTGTGAGAAATCAATAGAGATTGGTCAAAAATGGGCTTACCGGCTACTAGAAGGGGGCACCAAATACTTTGATTTCTATGTTAAGTAGAACACGAGGATGGGGTCTTGCATACCCAATCCAATAGCTCCTCCCAAATGGTGACTATGACGATTCTGAGCTAGTCCTTATGGAAGGCTAGAAACAAATTTATCTTTGATAATGTATCAACTGGTATGGAAGAGATAATGGCGTTGGTTTTGAAGTTGCAGAAGGAGCTTCAACAATCCCCAATTCCTAATTGATGAGCACTTTACTTTCTTTTATTTTTCTTATTAGATTATTATATGATGTTACCCTATAGTAGAGCGTTGAGAGTTTTCCATCTTTTTGTTTTGTCCCATATATAGACACTTATATGCTTCTTTCATTATATGAATGGAATTATCTGACTTTAAAAAAAAACCAAAATTCAGAATAAAAAATAGTAAAATACAGCAATTTTGAATAATTATAATTAATAAAAAAAAACTGAATTACTGAAGACTGAAGAACTCACAACGACAAAGAGAAGGCGAAGAGTCTATGATGGTAGCGAGTCCACGACGGCAGGGGTATGTTCCCACAATCGCACTTCGCACTTTTGCAGTGAGCTCAACAAAGAGAGAAAGAGATGGCTCAAAGAAAGATGCGTAACGACGAGGATAAAGATGACAACGAGGACAGAGACGGCCGACGACGACTAGGACAGAGACGGCCGACGCAAGAAGAAGAGCAGACCTTCGAGTGACGAGAATGCAACCGTTGGTTGTCACCGCCAGTGCCGATAGTGGTAGGGGATGATAGTAGAAGCGTGACTTTGCTGTTTGCTCTGATAGGGTTTTACAAGAAATTAGGGTTGGATGATTTTAGGGTGAGAGATGGAAGAGGGAGGTCAGGAAGTGTTCTGCTTCAGTGCTTATGACCTTTCTGTCCGTTTGAGTTTTCTTTCTTTCTTTCTTTCTTTCTTTTTTCTAAGATCAAAATAGCGTCGTTTTAATGCTGAAGCGCGAACCGAATCTTTAAAAAATTAGGACAATTAAGCCGATTTATTGATTTATTTTTTTATTTGACCGATTTTTCTTCAATTTTTTATAGAATAATTCTAAAAATCAACAGAATCAATCAATAAACCGATTTTCAATTTTTAGAAGTTTGAGAGGAATGCTAGCTAGTTGGTGGACTGGGGGAGTGCATCGTGTGGACCCCGCGACTCCACCGTAGACGCGCGGCTTGATGTCCTCCCCTTAGTGTCTGGTTTGATTTGTTTTCGGTTTGACCGATACAACTCAGCTAAAATATTAGAATCTATTACGTATCTAAATTCAAATTGGCGAAAATAAGTTAAGGTTACCGTCTTTTCCAATGGGGTTTTTGTTAGATACAAAGAAAAGCAAAGTTAATCTTCTCATGTCATGCATTCCAATATATATGTGTTAATAGACTAAAGGTCAGCTGGTATATATGCTAAGGAATGATTACAGGTTAATGTTCATTTTGATTAATTACTATATATATATATTTTGATTTCCATATAAGATAAACGAGTCCAAATAATTTATGTAAAAAACATGCTTACGAAATATTGAAATTTACAATGACTGAAATTAAATATACATTAATCCAGGGATAATGCATGTTTTAGTAATTATTTTGCTACTTATCTATTAGAAAAATTTCAAATATATTGTTAAGACTGGAGTTGGGTCTCGTCTAAAACATGAATATTATATGCAATAATGTTAAAGTTTTGGTCTCCACTTAGTCCTTCCCCTTAAAATCTCAACACCACGATCTTCAAGTTGAAGCAAATGATAAAACTCAACATTGTTATTATTGGCGCCACAAATTGCAGTTAGAGAGTGAAGCTTACTATCTCTACCACACTCCCTCTTGTATTCCAAACTCATGCCACACAACTCATGATTCGTCAATATTGATTCCGGAACACTCTACAACACCATCCAAACCAAAAGCCATCAAAACATTTCAGCTCTTCTTATCACCAATAAAGAATCAATTAATAAGAAAGTATGACCAGGTATATTATATAACTAAATACTGAGAACTAAATTTTAATTAATTAATATTAATTAATTTTTATTGTAAAATTATTTTTTTAATTTTTATATTTGACTGATATTAACTAAAAAAGTTGTCTTTCTAGTTGAATTCGTATATTATTATTATTATTATTATTATTATTATTATTATTATTATTATTATTATTATTATTATTATTATTATTATTATTATTATTATTATTATTATTATTATTATTATTATTATTATTATTATTATTATTATTATTATTATTATTATTATTATTATTATTATTATTATTATTATTATGGGATTACATTTTTTTTATATTCGTACTAAGTTAATACAAAATTTTACAGAACACAAGGATACCAAATGTCAAATAAGCTAAATCTCTATGTAAAATCAGTTGATACTTTTGCAAATAGAGTCATCATGTGTCTAATATCTCTTAAACACAGGAAAAAAATAATAACAAAAAGTCAGCGTGATTTTTCTTCTTGTTAAACTTGCAATTAAACAACTTGATTATTAAGAAAATGAGGAGTATTTATGTGTAAAATACTGAAATAGGAGAATACTTTGCTAAACTCACTATCCATGCTACCCTAATAATGCACATGTACAAAAAGAAACTTGTTATATGGAAAAAGTTCAGGCACCAATAAGAAATATGTGGATGATAGAGGAGAAAAAATTACCTCCAGAACCCAACCAATGTACTTCACATTGCTGACATGAAGATTTATATCTAGATCATTCCATCTTGGCTAAAAATCAATTAATATAATAAAGGTATTAATTAGTTATTCTATAAAAATAAAAAAATAATCAAGATTAATTTTACGTAACTAACAAAATTTATTATTTTTTAATAAAAATTTGATTGATTTTATTTAAATATAAAAAGTTAAATTTTAAATTTTAATATAATAACAAGTATTAATTTTTAATATTTCTCAAAAATTAATATATAGAAAATAACTTAAAAGAAAAGACTACATACTTTTAAATCGGTACAAATATAATCTGCTGTAATGACATTGAGTTTGGGTATGTTTTTTATATCATCTTCAGGAATCATCCGAGAGGAATTTACAAAATAGGACTCAAACTCCCTTCTAGCTTCTTCCGGTATTTTTGATAATTTTCTCGTCAGTTTGTTCATCATGACACAACCACTGTTATAGAGATTTATCAAAATAATTAAAAATGAATCGGTTATTAAAATGTTGCTAACAAATTAAAAATATATTGATTATATACAAATTAATTAGCAATAATTGATAGATGTCCACCTGGACGCTTTACTTAAGACTTGATATGTTTTGGAATCTCGCAAAAGCCAATTCCAACGCACAGCATTTTTTCCAGCTACGGACATCCAAGCTTCCACTTGAACAACTTCATCGCTGTAACAAATTTATGAGAAAATATTTTTGGAAAAGTGTAGGGGCCAGCAATTTTATTGCTTTTTAGCCAGCATGTAACCAGCAGAGAAAGATGAACCATTGGATGAAATCTCACACCAATTTTACACTATCAAATCATCATTGATGGTTAGTTGATAGCTACCAATCACAAATGTTGCTGACCCCTAGCATTGCTCAATATTTTTTTATTAATATTAGTTAATATTTTATTTTTATGTTAATTAAAATTTTAAAATTTAAATATTAATAAAAAAATTTTATTAGTTATATCATACTATTTTATTTATGTTAAATAAGAAACGAGTAGTTTTCTGTAACTAGCTAGGCAAAACTACAGTTAATGAGAAGTGACATTAAAATAAGAGTAAATATTAATAAATTTTTATTATTTAAAAATTTTTAAAAATTATTTTTATCAATAGATTGATTATTTTGTTATTTTGAATCAATTTTTTAATATGTATGTTTAAATTAGTTTCTGATAAATTTTATTATAAGAACATTTACGTTTAAAAAATATCATTAAAAGAAAAATAAAT
Source organism: Arachis hypogaea (assembly GCF_003086295.3). Lineage (NCBI taxonomy): Eukaryota > Viridiplantae > Streptophyta > Magnoliopsida > Fabales > Fabaceae > Arachis > Arachis hypogaea. The sequence continues at coordinate 107,997,084 of NC_092036.1, forward strand.
CTCCTTCAAAATGTTAGAAGAATCAGTTATGAGTAATTTTCAAAAGCTTTTAAAAAATAAAAAGTTACTAAAAAACAATTTGTTTAATTTAAAGTTCTTTAAAACTTAATTTAAATATTTGTTCTTAAAATAAAATGAGTAGATCATCCATTTACATTAATAAATTTAATTTCAATTTGACAAAATTAATGTATTTATTATTATAAATATTGTTTATATCTTTGTTCATAACTCAAAGTTAGATAAAAAATAACTAAGGGGGGTTCAAAATCACTTTTTTTTTTGCACACCCGACCTCTCTTCTACGAATCGATTGGCAGAATTTTAACTACATTTACAAATATATTCATATATTTAAATATGAGATTTTAACAACTCATAAATAAAAAAATGAATAAGTAATAATCACTTATTATGATAGTTAGATAAGTTATAAAAAGATAATTTACTATTTTTATTATATAAATATTTTATCAAATTTAGCTATTGATCAATTTCAATTTATACAAAATTATCTAAAATATTTGCTAACTTAAGTATTGAAATTTTTGTATTTTCAGCTTCTCCAAAAAATTCGAACAACATCACTTCGTCGAAAAAAATGTTTGAGCATCTTAACAAAAAAAATGTTTAAACCTCACATTTAGGTCTAAATCTCACCAATTTTAAGTATCTTGAGAACAAATATGTATTGTAAAATCTTGTCCAAAGTAATAGTTATCACATTGGTAGTAAGATTACTGTACTACAGTCTCTAAACTCTAAAGCTATTAAACCAATTCTATGAAACAAGTTACATGCATAAGCTTTCGGTAAATCCAATAATAATAATAATAATAATAATAATAATAATAATAATAATAATAATAATAATAATTCATTATAAGGACACTATATTTAAAAGTAAGTTAATTACCATACAGGATAACGGTAAGTCTCTATTCGCATATGAGTAAATACCCATATTAAGTTCCTTTTAATCATTTCTTCTGTGGAACCAAAGCCACCGAATAGCACCACTATATATATATATATAAAGAAAACTAATCATAACTACATAGAGCCAGAGGTAAAAATTCAAACCTGAAAATAGTTCATCAAAGTCTCAATAGATGCCTTTTCGTTAGCACCAACTTCATACGATTTAATAGTGAAATTTTGACGGAACACAAAATCATCCAGAGTAGAAGATGTGGTAACTCTCAAAGAATTATCATCCTTGTTTGGGGTTTTAACATTTGCCTTAATTTGGAAGCCACCACAACGAGCATGTTTCACTTCTTGCTTTCCTCGGTAGCCAAAATTTATTTGTTGTGGTAGCATGACACCAATAAAAGAACATAATGTAGACGAAGTACCCAGCGTTACCATAATTAATTCTGCAAACAAATCTATTATTATTAAAGCATGTTTGTTAGACAAATTTAAAATAAAAAGAGTAATATATATCATAAACAATGAAAGACACAGAAATATATAGTAGACAAACTCAAAATCTAAAGCATTATGTAACAAATTAAATATAATATATACTATAATATATAATACATACTTGAGACCTCTAAAATTGAAGAATGCAATTATAAGAATAATTTCATAAGATTTCTTTCTTGTACTGCATTCTACATTGTTACCCTCCTTATTATATAGGATGCATGCGTGGTTATTTTATTTCTGGAATGCCTTTTCCGTGCAAGAATGAATGAAATTTAAGACCAATTTTACAAATACAGTGTAGACGAGTCTGCAAATAATATAGAGAGAATAAATATATACATTAGACATATTTAATAATAAAATCATATTTTATTTAAACCAAAAAAACATATATCTTATCATTTATTTTTATTTTTTTTATTCTCTATATACTTTTATTTTGTATGGGAATAGGCGCCGAATAAAACATCGTTTTGGCTAATAAGGGGAATTATTTTTGGTGGAATTTTATAAGGTTAACGTTTTAATTTGTATTCATTATGTAAGTAATATAAAAATTTGGTAACTAAAGAAAATCAGTCAAAAACAGTCATAACTTGCCTTATTTAACATTTATTAATTATTGCGACAATTAATGAATGTTAAATAAGACAAGTTCTGGCTATTTTTTTTGTCTACCTAGCATTACCCAAAAAATAATTAAAAATACTATTTTCTTTAAAAAGAAAAAGGTGAAAGTAATTAAACTGTTAGCTATGTATTGACAAAAAATAATTAGTTACTGAAATTTTCTTATTGGAGTTATTAATTGCTGCATTTATTTGAGATAGTCAAACAGATGATTGTCATTAAATCTCTGGAAAAAATTTAATAGGGTATTTCTTTTCTGTACCCGCCTTCTCAAGTTAGTTTAAGTCTCATTTTATTAAAAAAGAAAACTGAATAAAAAGAAATCATGAAACAAACTTAAAAGACTTTCTACTTCTTTCAAAGGCCTCTGTTAGTTTAGGCTAGCTAAGATTAATCAATTTTATAATAAGAATAATACTAAAAAGAAGAAGAAAATTGAAGAGCGAAGAAAGTAATATGTATCTATCTACTATCTACTATACTATATATGATGAATCTGATCTGTTATAAAATTATTAAGAGTGGGGAATCTTACATGTTGGTAGCTTCCTAGAGTTCAAACTTAGCTTCTCATGGAGTAACACATTCTTTTAATAATGATCTTGGATTATATGTACAATTCGGTCACAAAGATTTAAACTAAACCAAAAGATACAACGCTAAGATTTGTTTTCCCACATGAAATGGAAATATATATGATGACGATTGACGACCCACATCTAGGAGTATAAACATGCCGGATGAAGATAAACATTTTTGTTTAACAGATTAGGTCTGTAATATAATTAATTGGTTTGATTTACAATTTATTATAATTTTTTTTAAATATTAAATCTGACATATTATTGAATTTGGCATAGTAAACCTTGCATTTAAAATATTATACAATTTTTTAAAAAATTAAAAATTATTTATTTATCTACTTATATACAATATATCAAATTCAACATTTATAAACTGACAATTCTATAGTGTAAAAAGAAGATTCCTTCTATACATATAAAGACAGGTATAAGAAGATGAGACTGTTTCTTTCTATACATGTAAAGACACGTATAAGGAGACGAGACTGTTATGGTGGCACGATTCTCTAATTATGAGTTGTATAATGTGATATTTGACTTTATTAAAAGTGAACAAAGTCTGTTTATTGCGGAGTTTGAATAGATGAACAGTGATAATATAATGAGCATGTAACTAATGGTTTAGGTTTTTGTTTTGTGAGCCAAGTTTTATATATGTTATTATCAATATGGGTTAGGCTTAAAGTGAAAGAAGTTAACAATTTGAGTCATGAAACAAACATACAAAAATATAGAATTAACATATATTCGTTATTCTTGAATCTTTCTACCTGAACCTTAGTATCCTCTCAAGACGTATATATACCCGAAACCGGACTTTTTCTCATGACATGCACCTTGTCTGGAGCCATTTCTCTGAAATGGAACTCACGAAGCTTGAAGACTGTCAATCGGGTATATAAACTTAGTTTTATAATGCTTATTAATCTTAAAGGAAAAGTGTTAAGATTTCAAAAAGACACCTCATCTATTTTAAATTGCTCCTACAAAGACAAATTAAATAAAAAAATAAATATCAGTAAATTTCTTGACTCATATAATTTGAGAAACAAGGTACACGGAAACAACTGAATTCCATTGGTTTTTTTAAATTAGTACACATCACATGTTGTAATATGTAAAGAAAGAAAAAGAATTAGAAACATACCATTACAATAACACGACAATATCTATTTTTATTAAATTGATTTAAATTATTATTGTCAATATAAAATCAGATCATTTAAAATACGAATTGTGAGACAGTAATAAATTAAATAGTAAGTCTGATTATAGTTTATATTTTAAAATTTTCTGTTTACTAATAATGTTATATTAATTGTTTAAAATAATAATAATAATAATAATAATAAATAAATAAATAATTAAAAAATAAATCAATAATTTAAATCTAAAAATCAAAAGCATATGTGAATCCTAAAGTTTAGGTAGAAGGATTTAACAATAGCGAATATATGTCAATCTTATATTTCTGAATGTCCGTGCCATGATCCAAATTTCAACCTCCTCTACTTCGAACAAACTCATATTGGTACTAACATATATAAAATTTCGGTTCATTATATTAACATAATATTATAATAATCATAATTTAATTATCATTATTAACAGAATAATGACTATTAATCATCATTATTCACCTGTCCTACTCTCGTAATAAATACAAAATTTATCCTCTTTCAATAAAGTCACACATTACATTATATAATTCATAATTAAAGAATTGTGTCATCATAATAATCTCATTTTCTTACTCGTGTCTGCTATATGTATAGAAATTTTTTTTCTTAGAATTGTCCTTATAATAATATATAAATTTTTAAAATAGGTAAAAATTAATAGAAAAACAAAGGATACTTGATCACTTGATCATTTAAGATTAATTTGTAATCTTGGACACAAACTACTAACAAATTTAGACTTTTAAAAAAGTTTAGACCTGCACGTGTTTTATGAAAAACCAGACTAGGCGAAGCACTAAGCGGTAGGTTCCTTACATTTTTTAATCCTATCTGCATCTAACCTTTTCATTTTGGTGAAAAGTTTGAATTCCAATATATGATTTGCTTAATAAAACAGCCACCGGAACCAACAAAATATTATAAAATAAATGTGCTGTGTAATTTGCTTAACCTTATTTATAATAAGTATTTCCTTAAATTATGTAGGCTTGAAAAGAATGTGCAGCAAAACAGACGACGCAAAATTGGATACTGTTACGATATTATTAGTTCTAAAAGTTTAAATTAATAAAAAAATATAAATAATTATAATTTTAATATATTTTTTATATAATTTTTTTTAGATTTATATAAATTTTTGTATAATTATTTTTGTCTTATTTTAATTTTTTTTTTGGATAACAAAAATTGAATTTTAGATTTTTATATTTCTAACTAAGGTTTGGAAATCGAATTGGACCGACCGGTTAATCAGAAACCGACCTTTTTACCGGTTTGGTTGATGATAAAAATTGACTTGTAAAAAATTAATTAAATTGTTGGTTAATCGGTGAACCGGATGAACCAGTCTAATTTTCTAAAATGCCGGTTTGCTAAATCAAAACTCTACTGTTTTGATTAAAAAAATTGGGAAAAAAACAAGCCCAAAGGGGCAGAGAGCACCCCCCTTTTCCTTCTCTCTCTCTCTCTCACGAAAATCCAACCCTAAAGCCTGAAAATCTTGCTAACACACCAAAGTTGCGCTGAATGAGAAGACGACGAAAAGCAGAAGACGACGATAGAGCTCACGTAGTGGGGGACAAAGGAACTCGCAGCTTCAATCTCTGGGAGAGGAAGGGCACGTACCGTCGGAGATGAGGGAGACGATCACGATGAAGCAGAAAGGATGGCGGAGTCTGAAGAAGAATAGACGCTGGTGGTTGCTGTAGAACGGGACAATGTTGGCCTTTTGGGAGTGTGGCGGATTGGAGGTGGAGATTGGACAATGAAGAAGAAAGGGTATTGATCAAACTGAACTAGGTTACAAGCGAGATGAAAGGTTCGAATTGGTGGCGCTCAGTCGCGGAAAAAAATCCGATAAACGGCGGTGAACAATCGCCTTGATCACTGTCGAGTGACCAAATAGATTTGAGGATTAGGGTTTCTCTGTCCATCGTTGCCTCTCCATTTTTCGCTGCTTGCTCTTCGTTGTCAACGGTAAGCTCCTCCAGTGCTTCTTCAGTTTCATTTCTGGGAGTTGATTGCGGATCGTTGTTTTTCAGGGTTATATGCTGTTTCGTGAGTTAATTTTTTTCATTGTTCATGGTTGTTGTGAAGAGAGCTGGATTGTTGGTATTTGTTCTGACTCTTGGATTATTATTATTATTATTATTATTATTATTATTATTATTATTATTATTATTATATAATGTTCTGAGTTATTTTTGTGTTATTTTTCTAATTCTGAATTAATTTATTAGTTATTGATTGGTTGCTGAGTAAAATTAGTTAAAAATTTTTTATTTTGAAAACGGAATAATGAGATAGTGATCACCAAGTTAAAAATTTTAATATATTTATTTTAATATTTAATTAAACCGGTTCGATCACGGTTTAACTATAGTTAACCATTAAACCTTTGAATCAATATCTTTATTGGTTTATTAATTGGTTCGGTTCTCACAACTTTATTTCTAACAAATATTAAAATTAATAAGTTATATATGTAAGCTAAAAATTAAAGGTTAAGAAAGTTAGATGACTAGAGGTATTCATGAATCCGATCGAATATGGCTAAAATATCGATCTAATCCGCACTAAACTCATCGAATCAATCCAATATCGATCTTTATATTTTTATGCTCATATCCGATCGGATATCGGATATATACATTTGCAAAATAATAAATATATTAAAAATCTTATTTTAAAAGAAGTCAATAAAACTATTTTTTTTCTCTAATAAATTTTTTCACTCTTGTAAACATACTTGTTTACTTCTAAAATATTATTAAATTAATTTTTCTTAAATAACAAAAATAAAATAATATAACATATATGAATAATAATTATTAATTAAAATAAAACATAAATAAAAGATATTACTTATTATTTATTATTAATTTAGTGTGGATCTACAGATATTCGGATCAAATTTTCGGATATAGATCAGATATAAGATCTGCGATCTGATCTGACTAGAATGCGAATCATATCGGATTCAATCTGATCATCTTGTGATCGGATCATATCCGTAAATGAATTTGCAAATACGATTCAATCTATGAAGACGTTGACAGATGACTATTGCAAAATTCATCAGCAAATAAATTTTAATTTTGATTATATTCTATATTTTTTATTTAACTAAAAATGATTATAAAAAACTAATTTGGATTAGTCTAATAGTTAGTTTATTAGCCTAATAAAATAAATATCAATGATTCAAATCCTACTTTATGTATGTAGTAATTTATTGGCCAAAAATAAATTCTTAAATAAAATTTTAATCCATGACAAATTAATTTTTGACCAGCTAAACTGAAAAATATGGTAAAAGAATCACAAGATTTAGACCTAATTATTTGTGATGAATTACAGAGGCTTTTTATAGGAAACAAGATAGCTGCAATGAAAATAAGGTCCACACGTTAGCTTTAGGCTTTCTCCTTTTAACCACCAAAGTAATCCATACATGTGAATTTGATAGGTGGTTCAGGGTTAATAGGAAAATTAATCAGGATTATTATTAGGCAATTTTGCAAACATTGGCCTCATCGGTACTCATCAATATAATAGGAATTCATCGCATATATTTTTTAAAAATAACATTAGCATAAACTGCAATCCATATATAATCAAAAGAAAATCACAAAAAATGAACCTATAAGACGAAATCACAAGTAATACTTGTCAATTATTTATTATAAGCATTATGACCAAGAAATAAACTCATTTCCATAATTAATAATCAAAATATAGGATAAACACTAATGAATATATATACATACATATTGAAACCAGCTTATTGAGGTGATCTATGGCACCAATCTGCAAATTGAAATCAACTCTTCCTCCGAAAAATTGAAATCAAAGCAACTATATCTATATATTATTATGGTACGTAGATACGTACAATTATTTATAGGGTGCAGCGGACCTCCTTTATGGAGAGAAGGTGTTGGACGCTGATGGTGGTCTGTGGGGCTGCAGTTTTCTCACAGTGACAGCTATTGTTGGATTAGGCCTAATAGGGTGTGCATGTGTTTTTTTTTTTTTTTCTTATTAATAGAAAAGGTGAATTCTAAGTTCGAAACCGTAGTTAAAATTTTCAAAATATTAAAAATAGAATTAAATTTTTTTAGAATGAGAAAAATTAGTAAATAAAAAATTAAAAATCTAATCATTTTTAAATTAAAATTGTGTGCATTACATTATAAGAGAAAATAATTATCTAAAGATATTATTATTGTTGTGTGTTCCAACTTTCAAATAATAGTTGGCACCATCCATGTGAAGTTTAATCTAAGAAACAAGCAAGGTTTCAGTCAACATAGTTCCAGAATTTTTGGACTATTAAGTGGTTCAAATAATAAAATATATTTTTTAATTTTTTAAATAATTTACAAATAATTATTTTAAATTTTGTTTATTAATTGATTTTTTGTATATTATTTAATTTAAAATCTTTGATTTAATTTAATTTTATTATTTTATTATTCAATTTCTTTAATTCGGTAATCGATTGGTTGGTTGATTGGCAATATTTTTAACCGATTTAAATATTACCAAATCGATTTGATGCGTGCGCAAAGGAACAAATTCGAAGTCGATTCAGGTTACTTCTTTCTCTTTGATTCAATTTGCTTCATCATCTTCATTCGCATCTCAGTTCAAAGGAATGCTGAATGCATGAACAGCAATTGGACAAACGCAGCCATGTATCACCTAATTTTAACAAATTAAATCATTAGAATCTGTCCTTACATTATGGAACCTGCCCCTGCATCATCCAACCTATGTTCTTAGTTGGGACAAAAAATTATCTCGAAGCCAATAGATCGGATTCTTGGAACATATGATCATGGAATAACGAAGGCACTAATAAACTAAGTTTGATTAGTCTTAATGGTTAATTCATTAATCTGCTTAAATAAGTGTCAAGATTTGAATCCTATTTTGTACTCTTAAATGAATCTCAGTACTGCAACAGATTAATTCTTAATCTATCGAGCTAAAAAAAACTGTAGAAAAAAAAAAAACAAAAGCACTAATTAATGATGGATATACTTTTTTCTTCCTCTACGTGAAAACTAACATTGTTACATCCTAAACCAAGAAACAGGAATAGTGAATAATAAAATAATAAATTGAAAAATAATCTAAAATTTTAAAATTAAATAATATATAAAAAATTATTTGATGATTATTAAAAAATTGAAAATATATTTTGTTATTAAAATTATTTAATAAAAAATAATTTAAATATTTTGGAATTATATAATCTTTTGCTAAGAAATAACATAAAACAAAGGGTAAAATATCGTTTTTGTCCCCAATGTTTGGGGTAAGTCTCAGAATTGTTCCTAACATTTCAATCGTTCTATTTAAGTCTCTAACGTTTCAAAATTGACTCAATGTTGTCCTACTGTTAAGGATCCGTTAACAGAATTGACGGCGGAACAAAATTGAGACGATTTTGAAACGTTAAGGACTTAAATAGGACGAAAACGTCAGGGACAAAAACGATACATAAAAATAAATTTTAATTTAATTTTATCTTTCAATAATACTAATTTTTTACTGTACATAATATTCAATTATTTTTTAATTACATCTAAATAAATTACACTTAATCACATTATTTTTATTTTAAATAAATTTATTTTTTTATAATTTTAAAGAATTTTGATACATTAGAGATAAAAGGTATAATATATATTTTATTGTATATATATTATTTTTTTCTTTTCTGCAAGTTTATATACTAGTCATTCTACAAACATTTCATGATAACTAAAAATCTTTAAGAGTAAAATTACAAAAAAAATTAATTTATTTAAAACGAAAGTAATATGATTAAGTGTAATTTACTTAGATGTGATTAAAAAATAATTGAATACTATATATAGTAAAAAATTGATATTATTGAATGATAAAATTAAAATTTATTTCTATGTATCATTTTTGTTTCCAACGTTTTGGTCCTATTTAAGTCTCTAACGTTTTAAAATCATCTCAATTTTATCCCGCCATCAATTATGTTAACGGATCCCTAACGGCAGGATAACATTGAGTCCGTTTTGAAATATTTAGGACTTAAATAAAACGATTAAAATGTTAGGGACAAATTTGAGACTTACCTCAAATATTAGGGACAAAAATAATACTTTACTCTAAAACAAAACTGATTGTTTTAAAGAAACACATCAACAAATCTAAAAATAGAAACATAAAAAAAATATAATTATTAAAATCGAATAAGTAATTAAATCGATCAAATTACTGGATTACTAGATCATTATTAGTTCAATCATTACATTATAAGTTGAATCGGTTAATTTAATTATAATTAAATAATTATATAAAATTTTACTATTATCTTTATAAAAATGTCTTTCTAATTTTATTTTAATACTAATGTAACTATTATTTTTATATTTTAATATGAATTAGTTTATACCTATTATATTAGTATATATTACAAATATTTGTTAAAAAGATATATTGTGATGAGTAAAAAATATATTATTATATACTTTTTTTCTTCTTCTATGTGAAAACTAACATTGTTACATCCGGAAGTCCAAGATAGATGAATATTGAATAATAAAAAATTTTAATTAAAATTAAATAATATATAAAAAATTAATTAATAAATAACTTAAAAAAATATTTGATAATTATTAAAAAATTAAAAATATATTTTGTTATTAGAATTATTTAATAATTTAAATATATTGGAATTATATAATTCTTTATCAAGAAACAACATAAAAATAAAACTGATTCTTTAAAAAAAACTCATCAACAAGTCCGAAAATAGAAACGTAAAAGAAAAACATAATTATTAGAATTGAATTAGTAATCAAATTGATTAAATTACTAGATCACTAAATTATTAGTTCAATCATTAAATTATAAGTTTAATCGGTTAATTTAATCGTAATTAAATAATTAAATAAAATTTTATCATTATGTTCATAAAAGTATCTTTTTTAATTTTATTTTAATACTAATGTAACTATTATTTTTATATTTTAATATGAATTAATTTATATTTATTATATTATTATATATTACAAATATTTATTAAAAAGATATATTGTAGTGAGTAAATAATATATTATGCTTTCTAATTTGTAAATATTTAGTAAAAGTTTTTTATATATATAACTTTTAGCATGTATTATTAAAGATGGCCTGGTGACAAGGGATGTAGCTTTCTAAGCCCATGACAATGATTTGAACGATGTCCATTACATTTTCGAACCAAAAAGGTACGCACAAGAGGAGGATTAGGGGTTGCAAAACGGGCTAAGCATGTTGAGCAGGCCCGCCAAATTTGTCAAAAGTAGCAAATGGATGAAGTCAGATTTTGATAGACTGGAGTAACCTTTTCTCTCAGTAGGAGAGATCTCTTCTCTCACATAAGGAGAGTCTCACTAGAACGTTTGGTTCTTATCCAACAGAAAATTTTCAATCTTTTACTCTTCTTACAATCATCGTCACAATCGTTCCATACCTGATCACATTCACAAAATACTTCGATTAAGATTCTTATTTTCAGGGTGCGTTTTTGAAACCACAAAAGATATTGATAATGACTACCTACGGGCTGGAGTCTATAGAAGGCAAAGTGATCAGTTTCAACAAAGGAGGAGAGCTTGTATATAAAGCTGATTGCCTAAATCTGGTGGGAAAAGTCATCACAGAAAAGGAGATAAGCTTCAAAATGTGCAAGAATGCTCTCTTGGGGATGTGAGAAAACCCGCAAGGGGTTGCAGTCACAGATATAGGAAGAAAGAAATTGCTGTTCAGTTTTAGGGATATTAAGAAAGGGTTACAGATTGTTCGGAATGGCCCATAAAACATCAAAGGCAATTTAATCAATTTGCAGCTATGGTCTGAAAGAGAATCGGTCTATGATGTTAACCATGACTATGTGAAATTTTGGATTCAAATTCATGGGCTTTCTTTGGATTACATGAATAAAGAAATAGCTAACAAGGTGGGAGATATGATGGGAATTATTGCTGAGGTTGAAAATCCGCTGGTGGATAGCATACTCAGAATGCCGTTTTTACGGATTAAAGTGGGTATCAATATAACAAAGGCGCTGCCAACTGGTTTTTGGTTATCTAGAGAGAAAATGCCCAGGACATGGGTGTTTTTCATATATGAGAGACTACCTGATTGTTACTGTTTCAAACGTGGGATAATAGGACACGAGAAGAAGAATTGCAGTAAGCCTACTGCCATGGCGTGCTGGGATCCGACAAAGCCAAAATACTCAGCTGGTTTGGGGGGTGAATCTCGTTCGTCCTTTATCAGCCATGGAGGAAGGCAGTTCATGGAGGAGTGGCTGGAGGAATGAAGGAGAAGTTGACCCAGCGCGTGAGCAACAACACAGCAAGAAGGAGAGTGTTGAAAAGCAAGAAATAGAAGAAAGCGCAATTAGGGCTGAACAGTGTCTACAGCAGGGATTAGGAGAGGAAGATTTCTTGGAAAACAAAATGATGAGAGAGATAGAGATGGTGGAAGTTGGAGTGTAGGCAGATATTGTGCAAAAAATTCCTAATTTTCAGGGATATGAAGAGGAGCAGAGGGAAGTAGGGGTAGCCTATCAACTGAAATATCTAGAAGAGTTGAGAGATGAGCAAGCAACACGGGTTGTAAATAAACAAAATTAGAAAGAAATTAGTTTAAGAGAAGTTTGGAGGGGCAGCAAGGTTGGGCCAAGTTATGCTGATAGGCCCAATAAGATCGAGGCTTATGCTGAAAATGGAGGGAGAAAAGAATATAGGGCTACAAACCAGCCCAAAGAGAAAGAAGTTGTTATAGAAGGATATGGGCTAGAAAAGAGTCAGGAGGATAGTGTGAACATGCCACAACAAAATCCAAGAGAGGTTAGAGGTCAAGATACCGAAAAGAAGAATGAGGATGGTAAAAATGAAGCCCAAATTAAATATAATAGTCCAAAGCATACAACAACTAGGGAAGCTCTCAAAATAATAATGGGGGAGAATTACAAACTAAAGAGCTCAGCAACCAAAGGATAGCTGGAAAAGGAAAGGAACTGATCAGTGCTGAGGTTCAACCTGAGTGGCATTGGAAGTATAGAGAACCTGTAAGAGAAAAAATAGGCGCTACAGATTATAAACAAAAGGAGAATCAGGGGACAGGAGAGGAGGCAGCATACTATGTGGAGCTTGCTAGTGATGAAGAAAATGGAGAGGAAGCAGCTGAAGAGAATATAAAAGAGAGTGCAAGATGGGAAATAGAGTTTATAAAGAACATGGACGAAGGACTGCAGCTTAAAAAGAAAAGAGAAAAAGATACTCTGAAACTGATTATGAATGAAGAATGGAAGGAGAAAGAGACAAACAGAGAAGATCAAGTGACAAGGAAGTAGAAAATAGCAGAACAAATGAAAGAAAAACTGGTAAATTACTTAGAAGAAGGAACCGATTCACTAGCTTTTGACATGGTCATGGCTGAGGAGGCGGGCCTTATCATGCCCCCAATTGAACCATGATTGTCATAAGCTGGAATTGTCGAGGGTTAGCAGTCACCTCGACAATTTCAGAATTAGTAAATCTGTGTAAACAGATTAAACCGGCTGTTATCTACTTAATGGAAACTAGGGCTAAGGTTGATAAGATAGATATGATTAGAAAAAGATTACATTTTGATGAATCTTTTTGTGTAGAACTCCGTGGATTGTCTGGTGGTCTATGTTTACTTTGGAAATCTAATATTAAAATTGATGTTTACCAGTGGAGTAATAATTTTATTAAAACAAAAATGAAGAAAAATAATAGAAAGGAATGGACTAGTATTTTTATTTATGGAAATCCTATTTTCAAACAAAGAAGGAAGTTGTGGAGTAATTTGGCAGAGGGAAAGGGAGACCCAAATCAGCCGTTAGCTTTCATCGAAGATTTTAATGACATTTTATATCAAGAGGAAAAAGTGGGCTTACATCCTAAAGCAAGAGTACAATTAGAGGAGTTTAGTAATTTTGTAAACAAAATTGGACTTATTGATATTGAATTGAAAGAAAATTGGTTTACCTGGTTTAGCAATCAAAGAAATGGAGTTATTATTAGAGAAGAAATAGATAGAGTTATGGTGAATTGGAGATGAAGGAAAACTTTTCAACATGCTCAGTTAAAAGCTCTACTAGCTATAAGTTCAGATCATTGCCCTTTGATCTTGAACACAGAACCAAATGACAGAGCGAATAAGATTTTCGGATTTGAGGCATTCTGGCAGATCATGAGGATTGTGAAGAAGTTATTGAAAATAGTTAGACTCAACCAGGTGAAGAAGTAAGAAGTTAGAATAATTTCAAGAGGAAAAGAGAGAGATGCAGGGAGGATCTAAAGAGATGGAATAAACAGAAATTTAAGAGAGCGGATAAAGAAATAAGTAAATTAAAGGAGCAGCTTACAATTCTACAAAATTCTGATCTTAAAGGAAATGAACAACAAAAAGAGAAGGAGATTAAGGAAAAAATTTCTCAGCTTTGAAGACAAGAGGAGAAATGTTGGGGTCAAAAGTCCAGACTTAAATGGCTGAGATGGGGAGATAAGAACACGATATTTTTTCATGCTACAACCATTCAGAGAAGGGATAGAAATAGAGTTGAAAGGTTGAAGAACAGTTATGGGGAATGGATTCATGGAGAAACAAATATTTTAAATTTAATTGAAAATCACTTTAGGGAGCTGTTCACTACTGTGGAAAGAAGAAATTTTGAAAAGTGCATTAAAAAAATACCAAGGAAGGTTACAGATGATATGAATGAAGACTTAAACAAGGAGATAAATATGCAAGAAGTAAAGGAGGCCATGTTTAGCATGGGAAGCTTAAAGGCCCCGAGACCAGATGGTTTAAATGGTTTATTTTATCAGAAATATTGGCATATTATTCAGGAGGATATTTTAGCAGTGGTGCAGAAGTTTTTTGAAGATGGGACAATTCCAGAAGATATTAATGAAACCATAGTAGTTCTCATACCCAAGGTGGATAATCCGAAAAGTTTGAATCATCTCAGACCGATAAGTTTTTGTAATTTTATTTATAAGATAATATCTAGGATTTTAGTTATTAGACTAAAAAGGATTTTGGATATTATTGTGTCCCCAATTCAAAGTGCTTTTATGAGAGGGAGAATGATACAGAATAATATCGTTATTATCCAAGAAGCGTTTCATAAAATTGGAAAGAAAGGAAGAAAGGGGATGGAGGATTTAGCAATAAAATTGGATATGAATAAGGCATATAATAGGCTTGAATGGGACTTTTTGGAAGAGGTATTAAAGGCCTTTGGTTTTTGTCAAAAATGGGTGAAGATGATAATGAGTTGTGTTACAAGAGCTAATTATAGGTTTAAAGTGAATGAAAAACTAACAAAAAAATCAAACTGCAGAGGGGTTTAAGGCAAGGGGATCCGCTTTCACCCTATTTGTTCATTATTGCGGCTGAAGTATTTACTATCTTGATAAATAAAGCAGAGAGAGAAGGAGATATTACTGGTATGAAATTAGCTCCAAATGCTCCGAATTTAACCCATCTTGTGTTTGCTGATGATTATATCATTTTCTTGAAAGCTAGAGAAGAGGATATATATCAACTTATTCAAATATTAAATGCTTACACGGAAGCCTCCGGTCAAAGAATAAATTTGGATAAATTCGGAATAATATTTGGGAATCAAGTTTCTATAAATACAAGAGTACAGATTGAAGAAATTCTTGAAATATCTACTTGGGATAATCCAGGAAAATATTTGGGCTTGCCTGTGAAATGGGGAAGATCTAAGATGAAAGCGCTAGAATGGATAGAGGATAAGGTTAATAAGAAAATTCAGGGATGGAAAGAGAAACTCCTTAATCAAGCTGGGAAAGAAATCCTAATTAAAGCAGTGATTCAGGCAATACCGTCATACGTTATGAATGTGGTGAAGCTGCCAAAGAGTTTTTGCAAGAAATTAGAAGGCAAGATAGCAAAATTTTGGTGGGCTGGATCATGGAAGGAGAGAGGAACACATTGGATAAGTTGGAAAAGAATGACTAATAGTAAGAAAGATGGAGGGTTGGGATTCAAAAAATTAGAGAATCAGAATATGACATATTTGGCTAAGCAGGCTTGTAGACTTGTAAAGAATCCTGAGGCAATATGGGCAAGAATTTTAAAAGAAATATATTTTTCGGATGGAAATTTTTGGGAGGCAAAGGCAAAAAATGGAGACTCTTGGGTTTGGAGAAGTATAATGGAAGGAAAAGACTTTATTAAAAGGAATGGAAGATGGAGCATTGGAGATGGAAGTAATATTGATATATGGAAAGACAATTGGATTATTGAAGGTGGGAGTTTAAAGAATTACCGGGATGGAATGAAGAGTTATTACGACAGGTGTTTCCCCCTAATATAAAAGAAAAGATCCTAAGCCCACCTATAAGTCTCATCAATAAGGAAGACTGCTTCTTCTGGCCACACAGATTAGATGAAAATTATACTATAAAATCAGGGTACTACATTGCCAAATATGAAGAGAGAGTTGGTGAGGATAATTGTGCATCTTCTAGTGATAATATAAAGGAAGTATGGAGTGAGATATGGAAGATGCAAATACCAAATAAAATAAAGCTCTTCTTATGGAAGGCCTCACACAATATTATTGCAGTTAATTATAATCTTTGAAAAGAAAAATTACTAATAGTCCAATATGCAGGATATGCAGGGATCGAGAAGAATCAGTGGAGCATGCTATCCTATTATGTCCATGGACAAGACCTACTTGGTTCGGAGCACAAATTCAGGCAATACCGACAGATAACTCAATTCGATCATTTGCTCAATGGTTGCTGAAAACAATCAACAAAATAAAACAGGAAGGCAGAGAAATGCAGGAACAACAGATAGGAAGTTTAGGATTCATGTGCTGGGCTATTTGGAAACAAAGGAATAATCATATCTTTCAAGGAAAAGAAATCAGCCCAAATAGAATAATTCAAGCAGCAAAGGTAATGCAAATTGAATTTTTATCGGCAATCGAACAGATAAAAATGAAGCATAAAGGAACAGAAAATAAGAGGATGAGAAATGCTACCTGGAGGGCTCCACCAAAGGATTGGTTGAAAATCAATGTGGATGCAAGCTTCAGAAAATCTAACAAGAAGGGAGCAACTGCAACAGTTCTTAGAGATTGGCAAGGAAAATTTATCACAGGATCAGCAACAGAAATCAGGATTTTCTCCAGTCTTGAAGTTGAAGCATTAGCACTTAGGGAAGCATTGATAATGGCAAAAAATCTGTAGTTGGGAAAAGTTTTAATAGAATCAGATAATTTACAATTAATACAATCAATAAAGACAAAATCTTATATAGGCGAAATACTAGCTTATTTAAAGGACATAGCACATCTTTTAAAAGATCTATCAGATGCCGGGATAACCTGGACTCCAAGGGAGGAAAATCATTTAGCGCATCTCATAGCAACACAAAGAGCAGCAGGTACACTTTCAAGCAATTGATCAGTGAGATTACCAGTGATAATTGAAACCCAATTGAGAAGAAAAGCAGAGAAAGTTAGAAAAATTGGAGGAAGGCCTACACATCACGAAGGTGCAATCGAGCAAAAAGAAAACCAGATTTTAACGGTACCCAATCAGGTGATCATTGAAGACAGGGAAGGAACCGGAGGGGGGCAATGGACAGAGGAGCAACCTGCGTTTAAACCAGAAGACCGTCACAAACAGATACGAGATTTAAATATGACAGAAAGACGGTAAGGAAAACGAGAAAGACAAACAACTTACTTTTCAAGCTTAATACGAAACAAAGATTGTACATTGGAATCGAGCAATTTAGTAGAGAGGAACTCCCACTGAGAAATTGTGGATTCCTTCACCCTTTGCAACAGAGCTTCCATCAGGGGCGCTGCCAGCAGAGGAGACCTGAACAAACCGGCACAATCATACCATGCATCGAATTCAGATCTTAAAAAAGAAGAAAAAATAAGAAAAAAGAAAATGATGAAGAGAAGAAGACCAGTCTAAAAAGGAGGCTATGGGAGCTTTATTTTACAACTCCCACTACTTTCAACTTCTACAGGAATTACGTTATGAAAGTCTAACTGCTAGGTTGTTATGAAAGTCTATGTAAAAAAGGGGATCTGAATTTGGGGTGGGTAGGTTGTTAGGTTTGGGTAGGGTTGAAGGAATTAGCCCAAGATAAAAAAAAGGTTAGATTTTGCAAAACGATACTAAAAAATAACGTTGAGTATTATCAAATTTATGGTCGGATTAATTTAATAAATTTGTTGTTAAAAAGATTATCGTCAAATTTACCATTATCTTATAGTTATTGATATAAACGGTGCCGAAAATCCCTTCTTGGCAAATTTTTTCCATCCGATGCTAATTGGCAGATTTTTTATCGGTGTTATGAATGAGTTGTTGAGCCTGGGGTTGGTGATGACTGTCGGATTAATCCGACTGTAACTTTGGTGCTATTTAAAAAAATGGCGCCAAAACCAAGTCCGACAGTAATTCCACTGATAACATTATTAATTTTTTTGATTAATCTCAAATTAAAACTCTGGTTAATGAAATTATTATCAGAAATCTAAAAGAAGTAGAAATCAACAAATTATTTTATTAAAAATAAATGGTATGAATGAAATAAAATGTCACAGAACAAAAATGCATAAAAATCTAACAGCTAGAGATCCTGATAATCGTTGTCGTCATTGGTGCCATTGTCGTCGTGCTCCCCCTACTGAGACGACAGAATAGGTGCTGCTGGCTGTGCCCCACCAACAGCGTCGCCGCTGGAACCAGTAGCGTCGCTGGAACCAGTAGCACTACTGCCTCCAACGCACATCTGCTAGCTATACTCCTCCATCTGCTGTCGCAGCCGATCGAGCTGCTCCAGCTTCTCCGTGACGTCCGAGCTGGCGGTAACACGTGCAAGAATCTCTCGATACTTCTGCTCATACTGCTCCTGCTGCTGGTGAAGCTTCTATGTTAGCTTTTGGACTTCCTCCCTCAAGTCCATAACTTCTGGGGATCAGTAGGACTGGTGGCAGAAGCAAAGGTAGAGGAAGCCTCCAACTGGGAGGAGCGGAGGCCATTGGCGAAGAACGAGTCAAACCCAAAGCGACGATTTTTGTGGGGCTCGGAGGCGATCTCGCGCCAAATCCTGTCAGGATCCACGACTAAGGTCTCCGAGTCGGTTTCGTCGGCTACACTGGGTGGGTGAGATTGCTAGGTCACGGCCTCCAATCTCTGCTGATATAAATTCTGGGTCTCACACATTAGTTGTGATTAGAATAATAGTTAAATAAACGAACTTATTAAAACCTAATAAAACTAAAATTTATGATTAATTTAAACTCACATAATGAGTTGTCGACCGCTCGTCAGCAAATCGTTCCTTGTTTGCTTTTAAAGTAGGCGAAAACTTAAAAATATTTACCAGTATGGTTTTACGATCCAACGACATAGATTATAAATTCATATATGAATCAAATAGTTTTTTTGGTTAATTCTTTAGTGTTTATAAGTTTTGTGTCAAAATTGTCAAACTTACTTTTTATAGTAAATTTTAAATATTTAAAAATATTTATTTTTATATTTTTTAAATTAAATATTAACTTTTATTTTTTTTTAATAAATTTGATAAATATACATAGCATAGACTCTTTTTTGGTGAGATGAATCTTTTTAGATTGATTTGCATGAGACACGTATGAGTTATCTATGATATTTAATTATAGTTGGCTACTTAGCGCGGGTAGCATTTTTGTTTGGCTAACAAAATTTTTTTTATATATTAAAAGTATAGAGAATTATTTTTTAAATAATTAATTAGTTAGTTTTTATTATAAAATTATTATTTTTGCTATTTAATTTTGGAGAATTTAGAGTTTAAGAATATAATTTAGGATATAAAATTTATGATTTAAAATTTAAAATAAAAAAATTAATTGATATTAACTAAAAAAATTAGTTCTCTAATTAAACTCAACAAAATTTACAGTTAAGAATTGTACTTAAGATAGTATTTGAAAGAGAAATAGAAACTGAAATAATTTTTAATATTGTATTTAGTGTAAAGTGAGAGATAGAGAATGAAATAAGAATGAAATTTTAATTTAATTTGCACAAATGATAAAATTAGAATTAATTAATTGAAATGAGGTATTTTAGGTATAAAATATTATTAAATTTTTAGTCTCTATCTCCAAAAATTTTAGTCTTATGTGTCTTCATTTTTTAGAGAATATTAAAATTTTGGAGTCAGAGACTGAAATTCTTTAGTACCAATTTTTGAATTAACAAAAGTGATACTAAATCCTTATTCCAGTACCTCAAAACAAACGATACCTAAACTTCCATAATCGAAGTATCTAAAAGAACTGAGAAAAAAAATTAATGGTTATAAAAGCAATTCGCATTATTATTACTTGTTAGGTAGACAATGATTTTTGTAAACAATACACTATAGAATTGACCCAACAAAGTAAAAAAAAAAAAACATTCCACCCCTCAAATTACCTCCTAAATCTTAACATTAAGATAATCATGTACATACTTAGTGAATTGAACATCCAGTTATTGTTAATTATGCATGAATAAATCAAATCAAAAGAAATAACCATCCAATTAAAAATAATGAACATAATCATTTGCATACCTATTAAATTGAGCATCCGACATATCAATTATTCACATTGTTTAATATTGTCATTGTTTACCGATACTTTTTCAAATTGTTATTACAAAAATGTTCCATAACAAAAAAATTTAGCCAAAATCAATAAAACAAATTATAACTATTTTTTTTGTCTTCCTAACATACATTACCGTTATTATTATTATTATTATTATTATTATTATTATTATTATTATTATTATTATTATTATTATTATTATTATTATTATTATTAACCATCAAAGTAACACGCTAGTAACAGAGACACACGCCCCCACATAAATAGAGATTACAAGTCTTTAATGGAAGCTTCTGGAACATGATTAAAAATGTCAAAGTTGTTAGGAGGTTTAGGTCTCCACTGTGTCCTTCCCCTCAAAATCTCAACACCTTCTTCAAATCGAAGCATATGATTGCACTCAATACTATTATTACTATTATTATTATTATTGTCACTACAAACTTCAGCTAGAGATTGTAACTTACTGTCTCTGTTACACTCCCTCTTGAATTTCAAACTCATGGCAGATAACTCATAATTCATCAAGATTGATTGTGGAATACTCTGCATATTTCAAATTGAAAGCAAAGACCATGTTGTATCAAACTAAATAATAAAGCCAAATCAGAACAAAATGCATATCCTAAAAGTACGAATAAATATAGAAAATTAATTTTTAATTAGTTAAAATTAATTATTTTTCTGTAAAACTATTTTTTAACTTAAATTTTTTAAAATAAAATTATTTTTTAAAAAATAGTTGATACTTGATATTAATTAAAAAAGATTTAATTATTCTATTGGTCCCTATAGTTTCGTGAAATTTTCAATTAGGTCCTTATACTTTTTTTTCTTTTTAATTGAGTCTCTACACTAAATTTTTTTTCAATTAAGTCATTCTTAGTAGTAATTGGCTTAATTTTATAGGGACCCAATTAAAAAAAAATTGGTAAAAAGAAAAAAAAGTGTAGAGACCCAATTAAAAAAAAATTTGGTGCAAGGACTCAATTAAAAAAAAAGTATAGGGACCTAATTGAAAATTTCGCAAAACTATAGGGATCAATAGAGTAATTAAACCATTAAAAAATTAGTTCTTTACTTGAATTCTAGAAATATATATTAGAAAAAAAAATTAATTACCTCTAAAATCCAACTAACATACTTCGCATTATTGACATGAAAATTTATATCTAGATCACTCCATCTTGGCTGAAAATTAACATGCACACATTACATGATATAAATGTAAGAAATTAATCAATATTAAACAATTATTTATAAGAAAAGAAAACATGCATACCTTTAAACCAGTACAAATATAATCTGCTGTGGTGTCATCAAGTTTAGGTATTTTTTTGTCATCACCTTTTATAATAATTCTGGAATTTATAAGATAGGACTCAAATTCTCTTCTGACTTCTTCCGGTATTTTAGATAATCTTCTTGTTAATTTGTTCATCAAGACAGAAACACTGCATAGACAGTATCAGAATCCAAATCCAAATCAATTGATTATAAGTTTTCTAACAAGTTGTACCAAGGTGGTTTGCATTGAAACGTACACAAGCTAAAGAAACATGCATGAAGTCGCATAACACAGTAATTGAGAAAAATTATTTTTCTAAATAGTTCCGGTTAATTAACTAAGTTATCTAACAATTCCAAATAAGTTACCAAGTATTGATTATTTGAACAAATTAAATAATTGCATTTAGTGATTATTTCTAAATCAAACTGTTGCCTTTAATTTAATTATCTAGCCAAATGAATAACTCATTTTTAAACACTCCTTATTTAGCAAAGAGTATTGCATTTTTTATTAATGAAATAAATCTTAAGTTTTATTTATTATATTTTATATTAATGATTCAGATTTAAGGTTTAAGATTTAGAGTTTAGAATTTAAAATTTAAAATTTAGAAATTAATATTTAACATTTAGGGTGTTTAATTAATTTGGTAATTTTTCTTTTTTTATACTAATTGCAAGTTAATTTTCAAGTAAGATTTGAGTAGCGTCCAAAAATGATAAAGTATGAGAGTTTATACAACAATTTTTTTTAAACATCTCTACTATTCTTGAAAAAAAGAATAGATACTCTTAAAGTGTAAAAAAGAAATATAATAATTTTTTTTTGAAATTTCGACATAAAGTTTTTATCGGATTTTAGTCTTTTACATTAAATATTGGTGTAAATTACTATTTATAAAACAATTTTCGTATAATACTATTCACTCATACATGTATAATCTTATTTATCTTTATATATACACTTATGCCATAATGTCAATCTATACGACACTATTTATAAATATAATTTTTCATCAATTTTTTTTTCTGTCAAAGTTGATTTTCGACAAGAAATAAAAGAAATAATGTCATATTTCCTTATTTTTTCTACCAACAAGAAGATCAATTTTTTTTTAGGTTTGACGTTGATTGTTGGAAAGTGAGAAAGAAAATGTTTTAAAAGCAATTGATTTATATACCTTGAGGCTCTATTCAACATTTGATTTGTTTTGAAATCTCGCACAATCCAATTGAAGCGCACAGCATTCATTCCTGCAGTAGATAACCAAGTCTGCACTTCCACTACATCATCCCTATAATACAAATATATATTCTGCCCTTTATATTCATGAAACATAAGGAAGATTGCAAGAATTTGTTTTTCGGATAATACGTCAAAAACAAATTAAAAGAAATTAAATGAGAAAATATGACAACAACAAAATTAAATTCCATAAGGCTTAATATACAGGGAGAGAATATATAGTACAAGACTTTTATAATTACTTAAGAAAGCAATATATTATTATTATTATTTAATTTGTCCAAAAATATCAAGTGAACAAGTCATTTTTATATTTACGTTTAACCAAGTCTTTTTTTTTTTTGAATAATGTGACAAATAAATTCTTGAAGATTTATATTTTAGATAGATTATTTTTTTTAAAAAAAGTACCAATAAAATCATCTAAGATAACAGATGTGGATACACTATCTTCAAATTAACTCTTATGATTAGGGTAAAATGTCTGAATTTGAACTAATTTGTCTACGCTTAAAAAACTTTATTGATACTTTTTTTTCTTTAATGACTAATATGTCTAAAATGTAAATTCTAAGGGATTTATTTATCACTTTATTTACTCATTTTTTTTTTCATGCATCTCCTCTTTAATTTGTTTTTCAATTGTTTTTTTATTGTGCCAATAAACTATTAAACCAACTATAGTTAAACTTAGTTATCAAAATAACTTAATCATATAGTATCATCTTAATTTGTCAACATAGCTAAAAAATAAAATTAGTAAATAGATTTATTGTTCACATAGTAATATGATTACAGGATCCGCTAGGGAGATAATGAACTATTTGTACAATGGTTATTGAGTTATACTATTTAGAATAAGAGTACAAGGGATAATAAACATCTTCTCAAAAAATTAGTTTAATTTTTGGGTTCACCAAGGATCGAACTCTTGACCTTTTAGATCTAACGCTTTAATACCATGTCATAATACCACTCATCCCAAAAACTTCAGCTGATGGGAAAAATATAACACTAATAATTATATCTCTAATACTCCATAAACCTCCATTATACACATTGTATAAATATTTCATTGGCTCCTCATACTTTCCCTTTTTGTATATATGGCATAAACTAATTGGAGAGAGTAAATCCTTTTATTTTATTCTTAGAGCATCTAATAATAAATGACACAAAAATTTGTTATGAATAAATAGAGTATAGGGGTATTAGTGTAAAATAGTGAGTTAGTTAGTTTGTTGCACTGTGTAATAGAATTGGTTGTTCTGATATTTTGTTAGCATAGTGCTGCACTCTTGTAAATCAACTCTAATATACTTTCAATTCAATATACTTTATTGTTTTTGGAATCATTCTCAGTCTTCTCTTAATCCCTTCATGAATGTATAGGAATTTTGTTTCATAGTCAAATATCAATCGATCTCCTATAAACCACTCAACCAAATCCAGTGAAATATATATGTTATAGAATCATCATTATTCATTGCAAATTAAAGATCAATATGATTAAAATTATAAATATATAGGAAGACTTACCATTTAGGATAACGATAAGTCGAAACCTGCATTTCACTATACACCCATACTAAGTTCCTTTTGATCATTTCTTTCGTAGAACCAGCTACATCATCGTGGACCCCAAGTGTCTTACAGTGATAAGTTATAGAGTGCTATGAAACAAATAATAGAGCGAAATGAGATAACAATATTATTCTATGTTACGGTATACATGTCGTAAATGATAAAAGGTTAGTTAAGTTAGTTATATTTAAGGAAGTTATAAGTTTGTTAGTAGATTCTGTTCTATCTCTTAGCTAAATATATAGCATATGCATCTTCTAAATTTTGGATTTTCATTCTAAAGAATAAAGTGTGATCTCTCACGCTTAAATATTTTTTTCTTATGTTTTCTCTTTTTCCTACCTATGAAATAAATGGTGAGAGATCACACTTTACTCTTTAAAGTAAAATTCAAAATTTAAAGGATCTAAATCTAAATAATATATATATAGAAGAGCAGAGGAAGGTGTATGTACTGAATCAATAATCCAATACACACATTGAATCACATTGCTCTCTCAATTGTTCTCTCTCTTTTTTTCTCTTTTTCTCTTCTTCTACCTTGTTTCTAGCATACCTATTATCGTACAATAAATAAAAAATTTAAGATGAATTTGAATTTTAAGTATTGCACAGTAATAATATCTTCAAGTTCTTTGTACGAATTATTGCTTTGTGGGATCATTTTAATGGACATCATCATATTTCTCAGTCATACTTTGTGTATTTTCATGTTGTTACCTAAATCTTGAAACATGATTAATTCACATTTTATTTTGTCAAAATTTCAAGTTAATTAACATATATATATATATATATATATATATATATATATATAAACAGTCTAGCATTGAGATAATGTCTGTTAACTTTATTAACCATGTCTTAATTTGTTTTCAGAGCTCATGTGTATGATTAAGAATGATGATGTTTAAGGACAAACCTGAAAATAGTTCATCAAAGTCTCAATAGATGCTATTCCATTAGCATCAACTTCATATGCTCTGATAGCAAAGTTTTGACGAATAGAAGATGTGCTAAGAACTCTGGAAAACTTATCATCGCTATTATAATTTTGGGAATTCGCCTTAATTTGTAAGCCACCACAACAAGCACGCTTCATTCCAAACCCTTGTCCTAGGTTAGGGCCACATTTGATGCCTTTCTTTGTACCATAGTTTTGTGATGGTAACATAACATTGTGAAGTGAACACGCTGAAGCAGCAGTAATCAGTGGTACCATAATGATTTCTACAAACATATGTACGTATTAAAGCATGTAAAACAAAAGAATAGTTAAGAAAAAGAGTGCTATAGGCAGCAAGTTTTGTGATTTATAGTCATCAATTAGCCATCATTAATATTTTTAATGGTGTAGAATTATTCACTTTTTTTTGTTGGTTAAATGCTGCCTGACTTCGTAAATTTTCTCATAAAAAGAAAGTTAAGATGGATAATTTTTCAAAGAGAAAATATTGGAGACCAATTTTTAGTTCACTAACATTAAATAATTTTTAGTTCTTAATTATAAAAAATTCTACTTTTTAGAAAAAATTAGAGTTTATAATTTAGTATTTAGGATTAAAAGTTTATAATTTAGAGATTAAAATTTAAAATATAAATAAAATAATTATAAAAATTCTATTTTTTAAAAAATTCAATTAATAATGAATTCATGATCTGTTGAACAGAGACTGGGTGTTTCATTTTAACTTAATTGTGAAGGAAGCCAATTCCATTGCAGACCTTTTAGCTAGACAGAACGTAGAGATGCTGAGTACTTAGAATCGCTGCAACCTTAGAATTCTCTTCTTGAAGCTATTAGTAGTGAAGCAGAAACCTGTTGAGGCTTGAGTTTTTTTTTTTTTCTCCTTTTTGTTTATTTTACTGTTTATTTGGATACCAAAAAAATGCTATATATAAGAGAAAAATCATTGTTATATATGTTTAGGTAAGTACCGTGTATCTTATTAGGTAATGGTTGGCACCACGGATGTGAAGTATAATGGAAAGGGTGGTTCAGAAACAACGTAAAACAGATTATTTAATGCTATCGTTCGACTACGGTCAATAAGTCTATAAGTCGTTTGGTTGTAGAATTGATGGGTAGGTTTAGATCTATAAATTAAGTCGATCGATAATTCTCTGGAATCTAGATGTCGACTAATATCAATGCTTCGAATCTTTAAATAA
Organism: Arachis hypogaea; assembly: GCF_003086295.3. NCBI lineage: Eukaryota > Viridiplantae > Streptophyta > Magnoliopsida > Fabales > Fabaceae > Arachis > Arachis hypogaea. The sequence continues at coordinate 108,023,934 of NC_092036.1, forward strand.
TTTGGAGTCAAACCATGTATGGGTTACTAGGGATCCCACTAGTTTAAGTGCTATGTGGGCTAATGCCTCCATTTTTTTTTAACAAGATGGACTTAATGAGGTGTCAAGCCTTCGGAGTGTGCACTATAAAAAAATTCACTTAGTACCGTACGAATAAAATTTGCTAGTAAATTTATTACAGTCAAAGTTTGCATCGAAAACAATCCAATAATAAATATATCGCTAGTAATTATTTATTGTCAAATTTATTCTTCCAATAATAATTTGGGGTGAAATTAACGGCAGATTTTAATATAAAGATGACAAAAATTTCTTGATAATTAGTAATTACCATCCAATAATTTCCGAACTTTGGCGCTAAGTGATATGATTTCGCGCTACGTTACCGTTGAATAGTTTTCTTTTTTTTTTTTCTAAATTTAATAGACTCCGATATCAATTTTCAATAATTAATAGTCAAATTTCAATTAATAAAAATCAAGTAGTAATTTATCTAAAAACAATGATTTATGGACTATGTTACGTGTATACTAGAATCAGCCATCCATATAAAATATATGCCAGAATATAAATATATGTTGAAAATAAATTAAATCACATATATATTTATACACAGTTGGTGGTTAACTTTAGTGACTGATTTTGGTGTACAAATAGTATTTTTGATGATTTATATATATTGCAAAATATCAAGTATGCAGAATAAAAACACAGAAGAATAAAATGCTGTCAAATAAATCAAAACAAAACCCTAATGACTACTGGTCCTGATAGTAGTCATCGTCATCGTCTCCCTGGTCCTGCTAAGGTGGCAGTCTAGGTGGTGGTGTCGGTGCCTGTCCTAGGTCCTGTGGAGAGGAAGAGGAGCCCCCTCCAGCAACACCGCTGCATGTGCTCATAGTGTGTCGCCATTTATCCTTGCATCTGTTGAATATGCTTTAGCTCCGGCCTGAGCTTTTCTTTTAGGAATTCTGTCTTTGCATCGCGAGCATCCATCACTTCTATCCGTGCAAGAATTTCGTTATACCTCTCTTTAGACTGATACAACTGTTGAGCCTGGTTATGAAAGCTCTGGGTGAGGACAAGAACCTGCTCCCGCAAATCAACAACCTCAGAATTGGCAGGACTGGTGGCTGAGACGGACAAAGCCCTCAAGGTGGAGGTGCGGAGGTTGTCGGTGAAAAATAACCCCAACCGGTAGACACGATTCATGTATGACTCAGTTGCGGTCTCGTACCACATTGTATCAGGATCAAGTACAGAAACAGCGGAGTTGTTGCCATCCTCCCACTCTATTGAGATTGTTGGGTCGTGGCCTCCGACCTTTGTGTGTAAGATTCTTACGTATCACGTTATATACAAAAGTGATTATAACGACAATTAATTGAAACACATCGTTATATGTTCTGATTCAAAACATGACGTTTTCTCACGTAATAATCCTGAGACTGATGACTAGCAAATTTCTCCTTATCCTCTTTCAAGATGTGAGTATACTTGAAGGTTTTCGCCATCATTGTCTTGCAATCCAACAACCTAGACTGCACATATTGAAGAGATATATTAAATCAATTGATAATTACATTATATGTCAAAGAAAAAACTAATTTAACATACTAAAACAAGTTACATACCATCCTAATATTTATCTTTATAAAAGTCGCTGACCCGCCAATATATTTGAATGACTTGGCAAATTTTCTGTTGGCCATATTTGTGGCTCGGTGATGACCTAAACCCCTCATTAGTCTCCCAATAGAAATAGAAGACCTTCTTAATGTTCGGACGGAGCCACTAAGTAAGGTGGTTGCACCTCTTACGTACGTTCTTAAGCATCTGTTGAAGTTACCTCCAATGGTCGAATATCTTCTTAATCATGTCATCATGAGTTTTCTCTCATATAAATTTTTCCTGCACAAGAAAACATTTAGCACCAGTTAATCAAAATTAAATACATAATTAAACAAAATAAAGATATAAACTAACTAAAGTTTGATTATGTAGAGTTTTTACCACCCAACAGGGATCTTTTTGTAGCTCAGCCATGGATTGTCGTACATCAGCTTAATGACGTTGTTATACTCTTGTCTCTTGTGTACATGCATTGTTATTTGGTGCAAACCTATTATTGAAAAACTTAAGATTAATAAATACAAATGTTATTTAAGAACTTCAAAATAAATTTCATTTAAAACCAATTAAAATAGTACTCGTGCTATCAAACCATCAGGCCAAATCGTCATCCGTACGACCAGTGGCGATGCTGGGGCATCTAGCTAGGATCCCTGAGAGGATTTCAACACTGCGGTGTCTCTCATTGAAGGTGGCATCATTAAAGTAGTGGTCTGCTGAATGGGTGGAGGAGGTGGAAGAGTCCATTCTCGTGAAGTAGTAGGACAACTGCCTAGAGGAGGGATGGCGTGGCAGGACCCACGTAGTTAGGATTAGGGACCATGATAAAAGGTTGATCCTGTAACGACTTAGAGGAAGCCGAGGTAAAAGGTGAGGACTAAGAAGTCCCATAGGAGCCAGTAGTTGCCCTACCTCTACCCTAACCACGAGGCTGTCTCGTGACATCCCTACTTGTCGTCATGCCTACCTGAAACAATGTAATTATATCATAAGCTAATTAAAGTTTAATAAAGAAATATATAAGATAGAACTAAGTCTAGCGTGCATTGTAATTATATAGTCTTACTAATTAAATTTAAACATATAACAAGCTAGTTAAACTATATTTATGTTAACCTTATTCGGATTCATCATCTTTTTTCTCTGGTTCATCCTCCTCTTCCTCTGGTTCTTCTTCTTTCTCTTATTCTTCTTCTTCTTGAATATCGTTGTCATCTACTCGTAGTGTCTCGTTATCTATCATAAAGTCAATGATGTCATCATCCATAATATTCGACCTAAGGGTGATCAAATCACCAGTATCAACCACAATCTTCGAGAGAGTTGGGTCATCAATTTGAAAAGGTTCTTGACCTTCCATTCCTTCAGACTTGATGCGACCTCTTGACTTAATCTTAACTACAACCACCCAAAGGGTGATTCACTTATCAAAAGACTCTTGGGCATAATTTGACTTATACTTAATACTCATCATTCTAACACATGAAGACAATTTCGAGTGAACGCACCCCTCAAGTAAAGGTTTCGTGGCAGATTCTAACAGATGATGAAATCACTTTACCTCCAGATTAGGCTCTTATTCAGCATCTTTCATATCATTAACACCAATTGTATTAAAAATCAATATTTTTTGTTATTATTTAGATCGACTTTAATCCATTTATATCTCATTTAAATTTTAAATTAATAACTTCACTACTATTAACGTTTATTTGTATTGAATTTATTAAATTAGATTAATAACTTCCTCACTACAATTAACTTTCTCATTATTCGTAGGTAGTTTTAAATCACTAATTTTATAGTCATACTACACATCCATGTAATTATATATCCAAGTTCATCCAAGTTGGCCCAATACCAAAATAAATCCAATACCATTAAATGAAACGTAAAATACATGCGCCCAACACACACGAAACTACTCTTGCCTAACGCTTCTTCTCTCCTTCTTCTTCTTCGCTTCTCCCCGCGCTTCTTCTCACGCTCGTTTACGCACGGAGCATCTTCTTCTTCTTCGCCTTTTTTTTCGCGTTCCTCCTCCTCCTCATTCTCCTCCTTCTTTTTCGCGTTCCTTCTTTTTCACATGTTTTCTCCTTATCGTCATTCTTTTGTTGTTGTTGCTGTTGTATTTTTTGTCTTTTCCTCCTTCTTTTGGTGAAGAAGCAGTAGAAGGTGAGGAGAAAAAGTTTTGAATTGTGTAGAACATAAATGAACCAAAATATTATTATAGTAAAACAATTGTATAGTACTAAATGAATGGAACATTATCCATTATATAAATTCAAATTCGAACATCTTTTTGCATAATGAACCGAACACGTACTCATGGTGAAACAATTGTATAGTACTGAGTGAACGCAACATAATCCATTATATAAAATCAAATTCAAACAGCTTTCTGCATAATGAACCGAACACAGTACTCATTGTGAAACAATTGTATAGTACTGAGTGAACGAAACATAATCCATTATATAAAATCAAATTCAAACAACTTTCTGCATAATGAACCGAACACGTACTCATGGTGAAACAATTGTACAGTACTGAGTAAACGAAACATAATACATTATATAAAATCAAATTCAAATAGCTTTCTGCATAATGAACCGAACACAGTACTCATGGTGAAACAATTGTATAGTACTGAGTGAACGAAACATAATCTATTATATAAAATCAAATCCAAACAGCTTTCTGCATAATGAATCGAACACAGTACTCATGGTGAAACAATTGTATAGTACTGAGTGAACGAAACATAATCTATTATATAAAATCAAATTCAAACAGCCCTGCCTACAATTTACAGATTATCAATTCAATTTAATTCAATACACCTCCGTCCATTCAATTCAAATTCAGTTCAATTCAAATTAGTAATTGCATTCCATTCAATTCGATTCAAAATTGAATAATCCAAACTTCGTCAGTTTGATTCTTTAAGAAGAATAATCCAAATTGCTCTCATTCAATTAATTTGAAGTTGAGTTATTCATTGTTTCGATTAAAAAGTGCAGATCGAAGAAGAAGACGTGAGCAAAAAAAAAGTTTATGTTGCAGCAGAAAGTTTACGTTGTGCAAAACTTTAGATTGCAGCACGTTATATGTAGTGCATGTATGACAAACGAGTGAGTGAAAAAGAAAGCACGTCTGGCTAATATTTTTTACATGAATGTAGAGTATTATTGCTGTTAATTTCTTTCCGTTGTTTTGCAGTTGATTTGTAATTAATTTTTTAAAAATCTGCCATTAATTTTGCCGTTAATTTGCAGTTGATTTATTTTTCAAATTTTAAACATATATAACTAATTTTTCTTTTGTTATGTAATATATAATTAATAATATATGTTTAGTTATATATGTTAAGTCATATATTATTCTTGATTTACAATAATTTAAACATTTATTTAGGAATAAATAGTAAAAAGTAAAAACGTAACTTTAGTTTCTTTTATTATATATTATATATATATAAAATATATTTTGATAAATAAAATATTTAAAATATTTATTTAAAAATCCAGTTTTCTTTTGTCTCTCATTTTTGTTTATTTTATTGTCTATTTGGATATCCAAAAAAAATGCTGTATGATATATATATATATATATATATATATATATATATATATATATATATATGAGAAATGTTATTTTAATAACTACAAATAAATTTACAAATAATAACTGGGGAACGAATTACTCAAATCAGCATCCTTATTAGTTATTGAATAGTATTAACAAAATTCTAAAATAACTTAGATATTTTACCTTTTACTATAAGTTTTTAAGCTATGTTTAATTGTTGAAATAGTACTTGTATTATATTATATAAGAGAACAATCATCGAAAGCTATTATATATATGTTTAGGTAAGTGCCGTGTAATTCAGGTCATGGTTGGCACTTGGCACCATGGATGTGAAGTTTAATGGAAAAGGAAGTTCGGAAACAACGTAAAACAGATTATTTAATGCTATGTCTAATTCTTATGAGGATGTGTTTGGAATCAGAAATTATTTTTGTGTAAAGTGACAAGGTATATCTAAAATGAGTATAATATATAATGATGTGTTTATTGGATGTATTATATTTGTATAGATTATTAGATTTTATTAAATAAAAATTAAAAATTAATATAAAAAATTATTAATAGACTTTAATAAATACAAAATATTTTAGTATATAAATAAATATTTTAAATGACAATACTTTAATATAATACTTTAATAATAATAAAATTTTTTATTCTTAAATAACTAAATATAAAACATATAAATATAAAATATATGAATATTTTTTATTCATTAAAATTATTATGTAAGAAATTTTTATAATATTAAAAAAATATTTTAAATTATAACATAAAAATATAAAATAATTAAAATTTTATCTTTTATTATTTGATAAATAATTAGATTATTATATTTAAAATTTATTTATTAACTATTTTTGTTAAAAATTATTATATAATATAATTTTTATCAAAATATTTTAAAATATAATTTATTTAAAATATTATATATAATACATGGAGATATTAAATTTTTTATTTTTTTATTTTTTTAAAAAATAGAATAAATAATATAATTCTAAATACATGCCTATCACATGATATATTTACTTATATTAATTTTCAAATGAACAAAATTAGTTTAGATTTGAACAAGTAATAAAAAAGAGTCAATCATCAACAAAAACACATCGAATTTATTTTTGGATTCAAATGAACCTCAAATAAACTAATAAATAAGTCAAAATTATTTAATGATAGCACCATAGAAAATCAGAACTAATAAAAATTTTAGCAAAATATTAGTGTTATTAGTGATGACAATAACAAAAGAAAAAATAACAAAAAAGGAAAAGAAAAAGAAGAAGAAGAAGACGCAGTATATGAAAAGAATTTATGTGTGCGAATTTAAAAGAAGAAGTAATGGCAACCAAACGTACACGTAAATTTAAAATACTTGGATGGACTTAATTAGAATTATGACTAAAATTTTATTATTTTTTAATTCTCCAAAGTTAGCACAAAATACACATTAACGCATTTCTAAACATAAATATTTTTTCATATGGTCCAACTGAGGCCCATAGGTAAAAAAATGAAAACTTATAAAAAAAAGTTGTCTAGTTCTTTAAATAACTATGTCTGTGTACAAAAAGAAAACTATTTGTATACCACACAAGCATTAATTCCACATTTGCATAAGCCCCAATCTGTTAGCTTTTTTCTTGTATAAATTAGCCAACAAAAATATTTTATATATGCACGAACAAAAATCTATTTACCTGGCCAAGTGAAAGGCCCGCCTTACAACAATAAAAATGTATACGGAGGGTGTGGGTGTGTTGTATATTTAGAATTGGGGTTATCAAATCTATTGGGGTATCTAGTATTGAGAGTTGTCCAATCTATCGACAAAAAAAAGGCAACAATGCAATTACAAAAGAGGCCCGCTATATTTTGTTAGTTATTTCAAAAAAATAACCATCTGAAATCCTCCAATACTTTCTTCTTTTTCAACCGGTGGTCACCCCACCTTCATCAATAATCATCTCATTTCACCGTCGCTACTTGGTTTGTCAGCCACTCACCCTTAATAAAAATAACCATCCACTTAAGGATAAAAATAATTATCCGCATACCTAATGAATTGAACATCTAACAATTTTAATTATATATAACTAAACTCAATCCAATCAAAATAATCATCTACATAAAAATAAAATAACCATCCGCATACCTACTAAAATTACCATCCTAAATTGACCATTAAAATAGAAGAAGATGAATAAACAGAAGAAACTATTATTGTGGTGAAACATAATTTTGAAGGACTAGTCATGACAAAAGCGGCACTGTTGTGAAGCATAGGGCTCAAATCATGAAAGAAGCTAACCATGCTTGGATCCAAAGAAGAAGAGCATGGTGGTATCATCAGTGAGAAGAGACTTGAAGGAATGGGAAAAAGTGAAGGCGCATATGAGGAAGTGAGGACGGTATCTCCAATAGTGACTGGTGACCATGGTGTTAGTGTACCGGCGAGACTTTATGAGAAAGGCATAGAATGCTGACAAACGGTATTGAGAGAGAGAAGTGAGAGAGGGAGGTAATTTATTTGTTTCCAAAATCGACAGTAATTCTAATTCTAATATATGATTTAAATTTCAAATTGAAAACTATTCAAAATTAATTAGTTACTTATAATTTAAAATTAATTAATTGTTTATCAAATATTTTAAATTTATGTATTGTACAATACTTCTATTATTGTCTCCTCATACTTTTCCATTACAAAAATACATGTTGTATCTGATTCCAGGTTACAAAGTAAACCTCGTTCAGTGAACTTATCAGTCTTTAGAATACAGTGACGGACCTAAAAAATTTTAATAATAAAATAAAAATATATTAAAATAAATTTTATTAAATAGTAATATTTATATTATGTAATAAAAAATTAAAAATATAAAATTAAAAAAATTAGTGCACAATTTAAAAAAAAACTTTTTATTATAAATAATTTCTAAAAGATATTTCTTTTGCTATATTCTAAAATTTAAACTCAAAATCTTGGTTAAATTATAAACAACTTATTATTTCATGTTCTCAATTAACTCCATTTTTATTATTTTTACATATTTAATAAATAAAAAAATTAATCAATAGGCATGTTAAATTTATTAATATACTAGTATTTAAATTTTGAAGTTTGAATTATATTTAAGTACCAAAAGATTTAACTATATGAATTATCCCCCACTCAATTAAAAAGTTTACTTATTCATTATAATATTTATAAAAAAATATTTTTTTAAACAAAAATAACGATACAAATAAAACTGTTTTAAAGTTAAAATATATAATATTAATTAATAGATAGATAAATAAATAATGTTCTTTCTTATATCAAATAATTTTTTAAGACGAAGAAAGACATTGATAATTTTATGTGTATTTAAAAAATTAAATTTTTACTTTGGTAATTAATTAATTATTTAATTTTAAAAAATACCTTATCACTAGTTATTAATTTTTTTTATTGAGTTGATTCATTTATTTCTAATTTTAATACTAAATCAAATTTTACAAGATAAATACTGTTACATGTTAAGTTTAACTAAATAAAATATTTTTTAAAGATAAATTTTAAAAAAATCATCTATAATTTATTAGAGGGCAAAAACAACATCATAATAAAAATAAATATATATAGATATATATAATTTTTAGTTTTCCTGCTGCAGCACTTGCCTTCAACTTTCTTGTTGCAGTTGGCATATCTTCATCGACAAAAAGTTTGTTTATTTGTTTTACTTTACTCTCTTATCATAGAAATTATAACTTATTCTTTTATATGTTAATTAATCTTTTATTTTATTTTGATTCTATCTAAGTGCTATGAACTGTGCAGTTCAAGTTCTCAATACTTCTCTCACTGATTCACTATGTAGTGAGTTGGTTTTTAATGGCGGTGTCGAATGCACTAAGTTTGCTCCCTGCATCTCCTTCCTCAAAATCCATTCACATGTCTTTTTTTGTTTATACTTGGCTTTGTTATGTCTCTATCTGGCCTTGCTAATGTCAGCTTGAAGTAGAATAGGTAAACCAACTATGTATCATTTGTTCTATTTTTTATTTATTTATTTGTTTGTTCTTTATGTTTTGTTTAAGTTACTCTTAATTATTTTTTGTCCCTGCTATCTTTCTTTGTGTTCAGCATTAGTTTTTATCAGATGGCAAAAATTGCAGTAATATCTTCAATAATTGTGGCAGAATGTGCATTATACAGGAACAATATTTTTTGTCCTAAGGTAACTGCATTGCCACTCACATTGGTTCTACCTCTGCATTTGACATAAATAGGAGAGTATTTTGTGATTTTCTTCAAGATATTTAACCCATATTAATATATGGTCCAATAGTTATGCTTCTTATTTATAAAACTTTAACAGTATGTGGATATTATAACGAAGACTTTATAATCGTCTTTATGTAAAAATATTTTTTTTTTTACCTTTAGACGATGGATTGTATGGTCAAATTTGATATTTATAAAAAGTGTTGTTTTTGTTTAAAATTTGGCTAAATAAATAAGTCACACTTTTAAACAAAACATCTTTATAAAAAGATATTTTTGCCATTTTCATTTGAGTAGTTGGCTTAAAAGTATAGTAGTTGAGTAAGTTAACTACTTTTAGTTGTCAGTTGTCCAATAAGGAATCAGAGCTGGTTTCTTGATGACCGATGGTGCTTTATGGCTCCGTTTGGTAACAAAGACACAAAAGAGTTGACGCAGACACAAAGACATAACAATACATAGACATAAACATACACAATTTTTTTAAGGTGGGTACTCCCATGAAGATATTATAATTGTCTTCATGTGATGATTTTTCTTTTTGACCCTTAGATGATGGAGTGTAGGGTTAGATTTTGATATGTTATAAAAGTGTTGTTTTTATTTGAAGTGTGGCCAAATCAATAAATCACACTTTTATACAAAGCATCTTCATAAAAAGATGTTTTTTGCATCTTCATTTGAGTAGCTCCCTTTTTTTAATTGTGTTTGGTAATAATATACACAACAATACGCTAAATTTCTATTCATATCAAATACCAAATTTATCCTTATCAAAAACACCACTACCACCACCATCCTCAACATCTACAACCACCATCATCATCAATACGACTATCATCATCTATAATTAATAAAAAATTTTGAAATAAATTTCTTAACAATAACTATTGTCTATCTCAAAAAAATTGACAGAGAGGAGCAACTAGTAATCACAGTAACAATCAACCAAAATTAAAAAAATCAAGAGAATGAGAGATGGGGTGACCGCAATAGAATGGGAGAAGAAGGCAATGACGGTTGCAAGTTGTTGGAAGGCGATGGCAGTTGTGAAACGGAGGAAGACGAGTAGCAAGAGCGTTTCTGTGTTGCAAGGTGTGAGGTGCTGGGCCACGAGGGGTGGATGACAATGGCGTTGAGGTGCTGGGTCACGAGGGTGGACGATGACGGCTCTGCGACGGCGCGGTGACTTGCTACTCGTGAGGGATGTTGCGACTGTTTAGTGGTGGGTGACAGATCTTAAAGAGTGGCTAAGAATGGCGGCAGAGGGAGGAGTGATTGAGGGAAGATAATAGAGGCAGAAGAAGATGGAGGAGGGAAGAGGGAAGACGGAAGAGAAGAGAAGAAGAAACGTGATTAGGGTTTAGGGTTAAAATTGGAATTTAAAAAAAAAAATTAGTGTCTTGTGTTTATGTCTTAGTGTCCCAACTTATAAGTAGTACACAAATTTTGTGTATTCATATCCATCTATGTCATTCTATGTCTATTAAATTTTTGTGTCTTACTAAACTAAACGGAAGACGTGTACCTATATGTTAGGACTCTTGGTGGGATTACATGTCTATATTGTGGGCTCTTAGATGAATCAATGTGGTGATTGATTATAATGTAGGTTATCCCTTTTTATATTGCACAACGAGAATTATGTTTGTTGTTGCCTTTATTTTTTGTTTGAAAAATTTTTGAGATTTGTGGTTAGTATTATGTAATGTAAGTAGAAGTATATTATGCTGATATAACTATCTCTTTATTTGGCTTGAAATTGTATGTCTTATGTTGCATATTTGTTTTAAAACTTTAGTATACCATGATATATAATGTTTAACTATAGAGATAAATATAAACTAAATTCATTCTATGGTAAAGTGGATATACTATGAGGCATAAATTCAAGTGGAAACACTAAGTCAAAGTTACTATATCACTTATTATTGATAGATGTGTACTTTATTTAGTTTTAGTTTTTTTCAACTTGGTTGGATCTTGACCAAGAGAATTTCTAGGCTACACTGTTACTTTTTTGAGTAACTATTTAATCAGAAGGAAGAAAAGGTGATCTCTTCAAACATTTAGAGTTTGTCTTGTTGTAAGTTTGACTAAAATAAAAATTTACTATGATTTTTATCCTTAAAACCAAATTTAAAGAAAGCCAATGATACTTTGATTGGATGGCAATCCACAAGTGACCAAACACTTTGACATAAAATCTTGAGTTCGAGCATGGAGCTAACATCTATTAGGTCTTTCTAAACTAGATCTCAGGGGCTTGAAAAACTAACCAAGGCATGCATGTGAGAAAAAAAAAAAAAAAAGTAAAAAGCAATCCCACCCTAAAAATTCTACTTTATTCTTTCTTACAACATTTCTTTTTTCTCTATGCCCATATTGCCATGACTGACATTCCTCCTGCTCCCAGCATAACAAAAAGATATGCACACATTTGAAGTTTCACTTTACTTTGAAGTTTTGAGCCCATAAAATCAGTGGCCAATAACTCTACCAATGCCATGTAATTGAGAAGCCCTGCAGACACAGCATTCAAAACACCTTCAACTATGAGTGAGGTTGGACTTGTTTCACTATACACCTTCGACAAAGCTATCCCCAATGCAATTCCAAATGGAGTTGTCACCGAAAAGAAGAAGGCCATAGTGCCCTTTATCATCATCCCATATTCTGCCTGTTACCAAAAAAGATGTTGGAAAAGAAATATATATTCGTTAAATGGGTATCTATTTATATATTAAATCATTCTTAGTTACATTTTTTTTTTCACATAAAGTTGAATATCACTAGTGAGCAAATCATAATTTTGATCCCAAATAATTTAATATTTGACAAAATAATCTTCAAAAGAAAGAAACAAAATTGAACTTGGAAAAATTGTCTCAATTTAAAAAAATATAGTAGTTTTTTATAATGGGCAAACAACTTACATTTTTTTTTGTTATAACATGTAGAAATTGTTTAGAAGGTACGTACAGAAAACTTACCTAACATTCAATATTTAGAGTATTTTTTTTAGTATTTATGTTTTTACCAAAAAGATTTCATTCGACTTCTAAAGTTGTTTTTGAGTATGCTTTTTTATTCTTAGTGTATTTTGCAAATTAAGATTATTTTTGGAGGATCAAAATGTTATTTCATTCGTTTAAAAGTCATTTTGTTAAAAAATAAAATTTTCAGAATCCAAAATGGAAAGTTCACTCTACACTTTTAAGATTTTTTCCTTTATTATTCTTTATTCTTTGGATACCATATAACCGACAACAGTATTACCCGACTGTTAAATTACTAGGATTAAACCATTCGAATATAAACATCAATATATTTTATCACTTTCAGAATACTAATTAAGTTATTTTTAGTGTTTTATATTTAATTTTAGAGAACTGTGAAAAATAAAATATGTAATTTGTTTTCATTATTCTCAATTTTTCACTTTTAAAATTGTAAAACTAGAAAATACAATAAATGAAAATAGAGAGACAAAAAAAAAAGATATCATTTTTACAAAATAAACAAACATTGGTGACAATATTTAATATCTTTTTTTTAATTATGCATTTACACAAAGACATGATTGAACTAAGTTATTAAGAAAAGAAATATTGGTAAATATTAAAATTAATGGAATACGTGAAAAAATATTAATATAATTTTGTTAATTTAGATTCAATTTTTTGTAACCTTAAAATTCTTTAATTATTTTCTTAGTTCATGTATATATTTAAAAATAGAAAATTATTGTTGTTAGGAGAATGACTAGGAACTAACTTTTCTAACTATTTCATTAGTTCATTATTAGTAGTTAAGAAAATTTGATTTTAATAAAATTAACTAGTATTAATTTTTAGTGTGGTTAATTTTTTTAACATAAAAAATATAATAAAGATACATATCGGCAATCAACAAATTAAACCTGAAGTATGCAGCCTCCTAAGCCCATTCCCTCAAAGAATTGATGAAAGCAAAGTGCTGCAATGAGAGGCCTAATTGTGCATGGATTATCCGAAGCTCCCATTGACAAACCAATCACCACCGAGTGCACCACAATCCCTAGCTCCAACACCTGCATACGTGTTATATACACACTACTACATCTCACAATTCATACACCAAACAATAAATAATAAACATAATCCACAAGCTCAAAATTCATCACCAACAACAATAATAAAACGAAGATTAGTTGTGCTACATGCATATAACAAAAACACGATAAAATAACAAAATATGATATTGTTTTATTATTGTTATCACGTTTATAATTTTTTCGAAAACTTATTTATCATTCATATTTGTCGGAGTTCTTTTTTGTTAATGGTATAAGCTTTCTACTACTATTTTGGTAGTTTACCAACTAAGATAACTAACCTGAGCAATAACACGATAGCGAAGCAACTGTTCCCCACTCACAACTTTCGTGTTTCCATTTCCGTGTTCAATCTCATCACCGTGAGTGTGACTGTGACTAAGCAATTCCAATTCTTTATTCACTTCATTGCGGCAACCACCATCAACTTCAATGTTCTTCTCGGAAAAATCACCAGTAGTAGTAGAAGAAGAAGCAAGGATTCTCTTCTTAAAGAAACAGTTGGAGAAAGAGTCCACCATGAGGGTGAAAACAGCAGAAAACATGGCGATGAATGTAGTGAATGGGAACTTGTGCCACGGTTTTTCCGGCAAGCAGTCCGACATGAGGTCACTGAATGAGTCCGGCAATACGTGCATGTAACCGGTGGCGAGGATGACACCGGAGGAAAAGGCCTTCACTAGCACAAAAAGGTCACGGTCTGGGTGAATCGCGGGCACAACGCGTGAGAGCATCGGCAGCGATACGCCGATCATGCTCATCACTAGAATTGCAAGTATTGCTATTATCTTATACTTGAGCGCCTCGCTCCGGTTGTGACATGCTCCTTGGTGGTTCGAGGCACATTCCTCGGCTGAGGCAACCGGGCAAGTTGTGATTGCAAGGAAGGAAATAACAATAATAATCTTGTAGAGGAGGTTTGAATTCATTGGTGTAGTAGCCATGATTGTAAGGGAGAGAATGAGAGTTGAGAGAAATTATGAGTTGTTATGGCTGTTTATATAGTGCTTTGGTTTGGCGAAACTTTAGATTGACCAATTTGTGAGTCTAGGTTTAAAAAGTGGGAATTACTCTAATGACTTGATGGAGAAATTGCAACGGGTTAGTGTATCTCTTGTTGTATTGAGACTTTGAGGAGTATTTTGACCAAATTTTTAGGAGTGAGGTTGATTTGTAGGCGTGTGAATAGTAAACACGTTACTTTCTTCACTCTTCTTGACAATGAGTGTGTTTAACACGTTGGAAAAGAAATAGCACGTTTAGACTTCTTAAAAACTTCAACGCAAATGTGATTTTGCTACGTCTATAAGAAATAACAACCATTTTTAGTTTCTGCGTTTTCTTAACGGACTTTTAGCCATGGATATTAAACATTTATTTATCCTTTACTAACTCTATCTTTTATCTATGTTATTGTATTATTTATAGAGTTCTTATTATTTCTATTTATATGAATTCTATTTTTATATTATTTATTATTTTTATTTTTTTGTTAATTATTGGTTTAACATTATACACTTTTATAATTATGATTTTTGTGTATTATATTTGTTATTATCTTTTTATAATATGATTTATTGATCTTATTAGATAAAATAAATTAAACAAAAAATTAACCGTAAATAATAATAATAGTAAAAAATTATAACATACTAAAAAAAATAAAAATATACTACATAAAAAACATCATAAAAACTTTTAGATTTATTTCATTCGCTTCAAAGTAAATATTTATCTTTTATTATTTTTAGTACTCTCTTTTATCATTGTAATTTTCATATACTATGTTTTAGTATAATTTTTTTATAATATATATTATAATTTCATTAACAAAGATAAAATAAATAAAAAATTAATCATAGATAATAATAAAATCATAAACATTAAATTCTAAAATAATATTAAGAATAAGAGTATAATGTAAAAAAATACTAAATTAACATTTTCACGTTAATACTTAAAAAATGTAACATTTGATTATATATATATATATATAATTTATATTTTTTATTTAAAAATATATTTTGTCTATTTTTATATGTTCTTTTTATTTTAGTAAGTAAATATTAATTTTATTATAAAATTTAATTAATAAAATTTATTTAAATATCTAAATTAAAATAATAGAATAATATAAAAAAATTATTTTAGTTGATATCTATTTTTGTAATTTTTGTATCTGGAAGTAATTTTGAATAATATAAGCTAAACAACGTTTATTTTACTATCATCTATTTTGATACAAAAATTGCCAAACATAAATCATTTAACACAAACTTTTTTTTTTATCAAAATCTAGTTTACAAAATCAATTTTATGCAAACTCCCGTCTAATCCAGTATAAAAGTTCAATTGTTTAAAAGTTCAACAATTGTTTAAAAGTTCAACAGATGGATTACTGATTTACCCAGTTAATCCGATCATAATTAAATAAAAATATAAAATTATAAAGATAAAAATAAAATAAAAAATTAAATGCATGTTTTAAAAAAATTAATGATAATCAAATATTAATTCTTAGATATAATTTATAATGCAAAAATAGATAATAAATTAGTCAGTAGTACAAAATACTTTTTCAATTTAAATGAACTGGAGAAAATAGAAGATAACACAATCAATATCAATATGTTTATATATTATGTGTTTTTACTTGTTATGTTTGGTATTCATTTCAATTCATGATTAAAAGGATAAAAAAGAAAATAAAAATTCATTAATGGTTTATTATATATTTAATTTTTATCACATATATTACTCAGAATCAAGATTGCACAGTGGCAACGGAGTGACGCTGCATCCTTGCCAACCCGTGTTCGGACCTCGTTGATAAAAATACACTCAGAACACCAAAACCCATACCTTGAACATAGATCCAGTAGTTCTTCAACTTTTGACAGAGAACTAGAGTTGCTTTCTTACTATCTTTCCGAGCAATACTTTGATCATTTTTAATCAACCCCTTTGAATACAATTTTGTAGCAAGTCCTTAGAACAATTTAACGTTACAATTTTTTTGGTTAAATTGAATAGATTTAAAGTTTGACTTAGTCTCCAGCTTCCACTCCACTAAATAGTAATAATCAATGAAGACCAAATAATAATACCTCTTTGACATGTCAACCTTTTCAGATTTCACATTTACTCTTCTCAAGAGCTTCTCAAATTTTGCTTCAACTTCAGTGGTTCTTCCTCTCTGAAAAATACCTCTAACAAAGTAAGATCAGCACTTAAATACTAGATTTATAAGATGATAAATGACTTCCGTTATCATAGTTATATCAACTAATAAATAAAATGAAATTCAAATACATGAAAAAATTCTAAAATATCTCAGAACAAGTTCCTCTGACTATTAAGATCCTTTATGGCAGAACCCTTGCCACGGGCCTCCACAAAAAGGTTTCTGTATTGATTTATAACCTTCCCTTTCAATCCTTGTGAATATATTAATTGGCCAACCTACATTGCTTCTCACTTCTTTGATCCATGGATGTTCTTATCAAACAAATAAGTAAAAAAAGAAAACAGTTATTTCTTAAAGGTGAACAAGCAAATAAAGGTGAAAGGACTTGGAAGAAGAGAGGGTGAGAAAGAGAGAGAGAGTCAGCACTCAGCAGCTATATAGAAGCTATTAGCTATATAGCTAGTGGTAGAAAAGAAAGATTAGAAAAAGAAAGATTAGGAAAAGAAAGAATTTCACATCTGATGAATGTATATATGTTAGGATACTGATGATGGCTTCAGTAGCTTTCTTGTCCACGTGAAATAAGCTAAACATTCCTTGGGGCCCGGAGACAAAGCTACTACTACTACTACCATTCCACATTTTTATATATCTATCTTAAGCATCAATTAACATACACAGATACATAGCAGAAAACAAGACACATTTCAAGCATATACTTGATTACATGTCTCTCTTTCAGTTTGGGTGATTTCAGCATAGTTATGTTGTACTTTCTCAATTGCTTGAAAATTGAGGGCAAAAGCTAATGAAGATGAAATTAAACCATGCTAGAAATCCATTAGTTAAGAAGAACATGAAAAGAAAAGCATGCTGCAAGAACCTTACAATAATAATTCACTGCTGCAATATTGATATATAACTTACAGAAGCAGTGATAGATATCTATCATCATTATTAATTAGAACAATAATTGAAATAAAGTCTGAGCTACCTTTCAACTTGTTCTGCCTGATGTGCATTGTTTCGGCTCACTTGCCAGTTCATTTTATTAATTTGAAAAACTGTGAGGTTGCAAAAGAAGAACTTAACTATACACAAGAGTAGTCTTCTCCAGTGAAAAGTGAAGAAATAACTGTTAGAGCTAAGTTGGCAAAGGAAGAGGAGGGGGGATATCTACAATTGAAACAATTTATCTAGCAAGACTATATCAAATGAAACATATTTAGAAATCATGTCTCGATCATGTTAAGCAAACAAATAAAGTGGGAATCGATAATGAGGTGTGCAACTGTTGGGTGTTGACTTCACTTGACCATAGATTAGTAACAAGTGTCTCTTGCTGTAGACTTCAAATTCAGGCACCTTCATTCAAGACTTTAATTTGCATAATTCAGTGGACTTTACACTCATCAATCATGACACAGACAACACCTTTAGGAATACTTTTTCTATTCTAAATATATTTGGATTTGATTCTAAAATAAATATTTATTTAAAAATTAGCCAATAGAATTAATTATTTTTTTCATTAATAGTTCTTTTAAACAAAGAATGAAAAACAAAAGAAACAGTTAAATTCTCTTAGTGGCTAAATTGTTCATTCTATTGAATTTTGCATGGACCAAGTTATAGGACTTAAATTTTCTGCAAAAAAGAATTCTTTAAAGTAAGGGTTAAAATCATATATGTATTGAGGAATTAAATTTATGTCTATTTTAAACATATTATTGAAGTCTAAATAGCTATTGGTACCAGCTAATTAAGATTAATGCTTCAACACCATGAGTTCAACGGAAGGCTATTTATCAAAAATAATGCATGGCTCAAATTTTGAATCAAGAGATTGAAGATTGTTGATGAATTTGTTTCTTGAAATCAATAAATCACAAGATAATACAAGATAGTATAAGAACATACCTTGGATCCTTGGAACCTAATTTTTTCGGGCTCTTCACAACATTAGCAAGTCTTGTTTTACTGAATTCGGTTTTGTCAGGAACTTAAAGACTATAATTTCATTAGTGCCTTCCATCCCATCATTAGTATTCTGAAGGGATCCGATGAGAAGTACCTAAGACGACAATGGCTTTTAACTTTAAGCCTTGATCATGAAGAAAGACAAGTTTGGTGAAAACAGAGCCTAATTTAGCAAAATATGCTGTATCATTCACTGAGGATTCACAACCTTATTAACCGAATGCCATGAAAGATATGTATATGAAAAAGATTTAGTTTAGGTTGACATGCTTTATCAGCTTCAGCATAATTACACACAAATGGGCCAATATTGAATATCTGCAGAACAATGTTACAAAACAACATGTGCATAACCCTACAATAAAATATAGAACCATCAATAAAGTACCTGTTTATGTTGTTCAGCTTGCAACCTACCAACTGTGCTTAGAAACCCGTCAACTGCATACTTAGCTCGCTCAATTCCGGCTTCAGCTATCGACATCACCTACATCATTCAAGAAGAACATTAACCAGTTCATGATGCCATCAAGGCACAAAAACATCAAAGGAATCAAGAGAAGAAATAACAAATAGCGCATTCAAAGAAATCTTGTTGAAGCATTTCATCGAACATGTTTAGTATGAACAATACAGTAGAAGAACAATTAAATACTCACTATCAGTGTTCAGTGGAGTTGGAAGAGAAGGAAAAAGTCGCCAAATGGGAAAGTAGGGTTCGCACACATAAAAGAGGGGAAGATAAAAGACGATGCGGGGGACGACGAACAGTGAAAGGCGAGGGCGAACCGCACCGGTGAACAGCGAACGCGAACTGCGACGCAGCGACGGTGAACAGCGAACGCAAACTGCCACGGTGAAGGTTATGGTGTTACTTTCTTGTTTCTCGTCTCTTCTCATCACACCTCAAATGGTAGCAATCAAGGTTTTGGAAGAAATGGAAAGTAAAAGGAAAAGTGGAGAGAGATATAAACTCCATTACTGACAGTCAAAAAATATGTATATATTATAAGTGTCATAATGTTAATTAATGGAAATCCTTAGAATTAGGGCCCCAAATTTAGGTAGCTATATTTGGTGTAGTGAAAGGGTCGTAACCCCCCAATATAGGCTTTAGTTAAGGATTGATTGATTTTATTAATTGAGAAAAAATATAAAAATATATAAGATTTACATTTTTAATGTATTTATTATATATTTATTTAAAATAAAAATTTAAAATTTAATTATAATTTTAATATATACTTTTTGGAACATTTTTTAATTAAACATCTTTTCTTCTATTCTATTATATAAAAAAAAATAAAAATTAGATTTTTATATTTAGTAATGGAGTTAACGTGACATGCTTTTGAGAGTATTTTTTGATTTATTTCTTTTAACTCGTTAAATTCAATTCATTACGATAAATTAATTAATCAACTAATTAATTTAATTAGATATTTAAGTATTACACAATTTATTATAATTTATATTAATAAATTATTATTAATTACTTTAATTTATTACTTTATAATAAGGCGCATACCAAAATAGATGATTTATTACTTATTATAATTAAATGTAATAAAATAATAAATATATATTAATTTAATTAAAAAAATTACTGTTTTCTGTATAATTTATTATAAATGTTTTTAACTAAAATTAATAGTTAAAAATTATTAATTATTATTAAATTATCAACTGTATGTCGATCATATTACTACATATACATAATTAATAACCATGGCATTTAGTAGCAAAAAAAATATATTATGATGATATTAATAAAAATAAAAAAATATTCAAAGACAAAATATTAATAATATTATATGAATATAAGAGATTAATTTATATAAAATATATATTTATATTATCGTCATTAAAAATTTTAAATATTATTATAAAATTTTAGATATTTATTATTTTATTATTTTAAATTATACATTATATTGTATATTTAAAAAGTTTCATTTTTTTAAATAAATGTGACATTATATATGTAGCATCCTACTATACTAAACTTTACGTTTAAGTCATAAAACAGAGGTGGTGTGGTATTACGACCTCTAAAATAAAATGAGTACATATAATAGTAGAGGAATTACAATATACTAGGAGCCTTAAAGAATAGAGGAAATAAAAATCGTGAAATAAAAGCGCAACGTTCAAGGAACGAGTTAACTTGCGTATTAGAAAAAAATCATAACTATTAAACATAAGATAACAGAAGTAAGAACAGAGTGCCAAAGATATAAAATAACAAGCTCCTAACTCAGTCTGCAAAGTCAAGACTGGCCAGAGAATATTTACACATATATACATACATATCTAAAACCCAAAAGTACATATACACAATCTTACCTCTCCGTAAACCTCTAAGAGGATAAAAAAGAACAAGTTATGCGGAGAGAAAACTAAGTACATATACATCATAGCATCACAAAATAACCTAGTAACCACTCCACTTCAAGAGTCCAGACGCCTAACGAGATGCCTCTCGACCTACATCTGAAAAATAACAATATAGTATGGAATGAGAACTAGAGGTTCTCAGTATGGTAAAAGGTGTCACACACATAATATATAAGGCCTTGGGAATGTCAGAGGCAATCTTAGAACGCCGACTCTCAGATTATAGAGCTTAAAGTATTAAACAAAAGGCATAAAAGGTGGTTTTCTAAGAATATTTAAACCTAACTTAACTTAACCTTATATCTATGTCTCATACTGCCATTTCTCCATACCTCCAACTTCATTATGCATTTTCACATACAAATAAACAGATAAAGGCAAGCACAAGAAAGTTACAATTACTGCAGGTAACCAATACACATTTAACATGGCAAGTACATCTAGGCACACCCAATTAAAGCACAAGCAAGTAGTTCAAGTAATATGCATATGATGCATGCCTGTTCTATGCCTGATGAAACTCATCTGTTGGTTATCCAGCTAACCCGACAAGTCTGAATTGAATTTAGACTGTCCCCCGACGTGCATCCCCAAGAGTCTATGCATAGTTGCTCAATGGGGGTAACATTCCCGGGAATTTATATAGTGCCCAGTCACACTTACGTCGTAGGGTCAACAGAGTATCGAGTTTTCAACCTGGTACACGTGGTGGTAAGCCACGACACTTAATCCAGGGAATCTCGTATCTCAGATTATTCAAATTCATAAGCTATATAAATAATTCAATTATAATTCATCAACATCCACGTCATTCTCAATCGCATCTCATTCGTCATCATACATCAATCATATTCAATCCTTATCCTTCATTATCACATCTCCCATTACGTCCATCAATAGTTCCAATTCAAAACATAATTCATTCTTTTCTAAATGAATCAAACTTAAAATATGCTCATTTTCTCAATAACTTAAAATCAAACCATATAACCTTTGAATATAAATCTTTTTAAATAATCATATAAAAATCTCTAATTTTTATAAAATTTTGGCAACATCTCCTCTAAAATTCAGACTTTGCCACCATTTTCAGGTTTAACATACCCTTCCTCATCATCATAACAATCACCATAATAAATCTACCTCAAATCAACAATTATACTCATACAATATTCAAATCCAACAACCGAAATTCAACTAAAAGCCATAATTCACAAATCTTAGGCTTTTAACACAAAATACCTCCACAATAGTTATACCTCAAATCAATAATTCATCAAATCACCAGTTAACCAACAAGCACCAAACCAACCATGTCCATCAACAGGATACTAAGTATTAAATATACACATACAATCCAACTTATCCTATGGTCATCTAACCTAAGTTTTCACAGAATATTATATATTAAATGTAAGAAACATAAACCATATCTTAGCCGATTTTCACGTAGCGACCAAAGCAATTTAATTAAAACCAAGACAGCCCCTCTAAAGCTCAATAAATTCTAGGCTCATCTTCCTCCAAGTTCCAATATTCACAATTTTAAACTCCAATTATTTATTCACAACCTAATACACATTTATAATACATATATACCCAATTTAATACTCAAATCTCAAATTCAATAAAATTAAAATAGAATTATAATTTTCTTACCTTACCCAAACTTCACATAAGTAAGAGTGAACGTTTCTCTCAAGCTAATTGGATCCTAAAACATCAAACAACAAAGAAATTCAATACCTTCACTTAATTTTTCAAAAATTGGGGAAGAAGAGGCTAAGGTGAAATAGAAAGTTACCTATAAAATTACTTTGGTAAAAACGTAGAAGTCGACGCAACGAACGCGTGGCCACAAATGGTGCGACAATCGGAACTCGAACGAAGAAGTTACGAGAAATTGGAGTTCACCGTAAGGTTACGGGAATTTTCTTCTTTCTCTTCTCCCTGCTATTAGCTTCACCGTGCTTCTAAAAATGAGGAAGAAAAACCCGTAAGTCACTTAAATATGCGAGTCCAGTTGGGCCCACGGGTTCGGTTCAATCGGTTCGGCTCATTCGGTCTAATCTTAGACCAATTTTTTTAAAATTAGTGTCAAAATTCTCGTTTCGATGAACTCTATCCTAATTTGATATAATATTCGTGTTTCTAATCTTTCTTATTAAAAACTAATTTATTGACTAATTATTTACTAATTTAACCGAAATTTACAATATACTTTTTTAGATATAAAGGGATAATGAAGTTGAAATGAGTAACAAAATTGATTATATAATAAGATACAAATTTTTTAATTTTTTAGCATAATTGACAAATTTTTAGTTTCAAAATAAATTTTTACTTTATTTTTTATTTTTTATTTGATTTTTTTATAATTTTTCTTGATTTTCTTAATTAATTATGATTGTAATAATTCATCACAAATTTGTGTTTTGTAGAAAAAATTTGTCAATCATAAAATATAGAAGACTTAACAAAAAAATTTAAAAAATGTTGATTATTAATCACAAAATAAAAAATTATGAACTGTGCTTTAATTATGTTGTAAAATACGAATTGTGACTATTTAAAATTAGTTTTTTATCATTAATGTTAACTTAAATTATAATAAGATAAAAAATAAAAATTGTATATAATAATTTAATTTAATTATTTATAATACCAAAATTATTCTTTATTATATCCCATTTATTTTTATTTATTGGTGATATTTAATTATCTATTTTAAATAAAAATTTGAATTGATTGAATTTTTTTTCAATTGGTAATATAATTATTGTGACATTTGCTTTATTCAGTAATATTTTTTAATTTATTTAACCTTGATTAATCATCTTTTTCTTATTTTATGCTAATTAAAGTTAATAAATTTTAGTTATTTTAATTCTGGCAACTTTTTATTTTAATAATATATTTTAATTAATGCATTAATATAATTTTAATATTTATATGTCATTAATAATATAATCTCATTTTAAAATGACGTTTTATCCCCAATATATATATGTCTAATTGTAGAAAATTTACTATTTTTTTATATGATTAAATTAGACATATTTATATTCAATTTATTTGATTACTTAATTAAAATTAATTATATTAAAAGATCAGATTAAGATTATGGTAGACTAATTATATTATTATTAATTATATTAAAAGATTAAGATTATGATGGATTATTATTATTTTATTAATTTTTATTTTGGATATTAGTTTCTTTAAACAAGATAAAAGACGAATTTTTAGTAAATGATATGATTATGTATGTTAAAAAAGAAAATGCTTTAAAATTTATTTCAGATGGTAAATTGATAATTTTAATTATATAAAATATCGTAGAACAAATTCAAAAATACCAAAATTTTAAAGTATGTAGTTTAATGTTAATTTTTATATAATATAATTATTAATTTTGACCTATATGCTATAAATTATATTTTGTTAACTTTTTATTATGTTATATTTTAATTTATTTTATATTTAATTTAACCTCTCTCTTATAAAATTTCCGGATCCGCCATTGTGTATTATATATAAATATTTGTTTGTTATATTAATAAATTTGTGTTATATACAAAAATTTATGTGCTATATTTTAAAAATTTGTGTGTCATATCAATAAGTTTTTATACTTTCTTACAAAAACTTATGTGATGCAAAAAGCGAAAAGAAAAAATAATACACATATTCGATATATGTCCACATTTTTTCGGAAATTATTTTCTTTATGGATGCTGTGTTGGTGAATTGGCCGGATATTGGCCAAGGAGGGGAATTACCGGAGGATGGAGCTCACCCTCAACACGCCGGGGGCGTGGTGGCTGAGCGGGAGAAACAGTTGGCAGCACGCCAGGGGCGTGGTGGCTGAGGTGGAAAGCCAGGTGACAGCACACCGGGGGCGTGGTGGCTGAGGTGGCAGCACGCCAGGGGCGTGGTGAGTCATCACACCAAGGGCGTGGTACGTCAGGCATGGCAGAGTTGCGCGGAGTCCCAAAGCACCTGCTGCACCACGCGGGGGACGTGTTGCAGCCCTGCTTGCATGCAGGAGACAGCCCCCCACCCCGGGAACCAGCGCTACCATTGCTCCATGTATATATATGCATGTCGTTGGGCTTCTTCTCCTCCTATTCATAGAATCATAGTGTTTGAGCTGAAAGAAAAGAAATACACGGGAGAAGGAGAGAAAGAAGTGAGTTGGGTAGTATTAGTGAGGAGGGTATAGTGAGTAGTAGTGAATAGTGGTGAGTTAAGTTTATACGTGAAAATAAAAAGAATATTAGTTTAAAGGATTAAAAAAAAATGGTATGTAATTATCTAGCGCCTGAAGAACATATTATCAACTATTTGGATCATCCTATTTATGTAAGTAAATATTTTTTTTGATGTATTTAAATTATTTTATTTTTTATGTATTTTTTTTATGATACATATATATTTTGGTGTTGAGAATATTATTCTGTATATTTTTAAATATTTTAAGAATATAATAATATTTTTTATAAAATAAACGTTAATAATAATAATAATAATAATAATAATAATAATAATAATATGTTTAGTAAATAAACCCTAAATTATATTATACTGTATCGTTATTAAAAAATTTAGTAAGTAAATATTATAATAAATTAAATATGTAAAATGTATAAAAAATAATAATATATTATATAATAGTATGAAAGGTTAATATTATTATCGTATAATATATATTATTATATTATTGTTATCGTATAATATATATAACGTTAATATATATAATAATATTGTTATCGTATAATATATATATATATATATATATATATATATATATATATATATATATATATATATATATAAAAGATTATTATTTTTATAATAATAATATTATATTATATAATAATATTATATTATTTAATATTGTTCTCGTATAAATATGTGAATGTATATTATAATATGATAAGGATTATTATTTAATTAATGTAACATGTAATTTTGTTAATGCAGCCTAACAGGAATTTGTTGGTGCGTAAACTGGATCCACCACAGACGTGGAATCCGATGGTGGAGAATCACTTACGCGCCACGGGATTCTACCACGTCTCCAGAATTGGAGTCATAAGAGGATTTCACCCCATGTTAGCTGCTCTGGTTGAAAGGTGGAGGTCTGAAACCCATAGCTTTGTATTGCCAATCGGTGAGGTTACAGTGACATTAGAGGATGTCGCTCATATATTCGGCCTACCCATTGATGGAGAGCCTGTCAGTGGATGGACAGATAGTAGTAGCGAGTTTGTTCAAAGTCAGGGCATAGCGATATTCGGTCGTGAGCCATCAGTCAGTCATAATGCGAAGTCCTATATAAAATTGGCTTGGGTTCGACGTATTAGAGATGCAGAGTCGTTGGATACTGAGGAGTCCATCAGGAGATACGTCAGATGTCATATCTTATGTTTGTTAGGGTCGACCCTATTGACGGACAAGTCAACCGCATATGTCCATGCGAAGTATTTACCATTGCTTCGCGATTTCGAGCAGATCCATACTTACAGTTGGGGGTCAACTTGTCTCGCTCATCTTTACAGAGCACTATGCCGTGCATCACGATATGATACTAAGGAGATGGATGGCCCTCTGAATCTATTGTTTGTTTGGGCATGAGAGCGAATGCCGTGTCTTGCTCCCGTACCGAGACAAACCCTTCCACCCGCCGAGATACCAGTTGCCAGGAGGTAATAAGTCTTATTTTAGTCGTGTGTTATATTCATGATGCATGTTTGACTTATGGTGTTTTATTTAAATTTTTTCGATTAATAATGTGTCAGGTGGAGTCATTCGGAACGGACTACAGCGTGGTTATCCAAGACCGTAGAGACATTCAGGCATGACATAGACTACATGGAAGAGGTAAATAGTTATATTTTAGCTGTTCCGTTTTTCAATCCATTATTGTTAGAGTTCTAATATGCCAATAATACTGTGGCAATTTGAGTGGCGGCCGTATCACGGATTGATCGTTCCGGACGAGTTATATCCCCATCTTGAGGTGTGTGACATCGTTGCTCCGTTGTTGTCATTCGAGTGTGTCGAGTGGCACCCTGCGGACCGAGTGATGCGTCAGTATGAATATGCACAACCTCCTCTGCGGGCAGTAAGAGATATTCCAGTTGATCAGCATTGCGTCGTTCTACGTGGAGTGCAGCTACATGACTGGACAGTTTTGCATGGGGCATGGATAGGGGAGTGGGCCAACAGGCGACACAGTCGATTGCGGGATCGGCACTCCCTTCCGACCTGGGATTTTTTCCCGACGGTAGAGTATCAGGTTTGGTACGTACGCTCCTATGGACATCTGTTGAGATTGACGGCCTACGTTCCTCATCATCCACAGCCACCTGCCCCATAGCCACCTCCCCCACAGCCACCTGCCCCACAGCATGCAGTGTTTGAGCCGATTCCTTATTATATACCACAGCCACCGGCCTACAGTCATGGTAGCCATCACTCTCAGGCCAGTCACCACTCTCAGCACAGCCACCATTCTCAGCACTCTGAGCACAACCCCCACGCTCAGAGCAGCCACCATTCTCAGCACAGTGACCACGGTCCATCCGGCCATCATCATGATCCCATACTTACCATTCCTTCCGGTACAGATTGGTTTGACTTCTCCAGCGGCGGAGAGGCTGGTTTGGGTGGCTGGTCAGATTTTAGTGGTATCCCTTCACTGTCGGTGTCAGCTGATCCACGTAGGGCATCAGTAGATATGGCTCATGGTTTGCAGGGTCGTCCTTCCGACCGCACGTCAGGGAGTGCATCATGTGATAGTGGTTTTATGCATCGTCAGCGGGCATACACAGTTGTTGACACGTTCAACCCCGGATCATCCGCTCCGACAGATGCAGCTGGTTCGGCCGCTCCGACAGATGCAGGTGGGTCGGCCGCTCCTACAGAGGCAGGTGGTTCGGGAGCTCCGGGGGTGGATGACTCAGTTCGAGGTCACCCATATGACCTACGGACGGAGCGAAATCCACCTGATAAGTATACTCCATCGCGGTTCAGTCTGGACATTATGGGTAAGGGACTGAGGTACTTTGGTGGAAAGAAGTGAGCTTCGGTTTAGGTTATCTAGATTTTATTTTCAGAGTTAAGTTAATGTAATTCGTGTTTAATGTTTGCTTTGTTAACTTATGTAACCTGTAGTTCCCTTTTTTGTATATTAACTTAAGGAAATCAGTTAATGACAATATTAAGCAGACATTTAGATATCAATGGATAGACTTCATTTGAAAAATACAAATAAAAAAGTACAAACACGTCTGATAATAAAAGCACTAACTGACGAAATGCAAATTAAAAAGTACAAACATGAGTAAACTAAACTATGAACCAGCACCACTCGGTCCAGCACGCTGCGGACACCTACTCCGACTATGACCCTGAGCACCACAGAGACGGCATATCCGAGGACCACGCATGTCACGTGAGTCCATTTCATTCAGGTATCGGGTCAGTTTGGGCCTGCCTTTAGACATTCGCCTCAGTGCGGGATTAGCGACCAATGTGGGTCCCTCATAAGCAGGCCATGTCTCAGGATCTCCTAATGGTGTGAACTCAAACCTATAAACCTTACGAACTTCCATCTACTTGTACACATCATGCACATACAACTGCCAATCAAGCCGCTGGTTAGCACAGCAAGCAATAACATGGCGATATGGTATTCGTTCAACCTGAAAGTGCCCACAGTCACACGTCCGTCGCGCTAGATCAACAACTAACACCTTTCTAGTAGTCATTTCGCACACCTCAAACACCTCATTTCTTCTATCAAAGCGATGCACAACTATATTCCCAGCCTGTTGCATACTTGCTTCTATCCGCTGTTGCGCAAATGCGGAGTATGTAAATCCAGCACGCTTGCGTTCGTGAGTCTCCGCACTCTTCCGCGTAAAGAGTTCATTTAACCTATAATATGTTGCTCGGACCAGCGCCAACACAGGTAGATTACGGGCACCCTTCAACACTGAGTTAATACACTCCACAAGGTTTGTTGTCATATGGCCCCATCGATGTCCCTCGTCGAATGCCAATACCCAATGTCTGAGTCCGATGGCATCGCACCACCTGGCATATGCCTCGCCTCGCTCTTCCAACCTCTTATAGTTGATATTGTACTCCCCGTTCTTGAATACCCTATATTGACAACAAGCTTCTGCAAGTGAGGGACTTTGAATGCCCTTAAGAAGTTACTGCCGATGTGTCTTATACAAAACATCCACCATGCTCTTGGAGGTTGCCAGTCACCACCGGAACGATTAACTGCTGCCCGTATTGACTCATGCCGGTCTGAGATCATACCCACACCGTCTTTTCAAACAACATACGTTCGCAGATTCCTGAGAAAGAAGTGCCACGCATCAGCTGTCTCACCTTCCACTAAGGCAAAGGCGATAGGCACAATGTTCTGGTTCCCATCTTGTGCAACAGCGACTAGAAGTGTACCTTTGTATTTTTCGTATAGGTGTGTGCCGTCAACCTGAACCAGGGGCTTGCAATGCCTGAATGCCCTAATGCATGGATTGAAACTCCAAAATACACGATGAAGTATTTTTACACCTTGTGCCTCCTCATTCCCGAAGTAGAGTGGTCGTGTTTCTATTTGGACAACTGAACCAGGAATCTTCTGCACCATGACCGAGAGCCACCACGGCAATGCTTGGTAAGATTCCTCCCAATCACCGAAAAAGATGGCAACTGACTTCTGCTTTGCCAACCAAGCCTTTCGATAACTGATGGTATAGTTGAACCTTGACTGGACTTCCGCAATTATAGATTTCACCTTGATGGACGGGTCCGTCTCGACCAACGGCCTTATAGCCTCAGCAACTGTATCTGAGTCCAACTTGGAATGATCTTGTGAAATCGTTCCGATGGTGCACGTGTGCCTACCGTTGTATCTGCGTATCTCCCAACAACCTTTTCTCCGTATCAAGCTGGCTCGGATAAGCCAGTCACATCCACGCCCGTACATCTTACATTTTGCATAGAACGTCTGTGGCTCAGACTCAAACACATCATAGTCAACTCCTCTAGATATAGTGAAACTTTTAATTGCTGCAACGACCGACTTTCTAGAACTGTATTCGGAACTCTCCGTCCTCAGGATCAGCAATACCTACAGAAAGCCGAAATCATCGTGTATTGCACACTCAAAGGTATAAAGTAACAAAAACTTCTTATTTAGTCAACACGTACCTCTGTTTGCATATTCCGAAAACTCGGGGGCATGCATGGCATCGAGATCCAACTCACACATAAAAGGTGGAACGCCCATCGGGGGACGAACCACTACATTCTCCACTGCTGCCTCAACTCCCACATTACCATCCTCATCTTCATCGTCGGCTTCATAAGTGGTTTCGAAGTCCTCTTCGCTGTCACTATTCATTCCTTCGTACACTGCAGCTATATCATCATTTACATCTATATCATTTTGGACCGCTACTGCCTCTACAGCTTCAAACTCAACGTACAACTCAATCTGTGGGTGTCTCATATAAGTCTGCCGGTGAATTTGAAACATATTCTGCATACTCGCTTCATCCGTGATCGGAATGGTATCAAGCTGTATTAGGCCACCAAAAATCACAACCGGATTCCGGTACAGAATTCTGCTCACTCTCATTAACGTACCATTCTCCATGCTTTGACATAGGCCGTTCTGCAGCTCTATTAACGTCATCGTGCATGGAACCACAAACGAAAACGAATTTTGTGACACAAACCTCACTCCCTCATGAGTATTACGTATTATCTCACCATTACGATACACCACCAAATTTGCGGTGTCCTCCATTACACCAACTACAGCATCAAAGAATCCTCACAACACACTCAAATCTCACTCACTCAGTATGGAAAACACTATCGAGCTCTACCTTATATAGAGCGGTGTACTTACCACGCCCCCCACGTGGTTCACACTTGGACCAATCACCGTTCGCCACGTCAGCACGCCACCTGCGTGCTGACGCAGCACGCCCCCCACGTGGTGCAGCAACTAGCCAACCAGATTTCGCCACGTCAACACGCCCCCTGCGTGCTGACTAAGCACGCCCCCTGCGTGCTGCCTAGGTGGCTCAACCACAGCTTGCCACCTAGCTTCCACGCCCCCCACGTGTTGTATGCACCACGTCCCCTGCGTGCTGTGCATTTCATCTGACACGTCCATCTCTGTGTAATACACACAGTTGCTCCATTTTTTCCCAATTCACCAAAATGTTTTCCATATTTAAATTAATCAGCCACATTTTTTTCGATGGAGTTACGCTAACCTTTGGTTGGAGTTAATTACAAAAAGATTTACATGTAACATCGCTCTTGTCATAATCAGAACTCAGCATAAGAGGGCCAGAGGAGTGACAATGACAAGAGATGAGCTCCTTTTCCAATAGAGAGCTAATCATCGGCTTAGTACAACAAAGCAATCGAAGAAGAAGGAAAATAACAAAATAAAAGGCTTATTGTGAGTTAGAATGATCTCTTATGAAGAGTATAATATAGTAAAATCTAATATTTAAAAAGTGTAACCTATACTAATTATTTTCCTAATCGCTCTAATATTTTTAATTAGAGCATAAATGGCAATACCACAGTAACCAAGAGGTGCTATGCTAAAAATGTATGGCCCAAAAATCCCATGTACGTAAAAGAGTAAAACTAGTATTAAAAGTCTAAAACAGGAAGGGTAGGAAGAAAATTACAAGATCATGCACAATGTCAATGCCTGGAGCAAACAAGGAGCTAATGGCCAACGTCCATGATCATATATATACTACACAAGAAGGAAAGAAAAGAAAATCCTTATGTAAAATTGGTTATATAAAGACCTACCAATGCTACAAGTGAAGTATGCTACAATCTAGACCAAACGATGAAGCCTAAAATTGTATTTCACAACTACTAAGGGATATGGCATACTCAACTAAGCTTTTTAGCCTTTCTTTCACAAATCGAAAGGGAAGTCATAAAACAATTACTTGTTTATTCAACTAGGAAAATGCTCCAAGCAATGCAATGGAGTGAGTCTAAAGCACAAGTTCTTGAAAGAACTTGTCTACTTGCCTAATCAACAAAAGTTGTTGAGTGATAAAACTCTGAACCACATCGGTACAATATGTTGGCCACTCTCTTCCCCGTAAAATCTTGAATTGCAGAGTTCTTCACCAACTTTACAATGGTTATATTTACTTCTGATGTAGTAATATAATTATCAAGCACTAGATTGAAATCCAAAAGGTTCCAAATATCCGAATAGATAGTAGAAGTTAATTGAAAATGAAAAAAGACATGATAAGTTGCAATGCTACTTTATCTTGGAATCAAATCATGACAACCCACAAGCAACTAACAACAACTATAAAAGTTACGGGGAAAATTCCGGTTCATAGCGGTGAAATCGTGCTCCCTGGATAGGCGGCCAAACAAAGGCGTGACGCATAAGAGACTCAACCACCTCCTCCGAGGAGTAGGCACTTTTACTATGGACAGTCACTTGCAAGAAATCTCGCTGCATGGGGGAGGCAGGAAGTTGCAATGCATCACTGAGCACGGAGAGTGTGAAAATGGATATGCAGAGTACAGGAATGTGCTGCTCCATTGTATAACCAAAGAGGAGTGCACACAGCTTCCCATGGCCAAGGTCAAGAATCCTTAATTTAATCGTATCCCATGCATTCAGCGTGGGTCTTATCCCCTCAAAACACTTATCAAGGTATTGAAACAATGCGACACGCCCATTCTGGTTAACCATAAAAGCAGTGACCCTTACACAAACCAAATCACCATTCTTAAATCCTTTTGGGAATTCTGGAGGTTCAGCATACGTGTGTGAAAGGGCAACACTGTAGTCGTTGTTGAGCCCTGGAACGGACACCGCAAATTGAGGTAAAAGAGTACGATACACGTCGCCCCACTTAGCACGTATTAAGCTGAATATATTGTAATCACCATCTGGCTTATCCGTCCAAGACTTGGTTACGGGGTTGAACAAAGTCCAATAGGACTGAGGGGTAAATAAGGAAGATGTCAACATGATCTTGTCGTGCAGGGCGATCATGTCGCAATAGATAGGATAACGACTTTCGCTCGGCGGAAAAGGAAGATCCGGGTGAAACATTTCCCAATCCTTGGTAGCGGCAGAAAGAACCATCAGTGTAGGTTGATGGCCTTCGAATCTGGAATCCACATAAAAGTAAACATCACCACAGCCGGAGATGTTTGTGACAAATGATGACTTAAAGGGTACGGATGGCTGATTAAGGGATTCCGTAGGCTTGATTTCTTTCTCCTCAAAATTGAATTCGTAAATTGGAAAGGAATGCCAGCTCCCCCTTGCCCAACTGCGCAACTCGCCCGGCGCCATATAGATCTTGGAGTCGAACTCAAAAGGACACAAATACTCTACTGGTAGTTTCAAATTGAAATAGAACTTTAGTGGAGATAAACAAGTCCAGTCCTTCACCTCTTCTTGTTTCTCCAGATTGCTTAACTTGATCACGAACATGTCTTCCGTTGTCATAAAGCAAAGGTACGATCCATCCATCTCTTTCCGCTCTACTTTCCTTCTTTTCGGTTGCGCACCGAATTCCGCCATCTCTCTCTCATCCATGCAACCGTAGTGCGGCGGCAGAGCAGTATAGGGGTACGATTAAATGAGGGCCTATTTATAAACGTACAACGATTACTGAAGAATCTATTGATTCTATTCGATCTATTTTATTTAGATTTATTATATAATTGTTTTTTTTAATTTATTTCTTTAACTCAATAGAAATAATTTATTATGGTAAAATAATTATATAAATTAATTAATTTAACTAAATATTTAAATATCACACAATTTATTATATGTTCTTTTTATATGTTCTTTTTATTTTAGTAAGTAAATATTAATTTTATTATAAAATTTAATTAATAAAATTTATTAAATATCTAAATTAAAATAATAGAATAATATAAAAAAATTATTTTAGTTGATATCTATTTTTGTAATTTTTTTATCTGGAAGTAATTTTGAATAATATAAGCTAAACAACTTTTATTTTACTATCATCTATTTTGATACAAAAATTGCCAAACATAAATCATTTAACAAAATTTTTTTTATCAAAATCTAGTTTACAAAATCAATTTTATGCAAACTCCCGTCTAATCCAGTATAAAAGTTCAATTGTTTAAAAGTTCAACAGATAGATTACTGATTTACCCAGTTAACCCGATCATAATTAAATAAAAATATAAAATTATAAAGATAAAAATAAAATAAAAAATTAAATGCATATTTTAAAAAAATTAATGATAATCAAATATCAATTCTTAAATATAATTTATAATGCAAAAATAGATAATAAATTAGTCACTAATACAAAATACTTTTTCAATTTAAATGAACTAGAGAAAATAGAAGATAACACAATCAATATCAATATGTTTATAATATGTTTATATATTATGTGTTTTTACTTGTTATGTTTGGTATTCATTTCAATTCATGATTAAAAGGATAAAAAAGAAAATAAAAATTCATTAATGGTTTATTATATATTTATTTTTTATCACACATATTACTCAGAATCAAGATGGCACAGTGGCAAGGGAGTGACGCTGCATCCTTGCCAACCCGTGTTCGAACCTCGTTGATAAAAATATACTCAGAACACCAAAATCCTTACCCTTAATACCTCTTTGACAGGTCAACCTTTTCAGATTTCACATTTACTCTTCTCAAGAGCTTCTCAAATTTTGCTTCAACTTCAGTGGTTCTTCCTCTCTGAAAAATACCTCTAACAAAGTAAGATCAGCACTTAAATACTAGATTTATAAGATGATGAATGACTTCTAAAATATCTCAGAACAAGTTCCTCTGACTATTAAGATCCTTTTTGGCAGAACCCTTGCCACGGGCCTCCACAAAAAGGTTTCTGTATTGATTTATAACCTTCCCTTTCAATCCTTGTGAATATATTAATTGGCCAACCTACATTGCTTCTCACTTCTTTGATCAATGGATGTTCTTATCAAACAAATAAGTAAGAAAAGAAAACAGTTATTTCTTAAAGGTGAACAAGCAAATAAAGGTGAAAGGACTTGGAAGAAGAGAGGGTGAGAAAGAGAGAGAGAGTCAGCACTCAGGAGCTATATAGAAGCTATTAGCTATATAGCTAGTGGTAGAAAAGAAAGATTAGAAAAAGAAAGATTAGGAAAAGAAAGAATTTCACAGTTATTTCTTAAAGGTGAACAAGCAAATAAAGGTGAAAGGACTTGGAAGAAGAGAGGGTGAGAAAGAGAGAGAGAGTCAGCACTCAGCAGCTATATAGAAGCTATTAGCTATATAGCTAGTGGTAGAAAAGAAAGATTAGAAAAAGAAAGATTAGGAAAAGAAAGAATTTCACATCTGATGAATGTATATATGTTAGGATACTGATGATGGCTTCAGTAGCTTTCTTGTCCACGTGAAATAAGCTAAACATTCCTTGGGGCCCGGAGACAAAGCTACTACTACTACTACCATTTCACATTTTTATATATCTATCTTAAGCATCAATTAACATACACAGATACATAGCAGAAAACAAGACACATTTCAAGCATATACTTGATTACATGTCTCTCTCAGTTTGGGTGATTTCAGCATAGTTATGCTGTACTTTCTCAATTGCTTGAAAATTGAGGGCAAAAGCTAATGAAGATGAAATTAAACCATGCTAGAAATCCATTAGTTAAGAAGAACATGAAAAGAAAAGCATGCTGCAAGAACCTTACAATAATAATTCACTGCTGCAATCTTGATATATATCTTACAGAAGCAGTGATAGATATCTATCATCATTATTAATTAGAACAATAATTGAAATAAAGTCTGAGCTACCTTTCAACTTGTTCTGCCTGATGTGCATTGTTTCGGCTCACTTGCCAGTTCATTTTATTATAATTAATTTGAAAAACTGTGAGGTTGCAAAAGAAGAACTTAACTATACACAAGAGTAGTCTTCTCCAGTGAAAAGTGAAGAAATAACTGTTAGAGCTAAGTTGGGAAAGGAAGAGGAGGGGGGATATCTACAATTGAAACAATTTATCTAGCAAGACTATATCAAATGAAACATATTTAGAAATCATGTCTCGATCATGTTAAGCAAACAAATAAAGTGGGAATCGATAATGAGGTGTGCAACTGTTGGGTGTTGACTTCACTTGACCATAGATTAGTAACAAGTGTCTCTTGCTGTAGACTTCAAATTCAGGCACCTTCATTCAAGACTTTAATTTGCATAATTCAGTGGACTTTACACTCATCAATCATGACACAGACAACACCTTTAGGAATACTTTTTCTATTCTAAATATATTTGGATTTGATTCTAAAATAAATATTTATTTAAAAATTAGCCAATAGAATTAATTATTTTTTTCATTAATAGTTCTTTTAAACAAAGAATGAAAAACAAAAGAAACAGTTAAATTCTCTTAGTGGCTAAATTGTTCATTCTATTGAATTTTGCATGGACCAAGTTATAGGACTTAAATTTTCTGCAAAAAATAATTCTTTAAAGTAAGGGTTAAAATCATATATGTATTGAGGAATTAAATTTATGTCTATTTTAAACATATTATTGAAGTCTAAATAGCTATTGGTACCAGCTAATTAAGATTAATGCTTCAACACCATGAGTTCAACGGAAGGCTATTTATCAAAAATAATGCATGGCTCAAATTTTGAATCAAGAGATTGAAGATTGTTGATGAATTTGTTTCTTGAAATCAATAAATCACAAGATAATACAAGATAGTATAAGAACATACCTTGGATCCTTGGAACCTAATTTTTTCGGGCTCTTCACAACATTAGCAAGTCTTGTTTTACTGAATTCGGTTTTGTCAGGAACTTAAAGACTATAATTTCATTAGTGCCTTCCATCCCATCATTAGTATTCTGAAGGGATCCGATGAGAAGTACCTAAGACGACAATGGCTTTTAACTTTAAGCCTTGATCATGAAGAAAGACAAGTTTGGTGAAAACAGAGCCTAATTTAGCAAAATATGCTGTATCATTCACTGAGGATTCACAACCTTATTAACCGAATGCCATGAAAGATATGTATATGAAAAAGATTTAGTTTAGGTTGACATGCTTTATCAGCTTCAGCATAATTACACACAAATGGGCCAATATTGAATATCTGCAGAACAATGTTACAAAACAACATGTGCATAACCCTACAATAAAATATAGAACCATCAATAAAGTACCTGTTTATGTTGTTCAGCTTGCAACCTACCAACTGTGCTTAGAAACCCGTCAACTGCATACTTAGCTCGCTCAATTCCGGCTTCAGCTATCGACATCACCTACATCATTCAAGAAGAACATTAACCAGTTCATGATGCCATCAAGGCACAAAAACATCAAAGGAATCAAGAGAAGAAATAACAAATAGCGCATTCAAAGAAATCTTGTTGAAGCATTTCATCGAACATGTTTAGTATGAACAATACAGTAGAAGAACAATTAAATACTCACTATCAGTGTTCAGTGGAGTTGGAAGAGAAGGAAAAAGTCGCCAAATGGGAAAGTAGGGTTCGCACACATAAAAGAGGGGAAGATAAAAGACGATGCGGGGGACGACGAACAGTGAAAGGCGAGGGCGAACCGCACCGGTGAACAGCGAACGCGAACTGCGACGCAGCGACGGTGAACAGCGAACGCAAACTGCCACGGTGAAGGTTATGGTGTTACTTTCTTGTTTCTCGTCTCTTCTCATCACACCTCAAATGGTAGCAATCAAGGTTTTGGAAGAAATGGAAAGTAAAAGGAAAAGTGGAGAGAGATATAAACTCCATTACTGCAGTAAAAAAAAATATATATATATTATGACACAAAAAAAAAAGTATTATAAGTGTCATAATGTTATTTATTAAAAATATCATACTGTTTTCTGTATAATTTATTATAAATGTTTTTAACTAAAATTAATAGTTAAAAGTTATTAATTATTATTAAATTATCAACTGTATGTCGATCATATTACTACATATACATAATTAATAACCATGGCATTTAGTAACAAAAAAAATATATTATGATGATATTAATAAAAATAAAAAAATATTCAAAGACGAAATATTAAGAATATTATATGAATAAGAGATTAATTTGTATAAAATATATATTTATATTATCGTCATTGAAAATTTTAAATATTATTATAAAATTTTAGATATTTATTATTTTATTATTTTAAATTATACATTATATCGTATATTTAAAAAGTTTCATTTTTTTAAATAAATGTGACATTATATTTGTAACACCCTACCACACTAAACTTTACGCTTAAGTCGTAAAACAGAGGTGGTGTGGTATTACGGCCTCTAAAATAAAATGAGTACATATAATAGTAGAGGAATTATAATATACTAGGAGCATTGAAGAATAGAGGAAATAAAAATAGCGAAATAAAAGCGCAATACTCAAGGAACGAGTTAACTTGCGTATTAGAAAAAAAATCATAACTATTAAACATAAGATAACAGAAGTAAGAACATAGTGCCAAAGATACAAAATAACAAGCTCCTAACTCAGCCTGCAAAGTCAAAACTGGCCGAAGAATATTTACACATATATACATACATATCCAAAACTCAAAAGTACATATACACAATCTTGCCTCTCCATAAACCTCTAAGAGAATAAAAAAGAACAAGTTATACGGAGAGAAAGCTAAGTACATATACATATACATCATAGCATCACAAAATAACCTAGTAACCACTCCACTTCAATCCAGACGCCTAACGAGATGTCTCTTGATCTACATCTGAAAAACAACAATATAGTATGGAATGAGAACTGGAGGTTCTCAATATGGTAAAGGTGTCACACATATAATATATAAGGCCCTAGGAATGCCAGAGTCAATCCTAGAATCCCGACTCTTAGATTATAGAGCTTAAAGTATTAAACAGAAGGCATAAAAGGTAGTTTTCTTAGAATATTTAAACCTAACTTAACTTAACCTTAAATCTATGTCTCATACTGCCATTCCTCCATACCTCCAACTCCATCATGCATTTTCACAGACAAATAAACAGATAAAGGCAAGCACAAGAATGTTACAATTACTGTAGATAACAAATACACATTTAACATGGCAAGTACATATAGGTACACCCAATTAAAGCACAAGCAAGTAGTTCAAGTAATATGCATATGATGCATGCCTGTCCTATGGCTGATGAAACTCATCTGTTGGTTATCCAGCCAACCCGACAAGTTTGAATTGAACTTATACTGTCCCCCGACGTGCATCCCCAAGAGTCTATGCATAGTTTTTTCTCAAATAATCAATATTGCTC
Source organism: Arachis hypogaea (assembly GCF_003086295.3). Lineage (NCBI taxonomy): Eukaryota > Viridiplantae > Streptophyta > Magnoliopsida > Fabales > Fabaceae > Arachis > Arachis hypogaea. Next base: position 108,063,493 of record NC_092036.1, read on the forward strand.
AATGGGGGTAACATTTCCGGGAATTTATATAGTGCCCGGTCACACTTACGTCGTAGGGTCAACAGAGTATCGAGTTTTCAACCTGGTACACGTGGTGGCAAGCCACGACACTTAATCCAGAGAATCTCGTATCTCAGATTATTCAAATTCATAAGCTATATAAATAATTCAATTATAATTCATCAACATCATCATACATCAATCATATTCAATCCTTATCCTTCATTATCACATCTCCCATTACGTCCATCAGTAGTTTCAATTCAAAACATAATTCATTCTTTTCTAAATGAATCAAACTTAAAATATGCTCATTTTCTCAATAACTTAAAATCAAACCATATAATCTTTGAATATAAATCTTTTTAAATAATCATATAAAAATCTCTAATTTTTATAAAATTTCGGCAACATCTCTTCTAAAATTCGGACTTTGCCACCATTTTCGGGTTCAACATACCCTTCCTCATCATCATAACAATCACCATAATAAATCTACCTCAAATCAACAATTATACTCATACAATATTCAAATCCAACAACAGAAATTCAACTAAGAGTCATAGTTCACAAATCCTAGACTTTTAACACAAAATACCTCCACAATAGTTATACCTCAAATCAATAATTCACCAAATCACCAGTTAATCAACAAGCACCAAACCAACCATGTTCATCAACAGAATACTAAGTATTAAATATACACATGCAATCCAACTTATCCTATGGTCATCTAACCTAAGTTTTTACAGAACATTATATATTAAATGTAAGAAACCTAAACCATACCTTAGCCGATTTTCACGTAGCGACCAAAGCAATTTAATTAAAACCAAGACAGCCCCTCTAAAGCTCAATAAATTCTAGGCTCATCTTCCTCCAAGTTTCAATATTCACAATTTCAAGTTCCAATTATTTATTCACAACCTAATACACATTTATAACACATATATACCCAATTTAATACTCAAATTTCAAATTCAATGAAATTAAAATAGAATTATGGTTTCCTCACCTTACCCAAACTTCACATAAGTAAGAGTGAACGTTTCTCTTAAGCTAATTGGATCCTAAAATATCAAACAACAAAGAAATTTAATACCTCCATTTAATTTTTCAAAAATTGGGGAAAAAGAGGCTAAGGTGAAATAGAAAGTTACCTATAAAATTGTTCCGGTAAAAACGTAGAGGTCGATGCGGTAAACGTATGGCCACAAATGGTGCGATAATCAGAACTCGGACAGAAAAGTTACGGGAGATTGGAGTTCACCGTAAGGTGACGGGAATTTTCTTCTTTCTCTTCTCCCTGCTATTACCTTCAGCGAGCTTCTAAAAATGAGGAAGAAAAGTCCGTAAGTCACTTAAATATGCGGGTCCGGTTGGGTCCACGAGCTCGGTTCAATCGGTTCGGTTTATTCAATCTAATCTTAGATTAATTTTTTTTTAAAATTAATGTCAAAATTCTTGTTTCGATGAGTTCTACCCTAATTTAATATAATATTTGTGTTTCTAATCTTCTTTATTAAAAACTAATTTATTGACTAATTATCTACTAATTTAACCGGGGTTTACAATATACTTTTTTGGATATAAAGGGATAATGAAGTTGAAATGAGTAACAAACTTGATTATATAATAAAATACAAATTTTTTGAATTTTTAGCATAATTGACAAATTTTTAGTTTCAAAATAAATTTTTACTCTACTTTTTATTTTTTATTTGATTTTTTTATAATTTTTTTTATTTTCTTAATTAATTATGATTGTAATAATTCATCACAAATTTGTGTTTTGCAGAAAAATATTTAACAAAAAAATTTAAAAAATATTGGTTATTAATCACAAAATAAAAAATTTAAAAAATATTGGTTATTAATCACAAAATAAAAAATTATGAACTGCGCTTTAATTATGTTGCAAAATACGAATTGTGACTATTTAAAATCAGTTTTTTTTTATCATTAATGTTAACTTAAATTATAATAAGGTAAAAAATAAAAATTGTATATAATAATTTAGTTTAATTATTTATAATACCAAAATTATTTTTTATTATGTCCCATTCATTTTTTTTATTGGTGATATTTATTTATCTATTTTAAATAAAAATTTGAATTGATTGAAATTTTTTTTCAATTGGTAATATAATTATTGTAACATTTGCTTTATTTAGTAATATTTTTTAATTTATTTAACCTTGATTAATCATCTCTTTCTTATTTTATGCTAATTAAAGTTAATAAATTTTAGTTATTTTAATTCTCGCAACTTTTTATTCTAATAATATATTTTAATTAATGCATTAATATAATTTTAATATTTATATGTCATTAATAATATAATCTCATTTTGAAATGGCGTTTTATCCCAATATATATATATGTCTAATTGTAGAAAATTTACTATTTTTTATACAATTAAATTAGACATATTTATATTCAATTTATTTGATTACTTAATTAAAATTAATTATATTAAAAAATCAGATTAAGATTATGGTAGACTAATTATATTGTTATTAATTATATTAAAAGATTAAGATTATGATGGATTATTATTATTTTATTAATTTTTATTTTGGATATTAGTTTCTTTAAACAAGATAAAAGACGAATTTTTAGTAGATGATATGATTATGTATGTTAAAAAAGAAAATGCTTCAAAATTTATTTCAGATGGTAAATTGATCATTTTAATTATATAAAATATCGCAGAACAAATTCAAAAATACCAAAATCTTAAAGTATGTAGTTGAATGTTAACTTTTATATAATATAATTATTAATTTTGACCTATATGCTATAAATTATATTTTGTTGACTTTTTATTATGTTATATTTTAATTTATTTTGTATTTAATTTGACCTTCCTCTTATAAAATTTCTGGATTCGCCACTCTGTACTATATATAAATATTTGTGTTATATTGATAAATTTGTGTTATATACAAAAATTTATGTGCTATATTTTAAAAATTTGTATGCCATATCAATAAATTTCTATACTTTCTTACAAAAACTTATGTGCTGCATGTTAGTAGTGTAACTGAGAAAGGGTAGCACTTGATATGATAAGTGTGTGTGTGACCCCTGTTTGTATATATAGTAGAGAAAACCTCTTGTACATAGACTTCTAATACAATTCCAAAAAGCATTTTCTCTTTTAGTTTCATTTCTCTCACTGAAAACCTAATATGGTATCAAGAGCCTCAAGATCAAGTTCTTGATCATGGCCTTCCTCATTTCTGCTTCATCCTCAACAAAACAACCTCTCATTCCCATCGCTGAAAAGCTTGATGACAACAATTTCAACACATGGCGCCATCAAGCATGGCTCACAATTCAGAGTCTTTCAATGGAGACTCATCTTGATTGGGCTAATGCTCCTAAGAGATTTGAACCGGTGACGAAGTCTCCGCCTGCAGCAGCATCAAAAGTTGATACAACAACCAAATCGATTCTGTAACAGAGACTTCCACGGATCTGCTACAAGAAACTGAAGCATTCAAGATCTGGAAGCAAGATGATCTCTCCCTTACCACATGGCTCATAGCTTCAATGACTACATCATACAAGAACAAGATTGTTCATTGTGCCCGCTTCTGTGATGCGTGGACCACCATCATCACCTACTTCTCCTCAACATCCAAGACAAGAATTCAAAGCTTGAAATCCCAATTAAAATGTGTCAAGAAAACAGGTACTGTTTATGATTATCTCTCCAAAATTCAAAAGCTAGTTGATTCCCTTTCTGCTATTGGGTACCAATTGGATGATGATGATCATATCCAAGCTATTACTGATGGATTGCCTGAGGATTATAGTGGTTACATAACTTCTATCATGTCCAGATTGGGCACTTTCTCTGTTAGTGAGGTAGAATCCTTTCTTCAAGCGTATGATGATATGCTTGATAGATTCAAGACTCCATCCTCATCAATTCCCGTGGCAAACTTCACACAAGCTTTCTTGCCGTCATCAACTAGAGGAATGGGTGCAAGACGAGGTCGTGGTGGCGGTAGATCCCAAAGGGGTGGTCGAAGCTCATGGCAACCTCCAAGAACAATCTGCCAAATTTGTGGCAGGGTAGATCATGCAGCATGGAGCTGCTACCATCGCTTTGATCAGCAGTTCCAACCAAACCCACCACGTCCCACTCCTCCACCACAATTTCCCTTTTCCAATACATGTCCTCCATCACCTTCTGCATCATTCCATCAGCCACAAGCATATATGTCTACAACATCCTCCATTGGAGACTCATCCTGGTATGTTGACTCAGGAGCATCGCATCATGTCACTGCCGACCCCAACAATTTGCTCTCTCATTCTCCAAGCAATCTTGATCATGAGCAACTTTTTGTAGGTAATGGTGCAGGTATTTCTATTCATAAATCTGGTTCCTCTTTTCTCGTTAATAAAAACAACAATCTTGGCTTTACATTGACAAACTTATTATATGTTCCAACAATCACACAAAACTTACTTAGTGTTTCGAAATTTGCTCAAGAAAATGGTGTTTTCTTTGAATTTTGGCCTTATCATTGTACCATTCGTGATCAGGTAACTCGGGCCCCTCTTCTTCAAGGAATCACTAAGAATGGCATCTATACATTTGATGATCTTTATGTGCCAAAATCAGTTTCTCTGTCTGAAACCCAATTACATAATAACTCTCATACTGCTACTACAAATTTTCCTTCTTCTTTAAATTTTCATTGTATTTCAAACAACTTTAAGCATAGTTTTAGCAATCAAAATGTTGTTTTAACAGCAACTTGTACAAGTGTTCATGATGTAGAAATTTGGCACAAACGATTGGGCCACACTTCAATGAATAATCTCTTTCGTGTTCTTAAACAATGTGATATTCCTTTACCTACAAAACCAGCTCATTCTAAAATTTGTGAAATCTGCTCTATTTCTAAGATTCATGCTTTACCTTTTAGTGATTCTAATACTACATATAATTTTCCTCTAGAGTTAATCTTTGTTGACATATGAGGACCATCTCCTATTGCATCTAGAAATGGTATGAAATATTACATTAGTTTTGTAGATGCATGTACTAAATATACATATATTTACTTGTTGACTAATAAGTCCCAAGCTCTTAATGCCCTTCAGAATTTTAAAAATCAAATGGAGATGATGACTGGACATAAATTAAAATCTTTGCAGACAGATAATGGAAGAGAATTTGTATCTGCTGCCTTCACTACCTTTTTAACTGATAATGGTATTAGACATAGACTCTCATGTCCATATACACATCAACAGCAGGGTAGTGTAGAGAGAAGACATAGAAGTATAGTTGAGATTGGTCTTTCATTATTGGCAACAGCATCTCTTCCCATACAATTTTGGGAAGATGCTTTTGCTACTGCTGTTCATATAATGAATAGACTACCTACTGTTGTTCTTGATTTTATGTCACCATTTGAAAAATTTCATAATCGAAAACCAGATTATAGTGCGTTAAAGGTGTTTGGGTGTACTTGTTTTCCATTTTTTCGACCATACAATAAGCATAAACTTGAATATCGCTCTGAGAAATATTTATTTTTAGGCTATGACACTAAATTTCATGGATATAAATGTATGAGTAAGTTTGGAAAAGTTTATATGTCTCGCCATGTGATCTTTGATGAGTTGAGTTTTCCCTATCATGATTTGTTTCAAAATTCTTTTGCTCACATTACTAACACTGAATCTGTTCCTAGCTATATTACTGATGCTTATTACAGCTTACCCTCCACATTAAAGCTACCAAATACTACCGTTACAAGTAACTCGTTCTCAAATCACACTCGAACTGGTGGAACAACTACACATTTGCAATCACCTACATCTACTAGCGTACAGGACACTAGTGTTACTCCTAACCCAGTTTTAGAGACTAATGTCTCTATGCATAGTGAGGCCACTGGTCAGGAACTTGATCCCCCTCTAAGTAAGGTTCCTCATCCAACCACCAATATACACAATATGGTAACAAGATCAAAGGCGGGTATACACAAGCCAAAGTCCTATATTACACATATTGATATTGATCTTAAACAACAAGTACCTACAACTGTTGCTCAAGCTATCCAAACCCCTCACTGGAAGGAGGCTATGGACGCTGAGCTTAAAGCACTAAGGCAATGCAATACTTGGTGTCTTGTGACTCCCCCACCGAATGCAACTAAGTGGGTTTTTGCCATTAAACGAAACACTAATGGTGAGGTTGTTCGTTATAAAGCTCGTCTTGTTGCCAAAGGTTTTCATCAAACCGAAGGCATAGACTATGAGCAGATATATAGCCCTGTGATAAAACCTTCTTCTGTTCGTGTTGTACTTACTCTGGCCATCACACAAGGATGGGTTCTACGTCAGTTTGATTTTAATAATGCTTTCTTACATGGAATTTTAATGGAACAGGTTTTTATGACTCAATCACAAGGCTATGAGGATAGCAATACTAACCTGGTATGCAAGCTGAATAGGGCCCTATATGGCCTGAAACAGGCGCCACGGGCATGGTACTTAACTTTGAAAGAAACATTGACAAAGTTTGGGTTTGAAAGTACTCGATCCGATATTTCCCTGTTTGTAAGGAAAAATACCAAATCAGTTGTATACATGTTAGTATATGTCGATGACATTGTTGTCACTGGAAATGATGCTAATGAAATTGATCTATTAATTAAGCAACTCAATACAATTTTCCCTCTTGAAGTTCTTGGTAATTTAAATTTTTTTCTTGGCATAGAATTTTCTTATTTGCAGGGAGGACGTGTACACCTATCTCAAAGAAAATATGCAATGGAAATTCTGAAAAAGGCCAACATGGAAACGGCAAATGCCTTGCCTACTCCCATGGTTGGGAATTTGAAACTCTATACAAATGATTCTGAACCTTGCTCTGATCCGAAGCTTTATCGTTCTATAGTAGGGGCTCTCCAATATTTGACTATAACAAGGCCTGATCTTGCATTTTCTGTGAATAGAGTTTCACAATTTATGCACAATCCCACTCTTAATCACTGGAAAGCAGTGAAGAGGATCTTGCGGTATTTGAAAGGGACGGTAAGTGATAGGATTATCTTTTCAAAGTGTACTGATTTTAAACTTTTGGGTTTTGCTGATGCAGATTGGGCAAGTGATCTCGATGACCGGCGGTCTGTCACAGGCTACTGTGTATATCTAGGAACAAATCTAATTTCTTAGAAGTGCCAGAAACAATCTAAAGTTAGCCATAGTAGCATAGAGGCTGAGTATCGTGCGTTGGCTTCCGTGCAGTCTGAACTTGTGTCACTACAGCATCTTCTCAGTGAACTGGGGGTATCTCAAAAGATTGCTCCAACAATTTACTGTGACAACCAGAGTGCGTGTATGCTTGCAGCCAACCCAGTTCTCCATAGCCGTTGCAAGCATTTGGAATTAGACTTGCATTCATTAAGAGAAATGGTGAATAAGAAAGAACTATTTGTAGTTAACATTCCTGCACTTGATCAAATTGCAGATGTGTTAACAAAACCATTATCTTCTAGGTTATTTAAATTTTTTAAAGGCAAACTTAGGGTCAGTAGTTCACTTTTCCAAAGTTTGAGGTGGGGGTGTTAGTAGTGTAACTGAGAAAGGGTAGCACTTGATATGATAAGTGTGTGTGTGACCCCTGTTTGTATATATAGCAGAAAAAACCTCTTGTACATAGACTTCTAATACAATTCCAAAAAACATTTTCTCTTTCAGTTTCATTTCTCTCACTGAAAACCTAATACTGCAAAAAGCAAAAAGAAAAAATAATACACATTCTATATATGTCCACATTTTTTTCGATGGACTTACACTAACTTTTGGTTGGAGTTAATTACAAAAAGATTTACATGTAACATCGCTCTTGTCATAATCAGAACTCAACATAAGAGGGCCAGAGGGGTGACAATGACAAGAGATGAGCTCCTTTTCCAATAGAGAGCTAATCATCGGCTTAGTACAACAAAGCGATCGAAGAAGAAGGAAAATAACAAAATAAAAGGCTTATTGTGAGTTAGAATGATCTCTTATGATGAGTATAATATAGTAAAATCTAATATTTAAAAAGTGTAACCTATACTAATTGTTTTCCTAATCGCTCTAATACTTTTAATTAGAGCATAAATGGCAATACCACAGTAACCAAGAGGTGCTATGCTAAAAATATATGGCCCAAAAATCCCATGTACATAAAAGAGTAAAACTAGTATTAAAAGTCTAAAACAGGAAGGGTAGGAAGAAAATTACAAGATCATGCACAAGGAGCTAGCGGCCAACGTCCATGATCATATATATACTACACAAGAAGGAAAGAAAAGAAAATCCTTATGTAAAATTGGTTATATAAAGACCTACCAATGCTACAAGTGAAGTATGCTACAATCTAGACCAAACGATGAAGCCTAAAATTGTATTTCACAACTAAGGGATATGGCATACTCAACTAAGCTTTTTAGCCTTTCTTTCACAAATCGAAAGGGAAGTCATAAAACAATTACTTGTTTATTCAACTAGGAAAATGCTCCAAGCAATGCAATGGAGTGAGTCTAAAGCACAAGTTCTTGAACTTGTCTACTTGCCTAATCAACAAAAGTTGTTGAGTGATAAAACTCTGAACCACATCGGTACAATATGTTGGCCACTCTCTTCCCCGTAAAATCTTGAATTGCAGAGTTCTTCACCAACTTTACAATGGTTATATTTACTTCTGATGTAGTAATATAATTATCAAGCACTAGATTGAAATCCAAAAGGTTCCAAATATCCGAATAGATAGTAGAAGTTAATTGAAAATGAAAAAAGACATGATAAGTTGCAATGCTACCTTATCTTGGAATCAAATCATGACAACCCACAAGCAAGTAACAACAACTATAAAAGTTACGGGCAAAATTCCGGGTCATAGCGGTGAAATCGTGCTCCCTGGATAGGCGGCCAAACAAAGGCGTGATGCATAAGAGACTCAACCACCTCCTCCGAGGAGTAGGCACTTTTACTATGGACAGTCACTTGCAAGAAATCTCGCTGCATGGGGGAGGCAGGAAGTTGCAATGCATCACTGAGCACGGAGAGTGTGAAAATGGATATGCAGAGTACAGGAATGTGCTGCTCCATTGTATAACCAAAGAGGAGTGCACACAGCTTCCCATGGCCAAGGTCAAGAATCCTTAATTTAATCGTATCCGATGCATTCAGCGTGGGTCTTATCCCCTCAAAACACTTATCAAGGTATTGAAACAATGCGACACGCCCATTCTGGTTAACCATAAAAGCAGTGACCCTTACACAAACCAAATCATCATTCTTAATTCCTTTTGGGAATTCTGGAGGTTCAGCATACGTGTGTGAAAGGGCAACACTGTAGTCGTTGTTGAGCCCTGGAACGGACACCGCAAATTGAGGTAAAAGAGTACGATACACGTCGCCCCACGTAGCACGTATTAAGCTGAATATATTGTAATCACCATCTGGCTTATCCGTCCAAGACTTGGTTACGGGGTCGAACAAAGTCCAATAGGACTGAGGGGTAAAGAAGGAAGATGTCAACATGATCTTGTCGTGCAGGGCGAACATGTCGCAACAGATAGGATCACTTTCGCCCGGCGGAAAAGGAAGTTTCGGGTAAAATATTTCCCAATTCTTGGTAGCAGCATAAAGAATCATCAGTGTAGGTTGATGGCCTTCGAATTTGGTATCCACATAAAAGTAAACATCACCACAGCCGGAGATGTTTGTGACAAATGATGACTTAAAGGGTACGGATGGCTGATTAAGGGATTCCGTAGGCTTGATTTCTTTCTCCTCAAAATTGAATTCGTAAATTGGAAAGGAACGCCCGTTCCCCCTTGCCCATCTGCGCAACTCGCCCGGCGCCATATAGATCTTGGAGTCGAACTCAAAAGGACACAAATACTCTACTGGTAGTTTCAAATTGAAATAGAACTTTAGTGGAGATAAACAAGTCCAGTCCTTCACCTCTTCTTGTTTCTCCAGATTGCTTAACTTGATCACGAACATGTCTTCCGTTGTCATAAAGCAAAGGTACGATCCATCCATCTCTATCCGCTCTACTTTCCTTCTTTTCGGTTGCGCACCCAATTCCGCCATCTCTCTCTCAACCATGCAATCGTAGTGCGGCGGCAGAGCAGTATAGGGGTACGATTAAATGAGGGCCTATTTATAAATGTACAACGATTACTGAAGAATCTATTATTATATAATTGTTTTTATTTATTTATTTTTTAACTCAATAGAAATAATTTATTATGATAAAATAATTATATAAATTAATTAATTCAATTAAATATTTAAGAGTAAAGTATCGTTTTTGTTCCCAAGGTTTGGGGTAAGTTCCAAAGTTGTCTCTAACGTTTCAATCGTCCTATTTAAGTTCCTAACGTTTTAAAATTGACACAATGTTGTCCTGCCGTTAGGGATCCGTTAATAGAATTGACGGCGGGACAAAATTGAGACGCTTTCGAAACGTTAGGGACTTAAATAGAACGAAAACGTTTGGGGCAAAAACGATACATAAAAATAAATTTTAATTTTATCCTTCAATAATATTAATTTTTACTGTACATAATATTCAATTATTTTTTAAATTATAGTTAATCACATTACTTTCATTCTAAATAAATTAATTTTTTTATAATTTTATTCTTAAAGTAATGTAATTTTTTATAAATAAATAAATTTTAAGTAATGTAATTTTTTATAAATAAATAAATTTTACATTTTCATTCTAAATAATATAATTTTACTTTCATTACTTAATTACATTACTTATAATTTTTTTAACAATTTTACACTTTCATTCTAAATAAATTAATTTTTTATAATTTTACATTTAAATTAATGTAATTTTTTTATAAATAAATAACTTTTACACTTCATTCTAAATAATGTAATTTAACTTTCATTACTTAATCACATTACTTATATTTTTTTTATAATTTTACACTTTCATTATAAATAAATTAATTTTTTTATAATTTCACGCTGAAAGTAATATAATTTTTTTATCAATAAATAAATTTTATACTTTTATTCTAAATAAATAATGTAATTTTACTTTCATTACTTAATCACATTACTTATATATATATATATATATATATATATATATATATATATATATATATATATATTACACTTTATTTCATTCTAATCACATTACATTATTTATTTAGAATGAAAGTGTAAAATTAAAAAAAATTATTTAGAATGAAAGTAACGTGATTAAGTGTAAATGTGATTAAAATAATTGAATACTATGTATAGTAAAAAATTGATATTATTGAAAAATAAAATTAAAATTTATTTCTATCTATCGTTTTTGTTTCCAACATTTTCGTCCTGTTTAAGTCCATAACGTTTCAAAATCGTCTCAATTTTGTCCCGCCGTCAATTTTATTAACGGATCCCTAACGGCAGGACAACATTGAGTCTATTTTAAAACGTTAGGGATTTAAATAGGACGATTGAAACCTTAGGGATCACACAATTTATTATATTTATATTAATCAATTAATTGTAATGCATTATATCGATTATTTTGATTCATTAATTTATAAGATACATAATAAAATAAATAATTTATTACTTATTCTAATTGAATACAATAAATACAAATTAATTTGGTTAAGAAAATTATTGTCTCTTAAGATATTAATTGAATTCAATTATACTAATTATTTGTATCAACTAATGAATTTGATTAATTCTTAAAATATTTATATTTAATTTTATTAAGATAAATATTAAATTTTATTTTTAATATAAAAAATAAAATTTCATTCCTTCTATTTTTCTTTATTCATTATAAAAGATTATATATACTAAAAGAGAAATTCTTTTTTTTTTTTTTATCAAGTACTCTATTACTGAATAATTTTATCGTAATTTGTTTTCCTCCGATAAGGCACTGTTATAAGAAGGAAACTTGTGAACACAAGCCACCATACCCTCCAGCCTCCAATTCGATTATTTGAATGAGCGTCACTCGAAACTATATATGACATGAAGTATTCATGGATCGTAGTGTTAGGCATGCATAAATAAAAAAAGATTTTATAATAAACTTGCTTAAGTTATTTATTTATTTGTATGGTGTATTATAATATAAAATTACTTTAATTTGTGTTGTGTAATAATATAATGATCTAATTTAAATTTTTATTTTAAAATTATATTATAATTCTATCTCATCATTTTTTTCACATATTTTTATTTATTATTATTTAAAATAAATATGATATGAAATTTAAAAAAACAAAAAACTCAATTCATTTTATCATAACCTATCACGGCTTCTGTTTTATTTTCTTCTTATTTATTCAAGCTTTTTTAATTTTTTTTATTAATTTTATTATTTTGATCTGTTATACATTAATTTATTATAACTCTTTACATGTCACATGCTAAATCTTTTCAATATCAAAATTATGTCCCTAATGTACTTAATTTTATTGATTTATTAATCATGTAAAACCAAATTTAATTGTTACAAATCCTAACATCTTACAATACAAAATTTATAAATTTCTTAATTTTTTTTATTAATTTTACGAGTCATTAACATTATAAAGTATGAATTGCTAGAATAAATTACCATTTTATAAATACAAACAATTAGGCATTAAATAAAACTTGAAACCCAAAAGTTTCCAATATAAAATCTAATATATTCACTAAGTAAAACTTTCTTTCACAATTTTCCCTTTAAAATCTTACCAATTAGTAAAACCCAAAAAACAGATCAAGGTGATTTGAAATTGATGTATAGGTGGTTAGTTACATCTTGCATTGAAAAAGTTGCAGTACAATTATTTTCCTCCAGCGCTATTATGATTTTTTCTTAGCTTATCTAGCATACCTAAATTGCTAAAGTGGCGCACGTATGGACCAATCAATTTAAAACTAATGGGAAACGAAAACGTGACAATTTATTTAAGAAAAAAGAAGCAAAAACAATAGACCTATAGAAGAGGGAAAAGGTATGTTGAATCCTTGCCGCAACTGTGACTGAACTTTCACGAAATGCACATGCCTCGCAATTTTCGTAGCAAATTAGTAAATACACCATCCAATTTACAAGGAAAATGGGAGAGAACTTGGGAGAGTTCCTCTTGAAAACAAACGAATAACGAGAGAGAAAAATTTCACATGCTTCAATTTGGGCAACCCAGAAGCATGTAGACAAGAAAACTGTACAGTGTACTATACAGGTGAGTTACAAGTATAGGCATATATATGTATATATGCTCTCCGTCAACCTGATTGAAAAAATGGACTTACTTTCTGTACTATGAGAGTTCTTGCTTTCCATGGAAGTCGGATGTGGATGATGGGGGAGGTCTAGAAGTAGATGACTGCAGTGGAGGTGCAGTAAGGGCATACGTGAGTCTTGACGATGATGAATTCTCGATCAAACCAGCAATTCCAGCGGCTGCGGATTGTGCATTTGAAGGAAGGAAAAGATCATGCCTTTGATCTTTGTATGCACTCCAAACCTATAAGACACGAAAGGAGAACAACATCGTAAATGGTGATTTGGCTGGTATATATTTGCAATAGGCAGACGGCAAAATAGCTGAACCAACATTTGAAGTGCCACTAGGCAAAGCAAAAACAATCATATGAATTTATTAATCCAGATGTGTTAGACTCACGTCAGAATTGTTCAATATTTCTCGGACTTTAGTACAGTGGGCTCCTTCAGTAGCAAAGGCATGCAATACCTGATTCAGCATATAAATGCACCATGTCAGCGTAGATGAACTAACAAAGTCAGCTCAAATCAGTAAAAAATTCTTGCAGAAAGAAATACAAATATTATGGACTCAAATGCAACGATTCTCATTTTGAAGTCGAAAGATTAGACAATCATGATAAGATCCAACTCATTTAACATTAAAATATATGGTAAGAATAAAAAAGGTCCCTCTATCTTTTATCAAAATGATCCCCCGTTTACATAGATCAAGTTAGTCCTCTGTCAGAAAGCCAATTAACGCTACTAAAGGGAATTTGATGTGGAAGGTTATCTGCCGAAGTCGCCAAACATTAGACATGCAAGGTGATTGAATCAATCTGGTTCAGACCAAAATTGATCAAAATCCAACAAATATATAATCCACACATTGTATAATCTTCCTTCCATAACCAATCTCTCCTCCTCCTCCAAGATATAAAACCTTAGAGGGTGTTCACCAGGATATACAACCAAAATGATGATGTAAACATAGTAAAGAAAGGCAGGAATAAGACCGATTATGGCAATCCAATATGTGGAAATCTCAATCAAAACCAGTATACGTCAAACCCCAATCCTTATCAAATGCATGAAACCTAAAACCTAAAGTCTAGCAATCCCTCCCTCCCAATGATGGAATACCCTCTCTGGAAAGAAAAGAAAAGAAAAAAAAAAAGAGTAGAGGAGCTTACCTTGCGATGGCAAAATTGGGAAGGAATTAAAAAAAAAAATTGGATGCTTTTTTGTTATTGTTTTTAAATTGAATTCTTTTAATTACTCCTCCTAATTACTAAGGTTTCAAATCTTGGAGGAGAATGAAAGAGAGCTTGGTTGCAAAGAAATAAAAGAGGGAAGAACACGAAGAAGGTGATGATGCAGTGTGTAAGTTACATGTTCTTTGGGTTTGATCAAGTTGATAGAGACCAAATTGATTGAACCAACTTTGTGCCATCTCAGGCATGCCTAATGCTCTGCCACATTTGCAGTTAACAGTCCACGTTAACAGCAATAATTTGCTATTTGAAGGAAGGACTAACTCGATCTAAGGTAAAAAAAATTGGGAGCAACAACCCTGATAAGTTTTTTGGAAAAATGACCATGTTGATTGTTACCTTTAAAAAAAATGACACAAAACAAAAAGAGAACAGGGGAGTCTTTACAGAAGACCGTTATGATCTACGAAGCAGCTAGGATAATAGTCTTGTATAGAGGGAAATAACATAAACCAAACAAAATATGCAGGACTCATTACTTGAGGAAGAAAAAAATCGATGATGAGACTCTAACCTCAATTGCAAGCACTCTGCCGATAGAAGCTTCAGATTCATTCCAGTTCATTTGAGAACAAAAGCCATTTCTCCCTCCAGCCCTCCAATCAAGCAGACCAAGAAGTACCTCAACAAGACCAACTCTGCATTGTTTGCAAAATTATTGCTAGGGTTAGAGACAAATGTACCTCTCACAACAGTAAATACAAAATATAGCCTTGAAGCATTCACCTCTACAGACAAAATAAATCTCTAGCATAAATTTTATTCATCTCTATTGCATTGAAAGTAGGAATACATTTGAGTCGGTATCCTCGAGATTATGAAATCACAATTGAACTTCCAAGATATATTCATTGGTCACAAAAATTGTTCAACATATTCATAAACGATACAAAATAAGCGATTTGTCAATTATTCAAACAGTCTCATGTTGGAAAGCCAATCCATAGTGTATCACAGGATGCATTGGAATTTACTGGACTTTATATCCAGGTACACCAGGGAAAAGTACACTGAAAGGCTAATTTTATCCACAGATAGAAAAAAATTGTCCCTTGGGCCTTAATAATTATACTCAATGGGGCAAAACCATACCCAATCTAACAATTTGTTAGATCCAAATGGCCGTGTTTGTTTACTATTTCAGAACAATGAAGACAAACACACAGACATACATGCACACAGACAAAATGAATACATGTAACCTGTTTGGTTGTTAAGGCACTAATAAAGAGACATGAGCATATTTGTTATTAGAAACAAATTTTACCTCTAATAAGGAAGAAGTTGTTGGTGATCAACGTGATGGAAAGTGGAATTTTAAAAATTTTGAAGGAAAAAAGTGTAATAAAAATCTGTCGTATCTGATATGTGTCCCAACAATCTGAAAAGATACTAAATATATGTATTTTTTATGTCGTGTGTCAGCACATCCTTCGTAATTTGTGTCTTATTAAACCATTAATGGACCTATGTCACTGTGTCCATGTCTTTGATGGACATGGATAACAACCAAACACAGCCAATCATCACAAAAAAAATAGCAGAATTTTATGATCAGAATTATTAAATGTTATACGGACTATGGAGATTAGAGTTCAAAACAAGCTACACGACCTTCCACACAAGCACATCCAACTTCCTCCTATTTAAATTATTTTTCCGATTAGCATAGAAGTTTTTATTTTATTTGCATTTTTTGGCAGTTTTAATCTCCCAAGTAGAAAATATTCGAATGATATAAAAAACTTGAAGGTACTCACTTAAGTCCTTGTGCAACAAGAGCATCCCTTGCTCGGTTTCCAGCAACCACAACACGCTTTAAGGTCTCGAGAGCTAATATGCTTCCACCTTGCCACCCTATAGCTTTCATTAACAGTGGAACAACCTGGAAGAAGAAATTTGAGAGGGAAAAGAATATATATATATATATATATAACTTCGTTTTATATTAATATATATAAAGGTAATCTAGCTCACATTCTCCTCTCTGTCTCCCACAGTAAATACATTTGAGACATTCCAGAATATGTAATCTCATACCTGAGGGGTTCCTACACTTGTTGCTGCCATAGCTTCTGCACATGTGGTACTAGCTGCAAGTTGATGCAAGACACGCAAACAACTCAACCGCACACGTTCTTGAGGAGTTTGTGTGTGCTCTGTTGATCCATTATCAGGGTCATATGTTTTATCTGCATTTTTTCCAATATTTGCATCACCTGATGACATTGTTTCTCGCCTTCCCTCAAATGCAACAGCAGCAACTAGTTTTGGGACATATCCAAGATATCCAACGTGATCTGCTAGTGCAGGATGAACACGAAGCAATGAAACTAATGCAGCTGATAGAAGCAAAGGCAACTCTGGGTCAACAACCTGAGTGTCATAATGTGTGGCAGCAATGGATGACAAATACTGATCTAGAAGGCCTTCCAAGAATCTTTTAGGATTTCTCAATGGAAATTTGGGATCTTTCAAAAATAGACGAACATAGATGCCACCAACCTGAATCAAAACAAAACTTGATTCCACTCCACAAAATAACAAAAAAAAAAGTCTAAATTATATTTATTAGGTCATACCTGTGGCTCATCTCTCATTTCCTGCTGCCCAGATGCCTGCTCAGGTACATCCCAATCAACAACACGGCCTTTCACCTGCTCCCGATATAATTCTGATGCCATGGTTGAAATCTGTGCAGACAAAGAAGCTGCCATTGCTGGCGTCCACACAAGTTCTGGTGTCTCAGTAGTCTGCTCAAGCGCAACAACAACAGCTTCACCAGGTCCATCCCTAATTACTGATACAAGGCCATCTGGAAGAAACCTTGCAAGTGTTATAGCAACTCTTGGACCGTGCATTGGTTGCCCAACAAGTTTCCCCAACAAGGAGGCTGCCATAGCTCTTTGTTGGAGTGGAATTTCTTCTGTATGAACGATTTTTATCATCAGCATTTAACAATCTGCAAACCTTCCAGGAATGAGGAAAAAATATAAATCAATTAAGTTCTTACCTTTCAAAGGCAACAGTAGTTCAAGAATGTAGACAACACCACCATGCTTGGCAGCTGCCCAGGCCAGTTCAGGTGTACTTGCCAATGCATAGAGAACATGGAGAGCCCCTTCACGACAACTTGGGGATGAGTGAAGCATTTGTAGTAAAACAAGGAGACTAGATCCATCTGCAACCATGGCTTGCAAACAAGGAGCATGTGCCGTCAAGAGTGACAGCACTCCTAAACAAAGTTGAGGGATGTTGCTGTTTGATGTTTCAGGGACAGAAAAGCATTCAAAAAGAGGCAGTAACTTGTCTTTATTGGAAAATATGGATGCCAAATTTGGATTATTAGTCAATAGGTTCTGCAGAAAATAAGATAGATTAGTCAAACATGCTCAGAAAGTATTACAAACAAGTAAAGCTGTTAAGCAATTAACCTGTAGGGAGATCAATGCGGAACGGAGACTTTTAACTAGCTCGGCTTCTTCCTTCCCAACAACTTGCTCCTCGGATATTGTGCTAGAATTATCTAGGACAGGCTGTTCACTCACAAATCCATCAACAGCATCCTCATAATTCTGAGCAGGAGAAGAGATGCCATCAACATATTGATCAGCATCCTCAAAAGGATGGTTGTGCACAACATAAGATATAAAATCAACTAGAGCAACACAAAAAGCTTCTGGTTCACTAATTTCAAATTCTGGCTGATCATTGTAGACCCTCAAGTAAACATTGCCAATGAACAATTCCTTTGATAGTGCTTTATAGGCAAAGTCATGTGAGTCTCTGATATCGTATGAACCATCAGGACCTTGAGCTGCACGCTGCTGATCCACAAATTTCAGCAGCTCTCCCCGTGTTGAAGAATTCCATATAATCTGAAAAAGTAGATTACAAAATAAAAACATAGTATTAATGCAGTAATCTTAGAAGCAGAACAGCAGCATTTTAAACCAAGCATAATTGATAATGGATTGTCATTAACCACCATAACCAGTCAGCATGTAACCCTACTTTCGTTTTCAGGTTTTTTCCCACCAGGGGCAGGGCCCCAGCGGGATGAAATGGAGGATGGGCCAAAAAAAATTGAAATTCTCGCTACTGCAGCCATGAATTACGAGTATGTTATCTGCTTATTTGCACATTTTGGTACAAGAAATAGAATTACTTAACCAGATTCCAAATAGGAACAGAAGCTACAACCAAGCATATATTTGTATTTTACTTTTAACAGACTCGGCCTTCAAAGTATGTTCAATAACCTGTACAAAAGGAGATAGATTAAAACCTAGCTAGAAAGAGAGTAGTGGGTGGGGACCCACCTCTGGAGACTCCAGGTTTGCATTCAACTTGGACAGCAAATCTTTAGGTAATTGGTCTCGTAACATGCTAGAAAGCTTAGGTGTTAGCAAAACTCTGAGGGCATTTGCTGCCGCCCGATTGTAAGGAGTTGAGCTCTCATCACCACACAAACCACTGAGCCTTGACAGAGCCTGGGCTGCCCGTATGGCATGCATGTTTTTGGCAATTTGAACACTGGCACCAACACCATGTGATTCTGTTGCATCCGGTTCTTCAGCAGTTGCATCATACTGAAGCAGCAGCGGCAATAGGTACCTATCATGGACCATGGACCATACTAAATGACTTAGTCCAACAAATATTCTGTGAGCATATAACATAACTGGAACAGTCATTTTCTGAAATTAACACAAATATGTACTGTCCACATATACAAGTTCATTAGGTATCCACAGCAGAAAAGTCATCACTTGATCAAAAGGATTAACCGACATACATTAAGGAATGAAAACCACACAGGTCAACCACTTTTTTTTTCCAGGGGATAAAAGAAGAACTTCATTTTATCAGGACAAGGATAATACAAATTGTTGTGTGAGTGGGTTGGGGGGGGGGGGTTTGGTAAGGGATCCCCTATACAAAAGCAAAGGCAAAAAAGGTTTAGATTTATCTGTAAAGCATAGCTTTTCCAATCTCTCAACATTGCCACAAAAGTTTTGCCTCTTTTCTACTACGAACCCAACAAACCTAGTCAATAGAAATCAGTCAAGGATTAAACAGTGCACACAGCATTCATCAAAGATGATAAACAAATTGCTCCACAAGAAAACAGCTACTGGGCAATGCAAAAAAAGATATGAATTTGACTCTGAGCTTGTCTCACACATAACACACATCTAGCCTTATGTGATTTTCAAACCTGCAACAAGACATTGGCATTAGCTATGTTAAGCACAGCTGACCCATATAAAAAAATTGAATTTAGAGGAAGCTTGGGACTTACAAATGGGTTTGTCTAGACCAAAGTTGTGATAGAGGAGTGAGTAAAAATTGGAAGAGAGAATTACAGCTAAAACTACCAGAGGAATCAAGAGACAATATCCTTTTGTCAGGGGTTAGAAGACAAAGAAAAATCATCAAGGATACCTAAGAGAGCCAAAAGTTGAAATGATTCTCTATCATTAAGGTTAAGAAAGAAATGGAAGTCCCAAGAGGAAGAGGAACCCAGGATCAAATTGACAATGATAAAGACAAGGAAAGGCTAGGTTTAAATGGTCTGCCAAAACCCACAAAAATTATGATAATACTACAAAATAGAATAGCTAGAAAATTCCAAACTAGACACAACTCTAATAACATAAAAATGATAAGAAAGGGAGATAGTATGATCCCTCAATAAATTATCATCGAATTATAACTAGACTAACATACAGCATTCCCTTTATAGCTCCACCGATATAGGAGCGGACAGATCATTTTAAAATAGTGGCCAAATAATATGCCAGGCATTTCTCAAAAAAATAACCATTCTAGTACATAAGTACTTTTGGTATTATCTGCTCCAACAAGAGCGCACACATGAAACATCTTTGTCATGTATGGATGAACGTAGTAAAACGGGTTTTGAACCCAATCAGATGTTGAGATTAGTTTCATAAGTAATATATATTAAGCTTTGAAAATTAAGACTTTGCAAAATCTAGAGAGCTTAGTAGATAGCTGTTTACAGAACTACTTTCATACACAGTAAATTTTCATGTAATGGTAAAGCTCATATTACTCAATAAGTACTTAAGCTATTTGGCGACACAGGCACACAAAAACACTAAGTTTGCCAACTAAGCCTAAATTCACATGGAACATCCTCCTGCATACCTATAGTTGAGAGATAAATACCAAGCATTTTATCAAAAAAATTAATTGACATACCATAAAACACCAGCCCTCAATAAAGCATCCTGCAATTCAGATGAAACAGAAACATTGGCAATAGTCTGTAGAGCAGCATCAACAGCTCCTGGTACAAGCTCAAACTCAGTGCAGTGCACAATGTCTGGAACTAGCCCAGAAAACTCGAGTATCTCAGATCTGGCAGCCTCAAATTGACTAAGAACTGAAAATGTTCGCATGATGTTTGTAACAATAATGGCAGATGGTTCATTTCCAGGAGTAGATGGCTGAACAACATACATGCAACGGGAAAGAAGGGTTGCAAGAAGTTGCACTCCTCCATCTCTCACCAGCTCTTCTCCATTCAGTGAAGAAGATGCACATCTAGCCACAATAAAAGTCAATGTGCAGCATGAGTTAGAATGGTATTCAAAATATTTTAGAAAATAGTGAAGCCAATATGAAAGAAAATGGAATTTACGTCAGCCAAACAAGCTCTGATGCTGCAACAAGAAGAGGTGCTCTATCTGAAGAAAGAAAATTGTTATCATCCTTGTCCACAGTAACAGCACTTAACAACATGGGATAGCCAGCATATTTGAATGGCTCCAATATGTCTCCATATCTTCTGTATAAAATGCATTGCCCCTTCAACAAAAGAAGCAATCTCCAAGGCTGAGGACCTTGCAATCCTTGCATTGTAGCCTAAGATACAGTCCACAAAAGGTAAATATTTTCAGTGAATTAGAATATAAAAATATACTGTTGCAAGCAAATGATATTATATCGCATAAATTCACTGTAAACATCCACCCAAGAAGCAAAATGAAATTTTAACATACATCATGATTTTGCCACCCCAAATCTGTGCATGCATATAACTAAGCCTGTCTATAGCTGGCTTGCAAAAGGAGAAAAGAAGAACAAAACAACAGCATATGCATCTACAACACACTCCCAATCTGAGTGACAAGGGGCTATCACACCATTTCTCACACTAAAGAAAGTACATGGACTTGTTTGCATGATTAATATACTTACATATCAAAAATTAAGAAGTTAAGACAACAAAACATGTCCCCATGGCCTTTGAAGACTTCAAAATAACTAGAGTTTGTCCATAAGTGACTTCTATTGACATATGAATCCAAATAAGCTTGTAACATGCAAACTATGTTTACCTGGAGGCGTTCATAAGCCTTCTGTATAGCAAGAAACTTCTCCCTTCCTTCAGGGTTTTTGTCAGGATGATATTTCATAGCAAGTTTTCGATATTGTCGCTTTAACTTTTCCTCGTCAATATTTTCAATTTGCTTTGATAAGCTAGATGTTTCATCTGATACCTCCAAAGAATGCTTTTTATTTACAGCATCACCAGATACATCCTCCAAGGATATTTCAAGGATCTTGCAAGCTGCTTCTTCAGAAAGATCCATAGGTTTTCTCGTCAACTCTTCACGCCACATTACAAGTAAAGACTGCAGAAACTCTACATGCTCAACAATAGGCCAATTTGGAAAGCGGATCTCATCGCATAGATTCCTCAGGTAATAACGATGACACCACATTTCATCTCTAAGTTCAGGGTATGTAACTGGAGGCATTGGAGCATAGTCATATAAAACATGGCAATGCTGTGACAATTTCTGTGGAAAATCACCAAGGTGTTGCAAAACCTGATACAGTGAACAGGGATATATTGAACCCGCATGAACAATATCGGAAAGGTAGTTTGGGAAGTACACTTGTATTCTATTAAAATATACACATCAGATCTTAATTTGTAATACCTGACGTATTAAATTTTCTGCCCTCATTTTATGAGTCCATATTATCTCAGGAGTGTCAGAATCTGATACCATTGCTGCAGCAAATGCTGCTGGACCACTGCGCTCCAATACATACAACAAAGATTCAGGAAGAAGTCCACCAAGAACACTACGTTTTGCCAAAGGCAATGAAGTTGAAACCGCAGCCTCTTCGCCACCATGAAATGCTTGGTGGACATGGGTGACGGCAAACAGTTGCCCAATTGAAAGTAGATTAGATCCTGGATAAGCCAGTGCAAAATAAAATGCACCGGTGCTGTATAGACGTATCATGGCTTTGGGATTCCTGGTAACAATGGCCTTCAACAATGCAGCAGCTGCCTCAACAATACTTGGTTCCCCAGAGAGAATGGCCTGAATTCATAAAACAACCCACCCCCAACACACACACAACGAAAGAGGGAAAAAGTGAAAAGAAAAATAAAAACTAGAATAAAATATTATATTAATGAATTATTGGAAGGGTAGAAAATACTAAAAATCAACTGAAACCATACTATCACATAGCAAACAACTTGAAAATATGATAAAGTTAACAAGCAATGAGACAATTCCTATCATCTTTGAGAAAGAAATTTTATTATAGCAGTAGTATATCAGAACAAACATATTTTGATACATGGCCAAATAATAAGAAAAAACCTTTAAAGTACCTGTGCAATGTGAGGAAGGCAACGTGGACTTGACAAGATTCGTTTTACTCTAGGAGTTGGAGTAACAATTTCTCCAGCATCATCTAAATCTGAATGTGCAGACACCATGCTATGCAATATGGACAAAGCTGCATCTCCAACCTGAAGGCAAGAACCATTGTCAGGAAGGTACCATGAAAATATAATGAAAGCATAAATAAGACATATACATGTTCCAAGAGAAATGACATCTTTCCAGCTAGCAACATGCCAATTTTCAGAAGAATATAACAGGCACAGAAACTTTAGGTTTAAAAAAAATTGTGGCAGACAAGAAATAATAAAGAATTCGAGATAGAGAAAAATATGTACAGAACAATTGATGTTTATATGAATATAACATTATCTTCCACCAAAGATGGTGACTCTACCTGAGGTGGGGTAAGGACAGGAACTCTAAGGGCAAGTGCCCAGCGAAGCTCACGAATATCACGCAACTTCTTCCAATCTAGCATCCCAGAGGCCCAACACCTTGTTGTCCAATCAATAGCCTTCTTGGACCATAACCTTCTAATAGCATCTTTTTCCACAGGTCCAATTTGAGCACCTTCTCTGTCGATATACATCCATTCCTTGAGTGGCTCCATGAAAGCCGTAGCAGCAATCAAATTTGATTGCAAAGGAATAGCTGTCCTCTCCGAAGCTTCATGGACCACTGTAAGAAGATCGACAGCTAATACACAGCCTCCAACTAGAACACAAGCCTCTACATTAGCTAAATCCTTCATCAAAGCCTGAAATTGAGTTAAATTAACTTTGAGTAGAGCTAGTAAAGTGGAATCACCAAAAGGAAAGAGAAAACAAGAAAGAATAAGTAGATTAAATTTACAATGACCTTCAAAAGAAAAAGAAGTCTGTGTCTCAGAGCTCTGTCATCTGTCCTATCCAGGAGAACGGTAATGTGAGCAGTGCCTGAAAAAGGACCAACGGTCTTGTAGTGCTGCTCATATACAATTGCCATTGCCCTTGCACAAAGCTCTCTCACTGATGAACCACCACCGCCACCAAAACCATCTAGTCTACCCATATCACACCAATCATCTGATGCACCTAGTTCATCAGGAACAGCCCCATCTACGGTAAGCCCTGTGTCTGCATCACATAAAAAACGATGGTAAAGTGCTCTAAAGAAAGCATCTGGATCACGCAACGGGAAGTCTTGTGCCCTGCCACCACTGCCACTCTCAAGCAGGAGACGCAGATAATATTGGCCCACACAAACTTCTTTTGACAGGCTTGGGTAACGAACGGAAAATTCAGCATAGTTCCAAGATATTTGCGGGACATTCTCAATCCCTGTTGCCATTTCAAGGATAGCACCCCCAGGAACAATATCTTCAGTACGCTCTTTTTCAACATCTAGTTTATGGACTTCAGCTTGCAAAGATTCTCTTAACTCTTGCCTAGTACGCTCATTCCAAATCAAATCTGCACGATTGTGATCAAGACCAAACGCTCGCCAGAATTCAGGCCAGTTACATAGAAGCCGACCAGAACCCACGGGAGTGTTCTCCACCACAACTTGAGCAGGAGCTGGAACATCTGCATTCTGCAAGCCAACTGCATTGCCATCAGGAGCAACTGAATTTGATAAATCAGGTACCGTTGCTTCATTTGAGTTTGCAGATGGACAAGTAGCCGAAGCAACAACAGTTGAATACCCATTTTGTGTGACTGCTGTAGGAGATCCACTGGACAAATTTTCATTAGTATGAACAACAGAAGATTGAATATCTGAAGCCTGTCCAGAGCTTGGCTCAAGAGCAGCTCTATGGTAGTTGTCTGAGCCCCTAACAATGGCACTCCCTGTCTGTCTACCCGAATCTGAAACATCAAAATTATTAGCTGAAGCGAAGGGTTGTTCTTGAGAGGTTAGTCCTCTCCCGATGCGACTTTTCCTCTGCTGAAGTAAGCGTCTTTTTCTTCTCCCAATTGATGACTCCTCTTGATTCGTTTCTTCATCTTGAACTCCATCAGAGCGTGTATGCAAATAAGCAACAAGTCCGGGAGGCAGAATTCGAGACAATAGCTCCAAAGCAGGTTGATAGGAATCCGCCCAAAGAGCAACAAGTTGTCGACTAACTTCACGGCGTTCACCAGCAGGAAGGAAAAAAGCGTGCAATAAATGCCTCAACAAAGCACCATCACGCAGAGAAGCCTCTCGCATGGACTCCGCAGCAATAGCATCTTCTTCAGCAATTGATCGCATAATAACAGCTACTGTTTCTCTAACACTTTCGGCAGGATGACCAAATAGTGCAAACAAACGACGCTTTAACCCAGCAACTTGGCGCAACAACTCAACAAAAACATTATATTGAGTAGTTTCCCCATGTGGATCACAAATCATAGCCTCGAGCACTTCAACCACAGCCATTGACAGCAAAGGTGATACTGACATAGGCTTCAATCTGTTGACAAGAATAATGACATAACTCTGATTAGCAAACAATACTGACTTCGTATGCATGATTGTTGCATGCCACTCTCCTTTAGAATCCATCACATTAGCATCACCAGGCCCACCACCAATGAGTGCTGCAACAAGCCCGGCAGCTTCCGATGCAACGCCCTCTGAACCATTTCTAAGCAAACCCATTATCCTTCCAACTGCTGCTGGAAAAGACATCACGTGTGATGCGGCGCTTCTTGATGCAAGTAGTCGATGTAAACAAGCAATAAAACCCATCACAGTTGCAGCAGCTTTTGGTGACGGGGGTGGCAAAGGAGGAGATTCTGGAGGAAGATTTGGGGCCGCAGGAAGCATAGTAATCAAGGCCATCAAGGTAACCTCTGGCACTTCAATGTTTAAAGGCACACCACTAAAAGGTATACATGCATTGAACTCCCTTATTCTTCGCCATAGTTTAGCTCTTGATCCAGGAATGGAACCACCTTCAGCAACAGCATCCTTGGCAGCAGCTGCTAAATGTTTCAAATGCATTGCAGCACTTTCAGCATCAGCAACTGGCTTTTGCTGACCATATTGCAAATAAACTCTTCCACAGGGAGGATCAATCCGGTGACCAGGCATTGTCAGCCTTGGCAATACAGGTATGGCACATTGACCCTGCACAAAACATCAAAAGTCAAAGATGCACTTAGACAATGCAGGATTTCTTTATTTTGGAAAATAAAAATATACCATATAGCCATTTGCTTCAGTATGGTAAAATGTTTAAAATTGATATCAAGATTCTAAGCAATTAAACTAGCAAATGAACTGCCATACTTTACTTCCATCTATACATGCCATAGTAGGAAAATTCTTAACCAAGATGAGATACATCTACCTACTTCAGTTTGAATTGCATCACGAACAGCTGCAAGTAAGCTATCGCGAGATGTGCTTGCATAAACCTACAATCAGTACCATACAAATGAGAAATTTCAGAGCATAAAATTTCATAATTGCAGTAGCGTAAGATTGCTTACATGGATAGGACATCCATCACTGAATTCAACTGCAAACATCTGGGGTTCTTCAGCAAACCGAACAAGGGCGCTTACTGAAGACAAAGGACGAACAGTAACAGCCTGCACACATCTAGTGAAAATTCTCAATATATGATATAAGCTTTCCAAGTAAAAATCATCTTACATGCAGATAGAAATGTACTGATATAAAGCAGTTCAGTCAGATATGTATAAAGACTACATAAAACTATTGATATACACAAAACTGTACATTAATTGAAGTTGTATAAAACTTCCATTCTTCCATAAATTCTATTTTGCCCTGGACAAAAAAAGAATGATGTTGCTTGCTACATGACAACTTAAATATGTAGGCCCCTAACAATACACAAAATAGGTGATCAACAAATCTGCATGTACTTCAAATTATAAAAAGCTGATACTGTTTGTGTTACTCTAGATAAAATCAGAACTAAATTCCAGAAACTAGTTGTGCAACTCAATGCATACATTCTTGTGTCAGAAGTTGATAGATTTCCCAAAGCATTTACACACATTTTTCTATATTACTAGTTGTCTTAACAAATGCGTCACTTACTTCGTAATTCTCAGGACGCCTTTCCACGAGTGACACCTTTGTAAGAATGAGCTGTCGAGATACAGCATCACCATGTTCACCAAGTCCTCCTTTTGGACCAACTCCTAAGCTCAATCCTGGAACATTCAGAGTTCCATGGGCAGCAGAACGCAACCTAGTTACAGACCAACCTCCCAAAGGGGTATCTTCGGCTCCAACTGCCTCTTTTGCTGCATTAGATTTATACGCTTAAGGTTAAAAAAAACAAAAACAAAAGAAACTCACTACAGGCAATAAATAATTCAAATGTGGAAGGAAGATTAATGATGTTATAATTATAACTGGATACCCCTTTGTTTTATATACTCAGAGATTGTAAGAGTTTGGGAATTCTCCACAGACAAGGACAACCCAACAGTGGATTTTGCAGTTTTTGTCTGCAATAAAAATTACTGTTACTACTGCTGATGTTAAGTTGTGTTACAAGACAATACATAAACCATCGCATTATCTCAATATCAAATGGTAACATGAATTAAGATGCCAAAATCTAGGAGAACAATTGTTTAGGCTTAAAGAACGTCATCATACCAAGTTCGCAATAATAGCTGAATTTGTGCACCCAGAGGCAGCTTGGAAAGCTTTAGATTTCCTTCCATATAAAGGGCAAAGGATAAAACCACTCCCATGATTAACATTTTTCTTACCAAATGCATCACAAAGAATAATAATTGCAGGAGAATCCATGTCTCTAAAATCCAAGCACCAGCGAAGGTCACCAGATTTTGTGTCAATAAGTTCAACACCAACATAGGTTATCTTAAGTTTCTGTAAGTGTCAAGAGTCATACAAAGATAATTAGTTTCACATATACATTTCTTTTCCTGTTATTTTCTTTGCATTTTTGTACAGCGAGGCTCATCACACACTTTATCAAGCATACAAAAATTCAATCAGATTTTTTGAAAAGCATCAGCAACTCATCCTAACGTGTTCTATCCCCCCCCCCTTTTTTTTTTTCTGTTTTTTCTCTTTCGGGGCCTTCCCTCCCCCTACATATCAAATCGTTGTCGTCTAAATTACTTGAAAAATGCAAGACACGTGCCCATCCTCAAACTTCACCATAACCAGCAGCTAAAAATATAAAACATATGATGACTAAAAACCAACAATCATACACCCTTCACCATCCCAATGAAGATGCAGCCATGCATTACACCAAAAGTAGCAACCAGAACAGCGTGTCCAGGATAACTTACAAATGGGACCCATTGAGACGCCCGCCGTCGAAGATGCAGCACCGGGAACTCAGCCACCGGCGCCAACCTATTCCACCTTATCCGATGCATCTCTGTCAGAATACTCGCCCTATACCTCGACGAGAACTTTATCGCCTTGAACTTCCCCCTTCCATCGGTTCTCACGCTCACACTGAACTCATTCGAATTATCGTCACGTCCAAGGACCGGCGCGGCACCCTCGAAATCAGTGGCGACGTCGTATGAGTTCGTAACAGAGAGCGAGGACGGGTCGAGCGTGACAATGGAGACGCTGGATATGCACAGTATCCGCTTATACCGGCCGCGCCAGGAGTGCTTCACGACCATGTACCGGCAGAGGTACTCGGGCTCCTCGAGTGGAGCTGGTGCGGCAGAGCCGGAGGAGGAGCGCGCGGCGACAGCGCCAGCGGAGGCAGATTCCATGATGGGCGGAGGACGGAGGTGGACGGGGCGGTTGAGATCGGAGGCGTAGCTGGTTACGGATTCGACCTGGGGGAGGTAGGCGAGAGTGGGGACACGTGGCGCATGCTGAAGGCTGCTGAGGAAGGACCAGAATCCCTGCTGCTGATGCTGATGCTGCTGCTGCCGCGAGGAGTAGTATAATAGTGCTGCCGCCTCCGCCGGGGTTCGGTGAGGCCGAGACTGATTTGCCCCCAGCTCTGAAAATTTGGGGAGAGAGATTTTACATTCAATTCGGTCGTTTTCAGATCGAATCGAAAACCCTAACTAATCTGCGATTGGTTCAGCGAATGCGAAAATCATCCGAATCGGAATTAAGGGACTGGAGAATGGGAGCGGATGTTTATGCAGGTGAATCAGAGAAACCGCATGGCGAAAATTGAATCCAAGATAGAGATCAAGGAGGAGTTTTGCCGAAACGGAGCGAAACAGAGAGAGAGAGTCGTGGAAAGAGGGAAGGATAGCGATGATCCCCCGCACCGCATCTGACTACTTAGGATGACGTGGCGTGTTCTTATTTGTCAACACCGAAACCGACTTTGCGAGTTAATACTTTCACATTTTGTGATATTTCATTTTAATTTACATTTACTATTAAGAAGAAAAAAAAGAATTTAGAGAGGGATTTTTTATTTATATAAATTAAAAAATTTTATTAATTACAGATTTATATCATTTCCAGTGTTTTTATCAAAATACATTGTATCTTATATTTCGTTTACAATATAAACAAAATAATTTTAAACGTATTTTGTTTACACGGTAAATGAAATATGAGAAAAATTTTAAACACGTATACGTAGAAATACATGGAGTAAATCAATTTTTATGTATTACGTGTGTACCCATGATACGTGTTTAAAATTTTTTTCATATTTCGTTTACAACATTCAAAATTATTTCGTTTACACTGTAAACGAAATATAAGATAGAATGCATCTTGTTAAAAACGCTAAAAATGATATAAATCGGTAATTAATAGAATTATTTAATTTATGTAAATACTAAATAGGGACACTTTTTTTCTTGAGTTGTCTTATTTGTGGACATATTTTGAATATGATACTTATTAATACACGCATATTTTTTATATTCAATCGTATTTTAATAAAAAAATTTTCTCTAAATAGACTTAAATATCATTATATGTCAACGTGTTTAATCTTATTTTAAACAGATATTGGTAAAATAAATTTAAAAATAGTATATATTATTAATTATTAAAGTAAAAATATTTTAAATAATTTATACAATTAAAAAATAATAAAATAATTAAAAATTAATATATATATATATATATATATATATATATATATATATATCGTGTTTTTGTGTCTTATAAAATTTTAAATTTACTTATCCCACATCGTGTCATGTCATGTATCCTTGTCAATGTCCGTGCGTCATAGATGATAATATCTAAAATAATTTTTAGATATATTTCATTCAATGAGAAAGAAAATAAGTGTCCAAATTATAAGACTACAACACAACAAAAAAAAAAAGACTCCCAAAGTCATTACTGAAACTAATAGTTTCAATAAAGGAGGATATAATTGCTAATAAATGAAGAAAGAACTAATGTAAAAAAGAAAAAAAAATGCAAGGATCACATGCACACTTCGCCCTTGGTATGACACCGATGCGACAGAGACAGTCAGCTGCTCTCACTACCTCCATGGGATTTAGTTTGGTGTTTTCAAAAACAAAGAAGTTCTTGATAAACGCTGAATGCTCACCAAGAGGGAAGAACACATTCCAAAATTTCACAAACCCTCACTACATAATCAAATTGCAATAACTTTTGATCCGAAACTCCGATCGCCACACCATTTGTGGCCACACGACCGCAGTGTTAAACTCTACAAAGCTCACAACTTTGTTCCCGAGATAAGCCATGTTTCTCTTCCAATTTTTCCAGCCTTGATTTCAAAAGTTGTAAGTAAAAGTGTTGAAATTTTGAGCTATTTGATGTTATAGGATCCAATTAGCTTGAATAAAAGGCTTAATCTCACCTCTTTTATCCTTATGTATGGCAAGATTTTTAACCTTAAGTTAAAATACTTGAGTTGTTGTGATTAGATATTAAGTTTGTATGTATGGATGCATGTTATATGTGTTAGGCAAGGTATATATATAAATGGATTGGAGCTTGATGGAGAATTTGAGAGCTTGAGGGGATTTACAAGCTGAAAATCTGATATTGGAGGTGTTAGAGCCTTGAAAATCGAGGAAGAGTTGAAAATGAGGTGATCCAGGTTGAGCGGAATATCGGCCAAGGTATGATTTCGATTTCTCTTATCTAAAATGTAATGTAATGTGAAAACTTAGGCTAGTGACCCTAAGATAGGAATTGAATTTGTAATGTGGTTGATTGGTTGAAATGGATTGTATTGATTAAGGGATTATTGGTTTTGGAGGGTGTAAATGATGTTCTTGTTGTTGGTGCATGTGAATTGTATATGATGATGATGATTGGTATGTTGATTTGAAGTTGAAATTGGGCTTGATATGGATATTAATGTTGTATATTGAATATTGTGGCATTGGAAGTATTGGGTTGAAATTTGATGAAAATGGAGAATTGGTAAGGTGATGAATGTGTATTGTATATTGTTGAACTTGAAATATTGAGTTTGAGATTGATTAAAGTGAATAAATTTAGTAGGTTATAGATTGTTTGAGAAAGTTAGAATGTGGTTGAGGCTGAATTCATAAAGTGTTGGTTTTTTAGAAGAGTTTGTGTCAAACTTATTTAGAAATAAAATTGGGTCCGAGATGTTTATGCCGTTCGAATAACGGAGAAAAAATGTTTTAAAATGAAGAAGTTATGTTCGACCAAAGTTTGGTGCGTAAACTGAAAAATTAGGATTCAACAGCTTTTTGTGTTGCTGCATTATATGCGTACGCATACATCCCATACGCGGGCAAAAATGCATGTTCACGCGGAACCCGTGACATGGGGATTCTGCGTACGCAAAAGTTTGATACTCGACTAGTCAATTCTGCCTGGTCCGTATGCGTACACGAAAAAGAGCAATGCGTACACGTAATGGGACAACATGCATGCTCACGCATACGCGTGGCCATCTCGTACGCGTGACATTGGATTTTTTTAGCGCTCACGCGTGCGCGTGACCCACGCGTGCAAGTGACCCACGCGTGCGCGTGACCCTATTTTCAGCAAATATGATTTTTGTGTTTTTTTAAAACCGAATTTCAAACCTCTAAGCCTCTATTTTCATCTTTTTAGTCTTAAATCCTTATAGTATGCCTAGTAACAAGAAGAAGCTAGGAAGGGTGGTAGCTTGAGGATGAAGTAAGAGTAGAGTTAACGATAAATTATGATTAATGATGAATGTATGAGTTACTGAGGGTGGTAGCTTGAGGATGAAGTAAGAGTAGAGTTAACGATAAATTAGGAAGTGCGGTATATGCCGTGAGGCGAAGTGCTATATTTGATAATGATCTATGGCTGGTTATGGATTATGTTATGAGTTGGATGGCTATGATAAATATTAATTTAGGGCTAATAATGAATATATGAATTTGGATTATTGTTTTATCTTAAGTCCTATTTCTTGAAAGTGCGACCCCATAGAGATGTTGAAAGGTGAGGATCCCCTTTCTTGTTCCTCCTGGTATTGTAAACTCACCTCCAGCGAGATGGTGGGAGGTTAGGATCCCCTCCTTAGTTCCTCCTGGATATATGAGAACGTACCTCTTGGGTAGATGCAAGGGTTGTGGTTTCGCCCCACTTGCTCCAAGTTGGTTAGCATAGAGCATCCTCGGGTGGACGCAAGGGTTGTGGTTTCGCCCCTACTTGCCCCGGGTTTGATGAGTGATGTAAAAAAAGTGCAATTATGTGATGATATGGTCATAATAAATGATTATGGAATGTTTATGAATGAGTATTAAATGACTATCTGAGATACGAGTTTCCCTAGGTGAAAGTAGTGGCTAGCTACCAAGTGCTCCAGGTTAAGACTCGATATTCTGCTGACCCTATGTCGTAAGTGTGGCTGGACACTGTGAAAGTTCTATATGAGCTCACCCCGTGAATAAATACCAGTGTGGGTGTTATATGATTATGATTATGATTATGATTATGATTATGATTATAATTGAGAATTACTATAGTTGGGGATGCACGACAGAGGGACAGTCCAATGGTTAGCTACCAAGACTTGTCGAGTTGGCTTTATAACCGACAGATGAGACTCATCAGCCACTAGAACAGGCATGCATCATATGCATCTATGTGTTTGTTTGGTGTGATTTATTCGGATTGCCTAAGTGACTGCATAAACTATTTGCTACCTGCTTTATTTGTTGTATATGCTTTCTATTTGTGATTTCCTCGCTTGAAATAATTGTGTTTGTGGCACTTTTTTTTTTGTTGGTGGTTAGGAGGTTCAGAGGAGTTGGAAAGGGGAGTTTTAGATAGCTCTGAAGACCCTTAGCCAGTTGCCTGTTTTATCTTTATGGTTTATTTATGTTTATAAGCTTTAATTATATGTTGGAAGTTCTAGGATTGCCTTCAGCTTTTCCAGGACATTATATGTTAGATATGCGGGCACTGTTACCATGCTAAGAACCTCTGGTTCTAACCCATTCGGATTTTGTGGTTTTCAGATGTAGGACATGAGGCTCCTCATTGAGGCTTGCTGGAAGCTTCTGATGTTGCGAAGATTTTTATCTCTTGGGCTTTATTTTGGTTATCTATATTTGCTTAGATACTTATTGTCTCCATCTATTATATATATGTTGTATTAATTCATCTTATTTGTTATTTTGGAGAAATAGGTTCTGTAGCTCTCTCTCTCTCTCTCTCTCTCTCTCTCTCTCTCTCTCTCTCTCTCTCTCTCTCTCTCTCTCTCTCTCTCTCTCTCTCTCTCTCTCTCTCTCTCTCTCTCGTCTGAAATGAAGTCACTACCAATGCCCAAAATTTAAAAAATGATAGTATCTAAAAATACTTACATTGCATTAATATTTTCATTATCTACTTATACTTTTCTTTTTTGTAATTAATAATTTTAAATTTTACTTTACTAATATTAAAATTTAATTAATAATAGTAATTTTAGACTTCAAAATTTTTATTGTAGAATAAAATGATTATTTTAATTAAAAATAAAAGATATAAATAATTATTTATTAACGTGAGAAAAAAATTAATGCAATGTAAGTATTTTTAGATACTATCATTTTTTAAATTTTGGGCATTGGTAGCGACTCCATTTTTGATGACGAGAGAAAACGATAGATCATTTTTTTGTCAAAAAATATGATAAATGGTCTAATTTTTTTCTTTTATTTATACTAATAAACATGTCATTATTTATTAATAAAACTGAAACGTGCTTCAATTTTTCATTTTATTTGGTTGAAAATATCATTTTGTGAAATCCATAGCCACTATAGGCACCAAAACTTGTGGCCACCACACACACATATATATGTTATATGTATTTTAGAACTCTCGGTATATTTTAGAGGTCATAGCGTCTCGCCACCTCTATTTTACATCCTAGCTGTAAAGGTCTGTGTGGTATGGTGTTACAACTATTGATCCCTCTCTTCCCTCCGTTACTGCTTCATGTAGGAAATAATTGATTCTCATCCTTGCATGAAATTATTGAATGGATTAACTATTGGATTCTGATTTAATGACTACTCTCCCAAATTTTATTTGAATATGAGTATGTGAAAATACAATGGATAATAGTTTCAACATTAGAGTAGCATCTGGGATAGGTTGGATTGGTGTTTGAGAAGCGATGGTAGAGTAATTTTATCACTGGGAGACATTCATGGAGGACTTTTTATATGAAGATTTAAACTTTGTGTGGCGCTTGAATTTTTCAAATGCTGCTCCATAGTTCAAGGTGTTAAGTTGTGTTTGGATATGTAGCTCAGAAGGCACATAAAAAAATTGGTATGCAATTCTATATCCTAAAGTTATATCATACTGTTTCGAAGTGTAACACCCAAATTTCTAATACCTCATGATCGCGCTAAAAGTTTAAGTGTTACCTACCTCTACTCCTTTAATTTCATACTATATTTAATATTGAGAATTCGCGAATAAAAACCGAATTTCTAATTGTGAAAACAAAAAGTCTTTACTTTGAATCATTTAATCACACAATTATATCCACATAATATTAAATACATAGACTTAGTCAAAACTTTTCAAATACGAGTCATACCCCTCTAAAAACCAAAACAATAATTATCGAGGGGAAAATCTAATAACTAAACCAAATTCATAAAGTACAATCATAACAATAAGCTTGTAGTTTAATCGTGGCTTCGCGCCAAATCTTCCTGAACATATCACTGAAAAAGAAAATCTGTACGGGGGTGAGAACATCGTCCTTGCAGGTTGTCAACAGAAAAACAGGGGGGTCGCGTATGCATACACATGTTCGCATACGCAGAAGGTTTGGCCAGTGGAGCTCGCTCGCGTACGCAAGACTTACGTGGCGTACGCATGAGCGTAAACGTGATAAAGTCGCATACGCAACCCAATGTTTGTGTACACATGGCATATCAAAATGGGAAAAAGCTGTTATGTTGTAAAAAACAAGTTTTTCGGTCCACATTTCAAACTTTCATAACTTTTTTCACAAAATTCATTTCTCAGTCATTGGAAAGATTGATAAATAAATTTTCATAAAAATTTAGTTTTGTAAAATTTCCAACTCCGAAGAACAAGATACGGCCTACCGAAGTTGGCCGAAAATCAGTTGTTAACCAAAATAGAATCTATTTCTAATATATAAAAGTAGATACATAAGTTTACCCACATTACTTTTAAGACATGTTTCTTCTCCTACTAATGCCATGTCAGCAACATTGCTTACTTGGCAAAATTTTAGAATCAACCACTCAATTTTTGACAAATCACCTATTATTTCTAAATCAGCAAAAAAAATAAAATATACAAAAAAAAAATAAAAAACACCGATAATTAGAAATTAACCTACAAAAATATTGAATGCATATCCCCATATTTATTATATCTTACCGTTATAAACAATACAATAAGTTTATAACCCCCAAGGCCCCAATAATTAATTTTTATAAATAATTCATTAAATGTAATAAACATCCGTATTACAAATCTATTAATAATATTATTAACCATAATAAATTTTACATTTCAAATATTCAAATTTCATAATATTAGACCTACTTATATAAGTTTCTTATCACTATTTCTTCAAATAACATCAAATTTAGCACAATAAATTTATTTTCGAACTACACAACATTTCAGACTTACTCAATAAAGCATTATTCTTTGAACAATATTACCAAACAAACAGACAATTGGTTTATCAAAGTTTGCATAGTTCGTCTATGAAAAACATTAACAATCACAAACGAAGAGGAGTCTCACAATAGAAAGTGCATACGACTCAACAATTCATAAAGAACATGTCTTCACAAGAACATACGACAGAAAGAAGAAAGCAACAACTCTAACAACAACCAATAAAGAAAAAGGAGGACGAGCACTACATAAGAAGACTAAGTCCATCAACAAAAGTAAATGCAAAAATTAAATCACCAAATAAAGATGTCACTTTGTACAATTCCAACATCCAAATCTTTTGTACTACAAGTTATTTTAAATAAAACACATTTCAAATTTAACTTTAGTTTACACATATTTAATTTAATTCTACAAAACATAACAATTTTTAATATTTATTATATACTATCATTAATTCTTAATATATAAAAGTAGATACATAAGTTTACACACATTACTTTTAAGACATGTTTCTTCTCCTACTAATGTCATGTCAGCAATATTGCTTACTTGGCAAAATTTCAGAATCAACCACTCAATTTTTGACAAATCACATATTATTTCTAAATCAGCAAAAAAATAAAATATAAAAAAAAAAATAAAAAACACTGATAATTAGAAATTAACCTACAAAAAACATTGAATGCATATCCCCATATTTATTATATCTTACCGTTATAAACAATATAATAAGTTTATAACCCCCAAGGCCCCAATAATTAATTTCTATAAATAATTCATTAAATGTAATAAACATCCGTATTACAAATCTATTAATAATATTATTAACTATAATAAATTTTACGTTACAAATATTTAAATTTCATAATATTAGACCTACTTATATAAGTCTCTTATCACTATTTTTTCAAATAACATCAAATTTAGCACAATAAACTTATTTTTGAACTACACAACATCTCAGACTTACTCAATGAAACAATATTCTTTGAAC
Source organism: Arachis hypogaea (assembly GCF_003086295.3). NCBI lineage: Eukaryota > Viridiplantae > Streptophyta > Magnoliopsida > Fabales > Fabaceae > Arachis > Arachis hypogaea. The sequence continues at coordinate 108,100,768 of NC_092036.1, forward strand.
AATATTACCAAACAAACATACAATTGGTTTATCAAAGTTTGCATGGTTCGTCTATGAAAAACATTAACAATCACAAACTAAGAGGAGTCTCACAATAGAAAGTGCATACGACTCAACAATTCATAAAGAACATGTCTTCACAAGAACATACGACAGAAAGAAGAAAGCAACAACTCTAACAACAACCAATAAAGAAAAAGGAGGACGAGCACTACATAAGAAGACTAAGTCCATCAACAAAAGTAAATACAAAAATTAAATCACCAAATAAAGATGTCACTTTGTACAATTCCAACATCCAAATCTTTTGTACTACAAGTTATTTTAAATAAAATACCTTTCAAATTTAACTTTAGTTTACACATATTTAATTTAATTCTACAAAACATAACAATTTTTAATATTTATTATATACTATCATTAATTTACAGTCCCGCGCATCGCGCGGGTCTCATTCTAGTTTATCAAATTTTCAAAAATTCATAAGTCAAAACAATTTTTAACTCAACAAAACAACCTTAAACTACTTCAATCCACTCATTCACAATCAACCAAAATCAAGCCTACTCAATTCACACATTTCACTATATTTTCATTCATAATCATCGTTAGCCATCACCATACCTCGATCATACTTAATCATTATCCTCACTCCGAAACCTGAAAACATCATCAAACTTCAAGCAAATCCAATTGTCACTAATCACATCTCGATTTCAAGTATAATCCTTTAAAACTTATCTCCAAATCAAACACCACACAATTTTCATCACACTCCTTAAAATAACTCTCTTTCTCTCAACTCTTATATTTCATTCACAACTTCAAACTCACTCTTCTATCCCAAATCCTTGAATTTATAGAGAATTTAATTTTTAAAATCTTTAACTAGTTAATCAAACATCTTTTCGTTGTTATTAAAAATCAATAAAGTTAAAATAATCAACCAAATAATAAAAATCTGGTTCTCTTTAATATCCTTAAAAATATTCATTATTCAAGACTTGTCTCTTTTGATAATTAATTCAAACCAAACTCATTTTTGAAATCATAACCAAAACTTCTTCAAATTCTTAGAAAAATTTCAACAACATCTCCCCTAAAACCGGAGTTTGCTACAACTCAACAAAACTAATATTTCAAGTCAACATTTCCAAATCCATCATTTAAGACCAATCATTATCAATTTAAATCAAAGAAACTAAAATCAACGTATTCTTTCCATTTTACCAGAAATTCAGAAATCAACAAATTCAACAACAAATACAACAATGACAATCTCAACAAAAAATTATTTACATCACAAATATTCATCATTTTGTATTAACCTACTAAACTTGTCAGGTATTCAAAACCCAAAATATTTTCTTATTAAAACAATCCCTGATGTAAGGATTATCGTCAGCTTATAATTTCTTCTCGGTAAAAGAAATCACTTCGTTGTAAGTATAGCTCCAAACCAACTAATAACCTTCAATCAAATTTTAATTTTGTTTGTCACTAATAACCTTAATTTTCCATTTAATTTCATTATATGTTTGCTTGCTTCCAATTAATTTGATTATTATGTCTTCTTTCCACCCCTTGAATATGCATGTGAAATTGGCATCCATGTCAATGGAGTAGGCTCTCAACTTGATTTTGGAGTTGATTAATAGGAGACACTTGAGTTGGAAGACTCAAGAGTTAAATTGTAATTGGAAGTTGTTGGCTGACTCTCTAGTCAACGCTAATCCTTCCCAAGGGAGAGGATTAGGACTCGTGAATAAGAGTTAGCTCAACTACTTGACTTTCTTTTATTCGTTAAGGGTTAACTAACTAGAAACAACAATCTATTACCATTAATCTTGGGAAATCCAACAAGGATAAAACTTCTGATTAATCTTCTCCTAGTCAAGGCTCTTTATTTTAATTACATAAAATCTCTTGTTAATTTTCATTGCTTTAATTTATAATCATTTATTTTTCCATTCTTCAACTCCAAAATTTCTCAGAAAAACCCATAACCAATAGTAATACACTTCCTTGCAATTCCTTGAGAGACGACCCGATGTTTGAATACTTCGGTTATTATTTTTAAGGGGTTTAATACCTGTGACAAACAATTTTTTGTATGAAAGGATTTTAGTTGGTTTGGAAACTATACTTGCAACGAGAATTTATTTGTGAATTCTAAACCGTCAAAAATCCGTTCATCAAAATGGTGCCTAGTTTGGGATCCCGGAGGCTATTGGAATTGCAAGCATTGGTGGGGATTCCTAGAAGAGTTCAAGCATAAGCCGCCCTGACAAGGAGCTCACTAAATGTCCAACTTAAGGACTTTAACTAAAAGTGCTAGGTGGGAGACAACCCACCATGGTATAATCATCCCTTTTTCTTCTTAGTTTTATTTTATTTTATTTCTATAAGTGTTAATTCATAAGTTATGCATCATCTGCATTCTGCAAAAAAAAAAAGAAGAAGAGAGGGCCTTTGACGCTTACGCATCTATGACGCGCATGCGTCCTTGGGGGAATCGAATTTATGCCCAAGTTACAGAGGGTTCTGCGGGAGCTGTGCAAGAAGCATGCCCAACGCACAAGCTCACCCACGCGTACGCGTACCTGACGCGTTCGCAGTTTTGGTGACCCACGCAGAAGCATGCATGGCGCGCACGCGTGCCCCTGGAAATCCGCGTAATTGAGTGTTTTGGTCGAAAGTTGTGCTAGCCAAGTGTTGGATTCGCATTAGAGGCACCGCTTCGATCACGCGTACGCGTACTGGACGCCTCCGCATCCCTCTCCTTTCGCGCAACCCACCCGTGCGCGTTGGTTGCGCCGCACCACTAAATCCCAGCGCCGCTAGTTTTCATTCTTTCCCACCTCCCAAATCCTAATTCTCTCTCAATCCTAATTTTTTTCTCACTTTCTTCTCATCCTTATTCTCTCCCATTTCTTTTACTTACTGCTTTTGCATACTTCTCTTCCTTACATTTTAATCTTATTCATGTTTTTATTTTTTTTCTAAGTTTATTATTTTCCGTTGGTGTTAAATGTTCTTATTCAACTGTTGCATCTTTTCTTGTATTATTTTGGTGCATAATGACCTATTTTACACTATTGGGTGATATTATTTGGATGTCTATGCTAATCTTTTATGACACTTATATTCCTTATGCATTGATATATACTTATATTGTCTCTTATTACCCACACTCTCTCTCCCATTATTGCAATTTTTGCACTATTCATATGCCATTTGCTTCTATTATTTTCTCACTTACATGTTGTAGCTACCATGTAGTTGAGAACCTTATTATTTAGCACTAGCCCACATATGTTTTATTTCTTTTCATATCTTTGCTTGTGGGTTATTTTCCTTCCTTTTTCTCTTCTTTCAGGATGGCCACCAAGAGAAGAAAGGAAAAGTTTCTAACTGGAGCAATAAACAAGTCTGCTGCATAATCTTTGGAATAAAGCATCAGTTGGAGCAACCCGCCCACTTGCGCATCTTTGTATGCACCGAGGACGGTGCAATCTTTAAGTGTGGGGAGGTCGATACCAATCTTTGTGGGTTAGTTACTTTCCTGTCTTAACACCAATGTTTAGTTTTCTTTGTTAAATTAGTTGTTGTATTTGCATGTTTGTTTGATTTTGTGCATATTTTACCAACTACTTGGTTGAAGTAATATTTTATTTTTCAAGAAACTTTTTAGAATATTTCACTAATTTGAATTAAAATTTTTGTTAAACTTGTTTGAAGAAATTTAATTTGGAACATGGTTGTAGAGCTCGAACACACAAAACCAGTGAGATTTTGAGCCTATTTGATTGGTTGCATTTTGATGAGGGGATAATTTATACGCTTTTTGGCATTATTTTTAGGTAGTTTTTAGTATGATCTAGTTACTTTTAGGGATGTTTTCATTAGTTTTTATGCTAAATTCACATTTCTGGACTTTACTATGAGTTTGTGTGTTTTTCTATGATTTCAAATATTTTTTGGCTGAAATTGAGGGACCTGAGCAAAACTCTGATAAGAGGCTGACAAAAGGACTGCTGATGTTGTTAGAATCTGACCTCCCTGCACTCGAAATGAATTTTCTGGAGCTACAGAACTCCAAATGGCGTGCTCTTGACAGCTTTGGAAAGTAGACATCCTGAGCTTTCCAACAATATATAATAGTTCATACTTTATTCGATATTTGACGACGTAAACTGGCGCTCAACGCCAGTTCCATGCTGCATTCTGGAGTCAAACGCCAGAAACACGTCACGAACCAGAGTTGAACGCCCAAAACACGTTACAACTTGGCGTTCAACCCCAAGAGAAGCCTCAGCTCGTGAATAGATCAAGCTCAGCCCAAACATACACCAAGTGGGCCCCGAAAGTGGATTTATACATCAATTACTTACTCCTGTAAACCATAGTAGCTAGTTTAGTATAAGTAGAACTTTTTACTAGTGTATTAGAAATCTTTGGACGTTTAGTTCTTAGATCTGGGGGCTGGTCATTCGGCCATGCCTGGACCTTTCACTTATGTATTTTCAACGGTGGAGTTTCTACATACCATAGATTAAGGGTGTGGAGCTCTGCTGTACCTCAAGTTTTAATGCAATTACTACTATTTTCTATCCAATTCGATTTATTCCTGTTCTAAGATATTCGTTGCACTTCAACTTGATGAATGTGATGATCCGTGACACTCATCATCATTCTCACCTATGAACGCATGTGACTGACAACCACTTCCGTTCTACCTTAGACCGGGCGCATATCTCTTGGATTCCTTGATCAGAATCTTCATGGTATAAGCTAGAATTGATGGCGGCATTCATGGGAATCCGAAAAGTCTAACCTTGTCTGTGGTATTCTGAGTAGGATTCTGGGATTGAATGACTATGACGAGCTTCAAACTCCTGAAGGCTGGGCATTAGTGACAGACGTAAAAGAATCACGGGATTCTATTCCAACCTGATTGAGAACCGACAGATGATTAGCCGTGCTGTGACAGAACATTTGGACCATTTTCACTGAGAGGATGGGATGTAGCCATTGACAACGGTGATGTCCTACATACAGCTTGCCATAGAAAGGAGTGATAAAAAAATTGGAAGGAAGAAGTAGAAAAGCAAAGATTTAGAAGAAACACAACACCTCCATACACCTATCTGAAATTCCCACCATTGAATTATATGAGTAACTTTATCTTTATTTTCTATTTATTTTATTATCATTATTTAAACCAATAATCTCTTAATCCATTTAAATTCGCCTGACTGGGATTTACAAGATGACCATAGCTTGCTTCATACCAACAATCTCTGTGGGATCGACCCTTACTCATGTAAGGTATTACTTGGACGACCCAGTACACTTGCTGGTTAGTTGTGCGGAGTTGTGACAAAGTGTAATTCATGTTTAAGAGCACCAAGTCTTTGGAGCCATTGTTGATGATCACACTTTCGTCCACCAAGTTTTTGGCGCCGTTGCCGGGGATTGTTCGAGTATGGACAACTAACGGTTCATCTTGTTGCTCAGATTAGGTAATTTTCTTTTCAAAAAAAAAGTTTTCAAAATTTTTTTTTCAAAATTTTTCTTTGTTTACGTTTTTCCCAAAAATTATTTTCAAAAAAAATAAATAAATAATAAAAATACAAAAAAAATCATAAAATCATAAAAATCAAAAATATTTTTTGTTTCTTGTTTGAATTTTGAGTCAATTTTTAAGTTTGGTGTTAATTGCATGTTTTAAAAAATTATTATGCATTTTTCGAAAAATTCATGCATTCATGGTGTTCTTCATGATCTTCAAGTTGTTCTTGGTAAGTCTTCTTGTTTGATCTTGATGTTTTCTTGTTTTGTGTCTTTGATTGTTTTTCATATGCATTTTTGCATTCATAGTGTCCATGCATTAAAGATTTCTAAGTTTGGTGTCTTGCATGTTTTCTTTGCATAAAATTTTTTTCAAAGATATGTTCTTGATGTTCATCATGATCTTCAAAGTGTTCTTGGCGTTCATCTTGACATTCATAGTGTTCTTGCATGCATCATGTGTTTTGATCCAAAATTTTCATGTTTTGGGTCATAATTGTGTTTTTCTCTCTCATAATTAAAATTTCAAAAATAAAAAAATATCTTTTCCTTATTTCTCTCCTAATTTTCGAAAATTTGAGTTGACTTAGTCAAAAAATTTTAAATTAGTTGTTTCCCATGAGTCAAGTCAAATTTTCAATTTTAAAAATCTTATCTTTTCAAAATTTTTTCGAAAATTAAATCTTTTTTATTTTTTTATTTAATTTTTGAAAATCTTTTTAAATATTTTTCAAAAAAATCTTTTTCTTAATTTTATCTTGATTTTAAAAAATTATACTAACAAGTAATATGATTGATTCAAAAATTTGAAGTTTGTCACTTTCTTGTTAAGAAAGGTTCAATCTTTAAATTCTAAAATCTTATCTTTTAGTTTCTTGTTAGTTAAGTAATTAATTTTAATTTTAAAAATTAAATCTATCTTATCTTATCTTTTATATCATATCTTTTTCAAAAATTTGATTTTAAAATATCTTTTCTAACTTCTTATCTTCTTATTTTTTCAAATTTGATTTTCAAATCTTTTTCAACTAACTATTTGACTTTTTATTTGTTTCTTATCTTTTTCAAAACCACCTAACTACTTCTCTCTCTCTAATTTTCGAAAATATCTCATCCCTTTTTCAAAATTTTTTTAAATTAATTGATTGTTTTAAATTTTAATTTCAATTCTATCTCATCTTTAATTTTCGAAAATCACTAACTCCTTTTTAAAATTAATTTTCGAATTCTCTCTCTCTTATCTTCTTCTATTTATTTATTTATTTAGTAACAATTCTCTTCACCTCTCTTCATCTCCAATCACTGCCTCTATCCTCACCCTTGTGATTGGATTCTCCACTCTTATTTCTTTCTTATTCTACTAATAATAAGGATCCTCTTTGTCCAGATATAGAGGATTCCTCTTCTTTTTTCTTTTTCTCTTCTCTTTCATATGAGCAGGAATAAGGAAAAAGGCATCTTTGTTGAAACTGATCCAGAACCTGAAAGGACTCTGAAGAGGAAACTAAGAGAAGCTAAATTACAACAATCCAGAGGCAACCTTTCTGAAATTTTCGAACAAGAGAAGGAGATGGCAGCCGAACCCAACAACAATAATGCAAGGAGGATGCTTGGTGATTTCACTAAACTAACGTCCAAGTTTGATGGAAGAAGCATCTCAATTCCTGCCATTGGAGCAAATAATTTTGAGCTGAAACCTCAATTAGTTGCTTTGATGCAACAGAACTGCAAGTTTCATGGACTTCCAACTGAAGATCCTTATCAGTTTTTAACTGAGTTCTTGTAGATTTGTGAGACTGTTAAGACAAATGGAGTAGATCCTGAAGTCTACAGGCTCATGCTTTTCCCTTTTGCTGTAAGAGACAGAGCTAGAACATGATTGGACTCACAACCTAAAGATAGCCTGGACTCCTGGGATAAGCTGGTCACGGGCTTCGTGGATAAATTCTTTCCTCCTCAAAAGTTGAGCAAGCTTAGAGTGGATGTTCAGACCTTCAAGCAAAAAGATGGTGAATCCCTCTATGAAGCTTGGAAAAGATACAAGCAGATGACCAAAAAGTGTCATTCTGACATGTTTTCAGAGTGGACCATATTAGATATATTCTATTATAGTCTATCTGAGTTTTCCAAGATGTCGTTGGACCACTCTGCAGGTGGATCCATTCACCTAAAGAAAATGCCTGCAGAAGCTCAGGAACTTATTGACATGGTTGCAAATAACCAATTCATGTACACTTCTGAGAGGAATTCTGTGAATAATGGGACGCCTCAGAGGAAGGGAGTTCTTGAAATTGATGCTCTGAATGCCATATTGGCTCAGAACAAAGTGTTGACTCAGCAAGTCAACATGATTTCTCAAAGTCTGAATGGATGGCAAAATGCATTCAACAGTACTAAAGAGGCATCTTCTGAAAAAGAAGCTTATGATCCTGAATACCCTGCAATGGCAGAGGTAAATTACATAGGTGAACCTTATGGAAACACCTATAATTCATCATGGAGAAATCATCCAAATTTCTCATGGAAGGATCAACAAAAGCCTCAACATGGCTTTAATAATGGTGGAAGAAATAAGCTCAGCAATATCAAGCCTTATCCATCATCTTCTCAGCAACAGACAGAGAATTATGAACAGAATACCTCTAACTTAGCAAACTTAGTCTCTGATCTGTCTAAGGCCACTTTAAGTTTCATGAATGAAACAAGGTCCTCTATGAGAAATCTGGAGGCACAAGTGGGCCAGCTGAGTAAGAAAATCACTGAAACTCCTCCTAGTACTCTCCCAAGCAATACAGAAGAGAATCCAAAGAGAGAGTGCAAGGCCATTGATATAGTCAATATGGCCGAATGCAAGGAGGAAGGGGAGGACGTGAGTCCCAATGAGGAAGACCTCATGGGACGTCTCCCAACCAAGAAGGAGTTCCTTATTGAGGACCTAAAGGAATCTGAGGCTCATATAGAGACCATAGAGATTCTATTAAATCTCCTTCTGCCATTCATGAGCTCTGAAGATTATTCTTCCTCTGAAGAGGATGAAGATGTAATTGGAGAGCAAGTTGCTCAATATCTAGGAGCCATCATGAAGCTGAATGCCAAGTTATTTGGTGATGAGACTTGGGAAGGTAAACCTCCCTTGCTCATTAGTGAACTTGATACATGGGTTCAGCAAACCTTACCTCAAAAGAGACAAGATCCTGGCAAATTCTTGATACCCTGTACCATAGGCACCATGACCTTTGAGAAAGCTCTGTGTGACCTAGGGTCAGGCATAAATCTTATGCCACTCTCTGTAATGGAGAAGCTGGGGATCATTGAGGTATAGCCTGCCTTATTCTCATTACAATTGGCAGACAAGTCAGTAAGACAAGCTTATGAATTAGTAGAGGAAGTGTTGATAAAGGTTAAAGGCCTTTACATCCCTGCTGATTTCATAATCTTAGACACTAGGAAGGAGGAGGATGAATGCATCATCCTTGGAAGACCTTTTCTAGCCACAGTAGAAGCTGTGATAGATGTTAACAGAGGAGAATTAGTCCTTCAATTGAATGGGGACTACCTTGTGTTTAAGGCACACTACTATCATTCTGTAACAAGGGAGAGTAAGCATGCAGAGCTTCTCTTAGTACAGAGTCAAACAGAGCCCCCACAGTCAAACTCTAAGTTTGGTGTTGGGACTATACAACATTGACCTGATCACCTGTGTGACTCCATGAAAGCCCACTGTCAAGCTATTGACATTAAAGAAGCGCTTGTTGGGAGGCAACCCAACTTTTATTTATCTAATTTTATTTTTATTTAATTGTTATTTTGTGTTTTAGTAGGTTCATAATCATGTGGAGTCACGAAAAAAATATTAAAATTAAAAACATAATAAAAAATAGCAGAAGAAAAATCACACCCTGGAGGAAGGACTTACTGGCGTTTAAACGCCAGTAAGGAGCATCTGGCTGGCGTTCAACGCCAGAACAGAGCATGGATCTGGCGCTGAACGCCAGAAACAAGCAACATCCTGGCGTTTGAACGCCAGGAATATGCCCTGAGAAAAGCTGGCGCTGAACGCCAGTAACAAGCATGGAACTGGCGTTCAACGCCAGAAAACATGCTGCACATGGGCGTTGAACGCCCAGAACATGCATCACTTCGGCGTTTAAACGCCAGAATTGCATGCAAAGGCATTTTACATGCCTAATTGGTGCAGGGGTGTAAATCCTTGACACCTCAGGATCTGTGGACCCCACAGGATTCCCATATAACATATTCCCACCTTACCTCCTAATAATCCTATAACACACTTTTCCAAAAATCCTTCACCAATCACCTCAATCTCTCTTCCCAATTACCCCCTTCACCACTCACATCCATCCACCCTTCCCTATATAAACCCTTCCATTCTACTTCATTTTCACACAACACAACCCCCTCTTCTATACCTTGGCCGAATACACCTCCCCCTCACTCTCCTCCATATTTTCTCTTCTTCTTCTTCTTCTTCTTCTTTTCTTTCTTCTCTTGCTCGAGGGCGAGCAATATTTTAAGTTTGGTGTGGTAAAAGCATAAGCTTTTTGTTTTTCCATTACCATTGATGGCACCTAAGGCCGGAGAAACGTCTAGAAAAGGGAAAGGAAAGACAAAAGCTTCCACCTCCGAGTCATGGGAGATGGAAAGATTCATCCCCAAAACCCATCAAGACCACTTCTATGATATTGTGGCCAAGAAGAAGGTGATCCTCGAGGTCCCTTTCAAACTCAAGAAAAATGAGTATCCGGAGATCCGACATGAGGTCCAAAGAAGAAGTTGGGAAGTTCTAACCAACCCCATCCAACAAGTCAGAATCTTAATGGTTCAAGAGTTCTATGCCAATGCATGGATCACTAGGAACCATGATCAAAGTAAGAACCCGAACCCAAAGAATTATCTTACAATGGTTCGGGGGAAATACTTAGATTTTAGTCCGGAAAATGTGAGGTTGGCGTTCAACTTGCCCATGATGCAAGGAGATGCACGCCCCTACACTAGAAGGGTCAACTTTAATCAAAGGTTGGACCAAGTCCTTATGGACATATGTGTGGAAGGAGCTCAATGGAAAAGAGATTCCAAAGGCAAGCCGGTTCAACTAAGAAGGCAGGACCTCAAGCCTGTGGCTAGAGGATGGTTGGAGTTCATCCAACGCTCCCTCATCCCCACTAGCAACCGATCTGAAGTTACTGTGGATCGGGCCATCATGATTCATAGCATCATGAATGGAGAGGAAGCAGAAGTTCATGAAGTCATCTCCCATGAATTCTACAAAATAGCCGATAAGCCCTCTACTTTGGCAAGACTAGCTTTTCCTTATCTTATTTGCCATCTATGTTACTCAGCTGGAGTTATCATAGAAGGAGACATCATCATTGAGGAGGACAAGCCCATTACTAAGAAAAGGATAGAGCAAACAAGAGAGCCCACTCATGGAACCCAAGAGACGTATGAGGAAGCTCATCACCAAGAAATCCCGGAGATACCTCAAGGGATGCACTTTCCTCCAACAACTATTGGGAACAACTCAACACTTCCTTAGAAGATTTGAGTTACAATGTGGATCAATTAAGGGTGGAACATCAAGAGCACTCCATCATTCTCCATGAAATTAGAGAAGATCAAAGAGCAATGAGGGAGGAGCAACAAAGGCAAAGAAGGGACATAGAAGAGCTTAAGGACATCATTGGTCCTTCAAGAATAAGACGCCACTAAGGTGGATTCATTCCTTGTTCTTAATTTTTCTGTTTTTCATTTTTATCTATGTTTTGTGTCTCTACTTCATGATCATTAGTATGTAGTAACTATGTCTTAAAGCTATGAATAAATTCCATAAATCCTTCACCTCTCTTAAATGAAAAATATTTTTCACTCAAAAGAACAAGAAGTACATGAATTTCGAAAATTGTCCTTGAAATTAGTTTAATTATATTGATATGGTGACAATACTTTTTGTTTTCTGAATGAATGCTTAAACAGTGCATAATTTTGATCTTGTTGTTTATGAATGTTAAAGTTGTTGGCTCTTGAAAGAATGATGAAAAAAGAGAAATGTTATTGATGATTTGAAAAATCATGAAATTGATTCTTGAAGCAAGAAAAAGTAGTGAAAAACAAAAGCTTGCGAATATATATATATATATATATATATATATATATATATATATATATATATATATTGGCGAAAAAAAAGAAAGAAAAATAAAAAGCAAGTAGAAAAAGCCAATAGCCCTTAAAACCCAAAGGCAAGGGCAAAAAGAATCCAAGGCTTTGAGCATCAATGGATAGGAGGGCCCAAGGAAATAAAATCTAGGCCGAAGCGGCTAAATCAAGCTGTCCCTAACCATGTGCTTGTGGCATGCAGGTCCAAGTGAAAAGCTTGAGACTGAGTGGTTAAAGTCGTGATCCAAAGCAAAAAGAGTGTGCTTAAGAGCTCTGGACACCTCTAACTGGGGACTTTAGCAAAGCTAAGTCACAATCTGAAAAGGTTCACCCAGTCATGTGTCTGTGGCATTTATGTATCCGGTGGTAATACTGGAAAACAAAATGCTTAGGGCCACGGCCAAGACTCATAATAGTAGCTGTGTTCAAGAATCAACAAACTTAACTAGGAGAATCAATAACACTATCTGAAATTCTAAGTTCCTATAGATGCCAATCATTCTAAACTTCAAAGGAGAAAGTGAGATGCCAAAACTGTTCAGAAGCAAAAAGCTACAAGTCCCGCTCATCTAATTAGAATTAATATTCATTGATATTTTAGAATTTATAGTATATTCTCTTCTTTTTATCCTAATTGATCTTCAGTTGCTTGGGGACAAGCAACAATTTAAGTTTGGTGTTGTGATGAGCGGATAATTTATACGCTTTTTGGCATTGTTTTTAGGTAGTTTTTAGTATGATCTAGTTACTTTTAGGGATATTTTCATTAGCTTTTATGCTAAATTCACATTTCTGGACTTTACTATGAGTTTGTGTGTTTTTTTGTGATTTCAGATATTTTCTGGCTGAAATTGAGGGACCTGAGCAAAACTCTGATAAGAGGCTGACAAAGGACTGCTGATGCTATTGGAATCTGACCTCCCTGCACTCGAAATGGATTTTCTGGAGCTACTGAACTTCAAATGGCACGCTCTTAATGGCGTTGGAAAGTAGACATCCTGAGCTTTCCAGCAATATATAATATTTCATACTTTATTCGAGATTTGACGACATAAACTGGCGCTCAACGCCAGTTTCATGCTGCATTCTGGAGTCAAACGCCAGAAACACATCACGAACCAGAGTTGAACGCCCAAAACACGTTACAACTTGGCGTTCAACCCCAAGAGAAGCCTCAGCTCGTGAATAGATCAAGCTCAGCCCAAACATACACCAAGTGGTCCCCAGAAGTGGATTTATACATCAATTACTTACTCCTGTAAACCCTAGTAGCTAGTTTAGTATAAATAGAACTTTTTACTAGTGTATTAGAAATCTTTGGACGTTTAGTTCTTAGATTTGGGGGCTGGCCATTCAGCCATGCCTGGACCTTTCACTTATGTATTTTCAACGGTGGAGTTTCTACACACTATAGATTAAGGGTGTGGAGCTCTGCTGTACCTCAAGTTTTAATGCAATTACTACTATTTTCTATCCAATTCGATTTATTCCTGTTCTAAGATATTCGTTGCACTTCAACTTGATGAATGTGATGATCCATGACACTCATCATCATTCTCACCTATGAACGCGCGTGACTGACAACCACTTCCGTTCTACCTTAGACCGGGGCGCATATCTCTTGGATTCCTTGATTAGAATTTTCGTGGTATAAGCTAGAATTGATGGCGGCATTCATGGGAATCCAGAAAGTCTAACCTTGTCTGTGGTGTTCCGAGTAGGATTCCGGGATTGAATGACTGTGACGAGCTTCAAACTCCCGAAGGCTGGGCGTTAGTGACAGACGCAAAAGAATCACGGGATTCTATTCCAACCTGATTGAGAACCGACAGATGATTAGCCGTGCTGTGACAGAGCGTTTGGACCATTTTCACTGAGAGGATGGGATGTAGTCATTAACAACGGTGATGCCCTACATACAGCTTGCCATAGAAAGGAGTGATAAAAAAACTGGAAGGAAGAAATAGAAAAGCAAAGATTCAGAAGGAACACAGCACCTCCATACACCTATCTGAAATTCCCACCATTGAATTACATGAGTAACTTTATCTTTATTTTCTATTTATTTTATTATCATTATTTAAACCAATAATCTCTTAATCCATTTAAATTCACCTGACTGGGATTTACAAGATGACCATAGCTTGCTTCATACCAACAATCTCTGTGGGATCGACCCTTACTCACGTAAGGTATTACTTGGACGACCCAGTACACTTGCTGGTTAGTTGTGCGGAGTTGTGACAAAGTGTAATTCATGTTTAAGAGCACCAAGTCTTTGGAGCCATTGTTGATGATCACAATTTCGTCCACCACATTTTATCAACCAATGTTTTACTTTGGTGTCTGTTGTTCTCTCTAAAATTATGATTTTTGTTTTACTTAATTCTATATTTCCATTGTTTAATGTATGCACGTACTTATGTGATTGAGGCCTTGTTTCACAAAGCTTACATACCCATATGGCCTTAACCCTTCATTATCCTTTGCAAACCAATTTTGAGCCTATTTCACCCCTTTTGTTCTCTATTTTAGCACATCACTAACTCTAAGCGAAAAACAACAATATCCTTAATTTGAATCCTTAGTTAGCTTAGACTAGTGAGAGTGTTCATGATTTAAGTGTGGGAAAATTGGGTTTGGAAACGTTTGATTTGGGAATTGAGTATGTTAATCTTTTTTGTAAAAATGTGAAAAAATTGTTGAGCATATATTCTTGCACTAAATACCTTAATCATGTGCATTGAGAAAGACAAAAGAAAAAAATATAGAACTAAAAAGAGAAAAAAGAAAAGCAAAAGAGCAAATGCTAAATGGGGACAAAATGTCCCAAAGTAAATGATAGCAATACATATGAGTTGTATGCAAATTCGGATGCATGAATATGTGGCAAAACATAGTTAATGGGTAGTTAGGCTTTATATTATGATTACATGGATTGTCCTAAGTTAGGTGAGAAGTTTAGGTTAATTAAGGATTCATATTTTAGTCCACTTGACCAAATACAATCCTACCTTGACCCTAACCCCATTACAACCTTTGAAAAGACCTCTTGATATGTGTATTGGTGCATTAAATTGTGTTGAATGTTAGAAGAAAAGTAAGTCTTAAAAAGCAAGCTTAGTAGAGAATTGAGAGAAATCGAACCTTAAACACTTGAGTAATTAAAGTGTATACACTTCCAGTGAGGGTTCGATGCTCGATTCCTTGTTCCCGGCTTTCATGAGCTATCTTCTTTTGCAAGTCTATTTGTACTTCATTTTTATGATTTGCATTAGTAAAATCTAGTTCATATTTGTTCTTAAAAGATTTGTTTACTTTTAACCAAGTAGGTAGAAACATTTTGCATATAGTTGCATTCATATAGATAGGTTGCATTGCATACTTTCTACCATTCCTCTTCACTCTTATAGTTTCTCTTGAGCTTAACATGAGGACATGCTAATGTTTAAGTGTGGGAAGATTTGAGGCACCACTATTTCGTGGTACATCTTGTGCTTAATTGAGTGGATTTTATCCACTATTCTCACTTATTTATAGAAATTGCATGATTTATATTTTCCTTCTCAATTTTGTGCTATGATTGAAAACATGCTTCTTTGGCCTTAAATTTGCTAGTTTTAATCCTCTCTCATTGCCATTCGATGCCTTGATATGTGTGTTAAGTGTTTTCAGATTTTATAGGGTAGAAATGGCTTAGAAGATGGAAAGGAAGCATGCAAAAGTGGAAGGAATACAAGAAATTGAAGGAATTGCAAAGCTGTCAACCCTGACCTCTTCGTACTTAATTGATCATAACTTGAGCTACAGAGATCCAAATGAGGCAGTTTTTGTTGCGTTGGAAAGCTAACATTCGGGACTTTGCAACGATATACAATTTGTCATAGTTGACCTGGCTTTTAGGGATGCGCACGCGCAAAGTGCGCGTACATGTGGATGGTGTGAAAGTTCAGTGTATCAGAAATCGCTGGGGGCGATTTCTGGGCTGTTTTTGGCCCAGTTTCAAGCCCAAAAATACTGATTAGAGGCTACAGAGTGGGGAAATCAAGGAGACACTTCTCATTCACATAATTTTAGGTTTTAGATGTAGTTTTCTAGAGAGAGAGGCTCTCTCCTCTCTCCAGATTTTATGATTCATAGTTTTATGCTTTTGAGTTGGATATTACAAGAGTTACTACCTCCGTTCAAGTCTTTATCATTATAGTTTGTTTCCTATTTCCTTATTCTGTTAATTTCCATTTATCTTATTCATGAGTTACATATGAATATTTCTGATTTTGGGATTTATTAATGCAAAGAATAATTTTTCATTTAATTTCATTACCTGTTTGCTTGCTTCCAATTAATTTGATTATTATGTCTTCTTTCTACCCTTTGAATATGTATGTGAAATTGGCATCCATGTCAATGGAGTAGACTCTCAACTTAATTTTGGAGTTGATTAATAGGAGACCCTTGAGTTGGAAGACTCAAGAGTTAAGTTGTAATTGGAAGTTGTTGGCTGGCTCTCTAGTCACTAATGCTAATCCTTCCCAAGGGAGAGGATTAGGACTCGTAAATAAGAGTTAGCTCAACTACTTGACTTTCCTTTATTCATTAAGGGTT
Organism: Arachis hypogaea; assembly: GCF_003086295.3. Taxonomy (NCBI): domain Eukaryota; kingdom Viridiplantae; phylum Streptophyta; class Magnoliopsida; order Fabales; family Fabaceae; genus Arachis; species Arachis hypogaea. Next base: position 108,117,124 of record NC_092036.1, read on the forward strand.
AACTAAGTAGAAACAACAACCTATTACCATTAATCTTGGAAAATCCAACAAGGATATAACTTTCGATTAATCTTCTCCTAGTCAAGGCTCTTTATTTTAATTACATAAAACCTCTTGTTAATTTTCATTGCTTTAATTCATAATCATTTATTTTTCCATTCCTCAACTCCAAAATTTCTCAGAAAAACCCATAACTAATAGTAATACACTTCCCTGCAATTCCTTGAGAGACGACCCAAGATTTGAATACTTCGGTTATTATTTTTAAGGGGTTTGTTACCTGTGACAAACAATTTTTTGTATGAAAGGATTTTATTTGGTTTGAAAACTATACTTGCAACGAGAATTTATTTGTGAATTCTAAATCGTCAAAAATCCATTCATCACTCATATTCTTGCTTTTGGAGACGAGAGTAAAGATCTCTTTGTTCTTGCATGAAGGGTTGAAAAACTTCACTCAATGAAGACGGTGGTAGAAGAGAGAGTTCATTGTTTGGAGGAAAGGTGTCATAGTTGGAAGGTGATTCATATTGGTAAAAGTCTTGAGGTGGTGTATATGGAATTGGTGGTTCTTGGGAGTATTGGTGTTAGAATGATGGTGGCTCTAAGTATGGTTCAAATGGTTGTTGATATGGTGGGTATGGGTTAAGATCATATGGAGGTTAATGGTGGTATGGGACTTGTGAGTATGGTGGTTGAGGGCTATATTAAGGACGGGCTCATAGGCACATGGTGGTGGTTGTTGATAATCACAAGGAGGTCCAACATAGCCATTGGGTTGGCATGCATCGTGGAATGGCTCTTGCTCATAGTACTTTTGGGAAGGTTATTGCCAAGAAGGTTGATCAAATCTTTAAGCCTCCTTCCATCTTTGATTGTTTCATCCTTGATGCATGTTGTCATTGTAATTCCCATCTCCTACAACATAGTTAGAACCAAACTCATAGCCAAAGTGATGAGAACTCATAGTGAAAAGGAAAAACAAAAACAAAACTATTAAGAGATAAAGAAACAAGAACCTAACTAGTGACTCAAACAAGCAAACAAACAAACAAACAAAGAGCAAACCTATTCACACTATCAATATATATACAATAACCAATAACAAGCACATATTGCAATTCCCCAGCAACGACGCCAAAAACTTGATATAAGGATTATCGTCAGCTTATAATTTCTTCTCAGTAAAAGAAATCACTTCGTTGTAAGTATAGCTCCAAACCGACTAATAACCCTCAATCAAAATTTAACTGTGTTTGTCACGAATGCAAACCAATAAAAATAACCGAGAGTATTACTTCCGAGTCGTTCTCCCTAGGAATTGCAATCGAGTGCTCAATTATTGGTTATGAGTTTCACGGGTTGGGTTCATATAGAAGCGAGAATTTAAATGACAATAAAATAAAGAAAAAAACTAAAGATAACAAATAATAAAAAGGGACACGTGAGTTTCACTTTAACGAGGTCACGTGACCAGCGTCACGCGTGCACGTGGGTGAAGCGTGCGCGTCGCTTAGCAAATTTTCTCCTCACGCGTACGCGTGGGTCACGTATACGCATCGCCCTGAAAGATGTCCTCACGCGTACGCGTGGGTTACGCGTACGCCTCACCTTGAGTTCAACCAATCCTTATTTCTTCATGAATTCTCCACTTTGCATACTTTTCTCTTCACTTCTTCAATCCAATCTTTGTCCTATAAGCCTGAAATCACTCAACAAATATATCAAGGCATCGAATGGGATGAAAGTGAAATAAATTTAGCTATTTTAAAGCCTAAAAAGCATGTTTTTACTCTTAAGCACAAATTAGGAAGAATCACAAAACCATGCTATTTTATTGAATAAACGTGAGACAAGTTGATAAAATTCCCTAAATTTAACACAAGATAAACCACAAAATTGAGGTTTATCAATCCCCCGGCACGAGGAATCAAGCTCGCAGCAATTTTAACATGATAAATCCCTTTTTTCCTCGACCCATAACAGCAGTGACTGCTGATGAGCGGATAATTTATACGCTTTTTGGCATTGTTTTTAGGTAGTTTTTAGTAAGTTCAAGCTACTTTTAGGGATGTTTTCATTAGTTTTTATGTTAAATTCACATTTCTGGACTTTACTATGAGTTTGTGTGTTTTTCTGTGATTTCAGGTAATTTCTGGCTGAAATTGAGGGATTTGAGCAAAACTCTGAAAAAGGCTGACAAAAAGACTGCTGATGCTGTTGGAATCTGACCTTCCTTCACTCGAAATGAATTTTTTGGAGCTACAGAACTCCAAATGGCACGCTCTCAACGGCTTTGGAAAGTAGACATCCAGAGCTTTCCAGCAATATATAATAGTCCATACTTTATTCGGAAATTGACGACGTAACTTGGCGTTGAACGTCAAGTATATGCTGCTGTCTGGAGTTAAACGCCAGAAAAACGTCATGATCCGGAGTTGAACGCCCAAAACACGTTATAACTTGGAGTTCAACGCCAAGAAAAGCCTCAGCTCGTGGATAGACCAAGCTCAGCCAAAGCATACACCAAGTGGGCCCCGGAAGTGGATTTATGCATCAATTACTTACTCATATAAACCTTAGTAGCTAATCTAGTATAAATAGGATAAGTTACTATTGTATTAGACATCTTTTGATAGTTTAATCTTTTGACTATTCGGTCTCTTGATCATGGAGAGGGCTGGCCATTCGGCCATGCCTGAACCTTTTACTTATGTATTTTCAACAGTGGAGTTTCTGCACACCATAGATTAAGGGTGTGGAGCTCTGCTGTACCTCAAGTTTCAATACAATTACTATTACTTTCTATTCAATTCTCTTCTATCCTTATTCCAAGATATACGTTATACTTAACTTTGGTGAATGTGATGATCCGTGACACTCATCATCATTCTCACCTATGAACGCGCGTGATTGACAACCACTTCCGTTCTACTTTAGGCCGGGCGCATATCTCTTAGATTCCCCAACAGAATCTTTGTGGTATAAGCTAGATAGATGGTGGCATTCATGAGGATTCGGAAAGTCTAAACCTTGTCTATGGTATTCCGAGTAGGATTCTGGGATTGAATGACTGTGACGAGCTTCAAACTCCTGAAGGCTGGGCGTGATGACAAGCGCAAAAGAATCAAGGGATTCTATTCCAACCTGATTGAGAACCGACAGATGATTAGCCGTGCTGTGACAGAGCATAGGAACGTTTTCACTGAGAGGATGGGATGTAGCTATTGACAACGGTGATGCCCTACATACAGCTTGCCATGGAAAGGAGCAGGAAGGATCGGATGAATGTAATAAGAAAATAGAGATACGAGAGGAGCACAGCATCTTCACACACTTATCTGAAATTCCCACTATTGATTTACATAAGTATTTCTATCCCTTTTATTTTCTATTTATTCCATTAATCAAATTTAAACCAATAATCTGCCTAACTGAGATTTACAAGGTGACCATAGCTTGCTTCATACCAACAATCTCTGTGGGACCGACCCTTACTCACGTAAGGTATTACTTGGACGACCCAGTACACTTGCTGGTTAGTTGAACGGAGTTGTGTCCACACATAGGTGCCATAATAATGATTCCATACAACAACAAAGAATACTACATTGATGTGATCACAATTTCGTCCACCAACTGCATCCACAGCTCCGCTTACTTCTACAACAACAGAAACAGTTTAATTGCAACATACAACCTTGATAACTTAATCCTAAATCATCAACGTCGTGAAATCCTTAATAACATATAACGGAATACTAATGGCAAGGATTCCAAGACAGAGATACTTATTGTAATAAAAGAACGAAGCAGCAGCGGCCTCTGAACTAATTGCCAGCAGCTCTGACAATTGAAATTAGCTCATAATAAGATTTTTCAAAATTTCTAGGTCTTACATGAAGCATCATTCTCAATTTTTCAAACTAGTCCCTTCTCCAGAACATGACATCCCTCCAGTAGACTCCGCCAATCCCAAGTCGGTAAGTGACCTATTTCAGCATTCATCAAGTCACTATATCTGAAATATTTACCTTTTAAAATTCTTGCAAGAATTGAATTTAGCTGTTTAATGATTCTCCAACACTGTTTGCTTAGTAGAGCTTGATTTTAAGCCCTTAGGTTTTTTAAACCTAGATCGCCTTCTTTCTTAGGCTGCATCATCTGATTCCAACTTAACCACGCCATTTGTCTCTTTGAGCCCTTCTGGCCTACCAATAAATACTGAGAATGCTGTGAATTTTCAAAATTAATGAATCAGGCAAATGAAAACATTATAGGAAATAGATAGAAATTGCTGCTCCTACCACTCTGGGCATAATTTGTCTTCCTCTAGCTGATAAATAGTTCCTTTGTCAACTCTGGGTTTTTTTTCGAACTTTTTCCTTGATTTCACTAAACGTATCCTTCTTAGACTTATGATCTAGGGATGGAAGTCCCAAGTATTTACCTTGAGCTCCAGTATGAGTAATATTAAGTCTGTGTGTAATATCTGTCCAAACTTGCTGGAGCGTATTCTTGCCGAAAAATAAGACTGATTTGTTGAGATTGACTTTCTGACTACTGAAACTCATAAGTTTATAAGATAGCCATGATCTTATCACAACTATTGTCAGAAGCCTTACTAAATAAAATTGAGTCATCAGCAAATAATAGATTTTTTATATTAGGACTTCTTCTATGAATTTGAATCCTGAAAACTTGAATATTTTGCTCTGCCTTGTGTAGCAAAAAGGATAAACCTTCTACATAAAATAAAAAAGATATGAAGATAGGAAATTTCCTTGTCGAATTCTCCTGTTTGGTTTAAAAAATAAAAAATAAAAAATTGACCTTTTACAACAACAGAAGAGTAAGAAACATTGGTCACAAGTTTCCGAACCCAATTAATCAATCTCAAACCAAAGCCCAATTTCTCCATAATGAACCACAGAAAATGCCATTCCACCCTATCATATGCTTTACTCATATCTAATTCCAAAACCATTTTAGCCTCCAAGCCATTCTTCTTTGCTTTTAGCTAATGCATACATTCATGAGCAATAAGAATAGTATCTAAAATAATTCTCTCCTTAATAAAAGAACTCTAATTAGAGCTCACAAGTTTACTCGTACATAGTTGGAGTTTATGAACCTAGACTTTAGATATAATCTTGTACATAACTGAAAATAAGTTGATAGGTCTTACTTGCGTCATATTACTAGCATCTGGTATCTTAGGAATAAGGTAGATATAAGTGTGATTGAAACTCTTCAATATCCTTCCTCCATAGAAGAAACTTCAAACTGCTTTAAAAACATCCTTGCCCACAATATCCTAAAATTTTTGAAAAAAAATCTAGCCATCATTCCATTATCTCCTAGGACACTCAGGGAGTGAACACTAAAAGTGGCTCTTTTGACTTCTTCTAATGTGACTAGTCTTTGTAACCTTTGGTTCATGTTGGCTGTAACCTTAGGAACAAAGTCTATGAAAACGGAGAAAGATTCTCATGATTTGTAGAAGAAAAAATCCCTTTAAAATAGTCCTTTGCAATAGCCGCAATGCCATGGGGAGAAGAGGCTGTCTCACCATTCTGACAATGTAAACGCCATATCTTGTTTTGTCGTGTTCTAGACTTATACATCCTATGGAAAAACTTTGTGTTACAGTCCCCTTCCCGTAGTGATTTAACTCGGAATTTCTCTCGCCAAAACCGCTCCTCATTAAGCCAAGCAGTCTCCATTTTTTCTTCCAAAATTGCCGGCTCCTGACCACCATGAATCCCCCCGATTTCATGTCCTCAATTTAGTTAAGGAGATCCTCAATCTCTTTTTAAGAGTTTGCTTTTGCCGTTTGCTGCCATTGAACCAACCTGTACTTGCTTATTTTGATATTTTGAGCCACTTAAAATATTGCAAATCCTTGTACTGGGATTTTCCAAGCTTCCAAGTCTTGGTTTTCTCCAACTGAGGGTTAGAGTCCATCAATAATGGAGCATGGTCTGAACCTATCTTTGAAAGCCTCAAAACCATTGGATCAGAGTATAAATACATCCAGCTGTTCTGAGCTAGAATCTTATCTAGATGTTCTTGAATAAGATCAACCCCTCATCTTCTATTTGTCCAAGTAAAATGCCTCCCTACCATTCCAATATCAGCCAAACCATTATCACCAATGAAACAGTTGAAAGACTCCCCAGAAGATAGAGATTTGTTGCCTCCACCTTCCTTTTCTTGTGGGCTTGTAATTGCATTGAAATCCCCATCAAAACCACCCTTTGATCACTTTGTCCCATCAGTAAAGATAGAGTTTCAAATTGCGCCAATCTGACCTGTTCATTGCAGCTCAAATAAACTCCGATTAAAGTCCATTCTTCATGAGACATAGGATCTGAAATCGTAGCAGCTTTATAAAAGTTGGTAGAGCTAGAAATAACCACCTCCAAGTCTTCCTTCCATGCCAAAATTAGACCTTCAACTATACCCATAGGATCTACACTAAACCACCTAGAGAAACCACATGATCTCATCTTTTTTTTCTCTTGTCGAGATTGATTTTTGAATTCACATAGAAACATAATCTTGAGGGAGTGAGATTTAACGATCCTTTTTAAGTTATAAACTGTAAGGAATTTTCTCAAATCCCTACAATTCCATGAGAAGATTCTGATGACCTCTCGGGTGCCATTTCCTAGCTGGCACCCTCCACTTAAGCAACATTAGATTAGTCATTTTCCAAACAAACTCTTTTTTGGCTATTCAAATTCTCCTTACCCGAATTACTTCTCTTTGCCCTACAAAGGAAATTCTCCATAATAGCGCCTTTCTGCACTAGATTTTTTATTTTCTACATTTTTGGCTGCATAATTGCTGCTGCATCCAGCAATAGAATGTTGTCCACAGTCATAGGCAATGTAACACCCTAAATTAATATTCTACCTTTAAAGGCCTTTAAGTAGGGTGTCACACTTAATATGAAAAGGCAAAGATAACTAAATCGTTAGGTAAGAAGAGAAGGAAAATACGTGCGAAACTTTGGGTGGAAATTGAGTAGTACTAAAAGGATGAAATTGAACAAAACTCAAAGAGGTTCAAGCAAACATAAAAGAATTCCCATGAACACGGTTCTAAAGGAGATAGTGCTTAAAGGTAACTATGACGAAAAGGAAACTAACGCATCCTAACTAGTTTCATCGAAGAGACTTCCATCCTTGTGTCATGTCCTATCCTTGGCTCAAGTTGTCGGATTCCTCTTCCTCGGTTTCGGAGTCAGACTCGAGGTGTACCACCTTAGATGACCGCTTCTTAGATGCTGAAGTATTCCTATTTAGGAAGGTTACGACGGGCAGCTGGGGTTCTTCTTCTACGAACTCTCGATCTAAGTAGATAGTTTGGAGCACGGTAGTAGTGGTCGCAACTATCCACGCGTGCTTCGAGGGGTCATACTCAGAAGTTACCTTCGGGGGACACTGCGTCGTCTCTATTCGCTGTGCCATGTTCCTCTGGAGACAGTATGGGAAAAGAAAGGGAGTGAGAACCTAACGTCTCAGTAGGAGTGCTATGCAACACCTCCATATCCATCTGCAGCCCACGTGCGGGATTTTTAAAAAGAGCGTATAACGTGGCATGTAATATGTATCTTTCTTGTAAAACATGTGTGCAAAAAGGAAAGCATATAGGAAAATAGAAGGATAACATCTTAAGTAACATAATCATAATTAAATCTAAAGAAAAAAAACATAAACATCAAACTTTCATTCATGCTTTCTTCTTTCTTTACTTTTAACTTTTATGGAAGGTATTGAGCTCAAACCGGTATAAATGAGAGTCCCCTTCCCTTACCGAAGGTTCTTATCTCGAGTGTCTTGGCGATCACCTTCCCTTACCGAAGGATCATCTCGATCGATCACTCTCCCTTACCGAGGGATCATCTCGATATCTTGTCTTTGGGGGTCACCTTCCCTTACCGAAGGATCACTCCCTCAGTTCAATTTACAATCAAGGTTATTTAGACATACACAAGAAAAGAGTTATATCAACAAAGATATCTTATTATATAACATTGATGGGAGTTTCCTTCCCTTACCGAAGGTTCCCAAAGGTTTGCCGATCACCTTCCCTTACCGAAGGATCATCTCGATTCGATCACCTTCCCTTACCGAAGGATCATCTCGATTATCTTGTCTTTGGGGGTCACCTTCCCTTACCGAAGGATCATTCCCTCAGTTCAATTTACAATTAGGTTGTTTAAACATACACGAGAGAAAAATTATATAAGAAAAGATCATGGAAGAAAAGGAACAATTGTGATAATAAAGGGATATATGAAAATCATGAGACTCTAGCATGTGTATAGATTTTATAATTAAAAGATCTTGGTAATATAATAGCATGGATTGAAAGAGGTCATATCAAAGTGCAGAAAATAGGACATTTTAAATAATTGCACAAAATATTAAAGAAATTATGTATTCTCGATCCTAAAGGAGTAATATAATGGTGCAACGATCATATAATAAGAATAGAGTATATTATATTTTTAAGAAAAGCATGTACTCTTGACTTTGAAGGAGTAATAATAATGATATGCATATAATAGAATAGGGTATATTAAATATTTGAATAAAATATTTAAGAAAGCATGTATTCTTGACTTTAAAGGAGTAATAATGACATAATGATATGCACATAGTAGAATAGGGTATATTAGATGTTTGAATAAAATATTTAAGAAAGAATGTACTCTTTTTAACTCATGGAAATATTAATATTAATCTAATGGTATAAAAGTCAATATAATTTCATGTAATAAAATGAGGGATATTAATTAGCTGAATAAAACAATTATAAAGAAACATGTACTCTTGACCCTAAGAAGATATTAATGATATAATGTATAAAATATAATCTAAGTGCATATTGTAAGAAAGTGGGTATTTGAAATACTTGGATTAGATATTATAAGAAGCATGTACTCTTAATCTTTAAAATAAAAGAGCAATAATAACATAATGATATAAGGGGTCATTTAGTTGCATATAATAAAATAGGGTTCTTTGAACAAGACACAAAAAGGAGCATGTACTCTCAACATTAAAGGAATAACAATGATGTAACGGTATCAAAGGTCATGTAAGGGCACATAGTAAAATTAGGGAATGTTAAATAATTTAATAAAACATTTTAAAGAGACATGTACTCTCAACATGAAAGGAATGAATGGTAATTAAAAGGTCATGTAAATGCACATACAAAAGATATGGGATACATATTAATGGATTCAAGAGGGTATAATTGACATAATAGATAATCATGCTCAGTGTAGACGAGAGATAAGCAAAGAATAATTCATGCCATAAAATACATGAAAGATGATAGCCATGCATGGATGGAAGAAAATAAAATAGAGCATACTACATGCCAACATAAGTAAGAAAGGCATAATTCCCTACACTTTTTCTAACGCTTCCTTGTTGCCTATGAGCTTGCCTCTTGTGTTCCTTGTGTTTGCACACAGAATATATTTTTGTAGAGAGAGAAGGGAGAGGATTAGTGTTTGAGAGAAGTGATTTTCTACCTATAGGTGCACTCCTATTTATATACATTTGGTGATAGGGTGGTTGGGATAATTTTAAATTCAAACGGAAGGAGGTTATTAGATTCTTATCCATAAAATTCAAAATTCTAAGCCCAACTCCCAACTGACTTTCGAATTTCGAATTTAATTTTTGTTTCTAGAAGGTGTGGTTGTTACATTATCACCCCCGTAAAAAAAAGAATTTGTCCCCAAATTCCATATCCAAAATTGGTCGATGAGGATTGTTAAATAACTTAGGGGTCTTATTGTAATCTCCTACTGTTGGAAAGGAAGTCTTCACCATGATCGTTACCTGTAAATAATTCCGGGAACTTCTGTCTTATGTCAGCATCTCTTTTTCCATGTGTAGTCCCTTGAATTGCCACTACCCCATGCCACTTTTACCAGTCGTATCGTCTTGCTCCTTAGTTGCTTCATGCTTCTGTCTACAATCTTCATGGCTGTTTGTTCAAAGGTCAGGTCGTCTTTGAGTGTTACATCCTCTTGCTGCAACACATGGCTTGGATCGTGCTGGTATTTTTGGAGCTGGGACATATAGAATACGTTGTGTAGTCTCGATAGATTCGGTGGTAGGGCGAGTTGGTATGTCGACTTTCCTATACGTCGGAGGATTTGGAATAAGCCCAGGTACCGGGGGCTTAGTTTCCGTACCTTAAGGGCCATTCCTACCCCAGTGGTAGGGGTGATTTTTTTTTTTGGAACACGTGATCGCCCTCCTGAAATTCGAGGGGTTTTCTTCGTTGATCTGCCTAACTCTTTTGTCGACTTTGGGCGGTACGTATTCTTTCCCTTATTCTTTTGATATCTTCTGTGGTCTGTCTTCCTAATTCGGGTCCTAAGTTGCCTTTCTCTTCTGGTCCATACCAGCATAAAGGAGATTGGCACTTTTGCCCGTAAAGTGCCTCATATGGTGCCATCCCGATGCTACTATGGTAACTGTTGTTATAAGCAAACCCGATCAGTGGTAAGTGATTTTTCCACTCTCCTAGTCTGTCTAGGACACAAGCTCGTAACATATCTTCCAATGACTGGATGGTCATTTCCATTTGTCAATCTGTTTGCGGGTGGTATGATGTGCTTAAACACAATTTTGTCCCGAACGCCTTCTACAATGCGTTCCAAAACCTGGAGGTAAATCCGGGGTCTCTGTCCGAGACTATGGTTGATGGTACCCCGTGTAACCCCACGATCTCTTTGATATATAGCGTGGCTAGTCTTTCTAACGAGTCGGTCGCCTTGATTAGTAGAAAATGGGCAGTCTTGGTAAGCCGGTCCACAATGACCCATATGGCGTCACGTCTTGCTTGAGTATGAGGTAGTCCCATGACGAAATCCATCAATATGTTCTCCCACTTCCAATTCTGGGATGCTAAGGGGTTGCAATACCCCCGATGATTTCTGGTGCTCGATTTTTACCTTCTGATAAACCAGACATTTATTCACGACCGTAGCCAAATCCTTTTTCATTCCTGGCCACCAGAACATCTTCTTCAAATCATGGTACATCTTTGTCATGCCAGGGTGAATGGTAAAGTCTCCTTTATGGGCTTCTTCCGCAATCTTGTTTTAAAGATCGCCTTCTCTTGGGACACAGATTTGACCTTGGTATCTCCATACCTTGTCCTCTCCTTTGGTGAAGCCTTTCCATTTTTCTTCCTTGACAAGGCGCATGCTTTCTTGAAAGTCGGGGTCGGAGCTCTGTGCCTTAGTTATTTGTTCCTTGAATTGACTTGTCACTGTTAGGTGGCTCAAATGTATGCTTTCGGGAGCGAGGGTGACTTGTAAGTTCATGTCTCTAAAATTCTTTATCAACTCTGCCTCTTTTATCATCAACCATGATGCCTTGAGTACCTTCCGACTTGGAGCATTAGCCACCAAGTTAGCCTTTCCCGGATGGTAGTTTAGAACAAAGTCGTAGTCTTTAAGAAACTCCATCCACCTCCCTTGTCGCATGTTGAGTTCCTTCTGGTCGAACAGGTACTTTAAGCTCTTATGGTCGGAGAATACTTGAAACCCAACTCCGTACAAATGGTGTCTCCATGTCTTCAGTGAAATTACTATTGCGGCTAGTTCAAGGTCGTGAGTTGGATAGTTGGCTTTGTGGGTCTTTAGTTGCCTTGACGCATACGCCACTACCTTCTTGCATTGCATTAGTACGCAATCCAAAAGACATTACTGTAAACTTCGTTTGAAAAGCCATCTTTGGAATGTCTTCTTCTTTTACCCTTATTTGATGATACCCTGATCTCAAGTCAATTTTTTGGAAAACACCATTGCACCTTGTAGTTGGTCCATTAAGTCATCTATTCTTAGGAGGGGATACTTGTTCTTCACCGTGATTTTGTTGAGTTGTCTATAGTCTACACAGAGACGCATACTGCCATCATTTTTGAACAATACTGGAGCTCCCCAGGGAGAGACGCTTGGTCTGATGAATCCTTTTTGCAGCAGTTCTTCTAGTTGGTTCTTTAGTTCAGTGAGCTCCAACGGAGCCATCCGGTAAGGGGCTATGGAGATTGGCCCTATTCCAGGCACCAATTCTTTGGAGAACTCGACTCCTCGTGTTGGGGAAAAGAGGGTATATCTTCGGGAAAGATATCTGAAAAGTCTCGTACTACTGGTATCTCACACAACTCCTGATTGGGATCTGCTTTTACCGAATTTAGCAAGGCACATTCTTGTCTCGTACTTGTACCTTTGGAGGATCTTGGAAGGTCACTTGTGTCATGTATGAATGGAGAAAGAGAGATAACTTTTCTCTCTAACAAGACTCGGTTTTTGTTGAGCCAATCCATTCCTAGGATGATGTCTAATCCTACTAAAGGGAGGCACACTAGGTCAGCAAGGTATGACCTATCTGAAATGAGGATGCAAGTCCCCTGACAAACCTGCTGAGTTTTAACACTCTTACCGGCTGGGGTAGTCACCAGTAGGACATATGGTAGTTTGGTCATGGGTAAACATATTCTACTAGTAGCAGAGAGAGATATAAATGGATGAGAAGCACCATTATCGTAAAGAATAGTTAAAGGAACTCCATTAATTGTGCACTTACCCTTGATTCAACCTTCTGACTGGTGGGCTCCTTTGGCTTGCCATAAGTTTCCTGTTCATGGGTAACTATAAGGAAAAGTTCTATCAGTCGTACCTTCTAAAACAGGATCTCTAGGATCGACTTTGCTCTGATACCAATAATGTAACACCCTAAATTAATATTCTACCTTTAAAGGCCTTTAAGTAGGGTGTCACACTTAATATGAAAAGGCAAAGATAACTAAATCGTTAGGTAAGAAGAGAAGGAAAATACGTGCGAAACTTTGGGTGGAAATTGAGTAGTACTAAAAGGATGAAATTGAACAAAACTCAAAGAGGTTCAAGCAAACATAAAAGAATTCCCATGAACACGGTTCTAAAGGAGATAATGCTTAAAGGTAACTATGACGAAAAGGAAACTAACGCATCCTAACTAGTTTCATCGAAGAGACTTCCATCCTTGTGTCATGTCCTATCCTTGGCTCAAGTTGTCGGATTCCTCTTCCTCGGTTTCGGAGTCAGACTCGAGGTGTACCACCTTAGATGACCGCTTCTTAGATGCTGAAGTATTCCTATTTAGGAAGGTTACGACGGGCAGCTGGGGTTCTTCTTCTACGAACTCTCGATCTAAGTAGATAGTTTGGAGTACGGTAGTAGTGGTCGCAACTATCCACGCGTGCTTCAAGGGGTCATACTCAGAAGTTACCTTCGGGGGACACTGCGTCGTCTCTATTCGCTGTGCCATGTTCCTCTGGAGACAGTATGGGAAAAGAAAGGGAGTGAGAACCTAACGTCTCAGTAGGAGTGCTATGCAACACCTCCATATCCATCTGCAGCCCACGTGCGGGATTTTTAAAAAGAGCGTATAACGTGGCATGTAATATGTATCTTTCTTGTAAAACATGTGTGCAAAAAGGAAAGCATATAGGAAAATAGAAGGATAACATCTTAAGTAACATAATCATAATTAAATCTAAAGAAAAAAAACATAAACATCAAACTTTCATTCATGCTTTCTTCTTTCTTTACTTTTAACTTTTATGGAAGGTATTGAGCTCAAACCGGTATAAATGAGAGTCCCCTTCCCTTACCGAAGGTTCTTATCTCGAGTGTCTTGGCGATCACCTTCCCTTACCGAAGGATCATCTCGATCGATCACCCTCCCTTACCGAGGGATCATCTCGATATCTTGTCTTTGGGGGTCACCTTCCCTTACCGAAGGATCACTCCCTCAGTTCAATTTACAATCAAGGTTATTTAGACATACACAAGAAAAGAGTTATATCAACAAAGATATCTTATTATATAACATTGATGGGAGTTTCCTTCCCTTACCGAAGGTTCCCAAAGGTTTGCCGATCACCTTCCCTTACCGAAGGATCATCTCGATTCGATCACCTTCCCTTACCGAAGGATCATCTCGATTATCTTGTCTTTGGGGGTCACCTTCCCTTACCGAAGGATCATTCCCTCAGTTCAATTTACAATTAGGTTGTTTAAACATACACGAGAGAAAAATTATATAAGAAAAGATCATGGAAGAAAAGGAACAATTGTGATAATAAAGGGATATATGAAAATCATGAGACTCTAGCATGTGTATAGATTTTATAATTAAAAGATCTTGGTAATATAATAACATGGATTGAAAGAGGTCATATCAAAGTGCAGAAAATAGGACATTTCAAATAATTGCACAAAATATTAAAGAAATTATGTATTCTCGATCCTAAAGGAGTAATATAATGGTGCAACGATCATATAATAAGAATAGAGTATATTATATTTTTAAGAAAAGCATGTACTCTTGACTTTGAAGAAGTAATAATAATGATATGCATATAATAGAATAGGGTATATTAAATATTTGAATAAAATATTTAAGAAAGCATGTATTCTTGACTTTAAAGGAGTAATAATGACATAATGATATGCACATAGTAGAATAGGGTATATTAGATGTTTGAATAAAATATTTAAGAAAGAATGTACTCTTTTTAACTCATGGAAATAATATTAATCTAATGGTATAAAAGTCAATATAATTTCATGTAATAAAATGAGGGATATTAATTAGGTGAATAAAACAATTATAAAGAAACATGTACTCTTGACCCTAAGAAGATATTAATGATATAATGTATAAAATATAATCTAAGTGCATATTGTAAGAAAGTGGGTATTTGAAATACTTGGATTAGATATTATAAGAAGCATGTACTCTTGATCTTTAAAATAAAAGAGCAATAATAACATAATGATATAAGGGGTCATTTAATTGCATATAATAAAATAGGGTTCTTTGAACAAGACACAAAAAGGAGCATGTACTCTCAACATTAAAAGAATAACAATGATGTAACGGTATCAAAGGTCATGTAAGGGCACATAGTAAAATTAGGGAATGTTAAATAATTTAATAAAACATTTTAAAGAGACATGTACTCTCAACATGAAAGGAATGAATGGTAATTAAAAGGTCATGTAAATGCACATAGAAAAGATATGGGATACATATTAATGGATTCAAGAGGGTATAATTGACATAATAGATAATCATGCTCAGTGTAGACGAGAGATAAGCAAAGAATAATTCATGCCATAAAATACATGAAAGATGATAGCCATGCATGGATGGAAGAAAATAAAATAGAGCATACTACATGCCAACATAAGTAAGAAAGGCATAATTTCCTACACTTTTTCTAACGCTTCCTTGTTGCCTATGAGCTTGCCTCTTGTGTTACTTGTGTTTGTACACAGAATATATTTTTGTAGAGAGAGAAGGGAGAGGATTAGTGTTTGAGAGAAGTGATTTTCTACCTATAGGTGCACTCCTATTTATATACATTTGGTGATAGGGTGGTTGGGATAATTTTAAATTCAAACGGAAGGCGGTTATTAGATTCTTATCCATAAAATTCAAAATTCTAAACCCAACTCCCAACTGACTTTCGAATTTCGAATTTAATTTTTGTTTCTAGAAGGTAGTTATTACAGGCAAGGTAGTTTCCTTAAGAGCTCTACGCGTTTTAATAGTCATAGAGGAAACTTCCATCTCCCCTGTTTCTTTTTCTTTTACCTTGCTAGGATTTGCAGTTAAATAAGTTGACAGTGCCTCTTTTCCATTATTCTCCTTCGTAGACAAATTAGAAAGGCTATTCAAGAGCCAAGAAGGAGTATGTTGCTTTCACTGCGGCTAAGCTTTCTGGGAAGGGGCTGATTCAGAGGCATTAGCACAATTTTCATCCCGAAATTCTATTCTTCATCCAACCTGTTTAGCTTTTGTCCATTCACCAATCTGATCTTGTCGAATATTATTGGTGTTAAGAGTGTTCCAAGAATTCAACGCAAGTTTAGATTCATGGCCGATCCTCGCACAATAAGTACAGAAAATACCTATGCGCTCATATCTCAAGCCAATTTCCTTAGTATTGCCATCTGTACCAGCAACACGCAGAGAATCTCTAAGATGTCTACTTGCATCTAGCTCCATCCTAACCTTCACAATCCTCGATTTTTTCCCTTTCATCTCAAAGAAACCAGTTTCAATTACCTTCCCGAGTCTATCTCCAATCTTCCGACCAGCCTCCAGCGTTTTAAAGTTCTCCGGCATACCCCAGTACTGAATCCAAATTGGGAAAGTGTGGATCACAGCATTAGCACTTTGGTCATTCTCTTTTCAGCGTGAACATAGTTTAAATTAAAATCTTCTACCATAATCATAGAAGCTAATTTAAAGATAGGGATCTACATTTACTATTCTAATAGATTTTATTAATACTGTTTTTTCTTTAAGAACTATTCTATCCAAAATATAAATCCTCATAAGTTTATTTGTTACTTTACTCTTATTTGATTAATCTGATTACATTCACATTATAAAATTTATTATATTTGGCACACAATTCAAATCACAATTTAACGGCTAAATATATACTAGCACAACCATTATAAATTATTTATAATCAATCTCTATACGTAATATTTAAATTGTTGTCCAAAATCGTATACTTTAGTTGTGAAAATTCGCGTACAGTTATTTTTATGTGAAATTTTTAACTATTTTCAGATATCAATTTCACATAAAAATAAATACATCTAAATTTTCACCTATGAATTGTTTGATAGCATATATTTAACTCAAGGAATTCTCCACATACAAGCGTTTTCCCATATAAATCTTTTTCTTTCTTCATACCTCCTCTTTTTCTTCTCCTTCTTCTTTTTCCGTGCCTCTTCTTCTTCTTCGTTTTTGAAGTGTTTCATCTTCATCGTCGTGTTTCTCCTCATTCTTCTTTTGATTTTGCAACATTATGTATTTTTTTCTTCTTTGTTTGATTTTTTCCTCCCAAAAAGAATTATGAGAATATGAAAGAAGAAGAAGAAGATAAGGAGGAGAAAGAGGAAGAGTTTTGAATTATGCATAAGGCGTACTTCAACGAATTTGGGTGTATTTTTATAATCCTTGGGTGTATTTCTATAATCGTTTGGATGAATTCTTGTAACCGTTTAGGTGTATTTCTGTAATCGGATGGGTGTATTTTTGAAGTTTCATTATCTTCAAAACGATTTCAAAGATTTCAGAAACCATGAAAATCGAAAAAAAACGAAGCAAGAATACCAATGATAAACGCAAATAACAACGAATGAAAAGACAAAGAGAGAATGCACGAAGGAGATCGAACAAATTTGACAAGAAACTCGTTTTCATGGAGGAAGAAGAAGAAGAGTAGGAGAAGAAGAAGGAGAAGAAGAAGGAAGAGGAGGAGGAGGAAAAGGAGGAACGCGAAGCACGCCATGGAAATCGTATATGGGCCAGCGTGCTTTTGTTTAAGTTTCTCCCAACTTGTATGACTTGTAAACCAAATAACTTGTATGTGTAGCACTCCTCATTTAACTCGTAAATGACATTGATAGAAACTGATTCGACATACACCCAAATTTTCAGTAAATAAAATTTTAATACCTAAAATATGTATAACATGCTATCCGGCAGAAAAGATGTGTATATGTTCTTAATTTAGTTAGTAAAAAGTTTGAATATATCTAAAGGAAATTTACTCATTCGAATGTTAGTTATAAGAGCACTGAAATTGGGAGTTGAGTCAATTTGAAAATTCCGTTGTACTAAATATGCCTCTTAAACTGGGTTTGGTTGAAGCACTAGCTCTTGAAGAAAATAATATGTTTAAGACACCAACATATTGCACAGCGCGTTCGAGAGCATTTTGATTCAAGATTTCAAGCATTTTCTGTATTCTGATTTCTAAGTTCTAACACCATTATGATCATTCGAATGATAATCACACAGAATTATCTCGTTATTATGGCTACTTACATCGAACGAGGCACACAAATACACAACATTCAAAACTTCGTACCCAGCAGCTCAACGACACAACGATCAAACCAAAAAACGAGAAACGTCAAAAACAGTACCGGAATCGGTAGATAAGCATATACTCCTATATCCCCACAACTAACTCGAAGTCAAGTTTATCTAAAGCCGCTACATCAATGTTTATTTTGCATTTTAAAATGAACAGAGAGCATATGCTCATATATGATAAAGAAAGCTAGTAAATGAGGAAGACGAGCAAAAATAAACAACAAAAGGAAGATACAAATACTTTTGGCAGCCTGTTTACCGAACCGGCTGCTGATTGTAGTGTGCCTTTTCTTTTTTCTTGGCTGCGGCAAGCCTTGCACTCCGTGCAGCAGCCTCACTAGCAGCTGCGCGTGCAGCTGCATCCATCTCCTTGCTTGACTTTTTCTTCTTCATAGAGGCAACTTTCTTAAGCCGCTCTTTGACATCAGTTGACGATGCATCATCGGCCTTCTCAGATCCTGCAGTCTCAGAAGTTGCATTATTGACATCCACGCCATCAGGCTGGTCTTGTGGTTCTTTCTGTTCCTTTGAAGATTTATCCTTCTTTTTCTTCTTTTTTGCACTTTTGCTTTCCCCAGCAGCATTCTCCTTCTTCTCCACCTCTCCGTTGCGATCATCTTCCTTCTTCTCAGCACCTGCATTTCCAAAGGTCAGTAGGAATGGAATTTCAAGTAGAGAAGCTCCAACAAACTATTTAAGCAGGACTGGCATGAGTGGATGAAAAAGTACACACGTTTGTTCAAAACAAAAGTATATAAAATTCAACCTCAAGATTCATTTTCAGAAAGAATAAAAACAAGAAACTTAGAAATGGCTTCCTTCAATCTAATTTAAAACACCATATTACCATGGGAGTCATCCTGACCACTGGGTTCTTTTTGTAATCCTAGCTCAACCAAAACAGCTTCAAGCTCTTCGAGCTCTTTTTTCTTCAATTCCTTCTTTGAAAGTTGCCTTTCAGTTTCTTTGGTAGCTGGCGAAGGTTCAGGAGGTCTTTTAAGAACAGGCTCAGCTTCTACATGCACTTCTGAGCTATTTTCATGTTCATCCTCAGCTTCATCTTCAACATCATCAAGACCTTCTATCTCACTCTCACTTTCCTGGTTTCAAATATTAAATGATGTAAAACAGTTAGTTATATAGCCCGACAATGAAGCAACCAAAAGATGTTTCAACACAGACCACCTATTCTAGGAATTTGTAATGGCTATTCCAAGTCTTAACATTTAAGTATATTCAGGGTTGTCGACAAAACCTGTGGGGGGAGTTTTACCACCCTCAGCTTACTTGATTAATAACCAATATCATAGCAACTCTAGATATTTAATGGAATGATCCTCTCACCTTGAAGCAAATCAGCTAGGTTTATTGTAATTAATGTAGAATGCACGCAAAATAATAAATAACATTCCGGCGATTCAGTTTTTATAAATCAATGATATTTTCCAGGTTAGTTATTCATAATGATGAAACAATGATTACACAGGAGCATGCGCATGGAAACATAACTAGGCGATGCACATGGAAACATATCTCGGCAAACGACAAAAGCAACCAGGCCAGGTGCAAGTGAACTAGAATCAAGACTATGAATGAATATTGGTTGCGAATCAAGACGACCATTAACAATTCTATAATTTAACCTCAAAAGCCAAGCCACTAAGGCGCTACTAGTGTAAACGATTCAATATTCAACTTAATTCTGATGCAACCATAAACACCACAATCACCCCAACAAAAAACACCCCAATGCAACCTATATTCTGAAAAAAGTGATCATTCGCTACTTAAACACTAGCATCCTCCCTTGAACTCATAGCAGATGAAATAATACTCAACCACAAATTAATTTCTATCAACCAAAAGTTCAAAACACATATAATTATCATACAGCAACTCTATCCAGGCAGAATCCTCAAAGGTATCCCTTGCCACCCATTCAAACTAGAAGGCCTAGAACTATCCAAAACCTAATAAAAATACAAATAATTCTCTCTTGAGTTCTAAACAGCAATCCAACGCAACAAACACAAAATCACGACAGAACAATAATTTCACCTCTCCGGCGGCCTCGGCCTCGGCCTCAGTCACCGAAGCTGAGGGAGCAGCAGTGGATGAAGCCCAAACGGCCTGAGGAGGTGCAGTGGTTGCATAGTAATCGTCATCGTCTTCGTCATCAACATCAGCCCAAGACTTGGCGGTGAGAGGAGCCGGAGCCCAGAAAACCTCCTTCTTCTCGGATTCCGCCTCCGCCGCGGCGCCTCTTCCCTTGGAAGAACCCTGTTGGTCCTTCTCAGGCTTCTTCTTCTTCTTCTTGAGGCTTCCGAGGGCGGCGAACACGTTGGTACTGTTTATGACCGGCGCCTCGTCTCTCCTGATACCTCCACCCACCATCCTCCAATCTCACAGAGCTCACAGCCTCGAAACGACACGGGAGTAACGCGTTTTGAAGTCAGCCGTGATGGAATTCCAGTGGGAAGGGCAAGATCGGAAATAGATAAAATTGTCTAGGGTTTCAGTTTTTTGAAGAGGAGGCGATGGTGATGGTGGTGTGTTGAAGTGTTTTACCTTTTTAGGATTAGACAAGAATCGGGGGATGGGAGAAATGAAACGACAGCGTTTTCGGATGAAGAGCTGAGAAGTGAGAAATGAAGGTTGAGTTGCTATTAGAGTAGAGAAAGAGAAGAGGTTGAGGCCGAAGGGGATATATATGGATATGATGTGGTTTTCTAGTTTTCTTTTGCGTCTGGGAATTTATAGGAGCTCCGTTTCTACTTCGTACTTTGTAATTTCGGGTGCGGTAAGAATAAAAAATCTGGGACCAATTCGGAGATCGAATGATTTTACTACACCATTTACTCATAAAAGATCCGTGTAGATGTGGTGTGCTGGGCCTCCATTGCTACGATAAGAACCACTGCCACAACTGGTTGGGGAAGACAAACTGACCAAAAACTTTTTTTTTAATAAAACTAACTAATTAAATTGACCCGTCTTGGTTGATCTTATTTGATTTTGCAATTTGCTTCGTTTCTTGCTCTGAATTATATTATTACGAATTCAGTTTGAACTCATAATAGTTCAAATATAAGAAATAGATACATAAAATCAAAATCTAATAAGAATGAAAAAATTTATAAATTTCAATTTATTTTTTTTAAACAAATCTTGTGGAGAAATGAGCTGTTGATATAAGCTAGAGTATATAAAGAAAGAACGAATTTCGAAATCATCAAATGTTTTCTCCTATAATTTTCCTCTTTGGGTCTTTCCCGTTTATACTTCAACCAATTAATAGGTTAGATAAGGTTGTAGCATTTGGTAAGATTACTTACTATAAGTACCCGTGATCTTGCCCATTCATTTCAATTCCATATCAACATCACCAGATCTTAAAAGAACATTGATTTGACAAGAATGATGTGCTCACATTGCACCATGCTACTAATTCTCAAATTCCAAGAGACTGAAGGGAACAATAGGCAACCCAAATTCCAAAAATGCGTTGATGGATTCTAACAGGCTAACAGCATCTGATTCATTAGATGAACATCATAAGAATTTTCTCGGAGATGCGCAAACAACGAAACAAATGGGGCAGAAAAATGGATTATACATTCTTGCTTCAAAACTTTGATAAGTACACAGTACCAGAATGAAAGAAAGATTCATATACTCCTATTTTCCCTCACTTAAAATTATAAATTTGCTCATAGTCAATTTATCTAAAGCCGCTATTGATGTTTATTTTGCATTTGCAAATGAACAGAGAGCATATGCCCATATATGATAAAAGAAAGATTGAAAATATAAAGGGCAAAACAGAAGGATAAACAAAGAGAAGATACAAGTACTTTGCCACTTGCCACCTGTTTACCGCACAGGCTGCTGATTGTAGTGAGTCGCCTTATCTTTTTTCTTTGCCGCGGCAAGCCTTGCACTCCTAGCAGCAGCCTCACTAGCAGCAGCCCTTGCACCAGCATCCATCTCCTTACTTGATTTTTTCTTCTTCACAGAAGCAACTTTCTTAAGTCGCTCTTTCACGTCGGTTACAGGTGCATCCTCTGCCTTCCCCGTTCCAGCAATTTCAGTAGTTGTCTTTCCATCAGCCACAGAATCAGGCTGGTCTTGCGATTCTTTCTGCTCCTTAGAAGATTTGTCCTTCTTCTTCTTCTTCTTTGCATTTTTGCTTTCACCGGTGGCATTCTCCTTCTTTTCTAACTCACCATTGCGATCCTCTACCTTCTCAACACCTGAATTTTCCAGGACAGGTAAAAGACTCCACATAAGAAATTTCTACATAATTAGTCATCTTAGCATGGCATGCAAATGTATTGGTGAACGTTTTCATGTGCAAGTTCAAGTCTCAACTTAATACATTAGATATTTAAATAGCATTCTCATAGCCAACTTGGTTGAATCAATAACAAATGCTGACAAAATAAATACCTCCTTGAAAGAACTAAGATAATTATAATATCTTTTTTCTTTTTTCCTTTCACAAGATCAAAAACATCATATTACCATGGGAGTCAGCCTGGCTTCCGGGTTCTTTTTGCAATCCTAGCTCTGCTAAAACAGCTTCAAGCTCCTCAAGCTCTTTTTTCTTCAATTCCTTCTTCGAAAGTTGCTTTTCAGTTTCCTTGGTAGACAATGAGGGTTCACGAGGCTTCTTAACAACAGGTTCAGGTTCTACTGGCACTTCTAAATCATTTTCATGTTCATCCTCAGCATCATCTTCAGCATCATCAAGGCCTTCTATCTCACTATCGCTTTCCTGCTATCAAATCATTCACATGTCTTGCAGTTAGTCAATGTGTCTAGCAGTTAGACAATGTGAAGCTCAATGAGCAATAATACCATCTTCTATGTTATTAATTTGCTATTAAGGCCAAAACCAATTAACAATTTAAGTGCCCAGTTATGCAGCTTTCAGCTTTCATTACTCCACGATCAATGGGATGTGCAGGGCAAGTCCACGAAGAATAAAGGCTACGTTAGATCATCTAGGTTAAACATTATAGTTATGGGTGAAAACGCAATCATTTTAACTATGCAAGATTGAACAAGTGAAAACTTGAGCTTGAAGAACCAAATTCCAAATCCAGAAATGAGAATAACAAATCGGCAAATTGACAAATAGTCATCAAAAGCATATTAATCAGATTCCAAATCATTAAACGGAATAAATGACAACCCGACAAGAGCATAGATATTCGAATTAGCAAACCGACAAGCAACGTCATCAAATCCAAACATACCAGATTACAGATCGTTAGACCGTTAACACAAATCAAATAAATGACAATTCAACAAGGATCATAAATACCTTCCCAGAGCTAGATATCCAGAACAAGACCAGAATCCCGAATACTCATTATCGAACAGAATATCCAACATTATATCTTTAAGATATAAAAAGAAACACTCAGGTTTCTTTCCAATCATGCATGGAATAATATTCAACACAACTCTTTCTTCTCAAAGAAACCATCATCAACCCATCCAATCCAACCTTCAAAACAGCATTGCCTGACACATCCAACTAACAGAACACAGACAACACAAACAAAACCCCAAACCTACTGAATAACATCCATTCCAGTTCAGTTCACCTCGTGGCAAATAAAATGTGAGAACATGAACAGCTCAACTAATCCAACTTTTCCAAGTCTGGTCGCTATCCATGCCACAGGACTAACGGATTCAAAGATAAAAAAACATAATAATAAAAGGAAAAAAAAAGTACACACTCTCTGCATCAAGCCAATCATCATCACCATCCCAGTTAAAAAATAAACGATTCAAGCCATTGCATATTAAGTTTCAGCAGTACTGATCGAACACACATAAATAGAAAAATCCAGTTAAAAAAATGCTCAAAGTTTTATGTTCACCTCAGCAGGGGGCTCGGATTCAGCAGCAGCAGCAACAGGGGCGCCCCAAACGGATTGAGGTGGAGCGGTGGTGGCGTAGTAGTCGTCATCATCCTCGTCGTCAACGTCAGCCCATGACTTCGACGTGAGTGGCGCCGGGGCCCAGAAAACCTCCTTTTTCTCCTGCTGTTTTGCGGTGGAGGAAGCGGCGGTGGAAGAGGACGAGGAGGCTCTCCCCTTGGATGAACCCTGTTCCTTCTCAGGCTTCTTCTTCTTCTTCTTGAGGCTTCCGAGCGCTGCGAACACGTTGGAGCTGTTTATGACCGGCGCCTCCTCCCTCCTACTCCCTCCTCCCACCATTTCCAATCTGAAACTCCGCAGCGATGGCCCCGAAACGACCGCGTTTCGACAGCTCCAGTGAAGGGACAAGATCGGAAATAAATCAAATAAATAAAAGAAAGAGAGAAATTCTAGGGTTTGTTTTTGTTTGTTCCTTCTCAGCGAGAATGGTGATCTGAGAAGTGAGGAATGTAATGTGGATGGAGTTATAAAAGGGTGCGTTTAAGAAGGAGAAATGAGAAATGTGTGTGTTGAGTATAGAGATTGAACGGAGAGGGGCGGGGGATCAGAAACGACGATGATGTGTGTGTCTCTCTCACTCTACATTACAACAGTGTCATCCTTTTGGGAATTTATAGGGCTTATTTGAAAGAGAAAAAAAATAAAAAATAAAAAAGGACCTCCCCGGATTTTAAGTTTTTAACCTCCGACTATGTATGTATTCATGTATTGGGTTTGGAACTTTGGATTGTCTTTTTAGAATGAAAAAAAATAAATAAATAAACCATTAAATAATGATTAAAAATAATAAATTTTAATAATTTTTTAATATTTTTTATAAAAAAATTATTTTTTATTAAATAAAATATTTTTATTTAATTTAAAATTTATTTAAATATATCTTTTAAAAAAATAATTTTATTAAAAAAAGTAAATTATTTTTTTTAAATTTGACAATATTTTATTTTTAAAAAAATAAAAAAAATTAATATTAATTTTTTTAAAAGTCTATTTAAATGTAAAACAATTTTTGTCTCTTAAAAAAATATTTTTTTAAAAAGAATAAAAAAATAAATATTTTTTTAAAAGTATAACCCTAATTAATTTTTCAAAAAAAATACCAATTAACAGTTTAAAAATTTTTAAATAGTAAACGATAGACATGTTATATTGTTCTATTTATAAATAATACAAAACAAATAGTATTCTACATGTGTTTCATTATCTACAATAGTGTATCTCATTGCTTCTGCATGGTATAGGAACGATATTATTTTGAATAGTAAAATATTTGTTATTTTCTAAATTTTTATATAACCTGCATCAACTCTTCTTTATTTACCAAGAATCCTAATAAAGTAGGTGAAATTTTATTTTAAAAATTATTATTTCTATGACAATTTCTTACAAATAGACATGTCTTTATGATTAATAGTACATATAAACAATATCATTAAATTTTACATGATGAATTAATAAAATGTCATAATATATCAACTATTTATTATTATAGATAACCTAATTAATTTTTGTATTCTTTGAAGGCTAATAAGTCTTAGATTAAAATTCTCAAATTATCCCTTCTTATTATCATCTTTTCTGTTCCAATTCTTCGATCATTTCCATTATTTTTACCACTGTCACTCTCCAAAAACGCTCAATTTTAATCCCCTAAATATTCTTCTTATCATTTTCCTCTTCTTCTTCTTTTCTTTTATCGTTATCACCATCATATTTATTATCATCACCACCATCACTATCTTTATCTTCACCATCATTATCGATGCAGTAGAGATGTCATCACTCCAGTCACAACAACAAATCCAACACAGTCAAGTGCCGATTCAAGAAACAATGTATGCAAAACGTGGTTCTGTGGTGTGAGGAAGCGGCTATGGAAAAGATTTGCAGTAGACATAAGAGACCCATGGAACGTGTGTGGCCTAAAACCTTTGATTCCGTTGAAAAGGTGTGCCAACAACAGTAAAAGGCGAAGGCAACATCGGTAGAAAGGAAGACGAGAAAGAGAAAGGAGAGACAGAATGCAAGTGCAAGGGAACACCATTCAATTTTATGCATCTAGTAGCATTGTAATTTGTCTTTCACATATTACAAAAAGTGGTCTACAAATCATTGAAGTTCTTAAAGTCATTGCTGGAGAAAATCCTTTTATTAGTACCTATTGATGATGCATGTGAAGCTTACATCTTCTTAATTACAAAGGCCTTCAATAAAGAGAAGATTATGTGCAAGTTCCTATGTTTAGAGGAGTTGTTTGTCTGCAAGTAGAAGTGAACGCGAATTGAATATGATCAAAATATTAATCCGATTCGATCCGCACTAAAATCATTGAATTTGATATCTGCATTTTGTTTACGTTTGGATTCAATCCAATTTCGCGGATCGGATATCGAATATATTTGCCATATTAAAAAAAAAAAGTAAAAAGCTTATTCTTATTAAAAAAATATCAATAAATTTCATTTTTTCATTTTTTTAACATATTTACTCATAAAATATTATTAAACATAATTTTCTTAAATAATAAAAATAAAATAATACAATATATAATAATTATTATTTGAAATAAAATATAAAAAAAATATTTACTTATTTATTTATTTTTGCGTATCCGTAAATATACAGATCGAATATGTAGATACCTATACGAAATCCATAATTCAGTACGGATTGGATCAATATTCACAATTTTATATCGGATTCAGATAAATACCATAAATATACAAATTAAATCTGATCCATAAACACCCATATCTGCAAGATTATTGTGTTTAAGTTCTTATTATCGATGCCTTTTGTTGTTATTAATCTCGAAAAGTAGTTGTATTGAATCTGAAAGTTCTTTAAGAAATTGCATATGGGATTAGAGGACAAGTCATTATAATTGTGGTTGTGTTTGCGTTTTTTTTTTTTTTTTCTCAAAGAAAATAATAAGGATTCGGATGGAAAAGAACATCAAAGGAATATTTTGATAATTCTAGAGAAAAATTTAAGGGAGTTAACTCTATATTTAGTAATTGATTATTTTTATCAGACGAAAATTTTCTTTCATAAGTATAATATTAGTTTTTTAATGATTAATTTTGTTATCATTCAAATCTTTCATGATTAGAAATAATTATTTATTCTAATCTTATCATATTTTTTAGAACACAGAATAAATAAACTCTTATTATAATATTATCAAATTATGTGAGTCAACCAACTTTAAATTGGTCAAATGATTAATTTTTTCGTCCATTTAAGTAAGTATGAAGTATTTAAATTTTATCATGTGTATATAATAATTTATTAGTTAATAACATACACTTAAATATAATTCCAATTTATAATGAATTAATCATTAACTTTTGAATTGAAGAATTTCATAGAAACTAAAAAAAAGACAAAAAAAAAAATCAATTATGTGAGTCACAATACCAATCTCCTTAATATGTAAATTGCAATAACTGATGGTAATTGACTTTGAAGATACATCCAAAGTTATTCAATTTGAATCAAGAATCCAAGAATCACTTTGTATGGAAATATATTTGATTACAAAAGTACTCTGCCGAAAAAAAATATTGACTACCATTAAGGCATTAATTATCACATATTAATGATGAAAGATAAAAAAGGGTAAGTTTTATAATTGCCAGTACCAAACTAATAATCGATTCGATCAGAATACATTATTAATGAATTATTAGTTTAACTATTAAATAATTGGTTAAATCGATTAATTTGATCATAATTAAATAATTATATATAATTTTTTTATAATAAATAATTTTTATATTAAATTAATTATTATTTTTTATTTTAATAATTCAGTAATTAATTTATACCTATTACATTATTTAAGTATATATAAATAAATCTATTTTGAGTTTGAATTTTTTATTTAACATTTCTTAGCCAAAAAGAATTATGTTAAATTATACATAAATTTATGTATTGCACATATTTAATTTCATCAATTTGATTACTAAGTTAAAGAGAATGATTGTTTTATATTTTTATATGTTACTACAATTAATATGACCTTTAGCAACGCTAAATTTCGCAAAGTCTTAAAATCGTTTTTTTAGATAATTTTAGACAACAATTTTTATGGTGTTACTGTTGAATTCAATTTTTCATTATTTTATAGCAACAAATTAAAACTGTTTTCTTTGACTATTTTAACGAATAATTTTATAATTGTTACCATGATTTGTTTTTAAGCCATGGTTTTTTATTATTGTTTAAACCATGTCCAAAAGAAACACAAAAAAACCATTGCCAAAATGCTACACTTCGAAACCGTTCTATTAGATGGTCTTAGACAATGATTTTTACAGTGTTGCTATTGAAGTTTAAATTTTCATTACGTTATAACAATAAAATAAAACCGTTCTCTTTAACTATTTTAAAAAATGTTTTATAACCATTACAACAATTGTTTATCAAACAATAATTTTTTAATATTATTTAAATAATTATACAAATTAAAAGATATATATAAAAATAATTATAAATAATCATACAAATTTAAACAATTTTTTTCTATAAATACTAAATTTATAAAATACTCAAAAACTATTGTTATAAATATATAACAAATATTATTTTTGAAAAAAATAAAGTTAAATAAATTTATAATAAATATTATATATTTTTGTTATAAATATATAACAAATATCATTATAGAAAAAAATAAAATTAAAATAAATTTATAATAAATATTATATAATTTTTGTTTAATCCCCCTCTAAATTAAACCCTAACATAACCAAGGAACTCTCTTCAGAACAAAACAACATCAGCACGTGTGGTCTTCTTCCCTGCTCCCTCTACCATCAACCATAACCCACACCAACTCATCAGACTTAGAGCCATCATTGCACACAAATCAAACTTTTCGCAACCTCACCATGTAGCCCTAACCCACTGTCGAAGGAAGGAGCTCCCGGTGCGCCGTCGCTGCGTCTTTGAATCGTCACTGCGTCTCTGGCCGTTTCTCTCCTTTTCGCGGCATCACTGCTTCTCCCATCTCAGCGGCATCACTGCTTCTCCCCTCACCTTGCCGCGTTTATTGTTGTCTTGGTCGTTTGTGGGTTGTGCTTCTTCTGCTTCTACTTTGCTGCTTTTGCTTCTGTCGTTTATCGGTTGTCGCTACTTCTGTCGTGGTTGCTGGCTTGGTCGTTTGTGGGTTGTCATTTGTGGTAACCAAGGTTCTGAAAACCGGTTTGAACTGACCGGTCGAACCGGTTGAACCGTGAACCGGTGAAGTTTCTGGTTCGGACAGAAGTCATAATCGTCTTTTTTTTTAAAACCGTTATCGAACCACTGAACCGACCGAGAACCAGTCAGTCGAACCGAATCGGGACCCGACCGGTTTTTAGATTTTCCACCAAAACCTAATCCTCTTCTCCCGTCCTTGAGCACTCACTTCACTCACACTACCCGCAGCAACATCCGGCCATCGAGCTCCTCCATCACTCTGTCACTTGCTCCGTCCAGCCACCGCCGTGCCACCCCGCCGTCGCAACTGTCATCTCCAGCCACTCTTCCCCAAGCCATTCCCCCAATTCTCAGTCCTTCCTCTCTCAACTCTCAACCCTAGGTTCAGTCTCCCCCACCGCCGCAAGGCTCAACTCAGCGCTAAACAATCGGTGCCTCCGCCTGTATATTCTCCTGGTAGCCTGTCATCCGTCGCACGTCGTGGGTTGTCGTGGTCATTGCCTAGTCGACGGTCGCCCTCACCTTCTCATCACCGGCGTTCTTGCTCCTTCTCCCTCATACTCTGCTCATTGCTCACTTCTCAGAGTCTCATACTGAAAGTAATGGTTATTTTTTTGCCTTTTTTTTGTTCATTTATTGTTCAGATTCAGAGATGTCCCTTTCCTCCTTTGCTTGGTAAGATTAGTATGATTTAGTTTATTCATTCAAGATCTTGCTTAGGTTTTTTTTATGCTTAATCACTTAGTTAGGCATTTGGTTAAATTGGGGATAATTGTGCAGAACAATGATTGGATGAACGTTGCAACTCTTGTTTTAGTTAGTGGTTCTTTTAATTAGTAGCTTGCAGTTTTAGTTCTTATTTGGTTGTTGGATTGCTATATTAACTTATTTTGTTATGCTCTTGGTCTTTCTAATTTGTTACTTTGATAAATTGTTGTTCTAGGGGCTCTTCTTGATTTTGTAAAATGTAATTGTTAGATTGTGCTGGTTTTGATATTTTAATAACTTATTAATTTAATAAATTGTATTTGTGGTTTGTTATTTTTTATTTTGATATAGGAGTTGGTGCACGAATTTGTGATTCGCACAACTAACCAGCAAGTGCACTGGGTCGTCCAAGTAATACCTTACGTGAATAAGGGTCGATCCCACGGAGATTATTGGTTTGAAGCAATCAATGTTTACTTTATTAATCTTAGTCAAGAGGCCAATAAGGATTTAATGAAATTACTAGGTTTGATTATAAAAATAAAAGAGAATAACAGCGTTACTTGTTGTGCAGTAATGGGGAATATGTTGGAGTTTTGGAGATGCTTTGTCCTTTGAACTTCAACTCTTCCTTGAAATCCTTCAACACACGCAAGGCTCCTTCCATGGCAAGCTCTATGTAGGGTGTCACCGTTGTCAATGGCTACTTCCCATCCTCTCAGTGAAAACGTTCCTATGCTCTGTCACAGCACGGCTAATCATCTGTCGGTTCTCAATCAGGTTGGAATAGAATCCATTGATTCTTTTGCGTCTGTCACTAACGCCCAGCCCTCAGGAGTTTGAAGCACGTCACAGTCATTCAATCCCAGAATCCTACTCGGAATACCACAGACAAGGTTTAGACTTTCCAGATTCTCATGAATGCCGCCATCAATCCGGCTTATACCACGAAGATTCTGATTAAGGAATCTAAGAGATATTCATTCAATCTGATGTAGAACGGAGGTGGTTGTCAGGCACAAGTTCATGGATTGAGGAAGGTGATGAGTGTCACGGATCATCACCTTCTCATTAATTAAGCGCAAATGAACATCTTAGATAAGAACAAGCGTGTTTGAATGGAAAACAAAGGAATTGTATTAAATCATCGAGACGCTGCAGAGCTCCTCACCCCCAACAATGGAGTTTAGAGACTCATGCCGTCAAAAAGTATGTAATTCAGATCTGAAAATGTCATGAGGTACAAGATAAGTCTCTAAAAGTTGTTTAAATAGTAAACTAGTGGCCTAGGTTTACAGAAAATGAATAAACTAAGATAATTGGTGCAGAAATCCACTTCTGGGGCCCACTTGGTGTGTGCTGGGGCTGAGAATAAAGCTATCCACGAGTAGAGGCCTTTCTTGGCGTTAAACTCCAGGTTATGACGTGTTTTGGGCGTTCAACTCTGGATCATGACGTTTTTCTGGCGTTTAACTCCAGACAACAACATGAACTTGGCGTTCAACGCCAAGTTACGTCGTCTATCTTTGCGCAAAGTATGGACTATTATATATTGCTGGAAAGCCCTGGATGTCTACTTTCCAACGCCGTTGAGAGCGCGCCAATTGGACTCCTGTAGCTCCATAAAATCCAGTTCGAGTGCAGGGAGGTCAGGATCCAACAGCATCAGCAGTCCTTTTTCAGCCTAAGTCAGATTTTTGCTCAACTCCCTCAATTTCAGCCAGAAAATACCTGAAAT
This sequence comes from Arachis hypogaea, assembly GCF_003086295.3. NCBI lineage: Eukaryota > Viridiplantae > Streptophyta > Magnoliopsida > Fabales > Fabaceae > Arachis > Arachis hypogaea. Next base: position 108,148,740 of record NC_092036.1, read on the forward strand.
CACAGAAAAATACACACACTCATAGTAAAGTCCAGAAATATGATTTTTGCCTAAAAACTAATATTATTCTACTAAAAACTAACTGAAACATGCTAAAATCTACATGAAATTACCCCCAAAAAGCGTATAAAATATCCGCTCATCACAACACCAAACTTAAACTGTTGCTTGTCCTCAAGCAACTAGATAAATAAAATAGGTTTTAACAGAAATAAAGAAGTAATAATATTTTAGAGTTTTAAATGAAGCTCAGATTCTTATTAGATGAGAGGGGCTTGTAGCTTTTTGTTTCTGAACAGTTTTGGCATCTCCCGGTATCTTTTTGAATTTCAGAATGATTGGCATCCTTAGGAACTCAGAATTCAGATAGTATTATTGACTCTCCTAGTGTAGTATGTTGATTCTTGAACACAGCTACTTATGAGTCTTGGCCGTGGCCCTAAGCACTTTGTCTTCCAGTATTACCACCGGATACATAAATGCCACAGACACATAACTGGGTGAACCTTTTCAGATTGTGACTCAGCTTTGCTAGAGTCCCCAGTCAGTGGTGTCCAGAGCTCTTAAGCACACTCTTTTGCTTTGGATCACGACTTTAACCACTCAGTCTCAAGCTTTTCACTTGGACCTTCATGACACAAGCACATGGTTAGGGACAACTTGATTTAGCCGCTTAGGCCTGGATTTTATTTCCTTGGGCCCTCCTATCCATTGATGCTCAAAGCCTTGGATCCTTTTTACTCTTACTTAGTGCTCATGGCTTTTTTTTTTTGGCTGCTTTTTCTTGCTTCAAGAATCAATTTCATGATTTTTCAGATCATCAATAATATTTTTCGTGTTCTTCATCCTTTCAGGAGCCAATATTCATCAAATTCAAAGTACATATTATGCACTGTTCAAGCATTCATTCAGAGAACAAAAAGTATTGCCACCACATATAATTAATTATAATTTTTATTATTAAGAACTCGAAAAATATAGATTACTTCTTTATTCTAAAAAAAAAATCTACTACTTTATTCATGCCTGATGATGATGAGAAAAATAAATTATAGCTTAATTGGAAATAAAATCAAAATAGACATACTAATTATTACTAAATATCTCCTAAGGTGAATTTCTATAATAATACTATCACTAAGCTTAAAGTAGAAAAATTGGAACTCAGCAACCTGTTGTTTTGAGGAGTGGATGTTCCTCTAATCTGTGGGGTGTTGTTCAAGGATTAATTTTTGGCGCTTCAGCTCCCTTAGATCACGCCCTTGCTCCTCCTGTTCCTTGAGCAGTTTGCAAATCATGCTACTTTGATTATTCTGTTCTTCCTTTATTTGATCCATAGCTTCTTGTAATCTGGAAATAGAAGCCTCAAGATGTTCCCAATATTCGAATTGGGGCAGTTCTGGGAGGGCTTCTTGTGCTCTCCTCTTGGTTGAATCATCTTGTTGCTGTTGTCTGACCATTGATATTTCAGTAATGGGCTTTTCAATTAGGATATATTCAGTTATTCCCATCTTTACTCCAGCATCTTTGCAAAGCATAGAAATTAGGCTTGGATAAGCCAGTTTGGCGTCCTTAGAATTCCTGTTTGCTATTTTATATAGCTCACAGGAGATCAGCTGATGGACTTCCACTTCTTTTCCCAACATGATGCAGTGAATCATTACTGCTCTTTTAATAGTAACCTCAGAACGGTTGCTGGTGGGCAATATGGAACGCCCTACGAAATCCAGCCAACCTCTGGCTACTGGTTTCAGATCTTCCCTTTTGAGTTGAACTGGGATGCCAGTCGTGCTGGTGGTCCACTTGGCTCCAGGGATGCATATGTCCTCCAGAACCTTGTCCAGCCCTTTATTGACCCTCATCATTCTCCTATTAAAGGAGTCTGGGTCGTCTTTCAGTTGGGGAAGCTTAAATATCTCCCTGATCTTGTCAGAATTGGTATGAATGATCTTTCCTCTGACTACAGTCCGATGGTCAAAGAGAGCAGCTCCAATTATTCTTTGCCTTTCTGTCTGCCATAGATTAGCATAAAATTCCTGAACCATGTTCCTTCCCACTTTCGTTTCAGGATTGGCCAGAATTTCCCAATTCTTGTTTCGAATTTGCTCTTGGATCTCCGGATATTCATCTTCTTTCAGATCAAATCTGACTTCCGGGATCACGGATCTGTGACTCATTATCTTGTAGTAATGGTCTGAATGTTCTTTAGTTAAGAACTTCCCTTGATTCCAAAGTGGCTTTGGAGTACTTTCTTTCTTGCCTCTTGGGTTGGGTTGTTTTCCTTTAGGAGCCATGATCTTTAGTGGGTATGTTTTTGTGATCACGGATAAAACACACCAAACTTAGAGCTTTGCTTGTCCTCAAGCAAAAGATAAGAAAGAAGAGGGATAGAAGGAGAGCAAGAGTTGGATGGTGATGATGAGGAGGGCGCCGAAGACAATATATAGGGAGGGGGGTGGGAAATTTTCGAAAATAAGAAGGAGATAAGATAGAAGATATGATTTATAAAAGATAGATATGATAAGAAAAAGATATAGTTTAAAAAAGAAAGATATAAATCATAATTTAAAAGATAATTTTGAAATTTTTAATTTTGAAAAAGATTTTAAAAAGATAATTGAGTTTTGAAAATAAATTTAAAAGAGTTGGATTGGATTGGAAAACCCTTTGGCTTTATGGATTAAGATATATTTAATACTTTTAAAGAAAGGATTTTAGAAATTAGGATTTTTAGAAAACTAATTTGATTTGAGGGATGACAATTTGAAACATGTTTATGCAAGAAATCATGAATTGAAACATAAAAATTTAGAAAAATTATAAAGAAAAACGAGTTTTACCTCCTCCCACCATCCTGGCGTTAAACGCCCAAACGATGCATGTTTTGGGCGTTTAACGCCCAATAGTTGCTTCTCCTGGGCGTTCAACGCCCATTTGGTGCTTCTTTCTGGCGTTGAACGCCAGGAAGTCCTTTGTCACTGGGCGTTTTTCTGAACGCCCAGGATGCTAGCAGACTGGCGTTAAACGCCCAGAAGGTGCATCTTTCTGGCGTTTAACGCCCGGAAGATGCTCCTTTCTGGCGTTTAACGCCCAGAAGGCTACCCTTACTGGCGTTAAACGCCCAGTGGGTGCTTCTATTGGGCGTTTAACGCCCAAAGTGTTTTTTACTGGCTTTCTCACGCCAGTGAGCTTCCAAATTTCCCTGTAACTCTGTGACTTCAACCAATTGCTATTTCACCTTTGAAGATACTTGGACTCAAACTTGTAAAGAAAAGAAAATTTATTTAATTAGTAAATAAACTTTGTAAATGGCTGGGTTGCCTCCCAGCAAGCGCTTCTTTAATGTCATTAGCTGGACTATCACTGATCTTCAATTAAGTCTCAGTCTTGAGCATTCTTGCTCGAAATTACCTTCAAGATAGTGTTTAACTCTTTGTCCATTAACAATGAACTTTTTGTTAGAGTCACTATCCTGAAGTTCTATGTATCCATATGGTGATACGCTTGTGATTACATATGGACCTCTCCACCGGGATTTTAGTTTCCCAGGGAATAATTTGAGCCTAGAATTGAATAGCAGAACTTTCTGTCCTGGTTTAAAGACTCTGGATGACAATTTCTTATCATGCCACCTTTTTGCTTTCTCCTTGTAAATTTTTGCATTCTCAAAAGCATTGAATCTAAATTCCTCTAGCTCATTTAACTGGAGCAATCGTTTTTCTCCAGCTAACTTGGCATCAAGGTTTAGGAATCTGGTTGCCCAGTAGGCCTTGTGTTCCAGTTTCACTGGCAAGTGACACGCCTTTCCATACACAAGCTGGTATGGAGAGGTCCCTATGGGGGTTTTGAATGATGTTCTGTATGTCCACAGAGCATCATCCAAGCTTCTTGCCCAATCCTTTCTACGGTTAATTACAGTCCGTTCCAGGATTCTTTTAAGTTCTCTATTTGAGACTTCAGCTTGCCCATTAGTTTGTGGATGATATGGAGTAGCTACCCTGTGGTTAACTCCATAACGTACCAGAGCAGTGTAAAGCTGTTTATTACAGAAATGAGTGCCCCCATCACTGATTAACACTCTAGGGATACCAAATCTACTGAAAATATGTTTCTGGAGGAATTTTAACACTGTTTTAGTGTCATTAGTGGGTGTTGCAATAGCCTCCACCCATTTGGATACATAATCCACTGCCACCAGAATATAAGTATTTGAGTATGATGGTGGGAAAGGACCCATGAAGTCAATACCCCATACATCAAACAACTCAATCTCCAAGATTCCTTGTTGAGGCATGGCATAACTGTGAGGTAGGTTGCCTGATCTTTGGCAACTGTCACAATTAAGCACAAACGCTCGGGAATCTTTATAGAGAGTAGGCCAGTAGAAGCCACTTTGGAGGACTCTTGTGGCTGTTCGCTCACTTCCAAAATGTCCTCCATACTGTGATCCATGGCAATGCCAAAGGATCTTCTATGCTTCCTCTTTAGGCACACATCTACGGATTACTCCGTCTGCACATCTCTTGAAGAGATATGGTTCATCCCAAAGATAATACTTTGCATCTGTGATTAATTTCTTTGATTGCACCCTACTGTACTCTTTGGGTATAAATCTCACTGCCTTGTAGTTTGCAATGTCTGCAAACCACAGCACTTCCTGGATGGCAAACAGTTGCTCATCCGGAAAGGTTTCAGAGATCTCAGTGAGAGGGAGGGACGCCCCTTCCACTGGTTCTATTCGGGACAGGTGATCTGCCACTTGATTCTCTATCCCTTTTCTGTCTCTTATTTCTATATCAAACTCTTGCAGAAGCAACACCCATCTGATGAGTCTTGGTTTTGAATCCTGCTTTGTGAGTAGATATTTAAGAGCAGCATGATCAGTGTACACAATCACTTTTGATCCTACTCAATAGGATCTGAATTTGTCAATGGCGTAAACCACTGCTAGTAGCTCTTTTTCTGTGGTTGTGTAATTCTTCTGTGCATCATTTAGAACACAGCTGGCATAGTAAATGACGTGCAGAAGCTTGTCATGCCTTTGTCCCAACACTGCACCAATGGCATGGTCACTGGCATCACACATTAATTCAAATGGTAATGTCCAGTCTGGTGCAGAGATGATTGGTGCTGTGACCAATTTAGCTTTCAGAGTCTCAAATGCCTGCAGACACTCTTTATCAAAGATAAACGGCGTGTCAGCAGCTAGCAGGTTGCTTAGAGGTTTGGCAATTTTTGAAAAATCCTTTATAAACCTCCTATAGAATCCTGCATGCCCCAGAAAGCTTCTGATTGCCTTAACATTAGCAGGTGGTGGCAATTTTTCAATTACTTCAACCTTAGCTTGGTCCACCTATATTCCCTTGTTCGAAATTTTGTGCCCAATGACAATTCCTTCAGTCACCATAAAGTGACATTTTTCCCAGTTCAAAACCAGGTTAGTCTCTTGGCATCTTTTCAGAACAAGTGCTAAATGGTTAAGGCAGGAGCTAAATGAGTCTCCAAATACTGAAAAGTCATCCATGAAGACTTCCAGGAATTTTTCCACCATATCAGAGAAAATTGAGAGCATGCACCTCTGAAAGGTTGCAGGTGCATTGCACAAGCCAAATGGCATCCTTCTGTATGCAAATACTCCAGATGGGCATGTGAATGCTGTTTTCTCCTGATCTTGGGGATCTACTGCAATTTGATTATAACCTGAATATCCATCCAGGAAGCAGTAGTATTCATGACCTGCTAGTCTTTCTAGCATCTGGTCTATGAATGGTAAAGGAAAATGATCCTTTCTGGTGGCTGTATTGAGCCTTCTATAATCAATACACATACGCCACCCTGTAACTGTTCTTGTAGGAACCAGTTCATTTTTTTCATTATGAATCACTGTCATGCCACCCTTCTTAGGGACAACTTGGACAGGGCTCACCCAGGGGCTGTCAGAAATAGGATAAATAATCCCAGCCTCTAGTAATTTAGTGACATCTTTCTGCACCACTTCTTTCATAGCTGGATTCAGCCGCCTTTGTGGTTGAACCACTGGCTTGGCGTCATCTTCCAGTAAGATTTTGTGCATGCATCTGGCTGGGCTAATGCCCTTAAGATCACTGATGGACCACCCAAGAGCTGTCTTGTGTGTCCTTAGCACTTGAATTAGTGCTTCCTCTTCCTGTGGCTCTAAGGTAGAACTTATAATTACAGGAAAGGTATCACCTTCTCCCAGAAATGCATATTTCAGGGATGGTGGTAATGGTTTGAGTTCGGGTTTTGGAGGTTTCTCCTCTTCTTGAGGAATTTTTAGAGGTTCTATTATCTTCTCTGATTCCTCCAAATCAGGCTGAACATCTTTAAAGATGTCCTCTAGCTCTGATTCGAGACTTTCAGCCATATTGACCTCTCTTACCAGAGAGTCAATAATATCAACACTCATGCAGTCATTTGGGGTGTCTGGGTGTTGCATAGCTTTGACAACATTCAACTTAAACTTCTCCTCATTGACTCTCAAGGTTACTTCCCCTTTTTGGACATCAATGAGGGTTCGGCCAGTTGCTAGGAAAGGTCTTCCTAGAATGAGAGTTGCACTCTTGTGCTCCTCCATTTCCAGCACCACAAAGTCAGTAGGGAAGGTGAATGGCCCAACCTTGACAATCATGTCTTCAATCACTCCTGATGGGTATTTAATGGAGCCATCAGCAAGTTGAAGACATATCCTGGTCGGTTTGATTTCTTCAGTCAAACCAAGCTTTCTGATAGTAGATGCAGGTATTAGATTGATACTTGCCCCAAGATCACATAAAGCTTGCTTGGTACAGGTACCTTCTAATGTGCATGGTATCATAAAGCTCCCAGGATCTTTAAGCTTCTCAGGTAAGCTTTTCAGAATGACTGCACTGCATTCTTCAGTGAGGTAAACTTTTTCAGTTTCCCTCCAATCCTTCTTATGACTTAAGATCTCTTTCATGAACTTAGCATAAGAGGGTATTTGCTCAAGTGCTTCTGCAAACGGAATCTTTATTTCAAGGGTTCTGAGATAGTCTGCAAAGCGGGCAAATTGCTTATCCTGTTCTGCTTGGCGGAGTTTTTGAGGATAAGGCATCTTGGCTTTGTATTCCTCAACCTTAGTTGCTGCAGGTTTATTACCTACAGAAGTGGGTTGGGAAGCCTTTTTAGAAGGGTTGTTATCAGCACTTGTATGTGACTGATCACTTACTGGCATTTAAATGCCAGGGGTGGAAGCTGGAGTGGCGTTAGACGTCACTCCCTTGTTGGTTACTGGCGTTTGAACGCCAGAACCATGTTCCCTTTGGGCGTTCAACGCCGGATTCATGCTTGTTTCTGGCGTTGAACGCCAGGAATGAGCATGGTCTGGGCGTTCAGCGCCAGCATCATTCCTCTCTGGGCTCTGATTGTTCTCAGAGGGATTTTGAGTAAATATCTGTTCATTTCTCGGCTTCCTGCTGCTTTGAAGTGAGGTATTTAATGTTTTCCCACTTCTTAATTGAACTGCTTGGCATTCTTCTGCTATTTGTTTTGACAGTTGCTTTTCTGTCTGCTTTAATTGCACTTCCATATTCCTGTTAGCCATTCTTGTTTCCTATAATATTTCCTTGAATTCGGCTAGCTGCTGAGTTAGAAAGTCTAATTGCTGATTAATTTCATTAGCCTGATCCACCGGACTGAGTTCAGCAGTTACTGTTTTAGCTTCTTCTTTCATGGAAGATTCACTGCTTAGGTACAGATGCTGATTTCTGGCAACTGTATCAATGAGCTCTTGAGCTTCTTCAATTGTTTTTCTCATATGTATAGATCCACCAGCTGAGTGGTCTAGAGAAATCTGAGCTTTTTCTGTAAGCCCATAATAGAAGATGTCTAATTGCACCCATTTTGAAAACATTTCAGAGGGGCATTTTCTTAGCATCTCTCTGTATCTCTCCCAGGCATCATAAAGGGATTCATTATCTCCTTGTTTGAAGCCTTGGATGCTTAGCCTTAGCTGTGTCATCCGTTTTGGAGGGAAATAGTGATTCAGGAATTTTTCTGACAGCTGTTTCCATGTTTTTATGCTGTTCTTAGGCTGGTTATTTAACCACCTCTTAGCTTGATCTTTTACAGCAAATGGAAACAGTAATAATCTGTAGACATCCTGATCTACTTCCTTATCATATACTGTATCAGCAATTTGCAGAAATTGTGCCAGAAACTCTGTAGGTTCTTCATGTGGAAGACCAGAATACTGGCAGTTTTGCTGCACCATGATAATGAGCTGAGGATTCAGCTCAAAGCTACTAACTCCAATGGAGGGTATACAAATACTACTCCCATATGAAGCAGTAGTGGGGTTAGCATATGACCCTAGAGTCCTCTTGGACTGTTCATTCCTACTTGCTTCCATATTGGATTACAAGAGATAATTTATATGTTGATTAAAAAAAATGGAATAAGTAAAAACAAAATATATAAAAAGAAGTTAAAAATAAATATATATATATATATATATATATATATTTCAGAAAATTTTTCGAAAAAAAAATGAAATTAAAATCTAAAAATTTTTAAAAAAAATTTCGAAAAAAGTAGTTAGAAAATATAAATTTTTTTTTTTGAATTTTGAATTTTATGATGAAAGAGAAAAACACACAAGGAACACCAAACTTAAAAATTTTAAGATTAAGACACAAGAAAGACTCAAGAACACCTTGAAGATTCACAAGAACACCAAGAACAAAAGAAAGAACACCAAACTTAAAATTTTTAGAAAACCAAGACAAATTTTCGAAAATTATATCAAAATTAACAAGAAAACACCAAACTTAAAGTTTGGCACAGATTAAATTAAGAAAAATTATTTTTGAAAAAGATTTTCAAAAGAACTGGTGCCCAATTGCCAAGAACATAAGCCAACGCTATAACCAACTGAGTTAGAAATGTAATGTATTTTAAAGATGTATTATTTTTGTGGATAAAAGTATAATTTTTGAAAGTTAATGTTTTGAAAAAGCACAAGAAAAACAAGAAAAGACACAAAACAAGAAAAACTCAAGATCAAACAAGAAAAATAACCAAGAACAACTTGAAGATCAATGAAGAACAAAGAACACAAGTTCGAAAATTTAAAGAAAAATATCAAATATGCAATTAACACCAAACTTAGAATAAGACACTAAACTCACGAAAAATTAACAATTAATTAAGAAAAATAATTTTTGAAAAGAAATTTTTGAAAATAAACTATCCTATCAGAATTTGATGACTCTATAACAACAAAAAGGAACTATTCCTAATCTAAGAAATAAAATAAGCCTTCAATTGTTCAAACTCAATAATCCCCGGCAACGGCGCCAAAAACTTGGTGCACGAATTTGTGATTCGCACAACTAACCAGCAAGTGCACTGGGTCGTCCAAGTAATACCTTACGTGAGTAAGGGTCGATCCCACGAAGATTATTGGTTTGAAGCAATCAATGTTTACTTTATTAATCTTAGTCAGGAGGCCAATAAGGATTTAATGAAATTACTAGGTTTGATTATAAAAATAAAAGAGAATAACAGCGTTACTTGTTGTGCAGTAATGGGGAATATGTTGGAGTTTTGGAGATGCTTTGTCCTTTGAACTTCAACTCTTCCTTGAAATCCTTCAACACACGCAAGGCTCCTTCCATGGCAAGCTCTATGTAGGGTGTCACCATTGTCAATGGCTACTTCCCATCCTCTCAGTGAAAACGTTCCTATGCTCTGTCACAGCACGGCTAATCATCTGTCGGTTCTCAATCAGGTTGGAATAGAATCCATTGATTCTTTTGCGTCTGTCACTAACGCCTAGCCCTCAGGAGTTTGAAGCACGTCACAGTCATTCAATCCCAGAATCCTACTCGGAATACCACAGACAAGGTTTAGACTTTCCAGATTCTCATGAATGCCGCCATCAATCCGGCTTATACCACGAAGATTCTGATTAAGGAATCTAAGAGATATTCATTCAATCTGATGTAGAACGGAGGTGGTTGTCAGGCACACGTTCATGGATTGAGGAAGGTGATGAGTGTCACGGATCATCACCTTCTCATTAATTAAGCGCAAATGAACATCTTAGATAAGAACAAGCGTGTTTGAATGGAAAACAAAGGAATTGTATTAAATCATCGAGACGCTGCAGAGCTCCTCACCCCCAACAATGGAGTTTAGAGACTCATGCCGTCAAAAAGTATGTAATTCAGATCTGAAAATGTCATGAGGTACAAGATAAGTCTCTAAAAGTTGTTTAAATAGTAAACTAGTGGCCTAGGTTTACAGAAAATGAATAAACTAAGATAATTGGTGCAGAAATCCACTTCTGGGGCCCACTTGGTGTGTGCTGGGGCTGAGAATAAAGCTATCCACGAGTAGAGGCCTTTCTTGGCGTTAAACTCCAGGTTATGACGTGTTTTGGGCGTTCAACTCTGGATCATGACGTTTTTCTGGCGTTTAACTCCAGACAGCAACATGAACTTGGCGTTCAACGCCAAGTTACGTCGTCTATCTTCGTGCAAAGTATGAACTATTATATATTGCTGGAAAGCCCTGGATGTCTACTTTCCAACGCCGTTGAGAGTGCGCCAATTGGACTTCTGTAGCTCCAGAAAATCCATTTCGAGTGCAGGGAGGTCAGGATCCAACAACATCAGCAGTCCTTTTTCAGCCTAAGTCAGATTTTTGCTCAACTCCCTCAATTTCAGCCAGAAAATACCTGAAATCACAGAAAAATACACACACTCATAGTAAAGTCCAGAAATATGATTTTTGCCTAAAAACTAATATTATTCTACTAAAAACTAACTGAAACATGCTAAAATCTACATGAAATTACCCCCAAAAAGCGTATAAAATATCCGCTCATCAGGAGTACACAGGGAAGAAACTAGACAAAAGGTTATTCAATGTAATACTGAACACTATTAGTAATACGAACAAAGGTAATTTAATGTTCTTCACATCAATTCCTTAGTTCTAAGCTTGATGCAGGTGTCCACAAGGAAGGAACGAGAAGCTGTCTTAGATATGCTTCCTTAGTTGTTATGTTTTTCTTAGATGAGTTTGAGGAATGTTACGAAAACCCATAACGAGAAGCTCTGTTCCCCCGCGCTCCAGCTTTGTTTTTAATGATTAGTATGTTGTTCCAGTTCTTGTTTTCTTGTTGGTTTGCTATATTTTAAAGCTTTAGTTGTTCTTGTTATTTTGATTTTCAGTTCTAATTGATCTTATTAACTTGTTAATTTCATAAATTAATGTTTTAGTGTTGTTCTTAACTTTTAAATTTTAGATTGTTAAGTTGTTATGTTGTTCTTTACCTTTTGATAATTTGTTAATTTTATAAATTGTTCTTGTTATGGTTTGCTGTTCTTGATTTGATAAATTGTTCATGTTATTAATGTTGATTTACTAAATTATTCATGTTGTTGATCTTAATTGGCTAAATTGTTCATGATGTTGATCTTAATTAATTGTTCTTGACTTCTTGTATTAGAAAGAGAATGGAATTGAGGTATATCAATTTACAGAAAGCTATAAATTAAAAAGAGGATACTCATTGGGTAGAGCTCCTTTATTACTTCATTAAATGTTTTTTTGAATTTCTAATGCAATACCTGAGATTAAGAATTGAATGGAAGATGAGCAATATTAACTTTTGTTTGTTTGTTTGTTTGAATATGAATTCAAGATTCTGTAAAACTGACTTTTACTAGGAATCCTATCGCTTGCTCAATATGTTTCAGTGCCTCCTAGGCTGAGCCATCATACTGTGCATGACAGATTCAGGTCATGATGCAACAGTAGACTGGTAGTGATTAAATTAAATACCCCAAAATATTAGTATTCTCTATGCAGCAATTTGACATGTAATATGAAGATGGTGAATAATTGAATGGTTTGTGATTGATTATTTATTTTTTTATTATTTGACTTGTGTTTGTATTTGGATAAAATTATAATAGTGGTTGATGTAATACTTTTAATTTGGATAATATTTAAAAGATTATATTAGTCTATAAATATATTTTAGTGTGTTTATTTATATTTTATTTATTATTTTTTAATAAAACGGTTTTTTCGGTTCAACCACAGTCGAACCGATTGAACCTATAAACCAGTGAACTAGTAGCTAGAGCGGTTCGATGACCGGTTTGGTTTTCAGAACCTTGGTGGTAACTGGTCTTTTTCTTTGATTTTGTTTTGATTTTAATATTAATTTCAATCTTGATTTGGTTTAATGTTGTTCTGATGTTGATTTGGTAATTGGTTCTTTGGAAATGTTGTTTTAATTTTATTTTGATTTTAATGTTGATTTGGTATGTAACTGGTTCTCTGAAAATACTGCTCTGGTTTTGTTTTGATTTTAATATTAATTTGTTATAATGCTATTATGATTTTGATTTGGTAATTGGTTCTCTGAAAATGTTGTTCTGATTTTATTTTGATTTTAATATTGATTTTATATTCATTTGGTATAATGTTGTTCTGATTTTGATTTGGAAACTGGTTCTCTTGAAATGCTATTCTGATTTTATTTTTATTTTAATATTCATTTGGTATAGTGCTATTTTGATTTTGATTTGGTAATTGGATCTCTGGAAATGCTGTTCTGATTTTGTTTTAATTTTAATATTGATTTTGGTCATTGCTCTGTTTTGGTCATTGATTTAAAATAGAAAAATATTACCACAATTATGCAGATTTGTATATGGTTGATTGGCTTGGTGGCTTCTACTCGTGCTATTATTTTCAGTCTCTTTGAGCTGTTTAATGTAAATAAATTTGATTTTGTTGTTAATTTTTGGATGTCATAAATCAAAAGTGTTTTGGTTCACTAAGTATATAATTGTTGATTTTTTGATTGGCTTGTTAAGAGATAGTGAATTTAGTAATTTGTGCCGGTAGATAGGTTGAAGGTGCTTTTGTTATGTGGTAACTAGTGTCTTTGGTGGGTTTTGTAAGATTTATAGGTGCTAGTGATAGTGTGTAGTCATGGAAGTGATAGTAACATTATTAGTATTAGGATTATGGTTATAAATTGCTTATATTTTTATTCTTTGTTGCTATTATAGTTTGTCTCTTTAAAACCAGAAAAATGGAATCAAATAGTTTGTCTCTCTATAGCTGCCAACACTACAGGTGAATCATTTAATAGGTTATCTTTTTGAATTCGTTTGAAGATTTAATTGTTAAGAACATTTAGTGATTGATTGATTGCTTAAACTTCTTTGTATAGTTTGTTAAATACAAATTGTTAGTTTCATGATTGGTTGAGATGTTATCTTTTGAACATTAGTGGTTAACTTCTAGAAATCCTTTAGAAGTAATAAGCTCTTGATTAGAAAAATCACTTATCGTTAGTCTAAAATATATGTCCGTGTGTTTTACTTTAGTTGACAAAGTAATGGACAAAAGGTGGACTAGTTTACCAAGATATACGAAGGTAAATTGTTTCGCCGACTTCCCTATTTGAAACTTCTCCATGTCCCCTTCTGGCTCTGGCCTTGGTTTGTCTTCCATTCTTACATCTAGATTGGCTAAGAACACGCCGGCCACCTTCTTGGACTTCTTCCTTAGGGAGAGACTGGCGTTGTCGCATGCGACCGGCGCTTCCAAGTCTCCCCTAATGGAGTCAACCGTTTCTTTGTCTGTCATGAACTTCATTGTTAGGAATTTGGTGCATATCACAGCTGAGAATTTGTTGATGGTTTTCCTTTCAAAAATGATGTTGTAGGCCGTGGAGCCTCTGAGGACTATGAAGTCCGCCATTACCGACCTTTTAGCGTCACCAGCTCCAAGGCAAATTGGGAGTGAGATCGTCCCGTCGGGTTTTATGTAATTGGCGCCTAGCCCCATGACACCGTGTTGGTGAGTCTTGAGGTCGGACTCCCTGAATCCCATGGCATCAAACACGTTTCTGAGCAGGATATTGGAATCAACTCCAGTATCGACGAGAATTCACCTGACCAACCCGGTCCCAATCATTGCCGTGATCACCATGGAAGGGTTCTCAGGGAGGTCGTGAAACCACTGGTCTTCTGGGCCGAAGGATATCATGGGAGGTCCTCCGTTTGGGGTGGCGGGACCTCCCGTCGAAATGGAGAGGATCCGGGTATCTTTTTTTGCTGTTGACTTAGATTTGGGGGGGGTATCGCGTCCGACCACGACGTTAACCACAAAATTTGGGGGGTTGTCAGTGGCCCCTGTGGGTTCTTGTCTCGCCTTAACGGTCCGGCTTCGATCTTCTTCTGAGCGCTCCCATTCTCGTCTTCTGGGCTCTCGGATAAGTCGGGTGAACTCATTCAACTTTCCTTCCCGGATGGCCTGTTCTAAGGCATCTTTGAGGTCGAAATAGTCTTGGGTCTTGTGTCCAAAACCCTTGTGATAATCACAGTAGAGGCTCTTGTTGCCTCCCGTTCTCTCTGACGAATGGATTTTTGACGGTTTAGAATTTCACAAATGAATTCTCGTTGCAAGTATAGTTTCTAAACCAATCAAAAATTCTCTCATACAAAAATTTGTTTGTCACAAGTACAAACCCCTAAAATCTATAAACCGAAGTATTTAAACCTTGGGTCGTTCTCCCTAGGATTTACAATAAAGTGTTTTGTTATTGGTTGTGAGTTATATTTGGGGTTTTAGAGGAGAAACATGAATAGTAAATGGTAAGAAAACTTTATTAACAAAATGGTCTTGGCAAGATTTGGTTGTCAAGGGTCTTTATCATTATCACTAGCCACAAGTATGGTAGTTGCAAGGATTAATCCCACTTAGTCATCCTTAAATCAATTAACAAAGGAAAGTCAAGTGAGTTATATCAATCCTAGTCCATAAGTCCTAGCTTTCCACTAATTGGATTAATGAAGGCTAGAGTTAATGGCTATCAACTAGCAATCAATTGGACACTAGTGACTCAAAAAATCCTAAGTTACCTTCTCAAGCCAAGAACATAAAATCCTACTCTAACATCCTCTCAAGCATTTCATCAAACACTTGGAGGGTAATGAAAGAAAGCATTTTTATTTGTAAGAATAAAAGGAATCAACAACCAACAATTACAAAGAATTAACAAAACAACAATCAACAACATCACAATCACATGAATTATCTCAAATTGCATTATTAAAAGAAAACAAAAGAACAAGAATATCTCAATTACAAAACCTAGAGACAAAATAAGAGAAATTACAACAAGAGGATAGGGATAGAAAGAAGAACCAAAGTGTAGCAATCACCACTTGAAGGTAGAAGTAGAAGGAGACTTGAATTAAACCTAGAACTATGAGATCCTAATCTAACCCTAATTCCTAGAGAGAAGTGAGAGCTTCTCTCTCTAAAACTAACTCTAACTCCTAAAACTAAGCTAATGATCAAAAGTATCTAAAGTATCTTGATTTCCCTTCAATACTTGACTTAAATAGCATCAGAAATGAGTTGGATTGGGCCCACAAGGCTCCTAAAACCGCTGGGGACGATTTCATTAAAGTGGCCATGGACAGAATCAGCGCGCGCGCGCAAAGTGCGCGTGCGCGCCCCTGAATGCGAAGCAACATATGGCAAAATTTATATCATTTCGAAGCCCCGGATGTTAGCTTTCCAACCCAATTGGAACCGCATCATTTGGACCTCTGTAGCTCAAGTTATGGTCAATTGAGTGCGAAGAGGTCAGCTTGACAGCTTTCCGGTTCTTTCATTTCTTCATGAGTTCTCCAACTTTACATGCTTTTTCTTCATTCCCTTGATCCAATCTTTGCCTCCTAAATCTGAAATCACTTAACAAACATATCAAGGCATCTAATGGAATCAAGGTAAATTATATTTATCTATTTCAAGACCTAAAAAGCATGTTTTCACTCTTAAGCACAATTAAAGAAGAATATACAAAACCATGCTATTTCATTGAATAAATATGGGTGAAAGGTGATAAAATCCCTTAAAGTTAATACAAGATAAACCCTACAAATGGGGTTTGTCACTCTCTTTCAACGGCCTGGATCTGGACAGGATTCCCTTGTCCACGATTTGTTGGTAAACTTCCACTATGGGCACCGTGAGTGGCGTATAGTTTGTGAACCTTCCGAATCACGAAGGTTGTTTGTGCTGCTTGGCTGGGGTTCCGTCCCTGGGGGTCTCCTGGTATCTATCGACCTGGGAGACCTGCCGCGCTGAAGAGTTAGGGAGCTGCCACTTATTGGCTGCTACAACCTGACTTACTTCCTCATCATTGATGTATTCCATGGCCATGCTTTGAATTTCCTGCATAGTCCATACAGGCTTAGTTGTGAGGTGCTTCCTAAAGTCCTCGTTTAGCAGGCTGTTTGTTAGGCAAAGACTAGTGACCGAGTCCGTGAGGCTGTCAATTTCCAAGCATTCATCGTTGAACCTGTCCAAAAACTTTCTAGTCGGTTCCCCGGGTTTCTGGGTGACCCCTAGCAAGTTAATTGGATGTTTTGCCTTGGCTATGCATGTCGTGAACCGAGCCAGAAAGCTTTGGAAGATGTCCACGAAGGTCGTAATGGACCCTTGTGGGAGGGCGTTGAACCATCGGATCGCTGGGCTGGCTAGCGTCACAGGGAATGCTCGGCATCTGACCACGTCGCCTACTCCTTCCAAGTTCATCCTTGCTTCAAAAGCTGTTAGGTGCTCCTGGGGATCCTTGGTCCCATCGTACCTCATGTCTGTCGATTTGTCAAAATTCTTCGGAAGCAGGACCTTGAGGATTGAGGGATGGAAGGGGGTGGCCCCCATGATTATGGGTTCCTGTTGTTTCTTGGCCTTCCTTCTTTGGGATTCTCCGCGGACCTCGAACCTGCCCTGGTGAGGTCGAGAGGTCGCCTGTGTGTATACCTCGTCGCGCTTTATTGGACTCCTTTCTCGGCTCTCTAGTCTTCGGAAAGGAGAGCGGGTGCGGGTGCAGGTGCGAGATCGGCTGGCGTCGTCGCGGGAGTGACTGACATCTCCGTGGGATTGGCTCATCGCTGCTAGCTCCCGTTCTAGGTTTTGTACTCTGTGTCTGAGCTCCTACATGATCTTGGCGCTATCGGCTCCTGTCCCCGGGAAGGGACGCCTTTCGGGGGTTTTGGTGTAGATCTGTTGGTTAGGCAGAATGGAGGAACGTGGGTGTTTGGCGGTACGAGCCGTCGAACTTGCCCTATTAAGGCGAGCCCCTCCTCCTTCGCGAAGCTCCTCTGACGTGGGAACTTGCTCCATGTCCACAGGGTCCCCACAGACACCGCCAATATTCGTTACCTGATGATCTCGGGTACTCGACGAGTCGGGTGGTAATGAGAAGGAGAGTGGATGAGACCTTGAGCTGACGTGGAGTGAAGACAAAAAACGTGCTGGTAACGCCATAGGCAGTGTGAAGCATGGGGGTGGCCACCTGCAAGGATACTCCGGCGATCAAGTCAGTGTCCGTACGATGTAGTAGCCGAATTAGGTAAGAATGTTACGTACCTCGGGGGGAGAGCTGACCTCTCTCCTTTTATACTGTGCGGGGCGGGCCCTGAGAATGACCTAGCCCACTGCCCAAGAAGCTTCCATGAGCTATCGTAATCCACGTAAGAAGGCAGGTCGTTCCAGACCCCGGGTCGAGGCTTTGCGTCATGATCCGAAGGTACCGGCCCGAACGGTGTCTTGGGCCGTACGGATGGTAAGTCGGGTAGACCCTGGGTCGGGCGTTCTAGGACCCGACCCGTCAGACTCTCTTTTGCGGGGTCTTGGGCTTGGGTCAGGGGTGGTGCCCTGACCCGACGATTAGTGGGCTGGACTCGGCAGTCCGTAACAACTTCTAACCAAATTCTTTTTCACAAGCTTAGAAATTTGAAACATGCTTGCATGTCCTAATTTCTTGTGCCAAAACCAATTTTCAAATTCTTTGGAAGTGAAACAAGTTACATTTTGTTCTTTTAGTTCCTCTAAGATTTGTCCATACACGTTATTGCATCTTTTAGCTCCAAACAATTTCATCGGATTTTTCACACACAACAACGGTTCCAATTTCTTGAAAATAATCAAATATTCTAAGTCACACAATTAATTAATGCTTAGATGATTGTGTTTCAATCTATTAACTAAAAATATAATATTAATGAAAGTTGAGAAACTCTTACCAATGTTACCTACGGCCACAGTTTTTCTTTTATCATTGTCACCGAAAGTCACAAAGTCTCTATCTTATTTATAAGCTTGATGAAGAATATGAACATTCCGGTCATGTGCCTAGAGCATCCACTATCAAGTATCATATGTCATTCTTCATCTTGGATGCTTGGCAAAACTGCGCAAAGCTTTTAAGTGACCTTAGGTATCCAAATCTTTTTGGATTCTTTAATGCTAATCCATCTTGGTTGCCCAAGTGCATTAAAATCACAAACAACCTTTTATGTTTTATTTCCAACTCTTTTTTGTCAATAAAGCATTGAGAAGAAGAGTGACCATGTTTATTGCAATTAAAGCAGTGATTTGTGCGGACATGTTGCTGATGGTGATTAAAATATTTGAATTTTCTAGTATTTAAAAATGGTGCATTTCTTTTGAAAGATCCATTTCTAACATTAGTACCTCCTTTTGCAAAAAACCTTAAACCAGAATTTCTTGACACATATAGATTTCTAGAACATGAGGCTCATTTGTGAAAGATGGATTTTCTAAAAACAGCCTCATTGTTAGAGATGTAATCCAGACCAGATTTATTTGAAGCAGGTTCAGGTTTTGAAGAACATGCATTTTTATCAAAATATGGCTTTTCAAATTCAACATCAATGTTAGATGAATATCCAAGACCAGATTTATCAAATGATGATTTTATTTTTGAAGATGATGCTGTGAATTCGCAAAAGATTTTTCAAAAATTGCATCATTTTTTGTTACATACCATAAACCTGATTTTTTAAACAAAGGTCTTTGATTGGCAAGTAATTTGTCCAAGTTGCTTGAATTATGTGCAAATTTTACTAAATCATTATTCAAACTTTTAATTATTTCATTTAATCTTTTATTTCCAGCTACAAGTTCTTGAGAGGGATCAATAATGTGCTTTCCTTTGAACTTTTCAATTTTAGAGTTTAAGAATCTATTTTCTTCAAAGAGATCAAAAGCACATTTAGTCTCTCTCACATTTTCTTTCAAAAACTCATTTTCAGATTTGTATTATTGTATTTATTCAGTAATTTTTCAAAATGGTGAGTGAGATCATCAATCGTAACATGCAAATCATCAAGAGATAAGTCATAGTAATTTACCCTTTCTTGTTGATCTTTATCAGCCATGAAACAGATTCGTGCTTTCGGAGTCTTCTTCTTCATCTGAGTCAATCTTGAGATCCTCCCAAGAAGTCATAAATCCCTTCTTCTTTGGTTCCTTTGAGCTACCACCTCTGCTTCTTCCTTTGAGTCTCATCTTCTTTCTAAGTTTCCTAGAAAAAAATACAAACTCGTCATCTAATAAACAGTCACTGGATTCATCATCCAATGATTCAATGCAAGATTTAAGAGCCACTCATTTCCTTTTTGTATCATTTTTATGTGAGTGATTTCATATGCTAATAACTTTCCTCTCAACTTATCATAGGTTATTTTGCTCAGGTTACTGCTTTCAAAGATAACAATAGCCTTGGTTTCCCACTCTTTAGTCACACTTCTCAAGACTTTCCTCACCAGCACTTGTTTGGAGTGAGTAATCCCCATAGCATCTAAGCCATTAATGATGATAGAGAACCTCTTAAACATATTATCAATTGATTCTCCTTCTTTCATAGAGAACATCTCATACTCTTTGCTTAGTATGTCAATTCTAGTTTCTTTTACTTGTGTGATGCCCTCATGTGTGACTTGGAGCATATTCCAGATTTCCTTTGCTATTTTGCATCTTAAAACCTTCTGGTATTCCTTGAAGCTAATTGCACAGTTGAGCATGTTGACTGTCTTGGCATTAAGTTTCTCATTTTTCTTGTCATCTTCATTTCATTCTGTTTCGTCTTTGGGAGTGATAATACCATCAGCGCCAGATTTTGTAGGGATTTGAGGACTATTTATGATTATCTTTCACAGGTTGTAATCCACTGTCTGAACAAAGATCTTCATTCTTTTTTTTTTCCAATAGTTGCAGTTTTTTCCATTGAAGAATAGAGGTCTGTTGTTGGACTGTCCTTCTATCAGAGTGTAAGCCACTATATTAGAACCCATGTTGTTTGCCATCAAGATCTTTCCTCTAAGCTGTGAAACTTGATCTCTTTGAGACCAAGTTCTGATACCAATTGATGGTTACCAGTAGCTAAGAGAAGGGGGTTGAATCTTGGCCACCATTTTTTTAGCTTTTAATCCTTGTATTTTGTTGAAGTACTTTGAGAAGAAAATAGGATAAACTTTTGGTTGTCTCTTAACGTGGTAGAAGATACTTCTATTTTGTCTCCTATAGTGCAAAACCAAAAACAGAGAAGAGGAAGGATAATGACACACAGATGTATCCTGATTCAGCTACTCAGTGCAATGTAGCATATATCCAGTCTCCATCATAACAGTGACGGAATTTTAATATCTTTCAACAACATTACATTCATCACCAATTCTTCCTAGGATCTACCCAATCCTATTTGGGACAAGCCCAAATTCTAATCTAATATGAACTTGACTAGGCCACAATCTAGCTTTCAACAGTAAAATGCTAATCCAACTTGTAAGGGAATACCCTCAGGATCACGATACAAAATAGAAATACTAACAAAAGATTTCTGAAATAATTTATGCTTTTTCTCCAAGTTTAGCTCACTGCCTTTTTTTCACCCATTGGTTTTTTCTTACAAATCTCATCATGTTTGTCTTTTTTCAATGAAACTTAGATAGACTAAACTGAGAAAAAGAATTACAAAATGGAAACCATGAAGGAGAAGAATAAATAGCTCAAAGAGCTATGAAAACCCAAATGTGTGCTCTCACTCCTTGCTCCAATCCTTGGCCGTTCACCCCTATTATAGAGGAGTGAAACTTCCAGGGCTTGAAACCTTCTTCAGCACATGTTAGTTCTCTTCTCTCAAAATACAGATGTAGCAGCAGTGTTCACAGAGGAGAGAGATGGTAAAAGCAGTGACATGCAACTATACCTTCAATCTTTTCTTTCAACATTTTTTTTCAAGAATCTTGAATCTGAGCCGTGAATTCTTGCTTTGGCCCCAAGTTTGTTAATTTACGATAGATTCCAAGCAGAGCACCATTGACTTCACCTTCTCCGTAGTTTCCAGAACGGTGCTTGTACAAAGTTGATTTCTTTACGATTTCTTGATGAAACACAAATGAAAAAATTGCCTTTTTGTGATTCTCTTTTTTGAAAAAATCTTCCTTTTGTTGTAGCCCTTTTTTTTCTTGTTTGAATTTGGAAACAAACCTTTTGTTCTTCACGGAACCCTAGAACCAAAACTTTCCTATTCTTTCTTTCTTCTTTGTTCAAAGAGTGATGTGACATTAAAAAAGAGAAGAGAGAGAAGAACGAATTTTGATTCGGTGGGTGAAGTGAATGGTTCAAATGAAATGAAATTTGAAATCACTAAGTTACCATCTAAGTAAATGAATAGATTTAAATGTTGACCACTGTTGACCTTGTGTTTGGACACGGGCCAATTACTTTCTTTCCTTCTTTGTTTTTTTTTATCATATTATTTGCTTTCACTTCTACTGAATTGAACATATGATATGAGTGCTTTATTTGAATTAATATTGGACTTGCTATATGGCTTATAAGAATCTTGGGCCAATTTTAATTTAATTTAATTTTTGCATACTAAACAAAACAAATTACACAATCAATTGGATAATAGTCCAATAATATTTAATCATCATCTCAATAATAGTTTAGTTTTCTAAATTCAACAAATGATGATAAGATTGGTTATTAATATTTTAAAATATTATATAATTATTTATTTTAAATAATAATTTAATAAATAAATAATTATGAATATAAAAGATTCAAAGGCCGACAAAATTAACCATAAAAAAACTTAATAAACTTTATATCCATGAAAATATGCTTTCTTTTTCATTTCTTTCTCTTCCTCTTTTTCCTTATTACAGAAATAAAATAAAAAACAAAAAAATTCGAAACCCCATTTCTGTTCGCCACGAAACTGCACCTCTCTTCACACTTCTATTTCAGCAAATTCTCTTTAAGCTTTTAAAATGCTCCCCCTTTCATTTTTAAATTGAGCATTCATAACAACAAGAAGCCCTTTCTCGTAGAAGCTTCTAGAACTATCATGGAATTGAGGGAACCTCTTTACAAATAAAATTTTTTGGTGCATTCTTCGGTGCCTAAATATTTTTGCCGAAATGTTGTTGAAAAGATGTGGTGAATAGTAATATTGACAAGTGGACATAAAACTATTAGGGATAATAATAACTTTTGCAGAGTTAACAAACGGCGTTAACTTGATTTTTTCATTCTCTCTATAACCCAGCCAATGTTTACCCAAAATTTTTATTTACTCTTCCTTCCTTTATTTGGTGATAATACTTTAATCTATGTTACTGCATTTCTTTCATCCACGAGTCATTACCCTTTCTTTATTCCTCCATTAAAAGTAACTCTGAAGACCCACAAACTAAGGTGTGACATCTTAATTAAATTTCTATCTCTAAGTTTCAATCTCTTTTTCAAACGTTATTTTAAAGTCTCACTTTTTTATAACACCTTCTTCACAATACTAATTAATTTTTAATTGCCAAATACATGTTTAAAAATATTTAAATTCAACACTTTAATTTTTAATAAATTTTTATTTACTAAAAATAATATTTAAAATTAATTTTCATCCTTAACAAACTTTCAACAAGTTTTATTATAAAATAATAAAAAAACCACTATAATAAATTTTATTATTATTGTCGTTCTTGTTAATAATATATTTTAGAAAAAAATTTATTCTCCTTCTCTAAGAGATATTCAAATGACACTCTCCTCCCCTTTATTTATAAAATATACATTTTCTTTCCTTATAATTTTTAAAAAACCTCCTCGTTAATCTATTTAATTTTTTTTGTGTTAACTACCATTAACTTTATTCATTTTTCTACAAAAAATAATTTTTTTTTACAAAACTATTCTTTAACAAAAATTTTACTTTTTGTAATAAAATTTTAATTTGTCTACCAAAATACTCTTTAACAAACTATCTTTCTATTCATTAAATTGTATTTTATTAACATATTTTTTAAAAAAATTAATGATTGAATTATTTTTTTTCTAAGATACCCTTCAATAATTTTTTAATTATTAAAAAACTTATTTTGTAAAGATGTGAAAGAATGAAATGTTAATTTTTTACACTTTTAAATTTAACCATCTCGACTTATTTTTAAGTATTGATAAAATTGTTAATAATTTTTAATAGTTTTATGAAACAAATTATTTATTAATATTAATTGTTATACATATTAACAGTGGTAAGATTTTTTTAATTTAATGTTAAAATAATATACATTGATATCAAAAATTAATAGTAAAATACAAAAATAATTTTTAACAAAAATTTTGACAAACCTACAATTTAATAATTAAAAAATTATTGAAAGGTATCTTACAAAAAAAATTATTTAATTATTAAAAATTTTTAAAAAATATTTTAGTAAAAATACAATTTATTTAGTAAAAAAAATTTATTAAATGATATTTTGGTAAACAAAATTTAATTACAAAAAATTAAATTTTTGTTAAAGTCTATTTTTGTAAAAAATAATTTAAACACAAAAAATTTATAATGAATTAAAGAAAAACTTTTTAAAAAATTATAAAAGAAGAAAGTGTATATTTTTTTACAAATAAAAATTGTCATTATTTTAATTTTTCTCATAAAAAGAAAGTATAATTTTTTCTATATTTTATTATTAACATTATTGTTGATGTCATTATTATTTATTTTAATTATTATTAAAAACTCGATTGGTTGATTTTGTTAATTAGATTTTTCTTTTAACTTTCATTATTTTTCATAGAGCCAAAAGAAAAGTAGATTTTTTTGTTTAAATTAATTTTTTTTAAGTAAGTGGTAGAATGACTTCTCAAAAAGTAAGAAGTCATATATTTTTTACTTTTTCAAAAAGTTGTAAATTAACTTTTCGAAAAGTTAAATTTTTTTTTTAAAATAATGCCAAACACATAAATTATGACTTTTCATAATCTAAAAGTTAAAAAAAAGTAGTTTTTGCTGCTTCTCAAACGGGCTCATATATATATATCATCTGTCCGCCAAATTTTTTTACGAGAAAATAAAGAAATTGTACACTGAAGTACCCGAAGAAATAACTTTCTTTTTTGACGGAAGAAGCATCCTCCTCTTTTCATCACTTTCAACATACAAATACTGTCCAAAAAAGGAAGAAAGGACCAAACACAAAAAAGTTCTATTAATAGAAAAAAAGAATCAAGATGAAGAAGGGGAAGACGAGTTATCGAAAGTTGTTCCTACATGCTGAATAACAAACCCATAAATCTTTCTCTTCAGACTTTCAATCTTATCACTCAATGAATCATTCTCTTTGGAAACCACACGGTCCAGCCATGCATTCACACGCTTCAAATGTGACAACACAACAGCAATGGAGCCACCATCAAGAGGCAACAACGCCCTCTTCCCATCAGCACCACAATCCCCAAACACTTTGAACCCTGCTTCAAGGGACTCCTCAACAAAGCGTAGAAACCACATTTGCATTTCAGACAACAAATTTCTTCCAAGCTCTACCGTATCCTTCATTCCACTGCCTCTTGTCCATACACCATTGAGATTTGATTGTGGTGAAGAGCCCTTTAGATGGTTTTTGGATGCACCGAGAGAGTGCCGTTTCGACAAGCTTTTTGGCAGTGTGGACGGGGAATCCACGCCTGTGCCAGTAAGAAGGGACACTATCTGAAGATCAGTGGCCAAAGCAGCTTCAACCCACAAAGAGAGTGACTTTGATTTCTCTGTTGGAATGCTATCTTCAAATGTCTCAGGATTATGACTTTTGACAACAGTTTCAGCTATTGCAGTTGTTCTTAGGACATCATCGTAGATAGTGAAGAATCTGTCTATGGTTGGCAAAGGATTCCTAGCCTGGCAAACGGTGCAGAGGTCCGAAAACATGCTGCCGTAGGAAGGAAGAAAATAACAAATATTGTCTTCAGCGATTAATGAAGCGGCAAAAGATAACACAGAATGTTATGAAATTTTGACACCTTTTTTGGGAAAATGGATTATCTATTGAAGGTTAAATATTAAAAATGTCTTACAGAATTGGTAAGTCCGGAATAAGATACACATTTGGTAGTTATAACTGCTGTGTATTTTATGCATATGAAATTCTAAGATATGAAATAAAGGAGGCAGGGATTATTAATACCTTAAATTTCTTACAACACATTCAGTAGCATTGGCCTCCTCCAATGCTTCAGCAGCAACTGCAGAAACGAGAGCTTTTCTTTGCATAGCTTCCTGAATTTCGTTCATATATGATTCAACTTAGTCCACAAATTAAATAACCAAACTAAATGCTCTGCAATTACTTTTCAATTTTTCATGGTACTACCGTATTAGAAATTGCTAAATGACCCATCCTTTCTTAGATAAATAGTTTAGAAGATGCTAACAATGTACATAATTCATACCTTTCCGAGCTTAGCAAGGTTTGCAGACACTGAATCCAATGAAACACTACCATCTGTCCACTTCTTTTCATGAATTGTGATGCCCAAAGAAGCAAAATTGCACTTCTCTCTGCTCACACCACGCTCAGGAGAACCACGTTTACTCTTCTCGTTGGTTGAAGAATCACTGCTGCTAGTTTTATTACCATTTGCATCACTTAATCGCCTTGACATTGCAGCCTGAGAAAATCAAACCACCATTGATTTAAAGCTAACACATAGAACATATATAGAAAGAAAAGAGGCAGATTGCCCAAATTATTTTATGAAACCATGATAACTGTTAAGATGAAATGAAGTGATATGAAAATAATTAAAAACATGACACCTTAAGCTTGCGAAAAGGACAACGTTTTCTTACTTTCGTGGAAGATCAATTATAGCATCAGTTTCTAACAAAAATCAATTATATCTAGAATCAGAATGAGAGCCAATAACACCCTAAGTGCATTTTCAAAAATTACATATCCCTTTATGCCAATTCAGCTATGACATATCTACTACCAATTTAATTTATCTACTGAAAAAGTTTGATTCCTAAACATTTAATCTTTACCTGAGTACGTAAAATTGCTTGCGGGTCAACCTTATTTTTTGACGAACCCTTCTCTCTGTGTTCAACCTCAGAAGTAGGTGGTGTTACAGTCTCAGCACCCGGTTGTTCATCCCAAATCTTCCTCCCACCACTTCCCTTCGCAGATCCAACAAGTGCTTCTGACACCTTCGTAATTCCAGCAGCCACGGTAGCCATCTTCTTCTTCCCGGAGGAATCCCCCACTGCCGGGGAGAATTTCAATACGCCGGACAACCTCCTCCCTGGAGACAGGGACGCCCTCCTCGGATTTGGCGAGGGCTGCTTCCTCCCCGTCGGCGATGGATTCCGGTACCTTGATGGCACCACTATCGCCGGCTCCCTTGCCACCCTCCGATTCTCCTCCCTCGCCGATACCAAACTCGGGACCACACATTTCGAAGGCACCGGAGAGGCGGACCTCTTCACCTTCCCAGCCGGCGAAGGATCCCTCTCCGCAGCCGGTGTAACCACCGAATTACTCTTCTTTCCAGCACTCTGCGACCTCTTAGCCGTCGCTGGCGACGAGAACCTACTCGCCGGCAAATTCTCCCTCGGTGCAAGTGGCTGCCTCGTCAAAACCCTAGCCTCCTTCTGCATCGGGGGTTCAGTGTTCTCTGCCCTAACCACTTCCTTCTTTCCCGATAGGTACAACGCAAGCGGATCAGAATTAAGATCCGAATCAGAAACCGGTTGGATGAGGAAATCACGAGAAGAAGAGGAAATTCGAGCAACGAGAGGCTCAGGGGTTCCAACGAAAGGGTGGCGACCGGGGAGGGGACGGAGTCCGGAGACGGAGGGGAGAGGGGAATCAAAGACAAGGCGGTCGATGTAGACGAACTGACCGAGCTGGAGGCGGTTAGAGAGGATAAGATCAGAGTCAGGGTCAGGGAGAATGACGTAGGTGGAGTTGAGTGAGTCGGAGAGCTGAATGTAGAAGCCGCGTGAGGACCAGAGGTCTTGGCCGGCGGCAAGGGCTGGTACGATTCCGATGACTTGTAAGAGGGCGGAGCGGTGGTCGCCGGTGACGCGTGTGTTGGAGTTCATTGCTTGAAGGAGCTTCAGGAGTATCCCTGGTGTTAGGGACGCCATTGTTGTTGAGGTATCTCTGTTTGTGAAAATGTCTGTGAGAGTGAGAAGTGAGAAGACGGATATAGAAGGGGGGGAATGGGGGGAGTTTTTGTCCGTTACATAACCATGATTTGAATTCAAATATTATTGTGCAACGTTACCGTTTTCATTTTTATTTTATTTGAATTGAGATGCCCCACCCCTTACGTTACCGTTGTCTTCGCCTCTTTTGCTGCTGAGACTGTGAGTATGACTATGATGTTACATTATGTTGAGGTTTTTATTTAATCAAATAAATAAAATATAGTATTGGTTTACTCAATAGTGGATTAATTTGAGGTTATACATAATTTTTGGAAATACGTGTAGAGTGAAATTTAATTTCATGCTTCAAAGATTAAGAGTTCTGTGTTTAGCATTTACATGCTAATTCTATATATGTGGTTAGCAATTTTAATCATTAATTTTATTAGATAAACAATTGAGTGCGATGGAAAAATAACTTGAGATTATTCACAAAGATAGAGTGAATCGTGATTTATTACTTAAATATATTAAATTGTGATAAGGACTAAAATTAATATCTTTCATTAGAGAAGAGAAATATCTTTAAGTCTTTATTTATCATTTTATAATATAATGACGTGATTACACTTTAACAGTGATAACTGGAGTCCAAAGAGGAAGCAATTGAATCCCCCCATTGGAGGGTGTCTATGGAGCAATTGAAATGCTATAAGAAATGGTGTCGAAACGACTGCGTTGCATGGCATAATTCCCCATGCTTAAAAAATAATGTATCAATGTATGTAAAATTCATTGTGTCACGCCACTTAGGTTGGTAATAGTAATGAAGGCACAGGAGTCTGGAGATCCCGCTTATGCATTGTGTCACGGCTGAGTGTTGACACATGAATTATGCTTATGTCTTTAACGTTGAGTTTGTTACACAACCGGGACAGTTAGACAAAAATATGAAATTATATTTGACGAAAAAATATAAATAAAAATGATATAAAAATATTAACAAAAGAATATTTTATTTTTTATTTTTTTATTATTTTTATTAAATATATATTTTTTATTATTATATTTTTTTAATTTTTATATAAAAAAAGAATAAATTAAATTTTTATAATTTATTTTAGTTTATTATTAAATAAAATAAAAAAATATTAATTTATATTTTTATCTTTTATATCTTATTATCAATGTTATATCTTGTCTTATTCTAAGAACTAATGACAATCTAAGTGTTTATCTCTTGAATAAAAGAGTTTGATATTTTAATATATTGAATATATTGAAAATTTTGTTGTATCTACTAATTTCTAATATTACAGGTTAAATTAAATTCGGATTAACAATTTTAGAATAAGTTTGAAGTAGTGATATCTCAATATAAACATTGAATGGATGAAAATTACTAATTTAAAATTAAATGTGACTAAATTTTTAAAGGAATCTCTTATATTCGGCTAGTGCACTAATGTTTTCTCTCAATTTTTAATTGTACTAAATATACTCTCCAGTTTGAGCTCCGAGCTACATACAGATTTCTCTGCCCAATTTTGGCGTGAGTCAGCAAGCAAAGCACTGACTTGACATTGCCACTGACACGTAGGACATTTGAAACGGCTAGCTGATGTGGATGATGTGGAATACCTTTTAAAATTATTCAATTCAGTCCATGATCCCAATCATAAACCCTAAACGTAGTTCTTCCGCCTTCCCTTGTCATTGCAATTGGCCCCATGAGTGGCAGTCACGTTTCAGGAAGGTCGAATCGCTCATCTGCAACGGAAAATTGGACAAGGAACAATGTGCGAAGCAAGCGTAGACCAATTCCAGTGTGGTGCGGGTGTGGTTGTTGGCTGGTCCTTAGGTGGTCAGGAACAGAGATGCATTCTAATAAGTCGTTCTTTAGGTGTCCAAATTATAATATGAGTGCATTAACTTTCTGAAATTTTAAATATTGTTGATTTGAGATAGATATTTGCTAAGCTTGATGCATATTGCAGACTAGTGGAAAGAATTGGTGCGAGTTATTTGTCTGGGCAGATTATGTACAAGATGAGGTTTAGGTGAAAGTTGATGAAGAAAATGAGAAGGGTGAGATGAAGAAGAACATTGCATGGAGGGTGGGTAAACTAGAAGCAGAAGTAAAAAATATAAAAGTGATGATCCAAGTGCTTGGTGTAGGATTTTTCATAGTATTTTTGTTTGTGTTAATGTTGATGTTGAAGGTTTGAATAGAATCAGTCCTGTATTGCAGAACCATGATGTTAATGTAATCCATTTTACAAACATTGTACTTGATATAAGGTGGGTTTTGATGCATGAAATGATTATGCTCTTTGATAGCTTATTTCTTTGGTTTTATTTTTGTAAACACACAATTTTCAAATGGATAAGCAACAATAACAATAGCTAACATAAAATATAATTCATAATTAATCTAAAATAACATTAGTTCATCTAAAGTTCTGCAATAATGCAGTGATGATAATAACATTCAAAAAGAAACTTAGCATCGTTTTAGCTATTTTTCGATAACCTAAATTCCATAACATAGTTGCAAAGAAGTCTATAAATTTCCATTAACAAACAAAAGATAAGAAAAATATTGTCATAATTGTTTTACAAAATATCACAAACTTTAAAGCTGACATTCTAAAGCTATGGACATTAATCACTTCTTTCTTGGGGCTTTGAATCCGGGGATGGGCACAAACTTGAGGAAGCCTGCCAACCATTCTGCAATGGCTTCACTAGCTTCCTGCAGTTGATTCAAGATTGTAGACCTTGTTGGAGGAGGTGATCTTCTTCTAAGTGCCATCTTTGCAAGTCTGTTTGGTGCCTTCTTCTTAAGTGGACGAACCTGCAGTGCATACAAATAACAAAATAAACAGATATAGAAATTAGAATATTCTAAATTTCAAAAATACATAATATGAGCACTTATGAGATAATACCTTTTGGGAGTTTTCTACTTCAGAATATAACGGCCGAGATAGATCAATCTCAGCTGCTAGACATCCACTTCCACAAGAGGGGTAGGATCAGCGGTTGCAGTGGTAGCAGATGTTGTTGCAGTACCAGTTATTGTAATAGAAGCAGCTGCAATGGCAGTTACAGTAGCACTAGTTATTGTAGCATTTGCAAAAGCAGTTGCAGTGAAATTTTGAGCAGCATTCTTAGGGTCCTTTGTAGCAACCTCAGCAGCTTTGGCAGCAGCAGCAGCTTCTGCAGCATCAGCAGCTCTCTTTTTTCTCACATCCTCTTTTGGTATGACCCTTCTGCAGACAATACTTGCAAGTAAATGGTCGTAAATGCCTCTTCAAAGTGGTAGTTGGCTTTGATTTTTTGTTAGAGTGTCCTCTTTCATCTGCATCCTTTCTTCTCTTAGTTTGGAGCTTTCCTGATTTTTTCTTAACCAATGGTGCCAAAGGTCTATTGTATTCAGATTGTTTCCATAATTGTTGGCCAGGTAAGGGGTTGATGTGGTGGCTGTAAGTGACTTTATAGGACTCCGTAGTTAATAGCCTGTGACAAAAACTCTCTAAATACTTATTCACTCTATCAATAGCAGCACAAGCATACACACAGGACTCCTGTAAACATAGAAACAATAACCAAGTAACTAATTAACCAACCAAGCATATAAACAATAATAAGTGACAACAATTGTAAAGTGACATGATACTACATATAAATAATTTATATACATAATAGATCAAATTTATTATCAACCAATACTATTTTACCATAAAAATACATATTAAAGAATGTTCTTCACAGCTGCCAACAAATTATAAAGTGGCATGCATTTGCTAAGTAGTTTAAGTAACTAAACCTTAAGTAGTTTAGGTAACTAAGTAGACTAATTAACTAATTAATCCAGTAACTACTTAACTAAGTAACTAAGTAACTAATTAACTAAGTAAATGAGTAACTAATTCATGAGACCAATCATACAAACAATAATTCAATAACTAATTAGTTAAGTAACTAAGTTACAGTAAACAATTAAAAAGCAACCAACTATTGAAATAAATATATTTAAGTAACTAAGAATTGAATAAACATATAATAAATTTGTGATAGAAAGTTAAAAGTATTACCAGTTAGCATCCAAAATGGTAAGTACATAGTCTTTTTTCCAAGTCAACTACATGATTTGTAGGATGTCCATGCATCTCGAACTTCTCATAGCTGGTGTCTCCAATCCAAATTGGGTGTTAGTGTTTAGATTCTTTCCTCACCTTCTCAAGTTTACTCTTGATTATTGGGGGAAGTATCCCCAAATGATTATCAAACTTCACCTTATTCTTGGCCATTGTCCTCATTACAAACATCCTCACTTCTTCAAGCAAGGTAATTATCGACTTTTTCCTAGCTTCTTTTATCTTCGGATTGAATACTTCACATGCATTGTTACAAATAGAATCTAACTTTGTCTTGTGACTGAACTGTGACCTTGTCCAAGAATGTCTTGGCCATTTTTTTAGGTACGCCCATGCATCCTCATTAAGCTACTTCATCTTTTTCATATATTCCTTAAATTCTTCGTAAGTAGTGGCACATGCATAATCCCATAATAAGTCCCTAAACTCTAAATCTTTCCACTATTTATTAAAATTTCTTCATAGATGTCATATATAGAATCGGTGATGCACATTAGGCATCACCTCCTGCACAGCATGAAGCAAGCCCTACAATCCAAAGGTAACGCATACAATTAGCCATTCATACCCATGATTATTCTAAATAAGAGTCATTAACTATTCAGTGTCGTGACCCATAATTGTCCCTCACATTGCTGTTCACTCACCATTACAGTCCCTCACATTCATATTATAGAACCATAAAAGTTACTCACTTTTGTTATTATGCACCTAAACAAGTCCTTTAAACATAGTAATAGCAACTAATATGACACAGTACAAACATCATGGCAATAATAAGTTAAATATTTACCAACTCAGAATATCTTTTGCATGTTAAAAATAAAGTTCCATTCATGTATCTTGTAATCTCCGAAGTCTTGGTGCAATAGTTTCACGAACCACTTCCAATTCGCTGTGTTCTCAACTTCAACAATTGCCCATACGATTATGTATATTTGATGGTTAGCATCCTGCACAACTGCTAAAAGAATCTAGCCTCTAAACACAACCTTTAGAAAAACTTCATCAAGTCCAATGAGTGGACGACAGTCAGACTTGAAGCCATTCTTGCATCCATTTAAACAGACATACATCTTCTAAAAAATTACCTCATCGTTTGGTCATCTATGAATGTCTTCACTTGCCAGCAAGTATCCTCATGATCCTTCGAAGCAAAAGTAACCCAGTTGCATTCCTTCACCTTGCATACTGCCCTTAACCTCTTCCTATCATTCTTCTTGAATCGAATATGCCTTTTCTCTTGAATGGTATACTCCTTAACATTCTCTTTGAAATCTCACTTGGTATTAAACTTCATTCCAACCTCTAAATGTAACTCACCAAACCTAGCACCCTCCCTAAAAACTGGAAATACTTCATCAAATTCATCCTTTTCCTTTAGCTTGTCTTTAGAATTCTGTGGAGTCTTCATCTCCAACGAATGTTAGAAGTTGCCACCATCAGAATCAATCCCAGGATCATAGGCATCATAATTTTTAGGCTTGCCACCTGATGAGCGGATAATTTATACGCTTTTTGGCATTGTTTTTATATAGTTTTTAGTAAGTTTAAGCTACTTTTAGGGATGTTTTCATTAGTTTTTATGTTAAATTCACATTTCTGGACTTTACTATGAGTTTGTGTGTTTTTCTGTGATTTCAGGTAAATTCTGACTGAAATTGAGGGATTTGAGCAAAACTCTGAAGAAGGCTGACAAAAGGACTGCTGATGCTGTTGGAATCTGACCTCCCTGCACTCGAAATGGATTTTCTGGAGCTACAGAACTCCAATTGGCGCGCTCTCAACGGCGTTGGAAAGTAGACATCCAGGGCTTTCCAGCAATATATAATAGTCCATACTTTATTCGAAGAATAACGACGTAACTTGGCGTTAAACGCCAAGTTCATGCTGCTGTCTGGAGTTAAACGCCAGAAAAACGTCATGATCCGGAGTTGAACGCCCAAAACACGTCATAACCTGGAGTTTGACGCCAAGAAATGCCTCTACTCGTGGATTGATCAAGCTCAGCCCAAGCATACACCAAGTGGGCCCCGGAAGTGGATTTATGCATCAATTACTTACTCATGTAAACCCTAGTAGCTAGTCTAGTATATATAGGACATTTATCTATTGTATTAGACATCTTTGGTCTCAGTTTTGTTTTATTCTTCATCTTAGGAGATCATTGATCACGTTAGGGGGGCTGGCCATTCGGCCATGCCTGAACCTTTTGCTTATGTATTTTCAACGGTGGAGTTTCTGCACACCATAGATTAAGGGTGTGGAGCTCTGCTGTACCTCAAGTATTAATGAAGTTCTATTATCTTTTATTCAAATCTCTCTTATTCTTATTCCAAGATATTCATTCGTACCCAAGAACATGATGAATGTTATGAGTCAGATTACCCTCATTATCATTCTCACTTATGAACGCGCGTGATTGACAACCACTTCCGTTCTACATGCAACAGAGCTTGAATGCATATCTCTTAGATTTCCCAACAGAATCTTCGTGGTATAAGCTAGATAGATGGCGGCATTTATGAGGATCCGGAAAGTCTCACCTTGTCTGTGGTATTCCGAGTAGGATCCTGGGAATCCGGAAAGTCTCACCTTGTCTGTGGTATTCCGAGTAGGATTCCGGTAATGAATGACTGTGACGTGCTTCAAACTTGTAACCTGCTGGGCGTTAGTGACAGACGCAAAAGAATCAAGGGATTCTATTCCAGTAGGAGCGGGAACCAACCGGTGATTATCCGTACTGTGATAGAGTGCGTGAGCATTAGTTTTCACTGCGAGGATGGGATGTAGCCATCAGCCATGGGTGATGCCTCCAGACGATTAGCTGTGCGACTGACAACCGCATAGGATCATTTTCCCGAGAGGATGAAAGTAGCCACAGTTGATGGTGAACCCCTATACAAAGCTTGCCATGGAAAGGAGTAAGAAGGATTGAGTAGAAGCAGTAGGAGAGCAGGCGTCCTTGAGCCATGCAGCATCTCCATTCGCTTATCTGAAATTCCCACCAATGAATCTGCATAAGTCTTCTATCCTTTTATTTAATCTATTCTTTTATCTTTATTTTCGAAAACCCATAACTATTTTAATCTGCCTGACTGAGATTTGCAAGGTGACCATAGCTTGCTTCATACCAACAATCTCTGTGGGATCGACCCTTACTCACGTAAGGTTTATTACTTGGACGACCCAGTACACTTGCTGGTTAGTTGAACGGAGTTGTGAATTCAACCAGTGCCATAATAAAGCTTTCATTCAAAATCCAAAGAACGTAGATCACAATTTCGTCCACCACCACCTCCTACGAATCTAGATCTATTTCAAAATCAGAAATATCTTCTACAAAAGCGTCATCATCAACACATATCTTCTCCTTCTCCTTTCCAAACCCTTACCATTACCCTTTTCATCACTCTTATTTGTATTTTCCTTTCTACATATTTGCTTACGTGAAGGAATAGGGTCTCCAACATATGAATCAGACGAGTTGTCTTCCTTAACTGGTTTATAGGGCTTATCTTCTGCAGTCTCATCAGAATTAGAGGAGTCTTCATCAAAGGACAACATTACAGGTATATTGCTACCCTGTGACTTTTTCTGACCTTTTGTGTAATCTATCACAGCAGCAGACCTCAAGCAATATCTCCTGCTCACTTTTATTTGAGTTGGTTTGGGGACTATCTTAGTCTTCTTTTTTAGTTGTTGTTCCTTAGGCACCGTAACTGAGACTTTGGGTACTTGGTCACTTGGTCAACTAATATTAACAGTGGGAGTCTTTTCAGCATTGGGATTAGTACAATGGTGTAGAACAGATGTAGTATTTTTGTTTGCTTGCTCTCTCAAACATCCCTTACTTGATCATCAACATAAATCATAACCTCCTTCCCTTACAGTAGTTCAGGTGACGAAACCTCATATTTAATAAAAACATCAATAAGATCCTGGCTTTGTGAACCCATCCAACACATCTCTCTTAACTTTACATCAGTGTTTAACTTCCTCAAATTGACCTCCATGCTCTTCCCAGGTACAAGCCACCAAACTTCCTTCATTCTGTCATAACCTAGCTCTTTAAAGTAGTTTCTCAGATAAAATACATCTAATCTATCCACCTCAAGATCACCCAAGCAGCTTCTATTATCAAGATAGTACCCCACCTTTTCATCAACATCCTTTTTAAAAGCTTTTGCATGATGAAACATAATATCCAAAACTTCATCCATCTGCAACATATATAAATAAATAAATTAAATACATGCAACACTAACAGTGTATCAAACTTCACATGAGTAACATTCATAAAAAAATCTCCTGTTTCATACATCGAAAAAGAAAGCAAATGAAATCCCTCCCTAACATAATAACCACAAAAAACCTAACAGCATAATAATCTCAAAAAAACACAAATGCGAATGAAATTACCTCAAAAAATAACTCAAATGAAGAATGATCAATGAGTACCCAAATTTTTTTTCAATTGGCAACAATATTGCTAACATCGTTCATACTCACCATGATCGTACCCTCTGCTTCAGCAACTTTCTATGGTTGGCATCCTTCCTTCTCATACTAACAAACTAAAAAAATCGTTAATGTGAAGGTGTCCTACTGTCACGATATTCTCTGGAGGAGGAGGAAACAAAATAGTTTAAGAAAAGAAGAAGAAGAAGAAAGAATTGTGAATGATCACCCTTACCCAAAAAATCTTTCAATACCCCCTGCACAACAATACAATACCGTTCTTTTTCATTTCGTGCCTATAAGCAAAACGACGTCGTTTTAGACGTCTTACATTGCAGTAGCAGTGCCAGGTCAGTGCCCGCTTGTTGACTCACGTTGGAATTGGGTAGAGAGATCTGTATGTAGTTTGAAGTTCAAACTAGAGGGTATATTTAGTGCAATTGAAAACTAAAGGACAACATTAATACACGAGCAGAATTTAGAGGACCAATTTGGTGATTTAGTTAATATTATAGAATAGACTGGCTGAATTGATAATTAGATTTTTAAATAAAATATTATTTTAATTTTTAAAATTTTTGTCTAAAATTAAAAGTACTAGTTTTTGAGTAATTTTATCCCTATAAAAGTTAATTATGAAACAAAAATCTCTTCAATCCCCTGCTCATTGGTGTTAGGATCTTGGAAGAATTGGAATTAGGATTAGTTGTGAAATGACAGTGGCAGATGTAGGTTTAGTTTAATTAAGTTGTTTTTAAAAAAGTGCTTGTGCTTTTTAAAAGTTTTTACTTTTGTGTTTGATAAATAAAAAAGAAATAAAAATTTATGTGTAGTTATTTTTATGTGAAGTTGTTAGTTAAAGATTGCTAAATGATTTGACATGTTTGACTAAATTGTTATCTAAAGATTTTTAATTATCAATATCACATGAGGACAACTGCATGTGACTTTTTGCGGAAATTATTTTTAATATAGAAATAGAAATTGTGTTTTGGTTGAATATTGATATTTGGAGTGTATTACAGTACTGTGGATGTGCAGAAAATGCTGATACAACATGTAGAGAACATGTTGTTGTAACTTGATACGTGTTCAACACGCCCTTCGCATGTTGGCTAAGATGTTGCCACGTAGGCAACACGCCCTCACGTGTTGATTCCCACCTATAAAATCTACCCACCTATAATTATATCAAATAATTTCATTTCCAACAAAAACACCAATATTTTTTCATACGAAAAAAATTAACTTGAATTTTCACCTCAAAAAAACTATATGCTTTATGTTTGCAGCTTTTAAAAGATAGAAGTACTTTTAAAAATATCTAAAGTGGAGCTTATCAAAATTGACTTGTACTTATCAAAATTTAAAAAGTTTTAATATAACTTTATATATTAATAAATTTTTAAAAATTTACTATTATATTTATGTTTATTAATATGTTTAAATTTTAAAAGTTATTTTACTAAATACAATGGTTGTTATTTGTACTTATCAAAAAATTTATTTTTAATTTACTTTACCAAAAATAAATATTATAATTTTTAAAGAATTATATTTTAATAGCTAGTTTTATAAATTATTTTTGAAAAATAAATACTTTACTAAACTACACCATAATGGGATATTATAGTGTGTCTTGGGATTACAATGGGGTGAGATTTTTTTGTATATTATTTTTATTAAGAATAAATTCGTTTATAAATTAATATTTTAAGAAAATGACCATTTTAAAAAATTATTGTAACGTTGGAACAATTTTAAAAATAAAAAGATGATTTTAATATTAGAAAAAAAATCTTAAGAGTCAAAATAATATTTTATTGTATATTTTTATATTTTTTAAGAACCACATAATTGGATCTGATTATTGTTCGTTGGATCTATTCCTTCTTAAATCAACTGTGAGATGAGGAAGAATTGTTATACTTATTCTTTTATATGGCAATATAGCATGACCAATTTTTTTTTGTTTCTTTAAAATAGAGCACTATATCTAATACTACAATCAATTTATCTAACATAATAACTTAAGATAACTTAGTCTTCGATTCCTTTTAAATAGACAGTGAGATTTGGCTTATTACTCGTTAGTAAACTTGTGTCAATTCAATTAGTCTTGCTAGATTGTTACACACATGCTGCTAACATAACTACACATCTTATCTCTAAAAAGACTCTTTGATAATCCACATTATCAATTTGCAATAGCATAACATTTTTTTAATGAAAAAAAAAACATAAAAATGAAAAAGCAAAAAGAAAGTGTCCCAATAAGAATATCCCAGAATTCTTTCAACAACTTGCTCATAAAAGAAATTTACACACTTACAAGCATAGCTGTTTTTTCAAAAGAAAGTAAAAGTAATTAAAAATAAATCCTAGGAGATCACATTTTTCCCCCTTTAATAATGACTTTACAAATCTTTATCATCTAAAGGACTAAAAAGGACATAACAAAAATACATAACCACAAAGTTCTCTTTAACATGTCGGCAAAACCTGCATACATAGCCAAAGAAGAAGCATGAGAAATAATCATGATAGGGAATTGGCAACCCTTTTGAGATGGATCTTCATCTGTTACAATAGCCAAGCCAGAAAAATCACAGTCCCAATCTCTCTGATTGTTCACTTGATAATACATATTGAAGGCATAAGATGCATTCCCTTCAAGTGTAAGGCCATTACAAGAGGAACCATATCCCAAAGCAGTGCAATCTGATAGGCTACAAGCAAAGTCAATGCTATCTGGCAAGTAGTTTAAGTCAACAGCATCAGGGTCTAAGATACACCAT
Organism: Arachis hypogaea; assembly: GCF_003086295.3. NCBI lineage: Eukaryota > Viridiplantae > Streptophyta > Magnoliopsida > Fabales > Fabaceae > Arachis > Arachis hypogaea. The sequence continues at coordinate 108,187,505 of NC_092036.1, forward strand.
TGTTTCTCCCTGTACCTCACTCCTTCCACAGGAGCCAGACCCTTATTCTCATTCATACCTATGTTGCACAAACACCAATGTTAATATAAGATATCATAAAATATCTTATATGTAAGATACAAATACAACAATATATTTGACTGAAAATAAAAGATTACCTTTCAAGTCAAGTTGGTACTTTGGTTTGCCATCAAACTCAAAGATTCCCCAATGCCTCTCAAAATTACCAGGTGCAATGCTCTTAGCATTCTCATCAATAAGACTAAATAGATAAATGTCAATTGTTGTGCCTTTCCTCTTAGGAGTTCCATTCCCACTCATAACATGTTTGAGCAAACCCATATTGAACCTTTCTGCATTCTTGACATTAGCATTTTTGTCACCATCAGTTGGCCACCCGACTTCACCAACCATGACATGCATCTCAGGGTACCCTGCCTTCTCTAGAGCCCAGAGAAGCGTGTCGAGATTCGCGTCGAAAACATTGGTGTAGACCGAATTGCCATCCCTTAGAGGCTTGTTGTTGCCATCAAAGAATGCAAAATCAAATGGGAAATGATCATTTCCATAGAGACTAAGGAAGGGATAGATATTAACTGTGAAAGGTGCATTGTTTGAGTATAAGAACTGGATTATCTCAATTGTGAGGTCTCTAACTTCAGGTCTGAAGTCACCTGCTGAAGGAACTGGATTTGATTCTGGGGAATAGTATATGTCTGCATTGAATGGAACTGTTACTTTCACCCTTGATCCAATCCCTGCATTGTTCAGTGATGTTTGAATGTTCTTCAGAGCTGGCAGAGTTGATTGTAGATAGCTGCCATTATATTCCTTAAGGAAAGGTTCATTCCCCACTGCTATGTACCTTCAAGAGTCAAATTCAGAACCATGTCACACAAAGCAGAACATAGAGTTCAAAACAGAAGAAAGAATGCTAGTTTTTAAAGTATGATATAAACTCTTCCATTCTAACAGTTGTTTTCAATGAAAAGTTTGGAATATACCATCAAGAATTTGACCAAGAAAAATTCAAAGAAAGAATGAAAAATGGTGTGATCAAAGATTGAACTATATACTTAACTTGATGTTTACTCCACCAGTGTACAAGTAACTGGTGACATTCTCATCAACCCAAGAATCTGCAACCTTTGGATTCTTACTCATTTCTTCCAACATATTGTTTGGAATAGCCAACATAACTTCAATATCAGTTCCTATAAGTGCAGCCATGATCCATTCCTCTGCATCAAACAGCTTCAACTTATCGAAACCGTTTTCTTGAAGCATCTTAACCACTTTCTCTGGTGGAAGCTGGTGAGTTGCCATTGTTCCCCAGTTTACTCCAACCCCAGAAACACACAAGAACATAGTTGACAATACAATGAGGAATATTGCTTTTTCTTCTGCCATGTTCTTTCTTTCTTTCTATATTGAGTTTTATGCTTTGGAATAAGCAGAGATTCAAAGAATAATGACAGAAAAAGAAACCAAACAAATTGGAGAGTCAATGAAATGGAAGAAACTGAAAGAGAAAGAGAGAAAGGGGGGAGGTTATGATTCTTGGTTTCAGAATTTATAGTTGAAAAGGGAAGAAAAGGTTTCTTTCTTAGTGTTTGTTCTTGTGTGTGTGTGTGAGCGTGTGGTTTCAGTGACTTCATGGAGAAGGTAAAACAAAGGACTAAGAATTGGTTTACAAGAAAATTTTAAAGAAAAATAAATAGGAGGGAATTGGAACAAAGATTCGTTACTTAATTCAGTTAAAGAAGTGCCAGACATTGCCAGCATGTGTTGCATTTGTCTTAAACTCTTGTTCAATAATAATAATAATAATAGCATTTAGTTCATATTTCATAACTAAGATTGTATTAAGAAATTATATATATATATTAAAAAAGAACCTATACATTAAATGTTTATGAGAATATAACATATCAATTTGAAAGCTACAATGTTTATGGAGAATTATTATCTCACTATTCTTTTTCATGCTCACGTATTCAAATGGGATTGCTTTGAAAGATAAATGCATGCAAAATGGGGACACAAAGACTCAAAGACTCTTTTAGCATTGACTGGTAATTGACTAGAATAGAAGAGGGACAGGGTCGTCAAATCGCCCACTTTCCACCTTAAATTTACGTGTACATTACTATTATCTTATTAAGTTATTATCCTATCTTGCTTTATTGTGTGTGTGTAATATTATATATATATATATATATATATATATATATATATATATATATATATATATATACACACACAATGAGTTAGTATCAAATAATACCACTCATTTTAAATACTTATATAATCTACTATAATATATATAACAAAGTAAAACTTTAATAAAAAAAAAAAGGAGTGTAGGGGCTCCCTTTTTGCCTCGCATTAGAAGCATTTCAGTTTTAGAAAATCATATTGTCTCAGCAGGGAGTGTTTATCCTCGCAGGCATATTTATATTAGTATATTAGTTCGTTTTACGTCACTCACGTAGTGCCTTGGCAAAATTATTATCCCACCCAAGTATTTAGGAATGAAAGTATATATATAACAATGATTAATGATTACCCTATACTGGATCCTTCTAAGTCAAGCTAGCGTAGGTAAAGTATATTCAGCTTCAAATTCTTGCAGTTTAGACCAAAAGAATAATGTAAAATCAATTTTTGCTAAAAGTAGAAGCAAAAATAAAATAAAATTAATTTATAAATAAATTAATTTAATTAAATTCTTTAAAAAAACTTAAAAACATACAGATTTATATTAAAAATAGTTTATAAATAAGTTATTATGTATTTAATTTTTTAGTCATAAAAATATTTATTTTAAAAAGTTGATAAAAAAGCATATTATAGAAAATGTTACTTTTTAAAATTTTTTCATAAATATTTTAAATATCTTTTTTTTTAAATTGCAACTTAATTTTAAAAATGATAGCAAACATAAAAGTATCTTTTTTTTTTTTTGACAGAATAAAAGTATCTTTTTTTACTTACATTGTTAGAGGATCTTTTTCCCTCCTCTTCATGGATAGGATACAGCTATCTTCCAAGCTTAGGGGATTAGGAAATTGTTTCATTACGGTATTAACTTGTTTTCAACTGCGAGCACTTTCCAAATTGCAACAATTAACGAATCAACAACTAATCGTTAAAAGCATGTATGAACTTTTGAACTGGAGCTTCTGATTAATAGACTGATAAACCAAAGTATAAACTAGTCCACTTGTATAATCCACTATGTTCCCACATCTTTGATTTCTCCTTTCTTGTTATTTTGCGTTTTCATCTGAACCAATTGAGACCACTTAAATATTGAGGATTACCTTTGACCTGCTTCAAAATCTAATCCTCCATTAGCAAAGAGTATGCATAGCAAGTAACATTTAGTTATATATTGTTTCAGCCGAAAGAAATAAAGCAATATGAGATAATAAGATATTACTCCTTTTTGCTAGGCTTCTTTTCATCATAGATAGTGGCTATGATAAGTTGTGAAAGTTTTATTTGCTTAAACTTGATAATTACTTGTAATTTCTTTTCTTTTTTGGTCCTTGACAACTCATAATTCCAAATTGAGAACAATAACTACCAAAGACAAAGTTGCATAGTATGGAGATAAGTGTTCTCAAATAACTTCCAAGAACAAAAACTCGAACTTTCCTAATAATAAGAAAGGACAATAGCGTTGGAAACAAAACAGAGCATAATAATTAAGTAAAACACTGCCCAAACTTAAATCCCAACATTTTTTATCAATCACTAAGGAAAGCTTGAAAACTTAAAGTAGGATGCTGTAAAATACTAACTCTCATATAATTGGGGAAATATCTACAGCTTTAATCATTGCTCAAAACAGTCACTACTTCATCACAACATATGATTAGGCAAGCTAAGAACTTCTTTCTAGAAGAATCAACAAGCCCCTAGAGTTAGTGTGTGTATGTGTGTGTGTGAAAAGTTTCATTTTGAAGGAGGGAAAAGAGGAAATGGAAACAATTTGAAGAGTGACCTATTCTTTTTGCTGATTTTTCACTTTTAATATGCTTTTCTGAGTCAGATAGATCTAAACACAAGCATGGCCCTGCTATACCCGGAAAACTAGAGCAATAAATCATTCAAAGCTAATATCTCTTCAGCAGCAACAAGAAAGCATGCTCTTGTTATTGATCATCTTCCCTACAGCATGCTTCTGGCAACCTGAAGCTTAAACAAAACATTGCCTGCAAAGTAAATAGAAAAAGACCATGAATACAGATATTTTATAGTTTCTACAAACACAAATCAAATAGAATAGCAGTGATCTATAGTACTGAATACTGATACCTTGTTTGGAGCTACATCCCTAACCCGATGAAATATTGGGTCTTGTATACAGGCACTCAAAGCAGACTCTGCCACCTGCAAAATTAAGTTCAAAATTAACTGTCTAAATAAGTGAAGCAAGAGTTTGATCAGTGTACATTGCGAACTGTCTTACAAAATCCAGGCTCCTAAGCCACCCGAATGGGCAAAACATTGTAAATACCACAAATCAATGAAATCATTGATATTCTTACCAAACATAGGAAAAAGAAAATGGGAAATACCATTAGTAGAAGGAACTCACAGCTATTATCGTCTCTGGAGTTTCAGTTGCTCTAATGAAGCAATAGCAGTGGACCCATGGTAGATTTCCTTTCCAATATTTCATCTGGATTAATCCCCTAAATGCATCTGGCAGAACATTTTTTTAAGTCAGATATCTGCCAATAAATCTCAAAGATAATGAGAGTTTTTTGCAAAGCAAAGAATGAGTTATGAAACTCCTAGCATAGGAAGACAACAAGAGTCTTACACGAAAGTTCCTTAAAAAAAATAAGTTACATTACTTCCAATGACATCACTCCTCTGTACCTAGAAACTGAACAGCTGATGCTGGTAGGTTCATTATTACGTGGTCAATATGCTCCCAAGTTTTTGTGTCAGTGAACTCGGAACCTCTCATTCTCTTGTTTTGGCTTCCTCTTTTCCCGCCACCTTCAAAGCTATCAGTTTCACGAGTCTTTCCATTCTCTGTAAACAAAAACAACTTTATCAGGCTTTAATTTCAGTCTTAAGAGTATGTTGAATACTTTAATTGTTTCTCACTAAGAAGGGGTACTGTTCAACAATGTTAAATTTATTTATTTCCAGAACAGAAGTTGCAGAATTATTTTGAGACTATAAGATCAGGTAGCCACTGTACTAGTGATATCCTCGGGTGTCACAGTGGTATCAAGAATACCTTCATGGGAACTACTAGAAGATCTCTTAGCAGAAGTTACAGATGTATCATCATGCTTTGATGGACATTCTACATCCTCTAAACTGTTGTTATTGCAATCTCCTATGCCCTTTCTATCAACTGCAAGAAAAATATCAGTGTTAGGTAACATGTTAAGATATCAAACCAGTATTTGCAGTTATATCCTGTAAAGATATTACCAATTAGCAAGGCAGTTTCTGCACTTGTTTCAACATCATCTTTTGTGTTGCATGACTCACATGTATTCAGACATGGAACGTTACATTCTAATTTAACGTCAGAAGTTGGCATCTCCATCAGCTGGGAGATGAATTTTCTAGCATCCGTGTTGTATGCATATATGCGATCTTCGACCTTGTTGACTTTGGCATTGATCCTCAGATAGTGAATGCTATCTGGATTCAAATCATTTGCATAGACTAGGCATCCTTTTTGGGCTGCAGGAATTGAAAAAGGACCTATACCCGCAAACATATCGCAAATGATCTCTCCAGGTTGGAACAGAGAAACCAATCTTTTATGTTCATGTTCCAATCTAGAATTCCAATAAACCAAACTGTAATCAAGCTTAAAAGTGGCACCATATTGCTTCACTTCTGTAACCATATCATGTTCTCCTGCTAAAACTTCAAATTCTGGAACACGAAATTCATTTGTAATGGTTCCCACTTTATTAACAACGGTTTTGATTCTTGGATAGTTTTTCTGCATAAATAATTAAAACATGAACAATAATAGGAGAAATATGTATAAAACAATATGCTTGACACTATAAAGACTGAGTTTGTGGACGAATAACTGAATGAAGTTCTATGTCACATAGGCCATGCCATTCAAACATACAAACAGACATTATTGTATTATCTATTGTTGGTAAAAATAAAAATTCAGTTTGCTTTATACAAGCATGAAGCACAGAGATATGAAGACAGCAGCAATAAAATAAGGCCCTCACATCCAATAGAACAGAGGATTCAAAGCCTACTTTTCAAAATAGAAAAATGTTAGAAAGAAAGGACGCATCATAAATTTCATAACTTTGATACTGCAGCAAGCATTATGTTCATATACCTAAACAAAAGCTGGTCTAGTGCTATTCCAGACGAAGATGAAAAGGGCAGAAGGATCTAACAATTAACAATTAAGTGTGACTAGTTCATCTAGTGGATGTAAATAGAAAAGGTAACTGAAAAGTAAAAGCTAAAACTAAAGCCGGAAGTAAGAAAACATACATCAAAAATAACCTTTGCAATAACATCTTTGTAGGGAAGTAATTCATCGTGTAGGTTTAAATGGGCAATTTGACCTGCATTAGTAGGACAAATGTTAGCTTAGCATTAGTGACTGACCAACTAATAAAATTTAAGAAGTTACAATCCCACCCTGAAAGAATAAATGTTTAACAACTAAAAAAGAATATGCCTTTAGCTCATTTCAAAGAACAAGCAAAATTGGATGGATATACACACATCAAAGAACAGTAGAATCAGAATCAGAATCAGAATCAGAATCATTATAGTAATATAGCCATACAAGACAGATACCAGGGAAAAAAATGAAATAAATACTTAACTATTGTTTCAAAGGATGAGGGAACCTCAACTCCAGCAGGCAGTATCTGCTTAAGCACATGATCTATCAACAAAGATATTTGTCAGGTGGTCATAAACATGAGCAGGAAGAAAGAAAGGGGCAACATATAAAACAATTCAATCATTACAAAGAGAGCATCATATGAATGCTGATCCTGTGAAAACATTACCTAGCATAAATGTAAAAGAGATGCATGTTTTCCATCAGATCGGAAAGGAAAGAATAGGTCCATGCAAACTTGGTATGCCAATACTTAAGAGATGATATTTGATAGCGAATTTGAAGTACAAAAAATTTTAATTGTTTAATATCTAATTAATGTAGTCCTAGCAAAGTTTTTTGAACTCCATGGCCCATGCAATAATTGCCATAGACTATGCAGCATGCTTCAAGAGAACAGTGCCACTCACCAGAACTCCAATATGAATACCCTAGTGTTAATGAGTAGGGCAAAACTTCAATCTCACACAAGCCCTTAAGCTCATCGAGCCTTTCCTTCGGAATATCAGATAAATCTGCTCCACATCCAAATCAAGTCAGCAACAAGAAGTTCACCAAAATTCATTATTAAATAGTGCAAAACAAATAACAACTCATAATCACTTTTCATGAACACAAATTATATATATTCACAAGCTCATACCTGAACATCAGTGCAGACTTTAACTCATTCATTGCCTAAAACATAGATTCATACCTTGGTTCTGAACTTTCTCGGAGAGAATAATGTAACGGTTTTTACGAGATGTCGGGTCCTCAGTGATGGGTTTAACCCGGGGCTTATCAAGCATGTAACTGCACAATCACAACCAACCAAACTCAAATTCTAATTAGGAATATAAAAGCTGCAAAACGCACAATTACACACACACACAAATGAAGAGACAGAGAGAGAATTGGGGGAATACCCATTGAGTATTCGAGTGGCGAGTTTGCAATGTTGGCAAGGAATTCGAAGCACCCAAAGCTTCAAGTGGACATCAAACTCACTCTCATCCAACAACATCGTGTAGTTCCAAGATTAAGCTTGATGAATATAAGTGGTAGAATAAAATTAAGCTTTATCTAAAGGCAGAAACACCAGACTAGTTTAGACACCCTAATGAAATTATTGCACCAACACACACTCGTTGCCCATTAACAATGAGAGATTAAATAGGACAGGATGAAAAGAACAACATAACAGATAGGGACACATTGTGCACCTTTCACAGAGAGAACAAAAGAGGCGAGAGCTCTTGCAGCAGCGGCGGCAACGGTGACGGCGGCGACGCTATGACTCTGCAGAAACGACGAAGAATAACTGTAGAGACGTGAAGAGATGGAGTCCGAGGCTATTCTTGGGCTTTTACGTTTTGTGCTTCTTTAATTAAAAAAACGGCGTACTAAAATTCTAGGGGCCATGCTTATTGTCTGTTTTTAAAATTTTATAAAATACTATAAAATTTAATAATTGGGTATTATACTATATTTATAAAATTTAATTAATATATAAAAAACATAATTTTTTCATATTTGTATTTTATTTTTGTCTTTATTTTTAATTCTTTTAATTTTATAAAAAAATTTAAATTTTATTTATTATTTTTTTTAATTTTAAAAATAAAATATTAAAAAATAAAAATACAAACTAAATATTTTTAATTTTTTATTAAAACGTCATTTATTGAAAAAATATAATTCATAACACTTAAAATTTTTGTACTCAATTAGCATTAGTTAAGGTTTTGAAAACCAAACTATTCATCAAATTATTCTAACTACTAATTTATTAGTTTAATAATTCAATTGATTTAATTGTAGTTCAACTATAATAACGATTTATAATATATAAAAAATCTGTATATATTAAGACTATAAATTAAAAAAATTTATTAAAAATACAAAAACTTTAAATTTTTAACACATTTATTTTTTATCAATTGAATAAAACAAAATTTAAAATCTTCTACTAGTAATAAATTTATCATGTGTTCTAAAGATACATATTAGTTAAATCCTATATAAAAATGAATAAATATACAAATTATAATAATATTATAATATAAATCTTAAAATTTCATTCAAATTACAAATTTTACATCAATTAAAGTATTACAATCTCATTCAAATCCACAAAAGTCAAATAATAAAAAAATTAAATATAAAAAACAACATTAAAATTTATCATCGCTGGTTAAAAATTTACCAAGGCAGGCATTAATCCCAAATGCATTATTCACCAACAAAAATTAACTACACCAAGGCAGCCATAAAATTATTTGGTTAAGTCAATGTTGATCAAACTATATTGAATCAAGAAAAGTTCAATCCAATTCATAAATTTTGTGAACCAAATAAAGTGACAATTATCACAATAAAAGGCATTCAAATGTGTCTATTACTAGTTCATTACAGCATAGGCAGTCAAGTGGTGACAAGAGTAATAACATGTAAAATAGTGTACAACTCTAAAACTCTAAATCCTTGAATAAAAAGCTCCTCTGAGTGAGTAATGCATGCGCATTATGTTGTGTTTTTCTATATTTTTTCACAAAAAAATAAATTCATAATGATTAATTATGATGTATTTGTGTACTTAAGTCATATATTGCTTTGATCTCTTTGATTTGATGAATTTTATAGAAAATAGTTGAAAAAAAAAAAACAAAAAGCACTTGGAGTAGAGCAAGCCAACAGAAGGTTGTGCATTCGCACAAGTACCAAAGATTCAAGGAATGTGCGTACGCACAGCAACACAACTCTGAGAAAAATATATGGGCGTTGGTAATGCCCAGTTTAAGGGGAGTTACCTCACAACAACACCCAAAACACCCTGGAAGGAAGGCCCTGGCGTTGCCAACGCTAGGATGTATTGGCGTTAGCTCAAAACAACGCCAGTGCATATCAAGGAAACCTCTGGAGCTTAAATTCAGGCGTTGGCAACGCCTAGACACAAGGGCGTTACTCCAAACAACGCCAAGTGAACCCTGGAAGCAATTTATGGGAGTTGGCAACACCCACTTCAACCAGCATTATCGTGCAACAACGCTAGCAGCGGAAGATTTTGAAAAGTGTGCGTACGCACCCAATTGTACGTATGTACAAACACTGAAGAAATTAAAAAGTGTGCGTACGCGCAGGTCAAGATGCAAGAACACCCACAAAAGGAGCGTTATCTCCAAGGAACGCCAAGCTGGTGTTGGTAACACCAAGATAAACTGGCGTTACCCTGCAAACACGCCTGCGACACTTAATATTGGAAGTTTCAAGAAGTGTGCGTACCAAGGTTCTGAGAACCGGACCGGTCATCGAACCTCTCTAATCACTAGTTCACTGGTCCAACCGTAGTTCAACCGAAAAAACCGTTTTAAAATAAAATGATAAATAAATTATAAATAAATATCCTAAAATACAATTATAATCTAATATAAATCTTAAAATATCTTCCAAATTTAAAATAGTACATGAAATGTCATCAACCAAAACTATATGACCTTATCAAAATATAAACTCAAAAGTTAAATCGTAAAAAGGAATATCTAAATATTAAATTCCAACATGAAAATTTGTCATCAATCATCAAAATTCGCAAAAACTTGTTAAGTACTCAACATTAGAAGCCATTAGTTTCAACTTTAACTGAAATACAAGTTCATGAACAATTAAGGTAACTCCTGGTCTGGGGCTGCAGGGCACATTAAACGGTTTATCAATGATGACTTTCCAACATTAGGGTATCCAACTATTCCAGCTCGAACCTTTATACAGTGACATGAATAATTCACTTCAACTTAGTTATATTCATTTGAAACAAGTACTAAAGAGTGAGAACTAGTGTAAAACTCAAAAAGAAAAATAAACTTATTTTTGTAAAATGAAAAACACAAGAAATAGCCTAAAGATTATACACAGCAATCAGATAGATTATTTTGGTTACGCAATTTATTGATCCAAACTTTCACTCAAACAATGTATTTCACTATATTTATATCATTTAGGAGTTATAAGAATGCTGCAACAGAGAAAGAAGTACAAATTACTACCCATACGATTTAAATTATGTTTTCCATGTATAGATATTAGATAAGGAAAGGAATTCTTTTGAGCAATAAGAGAAATTCTTTTGCCAAATAATTATTAAAGGAATGACACAACTAAAATTGACACTTAATTTGTTACATAACCCACTAGACGAGTCCTTTGGCTTTGCGTTTAATATTTTCATTGGCTGCTAATTCCTTTGCTAACCGACCTACCTTTATTGTACCCTTTGCAATACATACAACACAGAATTAAGTATGTGGCATGTGAAACTTCCTAACAAGAGGTCAAGAGCTAGAAAGAAATTAATTTATAGCAGCAGCATAACAAATCCATTTTAAGTAATAATTTCAATAATAACAGTTACTTATTCTATAGTCAAGTGCAAAACCTATTTACAAGAGAAGACCTGTTCGATTCATATCAATTTATATTTTTTTCTTATTCATTAGAACAAAGATACTTAGTAATGCAATGCAGCAAACTGAATTACCCATGAAAACAATATGTCACTCACTTTCAGCTTCACATACACGATTGTTTTTTAAATACTGCCAAAAATAGAAATCTCCTCCTAAATAATACCAAAGCCAATTCTTGATTGAATCCTAAATCCTAAATAAAAAATAATATTGCGGATTCCCAATTCTTGGCACCGTTTCTGGAGGTAATCTAACTGCCATGCTGTTTAATCACATTAGTAAAAAATCAATAATCAGTAAAGAACCTGAGCTAATCACAAAACATTCATTAATCAATAAAATCGCAACACACAAAACCAGAGCTAATCACAAAAACAGAGCATAAAAAAGTAGAAAAAAAAACGAAGAACAACTGAACAACTGAAGAACAAGCGAGCAAGACATTCACTGACCTTCAAAGACGACGCCGACAGACGACGGCAAGAAGATGCAAATAGTAGGGGATGGGGCGAGCTCGCGGAAGAAGAGTGCAGGGGAGTTGGAGACTTGGGGGCAGTGGCTACACGGACGGACGGCGGCCGAGCTCGATGGATGGACGTAGCAGTGGCTCGACGGAGAGGCGGCAGTGGGTCGAAAAGAGTAGCTAGGGTTGGATAAGGGAGAGTGAATGATTCGGGCAAGCAGAACATAGGCTGAGAGGAGTGAGAAGTGAAGTGGTTCAGTTCAGTAATCAGTAGGCCAAAGGTGCAAACGACCCCGTTTTCTTCAAACCGGCCGGTTTTCAGTCTGGTTCAACCAACCGATTCTTGGACGGTTCATCATTTTTTTACCGGTTTTTGTTTCAGCAATTTTGCATGCTTGACCGAACTGTTAATACTGCCAGTTCGTGATTGGACTAGTTTTCAGAACATTGGTGCATACGCACAGAAACTTTTTTTTTGCAAAAATTATATGGGCGTTGGCAACGTCCAGCACAGGGGGCGTTATCCCCCAAACAACGCCAGTTGGCATTGGCAACGCCACTTAAAGGGAGAGTTATTTCAAGGTGACACCAAGACACCTTTGGAGTGCACATTGACCCACTTCTCTCATCCAAGTCCATCTCAAAATTCATGTAAGCAAGCCCACAATGGTCAACAAATCAAGGCTACAAGAATCATCTAGAAGTAGTTAATTTTCAGTTGATTGTAATTTGTTTTCAATTTCATTTGAATTTGTAATTTAGGATATCCTATAAATAGGCCTTAGTTTCATCATTTAAAGTAGACACTATACGGAAGGGGAGTCTTCGGAGCCTCTCCTCACTCTCATCCTCTTTTTCTCTTCCACTTCTATTTCTTACCCACTTTTGTAATTCTGTTGCAATGAGTAGCTAATTCTTCCTCATTTGGGAGAGGAGCTCTGTTTGCATTTTAAATGAATTGATGTTTGTTTTCTTCTCTTCTTGATTCTATCTTTGTTACCTGGGAGAGAGTTTTCATTCTTCAAAGATCCAATTCAATCGGAATAAGAATTGGATCTATTAGAATTCTATGTGAACATTGGAAAAGGAATCATAGCAATTCAGTTTGAAATTCTATTCTCACAATGAATTTGATCTTGATTTAGAGTTGATATTGTGACATGTAATCTCTCTAAAATTAGAGTCTTAGGAGTTGTGTGGTATGGGATTAGATATTGTGCTTTGTTTATCTAAGAGAGAGTTTTCGCTTTTCAAAGATCCAATTCAATCGGAAGAGGAATTAGATCTATTAGAATTTTATGTGAACCTTGGAAAAAGAATCATAGCAATTCAGTTTGAAACTCTCTTCTCACAATGAATTTGATTTTGATTCGGAGTTGATATTATGACATGTAATATCTCCGAAATTGGGATCTTAGGAGTTGTGTGGCATTGGATTAGAAATTAAGTTTCACCTCTTTTCATTGGTATTGGATCAAGGAATTGACATTTAATCATGATTTGAGAAATTGAGTAACCAAAAAATTTGAGATCAATTACTTATGATCCGCCAAAGATCTAACATTGCATGAATAAGAGAAGAAGTTGAGAATCATTAATTCAGGAGAAATCAACATTTCTAATCCCTAATGTAATCTATCTTTCATCCTTAGTATTTTACATTTCTCGTACTTTATATTTCTTGCCAATTAACTTTTCAACACTTTACTTTCTTGCACTTTATATTCTTGTTATTTATTTTTCAATCACTTTATTGCTTTCTTTTAATTTCAAGTTATTTACATTTTCTATTTGCTAATCACCCAACTATGATTGTCTAACTAGAATAATCAATTAACTATTGATTGCTTAATCCTTTAATTTTCGTGAGATCGACCTCACTCTAAGTGAGTTTTATTACTTAATACGACCTAATGCATTTATCGGTAGTTATGCAGAAATATTGTGTTCATCAATTTCTGTATCAGTGGGTTACTCACTAAACAAGCCAGGATGAAACTGCAATGAGGTAATGAATGAATCACTAAAGCTTAATTTAAAATTTATATTCAGAAATGGTGTGCTGGTTCATATGAACACAAATAGAAATGTTTCTCTCCACTGTAAATTTAAAACTGTGCCTTTAATCTCTTATAAAGTGATAGTAATGACCAAGAGCTCTTTTGATTAAGCTATTGTATGATAGCCTGGATTGCTTATCAATATTTTAGAACTGATGGCGAAATTTTGTATGATTTTTTTCCTTCTTTATAAGATTAAAAATTCAATTTTGATCAAAAAAAAAAAAGAAATCCTCTGAACACCTATGACCAATGTGAAAATCATAGCAAACATAACAAGAACAAAAACTAAAATCACAGCCAACACAAGAAGAACAAAAACTAAAAACAAGAACAATTTAAAATACATTTGGTTTATATTTTCATTGTCTATTTTCATTTTTAGTATTTTCTATTTTTTAAATTTTATAAAAAAATGAAAAAAATAAAATTTGACTTGGCTTAAAAAATTTCATTGTGAAGTATGACAAAAACCACAAAGTGCAATATACCTATATCTTTTGTTTAAATACTTATAATGGAGGGATATATAAAATGAAATATCACATTACAAAAATTTCTAGACAAATTAAAGTATATAACAAAGCCACTAAAGAAGTTGAACTTCAATTTAAAAGGCTTTTGATAAAAAATAAAAAAATAAGATAAAAAAATTGAGGAAGAATCTTATGATGTGGAAATACAAGCACAAGAGTCTAAATCGTCTAACTCTGTACAACCTGCTGTTCTTACAATAACAAAAGATAAAGGAAAGAGAAGAGTTATTGTTGCTACACAAATTGAAAGTTGTTTTAAAGAAAAGAGCACTCTAGGAACTCAACTGACTTTGAAAAGTGTTTTGGTTAGTAAAAAAATTGTGCACAAGATTAAGTTGGAGCTTGCTAAATAGATCACTGATGCACGTATTTTTTTTTAGTGTAATTCAATCACCTTACTGTCAACCTACCTTGGATGGTATTGCTGCAATTGGATCTGGTTTCAAGGAACCGTCATATGATGAAATGAGAGTTCATTTGCTGACCGATCTTAAGAAAGAGCATCAGTTGCTTGTTAAAACCTATAGGAGCTCATGGAAAAGCACCGATTATACATTGATGATAGATTATTGGACTGATCAAAGACAACGAATCTTAATTAACTTTTTAGTTTATTGTCCTACTAGTATGTCATTTGTTAAGTCTGTTGATGCTTTTGATATGATAAAAACTGTCGATACCTTGTTTAATTTGTTCGCTGATGTTATTGAGTGGGTTGGGCCTAGTAACGTTGTGCATGTGATCATTGATAACGCTGCTAATTATGTATATGTTGAAAATTCATTCATGAAAAATATTCAAATATTTTTTGGTCTCCTTGTACTGTCTATTGCATTATCTTATTTTAAAAGATATTGCAAGTATACTTTATATAGCTGACTTTGTTTTTCATGCTTTAAAAGTTATTATGTTTATTTATAATCATATGATCTAATGATTTTTTTGTCTTGACTTAGAAAACAAAATAAAAAGAAATTATTCAACCAGGAGTCACACATTTTGCCATTATTTTCACATACTTAGTGATTTATTTTTGGTTTTGTGTTTTAAATTATGAATATAAATATTAATTTTGGTGAATTGATTAGTATTTGAGTTTGTTTTATTTTGTCACGAATATGCAAGTAAGAGTTATATGAAACATTATAAATTTTAATTTCTTTGCAAGTTAGAAAGATGTACAAGAATAAAATGTATATAAGCACATCTCATTTATTTTTTGTAGAAAATAATTGGTTAAATTATTTATCCCACTTAGAACAATAGAATAGCTACAATGAAATAATAAGCAACATGCATGTAAATAACTAATTTTTTTAGAATCCTAATTTCTGACGTTTGCATAAAATTAATTTTGATTAAAAATAAATTGGCGTTAACACGGTCTATATTTAGCAATTTTTATATTAAAATAAATTATAATAAACTAAATATTGTTTGAATTATATTATTCAAAATCACTTTTAGATAAAGGTTATACATTAAGATGACGCAATACCTTAATCACCCGTTATCAACTCAACTCCAAAAAATTTGACAACTTAGATTCTAAATTGAAAACCAAAACAATAGAGAGAGGGTTAGTGAAATTCAAATTAAGATTCTAATTACGCGATCCCAACCAAATGATTTAATTGGAAGTGAAGACCTAGATAGTTAGAAAATGGAAGTTGCACTTTCTTGGAAATTATCTCGACAAGATTAGGAGCGGTGAGCAGTTGAGACCAAGTGATTAAGATCGAAAAGTATTGAATCCGAAATGAGACCACTAACCACACCTCTTTTCAGGTAACTGAATTTGAATTTTGAGGACAAAATTCTTAATTAGGTGGGTAGGATGTAAACTCCAAAAAATTAGTAAATAATAAGTCAATAAATTAATTTTTAATAAAAAAAATTAGAAATATGAATATTATATTAAAATAGAAAAGAGCTCATTAAAACGAGAATTTTGACACTAATTTCCAAGAATTTGGTTCAAATTTGAGCCAAACGAACCGAACCGAGTGAACCGAACTAAAATGGGCCCAAGGCCAATTCATCCCAGCCATATTTAACCCAAAACCCAGCTCCCCTTTTCTCATTGCTCTTCATTCACCCTGCAACCTTTTGAGAAGGGGGAAGAAAAATAAAAACCCTTGATAAAAAATTCAAACCTCCATAACTTCTTATTCCGAGCTCTGATCGCCGCACTGTTTGCGGCCACGCGTCCATCGCGTCAAGTTTTACGATTCCATCAGAACAATTTCATAGGTAAGCCACTTCATCACTCTCAACCTCTCCTTCTCCCAATTTTTCGAAATTATGTAAGTGGTGTTGAATTTTTGCCACTTTGATGTATTAGGATCCAATTGGCTTGAGGAAAATATTCACTCTTACTTATATGACGCTTGGGTAAGGTGAGAATACTAGAACTCTAGCTAATCTCTTGAATTAGTATATGAGTATTGAATTTTATATATGAATATGTGAAATTAGGTGTATATGTATATATACTGGAACTTGACTTGTGGACATTTGGAGGCTTGGTGGAGGATTGGTGCCAAGACTTTGATGATTATGGAACTTGTGGGGCTGTGTGTGTGGATTTGGTAATTGGCCTTGGTCAATACGTGGAAATCGGCCAAGGTATAGTTTAGGTTTCGCGTATTCAATATATAATGTTCTGTGAAAACTTAGACTAGACGACTATAGGATATGATTTGAATGCAAGTGTATGTTAAAATGTTTAGTGCATTGAGAATAATTGTGAATCAAGTTAGGAGTTGATTGTTGATGATATTGGATATAAAAAAAATGAATGTCGAATGATATGTATATTGAGGATTGGCAAATTTATGGTAATGGCCTTGTATGGAAAATGGAGTGCTAAATGATGCTATGATGATAATTGCCATGTTGATAATAATGAATTTGTATAGGCATTGATTTACTGATATTCTTATTGATATAAGTGTAAAGTTCATGTACTAGAGTTGTTTAAATTGGAGTTTAATTGGATGGAGGAAGGATGGGAAGTGAGGTGCTGTGATGTTGCTTGAGTTTGTGCTGAATTTAGACATGATAGGTTGATTTTTGAAGGATGGCTTGATAAAAATTTGAGGTTTTAGGTTTTTGTGAAAATTGGATTTTTGGACAAATTTCGACGAGCCATAACTTGGCTTCCGACCCTCGAATAATTTCAAACTTGTTCTATATGAAAATTGGATCTACGAAGTTTACGCCGTTCAAAGAACGGAAGAAAAATAATTTAAAATGAAAAAGTTATGTCCATCGAAAGTTTGGATTTGAAGTTTGAAATTTTGCAGCTTTTTCAGATTGAGTAAAGTTTTTGGAAAAATGTATGCCCGCACGTACGTGTGGCTTGGGATTTGCTTACACGACCATCTGCTTGCAACGCGACCAACCTTTTTGGGTTGGAATTCACGCGTATGAGAGCAGGGAGCTTGCGTACGCAAACAAGGAATTCTCACACCCACGCGTACGCGTGGCCCCTGTTTCAGTAAAACTGTATTTTGTGTTTTCCAAGCCTAATTTTAAACTTCTAAACCCTCTATTTTCATTCTTTTAGCCCTAAACTATTGTAGTAAGTCTAGTAATGAGCTGAAGATAGGAAAATGTGATAACTTGAGAGTGAAATAATAATCTTAAATGATGAATTAGGTACAAATTACAATGATCTAAGGTGTATGTATGAGACCATGCTAAACTATGGCTATAAAGAATGAATGTGAGAAAATGATGATGATAAATGATGAGATTTAGGATGACTGTGTGTGACCGAAATGGTCGAGATGTGTATGTGGCCGAAATGGTCGAGATGGCAAAGTTTGGGTGTGATCTCGCTTGCATATTAACTTGAAAATATGTTTGGATGGTAAGTTGAGGACGGAAGTTTCCTCTCTTGTCGTGATGTGGATGTGGGGAAGGTGGAAAGGCACTCTCCTTCGTATTATTTTCCCCACATTCTTCTGTGGTTGCAAGGTGGAAAGGCAAACTCCTTCAATGTGGAAAGGCACTCTCCTTTGTGAAACCTTCAGGAGAAGGTGAAAAGGCACTCTCCTTCGTTTATGATCCTCCTGGAGATGCGCAACCTAGAGACTAATGTCTGGGATAGCTACCAGATGTGTCAGGTTCTGGCAAAGTAACCGACATGTGAGCTTACGACTAGTAGGATAGACATTCATCATATGCATATGTGTGCTTTGTTTCCTATGCATTAATTGGGAATGCCTAATTGATTATATTCTACTAATTGTTATAATTGTTACTTGAACTACTTATTTTCTACCTGTGCTTGCCTTGTCTGTTTGTTTGTCTATGCGAATTATCGGAGATGGAGGTATGTAGGAAATGAGGAAAGACTTAGAGTTACGGTTAAGTTAGGTTAGACTTAGATATCCTAGAAGACCACATTTTATGGCTTCCGTTTAATCCTTTTAAGCTTTATAATCTGAGTGTCGGCGTTTTAGGATTGCCTCTGTCATTCCCAGGACCTTATATATTATGTGTGTGGCACCTTTACCTTGCTGAGAACCTCCGGTTCTCATTCCATACAATATTGTGTTTTTTAGATGCAAGTCGAGAGGCACCTCGCAAGGCGTCTGGAGCTTTGTTTTTGTTATTTTACTTTTGTAACTCTTAGAGATTTATGGAGAATTAGGGTTTATCTTTGTATTTTGGATTTTGGGGTATGTATTTATATATATGTAAATATTTTCCGATCGGCTTTAGTTTTCGCAGGCTAAGTTAGAAGCTTGTTATATGGTTTTCTTGTCTCTCTATTCCTATCTCCTATTTAGTTATGCTTTTAAACCTTAATTTTCTTCATACGTAAGTAATCACATTTCCTGAGTGTTGCGCTTTTATTTTCGCGATTTTTATTTCACCTATTTTTCAAGGCTCCTAGTTTATTACATCATTTCTACTATTTTATGTATATATTTTATCCTTAAAGGTCGTAGCGTCTTGCCACCTCTGTTTTACATCCTAGGTGTAAAGCTCCGTGTGGTAGGTGTTACATTATGGTATCAGTACAGTTCGTTCCTGTAGAGCTTGAGGGACGGACTGACTATGTTTCTGTGCATTCTCTGTATATGTGTCTATGTGCTATTAGAATATCTAACTGATATATGTGGCATAAACGTTCATGAGCATGCATTTGGGACTTGAAGTACTAGACTTGCGATATTAAGACTGATCATCTTGATATCACTTGTTTGGTGTGTATAGGAACCAGATGTTGACTCGCGAACGCGGTCGAGGGCGAGGTAGAGGTAGATTAGGGAATGCTAATCCCGAACCGACAGGGAATGATGCTGTAGATTTCATGGCTGCCCTGGAAAATATGACTGCGGCGATGCAGGCGACAGGCGAAGCGCTGGAGAACCAGATGAATAATGGGAACCATCAAAATAATGGCGAAGAAGGCCTTATGATGCTTTCCTCTTTCCTGAAGGTTCACCCTCTGACCTTCAGGGGAACCTCAAATCCCACCGAGGTGGATAGTTGGATTCAGGCAATGGAATGGGCGCTGCAGGCTCAGCAGGTTTCCAAAGAGAAGTGGGTTGAATTTGAAACTTATCAGCTGCAAGGCGAGGCTCAGTATTGGTGGCAGGAAACACGGCGTATCCTGCAACCAGACGGTGTTGTAATCTCTTGGGAAGTGTTCCACACAGAAATTTACAGAAAGTATTTTCCAAGCTAGAAATGCCAAAGAACTTGAATTGCTTCAATTAAAACTAAGCCAAATGACTGTTGCTGAGTATACTAATAGATTCAAAAAACCGTGCCGATTTTCTCGCATTTGCCAAGGTGCGCTTGAGGATTTTGTAGAGTGGAAGTGCATTAAGTACGAGAGGTGGCATTCGGAGTGATATTCTGAGCTTCATTGCATCTATGGAGATCAGGGTGTTTTCTGAACTTGTGAACAAGAGCCGAATAGCTGAAGAATGTGTGAGGAATGCAGCCGTGGCAAAGAATGACAACCGAGAGTTTCATCAAAGAGATCACCATCAGAACTTAGCACCAAGGAGTCAAGAATTTGAGAAGACAGAGAACTACCGACCAAATAGGCAGCATAAAAACAAGCAAGGTCTGTGTTACCGGTACGGATCACCAGGGCATCTAGTTAAAGACTGTTCTAGTCCATGTGGGGGAAACTCATGATGCAGATCGATCACAATCACAATGTTAAGGTAATTGCAATGATTGAGTTCAAGGAGCATTGTACCCACCCTTCTAGGATACCATGATTACTCATAGCCTAGGATAGGGAAGAAAGATCTAACAGTGAAATGTCAAACCTAGTATTTGATTTAGAACCAAACCAAATCGTTCTGAGTAGGGTATTGACATCACAACTTGCAGAGTTTAGTGAAGTTTTTGGTTGGTGTTGGATGAATGACCGAGACTCTTAAAGATAAGCGAATCAGAGGCATAGGGTTATAGTTTATCCACGTAGGAGGTCCCAAGGTGACGGTGGGTCACAACGAGGAGAAGGCAGGCTGAAATTGGTCCCTGAATTTTAATTGCGTTGTAGGAGTGAGACATCGCACTTACCCATACTTAAGAAAAATCAAAATTGTAGGTGCCAAATTTAACAACCCAAAACTGCGAGGAAGAGGCATGACACGGATTTAGCTTAGCTGCAAATTGCTCAGGTGGCGAGAGAGAGTGAGTAGCGAGAAAGATTAGAGTCGAGGACCAAAGCATTCTTGGTTACTTTATGTATAATAACACTATTAAAGTCGACAAAACTTGGAAAGCTAGATGAAGTGAGCAGTAGAAATGAAGTCCGTTCGATTAAGCACTCTCAATGCAAAATACCGATGATGTCAGAGGAAGAGGAAGATAACAACATAAAGGCTTTCGATAATAAACTTACTACAGCTCAATCTAAAAGCCAATTACAATATCACCTTTGTCAATCGGTGTACCATGGTTACATCACAAGTTAGCAGCCCAAACATTTCCATACTCATTATTACTCGAACTTATTTCAACACTATAGTTGGTTATTTGGTAGCTCTCCCGATTCTACTTCTTAGTTCATAGTTTTGTTTAAATTTGGAAGCCCTTTTAACAATTGGAGTTGATAATTCTTTTAAATTACTCAAGCCCTCCATGCTTTACTACACATTTTAACTTAAATACAACTGTGTACTTGCTCTTGACTCACACACAGCTAGCTTTCATCACGATCAATCACGAATTCATCTCTTACAATGCCATCAAACAAACCAGAACCGATCTTATCCCGAGCCTACTCGCTAATTCCCAACCTTATCAGCTCTCGTCATTTAGCCATACAAAACAAATATAAGTAACCCGCGATTAACCGATAAGTTTTGCAGCACTTGTAATGAATTGGCCATCTTTCCAAAATTTTACTCCTTACTTGCGTGGCCCCTGTTTTGGTAAAACTGTATTTTGTGTTTTCCAAGCCTAATTTCAAACTTTTAAATCCCTGTTTTCATTCTTTTAGCCATAAACTATAGTAGTAAGTCTAGTAATGAGCTGAAGCTAGGAAAAGGTGATAACTTGAGGGTGAAGTAATAATCTTAAATGATGAATTAGGTATAAATTGCAATGATATGAGGTGTATGTATGAGACCATGCTAAACTATGGCTATAAAGAATGAAAGTAAGGAAATGATGATGATAAATGATGAGATTTGGGATGATTGTGTGTTACCGAAATGGTCGAGATGTGTATGTGGCCGAAATGGTCGAGATGGCAAGGTCTGGGTGTGATCCCGCTTGCGTATTAACTTGAAAATATGTTTGGATGGCAAGTTGAGGACGGAAGTTCCCTCTCTTGTCGTGATGTGGATGTGGGGAAGGTGGAAAGACATTCTCCTTCGTATTGCTTCTCCCACATTCTTCTCTGGTTGCAAGGTAGAAAGACACACTCCTTCAATGTGAAAAAGGCACTCTCCTTCGTGAAACCTCCAGGAGAAGGTGGAAAGGCACTTTCCTTTGTTTATGATCCTCCTGGAGATGCACAACCTAGAGACTAATATCTGGGATAGCTACCAGATGTGTCAGGTTCTGGTAAAGTAACCGACACGTGAGCTCACGGCCAGTAGGATAGACATTCATCATATGCATATGTATTCTTTATTTGCTATGCATTAATTGGAAATGCCTAATTGATTATATTCTGCTAATTGTTGTAATTGTTACTTGAACTATTTGTTTTCTACCTGTGCTTGCCTTGTTTGTTTGTTTGTCTATGCGAATTATCGGAGATGGAGGTATGGAGGAAAGGAGGAAAGACTTAGAGTTATGGTTAAGTTAGGTTAGACTTAGATATCCTAGAAGGCCACCTTTTATGGCTTCCATTTAATCCTTTTAAGCTTTATAATCTGAGTGTCAGCGTTCTAGGATTGCCTCTGACATTTCCAAGACCTTATATATTATATGCGTTACACTTTTACCATGCTAAGAACCTCTGGTTCTCATTCCATACAATGTTGTGTTTTTCATATGTAAGTCGAGAAGCACCTCGCAAGTGGGCTTTTGGGTTTATATTTCTGTCCTGTTTTGTTATATATATCTGTGTAGATTCTACCTATATATCTATATTTTACTTTTGTACCTCTTAGAGGTTTATGGAGAATTAGGGTTTATCTTTGTATTTTGGATTTTGGGATATGTATATATATATGTAAATATTCTCCGGCCGGCTTTAGTTTCGCAGGCTAAGTTAGGAGCTTGTTATATCGTTTTCTTGTCTCTCTATTCCTATCTCCTATTTAGTTATGCTTTTAAACCTTAGTTTTCTTCATACGCAAGTAATCACGTTTCCTGAGTGTTGAGCTTTTTTTTTTTCACAATTTTTGTTTTACCTATTTTTCATGGCTCCTAGTTTATCACATCATTTCTGCTATTATATGTATAATTTTATCCTTAGAGGTCTTAGCGCCTTCTCAACTCTGTTTTATATTCTAGGTGTAAAGTTCTGTATGGTAGGGTATTACAATATAAATAATGAATGACAAATTTGATTGATAGACAATAAATTTCATTAATTAATGATCTAACGAAAAAAATAAACACAAAATCTATAATTTTTAATTGTACACAAATGTGGGTTAGATTATAAAATCATATTTGTATTTAAAAAAAAACCAAACAAACAAGGTAAAGCTTTAAAAAAAATTAAATATGTGTTTAATACTTTAAACACTAAACCAAACACACTCTTCATCTTTCAATTTTCACTTTCAATTAAAGGCTCACTTTATCACTAATTGTTGTTGCATCTTTCTGAATTTTATCTGTCCACAGAGAAACATGTCACATCAACTCTTATTTACCATCTACAACCACATTCAACAAACATTAAACAACATGAGCCAAGGATATAACCAGAAACATAACAAAATAAGAAGAACCACTTATATTGTAATTTAGGCAATTGAAAAAAAAATTTATTGAATTAGTATCAGTCCTTTACCATTGCAGAACTAGTTGCGACTAGGGGTGGAAAAAGGTCAGGCGGCCTGCTAGGGGCCTGCAGCCTGGCCTGTGTTTGGCCTGACCTGGCTTGACCTGTTATAAAATAGGTACAGGTCCAGGCTCTTTTAAAAGCCTTAATACATTAATAGGCCAGGTCCAGGTTTACTAATTAGCCTTATAGACCTGTCAGGCCTGCCTGAGCCTGTTAAAATATAATTAAATATATAAATAATTATTTATTATTAATAAAATTATGAGATATTTTAAATTTATTATATTTTATTATAAATATTTTTGTATATTTTAAATATGTTAGAAGTTTAAAATTTTTTATAAACATTAAATATATGACATATTATATATAACAACTTTTATTAAAAAATAATTTTTTAAATAATATTTTTATTTTTGTAAAAAAAAATTATCAGGCTTTTTAA
Source organism: Arachis hypogaea (assembly GCF_003086295.3). Lineage (NCBI taxonomy): Eukaryota > Viridiplantae > Streptophyta > Magnoliopsida > Fabales > Fabaceae > Arachis > Arachis hypogaea. Next base: position 108,211,791 of record NC_092036.1, read on the forward strand.
CAGGTTTCAGGGCAGGCCAGGCTGAATAACAGGTCAGGCCTAGTACTTTATAAAGAGCCTATAACAGGCTGCAGGTCAGGCTCAGGCCAATCAACTGTATGACAGGCCAGGCCTGTTAAGAGCAAAGCCTGGCCTGGCCTGACCTGTTTTCACCCCTAGTTGCGACCCACACTCACACCAATCTAACAAACACGAATCTCTATTTCCAGTGATTCTCCTTGCAATGCTTCTATTGGAGCGTTAGTTGTTCGGGTTCCTAGTTGCGTGACTCGCGCTAGCCATCATGATTTAAATTGGAAATAGAGAAGATAATCCAAAAAAACAAATTAAAAGAGAAGATATAGCGCTAGTGAAGTGGATTAGGGTTTTTAAAATCGGTTCAAAAATCAAATTGTCATAAAATAATTTTTTTCCGCCACATCAGCTAGCCGTTAGTTTGCCAGCATATCAGCAACGAGTCGAGATTAGCTTATCGATAGCGTTTCATGGACAAAAAGTGCTCGAAGAACGATTTTAAGTTCCAGAATATAAGTTTAGAAACAAAAATAAGTAACTATTAAGTTTAGGAACCACTTAAGTCGAATATAATTTTAAAGATCACTTTGATACTTAACTCTTTAAATAATTTACTAAATTTTTAAATAATTTCACCAATTCATAAGTAACAATTTTAGATGTTCAATTTGTGATTCAACTAGAAATATTCTCTAATTTAATACAATTTTTAAAATTAAATAGTACTTCTCCTAATTGTTTTTTTAAAAATATTATTTATATATTAAAATTAATTATTAAAATTAACTATTATATATTTATGTATATATATATATGTAATTTAATTTATTTTTAATATACATTTTATAATTATAACTAATTTTAATATACACCTATTATAGTTATATATTTTTTTTATAAAATTACCAATTTAGCTTTTAGCATTTCCATGCTCACCACCTCTATTTTGTTATTTTGTCATCGTTATCTTTTCGAAATTCGAATTCTATATTTCTCTTTCTTTTCTTCCTCCCCCTTCTCTTTTCTTCGCTTGGCTAGTTCAGTATTTCTTCAAAACTAATAACAGATTAAGGAAGGGGTGTTAAGTTTAACAGTAAAGTAGTTTATAGGGTGGGCCACTTGTGCCCTAAGGTCCACGCCACGCGACTCCCTGCGGTGAATCTTGAAGTTTTCCCTTTTCCGCACTGCCCCCTCCCTCTTCTCTTTCTTCAAACCGGTAACTGCTCTCACTCCCTCTTATCTGTGTGCTCCTTCTCCCTCCCATTTCCCTTCTGTTCTTTTCTCTTTCTCAACGATCTAAACTTCAATACACACTTGCTGCCTTCTCTCTCTCTCTCTCTCTCCCGCAATTCCCACTCCCTTCTCAGGTAAACCCACTTCTTCCCTACTCCGTCCTTTCTTTTCTTTTTCTTTTTCTTTTTCTTTTTCTTTTTCTTTCTTTCTTTCTTTCGTAATATCCTGTTTTTCTCCCTGACAAGTTGAAAAAACAAATATATATATATATATATATATATATATATTTTCTTTTTCTTTTAAGGAAATTTTGTCTACCGAGTCAGGACTTTCTTTTTTTCATTTTTTAAAAATGGTTATTGTTGACATGCAATTGGTGACTTTAGCTTACCGTGCTGAAATGTACTACTAAACTATACTACTAGGGTTTATTGAATGAATTAAATGGGTACTGGAGCAATCGGAGGGAGCCGTTTCACCAATGGGGAAGCTGAGAACAGTGTTCACAAGCAAGCTGAACAAGCTCCCATTGAACGGTTTGTAGGTAGAAGCCAAGACTTGCTCTCTGATGGAAGCAATGCAGTAACGGTAGACCCTGGAGAACAGTCACGCCCACCCGTAGCCGTAAGTCTCAAGCTTGACTCAGTAGTTTGCATTTATACTATTCTTGATTCACTGTATAATGCCACTTCTAAGACATGGTTTGTTTCTATGTGTGGTTTGGTTGTGTTGTTTAGCCTGCAAAGAGCCACCAGAAGGATCTAACATTTCAGGATATGTATCTAAACCAATATGCGTTCGATGATGAGGACGACGATGACAGTGACTGGGAGCCCTTTCAACTGCCAGTTAGCAGGGTCGAAGTTATCAAGTGGTTCTGTAAAAATTGTACAATGGCTAACCTTGACGGCGTCGTTCTTTGTGATGTATGTTTGTTATTGTGGGTGTTTTCATAGAGTAGAAACTACCTTGTCCAATGCTTGTTTGTTATTGATCATAACCTGTGCGGTAATCTGTGGTAAAACTGTTAAGTTTTAGTCTATTCATTCCCATTACTTATTATTATTTTGTGAATAATTATACCTGCCTTCTATGTTGAATTGTGCAGATATGTGGGGAGCATAAGGATTCTAAAATCGTAAATTTTGGGTTTTTCGCTTCTTCCTTAGCAGATGATGATGATCTGAATGGGGTCCAGCCAAAAATAAAAGGGCTAACAGGTGTGCGTCTGGCTGATAAGTTGTTAACCATAAACTTACACCCAAGTCAAAACTTCTTTCCATACACTTTTCTTGGGCATGTTTATGGGAGGAACGAAGTTAAATTGTCATTCTCCAGCTTGTAATTGGTTGTGTTAATCGCTAGTTATTTTGCCTTTCCCAAGGATGTTTTATGATTAGTTTATGAACTTTATTTTAATATCATTAAAATTTATAATCTTCCGGTGGTTGCAAATCTACATTTTTTTTTGCACTGAGATTGGGGTGGAGTGAGGTATGATGGAATGCCTAGGTTAAACCAGTAGCACTCTAGAAATTTAAGCAGGGATAATGGTTTACAAGGAGATATGATATGCAACCAGTTGTGGTTTGGTTTTATGGTTAACAAATAGTGAATATAGAAGAAAACAGGTTATTTAAAAGATTCTGAAAAAGTGTACAGCTGTAAAAAATTCTTTGTATAGGCTGAAATGCTAGCTAATAGCAATCCTAGTCATTAGCTATAGTTAAGTCTGGTTAAGATGCCTTGAATAAATAGAAACTGAAGACATAACTATAGATGCTGATATATTGAAAATCTTCTAACCTTTTTTAGCATTACTAAAAACCTCAATTCAAGAAAAGACATAATTATGGTGCTGCAAATGTGGAAATGTTGATGGCTTGTTTAAATGTCTCTTTAAAAAAATATGATATGTAGTTTCTTGCTCTGTTATGATATGATATTATACCCCAAGTTCATTTTTGTTTTATACTTTCGTTGTAGATTGTGGCTCACAGGATTCAGAAACAATTAGTTCTACAGCAATAGGCTTTGATGAGAGAATGTTATTACATGCAGAAGTATGTTTCTGGTCTTCATTTCTGCCCTTTTGTTGCACTTCAAAGTTGATGCCATGCTTCGTTTCTAGCCTACTAGTACATTAGTCCTCATCAGTTTGGGTTAAATATATAGCCATACACAATTCATTTTATTTGCAATAAAATGAAATTGCTTGTTTCATGGTTCGTGTTTTGTGCTATATGAAAATGTTGAATTATAGACTAGTTTATTTGTGGGAAGTTTTCAATCAACAGTATTGTGAAATTCTCATTTTACTTTCTATGGTGATTCCGAATCCTTAAACTTTCGTTTGCCTAGGTGGAGAAGAAATCTCGGAGAAGAACTATTCATATAAGGAAGTTAAAGGGTTTGGATTTTGGAAACACTAAAAATGGTAGAAGGGAACTTTCACAATACATTTTGGATGGAAAAACTTCTCATATATGGTGGATGATCTTTTGGATGCAATCTTATAAAAAATTTCACTTTTAACTATCTAACAAGTTTCTGAAATTTGAAGGAAAGAAAGGATTGCCAAAATATGGATCTTTATTTTTTAGGAAGAGAATCTGCATCATTGGCAATTGTTTTACCAACAAATGTATTGTACCCTACCTTGTAAATCTATTTTATTGTCTACGTTATTCATCTTAAAGACATCCACAGAACATAAGTCATTTCTTCTGAAAATTGTCATATGGGACTCACAGAAATTTGGCATTCCATTGGCCTCAAATGGGGCCTAAAAATGGGTTGCTCCTTACTTCATACTTAATTTGTGCAAAGTTGAGGTGCTAGCTATGGGTACTTGACAAAGAGCGACTGAGTAATTGAGAGAGACATCAAAGAAGATGCAGTAAATCTATTGACACAATAGTTTAGGTAGTGGCTTCTTGGAGCAATACTTTACCATCCACCATAGTTTTCAAAGTGTCTTAACCCCCTCGGTGTCTTCATCATAGTGTCAAAATCATTCTTACACTGACGAATAACTTATAGCATATGGGAATAGTATTTTTACAAAGTAATCTATTAGATTCAAAGTAAAGGGAAAGACTATTATAGCTTATAGGAATAATACAATGATTGAAGTGGTCAGTGGTCACCATTTGTCTTAAAGGTTATTCATTTGAGCCATGGAATCAGCCTGTTGTGAGTGCATTTGGGTCTAGTCCTTAACCTCAACCTATATCATTTTCCTTCCATAAAAAGAGGAAATGGTGTCACAAACTCCCAATGAGAAGAGGAGAATAGATCCTCCTAACCAAGGGCGTACTGTCTGACCCTCAAAACTTTGCACTTGTTTTTATGTCATATTAAGTTTGGCAAAAGAGTGTATTTGTTGTGATAAATTAGTCAGCACGTAACTTGTAAGAACCACTTGTGTATTGAGAAGTTCTAAATTAAATTGTTATTAGTTTTATGGAATTTGAATGACTAGTATGATCTGCCTCAAGTTATAGTGGGTTAGTATATAGTGTGGCCATTTTCATCATAAAAAGTGTGGTACCTCTCATAGCCTGTGGTGTCTAATGTTTGTTGTTATTCTGTTTTTTGTCCTTTCCTTCCTTTCCATTTTTGGATCTCGGAAAAAGATAGATTGCTTGAGCCATGGTCTCTACATTTTGCAACAATAACGTTTGCATGAATTCTGAAAGCCATTTGTTGCACCTTATTTATACCAAATAATAATTTTTGTTGGCTCTATGCCTTCATATTTTTCTTGATGAGATAGTGTACTTCCTGGTGGTTGTCTCGTTTGCTGCATAGGTTGAAAAGAAACCGAGTCTTCATCCTGAAAGGCCAGATCGTCTTCGAGCCATTGCTGCTAGTCTTGCTAGAGCTGGTAATTATCTGCTGTAAAATTGTTTGTCATCCATTTTCTCTAAGAAACAAAGTTTATTGCATAGCATTATTACCTTTTTTACTTTCAACTTTTATTTTATGTTTGATAGTATTATCGGTCAAGTAATCAACGAGGAATAATTTGAGTCATGCAGGTATATTTCCAGGAAGATGCTTTCCAATTCCTGCTAGAGAAATAACTCGAGAAGAACTTGTTATGGTAATTGACTTCCACATTTCTTGGATGAATAGGAATGTTGTCATAGGTACATTTCTATGCATTGATATATTTAGTGATGAACGAGACAGAATAGGACCACCAAAACAAATGCAGTCAATGTTTGGACTTACTTTTAGTGGTAAATTATGGGGGGAAATTTGGTTTATAATAGAGAAGCTGCCTGTTCAAGAATAATCTTTTGAAACTCCAATTTTCCATTAATGTCTCTTGTGTTCCCCCTAATTGGAAATCAATTGAGTACTTTGAAACATGATCCAAGTTTAACCCTTTTACATATTATAACTGAAGGTTCATTCTTTGGAGCAAATTAATTCTGTGGAAGTTACAAGCCAGGCATTTTCTAGGTATGACAATATTTTTGTCTCTCTAATTATCTTTCCCTTCTGGTTACCCCTCTGTAAATTAGCCAAAATTGCCTTTTGACTTGCTCATTAATGAAATTCTCTTTTCAAGTTATCATCCTTCCACCTCCTAGATCCTAATCCACTAACTGGACAGAAAATTTAGTGAATCTTATTGAATGTCTTGGCTTCAGTATGCAGTAATACTCTTGATTTTTCTTTATACAAGTATTTTCATTTTGATTAACATCTCGTGTGATTGCAGCTATTTCACTGCAGACACATATGCCAATGAGCATTCCGCCCTTGCTGCTAGGTTGGCTGCTGGGTTGTGTGCTGATCTGGCATCAGCAATTGTTTCTGGCCATGCCAAAAACGGATTTGCTTTGGTATGAATAATTGAGTTGCTGCCAATAGCTGCCATTTCATGTCAGACAATTTAAGTTTTAATATTGATTTAACTGTTGTTTTCAATTAAATCAGGTTAGGCCTCCTGGTCATCATGCTGGTGTAGCACATGCAATGGGGTTCTGCCTTCACAATAATGCTGCTGTAGCAGCATTGGCAGCTCAGGCAGCAGGGGCTAGGAAGGTGCTAATTTTAGACTGGGTAATGACGATTCTCTGTCTTGGTGTAAACAATTTTTTTTTCTTTTTCTTTTTGACTTTTTGAAGGCATTATTGGCCATTCATTGTTATCAAAGTATTTGTTGATTCTCTTTCGTGTTTGTTGCAGGACGTTCATCATGGAAACGGTACACAGGAAATTTTTAATAGAAACAAATCGGTGAGCTGTATATAGTTATTTTTCTTATTTGTGTTTTTCTGTACTTGTTATGCTGTGAACTTTTAGCAACATGATAATTGTGCTCCTTTGTTTTTTTTCCAATTGAAATATTTGGACTTCATCATTTTGGTATTTTATTTTAATTCCTAACTTTTTAGCAACTCGTTTGTGCTTTTAGTGGTGCTAATGAGTTTTTTTCTTTTTTGTCATGTAGGTCTTGTATATATCATTGCATAGACACGAGAGAGGTTTGTTTTATCCTGGTACTGGAGCTGCTGATGAGGTACTTGACTGTAGAATTCTTTTTTTGAAGTTTCAGCCAGGTTTACTGAAGAAAAGTATTACATTGCATTAGTCATTTGTGTCGTGATCACAGAAGCCTTTGGAATGTGTTCATGAGTGATGTTCCATGAACTAACTGTCCCAAAAGGATAAGTTTATAAATGAAAGCACATGAATGGTTTTATATATAACATTCCTTATCTTGTAACAAGCAAGACCCCATTGGGCATGAAGCAAGGACAAAGGTTAACATCACCTTAGCTTTTGCTAAATTTAAAAGAGTAGGTGAACCACTTGGTCATAGAGATGACTTGTGAACTTGAGCAAAAAAGCAGTCATTAGGTTAATACACACCACTACCTTTATATCTAACAAGATTCTTACTCATGGACTTATGATCTGATAACGGTACAGTTGCTATTGCTATGTGCCCTTGGCAAGATGAATTTTCTGTTGGGACTTCATTTTTTATTTTCTGTTCTGAACTCCCCTTGCAGCCTTTTTTTTTGAAATGTTATGCATCTTTAAAAGTTTTATTGGTTAGTTTTCTTGCTTAATTTTGATAGACAATTGGCCTCTATATTTATTATTTAACGAATTATAGCAGAAAAGCTGGCTATTTGTTTGAAATATGAGAAGTGATCTTTAGTCTGTTTTCTTTATTTCAGGTTGGTAGTAGGGGTGCTGAAGGATTTTGTGTAAATATTCCATGGAGTCGAGGAGGAGTTGGTGATAATGATTATATTTTTGCATTTCAGAATGTTGTCCTTCCTATAGGTTAGTACATCTTGTGGCATATGGGAGGTATATTTGATTTCTTGTAGGTAGCATGGGCAATAATTTCTTAGCTGTGCCTTTTAGAAAGTGAAGTGATGAATATAAATCTACTTTAAGTAAACACATTTTGTGTTTCTTAGATTGCCTGCTCCTCCTATCTTTTAAATGTAAATCATTCGCTGCTTAAAATAATAACGGTTCTCTTTTTTCCCCAGCTTCTGAGTTTGCTCCAGATTTCACCATAATATCCGCAGGTTTTGATGCTGCAAGAGGTGATCCCCTAGGATGTTGCGATGTAAGGATTTTGTTATTCAAGTGTTTATCTTTTGTTTTGTGAAACACAATTTGGCTATTGTTCCCAGTGGTACCATGCAACAAAATTACTCATTATCATATATAATCAACCTAATACTCATTTTCCTCTTAACAATCTTGTGCTTTAGTTTCTATTAATTAATTCCATTCAAAATACTTGAATTGACATAACCAAATTCAACTATTGTAAATTTCATTCTATGATGCAGGTTACTCCGTCAGGCTATGCACAGATGACACATATGTTGAACACCCTTTCTGGTGGAAAAATGCTTGTTATTCTCGAAGGCGGGTATGTAGCTTAAAAGCCTTTCATAATTGTTTGTTATTTGGCTGTATTTCATTCATAGTTAATATCAACCACCGATCGCAGCTACAATCTTCGTTCCATATCTTCATCTGCCACTGCAGTAATCAAGGTGAATTCTATTACTGTTTTACTGTTTACAGTGATATGCATTCTTGAGGGGTTCATTAATTCTTTGTCTTGTATATATGAATCTGTTGTATAATGGTGAGAACAATACATGGCAGCTTATTTCTCCTTGAAATTTTTGTTCCTGGCTTGGCTTATGTGGGAGTAGGTATTGCTGGGTGATAATCCTGAATGTGAACCGGAAAACAGCGTTCCTTCTGCAGCCGGCCTGCAAACTGTCATGAATGTCCTCAAAATTCAAAAGAATTATTGGCCATCCTTGGGACCCATCTTTACTGATGTGCAGTCACAATGGAGAATTGAGTATCGCAGACTAAAGAGTGAGGAACTGCTTGTGATTTGTATTTTTTGACTTTACACAGCCGTGTTTCATTTAGTGAAGCTTCACTTATGAAATGCCTTCATACTACTAATTTATTGATAATTTTTGCAGGAAAACGTGTCAAGAAGCAGCGCAGAGTCCTGGCTCCTATGTGGTGGCAGTGGGGTAGAAAAAGTTTCTTGTTCCATTTCTTGAATGGCCACCTTAGTGTAAAATCAAAATGATTTTGTTGGCCTTGTGGATCTGAAGATTTGATATACAAGTGTACCTTGTAATTGTTAGAATGTTGTATATTCCTTCTTTGTTAGGACAATGAGTTCTGCTTTTACCATGATCATAACATTGCAAATGAAAAGTTTATGGCCTTTCATGTTGGTGGAAGGATGGGAAAGAAGTTTGAGCTAACAGTTAAGTCATCAAATTACAGAAAGGGACTACTATTATTTCTAATGCCCTTGCATGAGTTTTTAGTATTTACCAAACATAGGAAGATTGAGATTGAGACTAAATTAAATATTTATATTGTGTTTGGTGTAAAGTGTAAAAACTAAAATATGTTTCTGCATTCTGTACAAATAAAATTACTTAAACACCCTTAATATTGAAATATACTTTACTCATCATCATCACAACACCCCCCAACCCTTCTCCCTCCATCAACACTGCAACCCATGGTATTGCCACCACTCCTAGCCACCACCACTACCGTATTTGCCTTAGTCACCTCCCTCTCACTGTCTCTTTAAATCTCTCTATCTCAATTTCTGTTTTCCCTCTCACTCTCACTGTCTGTCCAATCTCACCAACAATGGTAGCAGCAGCAGCAACTCTAATAATCTGAGTGGTGGCGGCACTGGCCAGGCAAAACTGTCCAGACTGGAACGGAGCGGAGGGGACACGTGGTGAGGTCTGGTTGGTGGAGATTGCATTCGAGTGTGATGTGGAGAAGGCCTTTACACATTTCGTGAATGAGGTTGGTAGAGATGGGGAATTTGAGGAGGATTTTGTAGAGAGGCGGTCATGTACGCAAAATTAGACGTGGCCGCCGCAATTGTCAAATATGGTGCTGATCACCATGGATTTGGAGGGGCGAGGTGGTGCCATGATGGCTGTGGTTCTAAAGTGTTAGCAGTGGCAGAACTGCAGAAGGACTAAGCGGTAAGTTTGGAATTTGAAAATTTGAGGGTATTTTTGAAAAAATTGTTAAGATTTTAGTATTTGTCTTTAGAAATTTCAGTCTTCTACTGAAGAGATTGAATTTTGTGTTACGAAATTGAAAATTTAATTTCAGGCTCTAACTACTAAATACAATATTAAGTCTCAGTCTTCTAGTGTCTGCTCTGTCTCGCAAACAAACGCTGTCATAATCTTAGTTGTAGTCTCTGGAAACAAACATTAACTTGGCGTTTAGTTAGGAAGACTGAGATTGGGGGATTGAGATTTAGTATTGTGTTTGGTGGTAAGATACTGGAATTAAAATTTCAGTTTCCGTCTCCAAAATTTCAGTCTTTTCAGTATCTTCAAAAAGTGGGGACACAAGAGATTGAAAATTTGAAGATGGAGACTGAAATTTCAATAATATTTTTTTTTTTATAAAAAATATCTTTATTTAACTTTTTAAAATCTAAATATACTCCTCAATCTCCATATTTATTTTAAATTAAACATAATATTGATACATAACTCAATTCAACACATTTTACACCAATAACAATACAGAGACTTAATTCACTCATAGTCTCTCTATCTCCTAGTCTCAATCTCTCAATCTCCGTCTTCCTTTCAAACACAGCCTTAGGGATGTGGGGTGCCTTGTTGATTATCCATCCTATAGAATACCAAATTGAAAGACACTATATTTAAAGCTCATGTGCAGCAAAAGGTTTTATTCACCAAATTAACACAGCACAATTAATGAAACTAAGCATAATACATCATAGTGAAAGATCCACAAATCGAACCCAAACTAACCCTCTTTAGAGGACAAATTATACCAAAATCATTGGAGGGTAATCATACACATGATATTTATAAAATCACAGTGACCTTTGTAAGATGCTTTTCTATTTTTTAAAAGAGAACATTGTATGTAAGGCTACATTTGATTTTGAAAATAAAACAAGATATTATAACATAAAGAATAGAGATTAAAATTAGTGTTTTGTATATCTTACTACTGCCTTTGTATTTTTTTCCTGACACATTTTTTTGTATCTACATCTTCTCTATCAAATAGAATTTTGTATTTTCGTGTCCTTGTTAATATCTTGTGCTTATAAATAAATGCCTAATATCACTGGTTAAAGGGGAGATTGATGTAATTTACCTCAGTCTGAATGATATCTAGCTGCCATTTGGTCAGGGTAACTCATAAATATCAGCTGCGGCATTTGATTTTATAATGAAATCTAAGGATGTTGAGCGAATTAGATAGATGAACTTAAATTTTATTGAACCGAATATGTGGATCTTGTCTGAAATAATTTGAAGCTTCCAGTAATACCTGTCTACCTGTGCAATGAGTGAGAGAATGGAGACTGATGTAATAATAGCATAGAAAGACATCACATAGTTTTCAATACTTTGAGCCACCAATTCTTTCCTTTCTATGACTTTCCCACTACTTTCTCCTCCAATAGCACTCACCAATAACGAAATCTTTTATTTTTCTGTATAAAAGGATGCAGTTATACCTTGTTGTGTCTTCTAATAGCACTCTAAAACATAGTTACATGAATTCACCAATTAAGTAACCTACTGCGTATCAATTGACATTTCATCTATATACTAAAACTTTATAACTTATAAGTATATTTTTTATATAAAATATTTTAAATGTGGCGTACCGCGTACCTATTCCCATATCAGAACATATTGACTATGCTCTAAGGCCACAAAAAACTGAGGTGAGGTCTTGAAGTTAGGGAGATATTGATAAGATCAGAAATAAATTTATTTGCTTCAACTTCTCAGTATTTAAGTTTACATATACATATCTTCATATACACCAAGATGAAATTCTCAGCATCACACCCATCACCTAACAGGGATAGGGTGAAAGCAAACTAGAAAACAGACTCTAATCCATATAAACTAATAACCATAACCATTGGATTTAACAAACTCTATGCATAGACTACACTTAACTACTTTAGAGTGGACTAGAATTTAACATCACAGACCCTACTATCTTCATTCCCTTGTGTTTCAAGTTTAACACAAGTTTGCTCTGAGTCCATACTAAAAAAACTAACTACAGAAACCAAAACTAAAAGAGTTTGTTATTGGTGCATTGTTGGAGGTGCCATTGGATAAGCAAGAGGAACAACATAAGGTGGATGATGAGGATGTGGATGCGGATGAGGGTGCGGTCCGGGAGGAAGCATGACCGGAGTTCCAACTGCAGATGCCATATGGCCATGAGGAGCAGCCACAGGGTGCCCAACTGGTGCACCATACATGCCTAAACCAGCAGGTATATGATGATGATGATGGTGTGGTTGTGCTCTATGCTTCATTGATTGTCCCATAGCTATTGTGCTTGATGAGATTGTTGTGCCTCCATGCTGTCCTGTAATTGGTGCTTGATTATTGGCCACATCTCCATTGTTGACACTTGTAATGTCATGGATACTAGACCTTCTTCTATCTCTATTCATTGAGTTCAATCTTATGAAGTACTTTTGTGCATGACTTGCTACTTGTGTTGGAGTCCTTGAAATCACAAAGTTCCTTGAAATGCTTCTCCAATCTCCTTTTCCAAACTTGTCTAGACCAAGTAAGAATAGCCTTAAAAAAAACAAATTTTGTTAGTTACCCATGTTTCGAAACATCACAAACTTTGTGAAATTTAGTACAAATAGCTCATAGAGTATGTTTAAGGAATCCAAAATTCCAAATTGGAAAGAAAGTCAGTTACCTGTGTTCTTCTTCTGTCCATGGAATTCCTTTTCTCCTTTCTTGTTCTGATGATCTTGACAAGGATCCTTTACCATTATGAGAGGTTGAGGAATCATGTCCTAAGCCAGAGAATCCACTTCCATAGTTACAATTTGATCTCTTATCAGAATTTGAAGACTTGGAAGATCCATGGAGATCTTTACTTGAAGATGTAGTTTCTTCTGATGTATAGTTTGGGAATGGTATTTGACCAGCTTCTATTGCAGTTACATCTTCCACTAGTAACTGGTAATGTTGCTTCAATTCTTCTATGGTTTTGCTTGGAACTTCTTCACCAATCTTCTCCCATTGCTCTTTTGAGTCTTCTTCAATCCAATGCATGGCTATGGCATTCTCAAATGCTTTCTCTTCTTCATAGCTCCAAATGGTTCCACTTGATGATGACATGGTTGCAAAATATTGATATTATTATTTCTATTATTATGGTTCAACTTTAGAGAATGAAAATGGAGAAATTTTTAGAAGGGTGTCTATGTATAAGGAATTTTAATCTTTTGTTTTTTTTTTTGTTTTTTTTTTTTTAAGTTTTTTGTCTCTATTGGACAAAGTAGCAGAAAGGGGAGGGAGGGGGTGCGCAGGATAAGAGAGTCACAGTGTGTGTAGGATAAGAGAGTAAGAAATGGTATCAAACAATCAATTTTGGAAGAGGACCACAACTGTTGTAATTGAAGGGATGTGTTATTTGTCATGTTCATTGATGTCATTTTCTTTCAATGTTATGCAAATTTTTCTGTAGAATAACTCACTTCAGAGTTACACTACACAAGTTGTATGAAGCTATTTTATTTTTCTTCTTCTAATCTTCTTGACCTCATAGATTGTGTGTTATTTGCAATCATAGAGAGTGCTCATTAGTATGCAGTAGGGCCACTAGAATATTTTGTTTCAATACAACAATAAATCAAATGGAATCTCAACCATACTATTGAAATAGACTCATGATAATGACACTGCAAGTTCATTTATTTAGAAGTTTGAGTTAAGTAACTTTTTTTTCCCAATTTATATTTACCATCTTGAATGAAACTTATAGTGAGTTTATATCAGACATCACTGAATTTTGACTTTTAAGCTATGATAATTAATGTATGTATGTATGCAATTATATATATAATATTCTCATCCAATGAATTGAACATTATTATATACTCTTTTTGGAAATATAATTCCAAATCTGATATCATGCTGCCCTCAAACTTTACAAAATACAAAGCACATGCCCCCCTCTCTCCAATGGCACTATGGCTTTTTGTCTTTGTTAAAATAAGAAAGACAAACACAAAATGTAGAGACGTGGCCAATTCTCCACGTTTGCTATGTGATAATATGAACCACACATGCAAACTTTCCCTTTTTGCAGAGTAATTCTAATAATATAGAGATTTTAAGTGAATTCATTTTGTTTTGCAGATAAAACAATTTTTTAACATCGAATTGACTATAAATTGAAATAACGTTTATCGTTGAAAAAATAGTAAAATTTTGTCTCAAGTAATTTGGACACGTGGATAGAACAACGACAGAATATTCAGTTAGGAAAATGAATGAAATAAAAGATAAAAGGATCAAAAGACAGAGAAAAATTTGATAAGACTATATATAAAATGGTAAAAAAGAATTTATGTATAAACAGTCGATAAGATATGCGATAGAATTTAACGACGTTGTTTGATTCATACAAAATACAGCAGAATTCACCTAGTGGAATAAAGTTTTGCTATTATTGTTTGTTGTTGAATTGACTGTGAATTTCGTTTTACTTAGATTTTATACCATGTTTAGTCGTGTAAAAGTTTGCATCTGTCTACTGTACGAAAGAAAAATGATTATAAAGAATACAAACACAAGTTATATGTATTAGTATTCTTTCAAATCAATATACTATTCACATCCACGCTCTAATTTTCTTGAAGTGGATAATATCTTCACATAATAAATACAACGTCAAGTTGCAGCATAACATCTGATATTAGTAGTACATTAACTATGTGGAAAATAAGGTATTGAAAGCTACTTCAATTGAGTAACTCATTATTTTTAACCTTAAGAATCTGGTTTGGAATGTGTGAATACTTACTTGAGCATAATATATATACCAAAGCATTTTAGGTATCTCAAGAATACTATATTTCTAGTAGTTTTAACTTTTAACTTGACCTCAACTATAAAATATATATATGGTCGAGATAAATTATTAAAATTATTGAAATACCAGTATTCTTAAAATATTTAATTTTTTTTAATATATACTAACTACTGAACAAATTTATGCAAATACAAAATATTCAGTTCTATATGTCATAAGACACTCCTCTTTAGTATACAAGGACATGATTCAGATACTTCTAAAAACGTAGTGAATAAGACCCTTTGATGATTACCATATAACTACTACATATATGCATTCGCTGAAGATATGCTGTCACAATATAGCACACTTTTCTGATGAAACTAACACCACATATTATTTTGAGATAGAGGATTAACACCTTGCCATAAGGGTATGCTTGGTAAAATAGAGTAAAAACTCTCTTAAGATTACTATTAATTTTTTTTTAAATGTTTTATTTTTAATAAATATACAACATTTGCATTGAAAACTAAATTTTACTTATTTTTTTATATTAAATTTTTTAATTAATAATTTTAATATGTATTGTTAGGACACATGTTGGGTAAACCCTTAAATAAAATATGAATCTCATTTGAACTAAGTCAACATTCCATTCAGTCTGAATTGATATAATATCTCACACATCATGGTAATGTATATATGCATTAATTAAATTGCTTTATTTAGCCCATGGTTTTGTTGTCCGATTGATTGATAATCATAAAAATAATTGCTGTTTAACAACGTTTCAACCTTCCTTATTAGTCAATTGTCGAACGACCTAATACTAAGTTTATGCCTTAATTTTCATAAACAAAATCAAATCATTAAGGTCCTAATATGAAGTAATATTGCTATATGAAATAACACCACAAGTAGAAAATCAAGAATTGAAGTGACAAGACTAGTAGATGCTATGGTTGACACATGCCATGACCATACCAAAAATCATATTTGTCATTTATATCCTACACATGAAATCATATATTTATCTCAATCTCAACCATTGAATATTTGGATATTTTAACTTTAAAGTTCCACCCTCAACTTTCACTAACATCAAAATTGATTGGTTATCATTGAAATAAATTAGTTGGTTAATGTTAGGTAGTTCAAATCATGAAATCTCTAATAATTTGGATATGATGTAAATTTGATCTAACCATCATTGATGGCATGAAATTAAGTGAAAAAAAATGTTAGTCATGGTGTGTGTATGAATTTTCAGTTTTCAATTTTCACTTTTCAGCTAAGGAGTATACAACTTTTTCACGAGACATAAGGTTGTTGAAACTTGAAAGCCACGTTGTTGCACTCAACTTTCTCAAATGAAGACGTGCCTTAATTTCCAGTTCAAGTTTAAACATCTCTTTCCAATATTATTATATTTTGAGAGATTATCATTTATTTTTTGACATTAACTTGACTCACTTTATTTTACAATTAGATTTGATATGAATTTCACATCATATTTGATGATAAAGAGGACAAGTCAACTATAAATCTCGAATCATATATATCAAATGATAAATGAGAACTTCGTTTGATGACCACAATGAAATGAATACAACAAGAGTTATGCTACACATACAAATTTTTTTGGCTTATAAGTCTTACAAGTTCGTCAAAGTCTAACAAAAATTACATTCACCCATTGGAGCATGATAACACGTGCATCAGTCAACCATTTCCAAAACATGCTCTCACTCACCATTATGAAAGACACTTCTTCTTCACGTTCTTCATTCTCCTCCTCTTCTTCCTTTTTCTTCTTCTCCTTCTTCTTTGTGTTTTATCTCCTTTTTCTTCGCGTGTTTCATCTTCATCATTGTTTTTTTTTATTACTGTTATTGTTGCTGCATGATTTTGCAACATTATGTATTTTTTTCTTCTTTATTTGATTTTTTCTCCCAAGAATTATAAGAAAACGAAATAAGAAGATGAGGAAGAAGAAGCAGTATAAGATGAAGATGAGGAAGATTAAGAGTTTTGAATTATGTTAGAATAAAAATACACCCAAAAATTTTTAAAATACACCCAAATATCTTCGTGTTACACTCAAATTTGCTGCAAATACAGAAAAATATTTTCTCTAATACTGTGTTTTTTTCTTCTTCTTCTTTTCCTTATTTCTTTCTTTCTTTTAGTTAAATAAATGTAAGTTCATCATCTTCTAAGTAATTTTGCAGCATTATGTGTTTCTTCTTCTTCTTCTTTGTTTAATTTTTTTATTTTTATTCTTGTTAAGAGAGTAAAACAAGAAGAAACTTGAGAAGGTAAAATAAAGAGAAAAAGATGAATAAGAAAAAAAGAAGAAGAAGATGGTGATGATGATAAAAAAAAGAAGAAACAGTAGAAGATGAGAAGGAGGAAGAAGAAGAGTTTTGAATTATGCAGAGCTTATCAAAATAAAAATACACCAAAAAATTCTTAAAATACACCCAAATATCTTCGTGTTACACCTAAATATCTTTGTGCTACACCCAAATTTACTGCAGAAAAATATTTCCTCTAATGCTATATTTTTTTTTCTAAATTGAACCACACCTTAGCCACTTGATTAGATTCAAAACAATAATCAATTTCGTTCTGGTTCAATTGATAATTTGAACCTGAATTATTTATTATCTTCAACAATGAGATAACTGATGATGAAGCAGAAAGAGAAAAAAAAAGAGGAGAAGAAATTTCAATGAAAAAAGAAGGAGAAAGAGGAGGAGGAGGAAGAGGTGGTGTTGATGACAACGATAACGAGAGAGAAAAATTACGAAGAAAAAGAAGAGGTACGGAGAAAGAAGAAGAAGAAGAAGAAGAAGAAGAAGAAGAGGCACGGAAAAAGAAGAAGAAGAAGAGGAGGCATGGAGAAAAACGTGAAAATTCATGAAAAAAATCTTCTAGTAGCAAATACCAACAGTATAGGCGAAGTCCCGCAACCATGAAGACCACTTCTAGACAATCAAACATAATATGTTTATTGCATATTAGAAAAACATAGATTAGCACCACAAGGCTTTACTATTCTCATTTTATTTATTGACCATTCTTCTTCAATTGTTGATGAATTTGAACTCCTTGTGTGAAGCATATTGAACCTTGATATTATTAAAACTTTGTAGAAAATTTTTCAATTTATTTCTTTTAAAATTTAGCCTCCAATAGTTCTCACCTTGTCCTTTGGCTCATCTCACCAAGACTGCATCATTGGTTTTGAAAATCACCCCGCTCTAGAGACACATTATACTTCTCCAGCAAAAATTAGATGGATGTTTCAATGCACTCTACCAAAGCATTAACTTGAGAATATGCATTTAGAAACTCACATAAAAGCACAACAATATTATTTTCAACATTCACAAGATAGCCATCCACTGCCATATATTATTTTAAAGTAACATATTGTGCATGAATCCACCAAGAACATTCAAATTCAATGTTCACAATGGGTCCTAGACTACTGGCAGCCCCTTCAACAGTAGTTGATTGTCTTTGTTTTATTTTTTAGTTAAGCATTTCCCATTCTTTTAGCTAATACACAATAAATTTCCATGCATCCTCCCACGATGTATCTTTTCTTTCAAAAATAAATTGGTTTCCAATTCTTCATATCACCCATACTATTGTAAACCAACAATTTATCCACTTTTTCCTCCCCTTTCTCACCCCTTCTTGCTCACAGCAAGATTCAAATAAACTTCTCACCTCCTTTGGCTTAACCCATGTAATACCGCCTACAACCAAGGCTTTATACCACAAACAAGAAACATAGTTACAATGGATGAAGAGGTGATCTATATCTTCGTTCTCTAAAATACATAAAACACAGGTTATCTCATCTGCACCTACCACATTAATCTAGGCAAGTCTTTTCATCATGTTGTGCTTGCCTAAGATCAGAAACCAGCTCATCATCCATCCCCACCCTCGGAGGTACTGCTCCTCACCAGATTTTATCAAAAGTATGACGTGTTTTAGCAAAGTCCAACGCCTTTGACGCCACTGAAGTGATGAACGTCTTTATTGAGAAACTTCTGTCCTCTAAGTAACTCCAAATAAGCTTATCTTTTGTACCTTCATTTAAACATACTTTATGTAATTATAATAGTAATTCCTCAGTGTTTACATTCCCATTAAAAAGAGTGTCTTCTTCATCTTAGGTTCCACACCCACCTAAAGCCATCCCAAAAACCATGGTTAGCAATAATTTTTGCTTGTTGAGCAGAAATCAAATAAAGCTTTGGGAATTTTTTCTTTGAGGCTCTACTCACCCAGTAACTTATCTTCCCATCATTTTGATTTTTCACCATTTTCAACACACATTCTAAGACTTGTTAAGCTTAATTCTTTACATAGTTGGTTACTTCTAACTCTATTTATGATATCCTTCTACGATCTACTAGACTTAGGTGCATTATGCTCATTAACTGGTTCATCTAATGGGACCACATTGCACAAAGATATAATTTTCTTCCACATTAATTTATCCTTTGTTGAGTATCTCCACCACCATTTTAATAGCAAAGCAGCATTGTTAATGGTGATATTTCCCACTGCATTACTTGTACTCTAATTGTGTTTGCCTTTGTCTGTTTATTTGTCTGTGTGGTTCCACCGCAGTTTGGAGGACTGGAGGAAGGTAAAGGATTAAGGGTTTTGGTTAGAGTTTGGTTAAGTTAGGAGACTTAGAGAACCACTCCTGTTTATGGTTTCCGTTCTAAATCTTTAAGTTTTACAATTTGAGTGTTGGAGTTCTAGGATTGCCTCTGTCTTTTCCGGGACCTTATATCTTATTTATGTGAGCATTGTTACCATGCTGAGAACCTCTAGTTCTCATACCATACATATGTTGTTGTTTATAGATGCAGGTCGAGAGGCACCTCGGTAAGTATCTGGAGTTCATTCTGCAAGCGAAGTGTTACATTTGGGACTCTGTATTTTGAGCTTATGCTTTATATTCTGTAGTTAGATTCTCCTTTGTATGTATAACTTTATTTTGTTCCTCTTAGAGGTCGATGTGGAGAAACAGGTTGTTGTTTTATCTGTTTTGGGATATTTTGGGTTATGTATATCTATGTATTTATACTCCGGCCAACCTTAACTTCGCAGGTTGAGTCGGAGGTTCGGTATTTTGTAACTCTTGACATTCTACTCTTTATACTTATGTATTATCCTTTTCTGTTTTCTCAGTTTATGTTCACGCGAGCGATGCGCTTTTATTTTTGTGACTTATTGTTTAAGCTTTCTTTCAAGACTCCTCGAATATATATTCAGTTCACCTATATTATATATATGATTTTATTTTTAGAGGTCGTAATACCTCGCCACTTCAATTTTATGACTATAGCATAAGACTATACGTGGTAGAGTGTTACACAATCGATTGGTATTCACAAAAAAATGGATTTATTTATCTATTAAATCAATTAATATAAGTTTCCAATCGAGTTATTTGATATCAGTTGTTACTTAATAATCGATTGGTGTCAAAATAAATGATTAAATTACTAGCAAACACAATTTTTCTATCGCAGCTAACGGATCAAAACAACAAATCACATAAAATCTCGTTGATTCATATTGTGAAAAAATTATTTATGGAATTTACTATTAATAGAAAATCTATTATGTTGTTGTTTCTAATTGGTAATGATACACTTAAGAAATCAAAAATGATAATTTATAAAATAAAGAATAAATTTTAAAATTAAATAATATATAAAAAATTCATTAATAAATAAAATTAAATAAAAATTATTTGATAATTATTAAAATTTTTAAAAAATATATTTTATTATTGAAATTATTTAATGGTCCAAATGTTATTGGACCATTTAATCTTTTGCCATTTTTCATCAACTAAGTTTCTATTTCTCTAGAATCGAAAGTTTTAATTTAACATAGTGTATATATCATTCTTCGTTTAATTAACAAATAAATATTTGTATTCATACTTACAGGCTCTCAGGATGTTTGACAAGTTAAGCCCTGATTTAATTTATTTAGATTTTGATCTTCTAAATTTTGAATTTTATTTTAGAAGGTAAAGTGTGATATCTTACCATTTATTTTATAGGTGGGACCAATAAAAAATATAAGAAAGAAATCATTTAAGGGTAAGAAATCACACTTTACTCTTTAAAATAAAAATTTAAAATTTAAAAGATCCAAATTCAATTCATTTGGTGTTAGGGTTTAGTTTTAACTTTTAAAATTTATATAGCTGGCTAGGTGAAAGTGTCTATCTAGGTTCTCACTTTAGATTTTTTTTTTCATGTAATTGCTATTTCTTCATGTGCACCCCCTATAACTAATGGTTAAATAACAAATTAACAAGAAATTGGACTAAATATTTTGCGGTTCAATAAAGAAACCGGGAAAGTCTACAATAGTCAATGTGTAAGAAATGGAATGGCGTGTGAAGGGACCGTGGATGGCATGTAGGAGTGGAACCCACACTGATTCAACGCACTTGATATTTTGTTTCTTTATAGGACCCACCATGCCACTTGTTCACGCTGCTGTGCTGTTTACCCTATTCTTTCTTAGTTAATTTCTACATCAAAAATTAAACCGAACAAATAAAGTTATAAAATTCAAGATCTGCACAACAAACCACGATGTCATCAAACGACATAGGTCTCCTCCATATATATTATATATATTATATAGGTGAATTCTACCCAACCCTCTCTAAAATAACATGTAAGTTACTCTTCATGATGTGTTTTACTTTAATTGATTATTATCTTAACTATAGTTAGGTTATTTTGTAATTTATTATTTTACATAGGTAATTGTTAATTTCTTCAAATATTAAAATTCTATCCCGTAAGCAACGCTGACTTAGTTGCAATTTCTTTCTACAGTGCATCATTCCTTAACGAGTCGTTGAATTCTCATGGCTTGTAACTTTTTCGTTCTTCCCAGTATAGCCAGCGCCGACTTCATTGCTATCTCCTGTCCTCTCGCTCAATTCTTTTTTTTTGCCGTTGATCACTC
Source organism: Arachis hypogaea (assembly GCF_003086295.3). Lineage (NCBI taxonomy): Eukaryota > Viridiplantae > Streptophyta > Magnoliopsida > Fabales > Fabaceae > Arachis > Arachis hypogaea. The sequence continues at coordinate 108,233,496 of NC_092036.1, forward strand.
CTTACCAACATAATTAATGGTTAGTTTGGTTATTAAATTTTTTTATTAAAAATAATATATGGAATATATATTCATGTAAAATAATATAATAAAATAAATCTATTCAGAGTACTTAAAAGTATAATTAAAATCAGGAATATACAAATATAATAATAAAAATTTGTACTCTAAACAAGTAAATATATCTTTTATCATACATAAATTATTTAAAAAAATATAAATTGTTAAAATTAATAACACAAATTTAAAATGATTAAATTCAACTTTTTTACAAGTATTTTTTATAGTATTTTTATTCTTTTAATTTTTAATTTATTAATATTTTATTATTTAATTAATGATTAAACAAATTATTTTCATGAGAAATCATTTTTTGTATAATCTTAAAGAAGAGACCAATATAACAGTTTAAAAATTAATGTAAAAATGATATTTTAAATAAAAAATAGTTAATATTAAAATTTTTAAATACAAAAACAAATTGTATAGATATTCAAGATATAAATATGAAATATATGTTTAAAATAAATAAAGAAGACAAAAATAATTATTTATTTCTCATTAGTACTCCCATTTTATCTGTTTTATTTATTTTATACTTATATTTATATTTATCTTTTAAATATTTATACAAATTATTTTTGTATTTAAAAATTTTAATATTAAATATTTTTATTTAAAATTTTATTTTTACGTTATTTTTTAAACTATTATATTGGTCTCTTCTCGAAGATAGTATAAAAAATAATTTTTTATAAAAATAATTTATTTAATCATTAATTAAATAATAAAGTACTAATAAATTGTAAATTAAAAAATAAAAATATTATAAAAAATACAGTAAAAAAAATTGGATTTTATTATTTTAAATTTGTATTATTAATTTTAATATATTTATTTTTTAAATAATTTATGTATAATAAAAAATATGTTTACTTGGTTAGAGTACAAATTTTATTATTATATTTATATGTTCATGATTTTAAATATACTTTTAAGTATTTTGAATAGATTTATTTTATTATATTATATTTAATATAAATATATATTTCATCGTGTAATTAAATAAAGATATATTTTTTGAATGAAACAAAAAATTTAATAACTGAACTAACCATTAATGATGTTGATGTTGGTAAGAAGTAATTCATGGGTCATGGCAAAAAAAAGGGGATTGAGTGAGAGGACAAGAGATAGAAATGAAATCAGCGCTGGCTATACTGGGAAGAACGGAGAAGTTACGAGCCATGAGAATTCAATGACCCGTTAAGGAATGATGCACTGTAAAAAGAAATTGCGTGAGAACGTGCTTCAATTAACGGGGTAGAATTTTAATATTTTAAAATTTTATACAATTATCCATCTAAAATAATAAATTAAAAAATAACCAAACTATGGTTAAGATAATGACCAATTAAAGTGTGACACATCGTAAAGAGTAACTTACATGTTATTTTAGAAGGGGTTGAGTAGAATTCACCTATTATATAATATATACTACGGAATTCTAGTTATTAAAGTATCATTCTAAATAACCAAAAAGTAGAATGACAATTAAGTGTATAAAGATTTTGACATCAAATTAATGTCTCTGAAGGATAAAAAAGTATCAATTTAATCTTTTATGATAAAAAATGAGTAAATTTTGTCTTTCTGTCAATTCATTACATATAAAACTTAATAGTTGTACTTATATGTATTATTAACTAATATGACATATTTATTTATAAAAGATTATTACGTAGATAACAATTTTTTGAACGAAACTTCTTCTATTTTTATAAGATTCATGATAAATAAAGAGCAGTTATTGAAGGCTATAGACAAACTCAAAAAGTAATGAATCTTTTTATATCTAAAACTATATTCTTTCTATACTCATATGACAACAACAAAATACACACCACTGTAAATAATAAAATACATGAGCAACTTCTTTTATTTCGCACTATCTACTGACAAAAGGATATTCATGTCTATCTTTTACTATCATGAAGGATCTAGCTAATTGATATTTTTTTTTCAAAGACTAATTAGACCAAAGTTAAAGTCATAAAAAACTTAATTGTCACTTTACTCTAAGTAAAATGACTCGATACCGTTGATTTTTCAATCTAGGGGCAACAATTAGTATGTCTTTCAAGCGTAATATAAGTTTAGATGAAATTATTTTTTCCTATTTAGAACCCGAAAGAATAATGGCCTAGGATTTTACTTATTTATTTATAGTGGTTACAAATAATGATGTTTAGTTTAATATAATGTTAAGTTAATATTAGTTAATTAAACTGGTGAACAACATAGCGAGGTGTTAAATTTTTTGAGAAAAAAAAAATTATCTAACTGACATACACTTATTGGTTTTCCTTTAAGTGTTGATTTTTAACATTTTTCACTTAGTACCACAAATTTACTAAATAACGTATATATTGCTTAAAAATTCGATAATTTATTGAACTTGTGTAAAAATTAAAGCCTAAAAGTCATGCACCCATGTAATAACAACTTAGTTTATGATAGTTTCGGTGAGTTTTTGTTGAAGTTGTAAATTGTAATGTGGTATTGGACTCGCTCTGGAATGAAGACTTGGGAGAAAGAAAATAATTTATGAAAATTTTAACCTAATTCTCTAAAATATATGTTAATTATGTGCTTAATTTGAAACTTTTTGTTAAAAATAAATTATTTAAATTTTTTAATGTATATATCGAGAAATTTTTTTTTCAAAGAAATTGTATTCTCTTTTTATATCAGCACGTTTTAATCTAATAGTAAAAATAAATAGAATAAATAAGAGGTTAAATTCTTTATATATTTTTGTGTGAACTAGAAAAATATTTGACTATTTTAATATTCTATATTGTTATGGTGGCAGAATAATTCGTCACTGGCTTATTGTAAAAAAAAATTAATTATATAAAGATAATGTTTTGTGATTTTATTGTAACTATGAAAAAGCTAAAGATGTATAGAAAACAAAATAGCTATCATTAGTATTTTTAATGGTGTGAGATTATATCTAATAATATGAAATTACTCATTTTTTTATTGCAGGTTAAGTGGTGGCCAAATTTTAATAAAACTACTGGCTCCATAGATTTTTTCATAAAAGTATTCATACAACGTGCCTCTTTTCTTATTTAATGTGTTGGATACAAATCTGACATACATGAAGAAATTCTCTATCGCTCTGTCAGCATGGATTTTGAAGAAGAGAATGCACGCACTGAAACAGCAATTATATTTATCTCCTCCTTTAATTTCCATTCCTAGAAAAGAGAATCGTCCGATTCTTGATCTATATGGAAAGATAACTAGCAGCTTCATCGTATCATATCGTTTTATTTAATTACTAGTACTTGCTTTCTCTTCGTCTATCTTTGGATTGGTGCAATCACAAGGGTTGAAACCTTTCTGAAGCAACTTCTCAACCTCTTCAAACTGAAGTCCTTTGGTTTCTGGTACCAATAGATAGATGGCAACTAGTCCAATTGTGGAAAATCCAGCAAAGAGGAGGAATGTTCCTGCAGCCCCAAGTGCATGAATGAGTGACAAGAATGTTAAACTCACTATGAGATTAGCACACCAGTTTGAAACTGCTGCTATGCCTCCACAAATTCCCCTGAATCTCAATGGATAAATCTCTGAGTTCAAAACCCAAGGCACTGATCCCATTCCAGGAGAGTACGCTAGGATATATAGTCCCAACACTATAACTGCAAGTACTCCAATTTTGCTTGGGCATCCATCAGAAAACCACACGCGCTTTTGCTCACCGCACACTGCTCTGACTTCCTTTGTTTCCGCCAGGCACGCTCCCGGAAGATGCTGCATCATGTTCATTGATTATGTTAGATTAGATTAGACTAATACATAGATATATATAAGTTGAAAGAGATGGAAGTGATGAACTTACATTGCCCCCAGTGCTGGCACAGAAGGCACATTCAGCTTTCAAACATTTCATGCAGTTCCATGAAGAGACATTGGGAGCATCAAGATAAGCTTGGCATGTAGCATTAGCACCGAAGCTGAGGGTGTCAACGTTGTCAATTGGAGGAGCGGTGGTAGCTGCCTGATAGAAAACTCCGGTGAGAGTAAGGAGGCAAATGATGATTGCAATAAGGGATAGGAGCATGAGCTTTCTCCTTCCATATTTATCGATGCAAAGCATGCTGAGGATAGATCCAATAGCGTTGAGACCAGATGTGACGAGGGAGAGTGCAAGTGCGGTAGATTTTGATGCAATGCCGGCAAACTGAACAATGGTTGGGCTGTAATACATGACGGTGTTGATGCCAATGAATTGTTGAGCGACTTGAGCAGTCACACCTGCATACAATCCTCTTCGAACAGCGACGTTGCTGAAAGCAGCCTTCATTTTCTCTCCAAGGGTTTGACCGATCAACCCTTCCTCTTGCTTCTCTTGTTCTACCGCTTCTCTCATCGCTTTTATCTCCCCTTCAACCTCATCTGCTTTGTAAATCTTTTCCAGGATTTTCCTTGACTCATTTTCTTTCCCCTGGTTGTACAACCACCTCGGTGACTCAGGCAGGGTCAGCATCAAAACAAACTGAACCACCGCCGGAAGTCCGGCCACCCCAAGCATCCAACGCCACGTTCCAGGAGTCTGCATATTATGGTAAACATTTTAGTCAAATATGTTAAATTATCTAATCTTTTTTAGTTATTATCCGAGTAAATATATATACCTTGGTGAATGCGAGGTTGATAAGGTAGGAGAGGAATTGGCCAAAGGTGATTAGGAGACCATTGATACAAACGAGAGCTCCTCTAATAGCAGCTGGGGAGGCTTCTGAGATATAGAGAGGAGAAGTCATGGAAGCTATGCCAACTCCAAAACCAACCAAAATTCTTCCAACAACGAGGACCCAAGGAGCAGGGGCAACAGCCATGACTATTGCGCCAAGAAAGAAAACAATATCAGCCCCTAAGATAGAGGTCTTACGGCCGAGCGTGTCGTTCATCCATCCACCAAGTGCAGCACCAATGATGGCTCCCGCTACAGCCATACTTACAATGACTTCCTGCAACCATAATTTCTTATCAACTTCTACAAAGTCCTCACGAATGTAAAGCAAGGCTCCTGAGATAACACCGGTGTCGTAGCCAAAGAGGAGACCTCCAATTCCAGCCGATAGAGCAAGGCGCATGATGTAGGGCGAACTGGTTGCTCTTTTCCAGAATTCCATGAACTCTTGCTTACTCGCTGCCTCCGGCCCTCCTTCCATTCTTACTGATCACCTTATTAATCTAATGTCAACCCTATTGATGATTTCTAGCTTACCTCTACCACTTGCACTCCAGCCACGCTGAAAATATTATTATTCCATCAAGAATTGTTTATTTATACATACAATTAATTTCATGCATTTCATAACATCATGCAGACTTTCAATTATAAAGTAAAATTTGATCTCAACAATAATTAATCAATAATATCTTTTTTTTTATCCCGATCTTAACACCTTATCAAAAAGGTAATTATTATTGTTCCTAATTAATCCTATAGAGTTACGATCAGCAACACAGAAACAACTAGGATTATATCTTATCATATCATTATTATTTATTGTTATATAAAGAAAAAGTACAATCCAAAAAAGATTGAGATAAATTAATCAGATAAAATATGTTACGTACTTGTACTATAGAAAAAGTTGAGAGAAAATAAGTTCACTCTAATGTTAAACTTCTATAGAAAATTTCTCAGATCAGATATGTGGTATTATGCTCCTTTTTTTGGTCTCAGAAGTCCGAAGTTATTTTCTTGTATTTTATTGGTTCAAACTCTGTATTTTTTCTCCTTTATATATAAATCTTTTACGTTAATGACAGCTAATATATTCATATCTTTAACAAACAACAACAAGACACCAAAATTTGCCTTCATTGTATTCAACCTTGTCTTAACCGTATATTAGTTTTCTTAATCATATCCAATTTCTTGTTTTGTTTTTGTTTTTGTTTTTTGTTAAAATTTATCTGTTTTTTCATGTATCTTATCTATTTATAATCTAAGTAAAGCTAAATTCTCTAACAAAATAATAAAATAAAATAAAAAATAAGAATAAAATAACTGATTATTTTTTTATTTTAACCAATATATAAAAGTCAAACCCTTCAAGTTATGTGATTTTACTATTACTTTATTCGGAAAGACAAATAAAATTGTGTTGGTGAATTGGTGATACATTTTGAAGGAGATCAATATCATTTTAATATTTTAAAAATTTTTAACATTTTATTATATTCAAAATGTATTCTCCTCGTCCCTAACCAACAGCAAGAGTTAATTAATCAATTCAAAACCTGTTTTGGAGTGAATATTTATTTTCTGAGGTGTTCAAAAAAATAGTTTGTACTAAATTTTAATTTAGTCTCAAATATTTTTTTTTAGATAAATGATTAGTTTTTAATAAAAAAAATGATAGAAGGTAATAATATATGTACCTCAGAAATTGTCAGATATGATGATTTGTTCTAAAGAGGTTATGCTCCGAGTAACTATATTAAGGAGAGAATATAGAAGGAGAGAGAGGGTAAAATGCTATTCCAATTAGCATCATCAAAAATGTTATTGATATATTACTTTTCAGCCACTAATTCAGCCACTCTCACTAGAATACAGTAAAAAATATGGTTACGTATAAAGATGCACTAGGATTCAAAGACAATACAACACGCTAGGAGTTTTTTCATCGCGCCAAATTCAATCGTGATTTCTTCTCTTCTCGACAGAGGAGTTCTATTTCATGCACCTCACTTCTCTTCTCTTTGATCGTGCCAACCTCACTCCTCACTTCTCTTCTCTTCGATCGCGCCAACCTTACTCCTCGCTTTTTTCTCTTCTCCACGCTTCCCTCTGTTCTACTTCAATCTCGCAGTTCATAAAAACTCTTCTTAGTGTTGTTTTTGGTTCTTGTTATCTTAGGTTTTTTATTATAACTTTTGATTTAATGGAATCCACAAGCTCAAATGGTGAAGTTTGTGTTTCATTTACTTCGTATGTTAATTTTTTATTATTGATTTGATTTCAATTTTTTGATTATCCATTTTTTATTCCTGAATGGTTTAACTACATATTTGATTTCTGATGGAAAGTCTAGTTGCTCCAACTGATCCATGTATTCTGTGTGTTGAGTTTTGGTGATCTATGTATCTAATTATGCAAATGCTTCTGATTTGTGGCTTCATTACGTCATTTAGGTACTTTTATTTGGTTCCAGAAAGAAATGCTTCCCAACTACATCATGTATGTTGTGTGATTACATCCTTAAAAATTTATGTTATAAATTTGTGTAATGAGAAAAATGTTTAGCCCCTGGATTGGAGTAAAATTGGTAGTGTACACATTTAAAATTTTTGCATTTGCTTAGATCAGATGACGATGCTGATTCTATGAATGTGTGGGGATTTAGTGCTATATTTGACTGCTGCGTTTGATTATCATGTTTACTGAGTTTGATTATACTCAAGTTCAGTGCTATATTTGACTAGTGAGTTTGATTATACATGTAAGTTGTAACACCCTACCAGAAAGAGCTTTATACCTAGGATGTAAAATAGAAGTAGCGAGGCGCTACAACCTCTAAAATAAAATATAAATATGTATAATAGTCGAAAGAGTGTAGTATACTAGGAGCCATGAAGAATGGGTAAAAAGAAAATCGCAAAATTAAAAGCGCAACGCTCAGAAAAGAGATTACTGTCGTACGAAGAAAACTAGAGTTCACAAACATATATATATATATATATATATATATATATATATATATATATATATATATATATATATATATATATATATATATATATATATATATAAAGTAAGAACAGAGGGTCAAGAATACAAAATAACAAGCTCTTAACTCAGCCTGCGGAGCTAAAGCTGGCCAGAGAATATTTACATACATGTATATACTTAACCCAGAACCCAAAATACATATATAATAAATCTTGGTTCTCCATAAACCTCTAAGAGGTGCAAAATAATACAAGTTATCAGGAGAGTTCTATAAATATAATCATATATAAACTATACATTAAAATAGACCCCTAAAATCCACTTCACTGCAGAATTCCAGATGCTTAGCGAGGTACCTCTCGACCTACATTTAAAAATCAACAACATAGCATGGTAAAGGTGCCGCGCACATAAGATATAAGGTCCTGAAAATTTCAGAGGCAATCCTAGAACGCCGACATTCATATTATAAAACTTAAAGGACAAAAATAGAAACCATGAATCAGGGTGGTTCTCTAAGGCTTTTTAAACTTAACCAATTCCTTAGATCTAACCAAAACTTAACTAGAACCTTAAATCTCTCCGCCTTTCCTCTGTTCCTCCATCTCCGATGAAAATACAAAGACAAACAAGCAGACAATGGCAAACACATGTAGAGTACAAGTAATACAGATAGAAAATATAACAAATAGCATATTATAATCACTTAGGCAATCCTAATTAATGCACAAGCAAGCAATTCAAACAATATGCATATGATATATGCCTGTCCTATGGCTGATGATATTTTCTGTCGGTTATATAACCAACCCAATACGTCCTGGTAGCTAACCATGGATTGAAACACCCATCACGGAGCAAGTGGGTTTGAGCTACAACCCCCTTGCTACTACTCGCTCAACCCAGAGCCAGTGGAATAACCACTACTGCGGCTACTACCCAGGCGGGTGTTTAAAAGCTCAACCTGGAGCAAGTGGAATAACCACTACTGTCGTTACTACTCAAGCATCACAATCTCTGACCTAGAGCAAGCGGGACGAACCACCATCCTTGCTACTGCCCAGGGTCTCAAACATATATTCATTCTGCTTAAATCAATCATCATTGTTATCAAATTTCAAACATTAACCTGGAGCAAGCGGGACGAACCACCATCCTTGCTACTACCCAGGTATCTCATCCAAAATTCATAATTAACTCAGTTTTCATACTTCTTCTTCCTCATCTCATACCCGAAGCAAGTGGACCTCGCCACTGCCTACTACCCGGGCCCGCAATCACATTTATTTACGAACCAGCCTTCCCGTTAAACTTTTCAACTTACATCACCCCTTTACAATCTTTCTTCACTCACAAGTTATTATCCTCTCAATATTCAACTTCCTTCCTATGATTAATTTAAGACTTAGGGCACTGGGGAGTAAAAATAGAGGTTTTAGAAGTTCGAAATTAGGTTTTACAACATAAAATTCACTTTGCTGAAAATAGGGGTCACACGTACGCGTGGGAGTGCATTTTTAAAAGGTCACACGTACGCGTGGGCGTACAATTTTCTATGCTCGTATACACAAGCACCCTGCTCGCGTACTCGAGGTACCCAACCTGAATAGGTTGGTCGCATCGTGTGCAGTGATCGCATACGCAAGGTATGCAGAACAGCAAAAATGCTGAATGCTGTAGAATTTTCAACTTTGCACTCTAAATTTCCAACGCGCATAACTTTTTTGTTTTAAAACATTTTTCATCTGTTCTTCAAACGGCGTAAACTTCACAAACCCAATATTCATATGAAACAAGTTTGAAACAATTTGGGAGTCTAGAAGCCAGGTTATGGCCTGTCGAAGTTCAGCTAAAAACCAAATTTTTCCTCATAAACACCTACTTCTATTTTTACCAAATTTTCATTTAAATCAAACCACTATCAACCAAGACACTTCCAAAACACTCAAAACCAATTCCAAATGATTATCAACCTTTAATCATTCATTCAACTATTTAAACTATTCAATTCTCAATTCCTCAACTCATTTAAGATTCTCACTTCATCATACTTCAAATCAATATTCATCAATAATCATATAACAACAATCTACATATACCAACTCAAACTCAACCTACCACACTCAAAATCATCACACAGTATACTTTTTCGATACCTCAACAACCTCCACATCCTATCCTTCCTCAATTTTAACAATCTCATGCATCAATTTCTTAAATATACCAACAAGATTATCATCCATCTACTCAATATATATATTCATATCATTATGTCAATCATCATTACCTCATTACTTAACATCCTATTATCTTTATAAACAACAATCATCCAACAAATACTCAATTCATATTACAATCATCATCAAAGGTGCTAAGTATTAAACATATTCATACATTTCAACCTATCCTATAGTCATCTAGCCTAAGTTTTCATAAGACATTACATATTAAATACGAGAAACCGAAACCATACCTTGGTCGATTTCTCCCTAATGCCAAAGCACCACAAAATACCTCTGCTCCTCAAATGTCCAAAGTCTCAAATTCTCACCAAACGAAGATCTAACCTCCACGGTCCACTTCCTAGTCACTGATATCACCCAATTTGCTCCAACACATATATCTCACTCTAGTTCCACATAAATTCCACAAAATCAACTATGGTTCATAATCATTAATGGTTTAAAAGAGTTAGTGATATACAAACCAAATTGTCCTATGGGTTTTATAGAGCTTGACCCACTGGTCACGTGGCCACAAACGGTGCGACGATCGGAGCTCCGGATCAAAAGTTATGTGGATTTGATTGATAAGTGAGGGTTTGTAATTTTGGAAGGTGTTCTTCCTTTCCATAGAGGTATTTTCCAGTGTGCTTCATCAAGAAAGGGGGAAGAGAGCTGAAGCTCTCTAGGTTTTATTTGAGTTAGGTTGGGCCTTGGGCCCAATACGGGCCTGGTTTGGCCCATTCAGCCTAATTTTGGGCCAAATTATTTAAAATTAGTGTCAAAATTCCTATTTTAATTAGTTCTACCTCAGTAAACTATAAAATTCAATTTTCTAATTTTTTGGATTAAAAATTAATTTATTGACTAATTATTTGTTAATTTTACGAGTTTTACATAAGTCATTGAGGAAATTTTACATATGCATATGGCTCTAATTTGATTTTAATTTTTTATTATCCATTTTTAATTTCTAATTTGATTTTAAATTTTTTATTATCTATGTTTTAGGTTGTTCCAAGCATAGGAATTGCATTTTCCTCTTTAAAAGATTATGAAGCATTTTATACCAATTATGTAAAGAGGGTTGTTTTTTCATGGAATATAAGAACTATTAAGTGGAATCAAAATAGACAGATTACATACCAAATCTTGGTATATTCTAGAGATAGTTATCAAAGATAAAAAATTGATCCACTAAAGAAGACAAATCTAACTTCCAAACAAAATTGTAAAGCTAAGATTATTGTGAAAAGGGATAAGAAGCTGGAATATGTGTTAACCTTTGTGAATATCTTTGTAATAGTTTTAATTTTGATTTTACATGTTGCAATAGAACTCTTGCATTTTTTTCCTTTATAATAGTTTTAATTTTGATTTTACATGTGATTAGTGAATTTACACTCAACATTCTGAGTTATCTAAGATTCAGAGTTATTATTGGTTTAGAAATATAATCCTTTTTTCACATTAAAGTTGCCTTGTTTCAAATGTTATTGATGTATGCAGTCTCCATTCTTCTCGTGGTTGATTTGGGGCTCATTCATTTGGAATGTATAAATCACTTTGGTTAAGACAGCATTTAAAATTTACAGTGATCAGAAATTTGATATCTACATATGGATTTGATGTCATATACTCAAATTCTATAACAGGACTAATGTTTTTATTGTTTTATATCCAAAAAGAGTTACAAGTACTAATAACTAATGTAACTAATAAATAGGATTGATGTTGATGCTTCAATTAATTAAAGATGGCTTCATTTAATTTATATATATGTACAGGGAACCATTTTAAACTTTTAACTTAACTTCCTTCTGCATCAAGATTTACATTTCATTAAGTTTTAGATTGTACCATGAAAAAGATAACCAAACTCAATAGTCATGTATAATCAAACTCAGCAAATATGTATAATCAAATTCAGTAGTCAAATATAGCACTGAACATGAGTATAATCAAACTCAATAAACACATATAATCAAACTCAATAGTCAAATATAACACTAAACCTGAGTATAATGAAACTCAGTAAATATGTATAATCAAACTTTGAATATAGCACTAAACCTGAGTATAATCAAACTAAGTAAACACATATAATCAAATTCAATAGCAAAATATAGCATTGAACCTGAGTATAATCAAACTCAGTAAACATGTATAATCAAACTCAGTAGTCAAATATAGCACTAAACCTGGGTATAATCAAACTCAATAAACATAATAATCAAATTCAGTAGTAAAAAAATTGCTAACATAATAGTCAAATTCAATAGTAAAAATTCAGTAGAAAATTTTTACAATCAATTCTTTCCCCCTTGATATGTTCCAAATTTTTCTCAAACTTTCCTTATTTCATCTCAAATTATTTTTCTAAAGTTTCAATCCCAGTATTTTCATACAGACTAAATTGGGAGGCTCCTAGTTTGTGCTTTTGTCTCCTTCGGGGTATCCAACCCTTTCTTTTCTTTTTTCTTTCTTTCCTTTTTATTGACAATCTTTGGGGCTTCCTTATGCTGTTTTTTCTTTTGTTTTCTCTCTTTCATTTTTTCATGGAATTGATAACCCTTTTCTAGCTCCAAAATTTTAGTTCAACAATCATTTTTTGTTCTCTTTTCACTCGTTTTGGTGCAGTCTTCTTTCGCATTTTTCAAAACTAGCAAATTAAACAACCAAAATCCAATCAAATTCAAAAAGTAAAAAAGTTAAAACTCAACAATCAAATATCAAGTATGATATAATCAAGCATGCTGTAATATCATATTTTAAAAGCTAAGAATAATCAAACAGACTCTAAATCATATCACAAAAATCCAGTTATAATCAAACATGATGTAGATATCAACTATGCCATAATATCATTTTTAAAAATTGAGCATAATAAAACTCATTTAGTATAATAATCAAACATACTCCAACTCATATCACAAAAATTCAGTTATAATCAATTAATAGTCTACTAATAATCGAGAGCTCGAGGGAAAAAAAATAAAGAAAGCCATCCATGCTCCTTTGGCTTCTGTATAGTGCTCCATACTACGATTAGTAAATTTGTTCGCCCTTATTTTGTACCCCAAAAAAATTTTATTGTAGAGAAATAATCTTCTTAGCCACTACCTTAGGTTGTTTGAATAAGCTCAAATAGTAGAACGGTAAATTATTTATTACCAATTTGATAATTGTCAACCTACCCGCTCTTGAAAGTAACCCTGACTTTCATTTTGACAGTTTCTTCTCTATCTTTTTAATGATCGGCTTCCTAGTTTCAATACGCTTGGGATTAACTCCCAAAGGAATACCTAAATATGTGATTGGTAGTCTCCCAAGCAGACAGTTCATGACCTCTGCCAAATCATATGCAACTTTCTCAGGCACATTGATAGGAATGAGGGTGGACTTCTAATAGTTAATCACTAGTCCCAACATCATCCCAAAACAGGCTAGTATCCCATTGAAATTTCATAAAACCTTCCTATTCGGTGGGCAAAACAATATTGTATCGCTAGAAATTGTAAATGCGATAAAAGCACCTTGTCTCTACCAACTTCCAGGCTAGAGATGATTTTTATATCCCTTGCTCTTGTAAACATCTTATTCAAAACCTCATCCACCAAAATAAATAGGAACGACAAAATTGGAGTGCCAAGATGCAATCCCTTCTCCATAGCAAAAGGCTCTGTTGGTTATCCATTTACAATGATCGACATGGCCACTGTATTGAGCAGTCGACTATCCATTTCCTCCAAATATCACCAAAACCCATAAGTTTTAGAACCTGATCCATGAATGACCATCTCACAGTGTCATATGCTTTCTTGAAGTCAAGCTTAATTATTACTCCTCTCTTGCCTTTTTTCAACTAAGCAACTATTTCTGATGCGATTAATGCACCATCGAGAATCTGCCTATCTTGTATGAAAGCAGATTGCACTTCTCCTACCAAGGAGCTCATCACTTTATTTATCCTTAGGACCAAAACCTTTGATATTACCTTATATACGCTTCCCATCATACTTATTGGTCTAACGTCCTTCATTTCTTCTGGCACATATATCTTTGAGGCTAAGGTTACCCATGTCATGTTTAAGTTCCTGTGTAGAAATCCCAGTTTGAAGAAGTCAAAAAATGATTTCGTGAACTCCATCCCAATGATCTCCCAAGATTTTTTCACAAAAAACATGTTAACCCGTTAAGACCGGGTGCTTTAGTAGAGCCACATGACTAAAAAGCTTCTTTTACTTCATTATAGGATGGCATCAACTCAAACTACATTGGTGTCCAGGGTGTTGAACACCGGATTTGGTTCATTTTGGGCGTTCAACGTCGAGCTTGCTCCTTTTGGGGAGTTGAATGCCGGGCAGGGGATGATTTGGGCATTCAATGCCCATTTTAGGTCATTATTTTCAAAGTAAAGTATAAACTACTATATATTGATGGAAATCCCTGAAAGGTAGCTTTCTAACACCGTTAAGAGTGCGTCAATTGAACCTCTTTAGCTCCAGAAATGCTTGTTTTAATGCACGGAGGTCAAGATTGACAGCATCTGCAGTCCTTTCTTTGCCTCTGAATCAAAATTTTCCAAAACTTGCCAGATTAATCCAAAAATCACCTAAAATCATATAAAAACCACAAAGACTCAAAGTAGCATATAAAAAGTGATTTTTGCACTAAAACATAATAAAACTTAACAAAACATACTAAAAATACTGAGAAAATAGTGCCAAAAAGTGTATAAAATATCCGCTCATCAGTACTTAGCGTTTTTATTATAGTGCAAGTTCACTTTGTTTTCGCACTTGAATTCATAATTTTGGATCTTCTTCCTCTAATTCGACTACCCTGGCGACATCATAGGTTGCAGGTGCATCGGAAGAGCCGTTCATCATGGTGCCTAATCCCAACTATGTCCCTGCATCTACGGCAACAACGCCACCTCCATCCACTCAGCAGCCCACTGTCTCGGCGATGTCGCCTCTAGCAACGGACGCCGTGATGCCAAAATCCTTCCACGGAAGCCAGCCAGCTGATGCCCCTCTACCATCTCCCATCATACGGATGACGATTTGGCTTGATTGGAGAACGTCATAAGTACTACTTTAAGTCTTTTATATGCTGAAAGTGTTTGATAATTCTTGATTAATGATTCTTGATTATTGATTATGGTGTTAATGGATTTAGGGTTGTAGGTTTGAATTGCTAAAATTATTTGATATATCATGATTAGTGATTCTTGATTATTGATTTTAGTTTTAGTGGATTTAGGATTGTAGCTTTGAACTGCTGAAAGTGTTTGATATATCCTGATTATTGGTTCTTGATTATTGATTCTAGTTTAGTAGATTTAGTGGATTTATGGATATTGCTTCTTGATTATTGACTATTGTTCATTGATTGTTGACAACTGGTGCTGTTTAAGTTAATTGTTGATGGATAGAGTTTGTGGCGCATTCCAGTTATAGATAAAACTCTGCTGAAATTTCTAAAAACAAATCTCTATATATTATGGTTATTTTCTTTTGAAGTTTAAATTTATATTACCACATTGGTTTGTTTGTAAATTGTTGATATGTTTGTGCCAAACAACAACGCATGTACTCAAGAGATGACCAACGTCATCAAACTAATGTATGACCATCCATAGCCGAGCTACAAGAAAATCCCTTCTGAGAGTTAAATACACAACTTCAAACTTAAATGAGCTGTTTAAAACTAAAATGTCAAACTAAACATAAGGGCAACAATTGTTTAACAACCACTATATATAATATTGGTGATTCATTTAGAAAAATTCATGTTGATAAAATTAGGAATTATTTCAATTGTATATGCATTTTGAGCATGTGATGCAATATAACAATTATTTGGCTATAGCATCTAAAAGAAAGAACCATCTCTAACTAGACCTTCATTTCGTTTGGAAAATGACCAATCTATGATTTACATTACAAAGAATCTTCTTATGTGTATGGTATTGTTGAAAAGACAAAATATTACAAATATATATTTTTGGGCCAAATTACAGGTCATATTCTCATACATAAAATTTAACTTATGTCAAATTTATTTGGAAAAAAATATTTTACAATTAAAAGTTAAGGTTAACCCATGTGCTTGCAAGTAACGATGACCTTCTATTCAAAGTTGTTTCCATATATTCAATTATTTAAATTTGAAATCTTAACATGTACCCTGCATCTATTTTATTTAATATGTTGATACGAAAAAAATATTTAAATAATTTTTAGCTATTATAATTTTGTGTTATACAAATTACAAAATTCTATCATTGTTGTTCACTTTATCAAAAGAATAATTTCCTATGCATATATAATTGTTCACAATACTTTATAAGTGAAATTTTAACCAATGTTTCTTTAAGAAATGATAAAGATAATTACCAACAACTACTTCTCTTAAATAGTCAAAGAAAATGTATGATAATTGGAGTCATAAAGACAACAAGAGTGATGATCCATATTATATTTACAAGGATACATGTTTTACTCTTAGATTGTTACAAAATGATAGAAAATTCATATATAGATGCCATTCATGAAACGAAGTTCATAAAACCTCTAGATCATATGTCAATAGGTTATCATTCTACTAACTTCTAATAATATTTCAAAACCAAAATACATCTAGGATAGCTATTGGCATGAGCTCTCAAATAATATTTTATATATGTGAAAAATAATATTAAACATAAAAGATGAGTTTCATTAACTGCAAATAATAAAAATTTTCTAACTATTGATCATTTTAAGTTGATTAAATTTTAACACTGTTACGGTAGGTAACCGGAGATTAAATAGGTGGATGGCGTTTGGCGGCCCAAGTGTGTGAAGGAGGAGAACTCCGGGAAGATCTGCAACTCGGGAGGCTCCGTCCGACTTGTGCTCGCGAATGAATGGGGGGTGGTACCTGCAAAGACACTCCGATGCCTAAGTTAGCAAGAGTGTAAGCAGGTCTAGAGAGTATTGGACTTAGAGATACCTGAGGGGTGTCAGAGTATTTATAGTGGTGAGCCAATAACCACCGTTGGAGTAGTGTCGTATCTTTAGGATGCTAACCATCCCTATTATCTTGGGGAGGTTAAGATATGGCTTTATGAAGCGGTTAGAGAGATTTTAGGGGCGGTTACCCATTTGAATGAGTGTTTATCAGCCAGCTAATCTCACATCCGACTTCTTCAGACCAAGTCGTGGTTGATACCGACTTCTTATGTGAAGGTCGGTACTTAGCTAGGCTCTAATCCTTCAGGTTAGGCCTTTTTGTTGGATCTGGGCCTTTGCATTGGGCCAGGGTATGAACAGTGCCCCTACTTGAGCCCAAATTTTTCTTTAAAGTTTGGGTTCAAGTATTAACTCGGGTTCGTAGTCGACTTGTTTGAAGGAAACACGGGTCTTAGAAACCGATGTGATTTTCGCGACCTTTTGTTTCTGACAGTTACGTCAATTCAAGCGTCGTGTCCGTTGGGGAAGTATTGAGGGCTTTGGTAACGGTGCAATCTCATTAATGACTGCCCCGTTTTTACCATTATGTCCCTTGGCATGTTTATAAATACTTTCCCTCTCTTTCCATTTTCCGTTTCTGCAATCTTTTCAAACTTCTGTTTCTTTGTTCGTACGTGCTATACTTTCGAGCTTTGGAGACTTCTGCTTCCTCATTTTCAAAAAGAGGTCAGTTTCTTTTCTTCGTCTTTTGCATGACTTAGTTTCGTAGAGGAATAGTTTTGTAGATTTTACTTGGTTCTTTTCTCCTTTCTAGAGACCTTCTTGATTTTTCTTTTTCCTTTTTTCCTTTTGTAGGTTTTCTTCATTTACCTTTAGGAAAAGAAAAAATGGTCTCCGTAGATTGGGTTGATGTTACAGTTCTGGGGGAAGAGCCGTTGGTGGATGCGGAGTTTGTTACTCACCTTCGTACTCATCATCGGCTCTGTACCTCGGAGGAAGACGAACCTAAATATGAATTGATAATCCCGGGTCCTGAAGACCGGGTCTGTTTTGGGAGAGAGAATGAGGCGGCCCCTCATTTTTTCTTTATGTATGAATGCATGATCACCCGCTTGGGTGTTTTTCTTCCTTTCTCGGATTTCGAGATTTCTGTTTTGCATCACTGTAGAGTTGCCCCTACTCAACTTCACCCCAATTCTTGGGGTTTTTTGAAGATCTATCAGTTTATAAGCCATGCCCTGGACTTCCCGACTTCTCTGAGGATTTTCTTTTATCTTTTTCATATGACTAAGCCCTTTAGTGGGCTAAACAACAAACAGCAATGGGTATCCTTCCGAGCCATACAAGGTCGGAGGATTTTCACCCTTTTCGACGAGTCTTTTCATGACTTCAAAAACTTCTTCTTCAAAGTACAATCTGTGGAGGGTCACCACCCCTTTTTCCTGGATGAGCGTTCCTCCCCTCGCTTCCCCCTTTATTGGTCGCCGCCTTCCTCTTGTGAAAAATATGGTCCTGATGACCTGGATGAGGTGGAGGCGGCCATCGTGGGGTTTTTTTGAGAAGCGTGGGGGAGGGCCCCATACTTGGACACCAGGAAAATTCTCCAGGGAACACCGACTTTTGTTCAATCTCAACTAGGTAGTGCATGCATTCTTTATTTCCGAGTTGTTTTCTGCCGACTTGCATTTTACCGACTTGTAACTTGGTTGCTTCTTTGTAGATATGGCCAAGAGGAATGCCCAGGAGTCCTACCAGAGGGTCCAGGAGGCCAAAGCAAAGTCCCGGGCTAGGTCCGGAGGTGCCAAGGCAGTCATCTCTCCTCCTCCTCCTCCTCCTCCTCCTCCTAAGAATGTCGGTACTCCCTCTCAACCAATTATTATTTCTTCCTCCAGTTTGCCTCGACCACTCCCCTCTGCCCAAACTCTTACTGAGCCCGAGAAGAAGAAGCGCAAGACTTCAGAGTCTGGCTCTTCTTCTTTTGATGGTGGGGTTAAGGCGGATGCTCAGGCATTCGTTCGAAAGAACATCTATCCTTTTATAAGTATGGATGATGTTTCTGTTCAAAACCACCTCACCACCATGGCCGAGGAGAGCTTTAGGGCAGCGGGTGTTTGTGGCAAACTTTTGGACATTTTTGAGAAGACTCCCCTCAGCTCTTTGGGGGCATCCTCGAGGGTTGAGGAGTTGGAGGGGAGACTTCTCATTTATGAAAAATATGAGAAAGAGTTGAAGGAGGAAAGAGATAAATTGAGGAAGGAGAGAGATAACCTCCGGGAGAAGGAGAGTCAGCTGCAAGCCCAATGCGCTATGGAGGCAAATCTGAGGAAGGCAGCCCAGGAGAGTTATCAAAGCTTATTTAGAGATATGGTGGAGGTGAGGAAGGATTTGCTGAACTCTCGGAATGCTTATACTGAGTTGGAGGACTCTATCGCCGAGGGCGCCGAGGAGTCTTGGAGAATTTTCTTGGAGCAGGTCAGGGTTATAGCCCCCGACTTGGACCTTTCTCCACTACATCCTGACAAAGTGGTTATTGATGGCGCCATTGTTGATCCTCCTGCCCCCGAGGTCGTTTCCGAATCAGACCTAAAGCCTCGGGGACAGAGGATTATTGAGTCTCCTCCTCGTTCCAAAGATGCTCCGAGTTCTTCAATCCTTGCCCCGACTTCCTCTTCGGCTCCTCCTCCTGGTCCTGGCGGCGCTCCTCCTGGTGGTGGTGATTCCTCTACTCCGATCAAAAAATGACTTCTATTTTTATGGCTATATGGGGGCCCGGCCTGTGGGTCCCCCTTTTTTAAACTTTTATTTATCTGTTGGTAGTTGTGAACAATTTCTTTTCGGCCTCTTAAGGCCGTAAACAAAATATTCTGATCTGTGCCCTTTTTTGGATAAGGGTTTTTTAAACAAAGTAAAACGCCCTTTTTTGGATAAGGGTTTAAGTTACCTTGTGCGTGCATGCTTTTCTACTTTTGATATGTTTGATCTTTTCGGGAAAACCTTTCGTTGGCCTGCATCGCTTTCTCAAGCCTTTTTCGTTTAAGTGCTTTTGTGCAACCTTTTTTCCAAGTTTTCCTGTCTCTTTTGTTATCCTTCATACTCAACTTTGCTTTAGTGAGTTTTTACGACTTAGGTCATTTTTGTGATGCGTTTTTCATCTACTCGGAGTGTTTCCAAGTTTGTCTACTCGGGCTCTTGTCTCGACTTACGAGTCGGACTGTTCTCGAGTTTAATACGATCAACTTATACAACCTCTTTACGCCGACTTGTGCCTCGTCGTTTCATCCTGACGACCATATTAGGTCGGTTCATGGGATTTTCACGTTTTGTCGAGCTTAAGTCGGCGCGTTTCGTAGAAAAACTTAAAATAAAGGAGGATATTAAGAGAGATATTGTAGATGAAAAAGATCTTTATTAATTGGGAAAGGTACCTTTTTTGGCTACTAAGGGTCTTGATAGCCTATTTGATGGTCTATTTCCCCTTAGCCTCCACTATGATGCCTCGTTAAAAACCCTTCTCCAGAAAAAACCCTTTTTTGGGAAAAAATCATGAAGTTGGGAAAAGAGTGCATTAGGGAGTAGAGTTCGCTTTTAACTGTAGTACCTTTTCATATTACAAGCATGCCACGACCTTGGTAGCTCAGTGCCATTCAGGTCGGTTACTTTATAATAACCTTTCCCTAACACTTCTTTGATTTTGTATGGCCCCTTCCAATTAGCGGCGAGCTTTCCTTCTCCTGATTTGTTGACTCCGATGTCGTTTCTGATTAGGACCAAGTCATCCAAGGCAAATGTTCTTCGAATGACTTTCTTGTTGTATTTGGTAGTCATTCTTTGCTTTAATGCCGCTTCTCTTATTTGGGCACCTTCTCGGGCCTCGGGGAGCAAGTCGAGCTCCTCTTTGTGCCCCTGTATATTTCCGACCTCGTCATGGAGAATTACCCTTGGGCTTTGCTCATTGATTTCTATTGGAATCATGGCTTCTACGCCGTAGACTAGTCGGAAGGGTGTTTCTCCTGTGGCGGATTGGGGGGGTTGTTCTATAAGCCCACAGCACTTGAGGGAGCTCTTCAGCCCAAGCTCCCTTTGCTTCTTGTAGTCTCTTCTTCAATCCTGCCAGTATGACTTTGTTAGCTGCCTCGGCTTGCCCATTGGCTTGTGGGTGTTCCACCGAGGTGAACTGATGCTTGATTTTCATACTGGCTACCAAACTTCTGAAGGTGGCGTCGGTGAATTGGGTTCCATTGTCTGTGGTGATGGAATAAGGTATTCCATACCTTGTGATGATGTTTTTGTAGAGGAACCTGCGACTTCTTTGAGCGGTGATTGTGGCTAATGGTTCTGCTTCTATCCACTTTGTGAAGTAATCTATTCCCACGATCAAGTACCTGACTTGTCCTGGCGCTTGAGGAAAAGGACCTAACAAATCCATTCCCCATTTTGCGAAAGGCCAGGGGGAAGTTATACTAATGAGCTCTTCTGGTGGAGCTACGTGGAAATTTGCATGCATCTGGCATGGTTGGCATTTTTTCACAAAGTCTGTGGCATCTTTCTGCAAGGTCGGCCAATAGAATCCTGCTCGGTATAGTCGACGCACATTCTCCATTTACCATTCTGTTTCTTGACTAGCACTACGTTGGCTAGCCACGTTGGGTATTTGACCTCCCTGATAAAGCCGGCTTCCAGGAGCGCCTGTACTTGTTCCTCTACTATTGAGGCTCGCTCTGGGCCGAGCTTGCGTCTTCTTTGCTGTACAGGTCGGGACCCTGGGTAAACCGAGAGTTTGTGGGACATGAGCTCGGGATCAATCCCGGGCATGTCAGAAGCCTTCCAGGCGAAGAGGTCGGAATTAGCTCTTAGGAGTTCACCCAACCTTTGTTTTAGGGTTTCCCCTAGGTTGGCTCCTATGTAAGTATTTTTTCCTTCCTCCTCACCGACTTGTATCTCCTCGGTTTTTCCTCCCGGTTGGGGTCGCAACTCTTCTCTGGTTCTTGTGCCGCCTAGCTCTATGGTGTGGACTTCTTTGCCCTTTCCTCTCAGATTTAGGCTTTCGTTGTAGCACTTCCTTGCCAATTTTTGATCTCCCCTTACCGTTGCTATTCCTCCTGGAGTCGGGAATTTCATGCAAAGGTGGGGAGTGGATACCACTGCTCCGAGGCGATTAAGGGTAGTCCTGCCGATTAAGGCATTGTAGGCTGACCCTTCGTCGATGACTATGAAGTCTATGCTCAGAGTCCTTGATTTTTCCCCTCTTCCAAAAGTGGTGTGAAGGGGTAAAAATCCCAGTGGTTTTATTGGCGTATCCCCTAACCCATATAGGGTGTCAGGGTAGGCTCTCAACTCTTTTTCATCTAACCCTAGCTTGTCGAAGGCGGGCTTGAAAAGGATGTCCGCCGAGCTTCCTTGGTCTACTAGGGTTCTGTGGAGATGGGCATTGGCTAGGATCATGGTTATCACCACGGGGTCATCGTGCCCGGGGATTACTCCTTGCCCATCTTCTTTTGTGAATGAGATAGTGGGGAGGTCGGGTGTCTCCTCCCCGACCTGGTAGACTCTCTTGAGATGTCTTTTGCGAGAAGATTTGGTGATTCCACCTCCCGCAAACCCTCCTGAGATCATATGGATATGTCTTTCTGGGGTCTGTGGTGGTGGATCTCTTCTATCCATGTCATCTCGCTTTCTCTTTCCGTGACCGTCCGACCTTTCCATGAGATATCTATCAAGCCGACCTTCTCTAGCCAGCTTTTCTATCACATTCTTAAGGTCGTAGCATTCGTTAGTGGAGTGACCATATATCTTATGGTACTCGCAATAATCGCCGCGGCTTCCCCCTTTTTTATTTTTAATAGGTCTAGGGGGTGGCAGCCTTTCAGTGTGGCAAATCTCTCTGTATACGTCCACTATAGAGGTTTTTAGAGGAGTATAAGAGTGATATTTCCTGGGCCTTTCGAGACCGAGTTCTTCCTTCTTCTTGCCTTCCCTTTCCCTTTCCTTAGATGAGGAAGCGGGTCCGGGTCGCCAACTCAGGTCTCTTAATTCTGCATTCTCTTCCATGTTGATGTACTTTTCGGCCCTTTCCTGTACATCACTTAGAGAAACGGGGTGTCTTTTAGATATGGACTGGGAGAAGGGACCTTCTCTGAGCCCATTGACTAACCCCATTATGACTGCCTCTGTGGGCAGGTCTTGGATCTCCAAACATGCTTTATTGAACCTTTCCATATAGGCTCGTAAAGACTCTCCGACCTCCTGTTTTATTCCCAGGAGGCTCGGTGCATGTTTTACCTTGTCCTTTTGGATTGAGAACCTCATCAAGAACTTCCTTGAGAGGTCTTCAAAGCTGGTGATGGATCTCGGGGGGAGGCTATCGAACCACTTCATTGCTGCTTTTGATAAAGTGGTCGGGAAAGCCTTGCATCTCGTAGCGTCGGAGGCATCAGCTAGATACATCCGACTTTTAAAGTTGCTCAGATGATGCTTTGGATCCGTGGTTCCATCATAGAGGTCCATGTCGGGGCTTTTAAAGTTTCTTGGAACTTTTGCCCTCATTATGTCCTCGCTGAAAGGATCTTCTCCGCCCGGGAGTTGGTCTTCTTGTTCGTCGCGGGAGTTCTTGAGGGAGGACTCTAGCTGTAAGAGTTTTCTTTCTAACTCTTTTCGCCGTTCCATCTCCTCTTTAAGGTATCTTTCAGTTTCCTTCTGTTTCTCCCGCTCTTGCTCCAATTGTTCCAGGCGGCTATGGACTAATCCCATCAATTCAGTTATGTGGGATGGTCCGCCCTTTTCCGACTCACGTCCATCTGAGGAATTTACCTTCGGATTCTTCACTCCGGAGGCACCCTCTCTGTGTTGGTCGTTATCTTGCTGTTGGGCCATGTCTTCATTGTCATTACCAATGTCTAGATTCTCTTGTTCGGAATCTGTTTCCACATGGCCTTCTTCGTGGGATCTATCCGCCATCGATGGATGATCTCTCGGTTCCCCGGCAACGGCGCCAATGTTACGGTAGGTAACCGGAGATTAAATAGGTGGATGGCGTTTGGCGGCCCAAGTGTGTGAAGGAGGAGAACTCCAGGAAGATCTGCAACTCGGGAGGCTCCGTCCGACTTGTGCTCGCGAATGAATGGGGGGTAGTACCTGCAAAGACACTCCGATGCCTAAGTTAGCAAGAGTGTAAGCAGGTCTAGAGAGTATTGGACTTAGAGATACCTGAGGGGTGTCAGTGTATTTATAGTGGTGAGCCAATAACCACCGTTGGAGTAGTGCCGTATCTTTAGGGTGCTAACCGTCCCTATTATCTTGGGGAGGTTAAGATATGGCTTTATGAAGCGGTTAGAGAGATTTTAGGGGCGGTTACTCATTTGAATGAGTGTTTATCAGCCAGCTAATCTCACGTCCGACTTCTTCAGACCAAGTCGTGGTTGATACCGACTTCTTATGTGAAGGTCGGTACTTAGCTAGGCTCTAATCCTTCAGGTTAGGCCTTTTTGTTGGACCTGGGCCTTTGCATTGGGGCAGGGTATGAACAGTATTCATATTAAAATATAAATTATATATTTTAACTGTTTTTAATATTTTTAATTATAAAAAGATTTAATTATAATATATACTATTTGTAAACTCATTTTAAGAATATAAGTTACTAATAAGGTTGAACACGGTTGACACATAATATGATAATAGTATTTAAATGTGTTTAAGCGTGTCCGCAGAAGCATTTTGTATATTTTTTATTAAAACACGGTTGGACTCACAAGACACGGATGTCAGACAAGTGTCAAATGATCGTGTTGTGTCCAAAATGTATCTTATACGTGGACATTGCAACTTGAAGAAGTGTCTATGCTTCATATCTTTAGACAGATCCTTCCTATCATTCTACTAGAATTAAGATAAGATCTTGTATTTAATTATGTATTCATCCTATCTTTAATAGTTTTATTAGGCGTTCAAACTAACAAAAAAAAAAGGCATTATCTCTAAGTATAAATATAACTACTTCAACTCAAGAAGAGACAAAATAAATTGATAAGTTTCAATAGGTAACAACGTTGGTCGTATTACTTTAATTCAAAAAATGAATATAGTACCAACAAATAAAACAATCCTAAATAGATTTTAATAAAGACAATTCTCAACATTAGTATCTTTTACTATAATAATATAGAAGGTTTAAAGACAAATTTTATCTCATATTAAATTGTACTTGCTCAAATCGATTTTAATATAAAAGTATGAGAGTTCAAAAGGTTTATTCATGAATCATTAAAAAATATCTACAAATTCAAGTACCAATATTGTTTAAAATGAAATGTTCGAAAACATAGGATCCTAATATAAATATTTTAATTTAATCACAAATTATGTATTATTATCGATAAATAATTGTTCTATTTTAAAAATAAATAAAATAATTATTCATTGTTTTCGACATTAAAAACAGTTAAATTTAGATTTAATTAACTTTGTCAAATTTATATAACGATAATTGTTATGTATTTTTATTTAAAAGTTTCAAAAAATTATTTTATATATTTTTGTGTATATTTCTCGGCGCAAGACACGGATACATATACTAGTTCACTTTAATAATCCACTTTTACTTATTCATGTCTAGATGTTTGGACATATTTTTTTTAGAATGTGCAAAAAATATTAAGTAATTAAAACATGGATGGTGCAATTCAACTCACAAATCCTAATGAAACTACCAAAATAGTTTATATGAAGAGACAGAGTTGACATTTATCAGGATACCCTCTACTGGCCAAGTTACAAAGGCACATAGAGAAGTTTCAGAATTTACAACCATAACCAGAACATCCAAGTAAAGAATTTTAGCCTTGAGAGACAATTCATTGCATAAAACTCAGAATTTTTGAATTGCAGAAAATTTTAGCAAAAGCTTACACAAGGTGAATAATTTACATCTTGATCCATCATAATAGAAACGATGTGAAGCGACAGTTTTTGCCAATAGAGACAATCAACAAAACCTCACAGGTTTATAACAGAATCGAATTTCCACGTATGTTTCTCAAGGGGACGACATATTGTCCCGCCCCCGCTGCTTGATGTGGAGGGATCAATCAAACTGTGGTTATTGCACAGTTCTCTTCCAGAGATGGAAAAATTCGCGTATATGTTCTACTAACATGAATTCATGATCTACAAAGGAAAATGGGATAGTCGCGAAAATGTGTGATACCCCATGACTTGTCGAAAGACAGCGAAACTCTCAATCAGAGAGACGTAGCCTTTGAATTTACCAGAAATCTCTCCGTCAGAAGCAAGAGAAGACCATAATATCGAAGATCGCATGTTTCATGCTATTCTTATTGTTTGGGTGATGTAGAAGAGACGACCTGTATGAGTGGATGCCCTGGAAGTTTCTTCAATTCTGGACTACCATGCAATAGGGATGCCCTTTGTGGATTCGAAAGCATGATTTGTTGCATGTCCTTTGAAAGTGCATTGAAAACTGCCTGAAGGTCTCCCATTAGTTTCTGACAAGTTGCCCTGGAATCAAGACCTCCATTTCCAGATTGCTGCAGCTGGTAATTGCATTCAACAGAGGTATAAAAGCAATGTTTATGTTTCATTCACAGCCAAAAAAGATTGAGTATTGTCATATCATATTCTGCAGCAAATTATGTAATGAATAACAATGTGTTGCTAAAAGCATAGTCCGCTGCAAAGGGCCAATGAAATTTTGTAGCTATTCTTGAGCTTAACTAATGGTGTACCCCACCAACTGAAAAAAGTTTCTTCAACGCTAAACTTGTGAAATGTAGCAATATGTATTTAGTCGTCAAAGAACACAACAATCAAAATAAAACCTTTCCCACATGGTTAAGTCAGTTATCTAAATTAAAGGATGACATTGAGCCCTATCTTAAACAACTTTTTTTTATTACTATTATAAATAACAGCTGATAAACAAAAACCATGTAGTCGGCCTCACGAAGTGGGATAAGACTCTATTGTTATGGTTGTTAATAAATAACTTAAATAAACACACAAAGCAACTTGATAAACTCCATTTTATCATTATAAATTGTGTTAAAAAGTATGGAGTTTATCAACAAACTTGCACAATTTTAGTTAAATTAATTGAGTTTTTCGAATCTTGCTTCCAACGAACTTGTGTGTGAGAAGCATGCTTTTTTTGTGCTCCTAATCGTTAATTTCATGGTTCCTTTTTATGCCATTTGATGCCGTGACCAATTTCATTTAAGTGTTTCAGGGTTAAGGTACTTCAATGGCTTCAAAGGATCAAAAAGAATGGAGCGAAGAAGCGAATTTTGGAAGCGATTTGGAGTGGAGATTGCTGAATGCTCGCGTGGGCAAGCATACCTCACATGGGAGACTTTATCGCGTGGGCAGCCGTTTCTCGCTTAGGCGAGTTTCCCGCGTAAACCACCATATCTCGAGTACGGGAGATTCTCACGTGTGCGAGCAATTTCTGCATGCGCGAAAAACCCCCCACGTGCCTAGTTTAATGAAACACGTGCATCCTCATTTTTTGGCTTTCCAAAGGCCCCCCAATTGCTATATGTTGATGTATTTTGATGCCAAGAGGAAGGGGGGAAGGGGGAACTCTCATACACTCACCATTTTACATTTTTCTTAGTTTTGTTCATAGTTTTAGTGAGAAAAACTCCAACTTATCTCTAGGTTTTCTAGGGTTTAATTCAATTTTGCTACTAGTTTTGAATTTTGCTCTTGTTTTAGTTGTAGTTTTGACACTTGTTCTCTTGTTCTTGCATTATAATTCTCTTAGAATTTGGTGTTAGTTTGCCTTCTTCCATTTTACCATTCTATGAACTTGGTGAATTCTTGGTTTATATTAATGAATTGGATGTTTTATAATTTATTCATTTTTATTTATTATTGTTGAATTCTCATGGTGGATTGTCTTAGTTTTTGCTATTTCTTCCAATTTATCATGTTTTACTTTTATGTACACCAAGTGTTTGATGAAATGTTTACTTTGATTATGAAGTGGATTTACCTTTTCTTGGCTTAGAGTTGAGGAATTAGGGGACCTTGAGTCATTGATGTTCAATATTGATTAGTAATTTAGAGTTATTAGTTGATTTTGTTTCACTAACGCTAACCTTTTACTAAACTCAATTAGTAAGTTGGTTAGGATTTGTGAATTAAGATCAGTTATGCCTACGTCACTTTCCTCAATGTTTGGAGGTTGACAGAGTGGAATTAACTCTTAACAATTGTCATCTTTGTGGTTAATGACAAGGATAGAAATTCTTGACTCTCAACCCTAGCCAAGATCCTTTAAGAACTTGAATTGCACCTCTTTATTAGTTCATTGCCTTAATCATTTCTATCTCACTTTAGTTGCTTTATAGTGTAGTTATCGCTTTAATTGTTTCCCTTTATTCCATGTTTGCCTAGTTCATCATTTACTAATTAATTTCATTTTCTTGCAATTTAATTGTTACGTGCTCTTTTAGTTTCTAGTTGATTTACATTCCCGTAATTGGGTTCAAACCCCGATTTCCATAACCAATGATGTACATCCTATTGCAAGTCCTAGGGAGAACGACCCAGGATTAAACTCCCGGTATTTGATTTGAATTTGTGACATTTTCACTAAACTTTGAAGAGCGTTGAATTCCGGTTTAGAGCTACGACGAATCTTGAGCTTTAAACTTGTGAATTTTCTAAACTGGTATTTAGCGCTTGTCACAACTCCCACTTAGTTGACTCAGTTACCTAAGTTCTATTCTTACAGAGGCTTCCACAAGTCTTTTCTTCATATGATCAAACCATTCATGACAAGATTCTACAATTTTTTCCACAATAAGTGCTTCAACCTTTTTTTTTTTTAACATTCTGTACAATCATTTGTAATCCTATCTTGTTTAATGTGTCCACTCATCCTAAATAATTTATTATATGTAAAAGCAGCATTGTTCATTCAATGTTGAGAAAAGGCCAAGAGAAAGGCACAGTGAAGCAAATTAACTGCATAACTGAAAGGATATTAGGAGGGTCGGTTACCTGTACTTCTCTAAGTAGAAATCTCTCTATTACACCGAAGAAATCCACAATTTCCAACTCAGACATTTTAGATATAAGCTGTTGTATGTCAGCTTTCATTCTTGCATGCCTCCACAGCCTATTTTGTTCTTGTTCAGCTACAGCACGCCTCCTTTTAAACCAAGGCATAAAGTTTGGTCCATTCAGGAATCGCCTGATAAGAACATGCAAGCAAACTCGTGAAGAAAAGGTCACACTGTAAACACTATCGTATATAAAGGTTGGTAGCAAATGGTAGCACGAAAAAATAGCGTAAAGAAAATTCCTTACGTGTAGAAGTCAAGCCAGTTAGATCTCATTCGCTTTAGTAAGAACTTCCCTGGACCTCTGGCTGATAAATTTGCAACAAATTCATCAGCATTAAATGGAGGCAGAGGAGGAGGATCTACATATGGAGAAGATCCTTCAGATGGAGCAGTAGTCCTAAAATATGGACCAAAAGGGGCCAAAAAATTGGTAGTGAGCTCCAAGAAATGCCGCCGTAATATCTCATTGTTAACAACTGACATTGACTCCTCAACTCTTGCCGACACTCCAGCATCTATTAGCCTATTTAAGATAGAGGTATCTGGCTTAGTTGCGGCAGAGTAGGTACTCCAAATGGCTTCCTTATGTTCTGTCATGAGACAGAGCGGACCATCCCTACGAAGCTTTACTGCACCCAATAAACTTGAAGGAGAAAACTTCTTTAGAGAAAATTGTTGAAGCCCAAGGCCCTCGGATCTACCAGGAATTCTTCCAGTAGACTTAGCTGAGAGGGAAACTCTGTTCGAATTAGTAGGAGGGGTACCAACTGAGACAACATGTGGAATGTTACGGAGAGCTTTGAGGAAGAAAAGGTTTGTCACCCCTAAAACCATTGGAGGGAAAGCCTCCCCTTCTCGAATTGAGTTCAAACGGGCAAACAAAGGGTCATGGATAGTGAAATAGGGTCGGAAATCAACACTGCAAAGTAATGGTGAAACCAAACTCACAAGACTGGCAACAGCCTCACAACACTGGGAAGGTGTGGGTGCAATGATGAGAATGGGTTCACCAATTAGCAACAACTCCCATAATATCCAAAGCTGCAATAGCAGGCTACGAAAGGTACCAAAAAGATCCGAATCATGGAAGAGTCCCTGGGGATAGATTGATTATTAGGAAGAAGAGGTGCCATAGAATAAGCTGAATCGTCAACAGATGCTCCATCTTCCACGGGCAAGCTATGCGCAGGTGGCAAGTTCACTTTAAGTGTTGCATTTCCAATTGGAAGATCCATTAGTTTACCAGGAACAGGAGCAGGCCATGTCGACACATAAGCAGCAATATGCTCGAGTGCTTTTTTACCCATGTCAAAATATAAGGGACCTATAATCTGTAACAAAGGCCTGAACACACTAGAATAAGGACTGTGAGACAGAATGACCACAGACTTTTGCTCCCCTCCTCGTTTTAGCCTCTCATCATGTCTCTGTCTGTTAAAAACAAAGCCATACATGTATTTCGAAACATTATCATCGCTTGTACTCGATAATCTTCTACTAACATTCTTTTTTTCTATGGAATTCGAAGGAAACTCCTTGCCAGCTTCTGTTATCTCTGAATGAGTAGCATTGCTGGTTTGAGATTTAAGGCGCCTGGGAAATCGGAAAAAGAATATACAGTCATGGACGCTTGATCGGTTATGCTGCTGCGAAACAGAATCGGGAAATGAATTATAAGCAACTTCAAGCTCCTCCTCCTGTGTAAGACATCCTGGCGGGTAACACACTTCTACGAGTTGGCCTTGTTCAAGGTCAAATCTTATAGCACAAAATGCAACAATCCATCTCTGTAAAGATTCTGGATCAAGATTAGGACTTTGTTCTGTTTTAACTTTGAAAGAAGGAGACCGACTCATATCCGAGAGAAAACACTAGCAATACCAACTCGCATTGATCAAAATGCCGTCATCAACACCTTTGGCAACCATTTTGGGCTAGAAAACCAGCAGCACCATCATTGATCAAACAAGTTTAATCCAACTTTTACACTTCAAATTTAAAATTCTCTATGCTCTATTTTATTTCTTCTCTCCCACTCAATAGAGAACTTGCAGCCTAACAATAAACCCAAAACAATGCATTAGTTTGCAGATATGGTTGTGTAATTGGGAGAAGTAATTAACAACAAATTAGCATGATGTAGCAGAAACCCCAAAACGAAAAGATAGCAACTTTGGGAGGGAAAATTGCAACACAAGTTCAAACCATTCTACTCAACTACTTGTTTTACTTTGGTTAATAGATAAACAAGTTTTTCAGAACCAAAGAAAGCTTATGCAAGATCCACAATTCCATAGAGTCTGTCATTTTCCCAGCAACAAAATGAGGAGGAAAAACAAAAGGAATTCATTTCCAAACAAGAAGATCATTTCGAATGGGATACCTGAAAATTGGAACTTTCGGAACACAGATACTGTTCTTGGGAAGAACCAATCTGGATCGGTACAAACGTAAACCAAAACTGATCGGAAACAATGGAATCTCTGGGAAATCAAACAAAGTTTCGAGTTTTAGGCATTGGCCCCAGCAACTGTGGCTCCGGATTCATGAATTTCGTTCCACACTGAAATGGGTACCCAAATCTATGAACTTCCTGTGGTTTTTGGAGAGAACCGCATACATGAGCAATTAAATGCAGAAAAGGAGATTAATTAAAAACAAACAAACATGAAGAGTATTTTGTTTTCTTCTATTTGTTTTTAGTTTCTGTTTTTTTTTTTTTTCATTTTCTTTTTGGGAGCAATGCAAGGGGTAGAAATTATAACAAAATTACCGTTTTGTATATGCTATTATGCTTATCCCCCAAACGGGAATGATTAAATACTATTATTATTATTATTATTATTATTATTATTATTATTATTATTATTATTATTATTATTATTATTATTATTATTATTATTATTATTAATTTATGAATTTAATTTTGATGAACAAAAGTCTTACTATACATAATTGTTCGTTTTGAATGATTATTTACAAAAATAATATAAAAAATAAATATTTTGATTAATATTATTATATAATTAAATATAAATATAAATTTATTTTATATTAGTAATGTATTAAAATTAAAGTTTATTATTATTATAATTGGTGATAAATTTATTATTATTATTATTATTATTATTATTATTATTATTATTATTATTATTATTATTATTATTATTATTATTATTGGTGATAAATTTATTGTTTATTTAAATAAATTTAATTTTTATGCATGATGAGTTAAAAAAATTATACAAGTAACTATTTTTGTATTGTTGCATAATAAGTGAAAGAAAACTAATATGAATGATAAGAGAATACACTGAAAGTGTAAAGAAAATAAGAAAACGTATATTCAGTTATAAATAATGTTACAAGTCAAATTCAATCTCATGGTTTATAATAGTGATGTTAAGTACTATTTTCGTCCCTAAGGTTTGGGGTGAAAATTAAAATCGTTCTCGAACTTTTTTGTTATTAAAATCATTCTCAACGTTACAAAATATTATAAAATCATCTTTTTCCACTTTAATTTTTTTTACTATATTACCCTTTATTATTAATAAAAATAATTAAAAATAACTGAAAAATTAAAACAAAACCCACCGCCTCACCCCACTCCCCACTTCCCACTCCCGACTCCCGTAACCCCCTCACCCCCTCGCTCCACTCCCGTAACCTCCCACCCCCTCACCCCACTCCCGTAACTCCCATCCCCTTCTTCATGCCCCTTTTTTCAAAATCCCAACTCTAACTCCAACCTCAATTTTTCTTCTTGTCGCCGTCGCGCCCTACTTATTCGTTTCTAGGGTTTGCCGCCACCACCGCCGTCGCGTCGTCATCGGGAGACTACGCCGTCGCGTTGTCATCGGGAGGGAGACCCCGCCGGCGCTGCTTCTTCTTCTGTGACTGCCTCTGCTTCTTCTGCTTCTTCTTCTGTGACTTTTTAATTTTTTTTAATTTCTGTTGTTTTGCTGTTTTTGGATCTGAAAACTGAAATTGTGGTTGATGATTATTGAATTATTGTTTATTAAAATTGCTGTGATTATTGAAATTATTATGCTTCTTCTGCCTCTGATTTTTTTTGTTGATTTATTTTGTGAATGTTGCTGTTAATTTATTTTGGGACTATTGTTGTTGGTGAAAAAAAAGTGTTGTGAGTAATGAATGGCTATGGTGGCAGAGGTGATGGTGGTGAGGAAAGGGAAAGGGAGGAGGTGGAAGGGGATTGGAAAAGAGTGAGAAGCTGGAAAGGGATTGGGGAAGAGTGAGAAGATGAAGGAGAAGAGGGATGGATGTCCTCCGGCAGTAGTAATTGCCACGGCGAAGGTGAGAAGAAGAGGGTGATAGTGAAGAGTAGAAGGAAGGGGATTGGGGGAGGGGTAGGGGGAGAGACTGAAGAAATGCTGGGGAGTGGGTGAGGTGGGGTTTTGCTCTTTTTTATTTAAAATATTATTTTTATTAATAATGAAGAGTAATATGGTAAAAAAATAAAATTGAAGTGGAAAATGACGATTTTATAACGTTTTGTAACGTTGAGGATGATTTTAATAACAAAAAAATATCGGGGACGATTTTGATTTTCACCTCAGACCTTATGGACGAAAACAGTACTTAACCCTTTATAATATGATGTTCTATATAGCAGTTGAATGAGTAATAGAAATAGAATATAATTAACAAATTATAACTCAAATGACATAATTTTTTCTCTTTATTTAGAGGTTTTAAATTCGAATCTCACTTCTAATTTAAAAAAAAAATATAAAAATAGAACAGTAAAATAATTTTATATTAATCTTGATCAATTTATCTATCTATTCTATTAGTCTCTCTCAAACTTAAAATCATTTCTTTGAGAGTTACTTCTAAGTTTGAATTTAAATTTATTAAAGAACTCTATTTATTAGTTTCTGATTCATAGTTCTGCCTCCTCTAAAAGCATGATTTTCTCTTCCTCTCGTACTAGGATTTGTAAAGTTATTGTCATGGCCATATTGATATGGACTTTGAGAATAATTGGCATGAACAGATTTTAGTTCCATTTTTTTTAATCTTTCATTCAAATCTTCATGAGCTAGTAATAAGACTTCTACTTCAATAAGAGAGAGATAATTTGATTTTGTCAATACTAAAAATATGACATGTGATAATCTTCATTAAGTCCATTAGTGATTTCTCATATATGATCTTCTAGAGGTAAAAAATGACCAATTCATGTAAGCGCATCAATAATTGATCCAATCGTCTTAAGTACGCAGTAACAGAAATATTACACATCTTCACATTTTTAATTGAGTTTTCAATTATTATACTTTGATTTTGAAAATCTTGGCAAAATAATCTTGGATAGTAGACCAAACTTGATGAGAAAAACACTCTAGTATCCTGTTCTTGAAAGAAATATTGATGGAGATTAAGAGCCGTGTTATTAATTGATCGTCCTTCACCTTTTAATTTGTGTAAGTTGTTGATTCAGTACTTGCTATTCTTGCTTCATCATAATTATATTGTGAAATCTTGCTTGCAAGAAGATGATTCCCCCCCCCCCTTTTTTTGTTTTCATGGATGTCATGTAGAGCAAGTTGTTGCCAAGGGACGAAATGAATTTTCATAAAGTTTGTCCAAAAGAGAAGTTGTGAATCTAAAGTTGTTGAAATTGTTAATGAGATTAGATTGATGAGGGATGATAGCATCAGCCATGAATTCTCAACCTAAAACTCTTTGATACCATGAAAAAAAATTGATATGAATGATAAGAGAATGCAATGAAAGTGTAAAGAAACTAAAAAAACGTATATTGAGTTATGAGTAATGTTACAAGTCAAATCCAATCTCATAGTTTACACTTTGATGCTATATGAATGAGTAACAGAAATAGAATATAACAGTATTCTGTTATTAGTGCTAACTGTAAAATTTGAGAAATTAGTGAATGATGGGCTAATAAATTAATTATTATTTAAAAAAATTAGAAAATTAAATTTTATAGTTTAGAATGGAAGAAATAATTAAAATATGAATTTTGACACTAACTTTAAATGTTTTGACCCAAAATTAGACCGAATGGACCAAACCAATTGAATCGAGCCCAAAACAGACCCAAGGCCCAACCCAATAACAAGTTAATAAGTGAGTTTAAGCTCTTTTTCTCCTTCCTCATTGGAAGCACGCTGGTTTTTGGGAAAGGGGAGCAAAGAACATGCAAACCCTTGGTTTCAAAATTCAATCTCACATAACTTTCGATTCGGAGTTCCGATTGACGAGCCGTCAGTGGCCATGAGTTCATCTCGAAAGCCCCTATAAAACCCACTAAACAATTTAGTTGACCATAGGATAAGTTTGAATAGATTTTGGTTATTGAATTGGTTAGTGAATAAATATGTGATCGATGTGTGATATGAAGAATATATATTGGCATGTTGTGGTATGAGACTAGTGCAATTGAATGAAATTATTGTTGGTTTTGTAGAGGAGTTATTGAATGAAATTATTGATTGTTGAATGAAGTTGGTTGATGTTGGATTGTTGAGAGGGAAAGTAAATTTTGAATGCTATTCTTGATGTGGAATAAATGTAAAGTGTTTACGCATATTTTGGGTATGGTTGGTTGAATTGGAACTCGAAAACTTGTAGGTTATGTAATGAATGATCGAGTTAATGTGAATGATTTGAGAAAGTGTTGAATATAATATGAAGAATGCTGTAATGACGATGATTGATCGAGATTATTGAGGATGAATATATGATTGATGATTAAATGATTGGGAGTAATTGAGGAAGTGCGGAAAAGTTGCGAATATGTCGGAGATGCTTATACGAGTTAATGAATGAATGAATGATTTATAATTATTTAAAATGAAATTTATCTTTGAGCTTTGACCTGACAAGGATCGTGGTGATTTACTGCTTGCCCAATGTCAAAATGTTTGTGAGGATCGTGGTGGTTTACCGTTCACAGAAGGTAGGAATCGTGGTTGTTTACCGCCCACGTGTGTGTTGTTTTTCTAATTGAAGATCTTGCGAGGTTCGTGGTGGTGTACCGCTCGTAATGGTGGGGTTTGTGGTGGTGTACCTCCCGCCAGATGGGGTTCCTGGTGGTGTACTGCCCACCGATTTTCAAGAGGATGACATCCGGGTTAGGTACCGGATGTGTCGGGTTCTGACAAAATAACTGACACATGAGCTCACGGCCAGTAGAAAAAGCATGCATCATATGCATTTATGTGTCTTGTTTGGTTTTGCATTACTTGAGTTTGCTTATCTGCTATATTGGTTACCTGCTGTATCTGTATTTTACTTGTGTTAGCTTTGTTTATATTGTTTGTCTGTTCACCGGTGTTTTGGAAGATTGGAGGAAAGGCGATGAATTTAGGGATTTAGTTAGAATTGAGATAGAATAAAAAATCTTTAGATACCCCACCCTATTTATGGTTTTTAATTTTAGTTTTAAGTTTGAATCTATTATCCGAAGTTCTAGGATTGCCTTTGCCTTTCTCGAGACCTTATATGTTAATTATGTTGGTACCATTACCATGTTGAGAACCTCTGGTTCTCATTCCATACAAAATATTGTGGTTTTCAGATGTAGGACGTGAAGCACCTCGCTGAGGCATACTGGAAGCTTTCTGCAAGCGAAGGGCTCTACTTGTTTGGGGTTTCATTTTTGTTTTAGATGCATATGTACATAGTTATATATCTCCACTATATATATTTATATATTATGTTTTGTCTCTATTAGAGGTTGACTTAGAGAAACAGGTTCTATAAACAGTATTTTGGGTTTCACATATATATATGTATGTATCTATATATGCTCTGGCCGGTCTTAACTTCATGAGCCGAGTAAGAAGATTTGTTATTTGTATCTTTGAAACTCTTCTCTTAGGTATCCATACTACTTTGTTCTTATCTTATACGGTTCACTTTTATCGACGTCGAGAGATATGCGCTTTTCTTTTCTTAAACAGTAAAGTATCGTTTTTATCCCCAACGTTTGGGGTAAGTCTCAAAGTTGTCCCTAACGTTTGAATTGTCCTACTTAAGTCCCTAACGTTTCAAAATTGGCTCAATGTTGTCTTACCGTTAGGAATCTGTTAACGGAATTGACAGCGAGACAAAATTGAGACGATTTTAAAATGTTAAGAACTTAAATAGGACGAAAACGTTGGGGACAAAAATGATACATAGAAATAAATTTTAATTTTATCCTTCACTAATATCAATCTTTTACGGTACACAATTATTCAATTATTTTTTAATCACATTTAAGTAAATTACACTTAATCACATTACTTTTATTCTAAATAAATTAATTTTTTTATAATTTTACTTTTAAAGATTTTTACTCATCATGAAATGTTTATAAAATGACTAGAATCACATTACTTTATTGTATATATATCATTTTTTTACCACAAGTTTATGTACTAGTCATTCTACAAACATTTTATGATGAGTAAAAATTTTTAAGAGTAAAATTATAGAAAAATAAATTTATTTAGAATAAAATTAATGTGATTAAATATAATTTCCTTAGATGTGATTAAAAAATAATTGAATAACCATATACTGTCAAAAATTGATATTATTGACGGATAAAATTAAAATTTATTTATATGTATCGTTTTTGTCCCCAACGTGTTCATCTTATTTAAATCCCTAACATTTCAAAATCGTCTCAACTTTGTCCTGCCGTCAATTCTGTTAACAAATTTCTAACGGCAAGACAACATTGAGTCAATTTTGAAACGTTAGAAACTTAAATAGAACGATTCAAACGTTAGAAACAACTTTGAGACTTACCCCAAACGTTGGGGACAAAAATGATACTTTACTCTTTTCTTAAAAAGGCTCCTAGATAAAATAATTTTTCACCTATATTGTATATATGATTTTACTTTTAGAGGCCATAATTGTAATACCTTAACTTTTTGCACGATCGTACTAAAAGTTTAGGCGCTACTTACCACTAAACCTTTTTATTATACACTATCTTTATTTAATATGAGCCTTTGGATACGAACCGAAACTTTAATTATGAAAGAAAAGTTTACTCTTAACCACTTAATCTCAAAGATATACATATTCACATAACATTATATACATAGACTTATTTTAAATTTCTCAAATACAAGTCCTACTCCTCTAAAAATCAAAGACAATAAATGGCAAGGGAAAAGTCTAAGACTAAACTAACTACAAAAAATACGGATACATATTTACATAAATCTCCGATGTTCAGTCGCCGCTCTAAGCCAAGGATTCCTGAACCTATTGCTGAAAGGAAAATCTGAAGGGCGGAGAACATCGTCCTCATATGTTCTCAGTAGGGACAGTGAATGCCGTAAAAATAATGAAAAAAATGCGAATAATTGACTTTACTCGGTAAAACTATTCTTTTATCAAGCCTTTGAAAATACTTTTAAATTTTGCTTTAGACAATTAATTGCTTTCTTTAAAATTTCTGAACTTAAAAAACTCATTTACAACATTAATTCTTAATTACTTCAATACATAAACTAATAGTACCAGAGATTCAATTGAACGCACAAGCAAGGCAGAATAAGACAACCGGCACAATCACAAAGAAAATACAACAAGCAACACACAACCAAAATGCAAATGCAGAAACAATATGATGCATGTCTGTCCTAAGCAGGCCATGAGCTCGTGCGTCGGTTGTCTACTTCCAACCCGACGTTATTCGGGGCGAACCACGAATATGGTTTCCTTACCGTGTCAATCAGGCACAATTATCATCATGAGAAAAGCCATGACAGTTAGAATATCTTGGTATCACGGTAGAAACAGGCTATCGGTTAGGCAAACATTTCTGCATTAGCAACATCAGGCCATTAGATAGGCGGGTACTTTCGCATTAGCAATTTGGCACAAAGGCCCGTTCAACATACAATATGCTATCAGTTAGGCAGACATTCACACATTAGCAATCTTAGGCTATCAGTCAAGCGGGTACTTTCGCATTAGCACTTTAGCACAAGGCCCATTCGACATACACATTTCATGATTCATTATCCGTTTCAATTATCTCTTTTATACATGGCTCCTCATTTTCTTCTTCTTTATTATGTCTCCACATCACTAATTACACACACACACCTCCGCATTACCTATATTATTAACTGTACCTCTGCATCACCGCTTAATTACACATACCTCCATATCAACAAATAATCAACTACTCTTACCTCCACATCCCTTCAAAAATATACTTTTAGTCTTAGCATCAAAACCTTTAATTTCTAAATACCCAAACTTCTTTAACTTTTATTCAAGATAAAAGTCACTTTAATACATAAACCAAACTCAATGCCAAACTTAAAACAAAATCTTTGCTTAATAGATTGAACTCAAAACATTATACTTTTTTTAATAAATCAAAATCAATTAATATGATTCTTAAATCAAAATTTCTTTTAAATAACGCATTAAACAAGCCTCGAAATTTTATAAAAGTTTCTACAGCACTTTCTCTAAAATCCGGATTTTGCCATCCTTCAATGACTCCTGTCAAACCATCTTCAATTCTCAAAAATCTCTTCTTGATAATTCAAACAAATTAAATTTAATATTATAAATCCATTTTCAATTCTCAAAGATCACTTTCAATAAGTCAAATTTTTAATACAAAAATCCTTTTCTCAATTATGAGTAAATATGTAAACTAAATCTTTTTCTAACATAGAGTCATATTTTCAAATAAGCTTGTAAATCAAATTTCCAAAATAAAATCACATTTTCTTATATTTTACAAAAATTTGACAGAATCTCTCCTTAAAATAGACTTTATCACCCTCACGGACTCCCTTACTTTCATCATTCCTTAACTTATCTCCATCCATACACTATTCTCAATTCTTACATCATTTTACCAAAACATACACATAATTTATTCACAGCCACAGTTTCGAGAATTCTCATCACAACCAGCTATAAATCAGAATCTTTAGCATTCTCAAACATTCAGGAAATCAAACACATATTCATCAAATTCAATTATTTTTACAGTCATAAATCCAACACAAATTCGTTATTCAACCAGTCCAGACAATCATAAATTATTTACAATTACTCACTAAGATTTTGAGCATTCATAAATTAAAAACTTATAATTTTGAAACGAATCCTTTACTTCCGTACGAAATCAGAATCAACGAGAACTCTGGAGAAGCTTTCTGATCAAGCTATTAAAGAAAAAAATGTCAGAAATCGTCTGTGTCTCTTAAAACTTTAATTGACCAAACTCAAGCACGTAGTTTTCACTAAACAAAAATAACGCCAACATATAAAAAAAAAAGATACAAACACTTTTATTGAATTAGATTTTTTTTTATCGAAATTACGAATCACAAAAAATCAAGCTCCGAAGGGTTAAGGTTCCATGGTTTCTCGTTCCTCTCACTCACGGCTTACTCTCTCTTTTTCTTTCAAAGTTGATTCGGTGATGCATGAAGAAGAAATAAAGTATAATTAGTGATGATGGTGATTAATAAGGATTTGTGGTAGTAAGGCTTATTAGGTGTCATTGATTATTAAATGAATAAAACATGTGTCATGGTTGCATAGATATATGTATACATATAAGCCACGTCCTTTCATTTCTTTTTCTTTCTAAGGAGTTCGGCTATAATGAATGAAAGTGCTAAAAGAGAATGATGTTATTAATGAATGATGGTTTGTGGTGTGAAAGTATTATTAAGTGTCATGAGTATATATAAGTATAATAGCATGCAAGCCACGTTCATTTCTTTCTTAGTTTCCTTAGGTAGTGTTTGTTTTCAGGTACTGAGACAGAGACTGAGAGACTGAGACTCAGTATCGTGTTTGTTAGTTTAGAGACTGGTATTAAAATTTCTGTCTCTGTCTCCAAAATTTCAGTATTTCAGTACCTCCAAAAAGTAGAAACACAGGAGACTAAAATTTTTAGAGATGGAAACTGAAACTTTAATAACATTTTATACCTAAAATACTTTTATTTTAATTAATTAATTCCAATTTTACTCTTTGTGCAAATTAAATTAGAGTTTAATTCTTGTTTCAATTCATGTCTCTCATTTTACACCAAACAGAATACTTAAATTTGTTTCAATTCCTGTCTCTTAGTCTCTGTCTCTCAGTCTCAGTCTTTCTGTCTCTATCTCTCCACCAAACGCTACCTTTTAGTGACATTGGTTTTCACTTTTCTTTATTCATGTTTTCTTAATGGTTTCGGCCAAAGGAAAGAAATAATAATAATAATAATAATAATAATAATAATAATAATAATAATAATAATAATAATAATAATAATAATAGTATAATAATCATAATGGTAATAATAATAACAATAAAAATTAATTTAATTTTTGTCTTATTAAAATATTTTTAACAAATAATTTAAATTTAATAGAATAAATTATAATTAAATTAAACTTCAATAATCATAAAATTTTATTTCATTATTTTTTTTGTTAAAAATAATTTTTTTTAAAACTAAATCTCAATGTAATATAATAACTCATAAATAGTTAATTATTTAATTTTTCAAAAATCAGGAATCTTACATCCTACCTCACTTATAAAAATTTTCGTTCTCGAAAATTAGAATATTACACAAAACATTACATAGTTTCAACACTTTATTTTAATATTTTTTTAAATACCTTATGAAAAAAAAAACAAAAAGTCTCAATTCATATGGATACATATACAATTTAAAATACTTAGATTTTCATATGGTATAAAAATAATAGAGTAGAAGTGTGATTGCAAAGCAGAAGTTACAAGGTAGGCTTGATATCGCAGGAAAAGCGGGTATCTCGAAGAATTCAAGCAAACATATGCAGTTAAGATCGAAGGAAAAATGCATATGAACAAGGAACATGATTGGAGAATAATTAGTTCACTTTTCTAAGAAAGAAATCTCAGATAAAACTTCAAGACAAACTATGGAGGAACAAGATACATAACCGAGCAACTCTGAGATGTAACTTCTAATGCTTCCAAAACCCACTATTTGCGTTACCTATTACTTCTATTTTGTCTATGATAATCCATTAGTGTTTTCATATACATGAATCATTAATATTAAGTTGGCCAAACCTAATACCATGAGAAATGCAACGGTCAACTAACAACGTTAAATAATACACAATCATGCATCTGAAACACAAACTATTGTTATTACGACAAGTCCTAATGCATGACAGACACTCAGAGTATTCAGTGAAGCATAATCAGTCCATTCCCAAGGCTCTAACATAA
Source organism: Arachis hypogaea (assembly GCF_003086295.3). Classification (NCBI taxonomy): domain Eukaryota; kingdom Viridiplantae; phylum Streptophyta; class Magnoliopsida; order Fabales; family Fabaceae; genus Arachis; species Arachis hypogaea. The sequence continues at coordinate 108,275,791 of NC_092036.1, forward strand.
ACAACTGCTCTAATACCATAATGTAACACCTTAACTTTTAACACCTCATGATCGTACTAAAAGTTTAGGCGTTACTTACCTCTAAACCTTTTTATTATACACTATCTTTATTTAGTATTGAGCCTTTGCGGATACAAACCGAAACTTTAATTATTAAAGCGAAAAGTTTACTCCTAACCACTTAATCTCAAAGATATACATATTCACATAACATTATATACATAGACTTATTTCAAGTTTCTCAAATACAAGTCCTACCCTTCTAAAAATCAAAGACAATAAATGGCGAGAAAAAAGTTTAAGATTAAACTAACTACAGAAAATACGGATACATATTTACATAAATCTCTGATATTCAATCACGGCTCTGCACCAAGGATTCCTAAACCTATTGCTGAAAGGAAAATCTGTAGGGGGTGAGAACGTCGTCCTCGCATGTTCTCGTTAGGGACAATGAATGCCGTAAAAGTAATGAATGAAATGCAAATAATTGACTTTACCCCGTAAAACTATTCTTTTATCAAACCTTTGAAAATACTTTTAAATTTTACTTTAGACAATTAATTGATTTTTTTTAAAATTTCTAAACTTAAAATAAAACTCATTTACAACATTAATTCTTAATTACTTCAATACATAAACTAATAGAACCAGAGATTCAATTGAACACATAAGCAAAGCAGAATAAGACAACTAGCACAATCACAAAGAAAATACAATAAGCAATAATGAGCATTTTCACTAGTCTAAGCTAACAAAGATTCAAATTAGGGACATTATTGTTTTACGCTTAGAGTTAATGATGTGCTAAAGTAAAGAACAAAGGGGTAAAATAGGCTCAACTTTGGTTTGCAAAGGAAAATGAAAGGGTTAAGGCCATATGGGTATATAAGCTCAGTGAAACAAAGGCCTCAATCATATAAGTGCATGCATACATTAAATGATGGAAATATAGAATTAAGCAAGACAAATATCACAATTTTAGAGAGAGAAACACACACCAAAATTAAAACATTGGTTGATAAGACGCAACCAATCAATTAGGCTCAAAATCTCACAGATTTTGTGTGTTCGAGCTTTAAACCATGTTCCAAAATATATTTCTTCAAACAAGTTCAATAAACATTTTAATTCAAATTAGTGAAATACTATAAAAAAAAAAGGTTTCTTGAAAAAGAAATTATTGATTCAACCAAGCAGTGGTAGAATATGCACAAAATCTAACAGACATGCAATCAATCATGCAAATGTAACAATGAACTAACATAGAAAATTAAACGTTAGTGTTGAGAAGGAACTAACTAACCCGCGAAAGTCGGTATCGACCTCCCGACACTTAAAGGTTGCACCGTCCTCGGTGCATGCAAAGATGTGCAAGTGGACGGGGGTTGTGAGCGACAATCGCTGCTCTTTCTTTAATAGATTGTGCAGATGGATTTGTTATTTGCCCCATTTAAAAGCTTTTCCTTTTTCTTTTTTGATGGCCATCCTGAAAGAAGAGAAAAAGGAAGGAAGGTAACCCAGAAACAAAGATAGAAAACAAATAAAATATGGGTGAGTTAGTACCTAATAATGAAGGTCTCAACTACATGGTAGCTACAACATACAAGTGAGAAAATAGTAAAAGCAAATGGCATATCAATAGTGCAAAAATTGCGAAAATGGGGGAGATAGTGTGGGTAGTGAAAGACAATATAAGTGCATATCAATGCAAATGGAAGATAAGTATCATAAGAAATTAGCATTGACTTATAATTAATGACACCCAACAGTTTAAAACAAGTCACGAAACACCAAAATAATTCAAGAAAAATTGTAACAGTTGAATAAGAACATGTAATACCAGTGATAAAATAGGAAATTAGAAAAGAAGAAAAAATGTGAATAAAATCAAAATGCAATGAAGGAAGGTATGCAAATGCAGTATGGAAAAGAGAATGAAAGAGAATAAGGATGAGAAGAAAGTGAGAAAAGAGGTAGGATTGAGAGAGAATTAGGATTTAGAGGGTGGGAGAGAGTGAAAACTGGCGGCGCTGGGATTTAGTGGTGCGGCGCAACCGACGTGCACGCGTACTGCGTGCGTCTGCATGGGTTACGCGAAAGGAGAGGGACGCGGAGGTGTCCAGTACACGTACGCGTGATCGAGGCGGTGCCTCTAGCGCGAATCCAGCGCGAGGCCAGCACAACTTTCGGCCAAAACACTCAACTATACCGATTTCCAGGGGCACGCGTGCGCACCATGCATGCTTCTGCGTGGGTCGCCGAAACTGCAAAGGACGCGTACGCGTCAGGTACGCGTACGCGTGGGTGAGCTTGTGCGTTGGGCATGCTTTCTGCACAGCTCCTACAGAACCCTTTGTAACTTGGGCATAAATTCAATTCCCCCAAGGACGCGTGCACGTCATAGATGCGTAAGCGTCGAAGGCTCTCTCTTTTTTTTTTTTGACAAAATGCAGATGATGCAGAACTTAAGAATTAACACTGATAGAAATAAAATAAAACAAAACTAAGAATAAAAAGGGGACGATCATACCATGGTGAGTTGTCTCCCACCTAGCACTTTTAGTTAAAGTCCTTAAGTTGGACATGTGGTGAGCTCCTTGTCATGGCGGCTTGTGCTTGAACTTGTCCAAGAATCCCCACCAATGCTTGCAATTCCAATAGGCTCTATTAAGATCATGTAAATCCCTCAAGCCTTGATGAACTTCGTCACAAGCTTTGAGCTCCCAAAGTTGATCCTCTTGTATACCTGGATCCCAAATCTTGTTTCTACACACGTCTGTAAGTGGACCATCATCATTCCGACGGGTGGCAGATAGTCTTAATTCCCAATTAAGTACCAAACTTGTCTCTTAGATCGAACCCAGTAATCACTAGTCGAGCCTTTGCATCTAGCTTTTGCAGTCGCAACCTTGATGAGTCTTGAATTGCAACTCCAACCACTAAACAGTCTTCTCTTACGCTTGATGCCATGCAGCTTCCTAAGTCGGCTGTCCGTTTTAAGTGGGATAGGAAGTTGAACAGAGATAAGTCTTACCCACTCAAACGATGTAGTAGACGGCAACCTAGGTAGAGAAGTCTCCAAAGATTTGGATAACGCATGTTCAACTCCCTTCCATCCTTGTCGAAGGGCTTCCACGTCCGCATCAGTCTCAGATTCAATCGAAGAAGGGTCTTCACTTACTCCCTGATCATATTCACCAAGGGAACTTGTTTCTTGATCTATTCCGTCCAATTCTTCATAGGGTACATGTCTTGGAGGTTGTGCACGATTCTCCTCAACATTAATTTCAATCTTCTTGGGGAAATACTCTACAGCTCTAGATTCCCTTGGAGGTTCAGCATCTCCTAGGTCGTCAACCACTTTTTTCTCTACAACTATCGTGGCTTCCTCCATGCTATTTGATTCTCCACATGTTGCTATGGGAGTTCCTAGAGTCTCTACCCGTTGGGAGGCTAATCGATTTATTAACTCGCCCAAGACGGCAACGAAATTTAGCACAGTTCCTTGGAACTCTTGTGTCGGCCTTTGCATCTCTCCTTGCTCTGAAAGAAGAACACTTAGAGTGTTATCTATTGGAGATTGGGGTGGATATGAGGGTTCATTATTTGAGAGGAAAGGTTCATGATATGAGGGTGGTTCATCATAATAAGGATGTGGCGATTCAACACTCTCCATTTTGTCCACTTGTTGCGCAACACACTTCAATTCCTTGTTCTCAAGTTGAGATTCTTTAGCTATGGAAGCGTCGTGTGCTTTTCGGCTTACCACTTGCTCCAATTGATGAACGGCTGCTTGAAATTGATGCAGTGTCTCCTTGAGACGATCCCTTAACTCTTGTTCCGCTTGGATATTATAATATGGAGGTGGTGGTTCTGGAAAGTAGTTGGGTTAGAATTGGGGTGGCTCTATATACAGTTCATATGGCTCATAAGGTGGTTGGTAAGGTGGGTAAGGATTAGGATCATAGAAGGGTGTTTGGTAGTGGGTGGCTTGTGAGTATGGTGGTTCAAAGTTATGTTGAGGAGGGGGCTCATAGGTATAGTGTGGTGGAGGTTGATTGTCACGGAAAGGTCCACCATAGCCATTGCCTTGATATGCATCACAGAATGGTTGTTGCTTGTAACACATTGGAGGAGTTTGTTGCCAAAAGGGTTGATCAAATCCTTGTGGCGCCTCCCATCTTTGGTTGTTCCAACCTTGATGCATGTTCTCATTGTAATCTCCTCTTCCTACAACACAATGGTAACCAGACTCATAGCCAAAAGGGTGAGAATTCATAGTAGCTAATAAGAATTAAAAACAAAAGCAAACAAATAAGCAAAAAGCAAATATTTACAATAACCAATAATAAGGCATACGTTTGCAATTCCCCGGCAACGACGCCATTTTGATGAACGGATTTTTGACGGTTTAGAATTCACAAATAAATTCTCGTTGCAAGTATAGTTTCCAAACCAACTAAAATCCTTTCATACAAAAGATTTGGTTGTCACAAGTACAAACCCCTAATAAAACTAATAACCGAAGTATTTAAACCTCGGGTCGTCTCTCAAGAAATTGCAGGGAAGTGTTCTTATAATTGGTTATTAAAGGTATCTTTTGGGGTTTTTGAAATAAGGAAACAAAAAAAGTAAATTGCAAAGGAAAATCAAATGACTAGAAAAGCTCTTGGCAAGGTTTGGTGGTCAAGGATCTCTATCCTTATCACTAACCACAACATGAGAATTGGCAAGGATCAATCTCATTGAATCATCCTCTAACTAGTAGTAAAGGAAATTTAAATGAGCTATATTAAACCAAGTCCATAAGTCCTAGCTCTCCACCAATTCAATTAGTGAGAAGTAGAGTTAATGTCTCCCAATCATCAATTCCTTGGACATTAGTAACTCAAGAGTTCCTAAGTTACCATCCCAAGCCAAGAACATAAAAGTCTAATTTGAGATCCTCCCAAACATTTTGTCAAACACTTGGAAGGCACAAAATAAAAACATAGAAAATTAATATGAGAATATTAAATCTAAACAATCAATTGAAAGCATCAATAACACAAATTGAAGAAAGCAATCGTAAATATAAAATACATCAAATTGTATTAAATAGAAAATTAAATCTAACATGAGAATTCATAAACTAGAGTAGATAAATAAATAAATCACCAAGAGAAGAGAAACTAAAGTGCTAGAATAAATAAGAGTGGAAGAGAAACTAAATTAAAGTAGAGTAGAAATCTGAATTTGAAAATAGCTAAACCTAAGAATCCTAAAACCTAGAGAGAGGAGAGAGCCTCCCTCTCTAGAAACTACATCTAAAACCTAAATTGTGTGAATGAGAAGTGATGTCCTTCATTCCTCCACTCTGCAACCTCTAATCTGTGTTTTTTGGGTCGAAAACTGGGTCAATCACCGGGTACGTACAGCACGTGGCTCATGCACGCGTACGCGTCATGCACGCATACGCGTCGCTGAACTTTCGCACAATCCACGCGTACGCGTGCGCGTCCTCAAACACCAGGTCAACTATGACAAATTGTATATCCTTGCGAAGCCCCGGATGTTAGCTTTCCAACGCAACTAAAACCGCCTCATTTGGACCTCTGTAGCTCAAGTTATGATCGATTGAGTGCGAAGAGGTCAGGGCTGACAGCTTAGCAATTCCTTCAACTTCTTGTATTCCTTCCTTCCACTTTTGTATGCTTCCTTTCCATTCTCTAAGTCATTCATGTCCTGTAATCTCTGAAAACACTTAACACACATATCAAGGCATCAAATGGTAATAAGAGAGGATTAAACATAGCAACTTTAAGGTCAAAGAAGCATGTTTTCAATCATAGCACAAAATCAGGAAGGAAAGGGTAAAACATGCGGATTCTGTGAATAAATGTGAGAATAGTGGATAAAATCCACTCAATTAAGCACAAGATGTACCACGAAACAGTTGTGCATCAATGGCTCCTCATTTTCTTCTTCTTTATTATGCCTCCACATCTCTAATTACATACACACACATCCGCATCATCTATATTATTAAATATACCTCTGCATCACCGCTTAATTACACATACCTCCATATCACCAAATAATTAACTACTCTTACTTCCACATCCCTTTAAAAGTATACTTTCAGTCTTAGCATCAAAACCTTTAATTTCTAAATACCCAAACTTCTTTAACTTTTATTCAAGATAAAAGTCACTTTAATACATAAACCGAACTCAATTCCTAACTTAAAACAAAAAAAAAAATTAATAGATTGTACTCAAAATAGGTAGAAAAAAGAGAATTATAAACTACTACAAAGGGAGATTGAGTGTGACCAAGTTTGGTTAATGCATATATGCAACTATTATCTTCTCTAAACACATGAATAACAATCTTTTTCAAGCAATGACTGGATAGCTGTGTAACAAGACGAAGGACTACACGAAAATTGTTCAAATAATTTTGATAGAAGTCCAAAGCAATTCCGGAGTCTACTTCAATATGAGCGTTAATTTTTTTTTTTTGGGATACAATTGAAAGTCCGAAGAGGATACCCAAAAAGCATGTTCCCAAACTTGCATGAAAAGCTTTAGTCCTGACCAAAAAAAAAAAAACTTTAGTAAAATTTCTATGGTGGTCTCGAAGAATATTATCGCGAGTTGACTACTTGAAAAATTATTTAAACGCATAAATCAATTGAATAACTATGTAAAATTAAATTGTATTTTAACACTGATTTTGATAGTATATGTATATTCACTTATATAGATATAATGTTTCGTTTTTAATATACTGAAGCAAGTAAGAATTTGAACCTAAAATTTTATGAATAGTATCTAAATGTTTGGTAGGTTATCTAAATTTTTTATCCCTATCATAATGTTGAAACATAAGAAAATAATGTTTAAATAGGACATTAATTTCAATACATCATTTTTTTTTTTTGGAGGGGGGGGGTTCAAGAATACATCTTTAATGTTAAAGAGTTGTACAATAATAGCAATTCAAAAGTCTTGTATAGCTAATATACCCCATAATAAATGTAGCAAACAATTATATTAATTCGAAAAGTCATAATATTTAATCTGCAATGGGTTAGTCCTTGGTCTGTCCTGTCGAGTTAGGAGATACTATGGACAAAAAATATATATATATTTACATTATTTGGTTGTGACTTGATAAAACTTTGTAACAAGAGTTACAGATAGAACTTACTTTTGGCCAGGTGTTAATAAAAGACAAAGTTAATATGCTATTTTCAAGATGTAATCTACTCAGAAATGTTACTTAAATGAAATTACCACATCAGATTTATGCAGTGAACTTTACTTAAAAAGACTACTCTTGTTTCGTTACCAGATGATTGCAACTAGGAAACATAATTATGACATAAAATAGTACAACTTTGGAAAAGCTTTCACTGCATCATAGTGGAATGCACAATCAAGAAAAGGTATAAACATCTATATATAATATATCAAATTCATCATTTAGTTTCAATTTTACAATAAGCTCGTTGTCTTTCATAACAAGATTTGTGGACTGAACGGTTACACCTTAAATTACATTTTTCAAAGTAATTATTACATTTCTCTTTGAATTTATACCTTTCAATCATCAAACATCAATTCTTAAAATCATTTCCACATAAGCACACTAGAAAGAATCCAGCTAAATCAATAAATAATATAGAAAAACAAAGGAGGATTGGGGAGGAGTTCTAATTCATTACACTAACCAAATTCATTCATTCAGAACCTGTAAAAAACTTTGGTGTATATATATATATACAAATTAAAAATAAAATTACATATATGGGAGTAAAAGCAAAACAAAATCAAAATCAAACTCAAAATCCCATGTATTTAATGCAAGCTCTATTCTTCCTACTCTATGGACCTGTATTAATTAGACAAATCAACAAGTTGGCATTGAAATTAAAATATCACTGCCAAAACTGCACCAAAATATTCACCCTGTTAAAACCAGTCTTCTCAACCCTAGTCATCCTCTTTCTTCTTCTATGGTCTTGCACCAAAAATTAAAATAAATAAAGGCTTGCCAAGTTGGAACCTAAACATCATACACAGGTAGCCGCTCTGCAATGGTGACGCGGCAAATCGGGCAATTCTTGCATTTCTCGGAGCAATTGCTGCATTTCAAGGAAACAAGTATAAGGCCAAATCATGAACACAATGCAAAAACATCAAATACTTGATTCTTCTTACCTGCAAAGGATGTGATGCCGGCATGGGAGAAGTACAACGCTTATCTCTCCCTCGAAACAAACTCTACACAACACTTTTTCCTGATACACAACATATGAACACAGATTAGCTAAATGAAGACTTAAGATGGATCCAAAAAAAGAAAAATGAGCAGAATTCAGAAATGCATAATAGATTATTTATTACACTCACCAACTTGGTCACATATTTTCACATGCCTTTCATATGATTAATAAATGTTGATTCATGCCATCAAACAATGTATAAAAACAAAGATCTACCAAATAATATTTAGTGTTAAGCCTAGTAAGCACCAAGATTTATACGAAGAATGTTGTAATAGAAAGATAACATTTACTGCATTAAACATCAGTAATTACTTTGAGAGTCGAAAATTCATAGGATAAGCACATAGCTATAACTCTACAGGGGATTAAAAAACATTAGAAGTCTTACATTTTGAAGTCTTTCATACTCTTGCTGGCTGTATTTCGTAATTTCTGTCTGTTCACCAAGAGCTGCCTGGAGTCTCCAAACCTGACATTAGACAATTTTGAGCATGCTATGAACTAAAACGAGTCACTGACTTATTGAGAAATTTTGCACCTAAGATAATTGAACAGGTGAACATAACAAACAAAAACCTGAGCAGATTATTTCAATCATAAAACATACGCTTATATTCACCATAAATTTTTATCTATATGTATTATAAGAACTGTCATCACCTCCTCAGCGAGATCTTTTTTAGGCATTTTCTTAACAATCTCAGGTGGATAACCGCAGAACGTATTATACCTGCACAGTTGAAAGCCCAATGTACAAGGATCACCAAAATAATTATTACGCGAACATATTCAATACATTCCAAATGTATCATTACAAAGGGCAAGGATGTACTAAAGATAGTACTCATAAAATCAAATAGATTCTAACAGAATAATTAAAGATAGTACTCATTATACCTGCGTGGGTATGGGTGTGTGCAGCAAAATTTAAAATAATAGGCAAATAAGAAGTTGCCAAGATATACAAAACAGATTAGGCAAGTACAAACCAAACATAACAGAAGTAATATCTGCCACCATAAATATAATTATATTCTCAAATAAGGTTATATTCATATTCTCAAATATGCAGAAGTTAAGTTTCATAGTAGAAATAAAAAATAATAATTAAACAAAAAAAGAGCTCCACGACATGTTGTATGTGACATGTGAAACAACACGGAAATTATATTTCCTGAGCAAATTTAGACAATGAAATAAAGAATGCTTACCCAGATGCTCCCTCTTGGTATAAGCGTGCCTGTTCTTCCCGACTACCTTCATCAATTGACCACCAACCTAGTAACCTGCTTCAATGAATTGTCAGATTCAGTTGCCACATCTTACACACATTTATGGTAATCCAACAAGATCACAAATTTGCATTTTGAAAACTTTGATTGTAACAGACATTGGATTTTACAACTAAAATCATCATCGTGTCAAAAATAATAAGGAAACAAATTCAGGATAATAGCTGTCCAAGGGGTTCAAAGACACCATTGCATACACAGAAATGATGTGAGTTAAGTTTGTTTCAACGAATTTAATGCAAACAGGTGTGAGCCAAACAACAGATTTTCTAATTAAAAGTTACCACCAACAATCACGATTATAGAAAAAAATTACCTAGAACCATGGTGCAAGAACCCCAAGCAATCATGAGCTGTTGAAGAAATTCTAATATAAATTCCCCCACCAGCTCCACTGTTTAGCAGCAAAACAAGTTTCTCCACTAACTTAGATCCAGCTAACAGTACACCAGCACCTTGCAGCGTGAAAAGGGGAGAGAAAAGTATCAGTAGAGGTATCTTTCTGGCACAAGCAGGTGTTCCCTGAAATGTAAAACAGCTCAGATCTTTTAATATAGTATCTCAATGATTGCCAAGCACACAATTCGGTAATATTACCTACCTCCAAGTACATACAAAGAAGAATCTGGAATATAATAATCGGTACTTTCATGAAATGGCCTCCTATGTCTTGCAGGCTACACATTCTCTCTGGATGTTGATTTTCCTCAGAAGAAACAACTAAACCGCCATTCCAGTCAAGATATCTAACAGTAGTAGAAGAAGAACTGGCTTCTCTTGGATTTCTATGAATCACCGGATTAGACCACTTTGTACATACAAGAAAAGCAAAACACTCGGCAATGCTGCAGAATCATAGATCAATGAAAACCTTATGTTATACTCTCAAGCAAACATTTTAAGAAATACAAAGCTATTCATTGAAGTACATTCTAGGCCACAAGACAAAGAAACCTACGCAAAGTTAATAAATAAGTCCCACCAGCCCAGAGCACCTACATCACCTGTATTAGACAAGAAAAACAGGGCCTTAAAGAAGGATTAACTTATGAATATAAGATATCTTATGCAAAAGCAAGAGGAGTGATTAAAATGAAAAATTCGGTCTCCACTTAAACGTTATCACAAATTTCAACGGCCTAAATTTCACAACATAAATACCATATTTGTATTTGTGAATTAATAAGTTACATCATGATTTTCTACGGCCATTCAATGTGTGTCCATATATAAAATAGATACAAAATGTAATCCAAATGTAGTAGGTATCCGTCCATGTATATTTCAATAGCAAGAGTTCATTTACAGCATACTACTCTTCAAGTTTCTTTCTGCAATAGAAAGCATGAAAAATGACCATTTTGGAACACACTGCCACTCAAAGAATGTCATAAAATGGGAAAAAGTAATGCTACTTTGTTTAAAACACATTATGAATCATGAACTGCAGTCCAGAAGAGTGATATTAGGCATTTATTTATTAAAAATAAATGTTTTCATTTTTTGAGAATATAAAGAATCTTATTTTGCCTGGGAAGATATTGAGGAAAGGAATAACAAAATGTACATCATTCACATGGCAATATTACACGATAGATCACATGACAAAGAAATTTGCTATGTGAGTTTAACAATAATAACAATAATAATACTAAAAGATAACATTCATTCATTAAACTTTAGGGAAGCAACATACCACTAAGTTTTAGGAGTGTGAACACTGTAGCAGCAATGAAGAAGACCATAGAGATTGCAACCCAAAAGTGCTGCAAAAAGCAGACAAACATTTTTAATCAAATTCGTGAAATGACTATGAACTTCAAATTATAAGTATTTGAGCACTGAATAATGAAAAGTCAAGGTCACATTGGCAATTACATAACCATCACAAAGAAATTAACTGAACCAAAAGCAATTCTTAATAAGGTTAAATGACTTCTATGAAAAGTCCACACATCGGAGACCTTTTCTCCACCAGGTAGAGTCAACTAAAGGGACCAAACAACCATACAGTTTTATTTTTATATGAAAAATTATAGCAAAAACGAGAGCATGAAAATGGAAAACATTACGGTTTCTTTAATGACATATAAAACCTAGCGAAGTTTTGCTTTTAGTAAGGTAAAGCTAAGCATAGAACTATGTGTTGACAAGAGAGACAGATAAACAGAAGAATGCAGGAAACACTCTTGACCAAAAAGAATCTTGGTAGTGAAGGCATCTTAGTTAATGCAAAATCCATCTCAATCACTCTTTCCAACTATAATTTGAAAAACGCAGACGGTTTTGCATGTTTTCTTTTACGGATCTTTTCAAAAGATTATTATTGATATGAAAAGACTTACAGGAAGAGTTTCCCATATCGCCTCATCACTCATGTTCTCTTCATCTCCTGGCATTAGAGCCCTACACATTCTGCACAGAAAACAGACATTGATTGGTCACCAATTTTACAAAGCACTTCATAACAAACCTAATGGTCACCAATAACCGGTATCTAATTGTTCAAGGAAGTAGAGAAAGAAAAAGGACAGCACAAACATTAGTAATGGAAGAAAATAACCAGCCAAAAAAAATATGATTTAGGAAAACTATCCAGGACAAGTACCTGAAATTGTCAATGAGAATGATGATTTCAAATATTAGTAAGGGAAGGAACACAATCTTCAGATTGACTGCTGGAAAGTGACGAACTGTGCAAAAAAACAAATGCATTAGTATAATTGGATAACTTGCATTGATGTCACTTCGGGAACTTAAGCCTTTTACAGGAAAGTTTTCTAAATTCTCACAATTCTATTGTAGGAATTAATCAGCTTCAATCTAACCAGATGAATAAATCATACCAACTTAAAAATTTATTTCTAAATAAACACTCCACACAAAGACTACTAAAATATACATTGAATGCATGAAAATCCCTAATTACGAAGAGAAAAAGGTAAGGAATTTTGATGTACCGTATAAGCTCTCAAGATATATACAAAGGAGCAATTCAAATGCAATAAGCAATGGCATTGCAACGACGGCATGGCATGGTGCCCACTGTCATAAAACAGAAATTAGTCTCGCATTTGATCATAAAAAAAAAATCCACTTCATAATAATATTTTGTAAAGAGAAAAAGGAGGAGCCAACAACCATATCTTGGGGTTTAAATTATCGGCAATACTCAAAGAACAACACACAAACAAGCATGGTTCTGAAGCCAAGTTTCCCAAAATACTCAAAATGCTCTCAAATTTCATTAGAAATTAAAATGGCTTACATTTCGATTCCGCGGGGCTGATGGCGCTGGTAGTGAAAACCTTCCTCGAGCCACAACAGCATGAAACATCCAAAGAGGGAAAAATATTATCCTGTTGATCAAAGTCAAAGTCAGATAGCAAAAAACTTCTGTATTCTAAAATGTCAAACCTCAGATAGCACAATCAAACTAATCATTTTTTATGGCACTTTTCCATTTTCTGTTCTTGGTTTCCTGTTTATTTGCTAGAATACACTCTGAACTTGATGGACTTGCACAAAAAACCAAAAAAAAGGGGGGAGGGGGGGGGGGGGGGGGGGGGGGACATAAAGGATCATAATATGTTATTCTTTAACATCCCCTACACAAGGGTGTTGAGAACTGTGGACAAGAAATTGAGGGAAGACATTACAATTACTATTATCAGTAGCTCAGATATTGTGATTGTGACCATTTCCAACTGTTGAAACCCGTCACAAGCATCACCAACACTTTCAACAATAAGTTACATCAGTAGCCATATTGATCACTGGAAAATTTAATCACTGAAGTTAACCTTTGCCATATTTGGGTTGATCAGAGGGACAATGATTAACAAATTCTATCTCATTTGAGACTTTCCCTTAAGAGTTAGAGAAGACATTGCATGTAGGACCAGTCACAACAATCACAATCACTCAACCCCACTTCACTTTCTCAATCACAAAACAAACAAACAAAAAAGGTGTAAAAGCTTCATCAACTCAAAGAAATAACAGTAACAACAATCATCATAACTGAAACCCACAAATTCAACAGAAGCCACGGTGAGAAGAATTGAAGAAAACATAGCTTCAAAAAAAAAAAAAAAATAGCAAATGCCAGCCCAGCTCACTAACCATCAACAAAACCAAAACTTTTTCAAAAAGACAACCCAAATTCAACATGCAACGAAAGCAAATTACAGCCCCCAAAAATAAAACTTTCTGAAATAAATAAATAATGAGCACAAAAAAAAAAAAAGAAGAAGAAGAAGAAGAAGAGACTAACCACCAAGATGAATAGAGACGGTGATCGAGCTTGAGAACAAGCAAAACAGTGAAGCACAAGAGAAAGGTGTGTGCAGCAAGTGCCTGCGCAGACTTCAACACCCTCCGCCAACTCATCTTCTTTTTCTGTTCTTCAATCAAGCACACAGAAAAAAAACCCAAATTCCCAAACCCACTCACAACCGAAACAATCACAAAAACTAAGAAAGACAGATTTTTTTTCCTTCAATCCAAAAGAGAACAAAAGCCCTAACTTTGAGTGCAGTAATTTACGTTGACACTGACACACACAGAGAGAATCAGAGGCTAGCTAGGGAAATAGATAGAAAAGAAAGGAAAGGGGTTTGTGGAGTTTTGTTTGAGTGGGCGCCATGTGAAAGAGGAAAGCGAAGTAAAAGGGTGGTGGTGCTGACTGAATATGAATATGAATGAATGAATGAAGAATTCATTCAATAACGCAAATCAATCCACTTTGTTTTCTTTCATCATCTTTTCCCAATTTTATGAATATAAAAACAAAACCCATTTATTTACTCTCTATGTCTTCTTCTTCGCTCAAAGTCTTAAGCTTTTTAGCCTTCAGTGCACGCCAAACTGATACCCCTTTTTTTATTTCTTTTAATCATCTTTTTAGAAAAGGGTATGTCTAAAATGAGCTCAACACTTACGTGCTTATTGAATGCGCCACATTCATATAGACCATTAGATTTTATTAGATTAAAATCAAAGGCTAATATAAAAGAAGAGTATTGATGGGCTCTAATAAATAAAGAATATCATAGTACATAAATAAATAGTTTAAATGACAATACTTTAATACACAATATTTCAAATGACAACAGAATCTTTTATTCTTAAATAATAAAATATAAAATATATAAATACAAAATATCTAAATATTTTTTATTTATTAAAATTAATTATTATACAAAATTTTTTTTATAATATTAAAAAATTATATTAAAATAATATTTTAAATTATAACATAAAAATATAAAATAATTAAAATTTTATTTTATATTACTTGATAAATAATTAAATTATTATATTTAAAATTTATTAATTAATTATTTTTATTAAAAATATTATTATATAATATAATTTTTCATAAAAATATTTTTGAAATATAATTCACGTATATATAGAATTGTATAATCTACGTATATATATCATGTATTATATATAATATTTTAAATAAATTATATTTTATTATATATAAGTTAATAGTAATTAGTTAGTTACTTATTAGACTATTAATTTTATTTAACACATTTCAGATACTTTTATATCAAATAATGCCAGTTTAATTGATCCTTAAGCTCTGTTTAGTTTTTTTCAGCATACTTCATTGTGAGAGTTTGATTTGGGTAGTGTGCTGAAAAAAATGAAATAAAAGAAATTTTTATGGAATCATTTCATCAAAATTTTTTTTTCTATAATAATTTATTCATTAGGTACGAATTTAATTCCTATATACTGATAAGAGTAAATTTTTTTTATATATATACATTTACGTGTATTATTATGTCATTAAAAATATAATTTACGTATATATAAAATTGTATAATCTACGTATAAATATCATGTATTATATATAATATTTTAAATAAATTATATTTTAAAAATATTTTTATAATATTAAACCATAGTAAAATAATATTAAACCATACTTGTAAATCCATTGAGACTAATAGTAAAATATAAAAAAATATTAAACCATACTTGTAAATCCATGTTTAATAATATGTATTAATATCATGAAATTAACAATAAAATAAACAAAAAAAATTGTTTTTAAAAAAAATTTGGTAAATTATAATTGAGTAACTAAAAATTTATTAAAAGGTATCTTAGTAAAAATAATTTAATTATTAAAAATATTTTAAAAATTATTTTGATAAAAGTATAATTTATCTTTGTTACTACTACTACTACCATCACCACTACCACCACCATCATTATTATTATAACAAAAATTAATTTAATATAATAAAAATCAGTTATAATTAATATTATTTTAATTTTTATTATTTAATTTAATTAGACTTAATTCACAAAAAAAATTAAATATGTAATATTATTCAATAATTATTATCTTTTTATCATAGCATTATATAATATTATAATTGAATAAATATGTAAAACTTTTTTATATTAAAAATTTATTAAAAAAATAAGTTAATAAATTATAACTTAAATGACATAATTTTTTTATATTTATTTAGAAATAATGAGTTCAAGTTTTTCTACTTTGAAAAAAGAATTTATTAAAATTAAATTAAAAAAATGCAATCGGTGAATTTTGAAGAGTCAATGTTCCGTACAAGTAGCAGTGTACATTATTCATTATTGGTACAACCCTGCTCTGATTTATTTATTCGAGGAAACTATTAATTTTTTATTAAATATTTTTTTGTGATAACTTGTGCAAAAAAATTTCAATCTCAAAAATTAATTTTTTTGGAATCAAAATGATAGTTTAATCCTGTTTATTTATTTATTTTGAATTCAAGTTTTCTGCCTTATTATTAATTTTAAATTTTACAATGAAATTTAGTTAGACGTCGTAATGTAGTATATAAGAATGATTTTTTTTTTTAAATAAGGTGTGGAAATTAAATATTTTTAACTATATGTGATAAAATTGTGAAAAGAGAGAATAATTGATTAAAAGAAGTACACAAAGTACTGAGTACCAATTACAATATATATAGTAAAAGGGAAAATAAATTACTAACTAATAATGCTATAATTATGTCTAACAAACTAACCAACTTGACAGCTATACAAAAAACAAACTCTATTATGTTACATCCCCCCGCAAGCTGGTATTACGTGGTTTATGTAAATCAAGTAATCCCAGCTTGGAAAGCAAATGAGAGAATGGTCCTGGAGGAAGGGATTTAGTGAATAGATCAGCCGGTTGTTCACTGGAGATAACGTGCCTAAGATTACAAACCCCTTCTTTGAACTTGTTTCGAGCCACATGACAATCAACCTCAATATGCTTGGTTATTTCATGAAAGACAGGATTTAAAGCAATATAGATAGCAGATTTATTATCACAGAAGATATCAACCGGAAGAGGAGGAAGAATGTTGAATTCCTTTAGTAGTTTTAGTAACCAAACGAGTTCGCAGGTGCCATTAGCAAGGGGGCGATATTCTGATTTTGAGGACGACCTTGAAACTGTAGCCTGCTTCTTACTCTTCCAAGAAATAAGAGTTGACGCGGAGAAAGATGCGTGCGGTGGAGCTTGAGCTGCCGGCGGCAAAAATATAAAAGGAGATGCTGTACTTGAGCAGCGATCTTCAAAAATGCGTGCGTATGACGCAATAACTTCAAATGGCGCATAGAGCGCGATAAAAAAAAGAGGGCGCGTGGAGAGCAATAAGAGTGCAGATGAAACTGCTAAAACATATGCAGATTAAACTGCTGAAACAAAATGCAGATGCTATACTTGAGTAGCGATCTTTAAAAATGCGTGCGTATGCGCAATAACTTCAAATGGCGCATGGAGCGCGATAAAAGAAGAGGGCGCGTGGAGCGCAATAAGAGTGCAGATGAAACTGCTAAAACATATGCAGATTAAACTGCTGAAACAAAATGCAGATATAACTGCTGAAACAGAATGCAGACGAAATTGCTGGTAAAGAACCGGGGTAACCAAAACTGGGGTAGGATTTTCACTTGGATGCCTTTAACAAACATTGGTTGGATCTTGAACTGAATTGGAAGATTGCTTATTCATTGTGAGAGGAGGTTGAAAAAAATGTAGGGTGATTTCTCACCGAAAGATGATAGCTTATGTATCCTCTTCAAGGAGGATACCAAGGCTCTGATACCATGATAAAATTGTGAAAAGAGAGAATAATTGATTAAAAGAAGTACACAAAGTACTGAGTACCAATTACAATATATATAGTAAAAGGGAAAATAAATTACTAACTAATAATGCTATAATTATGTCTAACAAACTAACCAACTTGACAGCTATACAAAAAACAAACTCTATTATGTTACTATGAAAGTACTAAAAAAAAATATTAATCTGGTCAGAATATATATTTGTTACCACGTTAATATCTTAGTTATCAAATTATTTTAATTTGAGTCAAATAGATCTATTAAAAAATTCAAATCTTTTCTTTTTTTTAAATATTTACAAGAAACAAATATAAGAAAGCATAAATAACAAAATTATTAAACTAGTTACGTGATTATCATATCTAAATTTATAAGTGATGTTATTCAAGGATCGAAAGAGTGTCATTTTATTTTTTCTAAATAATGAATTTGAAAAAAAAATTTCTTAGAACTTTCTAAATTTAATTAGTTTCAATTTTATAATTGTGAAAGTGAAAGGCTCAAAATCTTGCTAAGTGCCTACTAATCATAAATTCGCAGGCACAAACGTTACGCAACGTTTATATTAATAAAAAAATAAATAAAGAATGCATGCATCCCATGCTATGTTTGTTGTATCTTCCACGGCTCATTGTGAAAATTACTAACCATATTTTTTTTTAATTAAAACTTTATACTATAGAGATTATTGTTATTATATTAAATTTTTATTTTATTTTTATTTGTTATCTTATTTTTTAAAAAAACAAAATTTATTATGCTTATTTTTTCTAAATAAGTTATGTTTATATTTTTTTAACAGAATTATTTAAAAAATTTTATTGTTTTAGCTTATTTCAAAATTAAAAATTAGTTTAATAATAGTATAAATAGATAATATTATTCTTTCATAAAATACAACAATAACAACACACAATACAAATTCTTTATATTTTTTATTCTTTCATAATTTTATTAATTATTATTATTATTATTATTATTATTATTATTATTATTATTATTATTATTATTATTATTATTATTATTATTATTATTATTATTATTATAGTAAAATGCACTGATATATATTTGTGGAGAACCACCCAAAAGAGAAAGATAGAGATATATGATCGACAATATACACAAGATTAGGGTTTGGAGCAATTTTTGTTAAATAAATTAAATAGGGAACACGCTATGGTTGACAAATTGCTAATCTACCATCCAACGATTCAGTACTATGTATAATTTTTAATTTTTTATTAATTATATACTCTTATCCATAAGAAACAAGAATTTGGAGCTAAGCCAAAACAGATAATATTAAAAAAAGGACATATCAATAATCAAGATTAAACATAAGCCAAAGCATATAATATTAAAAAAATGACATATCAATAAAGAAGATAAAACGTATGTGTATCAAATAATATAATATATTATATTTAAAAAATTTATTATTGGTTAATAAATTGTTATATATCTAAAATAAAATTCAAATTTAACACTTATTTAAACAAACAAATAAACTAATTAGCAACCAATCAAAATTAAAATTAGTTATTCTAACTATCTTTCTAATTGTTAAAACAAATTCAAAAATTTTGGATTGATATTTAATATTTTAATCCTGTGTATTATTTGGTCCTAGTTTGAGATAGTACGAACAGAAATGACACTAACAAACAATTGTTTGAGTCATTATTATTAGTTGTATAGGAGTGTATACACCGTCAAATTAAATATCGGTGCCTCTTTGTTTCTAGAGTATACACTTAAATATGTTACTAAGAAAATTTGCTATTTTTATTCTCCAAACAAATTTATTAGCTTGAGGTTTCTAAAATTTTATAAAAATTTATAATATATAATTTTTTTGTCATATTTTTGAAAATTTATTTGTCTAAATAAAAATAACAAATTTAATTAAAATAAAGATTTATATATTTATTTTTATAAAATTTAAAAATTTCAATGTAATATAAAAAATTTAAAAGCGAAAACGGACAACAAAAATAATATGTAGGAAGTAATAATACGGGGGGACATGC
Source organism: Arachis hypogaea (assembly GCF_003086295.3). Lineage (NCBI taxonomy): Eukaryota > Viridiplantae > Streptophyta > Magnoliopsida > Fabales > Fabaceae > Arachis > Arachis hypogaea. The sequence goes on from NC_092036.1 coordinate 108,295,533, forward strand.
ATATGATATGATTTCTCAGCAACGAAAATATTAGACCTATAATTTTTCTAAATTAATTACTTAAATTCCAATTATATAGAAGTAAGTTCATCTAATCTATTTATAATATATTAAAATAATATAAAATAGTTCTACAATTACTTTTAAATATTTAATTTCACTTTATATTATCACATAAAAAATATTTAAGTGACATAATTTTTTATCTTTACATTATATATTATATAATTTTTATTATATTTATCTCTTCATAATAATTTATCTTTAATTTGTATAATTTTATTATACGATTCTTTTTAATATTATTTTTTTAATAGTTATAATTAAATTATAAAAGTTATTTTATTCTCTCATATCAAGTCTATTAATTTTTATGTTTATTATTCTTTATTATAAAATAAGTATTTAGTTTTAATTTTTAATATTCCCTTATCCTTTATTTTTATTTAGATTATATTATTATTTTCGATATTAATGTTAATTCTTTTCAAAAAATATAAATTTAATTAAAATTTAATTCCTTCTCTCCTTTCATATTCATCACTCTTTTTTATATTTATTATATAAAACATCATTTATTTCATATGTTTTCTTTATCTTCTCTCACATAATCTTATACTTCTTTCTCTTGTTCCCTCTCCATTCTTACTAATTTTTTAATTTACTAGATGTATGTACTATGTGATTGTATTCATTAGTTTTCCATTCTTTTGTATAATTATATTCATTAATTATATAGTATTTTTGTCGACTATGTATCACTTTTTTTCTTTCAACAATTTATATTTTTATTATCATTTAGTTGTAATAATATTGTTAAAAATATAAAATAAAATTAAAAAATTAAATATTATTTTTAATTATCAAAATATTAATAATATTCATATTTATATTTCATCTAGTAGTTTCATCATTCTACTATAGTATTTAAATAATATAACCTAAAAAGTTAAAATAACTATTTAAAAATAAAATAAAAAATAATAATATAAATTTAAATAAATAAACTTCAATCGAATATTTTTATTACTTATAGTCTAATTTATATATAATTTTATTAGTTTTATAATTATTAATTTTGAATTAATTATTATTATTTTAAATTATTATTTATCATCAACTATTATAAAATTTAAATTAATTTTGATATGGTACTAAATAAAATTTTAAAATTTTTAATCAATTATTATTTATATTAAAACGGTATACCTTTTATTTTGTATTTTTGTCAAATAATAATATTGAATCATATATAAATTGTCAAATAAATATATTGTACAATATCTTTTATAAATTTGCATTCAAGTTTAATATTAACTTAAATATTATCTAATCTATTCCTAAATAATATAACATTTTAAATATATCCTATATAATATAATTAATTTAGCTCTCTTCGCATCCCATCAATCTTAATCTAGTTGAAATTTATTATGTGCACCAATTTATAATGCAATACGCTTTAATACTCACACAGCGGGAGTACGTACTCCTCATCCAACGCCCTATGAATTCATTCACGCTCTACTAGGATTTCACTGCGCCGCCTCCATGGTTACACCTTTCTTTGTTTTTTCTTTGTCAAAGTCTTTTCTATCTTCCTCTACTTTCTTCTCTTAATTTCTTTTCCACTTAGTTCCCTAATTTTCGTTTTCTCTTCCAATTCATTCTTCTTTTAATTCATTTTGTTTTCTAATTCACCCATTCCATATATCTTATTTCTCTCTGAAATCATTAAATACCAATTCTGTTTTTCTCTAAGCAACAAATCAGAGACATAGAACCCTCATATAATTGATAGTGATCAGGAGGATGACTTGATCGTTTTAGCTTATGAAGATGTTTTCGAAGGAATTCAAGCCTGTACACGGAGCCTGGAAGAATTTTCTCAGATCGGATCTTTTCCGTAGGTACCATGGAAGGAGCTCTGTATGCAATATGGAATAAACCAGAAGGATTCAGAGTAGTCGAAAAATCCAGGAACCAGTTTCAATTTTTCTTTGAGAATGACTCTGATGTGACTCAAATTGAGAGAGGTTCACCTTGGTTATTCAAGAGTTTTGTTATTCATGTTCGCAGATGGAAGCAATCAATAAACATGGAGGATAATCACATCTCTTCTTTTCCTGTATGGGCACAATTTTGGGGATTGCCTGAACAATACAAAACACTTGAGGTTGGACAAAAATTGGGTGGGAGACTTGGTCAAATTGAAGATGTTGCTCTATTTGAAGTTAGAGGCAACGATACACGCATAGTGAAGGCTAAAGTGGAACTGAACGGTGATAAAAGAATGAGGGATACACTGAAACTGCTTGATCCTAATCAGAAAATGCTGGAAATTGGAGTACGCTATGAACGTATAGGTGTGTTTTGTACTTATTGTGCAAAATTGGGGCATGAATCTAAGAACTGCCAATGTTTTATTGATGATTCTGCCCAAAACAATATCAAGGAAGATAAAGTTGGTGAATGGCTTAAGGCAGATCAAGTCGGTAGGCGTTTAACTGAAAAGAGAGCTTCCTTCAATCCTAACCAACCTCGGGATGGTTCTATTCCAGCTCAACCGAAGAAAAAATCTCCACCTGCTTGGCTTTTTTATAGTTTCTCAAAAATGAGTGTGCAAGATGATCAGAAAAAACAGAATAATGAAAAAATTGCTGCTAATTCGGGTTCTAGAGAAGAAAATGAGGGTGAATCAGAAAATACAAGTACGGCTACTGATACTAATTCTTCTTCTAATGCTCTATTGGAGATATCCTATACCATGAATAATGTCCAACACAATAACAACGTCATATCCAAGCTTAAAAAGGAGAACAAAAAGCCAAACCTGAAACAACTTGCCAGAAAGTCTGTGATAGGTTTCAAACGGAGGAGTGGAGGTAATGGTACTGAAGAAATTTCAAAAAAAAATTGTCTCAATGATATTGTCTCTGATGCTATGACGCTGGAGGGTGCCAACCTTCAAGTGGCACCCAAAGAAATACGAAACTACTCTCGTGGAATTGTCGGGGTTTGGGGAGACCCCTGACAATCCACAATCTTAAAGGGATTTGCAAATCCTACTCCTCCGAGGTTGGTTTTATCTGTGAAACAAAAAATCAATCTCGACAAGTTGAAGGAAAATTAAGATCTTGTGGTTTCAAGGAATGGTTTATTGTGGATCCGGATGGATTATCAGGGGGTTTGGCAATGGCATGGAGGGATGGTTGCACTGTTCAGATTTTGCAGCATGGTAGATTCTTCATTGCGGCATCAGTTCTGACAGCTGGATCTAATGATCCCTATGGTGTTCTAGGTGTTTATCTCAGTTCAAATGATCAACATAGAATGGCTCAGTTTGCTGAATTAACTTCAGTCACGCAATAGTTTGATGGTAAGGTTGTGTTAATGGGTGATTTTAATGCCATTTCTAGTCAATTGGAGAAAGCAGGTGGGGGTGCTAAATCTCCTTCTTCTATCGAAACCTTTAACAGTTTTATTGATGATAATTCTCTGATTGATATTGGTATGGTCGGAAGACCATTCACTTGGTCGAATAGACGGAGGGGTGATGAGTTGATACAGGAAAGACTGGACCGATTCCTGGTAGGAGTTGATTGGCAGCAACTCTATCCCAATGCAACGGTTCTTAGACTGTCAGAATCAGGCTCGGATCACTCCCCTCTTCTCTTAGACTTTAACCCGAGAACTGAGAGATCTAAACACCGATTCAAATTCCAAGAAAGATGGTGTTCCAATGATGAAATAAGGCAGATTGTTAGAGAGGTTTGGCACGAACAGATTGATGGTTCAGCCATGTATATCCTAGCTCAAAAACTAAAGCGTTGTCGACATAAAATTGTCAGATGGCAGCAAGAATATAGATCTAATTCGAAGGTGGAGATTGATTTACTACAGTCTGAATTAGAGGAACTTCGTTTAGCAGGAATTCATGGAGGCGACATCATTTCAGAAATAGAGGACAAACTTGAAAAAGCATTGCAAAATGAGGAATCTTATTGGAAAGATAAGTCTAAAGTCAAATGGCTCAAATCTGGCGATCAGAATACAACTTTCTTCCATCAGAAATTTAGAAATCGAACCCGAAGGAATAGAATTTGGCAACTAGCTAGCAGTGACGGTGAAGTGGCTACTTCAAATGCTGGTATTGCTTCTGTGGCTGAATCTTATTTCAATGACATCTTTTCTTCCAGTTGTCATGAGAACCCCGAACCTCTGTTTACTGATTTTGAACCTAAGGTTACAGCTCACATGAACCGTAGGCTTCAAAGACCAGTGACTATGGAGGAAGTGAAACGTGCGACATTTAGCATTCATCCTCAAAGTGCTCCAGGAGATGATGGTATGACAGCAAAATTTTTTCAAAGCTTCTGGAACATACTTAGTGGTGATGTGTTTCGAGCAGTTAAGAGCTTCTTTTCAGGGGGCAGAATTTTGAAGGGTTTTAATCACACTCAGATATGTCTTATTCCCAAGATTTCTGATGCTAAAGATATGACTCAGGTAAGACCAATAAGCCTATCTTCAGTCTTTTACAAGATTATCTCCAAAGTATTTGTACATAGACTTCAGGGTATGATGAATAGACTAATTAGCCCTACGCAGAGTGCTTTTATTAAAGGCAGATTAATCTCTGATAATATCCTAATTGCTCACGAGTGTATGCATTACTTGAAGAACAAAAAAAAGGGACTCGAAAATGAAATGGCGCTAAAATTAGATATGAGTAAGGCATATGATAGGGTGGAATGGCACTTTCTTTGGTTTATATTGGAGAAGTTTGGTTTTGACTCCCGGTGGATCATGTGGATTCGAGAATTAGTGACAACTGTTTCTTATTCTGTTATTGTGGAAGGACAACCTTATGGTTTCTTCAAACCAAATAGAGGTATTTGACAAGGAGATCCTCTATCTCCCTATCTTTTTCTTTTCTGTGCAGAAGGTCTCTCCTTCTTGCTACACAAGGCAGAACAAAACAGACTAATTCAGGGTCTTCAGATACATAGACGATGTCCCAAGGTCAACCACCTCCTCTTTGCTGATGATTCCATCTTATTCTGTAAGGCTAATCCTGAAGCATGTTCAAATATCCTGCATTTATTGAATTCTTATGAAAGCATCAGTGGCCAGAGGGTAAATCTTAATAAATCTACTGTATTCTTTAGCCACAACATTCCATCCACTACTCGTACACTACTGGCTAACTCTATGAATATTAATCATATTGGGGCTCAGGATAAATACCTTGGTTTGCCTTCTACAGTCTCTAAATCGAAAAAGGCTTCTTTTAGTATGATCAAAGAAAAGGTTCGGAAAAGAATCCAAGGGTGGAAGCGCAATCTTCTATCGTCAGGTGGTAGACACGTATTGCTTAAGGCAGTGGGAGAAGCTATTCCTATTTATACATTGTCTTGCTTCAAGTTTCCTGATGGTTTAATCTCAGAAATTCACTCTCTACTTTCTCAGTTCTGGTGGGGACAAAAAGGTTCTGAAAGGCAGATGGCTTGGATTAGCTGGGACACTATGACTCGCCCACGAAAAGAAGGAGGCCTTGGATTTAAAGATCTCAGAATCCAAAATCTGGCGCTTTTAGGCAAATAGTTTTGGCGACTTGTAACACAGCCTACTTCCTTATTATCCAAAATCCTAAGAGGTAAATACTTTAGCAATGGTAATGCTATAACGGCAGAAATTGGAGTCTTACCTTCTTGGGGATGGAGGAGTATCCTGGAAGGCCGAAAGATTGTTGAAAAAGGTCTTAATTGGGCTGTGGGTACTGGAGAGAATATCCGAACCTTTGAGGATCCTTGGCTGCCTCCTCCGTATCCTTTAATGATTTCTGACATGCCAAATAGACAAGCTATTGCTGAGTTGGTTCCAAGAGTTAAAGATCTAATTACTGAAGATAGGAATTGGAATCAGAATCTTATTCAATAATTATTTCCCCAAGACGTTGCAAACAGGATTTTGTCAGTTAAAATTCAGTAGAGTAGGGACAAATTGCAATGGGATTTGAACAAATCCAAACAATATGATACAGCTTCAGGTTACAGAATTGGCTATTTATTTTACCATCCGCCTCTGGAGCTTTGCCCTAATTATATGCAACAGAAAAAGCCGTGGATTGATCTATGGAAGTTAAACTTGCCTCACAAAATTAAGCTATTTATATGGAAAGCTCTCCATGGCCGGCTCCCGGTGCTTGCTCAGATTCATCACTGCATCCCATCTATATCACCAATATGCCCTGCTGTCATGAAGCCACCGAAACAGTCACTCATTGTTTGATCGATTGCTCTAGAATTAAAGATATATGGTCTCAGAGTTATCTTCGTGACTGTCTTCCCCCTCAGAGTCCTAACGACTTTTGGACATGGTGGATTGCATCAACAGAGATGCTTAACCTGTTGAAGAATGATGACCGTAATCCTCAATTGCTTGCCATCATTTGCTGGAACTGCTGGAAAGCTCGCAACCAGTTGATTTTTGAAGGTTCTACTTCAATGCCGTCTGCCATTCTAGCAAGCTCTGTCAAGTTGCTCCGTGAAATCCAAAGAACTCCCAGTTTAGGTCGTCATCTCCATGAGGCAAGCTCTTAGTTGCATTCAATTTGATTTATCATTCTTTTTTCTTTAAGATTTTTTTCGTTTTTCGACCTTGCACCGTTGGATGAATACCTTCAGTGTAGTGTTTTTGGGAAATCCCCACCTTTCATTATGCTGTCCTACTTTTGGACATCTTTGTATTTCATTTTTCAATAATTAATGAAATATAACCTACTATCTTTGGAAAAAAAAATTTATAATGCAATACACTTTTTTATTCAATTATTTTTCTCCAAAGCAAAATAATATATTTTTTAATTCAAAACATATAAAATAATTATGTGCTATTTTATATGTATAATAATGATAATTATTGTATCACAAATATTATAAATTTATAACTAATTTATCTCTGGAACCCATAATCTCTGGTTATAATAATTGATATTAAATCCACCAAATTTTGTCAACCCAAAAAGAAATAAAAAAAAAAAAGTCGCATAGCTTAAATTCTTATAATATACATGTACTTTTCACAATTCAGTCTTATTTTTTAAATTAACAACCTTATTTCTTAATCCTTTCCCATATTATGGAAATTAAAATTAACTGTTTTAGTAGTTAATTAGTGTATAAACATTATTGATTTAGCACCAAGAACAAGAACAGAAAATATGCTGGGGTCCAAATCCAATGAAGGATCAAACCATCGTTCGTTACAAACTTGCAAGTCACAATCAAAACCCCACCAATTTGCACAAAATCATATCCAGCATTTGACAAGTGACTAACGATTCAAGTTTGGATTAAAAGCCCCTAAGTAGTAAAATATCATTCGATATTATCCATCAAATGCTAAACAAAATGACAAATAACCCATGATATCTTTGTGCAAAATGACAAATACGCCCCTCCAAAAGATTTTCCTTACTGGATACTTTGTTATTATTCCTTTTCATTAATATCTTGTTTAGCCTTTTCTATTTTCAACAATTTCTTAGCTTATAAAAATAATCATATATGATCTTATGGATATTTGGGATACATGATTTTTATCACCTAGATTTCTTATGGTAAGACAAATTCAGAGGGAAAAGGTAACAACTAACATAAGTTGCACAGCCTACGTAGAACTTATATTCCTACTATAAGGAATAAAAATATAATAACGGTAAGGACCACAACTTAAGAAAAAAAAATCAGAAAAATACTCTGAGGATATGATCAATAGTTGTTAACTTGTTATAAAATATATACTTTTTCTTATTTATACACCCAATATATATTATACATTTCTTTATCCTTGAATGTTGTTTAATTAACACACACTCTTAGGAGTGAAAATTTAAATTATAAGGATTGTAAATCATGCTATATCATCATCATTCATCACTCATTTTTTTTAAATAATAGAAAAAAGGTCTGATATGCTTAACTAGAATTTGGTATGATTTGAGTCTTGAGAGGTTCCATTTGCTGGGCTGAATCTTTCATAACATAAGTAATGCGATTAGGATACATTAGTATTATTTGACAAAAAAATAATTTATCCTTCTCTAATATTTTTTTTCTTAAATACCCTCCTAATTATCAAAATAAAAGAACATCTTACTTTTTAAGATTTCATGATTATATTGTACTGTTACTTACTTCTGTAGTATTTAGCTGCATGTTTAGAATATTTTAAGGAATTATAAGACAAATGAGAAGAAGGGAAGCTAAGGGAATAGTTCCAAGTTCCAACTAATTACAGTGATCACATTTAGTTCATGCAGCCCAAACTGCATATGAAAGTAAATGCAAACCAAAATCAAATTTCAAATCCAATGTATCAACACCATGCTCAACTCTTCCTACCCTTTGGAGTATTAATCAATCAAGAAGTTAGCTTTGAATAAATGTCAATGCCAAAACTGGGCTGAATATTTACCCTGTTAACCTTTTGTCAACTATAGTCACCTTTCTTATTCTATGGACACAGTCAAGTAGTTGGCACCTAAGCATCATATACGGGTAATCGCATTATAATATTGTCGCGGCAGATTGGGCAGTTCTTGCATTTCGCCGCGCATGTGCTGCAGTTCATGGAAATCAAGCATAAGTCCAAGCTATGAATGCAATGCCAGAAAAAGAGTGTTTTCATGAACATCACATTTGATTTTACCTGCAAAGACTGCGATGCCTGCATGGAAGTAGTACAATGCTAATCTCTCTCTGAAAACAAATTCTGCATAATATTTTCTCCTGAAAAACAATATATGAACAAAGACAAAGAGGTAGGATGCAAGTAAAGTTAATCATTGATCTAAACATAGCAGTGAAGAGCAACAACATTCAGAAATGTAAGTTATAATTAAAGCACACAAGAAACTTATGAAAAATACACAGCATAAGCACATTACAATTAAGGACTAAATTGTTGGAAGTTTACATTTTTAAGCCTTTCATACTCCCGCTCGCGGCATTTTGTAATTTCTGCCTGCTCGCCAAGAGCTGTCTGCAGTCTCCAAACCTGACATTAAAAATTTTAAGCACAGTATAAAGATGAGATTTATTGGCTTATAGAGACTTTTGGTGCCTAATATAATTGACAGATGAACATAACTAACCAAAACCTGAGCAGATTATGTGACAATAACATAAACACTATGCAGAATGTTTCATTCTTACACATTTGATATTCCCATCTTTATGCAAAAGACAGGAATATATTTCATCATAAATAACTTTTATATTAACACAACTGTCATCACCTCCTCAGCAAGATCCTTTTTAGGCATTTTCTTAATGATCTCAGGTACAGGTGGGTTGCCAGAGAACGTATTATAACTGCACATTGGGAAGCACAATGCAAAAAATCACTGTAAACAACTGTTAGGTAAATATAACTCAATAAATTGAAAATAGCTCAACTATTTTAAGCGATCATCAAACTAATTCAAGCAGAGTTAAAGAGAATTCTGATCCTGAAAGGTGTCTTTTCAATTTGCAACACAGTTATTGTACCATCTGGTACCTTAATGTTTCCATTCATCTCAATGTTTCCAAACAAGAATGACTCAGTTGATGACTTCTGGGGCCACAAATTAAAAAAGTTCATCTTTCCATTTTCAAAGTTGAAACTGGTAGTTATCTGAAAGTTTTAACTTTCACAGGGCAGCTGAAATTATAGACAAGTAAACCTCAACCATCATACACTTTTCAACTTGAAAATTGTGCTGGTAATGTTTCATTCCATTGTCATACTTTGTGATATTAGAGAGCAAATGTGAGAAAGCAATCTTTTCTTCAATCCATTTTGTATTTTAAATTGGTATTAACGAATCTCACATCAAGCTTGTCTTATATCTACCAAAATTTAAACTAGGCAAAAACAAGTTGCCATGTTATATCAAACATATAGAATAAACCAACACATGGAAATACCAACTATGACCATGCATATAATCATAACAATGCCAAAAAAAATCCTATTGCAGGCTTTTGGGACACATACATTCGTATCTTTTAAATATCCAGAAATCAGGCTTGACATTAGAAAGAAAAAATTGCTCCAAGATACATTGCAGGTCACAACTGGGACATCAAAAAATATTTCCCAGTAGTAAAATTTGAGGCTACAAAATAATACTAATAATAATAATAATACATACATACATACATACATACATACCCAGAAGATCCTTCACAGTCCAATTTTTCCTGTTCTTCCTGGCTCCTTTCAGCAATTGAAAACCAACCTAAAAATCTGATACCTTGAATCATCAGATGTAGTTGAAGTACATTAAATGCATATCTTAAAGCTAACATGTTATGTCACAACATGTACTACTGACGTGTTAAATTTAGTTATAAAATGGATAAAAGATCTTGGAATAAAGTTATGCCATGACAGCAACAGAATTTTATTAAAGGTTTCCCCAATAATAACCACAATTATAGAAGAATCTTTACCTAGAACCATGGTGCAAGAGGCCCAAGTAACAATCATGAACTCTTGAAACACCTCTAGAATATATTCTTGGAGCAGCTCCACTATTTAATAGCAGTATAAGTTTCTCCACTAAGGCAGATGCTGCAAACATTACACCAGCACTTTGCAGCTGGAAAAGAAAAGAAAAGAAACTCGGTGCAGGTTTCTTTTCAGCACAAGCAGGTGCCCCCTGGAATGGAAAACAGATCAGATCCCCTAATACAATATCTCAAGGACTGTCCAAGCACATGATTTAGTAACATTACCTACCTCTAAATACCTACAAATTAGAATCTGGAATACTATAACTGGTACTTCCATGATTATGTCTTGCATGTTACACATTCTCTTCAGGCGTCGATTTCCCTCTGAAGAAACCACTAAACCACTGGTGACCAGATTGGACCACTTTGTACATACAAGAAAAGCAAAGCACTCGACGATGCTGCAGCATGATAGATCCATTAAAAACCTTATTTAACACATTTAAGCCAACATTCTAAGAAACACAAAGGGAGGAACAACACAGTAAACTTACGCAAGGTTAACAAATAAATCCCACCAGCTGAGAACGAGTAAATCACCTATATCAGTGAAGATAAACAAAGAGACCATTAGAAAAAGAATAACTTATGAAAATAAAGATCTTATTCTAGTCTCCACTCATCACGACTTCCAAAAGGGCTAAATTACATGACATGGACTCCACAATCTTCCAGTACTGGTCCATATATCATATGTATAAAATCCAGTCCAAAAAGTAGTAGGTATAATGTCATGTATATTTCTGTGAATTAAAATACATTTACAGTGAATTATAATTTTGTAGAGATTACTTTGCTAGATAGATAAAACATGAAGAACTAACCATGTTGAAAAACATTGTGCCATCCAAAGTATATGTCACAAAATGGGGGGAAAGCAAATTCTATTTCATTTTTTAACAGCCAAACTGGCTCAACTGCAGTCATATTATCGGCCTTTAATTATATGATACCACAGTATTCATGAAGAAAAGTCTAAAAAACGGATTTTTGTATGCATTTATTCAAAAGCATTTCCCCACTATTAACAAAATCAGAAACCTTAGTTTTCCAGGGAAAATATTGAGGAAGGACATCAACAAAGCAGTGCCATAACAATATTCCACAATCAGATCAAAATATTTGGCATCATATCAATGATAAATGTAAAAGAATTTGGAAACAGTAAATGAAAAAGCTCATCCATTTAACTTCAGGAGAGAGAATTACCACTCAGTTTTAAGAGTGTGAAAATTGTAGCAGTAATGAAGAAGACCCTAGAGATTGCAACCGAAAAGTGCTGCAAACAGCAAACAAGTATTTTCAGTATAATTACATCGATAACCTCAAGTTTATTATCTTTCATCAGTAAAGAGAGGAAACTGAACATCGTACTGGCAATTACATAACAAGCATCACTAAAAATTTAATTGACCCAAGCAGCAATTTGTAGTTGAGTTAAATGTCTTCTATGAGATATTAGTAAAACAACAAAGAAACCTTTTCCACATGTTGGAGCCAATTAAATGTATCAAAGAAAGCCACTGAGTTCTATCTTTCAACAAAATATTAATATAGTAAAATGTGAACTTGAGAAACAAAAGACGTTAAGGTTTTAACGAAATATAATCCTAGCAATGAAAACCTGCAGGCATACAGATATACATTCCACCCTGTCCTCTTTATGAAGTTTTACCATATAAGTATAATTATTGTCTACGATAATTGTCCCTTATACAAAATTCGGTCATTGTATTTTCATCGACAAAGGTGCTCAAGAAGTCTTCAATCCAAACATCAACATTTATTATTCTATTTCTATTTTCTGTTTTAATCAGTTATATATGTAAGGAAAACCAATAGAGACCATGAAAAACAAGTTGACATATAGAACACTGATTACAACAAAAAAACACTGCATTCAACACATATCGTTTCAATGAATTAACAGCAGATATGGATCTTTACAGGAGGAGTTTCCCATATTACCTCAGCACTCATGTTTTCTTCATCCCCTGGCATTAGAGCCCTACATAATCTGCACGGAAAACAAGCATCAGTTGGTATGGCTGATTAATATTGATAAATATGAGCCCACATCACGATTTTATTGAAACATCCAAACTAAGTACCTGAAATTTTCCATGAGAATAATGATTTCAAATATTAGTAATGGAAGGAACACAATCTTCATATTGACTACTTGAGCACCACGAACTGTAAAAGAGCAAATGCATTAGTATACTAAGAGAACTCGTAATATTGTCACAACAGGAATTCAAGTTTTTTATTACAAAATTTTCATTTCCAAGAAGACAGAGTTTTTTAATGTAGGTGTACCACATATGCTCTCAAGATATATACAAAGGAGCAGTTCAAATGCAGTAAGTAATGGCATTGCAACGACAGCATGACCTGTTGCCCACTGTCACAAAATAGAAATTCAGTATTGTATTTGCACATCATAGTTGACAGGAGTAATTTATAAAGGGAAAAAAAAAGCGAAGGAGAGCCAGTGACCATATTCTGGAGTTTTACTTATTGTGATTGCCAAAGGGTAATTCAAACTCATGTGTTAGAAGCTCAATGGCCCAAAGCACACAAAAAGTACAAAACAGTCTCAAGTTATATTGAATATGAAAATGGCTTACATTTTGATTATGTCGGGCTGACAACCCTGGCAATGAAAACCTCCCTCGAGCCACAATGGCATGAAAGATCCAAAGAGGAAAGAATATTATCCTGTTGATCAAAGTAAAAAATTCATAACTACAATTGTCTACGAAGAATCCAATATATGCCACACCTTATCACACATCATTCTTACCATAAAATTTCTACAATGAAACAAATTTTCAGATAGAACCATCAATACCATCACTTTTTCAAGACACCTACTCTTTTCTATCTCTTGGGCTAAAATACATTGAGTTAAAAGGAAACCAGGGGAAAAGAAGAAGATAGTAATATGTTCTACAATCTACATCATCTCCAACAAAGAAGGGTGTTGAAGATTTTGGAGCTGGAGTACATGGCTTTAAAAAAGATTTAAGGAACAACATACAATGTCTTCATTTGAATCCCATACTAAATCAAATACAATTTCCATTTTGATGTTTAGGGTACAATCATTGTGAAGTGATATGAAGCAACTTGATAATTCCTATCTACCAAGGCTTTCTAATCGATTATGTTTTAAATCAAAAGAGAAGGCCTATTATGTCTGTCACTCTGTGGAAGCTTTACAATAAGACAACAATATGCAGGCGTCATTCCAACTTCAATAAAAGCAACGGATATCACACTCATTAATTATTTCGGAGGTACCAATAAGTTTGCAAGTTTACAATAATAAATTGTACACATTTTCACTCCAGGCCATAAGTTTAGCAGACATTCATCTCATCTTTATCTAATTTCCACTTTCCCCCAGTCCATTTACTTAAACAAAAGAAGCTCTGATGCTTATATGAACAATTTTTTACAGAAGAAAACATAAAGTCATTGCTGAAAAAAAAAAGGTTTGCCACAAAGCCTACCTCAAATTATTATAAGGAAAAGTAAGGGAATCAAAGCGGATTCTACTGTGTCTTATCAGTAGCTCGCTATTGCGACTTTGACCCTTTCCAACAGAAGAAACCCTTTCCATCACAATAGCACAATGATAAAAGAGTTCCAGTTCTTTGGGATTATTTTGCATGCAACTCTAGCCATTGCATCATAAATCATTCGTTCATTGCATGTAAGGACGGCCAGAGCAAATAATTACTAAACTCAACTCCATTTCTCTCACTCATCATGCACAAAAAGGGAAAAAAAAAGATTACTACTTACTAATTAATCCACATTACCACCCAGAAGGATTAACGCATTGTAATTACCAGTAATGCTATAACACAGCACAGTGTTTAAAAACTTACCGTTTAAGTTGTAATTCAGAGATACACGTATTATTAGGGGTAATGTAGACCATCAATTGGAAGATAGATTACTCTAGAATCATCGATTACTAGTAACGTGACGCAACCAAGCAAATTAATCAAACATTAGCGATGATTCAAATAGATTACTTGAATTAACTAAGTTAAAGAAGGGACTAACCACCACGATAAGGAGAGGCGGTGGTGAAGCTTTAGAAGAAGCAAAGCAGTGAAGCAGAGAAGGGAGGCGTGTGCAGCCACAGGCTCTAACAGCCTCCGCCACGTCATCTTAGAATACTGAAATGCGGAATGGCAAAAGGATCCAGGTGATAAGAAGAAGGTTTCAGTTTCAACAAGAGTCAAAGTCAAAGTCAAAGTCAACTGAGAGTCAATGAATCGAGAGGGAAAGGGGGGTTTCTTAGCTTTTACGCCATATGTGTTTTTGGGTGGAAGAGAGAAAACAAGAGGAAAGCTTCATAGTGTCACACTCAGACTCGAAGAAGGTACTTTCTTACGTGGATACGGTAGTTGGCGACCTTCCTGCTCCCTACACTACGCTGGTCGTTGGAAAATGAAAAGTCAATAGGCGTTGGGATTAGTTTTGATTTTTGAGTGATGAGTATAAAGGGCATTTCGGATGGGTTTTTTTTCAATAATAAAATAAAAAAAATTATTATTTTTCTAAATATGATTTTTAGATTTTAATTTTTTAAATACAATTTTTTTTT
The DNA here is from genome assembly GCF_003086295.3 of Arachis hypogaea. NCBI lineage: Eukaryota > Viridiplantae > Streptophyta > Magnoliopsida > Fabales > Fabaceae > Arachis > Arachis hypogaea. The sequence continues at coordinate 108,310,728 of NC_092036.1, forward strand.
TTGTATTTAAGCAAGTTTGTCGGGCTCCCGGCAAACTCTATAAAAATTGGCAAATTCGTCTAATTTTCGGTAAACTCCACTCAAATTTTTTGAAATATGCACTTTTAATTTATATCATTGTCTAGTATATAAAAATTGCTTAAATATAAAAAAAAATTGTATTTGAGAAATTAAAATATAAAAATTATGTTTAGAGAAATAATAATTTTTTTTATTTTATTATAAAAAAAATAGTTCATAAGTAATTTTTTATTTTTTAATATTTAATTTATAAAAATTTATAATATTAATATTTAGTGTAATTTTTAAAATTAAATTATAATTTTTTAAAAAATTATTTAAATATTTATAGAGAAATTAAAAAAATAATTTTTTTATAATAAAATTTTTTTATCATTCTTCTTTTAAAATAAGTACTTTTAAAACTAAAAAATTAAACACAAAATAACTATTTATAAACTACTTTTAATATAAATATTTATTATTTAATTTTTTTAAAAAAATTAATTAAACTATTTATTTAAATTGAACTAAAATATTAAAAAAATTTAAATATACTAAAATATTGGTGTTTCAATAATTTTAATCGTTAATTTTAATTAATATATATTATATATATTTTTTATAATTAAGAATAACAGTTAAATTATTAAAACCTGATACATTAAAAATTTTTGGAAAAACTACCATTTGTATCCATGAACTTTACGAACGCTGACAAAAGTATCCATGGAAGAAGAAAAGTGACTTTTTACCCATGAAAGGCTGGACCCATCTGTCGATAGTACCCGAACATCATTAAAACATTAGCTCCGTTAAGTTAAAAGCCAACATGGCACGTTAACTGCTTACCTGGCTTTGAATCAGCAGTCTAACGTGTCCAAGCATAAATATACCGTTATAACATCACCCATTTTCCTAATTTATCCTCAACTGTTTCTCCAATTTCAATTTCAAAACCCTAGAATGTCTAGGAGAAGCAGAGGTAACCAATGTTCTTCGAATGGAAGCATCAGCGAAGAAGGGACTTCGTCTTCCAAGAGGGGTGAAGAGAATACTTTGTCTGAGAGATACTTTTGTGGACAGGGTGTGGTGTTGCTACAATCTGGAACCTTAACAAATCCTGGGAGATGGTTCGTAAGGTGTCCTCTATGGAAGGTAAGTCTTTTTGTTTTTGTGCTTCGGATCAGATTAACTTATTGTGAATGATTCCTTATTCCTTCGCGGATCCCTTTCACACTACAGACGATGGATTGCAAGTATTTTGTATGGGTGGATGAGATTGACGGAGGATGGGAGGGACTGGCAAGAGCCCTTGTTAGAAAAAATCAAGATAGCTCCTGTAGTAGCCATGAGGTCAATCTCACTGGGCAAAGAAGAGAGATTCAAGAGAATAATGTGAAGATCTTGTTAAAGATAGGGAAGCTCCATGGTGAAATTAGAACTATTAGGTCATGGATTATAACTATTTTTTTGAGTTTACTAATTTGTGTAGGGCTGAATCTACTCCAATTAATCAATATGTAACTGTGCTTATGGTGTATGTTGTCCTGGGATCTTTTTGTGCAGCTTTTTGGTTTCAATGATGATGAACTTAAAAGCTGGTTGGTCTCGATGATGATGAACTTCGAAACTCTGTTACTATCTTCACTTCTTGTGGAAAAAGTCAAGTTGTGTTATGACATTAATGTCCATGATTGTTAATGTATTTGATATCTGTTAGATTGGAGTTAACTCAATTTTGACAAAAAAAAAAAGAAATATAAATGTCGTGATTTGTCTTAATCTAGCCAGAAACATGGTATTGTAAAATAAATAGCAAAGTTGTAAACTGAAAATGGAACTAGTAATTCATTCCATAAGCTATAATAATCCTTGAAGTAATTTACTCATATGCAGTTATCAACAAAAGTCTCAGAACGAGGGTATGAGTTTGATGTAGCTGTAGCAAATCAAATGTACCTAATAGAACCAATACAAACTATGAACATGAAAGCATCAAGTTGTATGCTGTTTTTACTAGGCATAAGTTACAAAAAAACATAATATGAGAGTTCATGGAGCTCTCATTACAGCAAGTACTTCATCAAAAAACAAATTCAGACTAGAAAATCCTATTTGTTGGGTGTGGAGTTGCTATTGCTACTAGAAACCCTGTTGTTGTTGCCACTTGAAGATGCTACTGTTGGTGGACGGAACCCAGGTACTGGCCATCTGCCTGGTGTTTGAATTGTGGATGGTGGAGTTGGCATGAATCGCATAAATAATGTAGTGGTCCCTCGACTTGCACCATGCATTGTTTGTCTGGTAACTCTTGAAGGCGGTTGGTTAGTTGGTAATGTAGGCCTAACAACAGAAGGTTGTGGTGTGGTAGGCGTTATGGGAGTAGGTTGTGGTGGGGCAGGTCTGAGGGGAGAAGGTTGTGACGGTAGTGGCCTCTTAATATTTCTCCTCCTAATTGGTCTCTTGGACATGGTTGGCTTTATGATAGGTCTAGGTGGCACATATGTAGTAGAGGAGTTAGAAGGTAAAGGTCTTACTACCATAGGTTCTTCAGAAGGATTCACACAGTTCAGATCATCAACATTCACCTATAAATATTGATAATTGCATTAGCTCAAATTTTTAATGCAAGATAAAATTATCTTCATGCCAATAAGTAGAAGAAAAGAGTGGATATAAATAACTTACATTGGGTGAATCTGAAGTTGATGCTTCAGCATCTGCTGCCTCCAAAGTCTCTTTCCAATACATCTCTTGCTCTCTGGCAGCATCCTCATCAAGATCATCAACACCCATACCTTCAGTTGTTGCTGCTGCACCCTAATGCTGACTACCACTACCTGATGCAGCTCCTCCACTAGCCATAGCTTCTTTCTTCTTGTCACATCCTTTGCTGTTATGACCAGTATAAGAAAACAGTAGCAATAATTACAATTTTAATTTCTTTACAATACAACCAATATGCAAAAGTAAACAAATGAGACATGGAATGTTAGGTTATACCTTCAGACAATATGTACATTTAATGGGGCCAGGTCTTACAAGCACATCAAACTCAGTTCTAAAGTAGTTCTCAGCATCCTTTACTATCATATCAGGTTGATTCCTTATTCTCTCTTCCAACTCATCAACTACCCATTTTTCATTGGCAGATTTACAATGCAAGTTCTGTAGGCAAGTATGCTCATTGACAAAGGTTTTGACTTGATAACTCACCGGACATGACCTCTTGGCACAGTAAATTTGCCACAGACAGTTTTCATCATAGCATACAGCTTTGCATCTTGTTGAATCAATCTTTGAAAAAAAAATACTTCTTCCAAGGTTAATATTGAACTTTCTTACAGCTTTTTTGAACTGTTGCAAAGTCTCAAACTCCATTTCAAGCTCCAGCCTCACCTCCTTAACAGGTGCATCGGCATTGCCCTGTGGAAATTACCTTTCCTGGTCATCCTCATCACTTCCAATGCTGTAGAGGCCCTCTGACTCATAGCAATGAAGACCAGGTTCATCATCTGAATATTCTCCCCCATCTACCGGAATAAATACTGATGAAGGTTGATTCGGATCTGTATTAGGGATAAATGTTTGTCCAGTTGGAAGGGGTCTCTTAGTAGATCTCCTTATCTGTTTTCTCCTACTACCTTCAGTACCCTCCTCTGTGTTGTTATTCTGTGTTTTTGGAGCATTTACTGTGGCAGATGGATTGGTAGAAGAGGTGTTGGGTGGTGGGGTTGGATGTGGTTCAGGCATGGCTCGGAAGGAGGGTTGATTTTGTGGTAAAGGAACATATTGGGTGAGCAATTCATCTTGTGGATCATCAGAGGTAGAGGGTGGCTTTCTGTATGTTGGTGACTTTGACTGGGCATTGTTGTCAAGCGGAATAGATGATGCTGGAACTGTGTTTGGTGTAGCAGATTCTTCAGATACATGAATTGTGTTTAGTGTAGTTGGAACTGATGGATTTGGGCTGGCATCTGGTTGGGCCTTTTCTGTGCCATGGGTCTCCTCTGTAATTTGGGCTTCAGTATGTACCCTTTCCAGGTGAAGAATTCTTCTAGGACCTATTGCTTTCTTTGGAGTTGGAGTCCTCCTGACATAAACTTTCCTCCTCCTCCTTGATGGAGTTACATTAACCTGATCAGGTGCTTCTACACCAGCTTCTTCATTCGTATCTACAACATCTGCTTGGCTAATTGGGTGCTCTATGTTTAATTCAATCTTATGCCCATTCTCCACAGCAGTTTCATACATCTTAACGACCTCCATGTCAAGTCGTAGAAGTCTTAAACCACCCTCAATTTCCATTCCAGGCTGTCGCCAGTAGAAATCGGAGATGATTGGATACCCAATGTCTTTCAGTAGGTCACTAATGAAGAAGCCATTCAGAGTATCCACGTTAACTCTCTCCACCTCAGTAATTTCACTTTCTGCGTAACACAACTTGTCATCTAATCCCCTTTCAAGTCTACCTCTATGGTGTATTATTAATGTGATATGCATCCTGGTAGCCATTTCTGTCAATAAAAAAAGAATGAACAATCCATATCAATACACCTACTATTTCAACAAGGACATTCAACTAGCGCATAACTAAAGTTTAATAATAATCATCATCAAAAAGTTCAGAAAACAGTTGCACTTTATTTGAGACAAACAATAAGAGAAGCTAAACTGCAATAGATAAAAATATTTAAGATAAAATAGATAAAAATATTTTAGTTAGCCAATAGATAAAAATTTAAAATAAAAAATATTTAAGATAAAAAAAGGAAATGAAGACGAACTTTTGATAAACAACGCCTTACGACTCAAACATTAACGTGATAATTAGTTTCTTAAAATATTATTATTCATGTAAATCTTATTAATTATGTAGGTATGTCTATTACCACTAAATGAACAAATCCTGGTTCATGGGAAACTTAATTGTCTATTTTCACTAAAATTGACTCACGAAAAAATTTGGACAATGTTTATGACTTTTCTAATTATTAAATTATAAAATATGATTCATTCAATAATTAAATGACTATTGTTTCTATAAATTTATTACACATAAAAAAGATATGATTTAAATTTATTAGAATAATTAAGAAGTAGTAAAATTTTAGTTATATATTATTTGAAATTTTAGCTAAACTGCATTCATCAGCCCAATACATCCCTTAATCCTTTCCATTATTTATTACATGAAAAATGGGGTTTTAATTATTGATTTATAGAATAATGATTTGAGATATACATGTTATGATATTTGGTGAGGAATATGTAATAGGTTATGCTTGCTGCCAACCCGTGTAAAATAGTGAATGTTTTCAAAAAAATATCCTCTGAAAACTATAATTATCTTATGGTGGTGGTGGTATTGTTTTCAACTGTGTAAAATATGAAGAATTTACCAAATTACATTTTGTTAGGTAGGTATCTCTTCATTGAGTGACAACAAAATATACATAACTTGGTGTTCAACAAGGACATTCAACTAGCGTATAACCAAAGTTTAATCACAATCATCATCACGAAGTTCAGAAAACTGCATATTTGTGAATTAAAATGCATAATGAAAACAAAACTTAAGCCCTATTCTGATCATATATAAGGTTTAAATAAAAACTTCATTCAGGCGATATATCGAGTATGTGGTGTGCAGCAAATTCAGACAGCGTGTTTATTAGTTCTATGTTGGCATCAAACAACCCACAAAATTCAGCCACAGCAAACACATTCACTCCAAAACACAGAAATCATGTAACTTAACATACCCAGATCACTAAAACAGAATGAAAAAGTAATAAAAATAAAAAGAAGAAAGACAGGGAAGCGGGAAAAGGGAATTGAACCTGCGCTGATGAGAGGAAGGACGAAGAAATTGGGCGAGGCGGAGGAGTGGCGGTCGCATCGGCACAAAAGTTCGCCGCCCTTGGTTCCTCATCGGACTGGAAGATGCGAAGCAAGGGCTGTTCGCGCTGAGACAGAGTGACTACGCGCAAAGGAGGGAAGAAATAGGGAAATGGAGAAGAAAATGGAAGAAGGATCAGGCGATGCTGGTCGCCGGTGGTGTTTTGGGCGGACGGAGGCGGTTGGGCGGATTGGTTGGTGGCGTCGGGTTCAGTACGTGGTTCACGCTCTCTCTCTCTGCTAGGGCATGCATAAGGGTGGTGAGGAAGAAGATGGAATGGCGCGAAGTGACTCTAACGTTTCTCTCTCTCTCTCTCTTCTATATCCACCTGGAAGGTTATTAAAAAAATTCAAATTAAAAATCAAAAGCCAGGTAAGCAGTTAACGTGCCATGTTGGCTTTTAACTTAATGGAGCTAACGTTTTAATGAAAGGAATTGAAACGATCCAACTCGACTTCTTGGTTTTTTTAGAATATCCAAAAAATGGATTCCATTTATAACATAATAACACGTTCGGGTACTATCGACAGACGGATCCAACCTTTCATGAGTAAAAAATCACTTTTCTTCTTCCATGGGTACTTTTGTCAGCGTTCGTAAAGTTCATGGGTACAAATGGTAGTTTTTCCTAATATTTAATAATAAATATGTTATTTTTTTAAAAGATCATATATTACCGAAAATTTGTTATTTTTATTTAAAAATTTATAGTATATATATTTATTCAAATTTATTATTTCACGTGATAATAAATACATAATATTTAATAATAAATAATTTTTTTAAATCATATATTATTGTAAATTTATTATTTTATTTCAAATTTATTCATAATAGATATTATTATTTAAGTTTATTATTCAATGTGATAATAAATACACAATATTTAATAATAAATCTTTTTTTAAATAATATAAAACTGAAAATTTATTATTTTCATTTAGACATAATTTAAAATAGATATTATTATTCTAACTTATTCTAACTTATTATTCTACGTAATATTAGCATTTAAATTTGTAATATTTACTTACATATAATATTGTTTTTGGCTGAATATATGCTTTACTTATAAATAATATAATTTGTGCGATTCATGTTGGTTATGAATTAATTAGATTGTCAATTATTAGATTGAATTTGTATCTAATATTGATTTACCTTAAATTGATATATAATAACAACTCTATTATTATTATTATTATTATTATTATTATTATTATTATTATTATTATTATTATGTATTTTTTCTCAAACACATAACATTACAAGCTAATTACAATGGTAAAAATGTATAAAAATAATTGAGCTGTTTCTATTAAGGCAAGTTTTATTCCTAACATGAAGATCTGTCAAGAACCAACTGAAATTTTGAACAAGTACATACTAATTATTTTTTATTGTTCTTGTTTCATAAATTTATTCTCATTGGTCTTCTGTTATTTTTTGATAATAAGTCTATTTATTCGCATCTTCGATTAAAAGAATAAAATAGGAATTATGTTGTAATATTTTTAATTTAGAGTTATAAAGAACTCTCTTAAAGTTTTGATAAATATCTCATTATTATCTTTATTTTAACATCCTTATTAATTTTTTTTATGTTACAGTGAACCCAATCCATCATTGAAAGATAAAGTGACTTTAGACTCATTAGCTAATTCTGTTGAATAATTGACTTAAATAGTCCAATCTGTTGTTCAATGGTTGGAAAATAATATCAGCTCTCCCTCTAAGGTGTTTAAGGTCTTTGGTTCCAATTCTAAGACTCTTAACCAACAAAGTAGTGTGTCGAATAATCCATTGTTGCTATGCTCTACTGAGAAGGCAAATACAGATCTGTCCATTGCTAAAAAAAGGAGAACAAACTCACTTACTTCAATCAATATTCCTGGATTAGAGCTACTTATTGTAAGTACTAAATAATAAGTAGTTATTATTATTATTATTATTATTATTATTATTATTATTATTATTATTATTATTATTATTATTATTATTATTATTATTATTACAATAATAGTTTTTTTTATATATTTAGTGGGTGCAAGTGTATTTTAGACCAATATCTTCGATGGGTTTTGACCATACTAAACTTGTAATTGCAACATACTTGTATGGTAATCTATTGATGGATAAGGAAGTAAATTCAATATGAATATTATTTTTTAATAGTATTGTGGGCTTGTTTAGCTATTTTTATTTATGTTAATTTATCTTTGATAGCTATAAGGAGGATATAGTATTTTTAGGGCTTACAGCTCGCAGAGATGTATTTAGGAGCTTGATGCCAGAAAAGCCAATTGATTCTCTTCTACTAGACTTAGTAGCAGTTATAATGAAGAAATAGTTGACCACAAAAAGTGATTATTGGCTTTTACCTACAATTTTTGCAGTAAGTCTATAGGAGCGTATATTAAAATAATATTGGTAGTTGTTATTTGTATTGCGCATATAAATCATAAAAATAAAAACCATTAAACAAAGAAAAAATACAATAAATCATAAACCTTTTTAGACCTTCATCAACTTTTTTCATGAATTATTTTTGATAATATTTCAACAAAATTTCAATTTTGATATCACATTCCAGTATGAATTGCTGAAATTAATAGTTAAAGACTAAGTGAGTGATCCCAATTATACAATAAGATAAAATAAATAAAAATTATAACAAGCCTGAAAAACACATGGCATATCAAAAACACAGTTGACAAATTTCAGTATGTTTGACATCCTAATCCTTTCTCGTACACAGTTAGCATAGTAGCCACCAAATCCAACACCTATGTGGTAATTAATAAATTTATTCAGAATTGAAAGTATGCTAGAGTTAGTAACTTAATTATCCACTTACATCCCCATGCACCAATTCTTTGGGAATTAATGACTTGAAGTTGTCATGAGTTTCGCTAAATTTATTTGTTGTCGTCAATACCTCATCACTACAAACATGAAACACATTAATATTGTACTATTTTCAAAAAGCTTTAATAGATAGATAATAAAATATGTAACCTTCTTTTATTTGGTTCAAACATGTAGGTTGTCATTTTAATATCTAAGTCATCCAAATCCATGTATGCAGGAAACTTAAATAAAATCGAGATGCACTGCAAAATAAAAAAATTAGAATGTTAATGGGTTATAGAGAACTCTCTTAATGTTGCAATGTTTTTAATTTAACATCATTAAAAAAATTTGATAAATATCTCATTATTATTTTTATTTTAACATTCTTGTTAACTTTTTTTTTATGTTACAGTAAACTCAATCCATCGTTAAAGGACAAAGTGACATTAGACTCATCAACTAATAACTAAAACCTCACCGAATGATGTCTCCACCCATTACACTCCCAACATGGGCCAATCCACCTTATTGTCCACACTAGCAAACACAACATAATGGTATCCGTTCAAATATTTTAATTTACATCTCAACGGTTAAAACCTCACGGAATGTTCCTTTTCAGTCTTCACCACCAAAACGTCTTTCTATCCATTAATAATACAAATTGTTTTAGAAAAAATTTTGGAAAAACTACCATTTGTACCCATGAACTTTACGAACGCTGACAAAAGTACCCATGGAAGAAGAAAAGTGACTTTTTACCCATGAAAGGCTGGATCCGTCTGTCGATAGTACCCGAACGTCATTAAAACGTTAGCTCCATTAAGTTAAAAGCCAACATGGCACGTTAACTACTTACCTGGCTATTGATTTTTAATTTGAATTTTTTTAATAACCTTCCAGGTGGATATAGAAGAGAGAGAGAGAGAGAGAAACGTTAGAGTCACTTCGCGCCATTCCATCTTCTTCCTCACCACCCTTATGCATGCCCTAGCAGAGAGAGAGAGCGTGAACCACGTACTGAACCCGACGCCACCAACCAATCCGCCCAACCGCCTCCGTCCGCCCAAAACACCACCGGCGACCAGCATCGCCTGATCCTTCTTCCATTTTCTTCTCCATTTCCCTATTTCTTCCCTCCTTTGCGCGTAGTCACTCTGTCTCAGCGCGAACAGCCCTTGCTTCGCATCTTCCAGTCCGATGAGGAACCAAGGGCGGCGAACTTTTGTGCCGATGCGACCGCCACTCCTCCGCCTCGCCCAATTTCTTCGTCCTTCCTCTCATCAGCGCAGGTTCAATTCCCTTTTCCCGCTTCCCTATCTTTCTTCTTTTTATTTTTATTACTTTTTCATTCTGTTTTAGTGATCTGGGTATGTTAAGTTACATGATTTCTGTGTTTTGGAGTGAATGTGTTTGCTGTGGCTGAATTTTGTGGGTTGTTTGATGCCAACATAGAACTAATAAACACGCTGTCTGAATTTGCTGCACACCACATACTCGATATATCGCCTGAATGAAGTTTTTATTTAAACCTTATATCTGATCAGAATAGGGCTTAAGTTTTGTTTTCATTATGCATTTTAATTCACAAATATGCAGTTTTCTGAACTTCGTGATGATGATTGTGATTAAACTTTGGTTATGCACTAGTTGAATGTCCTTGTTGAACACCAAGTTATGTATATTTTGTTGTCACTCAATGAAGAGATACCTACCTAACAAAATGTAATTTGGTAAATTCTTCATATTTTACACAGTTGAAAACAATACCACCACCACCATAAGATAATTATAGTTTTCAGAGGATATTTTTTTGAAAACATTCACTATTTTACACGGGTTGGCAGCAAGCATAACCTATTACATATTCCTCACCAAATATCATAACATGTATATCTCAAATCATTATTCTATAAATCAATAATTAAAACCCCATTTTTCATGTAATAAATAATGGAAAGGATTAAGGGATGTATTGGGCTGATGAATGCAGTTTAGCTAAAATTTCAAATAATATATAACTAAAATTTTACTACTTCTTAATTATTCTAATAAATTTAAATCATATCTTTTTTATGTGTAATAAATTTATAGAAACAATAGTCATTTAATTATTGAATGAATCATATTTTATAATTTAATAATTAGAAAAGTCATAAACATTGTCCAAATTTTTTCGTGAGTCAATTTTAGTGAAAATAGACAATTAAGTTTCCCATGAACCAGGATTTGTTCATTTAGTGGTAATAGACATACCTACATAATTAATAAGATTTACATGAATAATAATATTTTAAGAAACTAATTATCACGTTAATGTTTGAGCCGTAAGGCGTTGTTTATCAAAAGTTCGTCTTCATTTCCTTTTTTTATCTTAAATATTTTTTATTTTAAATTTTTATCTATTGGCTAACTAAAATATTTTTATCTATTTTATCTTAAATATTTTTATCTATTGCAGTTTAGCTTCTCTTATTGTTTGTCTCAAATAAAGTGCAACTGTTTTCTGAACTTTTTGATGATGATTATTATTAAACTTTAGTTATGCGCTAGTTGAATGTCCTTGTTGAAATAGTAGGTGTATTGATATGGATTGTTCATTCTTTTTTTATTGACAGAAATGGCTACCAGGATGCATATCACATTAATAATACACCATAGAGGTAGACTTGAAAGGGGATTAGATGACAAGTTGTGTTACGCAGAAAGTGAAATTACTGAGGTGGAGAGAGTTAACGTGGATACTCTGAATGGCTTCTTCATTAGTGACCTACTGAAAGACATTGGGTATCCAATCATCTCCGATTTCTACTGGCGACAGCCTGGAATGGAAATTGAGGGTGGTTTAAGGCTTCTACGACTTGACATAGAAGTCGTTAAGATGTATGAAACTGCTGTGGAGAATGGGCATAAGATTGAATTAAACACAGAGCACCCAATTAGCCAAGCAGATGTTGTAGATACGAATGAAGAAGCTGGTGTAGAAGCACCTGATCAGGTTAATGTAACTCCATCAAGGAGGAGGAGGAAAGTTTATGTCAGGAGGACTCCAACTCCAAAGAAAGCAATAGGTCCTAGAAGAATTCTTCACCTGGAAAGGGTACATACTTAAGCCCAAATTACAGAGGAGACCCATGGCACAGAAAAGGCCCAACCAGATGCCAGCCCAAATCCATCAGTTCCAACTACACTAAACACAGTTCATGTATCTGAAGAATCTGCTACACCAAACACAGTTCCAGCACCATCTATTCCGCTTGACAACAATGCCCAGCCAAAGTCACCAACATACACAAAGCCACCCTCTACCTCTGATGATCCACAAGATGAATTGCTCACCCAATATGTTCCTTTACCACAGAATCAACCCTCCTTCCGAGCCATGCCTGAACCACATCCAACCCCACCACCCAACACCCCTTCTACCAATCCATCTGCCACAGTAAATGCTCCAAAAACACAGAATAACAACACAGAGGAGGGTACTGGAGGTAGTAGGAAAAAACAGATAAGGAGATCTACTAAGAGACCCCTTCCAACTGGACAAACATTTATTCCTAATACAGATCCGAATCAACCTTCATCAGTATTTATTTCGGTGGATGGGGGAGAATATTCAGATGATGAACCTGGTCTTCATTGCTATGAGTCAGAGGGCCTCTACAGCATTGGAAGTGATGAGGATGACCAGGAAAGGTCATTTCCACAGGGCAATGCCGATGCACCTGTTAAGGAGGTGAGGCTGGAGCTTGAAATGGAGTTTGAGACTTTGCAACAGTTCAAAAAAGCTGTAAGAAAGTTCAATATTAACCTTGGAAGAAGTATTTTTTTTTCAAGGATTGATTCAACAAGATGCAAAGCTATATGCTATGATGAAAACTGTCTGTGGCAAATTTACTGTGCCAAGAGGTCATGTCCGGTGAGTTATCAAGTCAAAACCTTTGTCAATGAGCATACTTGCCTACAGAACTTGCATTGTAAATCTGCCAATGAAAAATGGGTAGTTGATGAGTTGGAAGAGAGAATAAGGAATCAACCTGATATGATAGTAAAGGATGCTGAGAACTACTTTAGAACTGAGTTTGATGTGCTTGTAAGACCTGGCCCCATTAAATGTACATATTGTCTGAAGGTATAACCTAACATTCCATATCTCATTTGTTTACTTTTGCATATTGGTTGTATTGTAAAGAAATTAAAATTGTAATTATTGCTACTGCTTTTTCATACTAGTCATAACAGCAAAGGATGTGACAAGAAGAAAGAAGCTATGGCTAGTGGAGGAGCTGCATCAGGTAGTGGTAGTCAGCATTAGGGTGCAGCAGCAACAACTGAAGGTATGGATGTTGATGATCTTGATGAGGATGCTGGCAGAGAGCAAGAGATGTATTGGGAAGAGACTTTGGAGGCAGCAGATGCTGAAGCATCAACTTCAGATTCACCCAATGTAAGTTGTTTATATCCACTCTTTTCTTCTACTTATTGGCATGAAGATAATTTTATCTTACATTAAAAATTTGAGCTAATGCAATTATCAATATTTATAGGTGAATGTTGATGATCTGAACTGTGTGAATCCTTCTGAAGAACCTATGGTAGTAAGACCTTCACCTTCTAACTCCTCTACTACATATGTGCCACCTAGACCTATCATAAAGCCAACCATGTCCAAGAGACCAATTAGGAGGAGAAATATTAAGAGGCCACTACCGTCACAACCTTCTCCCCTCAGACCTGCCCCACCACAACCTACTCCCATAACGCCTACCACACCACAACCTTCTGTTGTTAGGCCTACATTATCAACTAACAAACCGCCTTCAAGAGTTACCAGACAAACAATGCATGGTGCAAGTCGAGGGACCACTACATGATTTATGCGATTCATGCCAACTCCACCATCCACAATTCAAACACCAGGCAGATGGCCAGTACCTGGGTTCCGTCCACCAACAGTAGCATCTTCAAGTGGCAACAACAACAGGGTTTCTAGTGGCAATAGCAACTCCACACCCAACAAATAGGATTTTCTAGTCTGAATTTGTTTTTTGATGAAGTACTTGCTGTAATGAGAGCTCCATGAACTCTTATATTATGGTTTTTTTTGTAACTTATGCCTAGTAAAAACAGCATACAACTTGATGCTTTCATGTTCATAGTTTGTATTGGTTCTATTAGGTACATTTGATTTGCTACAGCTACATCAAACTCATACCCTCGTTTTGAGGCTTTTGTTGATAACTGCATATGAGTAAATTACTTTAAGGATTATTATAGCTTATGGAATGAATTACTAGTTCCATTTCCAGGTTACAACTTTGCTATTTATTTTACAATACCATGTTTCTGGCTAGATTAAGACAAATCACGACATTTATATTTCTTTTTTTTGTCAAAATTGAGTTAACTCCAATCTAACAGATATCAAATACATTAACAATCATGGACATTAATGTCATAACACAACTTGACTTTTTCCACAACAAGTGAAGATAGTAACAGAGTTTCAAAGTTCATCATCATCGAGACCAACCAGCTTCTAAGTTCATCATCATTGAAACCAAAAAGCTGCTCAAAAAGATCCCAGGACAACATACACCATAAGCACAGTTACATATTGATTAATTGGAGTAGATTCAGCCCTACACAAATTAGTAAACTCAAAAAAATAGTTATAATCCATGACCTAATAGTTCTAATTTCACCATGGAGCTTCCCTATCTTTAACAAGATCTTCACACTATTCTCTTGAATCTCTCTTCTTTGCCCAGTGAGATTGACCTCATGGCTACTACAGGAGCTATCTTGATTTTTTCTAACAAGGGCTCTTGCCAGTCCCTCCCATCCTTCGTCAATCTCATCCACCCATACAAAATACTTGCAATCCATCGTCTGTAGTGTGAAAGGGATCCGCAAAGGAATAAGGAATCATTCACAATAAGTTAATCTGATCCGAAGCACAAAAACAAAAAGACTTACCTTCCATAGAGGACACCTTACGAACCATCTCCCAGGATTTGTTAAGGTTCCAAATTGTAGCAACACCACACCCTGTCCACAAAAGTATCTCTCAAACAAAGTATTCTCTTCATCCCTCTTGGAAGACGAAGTCCCTTCTTCGCTGATGCTTCCATTCGAAGAACATTGGTTACCTCTGCTTCTTCTAGACATTCTAGGGTTTTGAAATTGAAATTGGAGAAACAGTTGAGGATAAATTAGGAAAATGGGTGATGTTATAACGGTATATTTATGCTTGGACACGTTAGACTGCTGATTCAAAGCCAGGTAAGCAGTTAACGTGCCATGTTGGCTTTTAACTTAACGGAGCTAACGTTTTAATGATGTTCGGGTACTATCGACAGATGGGTCCAGCCTTTCATGGGTAAAAAGTCACTTTTCTTCTTCCATGGATACTTTTGTCAGCGTTCGTAAAGTTCATGGATACAAATGGTAGTTTTTCCTAAATATTATGAATTCTATTATCACGTAGAGTATAAGTTGATACTATAATATCTACTATGAATATTGTTTAAATAAAAATAATAACTTTCCAATTCAAAATAATTTTTTAAAAAAATATATTTATTAATAAAAATTATATATTTATTATCAAATAAATAATAAGTTTGAATAATAATATCTATTTTAAATAATTTTTAAATAAAAATAATATCAACTTTGAATAATAAATCTTTTTAAATTCAATCCTAGAAGACGCACATACCTTGTAATTATGTTATATGATACAAATATAAAACAAAAAAATCTTTTTAAAAGATAATTTTTCAATAATAAAGAAGCAACAAATAAAATTTTATTCTATAGGTAAAGACACTGCTCAACATAGCGAGAAAAAAAAGACACACAATAGGGGTTAACATTAATATTATTGATAATTAACTCTTACATAATCTATACTTCAATCATATACCTCACATACCCCAATATTTCTATTTTATATACCACGATTTTTATACTGCTGCAATATATTCTAACCAATCTACAACACCCATGCATCCATCGTTATACAACATATTTCCACCATCATTTATCGTAGGTTCAACTATCACAAATTTTTTGCCTCCTACTCTCTCTTATTATTTTCAATATACTAATCCTAGAGATACAGATGAAATTCTTAAACTGCTAAAATCTCCACAACATCATCAGTCTGATTCTGGTACAAATAAGAAAGTATCAAAGCATACAAGTGTACGTGATAAGAAGGTATCTGCGGCCACGAGAAGAATTGTCAGGTATCCATATTTGTCTGAAAATATGGTTGGTGAGAATACTGTCTCCAATAAAGATAAATTTTCAAAAAATAAAAAAATTATACTGAAGACCTCACACAAATCTCTAACCGGGGAGCAAAAAGCACTCTTAAAAAAGACTTCACCATGTGAATATTCTATTAGCATGCATACCCTAAACAACAAAAAGGTCGAGCACAATAAACAGAGAATTAAATGACCATCTGTAAGTTTGCATATCACAAGAATTCACGTCGATCATCTAAGGTTACATAACTTAGTAATCTCACCAATTTTTTTATATTGCAGTGGATCCCGGTTTTATTTAATCCTCCTGCATACATGGATTTGGATCACTTAGATATTAAAATGGAAACCTACGTGTTTTCACCAAATAAAAGAAAGTTACATATCTTATTATCTATCTATTAAAGCTTTAAAAAAAGTACAATATCAATGTGTTTCATGTTTGTAGTGATAAGGCATTGAGGACAACAAACAAATTTAGCGAAACTCGTGACAACTTCAAGTCATTAATTCCCAAAGAATGGGTGCATGGGGATGTATGTGCATAATTAAGTTACTAACTCTAGCATACTATCAATTCTTAATAAATTTATTAATTACCACATAGGTGTTGGATTTGGTAGCTACTGTGCTAACCGTGCAAGAGAAATGATTAGGATGTCAAACACACTGGTATTTGCCAGCTGTGTTTTGGGTATGCCATGTCTTTTTCAGGATTGTTACAGTTTTTGTTTATTTTATCTTATCGTATAATTGGTGTCACTGACTTAGTCCCTAACTATTAATTTCAGCAATTCACACTGGAACGTGATACCAAAATTGAAGTTTTGTTGAAATATTATCAAAAATAATTCATGAAAAAGTTGATGAAGGTCTAAAAAGATTTATGATTTATTGTATTTTTTTCATTGTTTAATGGCCTTTATTTTTATGATTTATATGCGCAATAGAAATAACAACTACCAATATTATTTTAATATACACTCCTATATACTTATCGCAAAAGTTGTAGGTAAAAGCCAATAACCACTTTTCCTAGTCATCTCTTTCTTCATCATATCTGCTACTAAGTCTAGTAGAAGAGAATCAAGTGGCTTTCTTGGTATCAAGCTCCTGAATACATTTCTGCTAGCTGTAAGTCCTAAAAATACTATATCCTCCTCATAGCTGCCAAAGATAAATTAACATAAATAAAAATAGCTAAACAAGTTCACAACACTGTTAAAAATTAATATTCATATTGAGTTTACTTCCCTATCCATCAATAAATTACCATACAAGTATGCTGCAATTGCAAATTCAATATCGTCAAAATCTATCAAAAATGGTCTAAAACACACTTGCACCACTAAATATATAAAAAACTATTATTATTATTATTATTATTATTATTATAATAATAATAATAATAATAATAATAATAATAATAATAATAATAATAATAATAAATTACTTATTACTTAGTACTCACAATAAGTAGCTCTAATCCAGGAATATTGATTGAAGCAAGTGAGTCTGTTCTCCTTTTTTTAGCCATGGACAGATCCGTCTTTGCCTTCTCAGTAGAGCATAGCAACAATAGATTATTCGACACACTACTTTGTTGGTTAAGAGTCTTAGAATTGGAACCAAAGACCTTAAACACCTTAGAGAGGTAGCTGACATTATTTTCCAACCGATGAACAACAGATTGGACTATTTGAGTCAATTATTTGACAGAATTAGCTAACAAGTCTAAAGTCATTTTGCCCTTCAATGATGGATTGGGTTCACTGTAACATAAAAAAATGTTAACAAGGATGTTAAAATAAAGATAATAATGTAATATTTATCAAAATTTTAAGAGAGTTCTTTATAACACTAAATTAAAAACATTGCAACATAATTCCTATTTTACTCTTTTAATCGAAGATGCGAATAAATAGACCTATTATAAAAAAATAGAAGACCAATAAGAATAAATTTATGAAACAAAGAACAATAAAAAAATAATTAGTACGTACTTGTTCAAAATTTCAGTTGGTTCTTGACAGATCTTCATGTTAGGAATAGAACTTGCCTCAACAGAAGCAGCTCAATTATTTTTATACATTTTTACCATTATAATTAGCTTGTAATGTTATGTATTTGAGAAAAAATACATAATAATGATAAAAAAGAGTTGTTATTATATATCAATTTAAGATAAATCTATATTAAATACAAATTCAATCTAATTGTTGACAATCTAATTAATTCATAACCAACATGAATCACATAAATTATATTATTTATAAGTAAATTATATATTCAGTCAAAAATAATATTATATGTAAGTAAATATTACAAGTTTAAATGTTAATATTAGGTAGAGTAATAAGTTAGAATAATAATATCTATTTTAAATCATGTCTAAAAAAAATAAAAAGTTTCCAATTATATATGATTTAATATATATATATATATATATATTATTAAATATTATGTATTTATTATCACGTTGAATAATAAATTTAAATAATAATATTTATTATAAAAAAAAATTTAATAAAATAATAAGTTTGCAATAATATATGATTTTAAAAAATTTATATAATTATTATTAAATATTATGTATTTATTATCACGTGAAACAATAAATTTGAATAAATATATATACTATGAATTTTTAAATAAAAATAACAAAATTTTGGTAATATATGATCTTTAAAAAAATTATGTATTTATTATTAAATATTATGAATTATATTATCACGTAGAGTATAAGTTGGTACTATAATATCTATTATGAATGTTGTCTAAATAAAAATAATAACTTTCCAATTCAAAATTATTTTTCAAAAAAATATATTTATTATAGAAAATTATATATTTATTATCACATAAAATAATAAGTTTGAATAATAATATCTATTTTGAATAGTAAATCTTTTTAAATTACAATCATAAAAGATGCACATACTTTGTAATTATATTATATGATATAAATATAAAATAATAAAATCTTTTCAAATGATAATTTTTTGATAATAAAGAAGGAACAAACAAAATTTTATTCTATATATAAAGACACTGCTCAATATGTCATTAGCAAAATATATTTACATTATAATTTAAATTGTGTTACATATATGCTTGTGTGCTTGACATGGGTATGCGAGAATTATCCAGACTACCTCAACATAACGAGAAAAAAAGAGACACAAGAGAGATTAACATTAATGTTATTGGTAACCAACTCTTACATAATTCATACTTCAACCATATACCTCACATACCCCAATATTTTTATTTTCTATACCACGGTTTTAATACTGCTGCAGTATATTCTAGCCAATCTCCGACACTCATGCATCTATTGTTATATAATATATTTCTACCATCATTTATCGTAGGTCCAACTGTCACAAATTTTTGGCCTCTTACTCTCTTGTATCATTTTTAATCTACTAATCCAAGAGATACAGATGAAATTATTAAACTGCTAAAGTCTCCACAACATCATCAGTCTAACTCTGGTATAAATAAGAAAGCATCAAAGCATACAAGTGTACGTAATAAGAAGGTATCTGCGGCCAAGAGAAGAATTGTCTGGAATCCAAATTTATCTGAAATATGGTTGGTGTAAATATTGTCTCCATTAAAGACAAATTTTCAAAAAATAAAAAGACCACACTGAAGACCTCACACAAATCTCTAACCGAAGAGCAAAAAGCACTCTTGAAAAAGAGTACACCAAGTGGATATTCTATTAGCATGCATACCCTAAACAACAAAAAGGCCAAGCACAATAAAAAGAGAATTGAATGGCCATCTGTAAGTTTGCATATCACAAGAATTCGCATCGATCATCTAAGGTTACATATCTTAGTAATCTCACCAATTTTTTTATTTTGCAATGGATCCCGATTTTATTTAAGCCTCCTGCATACATGGATTTGAAATACTTACATATTAAAATGTCATCCTTTGTGTTTGCACCAAATAAAAGAAGGTTGCATATCTTATTATCTATCTATTAGAGCTTTAAAAAATGCTACAATATTAATGTGTTTCATGTTTGTAGTGATGAGGTATTAACGACAACAAACAAATGTAGCGGAACTCATGACAACTTCAAGTCATTAATTCCCAAAGAATGGGTGCATGGGGATGTAAGTGCATAATTAAGTTACTAACTCTAGCATACTTTCAATTCTTTATAAATTTATTAATTACCAAATAGCTATTGAAGTTGGTGGCTACTATGCTAACCGTGCAGGAGAAAGGATTAGGACGTCAAACACACTAGTATTTGTTAGCTGTGTTTTCGATATGCCATGTCTTTTTCAGGCTTATTACAGTTTTTATTTATTTTATCTTATTATATAATTGGTGTCACTGACTTAGTTTCTAACTATTGATTTTAACAATTCATACTAGAATGTGATACCAAAATTTAAGTTTTGTTGAAATATTATCAAAAAGAATTTATAAGAAAAGTTGATGAAGATCTAAAAAAGGTTTACGAATTATTTTTTTCCATTTTTTAATGGCCTTTATTTTTATGATTTATATGCGCAATACAAATAACAACTACCAATATTATTTTAATATACACTTCTATATACTTACCGCAAAAGTTGTAGGTAAAAACCAATAACCACTTTCTCTAGTCAACTCTGTCTTCATCATATCTGCTACTAAGTCTAGCATAAGAGAATCAATTGACTTTCTTGGCATCAAGCTCCTGAATACATTTATGTGAGTTGTAAGTCCTAAAAATACTATGTCCTCCTCATAGCTGCCAAAAATAAATTAACATAAATAAAAATAGTTAAACAAATCCACAACACTGTTAAAAAATAATATTCTTATTGAGTTTATTTACTTATCTATCAATAAATTACAATACAAGTATGCTGCAATTGCAAGTTCAGTATCGTCCAAATTCATCGAAGATGTTGGTCTAAAACACACTTACACCCACTAAACATATAAAAAAACTATTATTATTGTAATAATAATAATAATAATAATAATAATAATAATAATAATAATAATAATAATAAACTACCTATTACTTAGTACTCATAATAGGTAGCTCTAATCTACGAGCAGTGATTGAAGCAAGTGAATATGTTCTCTTTTTTAGCAATGTACAGATTCGTCTTTGCCTTCTCAATAGAGCATAGCAACAATGGATTATTCGATGCACTACTTTATTGGTTAAGACCTTAAACACCTTAGAGGGGAAGCTGATATTATTTTTCAACAGATATGACTACTTGAGTCAATAATTCAACAGAATTAGTTAGTGAATCTATAGTCACTTTATCCTTCAATAATAGATTGGGTTCATTGTAACATAAAAAAAGATTAATAAGGATGTTAAAATAAAGATAATAATGAGATATTTATCAAATGACAAATCAAAATTTACAATAAACAACTAAATTCAAAGCATAACAAATCATTCATCAAATTACAAATTCAACTTTACTGTAACTATATGTAACATTATAATAAAATATATCATCAATTATCAGAATTGATGGATGCATCCAAAGAAACACATTATTAGACATATAAAATACTAAATTTCGAATTGATGAAAGCATCTAAAGAGAAATATTTATTGATATTATGCTTAACAAAAACTCTGAAGGAGAGCCCTTAAGTATGAGAAGTATTATTGCTGGGTTTGACTCTTTTAGCTCTAAGGTGAGAGAAACCCTATTCGAGTGAAGTTTGGTGAGGTACTAGAGGAATGAAGATCATATTCTATTCGGTGAGGAATGAAGACCATATTAGGGTGCTGTCAATTATCTACTGTGGTGACTATTGCGGGGAGTGAGAGGGGAATGAGTGAAAAACCCTAAACGTTAGGCTATTCTCTCCTCTTTCTTTTCTTGGCCCAAAACGCAGGTTTACTTTAAGAGAGTTCTTTATAACTCTTAATTAAAAACATTACAACATAATTTCTATTTTATTCTTTTAATCAAAGATGTGAATAAATAAACTCATTATCAAAAAATAACAGACCAATGAGAATAAATTTATGAAACAAGAACAATTAAAAAAATAATTAGTACGCACTTGATCAAAATTTCAGTTGGTTCTTAACAGATCTTCATGTTAAAAACAGAACTTGCTACAATAGAAGCAGCTCGATTATTTTTACGCATTTTTACCATTGTAATTAGCTTGTAATATTATGTGTTTGAGAAAAATACATAATAATAATAAAAGAGAGTTATTATTATATATCAATTTAAGGTAAATCTATATCAAATACATATTCAATTTTATTGTTGTCAATCTAATTAATTTATAACCAATATGAATCACACAAATTATATTATTTATAAGTAAATCATATATTCAACCAAAATCAATATTACATGTAAGTAAATATTACAAGTTTAAATGCTAATATTACGTAGAGTAATAAGTTAGAATAACTTAGAAAAATAATATCTATTTTAAATCATGTGTAAACGAAAATAATAAGTTTTCAGTTATATATTATTTAAAAAAAGATTTATTATTAAATATGATGTATTTATTATCACGTTGAATAATAAATTTAAATAATAATATCTATTATGAATAATTTTTAAATAAAATAATAAGTTTACAACAATATATGATTTTAAAAAAATTATATATTTGTTGTTAAATATTATGTATTTATTTTCACGTGGAATAATAAATTTGAATAAATATATATACTTTGAACTTTTAAATAAAAATTACAAATTTTCGGTAATATATGATCTTTAAAAAAAATTATATATTTATTATTAAATATTATAAATTATATTATCATGTAGAGTATAAGTTGGTACTATAATATTTACTGTTGTCCAAATAAAAATAATAACTTTTCAATTCAAAATTATTTTTTAAAAAATATATATTTATTATTAAAAATTATATATTTATTATCTCATAAAAAAATATTTGAATAATAATATCTACTTTGAATAGTAAATCTTTTTAAATTACAATCATAAAAGATGCACATACCTTGTAATTATATTGTATGATATAAATATAAAATAATAAAATCTTTTTAAAAGATAATTTTTTAATAATAAAGAAGGAACCAACAAAATTTTATTCTAAGATAAAGATACTGCTTAACATGTCATTAGCAAATTATATTCAAATTATAATTTGAATTGTGTTGCATATATGCTTGGGTGCTTGACATGGCTAGGTAAGTGAGAATCATCCGAACCATCTCAAGATAGCAAGAAAAAAAGAGACACAAGAGAGGTTAACATTAATGTTATTGATAACCAACTCTTACATAATCCGTACTTCAACTATATACCCACTACAAGAAAAAAGGCCTATGGCCACGCTTTTTTCTTGCTACGCTTTAAAAGCGTGGCGAAAAGTGGTCTATGGCCACGCTTATGTGAGGGTGGCGTTTGAATAGAGATTTGGCTACGCTTTTTTTTGCTACGCTTTAAAAGCGTGGCAAAAAGGGTCAATGGCCACGCTTTTTTGAGGGTGGCAGTTGATGCGAGATTTAGCCACGTTTTTTGGTGTTGTGTTGAATGTGCTAGTTGAATTGATTTATTTTTTTGGTTAATATTATTTCTGCTGTTTCTGTGGTACTGCTTTGCTGTTGCTTTGCTACTAATTATCTACTGCTGAACTGCCACTCGCTGCTGCTGCTACCTCTCTAATTCTGCTTCTGCTGCGCTACTACTTTGGTGCTGTTGTGGTACGGATTAAGACAGTATTTAAGGTTGGTTCATGCGAATTTAAATACATCTATTAATTTTTTATTAATGTTATGTGTACAACTTAAGTGCTTTCCTGAGGCACTCACTTCAAGATCTTCTTTAAGAATTGCTAAAATTTAATTTTCTTTGCTATTTTATGTCTAATGCCTTCAGTATTTTGGAGACATGGAAAATATTGTCTCTAAGTTAATTAGGAAACTAGACTCGCAGTTAGTGAGACTAGCAGTAAAGACTTCAAACTAGAAACTTAGCTATCTATTTGAAATATATAGGTTTTCGATAGATGTGTCTAAAGATTGGATGGATACACCACGTCATGAAAAAGAATATCAAGTCGGTGTAGAAAAGTTTTTACACTTTGCTTTTTCATCACCGGGAATTCCTCAAGGGGAAGAAATTCAATGCCCATGTGCAAAGTGTTGTAATAGACTTTGGTTAAGGAGAGATGTCGTGTATGACCATCTAATATGCGATGGATTCGTAAAAGGTTATAGGAGGTGGTTTAATCATGGGGAATCACTTGTTGCTATGGATGTTGACAGTGACACATATGAGGAATATAACTGCAATGATAACATTGATGAGTTGTTACGTGATAGATTCAGAGATACTACACAAGTTGATGGACATAACATGGGGCCTAACGAAGGTGCAAAAGAATTTTATAAATTAGTAGACGAGGCAAGCCAAGAACTATACATGTCTGTTACTTTAAACATGTGACACTTGCAGCAAAAAAAGGGGGGCGGGGGAGGGGGCTGTTTGATTGTTAGCTTCCTATATCAGTACCTTTTCTCTTTTTTGAAAACTTTAAGAACAAAAAAAGTATAGTGGCTTTCAATGAAAAAAAAGCCTTTGCTGGTTATAATTATTGTACGATTATAACATAGTTTGTTTGATAATATGTCTTTTAATTTTCTGGTTTGGTATAAGATGCACTAACACACAACAATATTTAAAATTTTGCAGGGCAGTGCTGAAAACAATTTCTCTCACAATGATGATCAGTAATCATGAACTTTTGTATTTTGTAACGAAGTGTAAATAAAGTAGATAATGTAACCCATGTTGGAATTGTAACTCATGTATTAAGAAATTGCTAGTGGATGAGACTTTGATTTTTGGTATTTTGTTTAGAGTATATCATGTGATCAAACACTTTTTTTCTATGACAAGTTTATGAAGAAGGATTAGTTGATTTAAAGTTTGTAGTCATCTTTTAAATTTTAAAATTATCCATGATTAAGGTTTATAAAAAAAAGAGTGCAAATATAGGTACTGAACTTACAGCCACGCTTTAAAAAAGTTGCCATATTGTACAGCAGCAATCAACAGCCACGCTTTATAAGCGTAGCTGTATCTCACAGCTATTGGCACGCTTTAAAAGCGTAGCCATATGTCTTGCTATTGTTGCCACGCTTTGAACGTGTGGCCATAACGTTACAGTAGGCAACAACAGGCACGCTTTAAAAGCGTAGCTGTATCTCAAGGCTATTGGCACGCTTTTAAAGCGTAGCGATGTGTCTTATTATTGGCACACTTAAAAAGCGTAGCGATATGGTACGCTATTGGCACGCTTTTAAAGCGTAGCCATATCAACCTATTGGGACGCTTTCAAAGCGTGGCCATATGTATGACATATGGCCACGCTTTTAAAGCGTGGCCATATGTAAAAGCGTGGCAAAAACAAAAGCGTGGCGATAGGTCACCAAAAGCGTGGCGATATAGCAACCGGCACCCTTGCAGATGTGACCCTTTGAAAAGCGTGCCGGTATCTCAAAAAGCGTGGCGAAAAGCTATCGCTACGCTTTTTTGGACTTTTCACCACGCTTTAAAAGCGTAGCAAAAAGCTTGTTTTCTTGTAGTGACCTCACATACCCCAATATTTCTATTCTATATACCACGATTTTTATACTGCTGTAGTATATTCTAACCAATCTCCGACACTCATGCATCCATCGCTATACAACCTATTCTCACCATTATTTATCGTAGGTCCAACTATCACAAATTTTTGGCCTCCTACTCTCTTGTATCATTTTCAATCTACTAATTCAAGACATACAGATGAAATTCTTAAACTGCTAAAGTCTCCACAACATCATCAATATGACTTTGGTACAAATAAGAAAGCATCAAAGCATACAAGTGTACGTGATAAGAAGGTATTTGCGGCCAAGAGAAGAATTGTCTGGAATCCACATTTGTCTGAAAAAATGGTTGGTGTGAATACTGTCTCCATTAAAGACAAATTTTCAAAAAAAAAATGCATTGAAGTCCTCACACAATTCTCTAACCGAGGAGCAAAAAGCACTCTTAAAAAAGAGTACACCAAGTAAAAATTCTATTAGCATGCATACCCTAAACAACAAAAAGGCCGAGCACAATAAACAGAAATTTAAATGGCCATCTGTAAGTTTGCATATCACAAGAATTCGCGTCAATCATCTAAGGTTACATAGCTTAGTAATCTCACCAATTTTTTTATTTTGCAGTGGATCCCGGTTTTATTTAAGCCTCTTGCATACATGGATTTGTATGACTTAGATATCAAAAATGGCAACCTACGTATTTACACCAAATAAAAGAAGGTTACATATCTTATTATCTATCTCTTAAAGCTTTAAAATATAGTACAATATTAATGTGTTTCATGTTTGTAGTGATGAGATATTGACGACAACAAACAAATTTAGAGGAACTCGTGACAACTTCAAGTCATTAATTCCCAAAGAATGGGTGCATGGGGATGTAAGTGCATAATTAAGTTACTTATTCTAGCATACTTTCAATTCTTAATAAATTTATTAATTACCACATAGGTATTGGATTTGGTGGCTACTATGCTAACCGTGCAGGTGAAAGGATTAGGATGTCAATCACACTGGTATTTGCTAACTGTGTTTTCGGTATGCCATGTCTTTTTCAGGTTTGTTACAGTTTTTATTTATTTTATCTTATTGTATAATAGGTGTCACTTACTCAATCCTTAACTATTAATTTGAGTAATTTATACTGGAATGTGAGACTAAAATTAAAATTTTGTTAAAATATTATAAAAAAGAATTCATGAAAAAAGTTGATGAAGGTCTAAAAAAGGTTTATGATTTATTATATTTTTTCATTGTTTAATGGCCTTTATTTTCATGAACTAATCTAGACTTTTTATTTTAAAATTTTTTATATCTAAATATCTAATAATATTCATTTAACGTGAAAGTTGGTACTAGATTCTTTTTACCTATTAACAAGAACAACACGCATTGGTATTTGGTTGTTTTTTATTTGTGTAATCATCAAACAATTATGCTAGACTCCCTTCCGATTGTTTCAAATAAAGAGAAAAAGAGATCGAGTATTGTAAAGCTGGTAAATTAATTTTTTCCATTTTCTCTTTTATGACATTTTTTTAAAAGTTTCAAATATCATTCTTTGTTTAATTTTTTTTCTTATATGAATAGGCAAAATATCTGAAAGATATGCTCAAGTATGACTCATTCTATAAATACAACACTCTATTTAGGCCAAAGATACATGATTTACATTTGTGAATACGCTAAAAATAGGAGAACAAGCTCCTAGATCATAAGGAATATTTGTATTTGTGTTTTTCTCTTTGAAATGTTTATCTGTATAAGCTAACCACGTCTTATTTAACACAATAATGATTATAGGGTATGGGTGGCAACTTGGATGACAAACTACAGGAAGACGTATAGTTATACAATAAATGTAATTTCTTTTGTTTAAAAAAAATAGTACCTCATTTACTAATGTGTATGGTTTTGTTGGTAACCTAATATATTTATATTTTTTAAGTTAATGATGGTACAAGGATGCGAATTGCATTGGATTTTATTCTAAGGCCCCACAACTTGATGTTGCATAATGTCATTGACTCTGCTACTAGGAATTACAATAAGCATAAACAAAAAGATTCAAATAAAAATTAAAAATTCGTAATTGTCATGTAGTCATGTTTGGTTTATACTAAGAGGTGTTAGTTTTATCTCTTTTACTTAAAAAAATAATTATGCACTATATTTTCTATGGACTTTTTTTTTAAATTCACGTTTCTGTCTTTAGTTTAATTATATTTGAATTTAGATGAAACTTAATTTTCACTCTAGTATTTCTATTCCTAGAAGTCTAGAACCACTTCTGTGTTGTAAAATAGGCAAGTCTTCATATTTGGAATAATATTAAAACTTACTAGTAAAGGATAAAACACATTTCAATAGAGATAAAATTTATGAATCTCATCAATTTAAAATCTAAAGTCACACATATCTGAATAAATGAAGGCTTCACTTTACACCCAAACTACTTCATTAAGAATTAATAAATAATTGAATCATTTTGTTCAACGAAAAAATATCAACGATTATGGAAAACAGGAACTGTTTTCAACAAAAATCAGAGATACATGAGATAACCAAAGTTAAAATTTAGAAGTAACATTAACAGTGAAACTGCTATATTTTCCATTCTAACATTTGCCTTCAATATCAACTAGAGTGAGACCCGTGCGATGCGCAGAGAGACAAATTAATTATACTTTATAATGTATTCTAGTAAATATATTATTTAGGATTCAGGTTTCATTCTGAAATCAACAGATTAGGATTCAGGAGCATAAATGCCCCTTATTTATCAGATAAAATAGAAAACAAAAGACAGTACTTCAAACATAACTTGGGAAAGCAAACACTCAACAACATTAAACAATTTTTGTGAACCAATTCCATGGAGCTTACTAGGAACCACAAATTCCAGTATTTTTGTTTCACTCTCAATGTAAGAGCCATGCCTTATTCTCATATCCTGGCGATTTGAACCGTCTCCAAGCTTCATAATCGTGTTCTTCATCGTAATAATAATCCTGCAAATTACTCCTGATTATTGCTTTTCCTGGTTGTCTTACTCCTTTGCTTAAGAATGCAAGGTTGAACTTCAAGTTGTTTAACTTCAAAAGCATACCCAATGTAGTTATTAGCTTCTTGTTGGTGAATAAGGTTTTAAATTGTGAAATCATGAGTCGTTAAAAAATGATATGGAATAAAAAAAGGCCTATTTTGTTTATCTTAAAAACACACATCAGCTACAAGCTTGAATTAACGAATTAAAGATTTTTGTTAGCATACGAAAATGAAGGACAAAAAGAAATAATATACAAACAAGATTTTGTCACTGCAATCTAAACTTTGCTTGTTACAGAGTCATTCAGCCATCTATTTTAAAGACAGATCAACATGCAACAATTTTAAAACACTATGCACAGTAATTGCACGCATTGAAGGGAGAACTCTTACACATTATTTGGATTGAGAGATTTTGAAGGAAAAGAAAATGGGAGGAAAGAAAATGAATGGAAAAGTAATTTTTTTATTGTTTGGATGAGAAGAGAAAATAGAAAGGAAAAAAAAATAATGTGAGACACATTAAATTATTTTCTCTTCACAAATAAGAAGAAAATGAAGAGAAATGGGAGCAATATGAATAAAATTACATATTTATCCCTTATTATTAATAAATTGTAATTTACATATAATATATATAAAGGTATTAATGTAATTTTATACTATTATGATTTTTTTTCTTCTCACTTTTCTTTCCATCCAAACAAAAGAAAAATTTCTCTCTATTTTCTTTCCATCCATTTTCTTTTAATCCAAATAACATACAAATAACTTTACTTTTCTTTCTATTTTCTTTCCACTCATTTTCTTTCCTCTCATTTTCTTTCCTTCCATTTTCTTTTCTATATCCAAACAAAACCTTAAGATTGATGAGAATGCATATTCACAATAAAAAGATATACTACTCAACCTCACAGCTATGACATAAAACTGCAAGCTTCTATAATACAAAGGCAATTGTGTAATATATATATATATATATATATATATATATATATATAAAAAGATAAAAAAGCAAAGGATGCATTGTACTCACACTAAACCCAAAATGCTTAAATATGGTAAAACATATACCACCGAATGGGAACTTTTAAAATAGAGACAAGATTATGATTTTTTTTTTCTCCTAAAACATTAAAATGACAGAAACTCCAGGCACTTTTACCAAACTTATAAATCTATTTCAAGTATTATTCTAATGGGTTCATGATACTTATGTAGGGCACCCTAAAATGAATTAGTTGCAACAATAAAAACATTAAAAATGAATAGTCAAAAAACATCGATAGAACAATTACACTAGAAAAAATTGACAAAGTAAACAAGCCTGGATTTCTATTTTGTTTCTTTCTCTTCAATTTTAGGTCCATCAGCTTTTAGTTTCTTACTTATTTCAGCAGCTCGGACTACCGCTAACTCTATTGCAGACTTTATGGTAGCGACTTTATTGGCAGCCTACTGTGCAGTCATAGTTTGTTGCATAAGCAAAACTTACTGGAATTGCATCTGTTGTATTGCCATAGCTTGTTGCATCATCAAAAGAAGAGATGATGAAGTAAGGGAAGATAGATAGATTGAATATAGTATCTACATAAATACAAACATTTTTATAATAACTAACTAACTTCAGAATTATGTTTTTAAGTTAATTTCGTACTTATTTGTCATGTGGTGCCATAAAACATATAAATATCCATATCCTCGTCTTTGTGTCACTTTATTCCTATATCTCATTTTCTATTAGAGCTTTATACCATATGTAAATACCAGATTATACTTCTAAACTATTCACAAAGATGGATTGAAAAATATAGTGAATCCTTGTCCCACCAGATAGCTCGAAAATAGACATCTCTTCATTCTTCCCGTCCACCATGGAGGAAAATGTTGTTTTCAACAAGGAAACAAAATATTGATAAGATTGAAGGAATTAAGAGATATGAAGGTTGAAGAAAGGATAAAAAGTCAAACAGTAGAGAAGCATGGCAATAATGTCAATGTTGGGTGTTTCTGTTTCTGGGTTCCACAATCACCATTTTTCTTCTTCCAACTTAAATGCCGCCACAATTTCTTCTTGGAAGCCTGTGGTGGCTGTTCTCAGCAACAAGAACAAGTTGAGGGTCTCTTTTGAGCTGAAGAAGGGGCAGTCTCGTATCTTCCACAAGCTTCTCTCTGGGCTAAGCATGGTGGTGATTGTACAGAAATTAACAACTAATATAAAATTGATGCTTAAGTTTTTCATTTTGTCAAAATTAGCAACTAATATAAAATCTCAAAAATCAAACCAAGTTACATTAATTACAAAAATCACAACAATGCTTTAATAATTAAAATCACAGAGAGGGAGTTACCGGAAGGGAGAGGCTGACGATGATGATGAAGCGCAGGTGCACGAGCGCGACTTGGTGCGAGTAGGGATGGCAAAATTTTCTGAGATGTAGGGATCCCTGCGGGGACTGCCCCGAATGGAGATCCGACTGTGGGAAATTTTTTCCGTGGGGATGGGGATGGAGACGAAATTCCCCCGAGGCATGCGTGGGGACTTGAGTGGGGATTCCCGTCCCGTCTCTGCTAATCCCCGAAATTCTAATTTTGCTTAATTGTCCTTAATAGTTTATTTCTTATATATGTTTTTTAGTCATTTCACATGCCATATATATATATATATATATATATAGATATATATATATATATATATATATATATATATATATATAGAGAGAGAGAGAGAGAGAGAGAGAGAGAGAGAGAAGAGAGAGAGAGAGAGAGAGAGAGAGAGAGAGAGAGAGAGAGAGAGAGAGAGAGAGAGAGAGAGAGAGAGAGAGACTCAAAATTTCTAATTCTCATTTGCATAACCCTTCTTTAGTTCATAGATCTCTAACGTCATCCATACTCCATCCAACCTCTCTGCAGCCACCCCCTCGCCACTCTCCCGTCTCACTGTATTGTCACCTCTCACCGTTCCATCACCCTCACCGTGTCATTCTCTATATTCGTGGCGTTCCTTTCCACAATTCTGTCGTCTCTATTCTCCTCTCTGATGTCGTGTCTCCCACCTCGTCCACTGCTCTGTGCTCTGACTCGCCATGACGTCTCCCACTGCATCATTTTGAAAGTCACCATCTTGACGTTTGGACTTTTTGTATAAAATCTTGCTGTTTTGTATAGGATGGATACTTTCAGCTCTATTCCTATAGAAATTAATAATTAGTCAAACCTATTAGAGAGATGGGGAATGAGACCCTGTGAAAAATGGGAATGGAGAGCAATATTCCCCCACGGCAGGGAATAGAGACGGGGATGGGGAGTAGGGAGGCATCCCTTGCCCCCGCCCTGCCCTGTTGACATCCCTAGGTACGAGACGGTGACGACCGATGACACGAAGAGCGACGACGACCTTGATTGTGAGACCGGAGACAAGAGAGGGAGAGAGCTTTAGTGCGACGCCACAGTGAAAGAAATGAGAGAGACCGAGCTCCAGGGAAAGAGAGAGAGAAGAGATACAAAGAGGAGAGAAGAACACGAGAAAATTTGTTTTTATTTTCACAGATATATTTTTATTTTGTTGTTTAAATTTTTTAAAATATAAAATTAGGATCAGTTAAATTTTAAAATTTGATTAATTTAAAAGAGCATTTTTATCTAATCAAATAAAGTAAGGATATTTAAGATTTTTGAAAAATTAAATAAAAAAATATTTTTTATTTTTATTTAATTAAAAAAATGTTTTAGTAAAAATAGTAATATAATATATATTTTTTAAAAAAAATAGATACTGATGTGAAAAATAAATTCCATTCGGAATTTATCATTATACCAAAACAAACACCATAATATATCTAACTCTTAAACGAGATTAATATATAATTTCACTAATAAAATTATATTAATCGTAATATTTACTTAAACTCAAGAAGGGTAACCCTTAACAAATCATAATGGTGACATTTCCATACTCAGACAAGAAATCAGGAAAAATACTCTGATAATGTGATTAATAACTGCTGTTAAATATATTGTTCAATGGTCCTAGGAGACAAGCCTAAAGTTTACTACGCAAATTAAAATAAAAACATAGATTAGAATATACATATCTATTTTCATACAGGCCAATTTCAGAAACGTAACCTCCCCAAAAAACCTGCATACAAGTGCCATCCCAAGTTCTATATTTAACACAACCCATGGACACACCAAGACATCAAAAAAGCACTTCAAAATTCACAACATGCAACTCCCCTTTCCGAACAGCTACAAGAACTGTTGCAGCCATCGACAGTTTTCAGCATCCTTCTCTAAATTATCTTTTAACTTCCTTAGTTCCTGCAAAGCTTGCATTTTATCCATGGTTTCTAAAGGCAAATCAACAAACGCTTCAAGGATTTGGCGAGCCTTTGTAACGCCTTGCGACATTTCATCGGGTTCATATACTCTCTTGCGCTTAGAACCAAACTGCATATTCAACCACATAGGTTTGCTTAAATGATGAGACTTGTACTAGAGTTTTATTTATTACAATTTTGCAAAAACGCATGAATTGAAGCAACTATTTCTACATTGTTTTCAAATTCACATGTCAGACAATTGCTTCCATTGAAAACAATAATAGATGGAGAAAAAGCTATACAAACTCCAAAGCAAATTCATTCAACAATTGAGGAAAACATGTAGAAGGGAAGAAAATGATCCATGAGTAGGAAAGATTACTGCAACTCTTAAAAATAAGAGTCCATACTATAATAATTAGGGAATGAATCACAATATAATGCTAAATTTTATACCTCATTTGTGGTGTCAGTTAAGGATAGTGCAGAGGGAGAAAAATCTTCCAACTCTGCTGCCTTTTCTCTGGCTAGGGCTACAACACTTTCTGGAAAATTTGCAAACTCGGCAACATGAATACCAAAACTTTGGTCACAAGCTCCTGGTTCAACCTAAGACATAAGAAAACGGGCAAGTTGAAGCAATTTCAGATTGATATGATGCTTTTGACCTTCTGATGCTTCACAAACATAATGGGAGCTCTACAATGTAAATTTGGATTTTTATTTTCTTTTATTCTCATCCAAAGATATTGAAAAGAGCTAAACACTAAAATCAATAAAGTGGCATGAGGAACACACTTCAAACCCAATAAACTAACAAACTAATGCAGAAGCATGTTAGGATGTGTTTACCTTGTATAGCATAGTTAGCTTGCGAGTTGAAGCATCAATATGCGCGCTAACATGATAGTTTGCAACACCAACAATTCGCTTCTGCTGATCATCACTTGCATTTTCAAGGGATAATGCAGTCAGTTCATGAAAGTGGGTTGCAAACAAAGTAGGTGCTTTGATTACTTCAACAATGTGCTCACAAATGGCCCAAGCAAGACCTGCATATCAAATAACAATGTTTTACTGGACATAAAGCAGTTACCATGTTAACCTTGTATGCCATATTAAAGAAAATTTGGACATCAATCAATAATCCATATAATTTTATTTTACTCTTGTACTAACAACCATATATCAACAAAGTATAACTTGGTTTCATGCAAACAATATAAAGATCTTAATGTGTTCATACAAGAACTCTAACAAATAGGATTCAGATTTAATATATTGTGCAACCAACACATTAAAGGAATTCTGGATTGTGAAACAAACCAAATCCATCATAAGTTGATGTCCCACGTCCCAATTCATCAATGATTATCAAGGACTTGTCTGTAGCTCCTTTTAATATTGATGCAGTCTCAAGCATTTCTTGCATGAAGGTAGAAACTCCTCGAAGCTGGGGGATTTTAAAAAAAAAATAGAATGAATAGTATGATATGATTATATATTTAATTAGTAGCATTGCACACTGTACAATAAACATAAAATTACAACTTTTCATATGAACCTCAAGAATAAGAGAGTAACATTCTAGAAGGAGAGCAAACAGAAGTAATGACTTAGCAGTTGTTAATGTCATTATAGATACCACAATAATTTTGGTTTGTTTCACAAAACCCAGAGTCACTCATTAGTGTTATTTTTCACTCTAATAACAAAAGTATATTAAAGTGATACACGAAGAACTAAACTCAATTATGTAATTTAGAGACAGGTTTGCTCCATGTAGAGCAAAAGGCTCAGACAAAACTATTGACAAGAAAAAGTGCCCACAACTAGGGCAAACTATATGGTATAGAACTCACTTGACAGTCACCAGCACCAACACGGGCAAAAATGCAATCACGAACAGATATGCTGGCATTATCACAAGGAACAAAGCAGCCAACTTGGGCCATCAAAATGTTCACTCCCACCTAAAAAAGAAAGAAAATGATGACTCAATCTCCAAACCTCTGGTAGCAGGGGAGCAAATGTCCAAATCAGTTATGATGATTCAAATATTCTAAAAATGGAATGATATGGTCTTACAATTGAATTCTTAGGACAATATGCCAGTAATTAATTTCTCTAGTAATGTGGTACAGAAAATTACCTGGCGGATGAATGTTGATTTCCCACCCATGTTAGGCCCTGTTATTATTTGAAACCAACTTTTTTCTCTGATCTGGTATGATAAAAAAATGCAAAAGAAAAGCTTAAATCACACTCACCCCAAACTAAAATGAAGAAATTCTACTTTTTATCATCAATGATCTCATGAAAACTTACAAGCTTACAATCATTTGGTATAAAATTCACCCAGTCTTGTGCCTCTACACAAGGGTGTCTGCTGCCTTCTAAAATAATATCTCCTTCATCCTATTACAGCCAAGATGTACTTCTCAGAAAGAGCTTCCCACCAAAAATGGGCAAAATGACAGGAAAAAGATGCTGTAACTATCATGAAAAACTGCAAATAACCATAATGGAATACCGATGAAGTGATTTCAGGCCTTGTATAAGGTGTCGGGCAGCTGGAAGCCAAATCAGCAAAGCTTAATAACACATCCAGTTCAGAAATCAATTCGGCTAAAGATTCAAACACCTGCGGAAGCAAGATTCTTCAATCTAGGCTACAAGAAACAAATGATCAAAGAACAAAATATATGTGCCCACCTCTGAGAATGTTGCAGCAGTTTGAACTACTCTATTAACCAACTCTTTCTGACAGCTCTTGTACTCCTCAAGTACCTGTTGATACTGGTCCCCAAGTTTCCTTAGCTTTGTGTTGGTAAATTTCACTCCATCTTTACGTGTTTCCAGTACAACGAACTGGGAGTTAAGCTTCTTCCTTATTTTGGGCTCTTCCTTCTTTGTGATTCTGAAAACATGTCCAAATTGTGTCCCCTTGTCTAACTTTAATGCCTTGTCTACAGGAAGATCAAGATCATCAGCAGTTTGTCTATGCAATTTATGTATTTGATTCTCTAATGACTCCTGCTGCTCCTTCAATTTAGTTAGTGTAGGGTCATAACTTGAGGAAATCATGTATTCTCTGTTCTCCAGTTGATCAAGGTCAACAGAAGCTTCTACAAGGCCAATGAATTTATTTAGGTGATCATCATCTGTCCACAACTCAAGAGGTTCCAAGTACCTGCTCTTCATCATTGAGGAAAATGGTCCATCATATCTTTCTAGGGCGCTTTTGATATAAGGTAGTCTTATACTTGACTGCACTCAAGAGTCAAGACAACAATGGAGTGAAAAGAGAGGACATAAAATTAGCAAAATGTGTACAGTTCTGAGTGAGAACCTACGTAATAAAAAGCATATTAAAAATAACAAACTAAAACATCTCTGCATTTCAGTAATAATAAATAAATTAACCAAGATAAAAAGGATAAAACCCCAAAATTCTTGACTTATTGTTTTATTTCAATAATAACACTTTTTTTATGTACTAAAAAGGAATCAATTGCCAAAAAACAAAAAGGAAACTATTAATTACAAAATCTAAACTAAAGTAAAGCAATCTGGAAAAAATACTACATCCTTTGCTGGTGGACCACAAATCAAACCTAAGACAGCCATAGCAAAGAAAAACGAAATACATATCTTCTAATAAAACCTAATAATGCTTGTAAGTAAGTTCTACCTGATAAAGTTTAACAATATGTGCAAGACCAGCTCTCCGCTTCTGAAGATTGTGTACCAACCGCTCAATGTCTGATATTCTTCTTAAATGCTGCCTCAGATCTTGCCGAAGTACAGTATCCTCTACAAATGCTTGTACAACATCAAGTCTCAAGTTAATTTCATTAACATTCAACAAGGGCTGTTTTAGCCACATGTGCAATAACCGTTTCCCCATTCCGGCTGTACAGGTCCTATTCATTAGACCGAACAAACTAAAATTTTTGTTTGCATCGGTTTTGCTTTCAAGAACATTGAGTGCCCTCATGGCTGCAGAATCTAATCTCATATAACTGTCAAGACTGTACCTACGAAGAGTAAAATTCCCGTAATTGCTCTCATCTGCAAGTAACTCAGCATATGATAGTAATGCCCCCAAAGCCCCAGGTGCAAACTCAAATCCAGACACTAAGTCTCGAACTGGTTCAATAGAACCTTTAACAAGTCTGCCAAGATCCTGTACCAGATCCCTGGTTTTAAACTCAGATTTCTTTCTCTCAGTTAACATCACACCACATTTAGTCAACGCATCGCACAGCATTCTATTTTCAGTAGATTTGCCACTCTCACTAGGAAGAAGGCATTCTTTGCAGCCAAGAGCAACTAATGCCGACTCCACATTCGTGAAGTGACTGTCATCAAGGAATTCAGCCATCCCAAGTACTCTCTTAGTTAAATCAACAAATGATAACCCAACAGTGCACCCATTTTCACGATAGTTAAGTGATAATGCAACAACAACTGGAGAATCCTGCATCTCACTGTTAGCAAACAAAACATCCTCAAAACTGCCAATATTGCCAGGCGTTCCACTTTTGACCAATCTCCAGTTAGAACCACTACCCTCATAGAGTTCAAGGGTATGGTCTGTTCTCTCCAAAAGTAGATCACGAGCAATTGTTTCAAACATGGTCCTACTGACACTTACACTTGAAAGAGGATCCGATCCACTACCCAGTTGCCGCAAGACAGTAGTAGTGTGGTAGTAGGTCTTCGCAATGAAAGTTGCATTTTCACCATGAGCAGTATAGTAGTCCTGAATAATAAAAATGAAGAACCAATTAAGAAAATACAGCAAAACTGCAAAAATCTGCATAAGTAGCACTTTCATGAAAAATAAGCTTCAAGTATCATACTCCATCAATACAAAACCAATATACCATTGAAATCACAATCAAGAAAGGATGAAATACCAGCCATTAACTTACCCTGCGATCAAAAAACCGGATGGCCCTCGAATCCTGTAATAGAAACAAGTAAATAAACCAAATAAATGAAATGCAGAGGGGAAAGAAAGCAAATAGGGAGGGGGGGTCAACATTTAAAAAACATCTCAAAACTACAAACGTGAGCAAAGGAATAAAAAGATATGGACCGTGTGCATGCGCGTCCATATCCCTTTTCATCATGACATTGATTTTAAGTACGAGAAAGCAGTACTAAAGGCTATACATTTTCCCTTCTGATCAACAGTTTCAAAACAATCAAATTTGAAAACTAAAAACGGTTCCCCCCCTCCCCCCCCCCCCCCATAAAATACTATCAAACAAGACAAGACAATAAAGAAATACTCACATTAGGTAGGGTTTTGAAAAATGATAGAAACCCTTGGGCTTGCTTCGTGTCTGGCAACAGTTAAAACATTAAACAAACATTAGCAACCTTCTGATTATCACAAAAGAAAAATAAAATAAAATAATTAAAAAGAATGAAATGGTAAATGATACCTAATTTGAGCTCAGGGAGCTTATTATTACTATTGTCGTCGAAGGCTTCAACCATTGCTTGCTGGGAATTAGGGTTTCAAAACGAAAACTGAAGAGGCGTAGTTTGATTGTACTGTGAAGTGTGAAGTGTGAAGTGTGAAGTGAAGAACGTATAATACTAGGAAACGAAAAGTGCGTCTACGAGGCTGGTGGCGGGAAATACTCGCGGGCTTTCGCGGCTTCCGCGTGCCATGCACGCGCCGATACCAAAACTTTTGCATTCGCAAATTGCAACAGAAGGCGTAAGGGCTTTCGTTTTTTGTCATAGTTTTACGCGTTGAATACTTTGGGCTTATAAAAACTCTTGAAGCCCATATAATTCTGGTCATGTTAAGCCCCGTGTTTTTGAAAAGTAATATGCGGATAGCTCACCAAAAAAATAAAAGTAATATCCGGATATGAAATTTTTTCTCCTCAAAAAAAAAAGTACTTATATTCAGTTAGTAAGTGTCGGAAATTCAAATCTGTTTTATATA
The DNA here is from genome assembly GCF_003086295.3 of Arachis hypogaea. Classification (NCBI taxonomy): domain Eukaryota; kingdom Viridiplantae; phylum Streptophyta; class Magnoliopsida; order Fabales; family Fabaceae; genus Arachis; species Arachis hypogaea. Next base: position 108,349,705 of record NC_092036.1, read on the forward strand.
TATGTAGTAACTTATTAGCTAGCAACAACTCTTAAATTGAGCTCAGGTCTACAACGAAATAATTCTTGCCTTATCGAATTACAAGATACCATAAACAACCAAAAAGTATTTATATAAATAAAAATACAAGTTTAATTGCTTGTCAAAAGAGTTAAATTTCATTAATTAAAAGTATAAATACAAGCCACTATAGATTAATACGGTTGGATGCATGTACACAATATACTATCTAAAATAAGTACTCTATAAAGCACGGACATTTTATTAAATTATCCTGTTCATATGTTGAACATATTTTGGGCACGATAATTGTCTAATACGCATGTTTTTTGTGTCCAATTGTGTCTTACTAAAAGATAAAAAAAAAAATTTTTGACACATTTGAACATACCTAAATAACATCATTTGTCAGTGTGTGCAACCTTATCTTTGACATGTATATATTCTTAAAATGAGTTTAAAAATTATACATATTATTGTTTATTAAAATAAAAAATATTTTAAATACTTTATATAATTAAAAAAGATATTAAAAATAATTTAAAAAATTAATTTATATTTTAATATCAATATAATATCAAAATATCATTATAATTTGTCTAAAAAAATAATTTATATTTTATTATATATCGTGTTTTCGTGTCTTATAAAAATTTAAAATTCGTATATTTGTGTATCCTATATCATATCATGTCAGTGTGTATATTTAAAATTCGTATATTTACGTATCCTATATCATATCATGTCAGTGTGCATATATTATAGTAGGTACCTAATTAATAATCATAAGAAAATACCTAATGTTCACGTTTAAACACATTCTAAGGAAATATTGATGAAATCTACCAATGATAAAATTTTATCTTATATTTTTTACAAAAAAATAGAGATATAAATGTTAAATTTTAAATATTTTAATTATTAAAATTGTAATATCATATCATGATCTATTACTTTAAAGTCTTTTTTTATCGTAATTTTTGTTATATAGGTCATCAAGTGGCGGATGGGATTGAAAATTTTCAATATGACTTCATTCTGATTAATATTAAACTTCATTTGTTTGATTATTAATTTGTATAGATATAAAATACTACTAAATTTGTTAGAAAAATAAGAAAGAATAGTAGAGAAAAGATTTATGTTTATTCATTAAGTTATTTAGAATGATATAATATAAAATAATATTTATAAGTGCTAAGAAAATCAAAATGATAAAAACATAATATTCTATAATAAATATTTAGATATGCTAAATAATATTTATTGATCTACTTGATTTTAATTATACTCTAACAAAATTAATGTACAATCTCTTTATAAGAACAACTACTCTATATATATATTATCAACTGATTGTTGTTGATGTTGACAAAAAGATGTTATTAAATGTTTTAATCACAAATATTTATTTTAAAAGTCATAATTTTATAGATAATTGATGATGTTTAAACAAACAATACTCATACACAAAAACAGAAGACCCTAAATCTGCTTTGTAATTGTTGAAAATTTGGACTAAATTCCCATTTTGGTACTTGAGATTCACGCGATTACTCATTTTTGTCCCCGAAATTCAAAATTACTTGTATTGGTCCTCCAGATTCAAGTTTTGGCACCAATGGTCCCTCAACTCTTTTCGGTGATGATTAGGCAAATGGAGTGCTGAGATAATACCCTTCCTGTCACGTTGGACGCTGTAACGGCTAGTTAATATGACGAGGGTTGTATTTGTATCCAATTTAGTCCATGAAACCCTAATTATCTTATTATTTATCTGAGTTATAATGACAAAGTTTTAATAAGGGGGACTAAATTTGATACAAATACAACTCTCGCCACATTAACTAGCCGTTACAGCGTCCAACGTGACAGGAAGAATGTCATCTCAGCACTCCATTTGCCTAATCATCACCGGAAAGAGTTTAGGGATCATATTGGTGCCAAAACTTAAATTTGGAGGACCAGTATAGGTAATTTTAAATTTCGGGAACCAAAATGAGTAATCGCGTGAATCTCAGGAACCAAAATGAGAATTTAGTCAAAAATTTGGCTGAGTCAAGGACACATTTCAATTTTCCAAGCAAGCATACTTGAGAAAAATTCATATTTGTATAATATTATTGTATAATAATTATTAATTAGTTGTCATATATATATTCCACGTATTTTAGAGATGAATTCTAAAATGTTTATAATTATACAATAACTTTTGAAATTAAATTATATCCACTCAATTTTAAGATAATTAATATATTATTCATATCAATATTGTACCGAAATGTTGTAAATAGACAAGTTAATTGTCCCCACCTCTAATGACCTATTCTCTTTGTCCACGCCAGACACCACGAATCATGAATCTTACTTATGCTGATATGCATTCACTTTCTTTCTGTGTAGCCATTTGCAACAGTTCACTATATTTATGGCACACAAAGTATATTGATATTGATTTCAAACAGTGTTAGATATTTAAGTTCAAGAGCTAATAAATAGTGTCCTATCTAGCTAGGTTCTAAAATAAACCTCTTCGAATATGTGGATTTGGTAATCCTGCTCAATGATGTTAACACAGTAACTCAAGATAACATTACTTCTAGATATATAGCTTGTGTTTGATGCCACTAGCTTCTCCCTTTTTGTCCCCTGTTCATAATTGATAATATATTTTAAGAATTTTAAATATTTTTAAAATACCGTATTTAAGTCATTTTAATAGATGATCTACTTAATCGAAAAAAGATTATTTGTGAAAGGTTCTGAACAGTAAAAAATTCTATAGCACTCAACAATGAATACCCCAACTATAAGCAAAATATGTGTATATATAATTGTTAAGAAAATGAATTAACAAGTTAATATCTGTGAAATAATATAACTTTGCTTGTGTGTTTGCTTTAATTTATACTTTGCTAAAAGGGATCTTATTATTATATTTATTAGATCGATCTAATTATTAGAATGGATACTTTGTTAAGTTGCTGTTTTTGCGTGTCGAACACATTTTAAACACAACAGTCATCGATATTTGTCCGATACGCGCGTTTACTGTGTCCAATCGTATCTGAACACACATTTTAGACATACCTAAATATAATCACGCGTCAGCATGTCCAGTCTTATTCTTAATATATTCTTAAAATCGGTTTATAAATAATATATATTATTATTTATTAAAATAAAAAATATTTTAAATACTTTTAATCATTTAAAAAAGACATTAAAAATAATTATAAAATTATTTTATATTTTAATATAATAAAATATCAAATATCATTATAGTTTATTTAAAAAATATTTTATATTATATATATATATATATATATATATATATACTGTATCACCATATTTTATAAAATTTTAAAATTTATGTATTCGTATATTCTGTATCGTATCGTGTTCTGTATTTATGTTTATCTTCGTGTTTGTACATCCTAAATGGCAGTCACCATTCACAAGCAAAATCAATCAAATGCTTGTTAGAAATTCGATGGACATATAATAGTGTACATTATTATGTCATTATGATGGATTGTGCAATATGTATGGTATTCTATGCAAGTGACCTTAAATGGATCATGCTTATAATATGATGGTAGTGCTTTACATATATGTGTTTTTGAAAATGTGTTTGATATGTGGTCCTAAAAAGTAGTAGTGTGTGTGTTTATACAAGCAATTGTTAATAGGAAATGTTGAACTTAGCATTTTTTTTTTTTTTTGTTTCTGCCTATATGGACAACCGCATTAAACCAATGGAGAGTGGCATGTTACTTCGTCAGAAGTTTGGATAGGAATTAATGATGTTATGAGAGTGAAAGGTCCTTAATTTGACTTTGTTATAATATTTTCTTTGACTATTTGGCCAAATAGATAAATATAATCAAAATTCGTTACTTATTAATCTAGCTAGTAAATAAATATGGGTCAAATACGAGGGTTTAGTACCGATACGTATTTCAATCATGTTTAAAAAACAATAAAAATTTAATTAAAATAATTCAAATATATTTTATTTAATATTTATTAATTATTATAATTAATAAATATTAAATAAAATAAATTTAAATTTTTTTTGTCAACCAAATATTACCGTTTATATTTAGTTACTTGAGAATGTTGGATATAAATGTTTGTCCCTCAATCAAGGATTAATATCAAATATTCAAATTAGAGTCTTAGGCATGAAGCCATCGGTTAATATTAGGAAAGTCATACCAATGATATTTAACGTTTGAATAAAATTATCTTCAATAAAATCTTTTTTTTTGAATATTTTGATATATAAAGGTTTTGATAAGATTTAATTATTTTATTAATTTTTATAATTTTATTAAATTTATAATAATTAAGTATTTATATTTTTTAATTTAATTTTTATACTACTTTTAATTTTATAATTAAATTATTTTTATGTTAAAAACGTTAAATTAACAAAAAGTTTCTTTCAGAAAATATATAGTCAAATATCTAATTAGGTTCGTAGCTGTGAATACTTTTAATTTTCAAAAAAATATTTAATTAATTCTATTATTTTTTATATTAAAAATAACGTAATTATAAAATAAAAAATAATATAAAAATTTAATTATAAATTTTATAAAATTATAAAAACCAATAAAAAATTAAACTTTTAAAAATTTTAAAAGCAAAGAATTTATCACATTAAGATAATATTACGACCTAATGTATATATGTTCTATTTTACAGATAGTTAAATTCTTGATTCAAAAAATTTTAAATAATAATATTAGGAAAAAAATAAAAAATTAGTCCAAGCAATCTAAACTTACCTTATTTAATATTTATTAATAAAATATTATTAAATTCTAAACATACAGTGCACCACTACCATGACATATAAATCAGTCTCAGTATACATTTAATTTTTTTTGGCAATTAAATCCTATTAAATTGATCAAAGTCTAACAAAAATTAATTATATTAGTGAGAGTGTGTTTACACACTTCAATTTTTACTAATATGAACGTTCGTATTTTGGTTTTTTCTTGTTTTTCTTCTTCTTCTTCGTTTGTATGTGTTTCCTTCTTATCGTCTTTTTTATTGCTGCTGCAGATGTCTGTATTTTTTTCTTTTCCTGCTTCTCTTCATAGTGATTTTGCATCGTTATAAATTTCTCCTTCTTCTTTAATTTGTTTGATTTTTTTTTCAAGAAGAATTTTGAGAAGGTGAAACAAGAAAAAGATGAATAAAAAAAAGATGATGATGATGACGATAAAGAAGAAGAAGAGGATGAAGAGTTTTGAGTTATGCAAAATTTATTAAAAAATAGTATCAAAATTTTTTAACTATAACACAAAAAGTTTCTTAATTTTGACACCAAAATTTCTTAACCATGATACAGATTTTTGTTAAGAAGGTGAAATAAGAATTATGAGAATGTGAAAGAAGAAAAAGAAGGACAGTTTTAAAATGTGCAGGATTTATGATAAAAATAGCATCAAATTTTTTTTAACGTGACACAAAAAATTTTTATTTTGACATCAAAATTTCTTAACTATGACATATACATTTCTAAACTGTGTCATTTTCAACTAAATAATAATCATTGAATTAGTTAGGTAGTATTGAATTTATATATAAGAGGTTTAGCAATTTTTGTGTCATTTATAATAAATTGATGTATTTTTTTGCTCTAAATCATATTTAAATGTATTTTGTTGGTTGAATAAGATATTTTGGACTTGTAATTTTTTAAAGATTTTTGTGTCATTTACAAAAAATTTATATGTCAATTATAACTAAATGATGTATTTTGTTAATTATCATTGAATTTATTGTGTGGTATACTAAAAATGAAAAAGAGGAGAAGAAATTTGGAGTTATGTAAAATTTATCAGAAAATAGCACCGAAAATTTTTAACCGTGATACATACAAAAATTTTCTTAATTTTAAACCCAAAATTTTGAAAACGTATGACATAGGTTCTTGTTAAGAGGATGAAATAAGAAAGATGAGAATGTGAAATAAGAGGAGGAAGAAGAATAAAAAAAAGAAAAAAGGATGATGATGATGAAAGAAGAGGAAGAAATAGAGTTTTAAATTTTACAATATTTATTAAAAGATAGTATCAAAATTTTTTAATCGTGATATATAAAATTTTTTATTTTGACATTAAATTAAAATTTCTTAAACGTGACATAAAAATTTGATGTACTACTTTTTTATCGTTAAATTAATTGTGTGATATTTAACTGGAGGAAGAGGAAAAAGAAGAAAAGAAGGTGGAGGAGAAGAAGAAGAATGTCGTGGTGGTGATGATAGTGACGACGACAATAACAAAAAAAGACAAAGTAAAAGAAAAGAGAGGAGGAAGAGAAAAAAAAAAACAGCAACAGAAACTGTGTAAATAATAATAAGAAAAAAAAAGTGTGTTCCAAAAAGATGAAGAAATTAAAAGATGAAGAAATTAAAAGTGCGCCACCAGCAAGTGATGATAACAATGCAACTTAATTAGATTTAGTTAAGTAAACTCGTAAACTTTTAAATAAGTATGAGAATTGAGTTATAGCTTGTTATTTAATTTATAATAATACTAGAACTTATAAAATAAATAAAAAATATGATTTAAATAATTAATTTTAAAGTATTATTTGTAGTTCACAGAAACGTACAAAAATAAAAAATAAAAATAAAACAAATTACCACCAACAACACACATCAGTATTATTGCGTTACTGAATTTGAATGTTGGGTGAGGCAGAAATAGACTGAGGACTAACAAATACAGTTATACACAGGGATCCAATGCAGCCGAAGACACAAAAGCAATTTGATACAAATATTTTGAAAACAAAACCCTAACATACACAATTATTTCTTTTAAGTAGATATATAATTAAGCCACTTGATATACGAAGACAACAAAGAAAGTTTAAAATAAAAAGGAAGTCATTTCAAAAAAAGCATAGACGTTCTTTATAGATTATTCTTTACACTATTGTTTTACCTTTTGGTGGTGGAAAAATGATAGCTCCCTTTACTAAGGGTATATTTGCCTTTGGGCAACCAAATTAAATTTCGAATATTAGAAATTAAAGTAAAGATATGATGATGCTCTTTAAATAATGTGATTGATAATATCTACTTTATTAATTATTTATTTTTCTTATTATCAGGAAGAAAATTAATATATATATATATATATATATATATATATATATATATATATATTATTTAAATAAGAAACAATATGATGCATTGCAAATTCTGAATCTACTCTATGCTCCTTGTGACCTTGTTTAAAGACTATAAATTAAAAAATGAACTGCAACTCTTTATAAAATATAGACAATTTCGATTTTCTCTTGATAAGTGTCTTTGCATTAAATTGTAACTATTTAGTGTATGTCTTCTTGTGTTTGTTTTTATTTTGTTTTAGATGGATGGTAATTGTCATTTTTTTTACTCTTATGAAGAGTTTGTAGCTCTACTTTCAGATTATTTTTCCAAAGTAAAATATTTCTTAATTATTGAAAACAATTAAGTGTTTTCATTCTGTAAAATAAATATAAATATTTTAAATATTGACTAATTGAAATACATATAAAAGAAGCCAAAAACACTGACCAAAGATATAATAAAACATCAATAGGACTATAAAAGTAAATAAAAAAGACATAATATAAATTCAAAAAAAATTATGAAAATAAAAAAGAAAATGTTAACTATGTGCTACTAATTATTTTATTATTTATTTTATTAACAATTAAAAATGTTGAGTAAGAGTACATATTATTTTTTGAATTAAGGACTTCACTCTAGAAGATAAAATGAATATTTCTCCCTTTAGATCAATAATTAAAAATAAATGTCACTTTGATTTTATTGATTTAATGGTAAAATTCACTTGTTTTTTTTTTTTATCTTTTAGAGTAGATTTCTTACTTTGATCTAAAAAAAAATAACTCATTTAAAATTCTGTATAACATGATCCAAGAATTTTAACACCACTCAAGTCAAGGCAAATGAGTCCTTTTTTATATATAGACTTTAAAAGGGACATTTATTTTTCACAATCTTATATGTAATCCAATAAACAACTTTTCTTGATGTGTAAGTAAACTAAAATGGACATTTCTTTTTTTTTTCTTAATATTTGAATTATAAAATTCTTTAATTATTATTTTAAACTTTATGATTAATAGAAATAAAATTCACAAATAAAAAATCTGTAAGTTACAATAATAATATAAAATTAAATTATTGGTGGTCAAATTCTCCATTTAAAATTTTAATTTATTAATATCAAATTTACTATACTTTATTTATAGTAAGTTATTAGCTTAATTAGAGTTACTTAAATTACAATACAACATATAAACATTGTAGAGAGCCAACACTTTGTAATTTTTTATTAAAATATTTCATAACAATTTTTTTTCTCTTTATCTAAAAAGAAAACAAAACAAAATATGAAAACACAATTTATGTGTGAAAATATATATATTTGTTTAGATATGAATACTTTTCACTCTCACAAAATATTAGTTAATTATATAATATTATATCTAAAACTGACCAACTTAATCTATTTACACATATTAGTGTAATTAACTTATTAGTTTTGTCTTTGTGTGCAAAAAAAGAATTTTTTTCTTAGATATGAGGACTGTGTCTCTGATTTATTAGTTAATATAACGATGCAACACACCCATTTCAACTCCCAATTCACGCTGCTGTGCTGTAGCTTGGTGCTATTATTTATAACAAATTGTCAGTATACCATAGAATTAATTACCTGTTAATTTATTGTAGTTAGATTACTATTAAAAATAAAGTTAGTAGTCAATTAACTTAATTAGAGTTACTTAAATTACTATAAGATTGTACAGAATTAACATGCTGTGATTCTATTATTCTTATAAAAAAATATCTCATAACAAACTCTTTCTATTTGTTTCTCCGTATTCTCATTTTTCTGATTCATTATAATTTTTTACATCTCAAGTTTTTATAACAATAATCTAAAATAACAAGTAATTACCTGATACTAAAATAAAGAAATGGAGACTACTTAAATTCATGAAAATCTATAATTTTTTCTTTTCATTTTTTTATTTTTCTTTAGTTAAGTGTCTTTTAGAAGGTGTATGTATATAAAAGAGACGCAACGATTCTTACTAAAATTATGTCATATGACTTTTAACATAACAAGAAATAGAAAACAAGATAAAATATATAAAAAAATTGAGAAGTAAATCAAACAAAAAATAAAAAGACAGTAATTTGTATGTAGCAATTTTTTAGATATAAATACTTTTTAATCTCAAATAAGTACTAGCTAAATATACATAAAATTAATTAACTTAATCTATCATGCCTTTGTTTTTATTTGCAGAGAAAGACATTTTTTTCTTTTAAACATGAATATTTTCTCTCATTTTTTATTGATTTTCTTTTCGAATATTTTTTTAGGAAAAGTCTAGGGGGCCAGCAATTTTATTAAATTTTGGCCAGCATGTAACCAGCAGAGAAATGTGAGCCATTGGATGAAATCTCATACCAATCTCACACCATCAAATCATCATTGATGGCTAGTTGATGGCTAACAATCACAAAAATTGCTGGCCCCCTAGCATTGCTCATTTTTTTATTGTTCATGTCCTCATCGTTTTCATTTTTTCTACTTCATCTTTGAACCAACACCATAGAATTATGATGATAAGAATTATTTTGTCTCTCATACACATTTTTTCTAAAAAAAAATATAACTAAAAAAAGAAAAAAAAGTATATTAAGAAAAATCAACTGGTATCTAATAATTAATTACTTTTTATTTTATATTATTTATTCTATATGTATAATAGAATTAGATTAGAATCTTTATTTAAAAACTTAACTATCATTTAGAACAATAACACTCCCTCCATCCGAACCCATATCAATTAAATTAATGCAACACTAATCTTTTCAATTTCAGCTCAAAATTATTGAAACCAAACAAAACACAAAGGCAAATTCAACCAAAAATCCAAACATTAAATAAAACCCTAAAATAAGAAATTTCAAAAACAAAGAATACTCACTTAATTTATAGGTGAAACCATCCGAATTAAAATAAAAATTAAGCAATTGAACAAAACGCGCGATGACAGAAACAGCTCTATGAGGTGAGATAGCATGAAAATCATGAATCGAAAATTCACATCCGAAACAAACATTTGCAAAAAGAAAGCGAATATCTTGTACAATAATTTACACGAATAAATAAAATCAAAACATGGTAAAAAAGAGAGAATATAAGTATAACAATAACTTATAATAATAAGTAACATTTAATAGATATAAAAAAGAAAATAGAGATTTTTTTTCATTGTCTTTCTCTTTCTCTTTCTAGTTATCTTAATTTGTGTTGCCATACTTGACAACTATTAAGTTAGTTGTGTATACTGTATACTATATGTGCAGTGTGTTAATATGGTTGAATTCTACCCAACCCCCTCTAAAATAACATGTAAGTTACCCTTCATTATGTGTTACACTTTAATTAGTCAGTATCTTAACCATAGTTAGATTATTTTGTAATTTATGGTTTGAAATGGGTAATGATATAATTTCTTAAAATATTAAAACTTCACTCTCATTAATTGAAGCATATCTTCACTCCTCCATTCTTTTTTTATCATGTAACTTCGGTCCTTCCAAGCATCGTCGTCGCCGCGGTGGTGACAAGAAGCAGCACCGACGTCGTTGCGATCTACTACTTTCTCACGCAATCTCTTTCTTCAATGGATCATTCCTTAACGACGTTGTTGAATTTCCATTGCCTGTTTTTCCCGTCATCGCTATCTCCAGTCGTCTTCACTCTATCCTTCTTTTTGCCGTGGATCACTTCTTACCAACATAATTAATAGTTAGTTTAGTTATTAAATTTTTTCATTAAAAAATATATTTTTATTTAATTACATGATGAAATATATATTGATAGGTAAAATATAATATAATAAAATAAATCTATTTAGAATACTTAAAAGTATAATTAAAATCGTGAACATATAAATATAATAATAATTTATATTCTAAACAAGTAAACATATTTGTTTATATACATAAATTATTTAAAAATAGATATATTATTAAAATTAATAATACAAATTTAAAATGATAAAATCCAATTTTTTACCGTATTCTTTTTATAGTATTTTTATTCTTTTAATTTTTAATTTATTAGTATTTTATTATTTAATTAATAATTAAAAAATATTTTTATGAGAAATTATTTTTTATATTATCTTAAAGAAGAGACCAATACAACAGTTAAAAAAAACATAAAAATGATATTTTAAATAAAAAGTATTTAATATTAAAATTTTTAAATACAAAAATAAATTATATAAATATTTAAGAGATAGAGAAAAAATACATGCCTAAAATAAATAAAACAGATAAAATGGGAGTACTCATGAGAAATAATGAATTATTTTTGTCTGTTTTATTTATTTTAGACATACTCACGAGAAATAAAGAATTATTTTTATCTATTTTATTTATTTTAGACATGTATTTCATATTTATATCTTAAATATCTATACAATTTACTTTTGTATTTAAAATTTTTAATATTAACTATTTTTTATTTAAAATGTCATTTTTACATTATTTTTTAAACTGTTATATTGGTCTCTTCTTTTAAAATAATACAAAAAATGATTTTTCATGAAAATAATTTGTTTAATTATTAATTAAATAATAAAGTACTAATAAATTAAAAATTAAAAGAATAAAATACTATAAAAAAATATTTGTGAGAAAGTCGAATTTTATCATTTTAAACTTGTGTTATTAATTTTAACTGTTTATTTATTTTTTTAAATAATTCATGTATGATAAAAGAAATGTTTACTTGTTTAGAGTACAAATTTTATTATTATATTTGTATATTTCTGATTTTAATTATATTTTTAAATACTCTAAATAGATTTATTTTATTATATTATATTTTACATATGAATATATGTTCCATTATGTAATTAAATAAAGATATATTTTTTAATGACAAAATTTAATAACCAAACTAATCATTTTAGGACAAAAAGAGGGATTGAGTGAGAGGACCAGGAGATGACGTTCGCGCTGGCCATGTTGGGAAGGACGGCAAAGTTACGAAAGAAGGAAATTCAACGACGTCGTTAAGGATGATACACTGAAGAAAGAGAAGAAATTGCGTAATAGAGCAGTAGATGACCACTGTCGCTTTTTGTCACAAACGTCGACGACATGCTTGGAAGGATTTGAAGCTACGTGATGGAAAAAGAATGGAGGAGTTGGAAGGGTGCTTCAACGGGAATGGAGTTTTTGATAATTATACTATTACCCATCTAAAATAGTAATTATAAAATAATTTAACCATGGTTAAGATAATGACCAATTAGAATGTAACACATCATGAAGGGTAACTTACATGTTATTTTAGAGGGGGTTGGGTAGAATTCACCGTTAATACGAGGAGTCTGTAGTATAATTTTATTGTTCAAGGAGTTCGTTAAGAGAATGCCTAGTCAGCAAGCAGTTAAGATGGTGCCTCAAAGGGTGACTTTAGATATTTATTAGATAGCTAGTGATAGAAAGTAGTATAAATAGTTAGCTCAAATTTATTTGTTCTTTATAATTCATCATTCTTGAATTTCCTCTCGCAAACTCTCTTCCTCATCTACTCTCTCTTGACATGGATCACCGATTTTCCCTCATGGTGCTCACACCAAGAGTAGCTTGAGGTTGTGATCGAAGGGATGCGTTTTTTATTCGAATAGGTAACATTATAGAACATTTTTTTGGGACTTGAATCCTCGAGATGATGAACTCAGATCCAATGAACTCGTCAAGTTTACAGAATGCGAATTTAGGAAGCATCGATTTACAGAATTGGTGCAATTGGTTGCACAGATCAACGCAATATAGAACGCGACTACAAAAGCGAATCTGAATCCGTTGATGGATCCGATGAGTCTGTATTACTTGCATTCGGGGGAGAGTGCAGGAGTTCCTCTCATTGGTAAGGTACTCAACCATCAGAACTATCATACATGGTTTGAAGATATGTGGTTTGCATTGAAGTCTGAAAATAAGGTTTGCTTCACAGACGGATCCATTACTGAACCTGATAAAGATAACCAAACTTTAACGCGTGGGATCGTTGCAATGCCTTTATAGTGTCATGGATTAAACATTAAACTGTTATGTCAACAATTTAAGAAGTGTGGTGCGAGAGATATCAGTACTTTTTCACAATTATCCCATGTGTCTTCCATTAAGAGTAGAAATAAAGAATAGAGATAAAAATGAAAAATAAAAAAGAAATAGTCAAATAAAATAATAAAAAAATGAAAGAGTACTTATATCTAGAAGACAAAAATAAATTCTATCTATACAAAAAAATCTAGGTAAATATACACTCTTATATCTAAAACTGATTAAGTTAATCTAACTGTACATTCTTATATCTAAAACTGAGTAAGTTAACTAACTTGATTTAAGCTAACTGCAACTAAAGAAAACGAAGGATAATACTCATTTTATTTTACTTCAATAATGAAACATCTATCTATTTTTTTAGAATGTTTATAACCAATTAAAAATATTAGTAAGATCCAAAATTGTAAAGTAAATAAAGTCAAGAACACAAGCTAAGTTACACTAATTTATAATACAAAATATAATCAATAATCTAATTAATTGCTTTTCTGTTTTTTTATGGTTAAATTTTAAATTTAGTTATAATATTGTTTAATTGAGTTTGAGTACTTAACAAAAATAAAATTTGACAAATGAAATTTTGCTGTAAAATTCACAATTCCAATATAAAATTTTTAGATTAATAAAAATTTAAGAATAAAACTAAAGAAGCTATATAAAACTGCATATAAACTCAAAAATCATTAGAATTATTAATCATTATTAAGTCCTCGATTTAAGATTTCAATCTACTAATGTTATAGCTATAGCAATAACCTATAATAACAATTAATTATTACCTAACAAATATATGAAAAAAGAAATGAAGATTAGAACAATGAACGGATTTTTTTATTGTCTTCTTCTTTCTATTTCTAGTTACATTAATTTGAGAAAAGGTATGTATTTGAAAAAGACATTACATAACTCTCTTTACAACGGAATCATGTGATTTTAAAAAAGTGCAGCAAAAATAGAAGATGAAAAAATAATCTATCAAAAAATAAAAAAATAAATGTAAGAGAGTGTTCATATTTAAAAGAGATTACACATAAAATTTAGTTAAATATCCACTCTTATATCTAAAGACTAATTAATTTAATCTCTACATTCTTATATCTAAAACTAATTAAGTTATATAACTTTATTTAATCTAACTGTATAAATTAATTATTTCACAAATTAGTATAATTGAGCTGTTAGCGGTGAAATATCCTGTAAGACGGTGGTTAAACGCATGTGAGAAAGGAAAAAAGAAATAAGATTTGAAGCAAAACATTGAAAACAGAGAAATGAGACCAGCAGAAGAAGAATTCAGAGAAAAAAAAAAGGCTTGTTTCCCTAAATAAAAAGAATAGAAAAATAATAAATTCTAATCTATAATTAGTTGTACATTCAATATATATATAGTAACAAACTTAAGCTACTGACATACAACTTTTTAAACAATTTCATTGTTAACTTAACTAGTTGAATTCTAACCGCTAAGCGCCTAACTATCAAATGAACTTGTATAGTAGATAATCAGATTAAACTTCATTAGTTATGCAGTCTGTTGGTAGAAAATAGTTTTTTTTTTCTCTTTTAAATATGAGTACATTTTCATTTTTTTATTCCTATTTCTTTGATTTCTCATTTTTTTATTACAAGCTCGATCTCATAAAAGAGATTAGAGAGTTCAAAATGAAGTCTATGATTTTTTACTTAATTCCTTTTAACATCGCCATCAGAAATAATTAGTCACAAAAACAACACTAAAAAACAAAACATGTAAATTAAATTAAGTAATGGTCTAGATACTTATTAGACTTCATTTTTTATTATAGTCTTCTGTTAAAAAATATAAAGTAGAGTATATTTTTATCCCCAACATTTGAGGTAAATCTTATTTGTGTTCATAACGTTTAAATAGTTTCATTTGTATCCCTAACATTTGTAAGAGTGATTCAATGTTATTCTACCGTCAATTACACGTCATAAGCACTTTAGTTTAAGTTTTGAAAATCTCTTCTTGGAGTTAGAATATAGATGTTTAGGATAGAATCGATGATTCACTCCGAAAAATAGCTCATCAAAGTTGAAACTAATTCCTACAACATTTACATAATTCACTTTTCTAGGGACATAATTGAATCTAAACATAATAGTAAGTATAGTATTAAAATCGAACACATCCAAGTGAGACCTAATTGAGAATGAATACATCTAAATAAAAATAATTGAAAAATATAACTTGATTTGTTAGTATAATTTATAGTATGATAATATTAAATCACTTTTATAAACATTAGGGATACAAATAGAACGATTTAAACGTTAAGGACATAAATATGACTTGCTCTAAATATTAGAGACAAAAATAATACTTTACTCTAAAAACATATTAAAAAACCTTATCCAATAATAAACTTAAGAGCTAGTACTGCATCATAGTTACACTCAATCATAAATAAAAAATAACACTCACATCATACTACTTGTACTTGTCACAATTCTGTCACGTGAGTTCAAATATAAGTTAGGAAGAACGAAAACAAATAGGGTGAATACTAATGTGTAGATGGAAAATTTTATCTACATGTATAATTATATTCGTTCGTCAATTTCTTGAAACACTGCAAAATAAGAAAGAGTGTGACGCAACTGTAGGCATAACTATAGGTGGTTGCAGAGGTCTTGATTAAGGTGACGCGTGTGTCCATTTGACGATGGTATTTGCTTAAGGTCGAGAGTATATACATTTTTAAAGAACAATTTAGGTCTGGTCAAAAAATTCATTTTATACTAAGTTGACCTACATTGTACCCTTATCAAGAAATTTTTTTGAAATAAATAAAAAATAATTAATTTTTAAAATAATCTTTTTCATTTTTTATTTTTATCAATAAATTTGTAAATTTTGTTCAAATTCGTCTACTGCATCAACAAACTAATAAGTTTGTCTATTGATACAATAAACTTGTTTTTATTTCTATACAATTTTAATCATATTGATATATTTTTATTTTTTTTATTTAATTTACACAATTTAAAAATTTAAATTATAAAGTTTTAAATTTAAAATTTAAATAAATATAATTTAAATTAATAATTTAATTTATATATTTTAATTAATGATTTAATTTATATAATTTAAATTAATAATCTACTAATATACCCCTTAATTTCACGTTTAGGATCAAGATGGCTAAGCAATGTAACACATCTCTGCAACCACTGATAAGGATCTGTAGTTATGTCCTACAATTGCGTCACATTATTTTTTATTTTGCAACGTTGTTTTTTAAAAAATAAACGTGTGTAATCTATAAATATAACACAAAGTAAATTAGAATTTTAAATAAAAAACTTAACTGCCATTCACAATTCTAATGATTTTTAAAGCTCATGTACAATTTTATAATAGTTTTGTAGATTCTATTCTAAAATTTTTATTAGTATAAGATATGTTAATTTTATATTATGATTGCGAAATTTACAATACGATTCTATTAATTATCAATTCTTTTTCTATTAGTTATAGTACTCAAAATAGCACTCAATTATAACTATATTTTAGAATTCAATTATAAAAATAATTAAAAAATATTGATTTTAGTTTACTTGCACCAAAAAAAAGTTAATTGGATTATTGCTTATATTCTTTTATAAATTACTATCATTTTTTTCCACTTCTATTTACATTACAAGTTTTGATTTACCATTGTTTTCAATAGTCATAAACATTTGATAAATGTTTGATTATTGAAATCTGTATGACAATTTCTTTGCTTTAGTTAGTGTGGTGGACACCAACTATAACTTTACAAAAAATTAAAATTGCATAAGAAAACTAAACTTTTAAAAGTTAGCAAAATGTTCTATTTCAGTTTTTAGGTAATAACATAATTATTGTTTTGGATATTTTTAATTTTTTGATCTAAATTCTTTATTGTTTCAAAAATTATGTTAAAATTGTATTAATTTTTCAATATATATTAAAAAATATTTTTTTTAGCTACTTTTATAAATATCTTAAGATAGTGACACAATATAAAAAAAATAAAATCACATATGAATTCGTATCAAATTGTTATATTTTTAACATGTCCCATCAAATAAGAGCCTTTTTGCGTTTGCTTGATTTATTGAATAAGCATTTTTTTTCTTTTATGAGAAAATTTCACCAAAGTTCGAACTCTTGACCTTTTGGATCTGAAACTCAAATACCATGTCCTAAGACCACTCATCCCAAAAGCGTAACCTAATAGGATAATGTAACACTAATAATTATATCTCTAATACTTTCTAAACCTTCATTGTACACATTGTACACTTAGGTCATTGGCCCTCCTATACTTTCTCTAACTAATATTAACTTTATCTATTTTTTAAATAAAAAAATATTTTTTAAAAAAATACCCATTAGCAAAAATTTTATTTTTTATCATTAAATTTTGCTTATCAAAATATTTTTTAATAAATTATTCTTTTATTGATTAAATTATATTTTTAAAAAAATATAATAATTATATTATTTTTTTCTAAAATATTTTTTAATAATTTTTTAATTATTAAATTATAGTTTTACCAAAATTTGCGTTAACAATTTTTTTATATTTTACTATTAATTTTTCGATATCTATATATTATTTTAACATTAAATAAAAATTTTTAGTAAGATTATTTTTCAATATCAATATATATTAATTGTTATACATATTAACAGTGGTAAGATTTCTTAATTTAATGTTAAAATTATATATTGATATCAAAAAATTAATAGAAAATATAAAAATAATTGTTAACAAAAATTTTAATAAAATCACAATTTAATAATAAAAAAATTATTGAAAGGTAGGTATCTTAAAAAAATAATTTAATTATTAATGTTTTTGAAAATATTTTGGTAAAAATACAATTTAATTAATAAAAGAATAATTTATTAAAGAATATTTTGATAAGCAAAATTTAATGATAAAAAATAACATTTTTGTTAATGGGTATTTTTTTAAAAAATTAATTTATTTTTTCTTAAAAATGGATAAAGTTAACATTAGTTAACACAAAAATTTAAAATGGATTAAAGAGAAGTTTTTTAAAAGTTAGAAGAAAAGAGAATGTACACTTATAAAATAGAGGAGAATGGAGTGTCATTTTAGCATTTTGCAGTGAAGGGGAGTGGAATTTCCTCTTCTTTTATTTGTTTTATATTTTTTTTCTTTTAGAATTCATTAACGACCGAACTCTACACCTTTTAAACATAGAACTCTGATACCATGTCATGATACCACTTTTCCCATAAAAGAATTACTAGAGAGAGTAAATATGAGAGAGAAAAAATTTATGCCTACACCCATGCTCCGTAGCCCAAGCCCACTGATACCTTTGGTTCACCCTTTGATAGTATGCCATCATTATTAGATCAAAAATTATGTTTTCAGTGTAAAATCTTGTAGTACATGCATATTTCGTCATATCAATCTACTTGGCAGAGACAATCGAATTCGAGCTTTATATTCACAAAAGATACAACTTAAGGATAATGACATTTAGTGATTTAGACTGGACCACAAATGCTAATGATTGAAAATCTATCTCAGGATATTACATCTTTTTTGGCACCAATCTAATTGCTTGGTTGAGTAAAAAACAAAATAGGGATGGCAATAGAGCAGGACGGGGGCAGGGGATGCCTCCATACTCCCGTCCCCGTCCTTAGATTTACTCCCTGCCTTTGACTTCAATCTTGGGTGTGGAAAAATATTGTCCCATCTCTATTTTTCGCGGATTCTCATTCTCTGCGGACCTCAATCCCTAAACCTAAAGTCAAGTAGAAAGAGAGGAGAAGGAAAATTAGAGGAGTAACAACCGTTAGCTGCGGCGACGATGCTCTTGACAACAGACGGCGGCTTCTTTTTACCAAACGTGAGCGGACAACGAACAACGAAGCAGACCTCAAACAGTGGAAAGGAGAATGGACGCTGCTGTGGAGAGGAACATGGATGCACTCACACAGCGATAAAGAGGGGAAAGGACGCTGCAATCGTAGACAACACGACAGCGAGGTGGTGACGGTACGAGAACGATGAGTACTGAGGAGGAGCGGCGAAGGGTATGGTTGTGACGCTATGGAAGATTAGGATTTGGGAGTTCTGACCTTCTAGAGTTTTAGGATAACTGAAGAGTGGGAGTGTGAGATGACACAATGTTAGTTATGAGAGGAGGGAAGACACTTTTGAAATTAGAGTTTAGGTTTTTCAATATATATGTGTGTGTGAAATAATTAGAAAATTTATATTAGAAATAACTAAGGGTATTTAAGTAAATTTAATAATTTAGAGATTAGTGGGATCTCCACTCAGGTCCTCGCACCTGCCTCGGAAAAATTTTGTCCCTATTTTCATCTCTGCAGAAAAAATTCTTCTTCTTTAAATTTTCTTTTAGGGAGGTTCCCGCAGGGATTTCCGTGCTTCGGGGAGTTTTTCTATCCCTAAAACAAGCAATCGTGTTAAGGACCAGCACTAAAGTTGAGTTTAGAACCTTAACAGATGTTATGACAGACACTATTTTATTGTAGAAGCTTCTCTATAAAATGCACATACCCTCGGGACCACCACCAACTTCATTATGCGACAATTAGAGCATTGTGTTGATAACAAGGAATCCAGTTCTTTACAGTAGGTCCAAATACTTCAAAATCGACATAAATTTTGTCGAAATAAAGTTGTGCAACAAACAAGTTTATGTAATACATATTCCACTGTATGATTAGTTGGCAGGTATTTTGATTAAACTACTCTCACAAACACCTTCTCTCAGTTTTAGACCTAAATTTAGAATTGAAGCAGCCACAACATCCATTAGTTTAAAGAATCATGTTAGAGAAAGACATACCTCAAAAACAACATCATCTCCTGGGTTAAGGAAAGATGTTAGTAGTCGTTAGTAAACTAGCAAAGAGTAGTTAGTAAATCTTTTGAAATCTATTAGTTGAGATAACAAGGTGGTGGCACTGTACTAAGTTGTCTTTAGTTAGTTACAAAGCAATTGTAGTATAAGTAGTCAGTTGACAGAACCACATAACAGGAAAGGGGCAATGACCCCCTTAATTTTAATTTTTTAGACTAAATTTTAATTTAGTCTCCTTTAAAATTTTATTTTAATTTTATTTTATTGTATAAATATTTTTTATTCTTTTCTAATATTTCATCTAACTCTACTCTTGTGTAGCTAACTTTACTTTATATAATTATACTTATCTTCTACTATTAATAATTTATCATTATTTTTTTTCTCTCAATTCTTTCTATGACTTCCTCTTCACATTAACTTCACATTAAGCACTCTTTTTTTTTATTGATCTCTAATACCTTTTAAACTCTAAATTTTTTAGAACATAAAATTTTGATATAATATTTTGAAATTGCTATCTCTCAACTAAATCAATGTTAAAAATCAATGTTAATATTTAAAATATAGCAATGTAATGTAATTTTATATATTTTAAGATACAAACTCAAAACTACTAAAAGAAAAATACCAACTTGAGTTTTATTACTTAACCAACTTGATATTAGTAGTTATTACAATTAATTTAAAACAATGATATATCATGTAATAATATATTGGAAAAGTTATGTATCTATATATTTTTTACATGGTTGTTAACCAAGTAATTTTGTTCACACACGCGTTTTCTACCTCTCACTCGTTTGTCATACACACGCTATATATAACGTATTGCAACTTAAAGCTTTGCTCAATGTAAACCTCCTCCTCCTCCTCCTCCTCCTCCTCCTCCTCCTCCTCCTCCTCCTCCTCCTCCTCCTCCTCCTCCTCCTCCTCCTCATCTGCTCGTGTTCTTCCTTATTGATCTACATTACCTACGTCGTTCTCCTCTAGTCGCGTTCATTTTCTCATTTTCTTATTTCGATCTGGTTGCATTTATCTTCTTCCTATTCTTCTTCGTTTTCTTCTTCGATCTGCACTTTTGAATCGAAACAATAAATGACTCAACTTCAAATTAGGAGAGCGATTTGGATTACTCTTCTAAAACGAATCAAACTGACAAAGTTTGGATTATTCAATTTTGAATCGAATTGAATGGAATGCAATTGCTAATTTGAATTGAATTAAATGGACGGAGGTGTACTGAATTGAATTGAATTGAATTTATAATATGTAAATTGAAGGTTGAGTTATTTGAATTTGATTTTATATAATGAATTATGTTTCGTTCACTCAGTACTATACAATTGTTTCACCATGAGTACTGTGCTCGGTTCATTCTGTAGAAAGCTGTTTGAATTTGATTTTATATAATGGATTATGTTTCGTTCACTCAGTATTATACAATTGTATTGTTTTCGGTTCACTATGAGTACTATGTTCGGTTCACCATGAGTACTGTGTTCGGTTCATTCTGCACTATTCAAAACTCTTCTTCCTCACCTTCTACTGATTCTTCACAAGAGAGAGAAGGAGAAAAAGACAAAAAAATACAGTAGCAACAATAACAAAAGAATGACGATAAGGAGAAAACACGTGAAAAAGAAAGAATGCGAAAAAAGAGGAGAAGGAGGAACGCGAAGAAGAAGACGAAGAAAAAAAGACGCTCCGTACGTAAACGAGCGTGAAAAGAAGAAGAAGAAGAAGAAGTGTGTGGGAGAAAAAGCGTTGGACAAGAGCGATTTTGTGTATGTTGGGCGCGTGTATTTCATGTTTCATTTAATGATATTGGAATTTTTTGGTGTTAGGCTAACTTGATTTCATGGTTACATGGATGTATAGTATCTCCCATAATATATAATGAGCAATGCTAGAGGGCCAGCAACTTTTGTGATTGATAGCCATCAAATAGCCATCAATAATGATTTAATAGTGTGAGATTAGTGTGAAATTTCATCTAATAATTCACTTTTTTCTGTTGATTACATACTGGCCAAAATTTAATAAAATTACTGACCCTAGACTTTTTCATATGTAATTTTCCCTAATAATTAGTTGTGTCCTTCTTGTGGCCCACATAGTCTAGGCTGGTCCTTAGCAAATATATAAGATAAATAGATGCTTGGATCAGACATTTTTTTTATAGAAAAAACATAGATTCTTGGCTGCAAAATCAATGAACTATAGATATTTTCAACATGATGATGATAAGAATGAGCATCATGGCCTTGTTGCCAATCACAATCTCAGGGAATTCCTGAAAAGTTAGCACAAAACTAATTTTCTGCATCAAAGAAAACAAAAAAAGTTTTTTTTTTTTTTTTTTGAAAAAAGACCAAATCTTTGGTATCAACGTCGTTGTTTCGTTTCCATTAATTTACCTTTTAACATTATTCGTATTATGCTAACTACATACATTATTCCTACTTGATTTGATCGACTATATATGCCATTCGATTTATGGAAAGATAATATTCTCTCAACACTCATTGTTATAGGGATCAGATATGATTTTAATTTCTATAAATATAAGTGCTTTAACTTTGTTCCCTTACTTTTTCTTGTCTTATTAATTCAGGCCATTTGATCATTTTACTGAATTTGTATAATATGTTAAATGATGATATGTTTCATTGTTATAAAATTATAATGTACAAAAGTTTTGCATTATCTAAGACTAAATATATATATGCGAGCGTTTATAAAAGTTAAAAAGTTATTAGTAAATATAGTTGAGGAAAACATTTTCATTAATACTTCGATATATAGTGTTTTTTTTCTTTTTTTTTTGTGTTGGTCATTATATAATTGAAATTTACGTGCACTTCTTTTTATACTGATAATGAATATAAATTAAATGTATAGGTTAAACAAAACTTTAAAAATATACATGGCATCAAGTTAATTCACGCTAAAAATGCATATTTTGGTCTTTTAAAAATGAGATATAACAGTAATTTAGTTTTCTTAATTATTAATTAATGCTAAAACGACACTTTATTCTCATAAAATAAACTTTATGTGAATATTTTATTTTTTCTTAAATCAAATTTAAATTTTAATTCCTAATTTAATTAAACAACTAGTTTAGTATTTTTAAGATTAATTCTAAAAATTTATCTTTGACAAAATATTAATTAATATGATACTTTAACCCTTTTACAAAATTATTCAAAAGGGTATAATTAATTAGAAGTATACTTAATTGTTTTTAAATTTAATTAACATTTGGGTAAAAGTATAAACAAAATATAAATATTAAAATTTAAAAAATAATTTGACCATTTATTGATGATATAATATTAAATAAAAAAACATTAAATTTAAATCATTTCAATTAAAAATCTTTTTTACTCTTAACTAAAACAGGTATGAAAAATTTTTTACCAAATTAAATCTATATAGGTTAAATAAAACTTTAAAATTAAAATATCACATCCAACATCATCACCATTGAAGGTATATGTATAATTCAAAATATTCTGATTACGTTTATGAAAAGTTTTGATATATAACTATAATAGTCAAAATAAAAAGAAAATTTTTTAACATACTTTAAAACAAAAAGAAAAAAAAAGTTTATGAAAAAATTTAAGAATAGGCTCTTGTATACGAAATTAAAAATATTAAAAATATAACCAAATTTAAATTTATAGAATAAGTGATTTTATTATACCAAATAGACATATCTAAAATATCAAAAACAAATATTTAATAAACAAGATTTTTAAGAACAAAGGCAAGAGTTAGCAAGATATATATCAAAACTAAAATGAGTTATGTGAGACAATTATTCATGCATATTTGCCTAACATATAAAATTTTAGGATAAGTTATTACTTTTTTTTTATCAAAAAGCTAGAAATCAGATTTAAATTCACAACTTTAAAATGAGTGTAAAAAAAACTATGTCATTTTTTTGGTTACGTATGGTATCCCCCAATCCGACATATCAAGATCTAATCCGTTGCGGATCGGAACTCCATTTAAGGATCTACTGCTGGCCAATGGGTTGCTGCATGCGCAAGGCAGTATTCGAACCCCCAACACTTGTTTAAACGGACGAGTGAGCTGACTACTTGACCAATTTAAGTTGGTTAAAAAATTATGTCATTTAAGTTATAATTTAATGACTTAAAATAAGTTACTTAATGACATGATATTGGAGATTTTTATAATCAAAAGGTTTAAAATTAAATTCTTGTTAATTATAAAAAAGAAGAATTTTAATATATGCGTGAGAATTTGAAGGAGCCGAATTCATGTTTAATTAAGAGTATTGATAAAAAAAAAAAATTAAAAACCATTATTACTAGTATTTTGTTAGCCCAAATGGCCAAATCACATTGCACTAATTTTCTCTCAATTTCAAGATTAAATACTCTCAAAAGTGCTTTTAAATATTCTTTTTAACAACGAGTAATCATAAAATAGTGTGTACAATAATTAATGATAGTAAGAAGACCACCCTTTAAAAAATAATTATTCTCTATATACCAAGTCATTTTTCCATACAAGCCTATATAAATTATTTTACTCTAATTCATTTCATGTGTCTTTTAGGTCTAATTTAGATAAATAGCTTAATTAAACTCTTTTTAGAAAAATAGTTTAAATAATAAATAACTATATTAAAAGTAGCTTATAAATAAGTTATTTAATTTTATGTTTAGATTTTTAGTTCTAAAAGTGCTTATTTTATAAAAATGTGATAAAAAGTAGTAGTATTATGAGAGAAGTTATTTTTTTAACTTCTCTATAAACTTCTAAATAGTTTTTTAGAAAGCTGCAATTTGATTTTGAAAATTGCACCAGACATTAATACTACTACTTTTCATAAGTCAAAAGTTCAAAAAATTACTTTTAAAACTTCCCAAACGGGCCCTTATTCTAACAAACATTTTTCGAAAGAATTTTGTTTCCATTTTCGATTCTTCTCAACGTTTTCGATCTACGTTCTCTTCCATCTCTGCGTTATCTGCGTTTCTCTTCGTTCTTTCTATACGTTTTTTAAATCAAGTTCTAAAATCAGTTTTGAACAGTTATCTCGTTGAAAATAATGAATAATTCAAGTTCAGATCGTCAATTAAACCAGAACGAAGTTGATTATTGTTTTGAATCCAATCAAATGGCTGAGGTGTGGTTCGATTTTAGTTAATGTTTTTGTTAGTAGTTTATGATTCTGTAGGTGAATTGTTGTTCATCGTTGATGGTTTGAATTGAATGTAATGTAAAAATTTTGCATTAAAGAAAATATTTTTCTGTATTTGCAGTAAATTTTGGTGTAACACAAAGATATTTGAGTGTATTGTTTAAGAATTTTCGATGTATGTGAACTTATAAGTTATGCATAATTCAAAACTCTTATTCTTCCTCATCCTCATCTTCTGTTGCTTCTTCTTCTTCTTTTTCATCATCATCATAATCTTCTTTTTTTTCTTATTCATCTTTTTTATTTTACCTTCTCAAGTTTCTTCTTGTTTTACTCTATTAACAATAATAAAAATAAAAAAACCAAACAAAGAAGAAGAAATACATAATGCTACAAAATTACTTGAAAAAGAATGAACTTACATTTATTTAACCGAAAGAAATAAAGAAATAAGAAAAAAAAAGAAGAAAAAAATAAAGCATTAGAGAAAATATTTTTTTGTATTTGCAGCAAATTCGGTTGTAACACGAAGATATTTGAGTATATTGTTTAAGAATTTTCTGTGTATGTGTGCTAATAAGTTTTGCATAATTCAAAACTCTTCTTCTTCCTCCTCCTCATCTTCCGTTGTTTCTTCTTTTTTTTTCATCATCATCACCATCTTCTTTTTTTCTTATTCATCTTTTTCTTTTTGTTTTACCTTCTCAAGTTTCTTTTTGTTTTACTTTATTAACAAGAATAAAAACAAAAAATCAAACAAAGAAGAAGAATTACATAATGCTATAAAATTATTTGAAAGAGGATGAATTTACATTTATTCAACTAAAAGAAAGAAAGAAATAAGAAAAAAAGAAGAAAAAAATGCAGCATAGAGAAAATATATTTTTGTATTTGCAGGATATTTTGGTGTAACATGAAGATATTTGAGTGTATTATTTAAGAAATTTTGTGTATATATGCTGATAAGTTCTGCCTAATTCAAAACTCTTCCTCCTCTTCATCTTCTGTTGCTGCTTCTTCTTCATCTTCTTATTTCATTTTCTCATAATTCTTTTCGAATTCAGCTTCGCAACTTACTTCACTTTTCGCGACAATTTTTAGAGATTTTTGAGAGATTTTGATCTTTTTTTGAATTTTGAGTGTTGCCGTTTTGATTGAGGGAAAAGAACTGTTTGCGTTATTCAAGAGTAGGGAAGCGCGTGTTTACATGTAATTTAAAATAAAAGTCGTTTTTGTTAGGTTTTAGCCAACTTGTATGAACTTTTTTACCAAAAAAACTTGTATGTATAGTAAATTTCTTGAGAAATAAACTAATAATCATAAAAATTAATAAATCCCATTTATTTTTTTCTTGTGGTGAATGTGAATAAGGTAAATAATATTATAATGTCTGGCAGCATAAATCTTTTTGCTTTATGACGAGAGGTTCATCCCCTAAAGCCCACAAAGTCATTCACACATGCGTTTCTTCTGCTGGAAAGGAACAGTTAAAATCTGCAAATAACTAGTTGAAAGCTGTTCAACCACAGGCATTTTCTATCTCTAATACACATAGCCAATACATATCTATATATCTTCATCCAAATTTATATTTTTGTTTGTGCTTATTTTATATGTATATCATTATTCTTAAATATAAAGTTTAAATAAATTTACTATAATTTATTTGATTTAATTTTGCACACTTTATCTCATATATAAGATGACATAGTAGTAAAAGAAGATGAAAAAAATATTACATCTCAATTTTTTTTATTTAATAGAACTAATTTAATTTTAAAAATCAGTTCATTATTATGAGGTGAGTGATGCATGCGCGAATTTTTAGAATAGGTGTTTTTAATTTGAAAAAATATAGGTAGATAATAAAAATAAGAATCATAAATATATTGAATGTTTATTTTATTTGGTGTACAAATGATTATTCTAATATTAAGATTTAGATAAGTAATTTAGAAATATAATGCATTTTAATTTAATTGATAATTATTCATATTGTTCAAAAAAATTATTGATTATCTAACATTATCCCTTTAATTTTGATAGATGAAAGTTTTGATTTGGTCAAAGTTTTCGGAAATATTTGTTTTCAAGAGCACAAGCAAATGTCCAGTATTTTGTATTTGATAAATTAAAAAAAAAATATGTTTGTACTTATCATTTTAAAAAGTTAGAAGTATTTTTAAAAGAGTAATAATATTACAGAGTTAACTATTTTTAGTCAATCTCAATCATCTTTAAAAACTTATTTTTTTATTTAAATTTTAAATCATAAATTTTTACTTCTAAACTCTAAATTATAAATTAAAAAAAAATAGTTAGCTAAAAGTTTATTCTTTATATTTTATCTTTTCAAAAAATCTAAAATATATATTTTAAAGTTATTTTGTAATTATCAAAAGTTCAAAACTAAAAAAGTTTAATATAATATATTAAGATTTATTTTTTATTAAATTATTAATGGCAAATTTCATATACAATAATTTTTTTCCTATTTATGTCATTATGATAATTTTACATTTTAAACGTTATTTTTTGAATGGTCTAATTTTTTTTGGTTAAATTATTCTATTAGTTTTATAATTTATTAAGTTTGTAACTGAGTCTTTATATTTAAAAATTTTTTAACCGGGTGTATCTACATTAGTTTTAAATTTATAATTACATATTTGCCATTTTAGAAGCGTTTAATTTAATAAAATATACTAAGGTATATTTGTTATTGATGTGAGATGAATGAAAATATTTTTGTAACATTTACTGATAAAAAAAATCTAATTATAAATTTAAAATTAGTGTATGGATTTAATTGAAAATTTTTAAAATATAAAAACTTAATTACAAATTTAAAAAATTTATAGAAACCAATAGTAATTTTTAACCTATTTTTTTAGAAGTAGTTCAACCATATAAAATAAGTTTTGATACTATAAAAGAGAAATGTTAAAAATCAGTAAAATTTATTATTTTTAGTTATCAGTAATTTATCAATATTTAAAAATATAAGTTAAAAATATCTTATTGAATTATTAGACTAAAAGAATTAGGTTAATAACTAAAAGTAATGGCCAAATAAATCTGGTTGGCCTTTGAATATTTCTCATACTAAAATTAAGCAAATTTATTTTATTTCCACCAAATTAATTTGCTCACAAACCTAATTTTGAACATAGGAATTGATTGAACTCTCCCAATGAGGAACCACTCCCATAATACATAATAAACATGAAAGTAGCTAAGATAGTATGTCCTACAAATATATATATCTATAGATGAAGATATAGATATAAACATATAGAGAGCAGTGTGCTTTACTTGTCATAGTTATCACATACTTGAAAGCAACCCCAGAACCACCCCACCCCCTCCCTTTGGTTTGTGGTCCTCATAATTATATATGCCACTCTAAATTAAGTGGTTTCCATCAATACTACTGCTATAGATAGCTAATATATGTACCTCTCTACCTATAAAAATAAAAGATATCAGAGACATGTATGGTCAATATATAACTTAGTGGCAAGGACGGAATCCCGGCATGTATAAATGGAAACATTGACATAAATAATAATCTCATCTTTTTTTTCTTTTTTTTTTTTTACTTTTTTTCTTTTGTGTACTATACTATAGATAATATATAATAATAAAGAGTGCTTTCAAGTGTGGATGGACTATTGCCATTTAATTTTGACAAACATGTCTTTATTTTGAGATCATGGGGAACTAATCTATGACATTGGCAAGTTCCAATTGGTTAGGGCTTTGAAGAATGAATTATGATGTCATATTCATATTCATATCCCAAACACAAGCTCAAGTACAAGCACAAGCACATACATACATAGTTGCACACTTGCACTATTATGTCAATTCTTCTATCTTACTACTTATTGCTATCTTTCTTTTTTACTTTTTTTCTTCTTTTGGATATATACAATCAAAGAAAATAGAGAAAGAAATTATATATAAGTTTTTATATATTCTTTTTATGCATTTTTTATTTATATATAATTATTTTTATTAAAACTATTAGTATATATATTTGTCATTTTATTATTATTCAATATCCTTTTATGTAATTTTTTAAAAATTATTATCTATTCTTATTATATTATTTATAATCAAGAAAGAATTTTCTCATTACAAAAATAATTTATTAAAAATAATGCATAATAAAAGAACAATATTATCAATTAATAAATTACAATAACATTTATTCTTTAAACACAGTTAAATTTATAAGTACTAAAATAAATTATTGGTATCAAATATATATTAAAATATAAATATATATAATATATAATGACTAATTTTAATGTACAAATAATATATTTGTTAAATTTAAGATGAATAAGTGTTTGAAAAGATTGTAAAAAAGAAAGAGAGAAAAAGAAAAGATATAGCACGCATGTGAAAGTTGAAAGTTGAATGTGAAAGTTGAAGAGAGGAGAGGGGTGGGGGGGAACCAAGAAAACATTCTCAAAAGCAGAAGAGTTTGAATTAGATACATAGATATCTATCTACATCTATAATCTATATCTATATCTGTAAACTATATCTATCTATCTATCTATGTGTCTATGCCTCAAGTGTATATGCAAAGTTAAGTGAGTGAGGGAGTGAGTGAGTGAGTGAGTGAGTGATGGCGCATCTCTTTTTTGTGATAGTGACGTTCTGAGCATCCCCAGTCAAAGGGCCAGCATTTGGCCACCATTGCCAAAGCCCCTCTCTCATGCCTTCTCCAACTCTCTTCCTTTAATTGGATGCAAGCAAATTATTGTACTTCCCCCTCTCCCACCATTCTCAACCCTTTTTTAGGGTTACATACACAGCTTGGCACGTGTGTATAAGTCTTGAAATATTCCTAAAAGATTATATTCAAATAAAATATTAGTATATTAAAAAAAAGAAGTTAGATTTTCACCGACAGTAAAAAGAGTACAATCAGAATAACAAATTGCGTTTAGACAAGAGGAAATGTAAACGTTGTAATTGTGAACAAAAATAATGACATGTGACATGGCATCGTGCTACCATATCATCTAGGTACCACTGACAAAAGGATAAAAAGATAGGGAGATAAAAATAGAGTTATATGTTGTTATAAATATAGTCAATACAAGGTCAATTGGGAAAGCATGATAAGAGTATTAGCAAATTAAATGACTTAAAGGGAGTGTGTGTGGGGGTGGTGTGAAGTGTGATGAAGAATTGAAGATGGAATTTTAGTTTTGTGTCAACTCGCACATAGCAGCAGCAGCATACAACTACAACAACAGACCCCTGTGCGCACCACGTGAAGTAGCACAACAAACTTTTTCTTGCATCCACTCACTCTCACTCTCACTCTCACTCACTATACATTATGTTCATTCATTCCTAAAGAGAGCTACCTCATCACAAACAACTTTTTGCTAAAAAGAAAAGGGATGCTCCTTGTCTCCTCCTCCTAATAAAATAAATCAATAAATTATGCCATTGCAACCCCTTGTGATCTCTCTCATAATTCAATTTCATTTCAACGCTCATGCTTTGTAAGGTATCATTGTCTTTGTCCTGTCATTCTCACCACAATTATACTGAATACTAATACTACTACTTCCTCTTTACGATCCTAATAAATTGTATCTTTCTCTCTCTTTTTTCTCTCATTCACTCACCGTTCTCCTCCTTCTCTTTCTCTATAAGGGTAGAGAAAAACAACAGTATAGTAACTATATATGACTTATGGGTTAGCTTAGCTTAGCTTAGCTTCCTTTTAATTGCAGTAGGGAACAAGCAATAATCAAAATTAAAGAAAGGGGAAGGAGAGAATGAAAAGGATGGGAGCATAGAGAGCATACATGTTCGTTCTTTGTTCATCAAAACAAACATGTCGTTCTCAACCACCTTTGCTACTCCCAATCAGCTTCACCACCTCCAAAGCTAGGGTTATTCTTTTTCTTTTCTTTCTACTTTTAATTTTCTTGACTTCTCATCTCATCAGATATGTATTCATCACCAAATAGTAGTAACACTATTCATCACTTCATCAATGGCAACGACGACCAAGTCTCCCCCTACCCTAATAACCAACCATTATTATTTCCCTCTTCTTCGTCTTCTTCTAATGTTAGGCCTTTTTCAATTGAAAGCAGCCCTTCTTCAAAAGAAGAACAAGCCAATAATAATAATTGTGCTTCTACTCTTCCTCCTTCTCTTCCTCTTTCTCCTCCTCCCACTCCTTCTTTTTCTTTCTTTCAGTTCCCTTACTCTCCATTATTTGAAGACAATGAGATTTTCCTTAACGGAGAATTTCACTTTCTTCATCACCAGTCTCTGGGACAGTCTGATCACAACGATCAGGCAGGAGTAGTAAACATGGAGGTTTCAATCACCAACACTAACAAGAACTCATCAGGGCAAGGCATGACCATCACCACCGCTGCCGCCACCGCCACCACCGCTCCTGTGGCTACAACCACCACCACAAGAAGAAGATCAAGCAAGAGGGACCGGCACAGCAAGATCAACACTGCTAGGGGACTAAGGGACAGAAGAATGAGATTGTCCCTTGAAGTTGTTAGAAGATTCTTCGGTCTTCAAGATATGCTTGGATTCGACAAAGCAAGCAAGACCGTTGAGTGGCTGCTCAACCAAGCGAAAGTGGAGATCAAACAACTCGCAAGGGAGAAGAAGAAGAATCACCAAAGCTGTAGCAGCTTCAATGGCAAAAGCGCCTCTTCAACTTCTGAGTGCGAAGGGGTTTCGAGCTTGGACGAAGTGGCCATAAGCGAAAATCAAGGACATAATGGAAAACTATTACCCACACCAACAACTACCACGAAGACGAAGAAGCGAAGGGGTAGTAACAAAGTTTCAAGGAAAAGCTCATTCAATCCAATTGGTAAAGAATCGAGGGAAAAGGCAAGGGAAAGGGCCCGGGAAAGAACAAGAGAGAAGACCAGGTTGAAGAAGCTTGCTCATCAAGAATCAACGGCAAATAATAATGATCAAAATAACAATAATAATGATAATGATAATAATAAGCAATGCAACAACAACAATGATGATGTGGCAACAAGTGTTATTGGATTGAATCGATTGAGTACATGGAACCCCTTTGAGAATGTTGAAGAATCTGCAGGTACTAATAATAACGATAATCACCATAGTCAAGGCTTGAATCCTCCTTCTTCCCTTGCCCAAGCAGAAGCAGAAGAACCAAGTTCTTCGGCGAAGGATCACCACCAGCCTTTGGAAGCTGCTGCGGAGGACATGGTGCATCACGAAGAAGAATCTCTTGTGATTATGAGCAAATGGAGTCCAACAATGATCTTCAATTCTCTCGTCAATAACTCCTCAATCTTTCAAGAAGTAAGATCAATAATTCTTATTAGCCAAAGTTATATGTATATACATCATCGTCACTTCAATTTGATTTACAACAACTATAATCGACAGGGCAAAATTCTTACATCAATTGACACAAAACTACGATAGATAATTAGCGTGTGTTCTGTTGTATGTATGTGTTGCTGAAAATCATATGCATAATAAGTACATAGATATATATATTATTCTGATCATTGATGAATAAAATTTGGTTTGCAGCATCATCAATTTGCAGAATTTCAGTCCATGGGAAAATCCTGGGAGAACTACAACAATTACGCGTAATAATCTTTTTATGATCTATATTGCTGCAAAATTATGAACTGTGCACTACCCATCAAAGTTTTTTGTGTGTCAGCGGAATAATAAAATCAACACAAGCAAGTATGTAGCATGGATGTATTTCTTCTTTACTTTCCTTTTGGCATGTAATGTGACAAGGTATCTTCAATTCTATCAAAAACTTATTGTTATTATTATTTATTTGAATGAATGATTAATGGTTGTATGTATTTATATCTTCATCTTTACAAAATATTGTTGTACTACAAAATCAGTTATATATATGTACTCAAAAATCAACTACCAAAGTTTCAGAGATTATGTTATGAACTAATTAAGAATGATTAAATGTGTACTAATTAAATTATAAAAGCATAGTTAGATGTTTTAAGTTTAGTTTTTAAGTAATGCTGCTATTATTGCCATCATATCTACTGTGTATAGTTTTGGACATGTTCATCATCTTGTGGTTGTTGTTTTTATTTTCAAAGTTCAATGATTACTTGAAAAAGGGTTAGGGTTACTTCATTCTCAGATGTATGTATGTTTGTTGTTCTTGTTTGTGAGCAGGTTATTCCCAAGTGGATTCCAATGTGTAAAATTTTGATAATCTCTAGATGTGATTGAATTGACATTTGAGTCTTCCACTCTAAATATAAATAATAAGATTAAGTGACTAATTTCATTTAAAATCAACTAATTATCATCACTATTAGGATTAGTTAATATATATATATATATATATATATATATATATATATATATATATATATAAACTCTATTTGACATATATAGTATAACAAGCAATTAAGATATGAGAATGTTTGAAATAATAAAATAACTCTAATTTTATTAGTAACATAATCAGATAATAAATTGTTATTATTATCTCAAATTATAATGAGAGTTAAGAGATAATGCTAAATAATTATTTTGTGATGATCATTTATTAAGAACTTGAATAAGCAAAGTATTAACTAACCATTATAATGATTTTTTTTATCATTCGACACTAAACATGTAAATTAAAAAAACCAATAAAAATTATTATAAAATACTTAAGCAAATTATTCTATATTTCATTTATTTGTAAATTTTTTATCATAAAAGACACACACAAATATATCATTATTATACAATATTTTTTTTACCTAATCTATTTAACTTTATTTATATCTATGGATGTTCATGGATCCAATCCGTATATACACAAAATTTATCCAAATTCGATTTGAAAATTATGGATATTGATCTGAGATCGAATCCGATTCATACGCTAATGCATAGTCGCAAATTTGCAGAATATAAATAAATAAGTAAATATTTTTTTCATATTTTATTTTAACTAATAATTCTCATATATATTGTATTATTTTATTTTTATTATTAAAAAAAATATATTTAATAATATTTTAGGAGTAAATATTTTTTAAAGAATAAAAAAAATATTTTAATTTTTTTAATAAAAATAAGTTTTTTAAATATTTTATATTTTACAAATACATTTGATGTATTTGAGGTGCGACTCAAACTTAAAACTGATCTAATCCAATTCAATAATTTTAGTGCGAATAGAATCGAAATTTTGACTATATCAGATCCGATCATGTTATTTATTTATTTAATAAATCATTTCTCTACCTCAAATGATCAAAGATAATATTTTAATTTATGTTCCATTAATTAAATCTCTAAATATGTCAACAATTGAACAAAATTACAATAGTTTCTTATCATTTAAGAGTTGTAAAGAAAAAAAATTAGTAAAATTAAATGATATTAATCTCTAGTGAATAAAAAGATAGTATAAAAATTCAATTGATTAAAAATATTTAAAAGAATTAATTAGTAGAAATGCATGTGATATACTTCAACATAATCTTTTTTTTTCTTCTTTTTCTATCTGTTTTTTTGCTGTTCAGTACATGTTAGACAGTTCTGATTTGAACGTGACTTCTGTAACATGAAACTCTGAAAAACAGAATACGTACGTCTGTCTGATCTTCATGTCAGAAAAAAAGGCTACGTACAAATTATTCCATAATTCACAAATTGTTTTCTATATATGTATAGGTTAAGGTCTATTTTTGAAAAAAAAATTTGTTATTACTTGCTAGAAGGATTCTTAGTAGGAACACATTACAAATATTAAATTAAAAAATATAATTTTATATACATTTAATATTTCTAATAATATCAAAATATTATATTTTTTACAAAGGTATGCTTTATTATTTTTATTAATTGTTTTATTCTCAGAAGTTTTAAAAAGCATTTATTATCTCTTTATACACTATAAACATTTATATTTTACTAATTTATTTTTCATATTCATACAATATTCACTATATTGAATTTTATGGGCAGCACTTTATAAATTCAAAACCGAGTTAGAAATTTTCAATACTTAATATAAATCTATGTAATACCAATATTCAAGTTTTAATATTAATATAAAAAATACATTCATTTAACCTTTTTTTTAATAGAAAAGAATGAAAAAACGACCAAATAAATAAAAGTACTCAATGCCGTACTTTATAATCCTTCAATAGTCTTCTCCAACGAGGTTTCATAGATAATTCATGGATAATTTTTTTTATTTATTGATAATTAAATTGAGATCAAATATTGAATTTAAGGTTAAAAATTTTATTTTTAATTCAAATTATTAATTATGATATATAATTATATAAATATTAATATATCATTTTATACGATTCAAAATAAAATTAAACTTAAACTTAACATTGAAAATACTTTAAATTTGTTTTCCTAAAATTATTTATTTTTATAAAATAATTTTATTTTTAAATATTATTTAGTTATTTTTATGGGTGAATAGAAAATTTTGTAATTCAAAAAAAATATATTAAAAAATTTTGTGTTGAATTATAAAATTTTTACTAAAAAATAAACTGACTAAATTAAAATAAGATTAATAAAAAAAATTTTGTCTGTGGATTCGTATGCATGAGAACATTGATATTTTTGGACTTATACCCTTAGTCATGAGACACTGTTGTCAGCAATCTGGAAACGAATTTGTGCTAAGCTTTTGTTTTGGTTTGTGCAGCAGATGGCCTTGTTTTTTTAATGTCTTTTTTTTTTTCCTTTTTAATCTTTATATCTTTGTTGTTTATGCGTTTTGGAGTTATCAATCAATTATTTATTAATTATTTTTTCAAAAAATATTTTTTTTGAAATAAATTCATGCAAAAATAGTGAAAATTAAATGATAAAAAATATAAATTAATAGGTATTAAAATAATTCTTAAAATATTAAATATATGTCAAACTGGTATTTGAGAGACCAAACATTTTAAATTGATTTTAAAAAATATAATTGTAAGTCAAACTGACAATTTATCATAAATAAATTGATAAAACTGATTTAATTATTATTTTATTTTTTAAAACCAATTTAAAGTATTAATCTAAAGCAAAATTAATATAAGTGTAATCTTTTTAGGACCATCTGAAATTAACACAAAAAATATAACATAAAAATTTAAAAATATTATTTCCAGTATCACGAACCACTAATATTTTATCAAATTGAAAATAATTTCTCTCTTTTCTATCATATCGGAAACCAGAAAGTTAAAATATTAAAATAAAGTGAAAACTCAAGTGCAGTCGACTTTACGTGAAGTTGATAGATCAGAACCGCTAGATAAAAATTTAGTCAAATCAATCAAATCATCTAACGACACCTAAATTTCTACCTTAGAATAAAAATCACCCCACAGCGTACCATTTTAGGTTTGATATGTGATGCGCAAATTGCGCATAGGTTCAAAGTATTTTGAATTTTGATGCCACTACTGAAAGTGGTCTTTAGTCATTTCATAATATTCAGACTATAGTGTATAGATCCGGTCACTCATATATCCACATTTGAAGACCTTAATATATAATAGTTAACATGGTAAGGTTGGTTCTATTAATTTCTTTTATTTTGTTTCCCTGGCCTTAAATCTAGTTGGACTTGGAAACAAAAATTAGAATTGAATAAAAAAAAAAGAAAAAGCAACATTTCCAACCGCTATACTAAGTAATGCTGAATTGCTGATCATAGAACTAATGCTTAAAAGTCTTCTAAAAAGTTTTGGAGCCACAATAATTGCACGGTGTACGTATGTATATATTCTAAATATAATATGATATGATTCAAAATTATTCATAATTGTTCCAATGACAGTAGTTCTGAAGAAATTAAAGAAAAAGATCAAAAGAATGAAATTGCATAGCATATGCCATATGGTAACAGTTGTAGAGAGAAAAAAGCAAATTCAGTGCCTTGGCTTGTAACCATCAATAAGGAATCCACCATAAAGTTTCAATTATTAGCTCATTTTGTTTGATAACCTTTTTTTTTTTTGATAAATTGAACTTTTTAATTTAACGTAAAATCCACCTTCACTTGATTCTATTTTCTTGTATTTGTCAGATGAAATTTTTTTCAATTAGACAGATGATTTTTAGTTTATTTTCCTTTCTTCTAATTTTGAATAAAATATTGTAGTAAATTGTAGAATCACACAAAACTGTAACTTTGTCAAAAGAAATTTGATAGTTTTGTACTTTGTACTTTTCTTTCTTATGTGCAGCTATTATATATACTAGTCTTTGCAATTATTAATTGTTAAATATGTAAAATTATACAAACGAGAAATTAGTTAAAAAAAATATCAAAGCAATCGATGTTGAATTTAAATAATAAAAAAATATTTTGAGAACAATTTATTCACCATAATTCTTCATATAATAATATCAGTAATTTTAAAACAGACAATCAGACAATAACTAAAAATATCTTATTTTATTTAACTTTTATAATTTTATATGAAAAAAGACAAATAAATTCTTCACTAAATTAAAATACAAGTCCAATCCTGACTTTTGTAGATGAGAGACACATACATTTCTCTAACAATGGTTTGAATCCAATACCAAATGACTTATGATGTGTCCACTATTTAGAAAAACTAGAAATTTTTTTATAATTAAATTTGACGAGAGACTTGTTTATTTTTAAGATAAAAAATCAATATGTATTTGATATTTTGTTATTTGATGCATATAAATATTTTGGAGGGGCTTAATTGGAATTCCAATGGGTTTTAATTATGTGAGGATTGTTAGCAGCAGTAATGCAGAGAAGTGATCAGGCTTTAGAAAGCAGCAAGTTAGTGAAAGAGACAATCATATCCAAGCCCTAATATGTTAAGTTTCCATGTGAAATTCCATTCCTCTCCCTGCCCCCTACCTATGCCTGTATCCTATTCAATATTCATCACATAAACCATTACAGTATTCCCAACAAAAAAAGGAAGGAAAAAAAAAAAAGAAGAAAAAGAAGAAAAAGAATAAGAGAATTCCTGTACCCTAGCTAAAACCAGAATTAGAATGTGCAGAAAACCAGGGAAGAAGAAAGAAAACCAGATGAAGACAAAAAACGAAGCTAAGATCCGAAAATTATTATGCGATGAAGTTCTCGATCGTCATCACAAAGACGCAAACGGAAATAATTTTATTATTAATTTAAAAAAAAAAAGAAAAAAGAAAAGGAATCTGTTGTAGGATAATATATGCCCTAGTTAGGTAGGGCGAAGATAGAGACAAAGGAAGAGTAGGTGGTTGTGTATAGATTCATAGGCTTTTTCCGTCACAGCAGTGTGAGATTCTCAGATCCAGTTCTTAATTACTTGTAGATCAGATCCATATTAATTACAACAGAAACAAAGAACGAAGAATATATACGAAGAGATTCCACAATCAGAAATTAATTAGAAAACCCCAGCCCCAACCCTAGTTGTTTTACATAGAGATGCGAATTGAAGATGAAGAATTTGTCTGTAGTGAGATGGATCTATCGGAGAAGAAGAGATGCGGACGGAGATCTGATGTGATGTGAGGTGTGGCGGTGGCGGTGGCGGTGGCGGTGGCGAAGAAGAAGATCGAACCCTAATGGAGGGGAGCGTCGATGAGAAAGAGAGAGAGAGATGGTAGTGGATCTCACTTACCTAACATCGATCACTATTCTCTCTCACTCACGCCAGTCGCCATGGCCCAACAATCATAGACTAAAAAGCATGACCATCATTGTTTGTTTGTTACCAGCACCGTTCCAACGGGTTTATATTTCTATCTTTTATATATTTATATTTTAAAAATATCAAAATTATTTCTCTTTTTTTATTTATTTACAAAATGTATATTTTTTTAACAAATTTAAATTGATATATTAGTTTACTTGTCTGCTTTAATAAATATTAAAAATTAAAATTTTAATTTATGTATACAACAAACATTTTAATAGAACTTTGATATGTAATAAATTTTAAAAATAAGTGAATTTTTTTTATCTTTTTTCTCTAACTTACTTTGACAAATTAAGTCAGTATTAATTTTAATTTTATTATTAATTAAAATGTTTTACAAAAATACTATTTTAAAAAAAATACATTTTTACTTTATTACGTAATTTTTACTTAAAAAATTAAACAATAATAATAAATATATTTCGCTAATGTAACTCATGA
Organism: Arachis hypogaea; assembly: GCF_003086295.3. Taxonomy (NCBI): domain Eukaryota; kingdom Viridiplantae; phylum Streptophyta; class Magnoliopsida; order Fabales; family Fabaceae; genus Arachis; species Arachis hypogaea. The sequence goes on from NC_092036.1 coordinate 108,389,189, forward strand.
ATAAAATCATATTTTACCAAGAAACCCTTATAAAAATTCAAAAATACATTTTGTTACATTAATAAAATATATTTTTATTATTATGAAATCTTTTTATTACAATTTTTTGGTAAAACATATAATAAAGAAATCTTTTATTAAAGGTTATTTGCACAAAGCACCATTTAATTAATTAAAAAAGTTGAAATTAACATCGATCTAATTAGAAGTTCCAAATTTTTTTTAAAGTGGATAAAAAATGAGATTTTTAATTTTTTTTTCTAAAATTAAGAGTGAAATTTAAACTTAAAATTTTTAGATGAAGATAAAAATACTATGCTATTTGAGTTATAAGTAGTTGGCATGATGTTATTAATGTTATTAGAAAAGAAAGTGTCTATTTTATAATAATCATATTAATTGTATACTAAATAAACCACTACAATTAGTTATTAATATAAAATACTCATTAAACTATAAAAAATACATTAAAAATAAATTAAATTATATATATATTTATATATAAATATATGATAATTGATTTTAATGTGTAAATAATATTTTTAATTTTTATAAATAAAAGTAAGGTGAAAAGAGTAAAACTTTAACATTCTCTTATTTTTAATATAACACAACAAATATAAAAATAATTATATATAATATCTTAGAGGTTTAAAAATCTTTTAAAAATATAAAAGTAATGTGAGATACCAAAGGAATGTAAAAACAAAAACAAAAAGATAACTATTAAATACAAACATCACTAACCTCTATAATATATATTATCATTATATAATTGCTTCGGTCATACAGATATATTCTTTTATTTTCTCCACAATGACATGACAGTTTTACGTTAATAGTATAGTACAACTAAATCTTAAAAAATTAGTTATTAATACACAATCAATTGGAATTATTATTATTATTGTTATTATTATCATTATTATTAAAAATAGAAAATAAAACACACTCTAAATCTAAGAGTTCATTTCTATCTTACTCGAAATATATCCATGCGCTGACAAAAATTATTTTAAAGATATTATTGACAAAATTAAAAATAACTAATAAATATTATATTAAATAAAGTATCGTTTTTATTTTTAATATTTAGGATAAGTCTTAAAATTATTTTTTAACGTTTAAATTATCCTATTTAAATCTATAACGTGTTAAAATTGACTAAATATTGTGCTGTTGTTAAAAATCTGTTAACAGAATTAATAGCGGGACAAAATTCAGACGATTTTGAAACATTAGAAACTTAAATAAAACAAAAACGTTGGAGACAAAAATAATATATAGAATTAAATTTTAATTTTATCCTTTAATAATATCAATTATTTACGGTACATAATTATTTAATTATTTTTTAATCACATCTAAGTAAATTACACTTAATCACGTTACTTTCATTCTAAATAAATTTATTTTTTTTTATAATTTTGCTCTTAAAAATTTTTACTCTTCATAAAATATTTGTAGAATTACTAGAATCATATTACTTTAGTGTATATGTATCATTTTTTTCTGCAAGTTTATGTATTAGTCATTCTACAAATATTTCATAATGAGTAAACATCTTTAAGAGTAAAATTATAAAAAAATAATTTTTTCTAAAAATAAAGTGTAATTTACTTGCCAATGCCCAATGAGGACTCATCTAACAGGTTACGGGTTTGAGTCTTCCTATTTTTGGTAAAAAAAAGTGTAATTTACTTAAATGTGATTAAAAAATAATTGAATAATTATGTACCGTAAAAAATTGATATTATTGAAGGATAAAATTAAAATTTATTTCTATGTATCATTTTTATCCCTAACGTATTCTTCCTATTTAAATCCTTAACCTTTTAAATTCATCTCAATTTTGTTCCACCGTTAATTCTGTTAACAGATCTCTAACGGTAGGACACGATTAAATCAATTTTGAAACGTTAGGGACTTAAATAGGACGATTTAAATGTTAGGGATAACTTTGAGATTTACCCCAAAAATTAGGGACAAAAATGATACTTTATTCTATTATATTTTATATAAGTGACGAAAAAACTTTCATATTTAGAAAACAATTTATCTTTTTAATTTAAATTTTTGTGTTAATATTTGAATAAATATTTAGAAGGTACACAAAAAAATTCAGAACAAAATTTGGTCTTAAATTTTTTTCTATTTTCCAAAAAAAAATTTTAAAATAATTTACTTGATACAAAATTATAAAATTTTAAAAATAAAAATTATTATTTTTAATAATATTTATAAAAAAATTTTATTAAAATATGATCTCTAATTTTTTTAAATATATATTTAATATTTAATTTTTTATGATATTTTAAATATTTTTAGATTTATTTATTATTAATATCTTTTAAAATTATTTTTATTAACGATATAAAGTTTGGGTTACCATTTGTATAGTTTATCTATCCTAAATTCCTAACTAATGAAGACCAAAAAAAAAAAAATTCCTAACTAATAAACACGGCCACGACATACAGAAGTATCTCTTATCTTCTCTGCAGCATATAACCAGATTATGAAACATTATTAACAACATTGTTTGGCATTCACTTTATAGTTGTCTAAACAACAACAGCAACAAAACAGCTTCGTGGAACGTTTTCAAGACTACTAATCAAACTACTTGACTTTAAACTTCTTGATTTTTTCTTTCATAAGGATCACATCATGCCACTGTATATTTTCTTTGAGAAGAATAAAAAGTAATTGGACAAAGGGTACGTACGGTGAGAAAATTTAATATATGATTCAAAGTTCAAGCATATTACATATACATTAAAATTAATTATTAAAATAAATATACAATAAAATATAAAATATATATTAAAAATTAATTAAATTATATATATTTATATATAAATATATAATAATTAATTTTAATAATTAGTTTTAATATATAAATAATATTTTTATATATAATTATCTGTGGCGCATAACGTAATTAATAAAAATGAAAACTAAATTAAATCAAAACATGTCGGTAACACGGTAACTAAGCTGACAAAAATAAAAAATATCTCTCTCACACACACAACCACATATTTTATATATATATATATATTAAAAAATAATATTAAATTAATTATTATGTATTTTACTTTTGTAAAATTTAATAAATGAAGCTTATTTTGGAGAAGTTTTTTCAAAAATGATTTTTAGAGAAAATAACATTATTATTTACATCTCCATAATAAATAATTTTAAAGTTATGTTCAATCTAAACATGATGTTACATATTCCATATTAAGATAGAAAAAATTGAAATTTTACTTTGCATTACTAGAAAGTTGCTAAAATTTATTTTATATTTAGCGCCAATAAATATAGTTGTTAATATATTTATGAGTAATTAAATATTAATTGTCTTATATTTGTCAGTAAAAATTTTAATAATTATTATATAATTATCGGTAAAAAAATTTTAATGGTTATAAAAAAATATATAATTATCTTTATAACATACAGTATAATAACAAATAATAATTGTCATGAAAATATAAATTAAATAAGACATATAATAGTTATTATGCTATTGTCACTAAACATTTGTCACTAAAAATAATTTTTTGTTATAGTGTAAAAAAAGTAAATTAAGTATATAAAATATAAAATCGTAATAAGATTTAAATCATAAAATTATTAAATTTAGTATAAAATTTACAAAATCAATTCACTTATTTAAAATTATAATATCGAATAATTTTAAAAATTAAATTGAAATTTTAACTAATATGCAGTCGACAAAATTACACTTAATTAGTAAAAGTTTAATGTGTTTTGCTCTCCATTTTAACTTCTATCAATTTTCAACTTATTCTCTAAAACAACAATTTTGTATAAATTATTTTAGTTTTTGATTGAACAAAACATGGCATATGACATGTTACATAAGAAGACAAGACATATTCTATCGTCACTTTTATTTTGTGAAACAAAAACCAGTAAGATGATGACATAAAATTATTTATATAAAAATTTAAATTACTAAGTAGAAAGGTACATGAATAATTAGATATTTAAAATAATATTATATAATCAATAAAATTTATTATTTTTGATCAATATTTGATCAATAATTTATATTTTAAATATTAAATTTTAAATTCTAAATACTAAATTTTAAATTCTAATAATTTAAAAATAAAATATTGACTAAAGATATTGTTTAATATTAATAAATCATGTTCACCCTAGCATTTCTCATATTTAATATCTCTCTCATGTAAGAATTCTCTTAGCTTTCAAGCATAAATTAACAAAGACCTGTATTTTATGATACATAGATACTGATATTGATACGGATATAAGACACAATATAATACAATATAAGACATGCGAACACATAAATTTTAAAATCTTATAAGACACTGAAACACACTATATATAATATACAAAGTATCTTTTAAATAAATTACAATGATATTTTGATTTTTTTTATTGATATTAAAATATAAAATAATTTTTTAACTATTTTTAATGTTTTCTTTTAATTGTATAAAATATTTAAAATATTTTTTGTTTTAGTAAATAATAATATATATTATTTCTAAACTCATTTCAAGAATACACATTAACAATGTTAGACACGCTGACACGTGATAGTATTTAGGTGTATCTAAGTGTGTCCAAAGAAAATTTTTTATTTTTTATTAGAACATGGTTAAACACAACAAACATACAAATGTTATGTCCAAAATATGTTCGAACAGACATAACAACTCAGCAAAATGTCCGTATTTTATAGCCTATATTTGTTTTATTCTAAAGTAGTTCTATCTTTAATTCTTTATTTAGAATAACATAAAAATTAATACGGATTAAGATCTAAATCTGTTTACATTTATACTAAGTATACATAAAAAATTAATAACTAAATCAACTATTCGTATAAAATATATTTTAAAATATAAAATATATATTAATAATAAATTTGACATGATATATGTATTTATTTATACATAAATATACAACGATTAATTTGATAATTAATTTTTTATGTATATACAATATTTTTTATTTATTTTATCATAGCATCTTTTACAATATGTTAAAAAATTAGTTATGTAAGAAACTTAAATTGTTACATTGAAATATATAAATAATTATATATTAAAAAGTTATTACTAAATATATAATATTTTAAATAAAATTGGGTAGTCTAATTTTATTATGAGTGTCACTAAAAATAGATGTTAAGATTTTATTTAAATAAAAATCTTTGAAATGATTATTCTTTCTTAAAACTAATACCTATATACATTACTGTGAGAAAAAAAAAATCTATAAATGAATGATTATAAAATGACTCAAGTTAAAAAGTTCTTACTCCACAATAGATGGCAGTGACAAACAAACATTATGAACGGTGCCCGTGCGCCACCAAATTTGAAATTAACAACGTGTCTACTTCTTATTAGATTTAGCTAATTTGACTACCAGACATTCAGACGACTATGGAGTACATTTGAAAAAAAGAATGAAAAAAAGTTAACCAACTATTTATCAAGGTGCCCCACCAAATTTTGAAATTTACCACACATGTCTCAATTTCCATTAAATTTAGCTATGAAACAAATTGGACAAAGTTAGCCAACTATTTACTGAACTAAATAGGTTACACTCCACCACAATAAATTTTTTTCCATGTTATTCTCTAGTTCGTCGGATCAAGAATTTAATTAATCGCAAATTAAAATTTTATTTAAAAATTTATTATTAGTCAATAAATTATTAAACGTATAAAATAAAATTTATAATTTTCGATATTTATTTAAATAGATCGACAATTCCAATTGATTTCCACTACAATAATTTTGGTTATAAGTATGTATCTTTATACATAATTTTAGTTCAATTAACTAAATGAAAAATTTATTAGGTCTCGTATGTAATTAAAATGATATTTCTAAGATGTGTTTATTTATTGCTTCCCCTATATTTCAACCTTTGGTAACCCTCTCCTTTTAATTAATTAGCATGCATGTAAACTAAAGTTGAGATTCTCTTTATTAATGACTCTGCAACTCGACCAAAAGAAGAATTAGTGGATTAACCGGTTATTAACAGGTACTTTTTATAATAGAAAAAAAAGTGAAGAATCTCAACTCAACTAGAAAACTAAGGAATCGTTATATATATGGAAACTAAAGATATTAGAAAAGAAATTAAAGAAACTTAATGGTTTGCCAAATTATTTACCTCTTTGAGAATCAAGGAATTGAATTAGCCTGAAGCTCTTAATTATTAGCAATAGTATTTTGCACTCTGAAAACCCTGCCACGTAATATAGTAGTTAATTAATTAATTAATATATATAGTGAGAATAAAGATGGAAGAGGAATAAACTGAAGTACTGAACTACTTACCTGAGTTCTACTTGTAGAATATTAGAGCCTCTCTCGATCGAGAAAACTGAAGAGAAAATTGTGGAGATGATAATGATGATGATGATGATTCAGTTCAACAACAAAGAGTGGTCAATGGATATTTAAGGGAGATTATAACAAAATGAATAAATAAATAAATTAAAAGGGGACAAAATCTGTTAAAGGAAGATTCATTCTCAGTTTTGATCTTAAAAGCCTTCTATTTCTTAATTATTAAATATTATCGTTGTTATTAGACATAAATAAATAAATATAGGGTAGTAATTGATGAGTATAGTGAGTAAGGAAGGAGTGACATGCATATTAATGAATTAATTAATTAATGGCAGTGTGTACGGACATTACAGTAACCTCCTCTCCTAATATCATAGGTTATAGATATGGTACTAATTAATAATCAGAAAAATAATAAATGTGCAGCATGCATATATAATTAATATAAGAAGAACTTTAATTTAATTATTTCTTCTTGTCCTTGAAGAAAAGGGAATAGTAAGAGATAGATATACTTAATTAGCTTTTTGGATATAGCCAATTTGGTATGCCACATTTTCAGATGTTTCAGGTATTGGTGATGATGAGTAAATTTTTCTCCGTATGTGTTGTTGTCATCTTAGTAAAGTATTGTTTTTTTTTTTCTGGTTTGAAGTAAATTTTAAAGTTGTCAAATTATTTTATTTAAATTCGTAATGTTTTAAAATTGGCTCAATATTATCCATATGTTAACAGAATTGACGATAGGATAAAATTGAGACGATTTTAAAACGTTAGAAACTTAATTAAGATAAAAATATTGGGGACAAAAATGATACATAAAAATAAATTTTTATCTTATCCTTCAATAATATCAATTTTTTACAATACATAATTATTCATTTATTTTTTAATCACATCTAAATAAATTATACTTAATCTTGTTACTTTCATTTTAAATGAATTTATTTTTTATAATTTTACTTTTAAAGATTTTTACTCATTACCAAAAATTTGTGGAGTGACTAGTATGAATAAAAAATCTTAAATTAGTAATGCAATTCATTCATTAAAATTCATTATCATTTTACTTGATTTTATAATTTTTCTAAGAGTAATGTCTCATTTTTGTTTCCATATTTTTGTTATGTTTAAGTTTATAATATTTTAAAATTGTCTTAATTTTGTTTCACCATCAATTCTGTTAACAGATCACTAATAATAGGACAATATTAAAATGATTTAAAAATATTAGAAACTTAAATATGACAATTTAAATGTTAGAGATAAGTTTAAGATCTACCTCAAATATTAATGAAAAAACAATACTTTATTTTTTATCTTTTTAATCTCTGGCATTTGCATATTATTAAAGATTTAATGAGACATAATAATATATATAAAAATTAAAAGATCACAACAAACTTAGCTTGAACTTCAATATTGGCATGCTTAGTAGTAGTTCAGAGTCACACTATGACATTAACATTTGTATTATTGTTTAATGTTGATGATAGCCAACTCTGCTTTTTCTGGCTATGACTAAGCTAGCTATGCATGCTCCTATAAATATAGATATATATCATGGATCAATCCCTTTCAACATCAACATTACCCCTTTTAATTTTAAGCTCAGAGAAAGTACTACTACCACTTAATTTTTTGGCACATGAATGTCTCTTTTTGAATAGTGCACGGTCTTTTAGCCCTACTTAGCTTATCACTTCAATTGAAGTATTTAACAAATTTGAATTAGTTGAATAGTTAATTTACTTGTCTATTTAAGTAAATATATTTAAGTAAGTATTAAGAGTTTAAATTTTATTTTGTGTATATAGTAACTATTATTTAACAATAAACTCATAAATAAAACTTAGATGTATGATGAATTAATCTTTGATTTGTCAAGTTAAAATATGCTGAAAAAAACTTATCATTTTAATTTATATATTATTTAAAAAAAATGTTGATAAAATTATTTCTGAAAGAACAGAAGTTGTAATACATTTCAAAATGTGGCTTGCTTGGTTTTTCTTTAAAACTTTATAAATATGTTTTTATAAATAATTTTGACACTTCACTGTATTTGCTGCGATAAATTTGATCCTTTTGGATATTCCATACTTCTGATTTTGCAAAATGTAAAGCGCTTCTGGCATGGCATCTAGGCGCAGAAGCACCTTTCATATAGCTGTTGTAAGTTGTAACCTTGAGTTCTATTTAAAATTTTCTAACGAAACAAAATTTAAAAATAAAATTAAAGGGAAAAAAACATCAAATATAAAAATGCATTAGTTTCTCCTGTGTTTCATGCTTGATTTTAAGTTTTAAAATAATCAAAATTCTAAAAAAAAGACATTTTTTTTTCAAAAAATTCACCAAATAACGTATGATTATAATCAGTTTTCAATTATACAAATCATGCATTATTAAACTTGGATTGTAAAATCACTTTTCTCAAGAATTAGAAACAAACCCTCTCCCTAAACCTTAATATAGAACAGTAATAGTAACAAGTAGTGGTGTTGGTTTTTGAGCTTTTGGATTGTGTTAAACCAAATAAATGGTGTGCAAATTAAATTCAAATAAAGCAAAGCATATCAAATCAAAATGCAAATAGTCTAAGTCTATAGGCTATATATGTATAGTACAATCCTCTTTTAGCTCTTTTTATTTTCATGTTTAAGTAAGCACCACTGTTTTTACCACAAAAACCGCTGTAAAGACACACATGGGGCTAAAAACTCCTTTTCAGGAAATCACTACCGCTTTTTTATTTTGATATTAGGTTTATAGAATCTTTTTGTAACAATATCTAAAATTTGGTGTTTTTTATCTCATATATAGATCACAAATAGGAGAGTTCGATTTGTGAAGTTTAATTTTTTTTTAATTTTTAAAATACAAAATCGACTATTCAATTTGTGAACTTTAATTTTTTAAATTTTTTAGAACACAAAATCGATCTTCCGATTTGTAAATCCCAAAATTTAAATTCAGCTTTCCTCAAATTAGACCATCAGTTTTCTTCCTCCCCCAATTCGATGCCTCCTATTTGTGTTTTGGAATTAAAAAAAAAATCGACTCCATATTAATTAGAAACACACAAGTTCTTCGTAATTATGAAGAACACATCCATAAAATCCATATCCAAAAAATGAGCCAACCACTACTTCATAATTATTATATATCGGCAACTACTCCCATGAAGATGGCAAAAACATCTTCTCATGATGATCCTTGTTCAAAAAGTGTAACTTATTTATTTAGCAACATTTTAAATAAAAGTAACACTTTTACTTCAAATCAAATCAAGCCCTACAATCTATCATCCAATGGTCAAAATGATGTATCTTCACATGATGATAATCATTAAATCTTCATTGGAGTAGCCACCTTATATATCTGAATATATTTTACTCATTCTTTAAATAAAGTAATTAATATTTAAAATAATTAAAAGTGTGTTAATAGATTAATTAAATTGATTACGGTATAGTAATCAATATTTTTAGTAGTATAATCAAATATTTGTACAAATATCAAATAGGTCATGTTACAGTAAAGAATGAAATTTTGATGAAGAATAAATATTATTTTTTTAATAATAAAAAATTTACTAAAAATTTTTTATCATATGCAACATGCATACTTTGCATCAATTTAATTAATAAAAATCTTTATTTTCTCATAATTTTACTTTTTTTTTGCCGAAAAAATTATCATATCAAATATATATTGTTATGTAATAATTAATTTTTAGTATTCATGTAGAGATGATTAATTAGATAGATATATATATCTGTACCGTATTATAGTTAAGTTTTTAAGTATAAATTAATAAATAGTTGTAGAGTGTGGATAATACTAGCAATTAAATAAAACTGAAATATATAAACTAAAGAAGAATGATGAGAAAAAGTTACGTAAATTGTAGTAATAATGCAATGACAATTAATTAAGAAGCAGGAGTTAAACACAGAGAGATATTTATGTATGATTCGGGAGTAGTTAGTCATCAATGTATTGACACAGAATCAGAAATTTAATGGTTTTTGTCTCTTCTTGTTATCATAACATCACCCACTACTCCCAATCCAAAATTTCATCAGCTGAGAGATATCATGATCTTCCAGCACTCCACTACGCAGCTAAAATATTTTAAGAATATAATAATGAAAATATTTTATTTTTTATTTATTTAATCAATTAAAAATATAAAAGCATATTTTTAATATTTTTTACAACTTTTTAAAATAAAATTTTAGATTAAGACCATATTTTAATTAAGATGACTACTCACATAATAAATATTTGTATACAAAAATAATAATTAAAAATCGTTAAATAATTTAATGTATTTAATTATTGTCACTAAATATTTTATTCAACATAATTAATATCAACATCTGAAATATCATCTTTGTATAAATAAAACATATTTTATGGGTCACTTTTAATTAATAAGGGACACCCTTTTTCAGTTTTCACTTCATATATAAAGGTTAGCTAGCTTAGGTAGGTCAAAAGTAAGAACTATTTTTTCCAAGAGAGAGAGATAGATGGATAAGTTACTTGCATCAGTTGTATGCCACTTTCTTGGACATTTTTTCAAAGGATGTCATAAACCCCAATACATTTTGGTTCATAGCTCATAGCTGAGTTTCAACTATTTAAGACGTACATCTTGCCGTTTCCTCTATTATTTCAAAATGATGGAAGTTAAGTATAGTTAATTAATATTAATATATATACTTTTGAGATAAATTTGGTTGGAAGAACAAGTATTTGTATACTAACAAAATCTCGAAGGGACATTATTACGATGACTCAGCTGACAGTTGAATCAGATGTAAACTCTACGTAAATTTAATTTATACCTTAATTATCTAACAATGACAATGGATAGAGTCACACAACTCTTTGATAAAATCCAGGGTGATGGATCATCAGTTGTAAAACACACTGATTATTTTACAGCTAATTGTTATTCTTCTATCATTTATTACAGCAAGTATAATCGATTAATATCCAAATAAATCCTTAAAGTCTTTTTATACAAGTACTTTCATTTTCAACAAATTTTAATGACAAAATCACTCATTAACTTTTTATTTTATTAGACAAATCAATTTTCAGAACAAATTTTTAATAAAAAATTTGACAAATCAATTTCTATTGTTATCTAATGAAAACATTACAGCATTAAATTTTTTAAAATTCTTAGATTGTTAGTTCTTTTAGGCATTTAATCTGATATAAAAATTAATTTGTCTAACAATAAAAATTTAAAAGCTAATTTAGTTATTAGAACTTATTGAGAATTAAAATATCTAACTAAATTTTCTAAAGAATAATTTAGAATATTAATCAATCTCATACTGAGACACTTGCACACATTTTATTGTCCTTTTTTTTCTGTCAGGGCACACTTTTTTCCTTTTGTAAAGCTCATTCTTTCATTCGATATACTGGTAGGGTATGAAATGAAAATTTTCATAGATATGCATATGCTTGATATATAGAAGTACACAGTTTATCTGGTAATGGCCATGAATAGCTTCAGTAATTTGTTAACTTCGTAGTACATTGTTACAGACCTAGCAGTTACTCTTACACTACAATCATCTTCGGAGAACAATTTACAACTTTAGCCAAAACTACAAACGTAGAATGGTATTCCAACCTATCTAGTAATAGTGTAATACGATCTTGTTACAAAAAGCAAACCATATCCCCCTTAATAGCATTAGGTTTACGATAGCAACCATTAAAAATGACTAAAACCAGACGAAAGAACAAACAATTAAAGCTCATTGAATCAATAATGGTAAGTGCCTAAAATGTCTACTAGTCCGCCGGGATAATTACACATGAAAAAACAAAATAAAATAAAACAAAAAACAAAAATATTCATTCTACAAATGTAATTCTCTAAGACTTACCAAGCATTTGGTTTTTATATTTAATTCGAAGTTTTGGAGCACCAGATGATATACCTTCTGATGCCTCGGGTTTGGATTCAACCCTTCTGACCTCTGCTATCCTAGAATTATTATTATTATATCCACTGGGTACAACAGGTTTCGGCTGAGGAGGTTCTTCTTTCTTACTTGAATTTTCCAGAGAGGATCTTTTTGCTTCTTCACTCCGCAGTTTTGCCAATTCTTTTTCCTTGCGTTTCTTCTCTTTCTTCAACCTTTTTCGCTCTAGATATTCTGGGTCATCATGGTGCCGTCCCTTGTGATCCTTATGATCCTCCCGCTTCCGTTTCTTTTCTTTGCTTTTGTGCTTTTCTTTCCCACGGCCCGAAGCTTCTTTTCTCAATGAGTCTTCATCAGGGTCACGCCGTGCGATTGAGAGAGTCTGGAGGCTTGCATATCGCCGTGCATCAGCGTCTATGTTGTTGTCCTGGATAATGCTAGATGATGATGGATCCTCTGGCAAAGGGTGCGAATAAATTACACTCGAGTCGGCGGTGCATTGTAATTCTTTGACTAATTCATCGCCGTCACTCACAATTTTTGCACTACCTATGCTAGCAGTCATGCGTGAACCACGGTCGTGCCAGGAATTAACTTCCTCAATATTGTGATGACCAGTGCTTATAGTCTCTGCACAATTCCTCGGGGGTGCATCCACTGAAACCGAACTTGTAGGCCCATGATCAATATCATTACGACCGGCGCCTAAAGATCGTTCCGCTATTTGATTATCAGTATCAGCTCGACTGGCTGCAGAAGATTGTTTAACCTTGATTTTAATCTTCGTCTTCCGTTCATGGCTATTGGATATAGTATCAGCTTCTTTGGAAACTTCAATCCGAGTTTCTATTGGTGGCTCCTGGTGAAATTCACTATTTCGAGCTTCTGTTGAGGGTTCCCTGTGGAACTCTGTATTATGAGCCTCTGTTAGTGGTTCCTGGGGGCATTCTGCATTTTGAGTTTCCAATGGAGGAGCCAGGGGAATTTCTGTTTGCAGTTGTTTTGGAGATTGCGTTGGTGGAGTTTCCTTCACAGCTTTGTCATGCACTTCTTTGCCAGCTTCATGAAGTACATTCTTGGCAACTTCATCAATCGCATCCTTCAAACCCTCACTCACGGCCAAATCTTGTGCTGGATTTTGGGTAGAGCTTGGCACTTCCAAAGGTTTACTATCTGGATCAAGAACAAATATGTTCCTCTGATAGTTAAAAGCATCTGTGAGACCCATTTGTAATGTTCTATTTTCTCGGGGAACCCCATGCAGTGTTGGAGGTCTGCAGAAAAGCACAAAATAAATTCATAATCATCTCTTTAAAAAAAAAAAAAAAAGAATACACAAAATGACTTCATAATATAATTGATTAGTGACGATGATTAGACCAAGTTATTTACCAAAAAACTAAGTTATCAACAACATATATTAAGGGATAAAGAAAAAAGAACTATAATAACAAGTTCCATTGCCCCCACAGTAAAGCACCAAACATTGTGCCCAGAGGAAAGGGTACCAAACCTCAAAATAACCGAATCCATAATATTTGCAGAAAAAAAATCCAGACAAAGAGAGTTTTTCAAAATGGGGAATAAAGAGTAAAAAAGAGAAGGAAAACATGAGCTGAAAGAAATATCCTACAACAGGGAAACATCCAAATTTCATTGACTTCATCGAATTACAAAGGTAGAGTCAATGGACAAAGTATATGTCAATCATCACAAAGGTGACTAAAATTCAAGGGAGACCAAGGAAACCAAAAAAGGAGTCCCAATAAATTCTTTTGTTGAGAAGGTAAATGAAAAAAAATGAATACAAAATTGTGCAAGAGTATGAAATATTTCCACACAGGTTGGCTACATAATTAAGTTAGCTGTTGATTTCTAGTAAGGAGCATTAAAAATAGACGAATTCATACCTTTTCGCAATTACTTGTAATATGCAAAACAAGTAGTGTCGGAGAAAGACATTATTAAAAGCCATCCGTCCTTCCATTAAACAAAGCAATGAGATGAGATTTTGGCTTGAAATTTCATCATTAGAACTCGGTCCTTCTTTCATCTGACAGAGTCGCATAACATGAGTGGCCAGTTTTAACTGCCCTGCAATGAAGGAGTGTAAATTTTCCAACGCTACTTTAGAGGAAGCTATATTTAATAGAAGAATTAGCATATACAGAAACAGCAGAAGCAGGATTCACAAAGAAGATACATATATGTTTACCAATATTAGAGACCATATCTTGGGTTCATTGATCAAATGATTAACATTTTTGTATAATAGTTTCTCAAAAGTTGATAGAGTTATCATTTGTTTAATTTGTCAGTAAAACTTAGTTCAAATAAATAAACTAAAAGTTAAGATTTGAGCTAAGTATTTTTTTTTTCATTTCTCTCTCCCTTCCACACTCCATATAAAAAAGAGATAAGCATGAATGAAACGTGTTTTAAAATTGAACCCTGTTTAGGATTCTCTGAAGTGAAAAAGTTAGTGGGACCTAAACTTTGGATCAATACAGCAAATTTTTTTGAACCGTGAAAGCCATCAAATTAATACGAAGGTAGATCTTTTGAGGATCCCAATCCTTCGAACCCATCCAAAACCAAAATTTCAACACATGCAACATTAGATGGACTTTTCTCATTTCTGAATTGGATTATTTCCTAGGGAATGGATTCACCACCTCTTAAGGAAGGCTCCTCCTGAACGTATTTGATAAATAGAAGTAATGCTGCATCAATGCCTTTCAAGTGGAATTCAAGATCAAGGAGGGCTCTGCTGGCTTCAATGCGAACTTGCCACATTGCCTTCAAATCCCTAAAAGGCTTCACAAGTTCATACACACGATCCTGTCGAAATCTCAAGTGTTAAATATTTTCAGTCCTCCTTTAGATAAAAGAAGTGAAGAGTAATAAGAAAACACTTACAAGAGGAATGAACCCTGACAGCTTTAGAGCAATCTGAGCCAATGTCCGGATACAACTGATAGTCAAGATTCCATTGTAGCTGGGCATGAGGCTGGCACAAAATACTTTAAGAATGTAAAATATCCTTAAAAGTAACATGGATAAATCCAACCTACTCATAAAGAGATGTGGCATTCTACCTATCACATTGTAACAGCCGGTCAATGCGTTTAAGAAGTGATGACAATAGGAGGATACTCTGTCATCAAGAAGTCAGAAAAGAAGAAATTGTTAAAATTAACTAGCCTAATGTTTACAGACATTATTAGGAAAAAAAGTGAGAGCCTTGAAAGATCAACAATAATGCACACACTAGGTCGATCAACCTATCCAATGATTATTAGTGTTCATTTGCGAATTCTGATTCCAACTATAAACTAAAAGCGAGGATTATTCTGGAAAAGAAACTAGTTTGGGATAAACTATACTTGGATAAAAAGAAACAAATAAAATGCTTCGATAAAAAGAAATAAATTATGGTCCAAAATTATAGTTTTAAGCTAAAAATAATACCTCTAATAATGGCAAGGAATTTTTTGAAAAATTTAATTATAAGCAAAAGCTAGTTCTTTTAGAATTATGATATTTTTATTACCAAACTAAATAAGTATAAAATCTTATGAAATATAAACAAATAGTTTCCTACCCTTTAATGTATTATGCAACTTTTTTCACACCCCACTACAAGATTACTTTAAACTTAATATTTTAAAACAATAATTGACTTTCACGCAAACAATAGAAGTGCTTAAGTTTATAGATAGTAAAAGTAACAAATGATACGATGTAAGCTCAACTAATCCAAACAGGTAATCATGGAAGTGCAAGAGTAACAGTCCATGAACCTGTTTCCCAAATTCAAGCTCGCCAACCGACTGAACCAATGCAGCAAGCCAGAAGACATCTGAATAAGGGTTCCCATTGTTGTCATTGTACTGTAAAGTTTAGGAGAGAAATGACATCAACAATGAAGTTACAGAACTTCTATATAAACCAAAAGAAAGTACACTTTTTAAAATGATAAAAAGTGTCATTGCCCACACAACTTGCATCATGAAACCAAAGAAGAATTATTAACAATAGAACTAGAAGTAACAAAAAATGATTCAGTACAACAGCTTTAAAGAGCAAAGAATAGATATAATTAACATAAGTTAAAATGATTTCATTTGTTGGCAACCTCTATGCCTGCAAAGACACAGATAATATCGACAATTAATACTCAATTTAACTCCCATCAAATTGGAGAATACAGTTCAGTTCATACAAATTTCCTTGTTTTCATGATTATGAGTCTATCTTATCAAGAATTCAAGATACTCAGAGGAATATATATTATATACACATAAAATAAACCATAAATAACTGAGCTTTCAAAAGTTCTTTTTACATAATTGCTTAAGTAAGCTATCCCCCAAACTGGCCTTTCGCTGTACAGCCAAATAGACCGGGAAATTTTTTTTTTGAAAATTTGACAAGGTGTATAACATATCGTAGAGTAATCCAAAAGGCACCTTTAAAAGGATTTTGTATACACCTTCAGGATGAATTCCACTTCATGGAAGCAATCTTAAGTTAAACTTAGAAGAAGGAATACCAACAGAAAATAAACAATCACCTTCAATAGTTGTAAAACAAATTCGATTGCCTCCCTTGGACTTTTCTTGTCTGCAGCTCTGACCATAGCTACAGCATGTGGAATGGCCTACAATATCCAATTATCAATGACTACATAGTTGCAACATGAAAGAATGGTTTATTTAACTAGCAGGCAAGCAGAATATACATGCCACTTAAAAACTATCATTGAATACACAAATTTACAGGTGATAAAAGGAGCGTTTAAACAAAGGAAACAGTATTTAGTTGTGTTTTCACACATAATAATTGACCAAAAAAAAGAAATGATGAAGATTTATATTCTGCAATTCTCAACACATTGAAACAAATACAAAAGACACAAATACTGGAAATCAACAAGTGTATAGTTATTAGAATTCTTATCCCCAATAACAATGTTCAACAAGAATGCCACAGATTTGTTTTTAACATTGACACTACTATAAAGTAGGGATGTCAAAGATGTAGGGAAAGAGAATTAGAAGATTTGTCCCATTCCAATTAAAGATTTTCCCTTTTTATCTATTGTCTCTATAAAATAGAATAATTGAAAGGCAACTCTGGCTATGCAATAAGTTATTCAACTTTCATGGAGAATTGTGATGGGCTTGCTCAACTCTATTACTAGATAGCTGGAACGATGCTATTAGTAACAAAGTTACAAATAGATGTGGTTAGGCTGAGGCCTGAGTAGTCTCTGTATGGTATCAATGCAATAAAATTGTAGAAGAAAGTGGAACAGCAACTGTGACTATTATTAATGGGAAGAAAAGATAAAAAAGTCTTTCCAAATACCCAGCCTCAACATTTTATGCCCTCAGCTACCCTCAAACAAAAGCCTCTAGGAATTAATACCGTATAAAAGAGGAAACAGAAAGAAACATTAATCGTTTAACTGACATGTGCATATTACTATATCATGGAAATCCATAGTAGGCAAACTTCGTGAAATAGTTAAGAAAAGTAGATATTGACAAATACAAATACAAATAAAAACGTTAATGCATTATTGAACACATCATTTGCATACAATCACAGTAAATAAAAAGATACATTTAAGAAAAAATGAAGAAACATTAAATGATGGCTTTCCTAAGAAAATATTAAGGAAATGTGTGTGAAACATGTATAATGAATACATATTTCAATCACACAAGACAGCAGGCATCATACACATCCTACCTCCTTGCATTACCTCAAGAACAAAATACTCAGCAAAATCATGAAAATCATTTGGCCTGGAAAGAATTGAAAACAACTCATTATCACTTCATTTTGTCAAATTTAAACGAGAGAAACTTGACAATAATTTTAGGAGACATACTTTGGGAGTCCAATGTCAGAGTCAAACCTTCGACTCTTATAAAATTTAATCAAATGAAGCAGGCCAGCGAAATCAGTTTCCTGCTAGCCAATGAAGTTAAGTCAAAATTTGATATCAAGTCATCATGAAAAAAGTAACTTGAATTGGTATATTGAGAATACGGGTTTAACATAAACTTTACTGACAGGAATGCAACAAATACTCAATACTTGGCAATAAGTTGATTCAAGAGCTTCACTAACTCTTCGACAGATTTCAAAGTTCAAGATGTATCTAGGTGTTCCATGCATACTTACAGAACATAAAACTTAAGCTGGAGTTAAACATTGTGATAGATGTTGGGGAAAAAGTAAAAATTTAATTAGATGAATAACTTTTCTTTCCTAGGTGCAACAATAGTGTATCACAAGCCAATAATTACATCAAAGCACGATCTAACAACAATGAAGTATGAATTTAACAAGTATTTTGCAAGAAATTAAAAAAAATTCACAATGCAATAGGTAATTCAGCATTTAAGTACCTCAGATGCTGAACTCGCCAATGCAAATGCTGCTTCGATTCGTACTCTCCAGAAAGCCTTCAGTTAGGACCAAAAACCTCAAGATGTTAGCTTAAGATTCATAAGGAATCATTGAAAATTGAAAATGTACAGATAATAAGGACAAAAGACCTTGGAGTCAGTTAGAAAATTGTTGAGGGCATTTACAACAGAAAATGATAACTGGGGCAATGCTTCTAAGGTAGAAATCGCTTGTGCCTGAGCAATAACATCTTTATCCTTCTCTAATTGATTAATCTAAGGAAACCATATAAAGCATCATTTATCAATAAATATAAATCATTGCAAAAGATGAAATATAATATAATAATAAAATTGAAAAATAAAAAAGACAGGATCTTGTAATAGATCAATGATGAGATGCACTTAGCAAGTGTGGATATTTCAACATTTTTAACATAATCCCTTAGCTAAACCAGCAATACTTATCATTGTTGTTTAAGCCCTAGATTAATTAGAAAATATACATGATCGTATTGGATGAAATCCCATCATATGAAATATTAAAACTCCACAAATGGTTCGGACTAGGCTAGAGTAAAACCATGACAATAATAGAGCAGTAACAAATCTCAACTGTTCATAAATTAAATAACTTTGAAAAATCAATTAGCTATGAAATTGACATGGGCTTATCCTTACCCACATCTGTACTGGTTGATTAAAATGAATCTCAGCAAGGTACTCCATGTCAGGGTCTGCTCTGATCCATAACAAAGGGGACTCTGTACTGTTACGTCAGATAAAGATGTCAGAAACTAAAAACAAAATAAGAAACAAAAAATATAAAAAAGGAAACCCAAGATACCTGGAGCGTACATCCATGGAAGGTACATCACCATTATCATCAGAACCATCTAGTTTTAGACCTTTCTTAGGCTTCTGAAAACGTCTAGCAGCAAGCTTAGAGTGGCACTGTATTTCTAATAGTTGCCATGCTTCTCCAGCCATTGGTAGAATTGGATGGTCATACATTCCATCAAGTTCATATACCCTGATACTCATCATCCCAGGCCATCCACTGTCACCATCTCTATTTTCAGTATTTGGATTAATATCAAGAGCTGATGTACTTGACGTCTGTGATGCTGTGCATCCCCTCAATACAGCCAATTCAACAATATTCTTCCTTTTATTATAGGAAAATCCCATCCTTAGCAATAGCAAACAGTAACTCATCAGAATATGAATAAAGGAATCATACCGAAAATGAAATATAAAAAGCAATAAGTGAATCATTATTTTATACCTTAAAATAGGGCATCCACATGAACCAACCCACCGAGGGAAGAAATCTTTAAGAAATGGTCGTTCAAGATTTCCAACCTTATTGGCAAAATGCCGAAACTGCATATCAAAACATACCAGTATACTAAATTCAATTGACCTAGAACACATTATTTGTAAATGAAGTAATCTTTAAACACATCTAAATCTAGACAAGGTTTTTAGAATTTCATGGTTTAATGTACCAGAAGCAATTACCTCCTTAGTACTAAGAGTCTTCACAGAACGTGTTTTATCTTGAGCACGAGAAACTACTGTTTGCAAAATCTGGAAATTTTTAAACAAACAGAAACAGTAATAGTAATCGTCAAACCCCTCATTCAATATTAAAAAATTAAAACACAAGCAACACAGAAAAAAGATGCAGATTATGGGAGGTGAGAAATGCAAGGAACTACAAGTAAAGATAAAAGGTCTCCGTGGACACAACCTATCCTAGCTTATATGTAACTTCAGGACATATGCATAATGATCAGAGCTGACAAAAGTACACAATTACTGATTTCATCTGTTTCAGTATTTTACTACAAACATCCACACGAGCTCTTCTTTTGGGTGAAATCTTTTGAAAAGGATCTATGTTGTGGGCAAGCATGGCCTTCAACAAGATCCCATCCCCCCAGACTAGGAAGGCACATGGGGATCAACTATAGTGTTTATTGGGGACAGCTGCTCCATGCAACTATATCAGGTCAAGTACTATGGAATATGGTAAAACATAATGAGTAAAGCACTATTCAGAAGCACAATTTGAGAAATGCCAAGGAATCTCACTCTACGGAAAGATTCAGGACCCATCTGCTTTTCCAGCATCTGAAGAATTGCCACCTGAACAAAATATGAAGCATGTGTTACAATACTAAACAATCAAACACAATGTTGTATTGGTGAAATGCTATATGATTAAACGGGATTGAAGATAAAAGAGGAACGGAATAACTCACAGCTTTCCACGATCTTATTTTTCCATACAAACCCATACAGTGCGTCCCATATAAATCCTTACAAGAAGCTGAACAGCTCAAAGCTGTGGCTCCACTACTATCGACTTTACAGACAGCGCAGTTTGCCTGTGATTGATTTATACATAAGCATACAAAAAGAAAATCTAATTAACATACTATCCGGTTCACATTTTCATCTCATGAAGTTCACTTCTGCATTTTCTTACTTAAAATGACAGACAACAAAGTTTAATCATAGCAATTGGAAAAACAAAAAATGTTGAATTAGAATGAAATCATATTTCTGTTTGCTACTGAAAAAGTCAAGATATGTCAAAATAGAAGAAAATCCTAGTATGAAATCTGGAATTCATTATCAGGCATTTGAATCAAAACAGTTTCAGAAAATTAAGAACAAGCATGCACCTCCCAGCAGCAATTTTAGAATAAAAGATTTGAGACAACCTTTAAAGTGTGTATTTTCATTAATTGTCTTGTCTCAGCTCAATATGCTAGGTAAATAAATTAGCCTTTGTACAGATCAGACTATCCCAAAAGTTAACACAAACCTTGTATCTACGATACCGCGCCTCATTATTGCCCAAATGTTTCTTAATAAAAAAATCTGTCAAGAAACCAGAAAGCCCGTCCAAAAGCCATTCTGAAAATAAGCATTCAGCCATAAGTTGGAGAAAACAGGTTTTCTACAAAATTGACAAAGAATCAGAAACTGAACAAGCAATAGGACAATATTAAGTAAGTACTAAGTTACCATCATCTGGTCCCTCGGGAGTGATATATACACCAAACCATTGTCTTGCAAGAGCATATGCAAGTTTTATCCTTGTATCAATGGTCTGTCAGAACAAACACTAGTGCTGATCAATAAGCATGCAAAACAGCCAAACTTCATGCAGGAAATTCACGTGTGAAAGGAAAAACAGTTCACCATTCCCTCAAAAGAATCTGATTAAAAAAAAGGAACAAAAGAAGTATAATAGTAAGCTAACCTGGTCGATAAGCTTTTCATCAAACAAAACTTGAGAACTAAATATATTCATAGATGCTCCTAAACTCATTGAAGAAACTGCCATCTCTGGCTCTATGAAAACTTGTTTATAAGAGTTAAATGGGAAGTCTGCAGAAAGATAATCCTTATAGCAGCTGCTCGCCAATAAAAATAAAAACATCCAATCATTATACAAATTAAAAACTATATATATTTCAGGCAAGAAAATTGCAAGTATCGCAAGTTAAACCTGAAGGCGCTATGAAAATATTCCACTGTATTCCGCATCTTTGACAGATTAGGTAGCAAACACATATGTGATATAAGACTGAATTGGTGATCAGGAAGAATTTCAAATGGGGCTACAGCCAAAGATATCCACCTTGCAGCAACTGGAACGTCCAATTTATATACATATGTTTTCCGAGGAGGATTATCCTTGCTTAAAACCTGAACAAGAAAGGAGATTCAAACATACAAATTTAACAGTGCAACGCATACAAGATAGAGATAGTTTCTTCGAACAAAGGAAGACAACTTTGAGTGAAATCTAGGAAGAAGGGATCATCTAAAACATAAAAGGTCAGAGAACAGGGTATCATGTATAGTTATCTCATTGAATGAACTAGCAGTTTGTCTTTTCTTTTCCATTCTGTCTATTAATTGGAGAAGTAATAATCCATAAATTATTAAGTGGAATTTTCAGATGCGATAGTTTTGGACAAATGAAGAGAGAGTGTGTGTGTGTAGAGAGAGAGAGAGAGACTAAGTGAGAGAATCTGAATCTGTATTACGATTATTGTTACTTTGTCTTGTGCTCAGTTCACTCTATATATAGAAGTACAGCTCAGGGGCAGAGAAGTCATTCTAATCTTAAGTTAGTTTCACTTTCTCTAACTGATCTAATTCTGAACTGCCTACACCTTCTAGAACTAAGGCTCAGCTCACTCAATTAGGATGCAAGGCTTTTTTACAATTTTAATCATTGTGGTTCTGGTCTAAGGTAGCATCAACCAAAGAAAAATATCAACAGAAATAACATTCTTTTCCATCACAGAGAAAAGGAAATCTCACTTTCCCCTTTTATTTGTGTGTCATGGAAGCTGTACACACAGTATTAAGCTGCTTCATAATATTGTGAAAGCTAAATGTGATCTTCAAAGGCAAAAGAAAAATCATGAAACTAAAAAAGGCATGCCCCATAGGAACCACAGTTTAATAAATCCTCAACCCTAGAGATGCATGCGGTGAGCATGGATTGAACATGCAACCTTCAGATCTTCAATCTGACGCTCTCCCAACTAAGCTATCACCGCAATTAATGCACCACCAGCAGTGCAGAGTTGTATTCTGAGTGAAGGTAACCCACAAATCATACACCACCCAGAGTTATACCATGATGACAATTTGTTTAGAACATATTATCCCAAGAAAAAGGAAAACAAGAAAGAAGAAAGAATGAAGGTTGTACTCAATCCAATCCAAATAGGAAGAGGAGAAAAATGAAAATTTTTCTGTAGTCTCAATCCTCAGATTTTTTACATCAGGCAATCCACAATCCAACATATACGATTACATGCATCTCATGACAGATTACAGTTCCTTCTTAAAGCTGAAATTCCATCTTAAAGCTATTTCAAGAATCTAACAAACAAATATTGAAAGGTTGGAGAACCACAATTACAAAACAAAGTTCCAGCAGCATATTTCCCTGTCCTACCAGACACATCATAAAATTCAACGCAATTAGGTTGCAGAAAAGTGTCCCCACTCATCACCGTATGAATGGAAGAAACAATTCCAACACCTAATAGTAACCAACTACTATCATCTGTACTTAAGTTTATCCTATTTTACAAATCTTAGGTTCTTTCAATGAAGCCTACAACTATGGCAACAAAGTCTTTTCTCAACTAGGTAGGTACAGGTGACTACATAAACTAAATGACGTCTTTTATGTCCTAGCATAAACTGTAACCATATCCATATATAAGCCATTAAATTGTAAGTTATTTTTTATAATACCTTCACACACTCGGTGTCCATTGTTGGGAAAGAAAAAATATCATAATTACAACTTGAAATCCAAAAGAAAGCTACAAACGCTTGCAAGTTGCAACAAAATAACATTCTTAAACATTAAAAACTTGTGAAAATAAGTATAAAACATACTTTCAGAACTAGAATCCCAAAACGTAAAATATCATTCATCACTACCTGATATAGCAAGCTTCCGGTACTAACAGCCACAAGATTGTGTGCTACAGTGAACTCCAGGTCGTAGCTGGAAATTAAAAAGAATAATAATAAATTTAAAAAATGCTTGGAGATGATTAAGTAATTAAAAGCATTATGCATTGCCCTGCTATTATCATACCAACATCGCTGTGAACTGTCGTCTATACAAGGGAACCAGCACCTCGCTCTCCTAATCTGGTTATCAGTGTGAAGAACATTATCTTTGAAATGTATCCCTGTCTCCGCCTTCTCTATCCAATAGTTAATACGAACGACTCTTACATTCTGCACCCAACATCAACCTACATCAGAAAACACAAATAGTAAACCTCCCCACAAACAACTCATTTCCCACATTCTACCACCATATTCCAGTTAAACGCTATGTTATCCACTACTTTATAGTAGCCCAACTTTACAATAAGCAGGCATACAAGTGTCACACACAATTTTTTTATTTTATTTTATTTATTTTTTAAAAAGGGGACAATAAGAAGAAAATGGAACACAAAAACAATCATGGGAACCCATTATAAATACATCCGTACATACAAAATATATAACACAACGTTCAACATTTTTTGCATTTCTATTAACTTGGGCACATAGCTAACTCAACACATTACTACACAGTACACACGTGGCAAGCACATATCAAAACCAATGTATGTCCATTTACTCATGTCACTCCAAATTACATAAATATTTACAGCATATATAAGTTTCACTAAACTTTCAAAAATTGTTCAGCATCCAAGCGCACAGGACAGCAACTATAACCTGCTTAGGCTCAGCAGAGGAATGAAACCCATTTTCAGAGACCGGCTGCTGCTCGAGCTGTTCACTCTCAGCCTTGGCCGGCTTGCAGCAGTTAATGAGCAAATTCGGCACCAGCTCCTTCTCCAGAGCAGACAAGTACACTGAGCCGGCAGCGTCAGCAGCCGAGGCAGGCGAATCGACGGAGCTCCACCTCCTGTCATCGTCCTCCGCCTGCTGCTGGTGCTGCTGAGGATAATACTCGAACTCAGTGGGCTCACCGTCGACGGAAACACTCTCAATCCCCAAATTCTCAGCGTGCAGGCCAACGATCCCAATCTCCGGCACGGCAATCTCCAATTCAGTATACCTGCAGCTCAAAAAGCCACAACAAAATAAAAAACTAAAAAAGAAAGAAAGAAAGATAGAAAGAGAACCCCTCTCTCGAATCTAATCGAATCTAAGTTGAAGGGGAACCACGAGAACAAGAAAACCTAATCAAGAACCGCAAGCAGAGAACATTTGTAGTTGAGAGGAGAAACGGGAGGAGAAAGGGAAGTGAACTGACCCGTAGACGAGGCGTTTGTGGAGGTCGATGGAGAGGCAGAGCTTCTGGTGGTGAACTAGGGCGCCGGAATTCTCGGGTTTAGGGTCCTCGTTCTTTGGCTTACGGGGCTTCGCCATGACACAGAGACAGAAAAAAAAAAAGAGAGAGAATCGATCTTCTTCCTCTATGTATTCTTAACGCTGTGCTGTGGTGTGTGGTTCGAGTTTTGAAGAGAGAGAAAGATCAGCGATTTTTTGGGCACTGGGATGCTCTCTTATATATAAACAGACAGAAGGGGGGGGGGGGGGGGGTTGGGTTCTGGTGGGTGACGATATAGTGCGGGGTTTTTATGTCGTCCCCTGCCTACTAACAACCTCCTTTACTTGTTGCACCTGAAATTACCTTTTAGTCCTTAAAACATCATAATCATAATCTTCCTGGAATGAGCATATGCTTCTGGATTTTAGAGCATATAATAAAAAGTATAATGTTATTTTGAATATACATATGTTTAGATGTAACTTGTAATATTATTTTATTTATTAGGGTATGAATGTAATTCATTCAAATATTTTATGCACACTAAATAATTTATCTTGAAATAGAATAATATGTTCATCAAACCTCATTTCATTTGACTCTGCTTCATTAATTTCTATCAATCTAAAGATAGCCTTATGCCATGGATGTTTAAGAGTGAACGGAATGTTATACCAAGAAGAAAAGAGCAATGTAATATATTTATGTCATCAACTATGTTCCTTAAAAATTTCAACCAACATTAAATTTTCTTTCTCAAATATATTTAATTAAAAATTATAGAATGTTAATGAGGGGCAAATTAAGAATGTCTGATTTAATTTAATTCCTTAAAACTAAATTATATAAAGAGGAATTCTAAAAAAAAACTAATAAAATCTATTATTTTTATAAGTAATTAATACAAATAATAAATTCAGATGACCTTTACCATTTTCTCTTGTATAAAATGCAGTGTTTTAGAAAATGCATCTTGTTTGAACATCTCGGATAAGAGATTCTCCTTCAACAATGAAGAGCACGTCACTACCAACAATCTAACCAAAAAACCCTTCAAAACCCTCTTCGGAAACCCTAAAACCCTCAGCGACTATGGTTGACCACTACAACAAGTACGAACCCTTCTTTCTCTCTTCCAAGTTTGGAACTGTACTAATTAATTTCACTTAAAAGTAGTTTACTTTTTAGGTATTTTTCAATTTCACCGGGAGTTGTTTGTGTGTTTGAATTTTGTGCTCAGACTTGTTAAATTAATGGCGAGGGCTTTCTACGATGACCTAACTAGCAAAGGTGATAATCAGCCCAAGACCGGAAGAACCGATAACAGAGGAATCGCTGTGGTGGTGCTCGATGCCCTCACCAGGTTCCATTTTTTTTTTCTCTGAAGACCCTTACTTCGTGTTAAATTCCGTTGAAACCGGTGGAATTTAGACTTGGTTGAATCGATATTCAGTTATAAAATTAGTAAAAAGAACTTGGAGATAATGGAGTTTGATTTTATATGAAAATTTTAAAATAAAACTAAAAACTTAAAAGGTGTATAATGTTAGTTTGCATCGTTGCATGGACCAGTGCACAGTGAAACTAGGCTAGTTAAGTTTCGTGAAGTCTGGATTTGGTTTTGAACTTCAAATCGGGGATGGTAAGGAAGTGTGGTTATGATACTGAAGTCAACAGGGGTAAACTCATTTGAATTGTAAAGTGAATTTGAGATACTGGAATTTTCATTTTTAATATTTTCTCAGTGTGATGGGCTAAATGCTGCTAATTTTCCTGGAATAGTGCTGCGACTTAGTTAGGTTTCATGAAACCAACGATTTGATTTTTGAGCTTGAGATTCAGATGTGAGGAAATGCAAGAATGATATTGGTTGAACTTGATGTATGTAATTGTAAAGGTAGAACGTGCATTTGTTCATTTGTTTGGGTTTTCATTGAACTGCTCTACTGCTCCAGACGACAATGGGTTAGAGAAGAAGACTTGGCAAAGGACCTCAAACTGCATACAAAACAACTTCGGCGGATCTTGCGGTTTTTTGAAGAAGAAAAGATCATTACCCGAGATCATAGGAGAGAGGTAATTGTTTGGTTCTATCCGTTGATTGGTGGCATTTTATGAATTGGTAATAGGAGGGCAACTAATATAAGCTTATAGCAATGTAAAATTCTCTCTTCATCAGAATCATCGTGTGTTTTCTATTTATCACATTAAAAATTAATTAAGGGATAATGCTTATTCCTGGTGCTTATATGGAGCCTATACTATGCGAGCATTTAAGCTGTTGCAAATATGACTTGATTTAGTCATATCTTTACATTTTGGATTGGATATTTCCCATAATCTTGACATTGTAAAGATGTGAAAGGATTTTTTTATTTGGGATCATGTGATTGTGTTTTTTTTCTTTACCACGATTGTTGTTTTGCTTCTATCGTGCCATCTTTCTGTTCTTCTTTTTTTCCCCTTCAAAATTTGTATTTTCTTATAGTATTCTCTAGATCTCGAATAATGAAGAGTAGCTATGTTCTTTTAAGATTATTATTTTAGAGGATTTATCATTTTGTTTGTTGCCTCTAAGATCTAAAGTTTGTTCATTCTATTTTAATTTTAAATTGATCTGTAAATGTGTTATTTTTATTTATTTTTAATTATTATTGGTTATTTCTAGATTTTTATGGGCAATTGAGCATGTAAATGTTTTCTCCATCTGTTACCTATCTTCTGATTTTACCACAGACAGCAAAGGGTGCAAAAATGTATAGTGCTGCTGTAGCTGCTACAGCTGATGGTCATCCGACAGCCAGAGAGGGAGAAGAAAAGGTCAAGCTGCACACACACTCTTATTGTTGTCTGGATTATGCACAGGTTCATCTCTTATCACTTATTCTTCTATAAATTGGTAAAGTGTAACTCCATCAATGATATTATTATTATTTATTGCACAGAGAAGGGAAACTCAATGTTATTTTGCCTGTTTCTGGGACAACTTTCTTAATCAGTAAAACCAAATTTTACCCCTCTGTCGTATATTGAAATTCAGTTGAATTTTGTTGCAGATATATGATGTGGTTAGGTACAGACTTCATCGGATGAAGCATAAGCTGAAAGATGAATTGGAGGATAAAAACACAGTTCAGGAATATGTATGTCCAACCTGTGGGAAAAGGTTTTAGTAATTCATTGTAATTTCATTATGATGATTTTTCATAGTTACTTAAATTGATGTATTTCCATTCCATAATACTTGAAGCTATGAATTATTTTAGATATAATGCTTTGGATGCACTGCGGTTAATATCTTTTGAAGATGAGGACTTCCATTGTGAAAGTTGTAATGGAAGGCTTGAGGTTGAAAGTGATAAGATAGCTTCTCAAGAAGCAGGAGATGGAGATGATAACGTAAGGAGACGACGACGGGAAAAGTTAAAGGACATGCTTCAGAAGATGGAGGTTCTTATATAATTTTGTTATGCTGTTCATTTCAGTCATTAGCTTTATATGATGGATTATTTCATTTACAATGGTAATTTTTTATGATGGATATCACTGTTGTTTCCTGTAATTGAGGAACTCTTTTTGAAAAATGTAATTTTCTAGTAAATAATAACTTCGAAGTTGGGTCTTGCATTTATGGATTAAACAAGCTGAGAGGAACTTTGTTGAAACTATTAGAATTTATTATCCATACTGCTGTTAGTGTTCCAATTTACAGATGTGTCCTTAGCTTTTATGCTTCTATTAATTGAATAAAACAATTATACCTATTGTACACATCTGCTTGCATACACTCTCTGTCCCGAACTTGAATATAAAAGTTATCCCTCTCCAGTAACAACTGAATTCTCTCCTCCCTCCCATTTCCTTGCTACTGTGTAGTCGGTTCTGTATGTTTCCATGATTCCATCTATCTGGTAGCTCTTGCAGTTTTAAGTCCTAGCCAACTTCCTTTCCCTTTATTTTTTTTTTCTCACATAAACTTCAGTAGCAGGAGATTATTTATCAAAATTCCTTTCAGATATCTTGTGTTTCGAGTTCTTTTTAATTTATATAAATTTTTAAACTCTTTCATTTTACTGATGTGAGAAACCCATATTACATGCAACTGGAAACTCACTAACTTCAAAGTAGGAGGAGACCAAGGGGGCCAAGAGAACCCTGTTTTCCATTCTCCTATACTGGGTATAGGAGAGGATCAGAGGAATGAAATTGGTGTCATTTCAAGACTGGCCACATTTTTATGGTGGCCTAAATTTAGTGGGCAGCTGGATTTGTTGGTACTATGTTTGCTTCTTTAGAAATGGCCTGACACTCTTTGTAGCTGAACTTGACAGACTTGCAAGTTTAAAGGAATTCAATGACCTTAAGAGTTTTAAACATGGTCCAGTTTATAAGTCCAAATGCAACTTTGATATTGCTGTTCGTTGGTTTAATTTTGTGTGGATTTCATCACATTTGTTAGATTTTACATAGTCTTTGTTTATTGTTGCTAATGCCTCACAATTCATTTTGTTTGTGATGACTATTGTACTTGTGTAAGTGCAGGTACAACTTAAACCATTAATGGACCAACTCAGTCGGGTAAAAGACTTGCCTGTTCCAGAATTTGGCAGCCTTCAAGCATGGGAAGCACGAGCTAGTGCTGCAGGGCGTGCTGCCAATGGAGATATCAATGCTGCTGATTCTAAAATGTCTCAGATGGGATATAATGGAGCATCAATCCCTTACAGTGGAGATACTAAGGTAACATTTTCCTGTTTTGTTATTGTTTTTGGAATGCAAACATGCTGGGAAGTGACGACGCATTGCATTCTTTATCCTCTGTTTTCCAACTTTTATGTATTGTTTTCTGTTTTGGTGATCCAGCTCCACTGTGCAGATGCAAGGCAGCAAATTTTATCTTAGGATTTGAATCTATAGGTTATGTTGAATAGAATTGCAGTTATTTTGGGATTAATTGAGATATACTATGAGGGGTAGAAAGAAAAAAAACATTTTTCTGCAGATGGCTAATTTTATTCAAAAAAGAGTGTTACACTGGTATTTATTTTAATGGAAATACAGAAATATAATAGAAACGTAAAAGATAACAGAGGAATTTCGAGAGTCCTCTTCTCTCCTAGCCTAGGCCTTTCCAAATCTTTTCCTACCTCTCACCTAATCAGCTCCTCCTTTTATTGCCTTCCCTCAAATTAATTATCATAATTAGCATTCAACTCCAACGATTACGCCTCCTTGATTCTCTCATCTGACTAATCCAATCATCAATTATTGTCACTCAATTATTGTCACTTATGATTACACATTTCTCCTGCCTATTATTCCTCCCTTTTCTTTATTGCTTCTTCTAGAATAATGACAAGGTAGTAAAGGGATTATTTTCTTCCCTTTGCTGCTGAGTCAGCATTCTCTCTCTCTCCAAGGTATGTAACAATACCTTCCCCTTGAAGCATCACCTTGTCCTCAAGGTGGACGGAAGGAAAGGCTTCTTGAATTGCAGCTGTATGATGACAGTTGCAGCTCTTCCCGCTCAGGTTCCCCTGCATGGGCCTCTTGGTTCATCCCTACGTCTCCTGCTGCCTCCTCTTCTCCTGCATGGGCCTCTTGGTTCATCCCTACGTCTCCTGCTGCCTCCTCTTCTGCATCTTCTCCTAGAAGTATGATTTGATAGTGCTTCATGGAGCACCTATGATCAGGTCCCCACTTCTCTCCACATCTAAAGCACAACCCTTTCCTCTGTCTCTCTGCCCAGTCTTCGTTCGAGAGCCGCCGTGTGCCGCGAGTCGTCTGCGAATGAGAAGTGTTGTTGCCTCCGTTCAAACTGGTGGTAAGGCCTGTACGAGGAGTAGGGGTGCCTCTGTTTGTGTTGGATCCAATCTCGCCCCTTGATTCGCTGCTGCCGTCGTGGGTGTTGTACTTCGCCGAACTAGAATTTTTGAAAAATCCAAATCTAGCTCCCACTGAACCAGATCCACCTGATCCATTCCCTTCTGGCAGCCCCTCCACCCTCTTGCCGTTAGGGTCAACCCCGGTCTCCTTCCATGCTTGATTTCTCCATTCAATAGCCATGGCTCTATCCATTAAAGCTGGTAAATTATCGAACTGAGCCACCTCCAATTCTGCCTGAATTTCCTTTTTGAGTCCATTGACAAAGATGCACATGAGAGCCTCTATTCCCAGGTTTCTCTGCGTTCGTGCTGCAGCCTCAAACTCCCGCCTATACTGAGCGACGTCCTCCACCTGTTTCACCTCTAGTAACGGAGCCATGGGGTTGAGAGCAGCTCCAGGTTGAAAACGTTTCAATAAGTCCTCCTTGAATCGTCTCCATGTCTGAAATGGTGTGTATTCTTCCCACCATTCGAACCAGGTGAGGGCCTCCCCTTCCAAAGCCATTGTTGCAAAATCCAGCCTCTGCGCCAGAACTACTCCGATTACCCTGAAGTAGCGTTCCATTCTCACCAACCAGCCATTCGGATCCTCCCCCGAGAATACCGGTAAGTCAAGCTTTCGAATTGGTTCGAATCGCCTCTGCGCTTCGTCTCCTGCACCGTTCCCTTCTACCCTCTCGTCATCTTGCTCGTTCCTTCCACCATCATTTCCTCCTCCGGTGTTGTTAGTACCAGCACCTCCACCTTGGTGCTGTTGAGGTAGCAACTCCCTCATTTGTCTCAACAGATTTGCTGAGAATGCCTCCAAGGATCGTTGTTGAGCTTCCTGTAACTCCTCAATCCGTTTCTCCACCGCCTCCAACCTTGACTCCATAGCAGCTCGCGTGGACACCATGCACAGAACACCCAGAACCGTGCTCTGATACCAGTTGTTACACTGGTATTTATTTTAATGGAAATACAGAAATATAATAGAAACGTAAAAGATAACAGAGGAATTTCGAGAGTCCTCTTCTCTCCTAGCCTAGGCCTTTCCAAATCTTTTCCTACCTCTCACCTAATCAGCTCCTCCTTTTATTGCCTTCCCTCAAATTAATTATCATAATTAGCATTCAACTCCAACGATTACGCCTCCTTGATTCTCTCATCTGACTAATCCAATCATCAATTATTGTCACTCAATTATTGTCACTTATGATTACACATTTCTCCTGCCTATTATTCCTCCCTTTTCTTTATTGCTTCTTCTAGAATAATGACAAGGTAGTAAAGGGATTATTTTCTTCCCTTTGCTGCTGAGTCAGCATTCTCTCTCTCTCCAAGGTATGTAACAAAGAGTCAATCAAATTGGCCAGACTTAAATCTTCCAGTGTCTATTATAATATGGTTGCCAACTTCCTTGAAGATCTTGGTTCTCTGTTTCTTTTTCCTTCTCTATTTACTGTTATGTGCCCATAGTTGAATGAGTTTTAACCTTTTATCACGAAATTATTCATAAATGAATTAATAATAATTGAATATGGAGGACATATATATATATATATATATATATATATATATATATATATATATATATATATATAGCACTCAGGTTATACCATCATGAATGTGCGAACTTCTATGCACCCCTTGATTTTGACATTGAGAATATTGTTAAAAGCTGTAAATGCTAAGTAGGCTATTGATCGATGTGGGCAGGTTGTAGTTGACTTCAATGGAACTGAAGACAAAGGAGAGGGTATTAAGTCCGAAACTGAAAGTACATCTCTAAAGGTTTTGCCACCATGGATGATCAGATCAGGGATGGTTCTTACAAAGGAACAGCGCGGAGAAGTGAAGCAAGAAACAAAGATGGATGGGACTTCAACTTCCATAACGGCACAGCACACAGATGACAAAAAGTCAACAACTGAACAAGATGACAATAAGAGTTTACAGGCCTGTGAAATTATATATGAGCTGTTATTTTTTTCATGCTTTAAACAAATTCTGTGCTATACCTAGCCCATGTCTCCCAAAGGCATCTGAACGTCTGCTTTTTTGCTAAAGATCTCTGCCTCCTTGTGTATTTTTTACAGGATGAGTATATTAAGGCTTATTATGCTGCCTTACTTCAGCAACAACAAGAATTGCAAAAGAAACAAGAATTGTTAAATACAACTGAATTAGTTGA
Source organism: Arachis hypogaea (assembly GCF_003086295.3). Lineage (NCBI taxonomy): Eukaryota > Viridiplantae > Streptophyta > Magnoliopsida > Fabales > Fabaceae > Arachis > Arachis hypogaea. Next base: position 108,422,877 of record NC_092036.1, read on the forward strand.
TCCTTCTAGCAGTGCTTCTGGCCGTCAGGTTGGTGTCAAATCAAAACGTGACGATGCCGAGGATGATGGTACTGAGTGGGAGGAGACTCCAATTGGAGGTATCGTTTTAGCTTTCTGATATAATTAGACTAAAATTTGGGTCCTTAAAATTTAACTCCTGCATACCGGCATAAATCTGATTCCTAATATTTGTAAATTACGAGAAGTGGCCCATCTCCCCTTAAAAAGTAATTAAATAAAACAATGATTAACATTTGAAATTTATGTGATTGATTCTGAATTTGATTATACTGTTGTTTTGATTTTTGTCTTGGTTAATTGAAAGTATATTCTTAGTATGCATGATTGTCTCTTGGATGGCCATATCCATATGTGGAGCTTTATCTGAGGGTTGACTTTGAGAAGTAGCTTTTATAATTTTTTATCCGAACTAATTTTTTACCAAGACAACTATCACCAAAATTTAATAGAAATTTCTCTGAATTTTTCCTTTTCTTTATATGTTGCTTTCCTTTGGTTGATAATCTTATCATGTGTCTGCTCATTTGTGCACTGGGTCCATTGTTAAAGGCAACGGAAACGGAGGTTTCAAGGTTGCAGATTTGAATTTGAATGTTCAAGCTGAGGAAGAACCTCCAGCAGATGAGGAAGACGAAGATGACATCGACTGGGAAGAAGGTTAATGAATTTTTGTTTCTTTGAAATAATAAAAACAAAAAGAAAACTAGTCAGGATGATGTAGTAATGGCTAACCTATTTGTGATATGCAAGAACAAGGTCTCGTATTATAGTCATGCTGCTTGCAAATTATGTTGTACCATAAGACTATAGATAGCTGTTCATATTATATTATTATGGGTTTGTGCATGTTGCTGTGGTGACTTAGAAAGGAGACTTGGTGGTAGTTGACTTTTGAAATAGTTGGTAAAATCATAAGTTATTCATCATATTTTTCATGACCAACAACTCTGCTTTGAGACTATAGATAGCTGTTCAAAGAATAGTATGCTTCTTAACTTAATTTCATTGTGTTGGTGTAGTTGTACCATTAAATTAAACCAAAAAGAAACACCATTTTTTTTTTGTGATGGCATTACTATTTATCAAATTCTCTCTCTCTCTCAACAAAGCTTCCAACTTGCAAGATCCACGCAAGTTGCCCATTTCCCAAAGATTTTAAGAGAGATGGGCAGAAGTTAGTTCGTTCTTCCCTTGCATCTTCAAAGTCAAACATGATTTACTACAAGATTACTGTTTAAAATATTAAACCAAGTTGGGTTGGTCTAGTGGTTAGTTCACTAGTTCGTTTAAGCAAGTGTCGAGGGTTTGAATCCTACCTTGTGCATGCAGCAACTCATTCATGTAGCAACTCATTGGCCAGTGACAAACTCTTAAAGTTCCAATCTGCGATGGATTAGTCTTTGATCTGTCGACATAGTAAAAGTTTTACAACACAAATATGATTATTCAATGCTTCAAGACAATAATAGCATGATGAAGAATCAGAAATGGCATAGCAAGATACAAATTTTTAAAGCATTTCAATCAATATTATTTGAGCTGAAAAAATTGTGTATTCCTGTCGAGGCAACATGCTTCCGTTGCTCAATCATCCTCAATTCTTGAGGGATGGATATACAATATAAGATGTGGAAATTTCATCAAGATTTTTATTCGTACATACAAATCAATCAAAATAAGCATTATATTGATAGAAGAGTACAATTCAAGCAAGTGTTTTCTGTTTTCCTATGCAACTTTAGCGTGTTCCAACGAATATACATCATTATAAATATATGGATGGGCACAATATAGTTCACAACCTTATTATAACTAATTATTACTAATATAAAACTATAATGTGAAGCGGATCTAGATATTTAATGCCAGCTTGATGGTGCTGAAGTTGAAGGTCAAAACTCAACTCAATAGTAACAAGGTAATGTAGTACTATATGCTTAAAACGGAAGAATTAAATAGAAAATAAAACATTATAGTTGTAAGTCTTCCTTTTCTTTTTCCCTTAAATTAAATAAATCAATTGTCGGTCAATACTTTTTTTTTAAAAAAAAATAAATTGTGGTCAAAATAAATAATCTTATCACTCTTTTTCTCTCTTTCTGCCGACTACTATACAGCATGCTGCCATAACGTGCGTTTAGACGAAACATATATTTAATAGAAAATTATAGAAGTAGTAGTAGTAATAATAATAAGGGTAAATACCTATTTCGATTCCTGGAATAATTTTTTCAAAGAATTTTGAAGCTCCTAATAAAAAAAGATTTCTTTTTTGTCTTTGATATTTAACTTTTTGGAATTGATTAGCTCTTCTCTCTGTGAATAATTTTTTTTCAAAACATACTTATGTGACACGTTAATCACTAATATATTATCTATTTACTTTTTATAAGTAAAAATAATTTAAAAATCACTAATATTTCTTAGTTTTATACCGTAAATTTAGCTAATGTATTTGAAAAAAGTAACAAAAAATATAAAAAAGAAACTAAATAGCATTGACAATTATTTTTAAAAGACAACAAAATTTACAACAAAAAAAATTTGTTAATCCTAGTTGATTCTTAATGGATAAATCAACTGTTTAACATGTCATGTAAGTTTATTCTATTAATACAGAGAGAAAATATTGATAGAGAGGTCTCATAAAAATAAAAATTAGGGCCGAAAAAAGTATTTTTTGTTGAGAGCCTTGTTGTCTTTCGAGGTAATTGTAAGGTCGCTTATAATTTTTCTTTAATAATAATGGTAAAAAATAAATTTTTTTTTGGCACTTGTGTTTCCATTTTGTTTTCATCAATTTCAGTTGCTTACTTGCTCTGAAAACTAGTACTAGTATTAATGTAGGTGTCTTTGTCTATCACACATGAGCTTTGGAAATTTAGAACTCATGGTTTGACAAAATTTAAGAGCCCACCAAATTCTACTAGACAAAAGTAACTTTCAAGATGTTCTTCCATTCTTTCCATCTCTATCTTTTTTGATATAAAATGACTCTGTTACATGTTTAATCGATTAGAGTGATTGGATCAATACAAGATGCTTGTGTATTTGGAACCCAACAAAATTGGAATTTCCTTCCTTCATGTCAATTAGTAATTTAATTATCCTAACTTTACTAACTTAAAAAAATATCTTTTTCACTAGTTTTACAATTTAAGAGTATGTTTGATTTGTATTTATTTCAATCTTTTTTATTTTTAGAATTTTATAGAAAAAAAAGAAAAAAAGAAAAAAAAATTATTTTTTGTTTTCACCTATTATTTCTTTTCCTAAGTTCTGAAAATAAAACAAAAATAAAAATAAAAATACAAATCAAACGTATCCTAATATTTCATGTTTTGAATATTTTGGCTTTTCTATCTAATCTTATTTATCTTTATGACTTATTTTTCCTACATAATCATGTAAGAGTCATCCCTTTATTATGATAAACTAAAGTAATGACTATCTATTAGATTCTAAGACCTGAGTTGTATGATATTATTCTATATTTTAATAGAAGAGGTCTTGTTAGATATATACATAGATATAGTGGTAAAAATATATACCTAAGTGGTAGTAGCCCTATATATATAGTCATATGGTAGAAGCAAGTTATATATAATTGAAGGTTTGACAATTAATTGTTTGTGGTCTTAATGAGGCATATGAATGTTCCTTGAACGCAAAGGAAGCTTCATTGGAAGAAGAATGCTCGACAATTCTGCCTCCTCTCCGCATATACTGCACCTTCCATATTAACTCTCTCTCTCTCTCTCAAATTAAATTATGTTATATAATTTATAAGCTAAAGTCTCATGGAAGCAAGCACTCTCCCATGTCAAACTTTGGTAGCACCATTTCTTATTCATACTACTTAGCACCTTCAAGCTGTCAAACCTTCAAAACTCTCCATTCTTTTTCTTTTTCTTCTTCTTTTTATTATTATTATTATTATTCCATCATCAAAATCCTTTCTTTTTCTCTCCACTTTCCATGCAATCTTTCCAACCCTTTTGTACCTTTTCATCATCATGGGCATGATCATCAGATTCCAACATGTACTTACTTTCATTCTTTGGATTTCTTTGCTCTTGATCATTGTTTTCTTTCTTGGCTGGTTTGCTTTCAACTCCAATAATAATAATGGTGACACCTTCTTCATCACCAACTCTGCCCATAGGAAAATGTTAGCAACAACCACTAGATTCAACTTCTCTCCATTTCTCCACCACCAACGGCATCACCGGCACCGCCATCACCACCACCACCGGAGCCATATGACCGCGGCCGAGATTGATCCACGGTATGGTGTTGATAAACGCCTTGTTCCAACTGGTCCAAACCCATTGCACCATTGAAAGAGGTTCACATAATTTTTGTATTATTATTTTTTTTCTTTCTTTTTTTTTATTATTCATCATGATATAATGTAATTTTATGTATTGATCCCAAAAAAGAAAATTGTCTAGTAAAGAATTGTTATATACGTTTATCCTTTCTCCACAAAATGACAAAATTAAAATATTTATTCTTACATAAATGTATGCTTCATCACATTTTGTTTGTGGTTTTAATTTAGAATCTATTCCAATATGAAGATGCCAATAATTAATAAATTAAAAACAGCTTCTAGTCATGCGAATAAAATTATAACATGGCCTACAAAGTTTGATCAAACATTATTATGCATCCATTATTAGGAATGAGTATAGATATATGAAAATTGATTATTAATAATATTGTAATATTTTATTTGTTCGTCAGTAGCGGTTGCAACGGCACGGCACATCAATGAATTAACAAGAAATGTGTGAAGTAGACATGCATTTTAATATTGAAGATTAGTTGTTACAGTATAAAGGGGCTTTGAAAACTATGTGTGATTTGTGAAAAGGGTTGACTTTGAAAACTAATATAATGAAAGAAGCATTTACAATTTTACATGTATGTGGTGCTCCTAGGTCTTTGCTGTAATTATATCATATTATTCTTTTTCAATTTGAACACCTTACCATATAATTCAAACCTTATTTTGCAACAGGTCATATTCTTTCACTTTCTAGTTTCTAGTGTATTTTTTGTTACTTTCAACAAGAGTGGGTGTTGGTTTGATGAAGTCCTTTAACTACTTCACTTCCTTTCTCAAAGATTCAATGTTATTGAGGCATCCTATGAACACTAACTAAATTTGAAGATAACTTCTTCACTTTTACTTTTTTACTCCTTTTGTATACCATTCTTTCTTCTTTTTCTCTTTTCTTTTTGTGCGCGTCTATCTTTGTCATGGATATTTAGATTCTATTATTAGAAAATCAATTAATTTGGTTTTGAAAACTTTATTTATTTTTTTCCCCAACTATTTACCTTTTTTAAATGTGAAGAAGATGTATGTTGTTCATACTTCAATTGTGGGTGGAACTATTTTTCAGCTATTAAGTTGACTTTGAGATTGCTAATGGAAAGTGGACACTCCACTAGCTCATGGACCATGTTTCTCTTGCACTCTTTATTTATTTATATATTTTCTTCAGTTAAAAAAAAGTAAATACTATATAATATCCCGTTAAATTTTTTATGCTGTGTTAATAACTAATTTTGAATTATGTGATTCATAATGTATTATCGTGTTAAGTAATACAATTCATTTAATTTATTTAAACATGATAGATTTTTAAATATTAAATTTTTTTTTTAAAAAAACTCACCCAAATAAATATTATGCCCTAAACAGAGAATGAAGCACTTATTTAACCTAAAAAAAAAAATCAAATACTTTTATAAGACCAAACTCTTTTTTTTTTTTGGACTAAGACCTGGGCCAACAAAACCCAGGCTCCAACAGAACTCCTAAGCTGCCACGACAATCCTGATTGTGCAAGAGACTGAGAGAGGCGCTGCACTTTCCATCCCTTGCAGCAGCTTCCATTCCCCAACCTGATTGCGCAGCACACTCTAGGCGACTGGTGACAACTTGATGCTACAGTGTTGGTCCGCCATCGCAGCCGTGAGCCATGCGCGAAACTGCAACTTCAAGGCTGCTGTTAACCCCCTCCGTCTACCGGCAATAGCAATCCAGTACTGCAGAAACACCACATCACTTCGTGTACAACACTTCAATACAACCTTCCAATTGCATTGATTATGGTCAAGCTAGTTATTCGCACATGCAACAGACACATCTTCACCATTCTACCACCAACCTAATCTAAAAATCCAAGATCAATGTCAAACAGCCCACATCTGTAAACACCTCCATCAATGTAGCACCCTCCTAACTCCACGTGTCTCATCTGCTACGCCTGCCTCTCAAATCCGAAGTGTAACCTGGAGCGCCAAGTTATTCTCCACAACAACCTATAGAATCCGCCACGGCTCCCAAAAAACTCCCTGTTAACACTTATAATGTATTTGCAATTCTTGAAACGCCCAAAATGTCCTTACGAAGAATATTCTTGATGGAAGGCTGAATAAATGTGATCCAATTTTGGTGAAGAGACCCCTGACCTGTGAATTTGACGACTTCATGCGCTAATAAGTTTACTTATCTGAGTGTCCAGGTAAAACCACAATTAGGCATGCCTTTTACTAAATACAATAGGTCATCTAGTATAACCTGAATATCTGTAATTAATGTATGTGACTTTAAGCCTTGAACAAGTATCTGATTATCTGATTCTATGATAACCTTCTCCATCTAAAAATTTCTTAACATAATTAGAGCTTCCATAACCACTAATTCTCCTGCAGCTAATGGCGAAGAGGCGACTATTGTGGAGTTGATTCCTGTGAGAAGGGATCCGTTATGATAAGATCAAACTCTTATTTAACCCAATTTTATTTTAGTTTTCCTTTTCCCTTTTGGGTCTTGACACTTGAGTGCTTGATGCCTTGATCCAATTCCAATACGAGGTGGTTTAGTTAATCTTTAAGTTGGGCTTATTTTTGGTTCACGAATCCAACATGGGCTTAAATTTTGTTAAAGAAGAAAAGAGGGTGTTCTGAAAATGGCTTAAATTGCGATGGGGAACAAAAAACCAAACTTGGTCCAATCCACATGATACCCTCAGTGCTATCATCTGATCCATAACAAAATAATGAACCTTGTACCAGAAAATTTTATTCTAAACATTTACTAATTAAAAATATTACAACCACCATGACCCAAAAACAATTCCAATAAGATTTGGCACCCTGCATTTTTTTTTCTTTCGTCATTCTAAATTACTTCTTATCTTCCTTCTCTTACTAGCTTCGGACTTCCATGTTCACAGCCCAAAATCATTATCTATATTTAGCTTAATCAAGGGATTTAGCTCAAATTATTTTAGACGATAGCACGGTCCACCTTATCTTGTTTTGTTGTGATGTTTTTTTTGTTTACACCAGGGTATCCATTAGGCCGAAAGTCCAATAACTAATCCCTCGAGCAGAGACAAAGTAGACGACTCTCCCAAGCAAGCAAGCAAGCTCCATTCCCATCTTTCAATGAGTATCGAACCCGAGAGAGATGGTTAAGCACAGACCCTCATCCATCCGTTACCTTGTCTTGTCTCTAATTTTTTTGGGCTTGTTCTGGGCTGGACAAATCGACCGAACATTAAGCACTACCGAAATTCTCAATGCTCCAAGTTAACCTTACTTTACATTCAAATTAATTCTCTCACGGAAAGTCATAGTTATCATAATTGAACTGATAATTAACCTGGTTATACTATCGGATTATCGAGTTACTAATTCACCTGGTCATAATTAAATAAAAAATATAAAATTATAAAAATAAAATTAAAATTAAAAGTTAAAATATATGTTTTCACAAATATATTAATAATAATCAAGTATCAGTTCTTAAACATAACTAATGATGTAAAAAGAGATAATAAACTAGTTACTAGTACAAAATACTTTCTCAATTGAAATGAACAAGAACGAGCGAAAGATAACACAATCGATAAATCAAATCCAAGTAATACTTAAATCGATTAATCCCACCTCCTCTAATAGGTTTGTCACAATATATACACATCATAGTGATTTTTTCTGATTTTTCAACAATTTGTTTACAATGCTCCCAAGCACGATCAATATTCCCTCTATTGTTATAAACTTTTTTAGTTGTAATTTCAGTAGTTGACGATGCTTGTTCTTGAGATGGTGGTGTTTTTGATGGTGTTTGTGATAAAGATATTTTTGAAATTCTAACAACAGAAAAAACAAAAAAAATTTTACAACAATAAAATATTTAGCTAAGTGATTATTTACATCAACAAATTTAAGGTTCAGTGATGATAATCAACATCAAATTTAACTTGGTAATGTTTTCCGATAAAAAAAATTGATTAGTAACAAATTCAACTGACTTACAGTAACAAATTCAACTTACAGCAACAAATTCAGTTCAATAATAATTTTCAATGATAAATTCAACTATGATTATTTTCAGCCACAAAAATTTTACCTCTAAATATGATTTGCAACAAAAAAAAGATTAGCTAAATCATTATTTCAGCAACGAATTTAACTTTCAATAACAAATTCAAGGTGCACTGATGATTTACACCAATGAAATTGAAAAACAAAATAATAGGGCTGAAGGAAGTTGAAGCTCACCCGCTGATGCGTGAGCATTTTATCTATCTTTTCCTAGTGAATTTACATCTAATTTGTTGAGTTTAATTAAGAATTAATTATATTTTAGCCACTATGGATGCTATTTTGAGTTTTGTGCAATTTTATTTATTTTAGATAGCATTCGGAGGGATTTGATGAAGTTTCTGCAGAGAAGAAGAAGAAATCAAAGAGATGACCAGCGAAGACCGACGCGGACGCGTGGCTCACACGACCGCACGGAATGGAGAAATCGCAATGACGCGATTGTGTGCCTGACGCGAACGCGTGGACTGGAATCTGCACAAATGACGCGAGCGCATGGACGACGCGAACGCATCACATGCGCGATCTGCAAAAATACAAATGACGCTGGAGGCGAATTCTGGGCTGTTTTGACCCACTTTCCAGCCCAGAAAACACAGATTAGAAGTTGCAGAATGGACAAAGCAAGTGGTCCCCACCCATCAACTGAAAATCTGTTAATTAATTCAAATTTAAATTCAAATCTTATCTTTTAGGAAAAGATATTATTTTTATTTTTAGATAATTAGATTTTAAATTAATTAGGATTAGTTATAAAAAGGAAAGACTTCTCTTCTATTAGGACATTACATTACATTAGAGGGATTCCATTAGGGAATTCTATACAAATTTACATTCTACATTCCATGAGCAACTAAACCTCCACTGTTAAGGTTAGGAGCTATGTCTATTTGTATGGATTGATTTTATTACTTTTTTTATTTTAATTTATGTTTTGGATTTATATTTAAGAATTGTTTTCGCTCTTTATCTTATGAATTTTGGTGGAACGGAAGTATGATCCTCTTTCTATTTGAGTTCTTGTAAAACCTGGAAAAGCTCTTTACTTGAACAACAGCTTGAAAACATATTCTCCTAAATTTTAATTATTTGGATTTAATGGGATACGTGACATATAATCCCCTTATTTTTGGGTAATTAGAGTTTTTATGGCATATAAACTGAAAATTGATTTTTACCCTCTAATTAGAATTAATTGACCAAGGAATTGGCAGTTAATGAATTTTAGAGGAGACTAGGAAGGTCTAAGGAATTAGGGTCTAGTCACATATAGTTTGCCATAAATTAAATCCTACATAATTAAATAGTTAATAAAAAAAGTTAATCCGGAAAAATAGATAACTCTGAAGCCTTAACTGTGTATCCATATTTTATTTTTATTGTCTATACTTTTGATATTTTGAATTCAAACTTAAACCTTTTAAACATCTCAAAACCAATTTCTGCTTGCCTAACTAAGCCAATCAATCAATTATTGTTGCTTGATCCATCAATCCTCGTGGGATCGACCCTTACTCACGTAAGGTATTACTTGGTACGACCCGGTGCACTTACCGGTTAGTAAGTGTAGGTTATAAATTCCGCACCAAGTTTTTGACGCCGTTGCCGGAGATTGATTGTGATTAACAACTATTAGTTGTTTGATTGTTTAGATTAGGCGTCTTAATTTTAATTTTATAAAAAAAATTGTTTTATTATTTTTCAAAAAAAAACTCTTTTTTTTATGTTAATATTTTTTTCTTTTTACACTTCCTTCTTTTTTCTTTTGTCCACCCTCCCCTGTCACGTTTCCTTCTTTCTTTTCTTTTTGTTTTTTTTCCTTTTAATATATATAAAAAAATATTTAATAAAACTTTTTTAAAAAAAATTTTAAATAGCACAAATATTTTTCTTAATTTCTGAAATTAAGTTTGGTGTCCCCATAGTAATTTTTCTCTAAAAAAAAATTTATTTATGTTTTGTTTTCTTTGCTTTCCTCTTTACCACATGGTGCGTTTAATCCTTTTTGGTGTTTTGTGCTAAGGAAAAATAATGGAAAGAGATCACATGGGTTACTACTTATATCCAAGTAGTGGTTCATACTATGGTGGATGGAGGAACTATCAAAATTTTGGTTGGCAAAGCCAAAACCAAAGAAACTTCAGTGCTCCATGTTCCAACTACCAAGAACTATCATCTTTCTACCCATGTCAACAGCCACCGTCAGATATTGAGACTTCTCAGAAGAAGAGTGTTATGGAAGTAGAAACTCTTAATGCTATTCTTGCCCAGAACAAGCTTATGACTTAGCAATTAAGTCTACTTACTCAACAGATGAGTGGCATGCAAGTCCTAACTATCAACACCCAACACCAAAATTTTGAGTGGAGAGAGCAACCTCAGAGGCCACAAAATTTTAATCATACTTCTCAGGGTGTTTTTCAACAGAATAATTCTAATAACCACCAGTTTCAGTCTTCTCAGTCCCAACAGAACAATGATTTGGAAGCAATCTTGAAAAGTTTTATGCAGAAAACCAGAGCCTCAATAAGAAACTTGGAAGTGCAAATGAACCAAATAAGCAAGCAATTAGAAGAAGAGGAAGATGCACAACCTCCAATGCCCTTGGTAAGTAATGAAGAAGAGATTGCATTAAAAGAAAGCTACCAAGAGGAAGATGTTGAAATTGAGAAAGCTTGCAAAGAGGTAGAAGAATTCAAAGAAGAACACAAGGGAGTGGAGCTTGCAAAACCACCATCACCATCCAATACAACATTCAAATGGATAAAATTTCTACCCTTAATCCTTACTTTCCCACTTGAATATGGGCTACTAGAGACGGATGGTCAACTTAGAGCTCTTTGTGGCATTAAGAGTAAGAGGAAGATGTTTAGTGGTAAGAGTTATCAAGCAAGGTTCAATATGGTTGCATGCTCCAAATCGAAGTGCAAGGATTGGTGTAGAGCTCACTTAAATGGGTCTAGAAGGTTGTTTGGATGTCTCTATGAGAATTCAGATTGCTTGCCACCAGGTGGAAATAATGGTGATCCACAAGAAGACAGACGTAAAAGCAAGATTTGGGATCTTGGAATTCATTCCCACAATCAACACTATTGGGGCCTTGTCACTTACTTCAACTTGCTCAAAGGCGTTATGCGCCTAGTTTGGGATCCCGGTAGCCATTGGAATTACAAACATTGGTGGGAATTCCTGGATCAGTACAAGCATAAGCCACCATGACAAGGAGCTCACCACATGTCCAACTTAAGGACTTTAACTAAAAGTGCTTGGTGGGAGACAACCCACCGTGGTATGATCGTTTCTTTTCATTCTTAGTTGTTTTTCGTAGTAGTAGTTTTCGCATTTATTTTATTTTTATTGAGTTCTTACTAATTTTCTGATCATGCAGCTATGTTCTCCCAGGAACCAAACACCTCAAGCTATATATAAAAAAAAGAAATGCCACGCGATGCGACCGCATCAGCGACGCGTCCGTGTCGCAAGGAGAGGGGAGAAAATAAAAACGAACAGAGAGTCACACTGGAGCGTGGCTGGAGGCGTGCCAGTGGCACAAATCGCCCCACGCGACCGCATTGCCGACGCGTCCACGTCATGTGGGAATATTAGCCTCCCACGCGACCGCGTGAGCCACGCGGCCGCGTGCCCTGATTTTCGACGTAAAAAGGGTGCACAACCAAATATTGTGCTGGAGTGGTGCTGGCTTGGTGCTAGACGCATAATCCTTATCACGCGAACGCGTCGCCGACGCGTCCGCGTCATTCCCTTCTGAAGCCACTCACGCGATCGCATGCCCCACGCGATCGCGTCACCCCAAATTTGGCAAATTTTTAAATTCGAACAGAGAGTTGTGCAGGCGCGAGGCTGCACTCGCGCCCGAAGCATAACATGGGTCACGCGACCGCGTGACTGACGCGACCGCGTCAACTAACTAAAGCGCAATCACGCGAACGCGTGCCCCATGCGGCCGCGTCGCTTGCGCCGCCCAGTTCTCTTTCTCTCTCTCTCTCCCAATCCTAATTCTCTCTTATTCTTTTCTCCTCTTATTTATCTCTTCTCTTAATAATTGTTTCTTCTATTTTCAGTACTTCTTTGCTTGAGGACAAGCAAACCTTTAAGTTTGGTGTTGTTGGACGCTGCACTTATTGGTTTTCTGGCACAAAAGGGAGGCGAATCATCTTCACGGAGGAGCACAACCTGAAGAATAAAGCGACCGCTAGGATAACTAAGGTGGTTGAGTTCCTTTCATTTTTATTCCTCCCCTCTTTTTGCTATGTTATGTTCTGGCTTTCTGCTATTTTGCTTTGTTTGTTGCATGATTTTTTATTAGTTAGAATTCTAGGACTAGTTTTTTTTTATTTCTTTAATGCTGAAAAGATGTTTCATGTACCACTCACTGAACTTGAATCTAAAAAGAAAAGAAAAAGAAGTGATGTATTGCATGAGAAATTGAGTTTAATTCTAAGAATAGTCTTATTTACTTAAATGTGGTGGTATTTTCTGTGATTTTTGAATGCATGATATGAACAGTGCATATTTGAATCTGAATCAAGGGATGTTGATGTATAAGGAACATGAATTTAGAGAATTATTATGACTTCTCTGAAATAAACAAAAATTTAATCCTTGAAGCAAAAGAAACAGCAAAAGAAAAAAATAATAAATAAATAAATAATAATAAAAGCAAGGTCCAAGGCTCTGAGCATCAATGACTAGGGAAGTCAGACATGATTAAAAGCTCAAAGAGTTGTTTCCATAGTCACATGCTTGTGGTGTGATTGTGTCAAGTAATCCTTGAGACAGAACACTTAGAGTTGAGACCAAGTGCGTTTAACAGAGTATGCCAAAGGCTTTGAGCACCACTGTCTGGGAGTAACTGAAAGAAAAATCAGAACTCAAAGAAAGTTTCCCAGTTAAGTGCTTGTGGTGTTTTTGTGTCAAGTAACTCTTGAGACAAAATATTTAAAGTCACGGCTAGGCTCAAGGTGCAAAGCACCAAAGAAAAATAAATTAAAGTAAATGTTGTTGTGTTCAAGGATTAAACTGAAATGTAAAGATCAGAGAATTCATAATATCATTCGGATTCTAAATCCGAATGACATTAACATTCTTCTGATTAAAAGGAGAGTGAGATGCCAAAACTATTCAGGATTGCAGTTGTAAACCCCACTATGAGAAGAGACATGAGCTTAATCAAACTCTCATTCTCATGCAAATTCACATCCTAAGCTTATATTAGTTTTGGTTACTTGAGGATAAGTGACGATTGGATTTTTGATGGTTTAGAATTCACAAATGAATTCTCGTTGCAAGTATAGTTTCTAAACCAATCATTAATCCTTTCATACAAAAAGTTGTTTGTCACTAAAACAAACCCCTAAATTTATAAACCGAAGTATTCAAACCTCGGGTCGTTCTCCCTAGGAATTGCAATAAAGTGTCTTGTTATTGGTTTGAGTTGTTTTGGGGTTTTGGATAAGAGACATGAAAGTAAATGGCAATGAAAATAAACTAACAACTATAAAAGGCTCTTGGTAAGGTATGAGAACTAGAAGTTCTATCCTAGTTATCCTTCTCAATTGTGATGAGAATTGTTCATTGCTACCACTTAGTTAACCCTTGCTAATAAAGGAAAGTCAAGTGGATGAATTGACTTGAGCCACAAGTCCTAGCCAACTCCCAAGGAAAGACTAGCTTTAGTGCACTCCAAACCAATTAGCAATCTCTCCAATTACCAATCAACAAAGGAATTAGATAACTCAAGTGTCACTAATTACTCTACCTAGGCCAAGAGGAACAAAATCTATACTATATCTAGAAGAGACATTTCATCAAACACATAAAGTGCAATAAAAGTGAACATTATTAAATGCAAGAATTAAAGGAATCTACAACTACAAAAACAAGAGATCAACAATAGAAAAGTAAAGAAGAACAATTATTGTGAATTACCTCTTATTGAATTGAAAGAAAAAGGAAGGAACAATACTAGATCTACAACAAAATATAAGAACAACATAAAAGAGATTACACCAAAAGAATAGGAGAAGAATGAATGTAACTACAAGGAATTGAGAAGATAGAAGTAGAAGAAGATGAATCTAAATCTAGATCTAAGAACTAAACCTAATCCTAATCCTAATTCTAGAGAGAAGTGAGAGCTTCTCTCTCTAGAAACTAGTTCTAAACTAATCCTAATGAGTGAAAAATGAACTAATGAGTTGGAATCCCCCTTTGCTCTTCAATCCTTGGCTTTAAATAGCAGTTTAGGCGCCAAAGTTGGTTGAGATTGGGCCCCACAACCCTTCAGAATTCGTTGGCCACGTTTTCATTAAAAAAATTATAAAACGGCACCGACGCGTACGCGCACAGCACGCGTACGCGTCCATGGGGTAATTCACAGGTGCGCGCAAGCGCCAGGTGCGCGCGCGCGTCCATGGGCGAGGTCAACTTCTTTGACTTTTCATGATTTCTCCACTTTGCATGCTTTCCTCTTCACTCCTTTGATCCATTCCTAGCCTTTTCAATCTGAAATCACTAACAAGTATATCAAGGCATCTAGTGGAATCAAGGAGAATTAGATTTAGCTATTTTAAGTCCTAAAAAGCATGTTTTCACTCTTAAGCACAATTAAGGGAGAAGTTATAAAACCATGCTATTTCATTGAATAAATGTGGGTAAAAGGTTATAAAATCCCCAACAATCAATACAAGATAAACCCTCAAAATGGGGTTTGTCAACCTCCCCACACTTAAACCAAGCATGTCCTCATGCTAAAACCAAGAATGAAGCAAAGGGTATGGCATTTATTCAATGGAACTAACTAAATGCAATCTACCTATATGCAACTATCTACATGAATGCAATTGCTTGGTCAAAATAAATTAATTCCCAAGAAGCATATATAAGCACAAGGGCAAAAGGTATTAACAACCATGCCGAACCACAATTGAATTGAGCTATTAAATATTTTTACAAACTTGCATGAAAGGAGATGATCATTGGTGGAAACATGTAATTGAGCATCAAACCCTCACCGGATGTATTTGCACTCTATTCACTCAAGTGTTTAGGGTTGATTCACTCAATTCTCTCCTAATCATGCTTTCTAAGATTTGTTTTTCTTCTAACAATCAACAAATATTTCATGCATGCATACATATATCATGAGGTCTTTTCATAGGTTGTAATGGGGCTAGGGTCAAGGTAGGATGCATATTTGGTTAAGTGAGTTTGAAATTTGAATCTTTGATAAGCTTAGACTTCCCACCTAACCTATGACATCCTATACAATTAAGTTCTATTCTAACTACCCATTTTTTCTCACTTTTTCACATACTCATGTATTCCTTTTTATTTCACAACACATATGCATTGAGTTTATTGGACTACACTTTGCTTTGGGGCATTTTGTCCCCTTTTTATTTCTTTCTTTTTCTTCTTTTTTCTTTCTTTTTTTATTTTTTTTTCTTTTCCTTTTCCATGTTATTTTTTTTCTTTTCTTTTTCTTTCGTTTTCTTTTATTTTTTTCTCATTTTTTTCTTTCTATATACAAGAGCATCAATGCATAAGGTCTATACATTTGATCAATACATGAGCATGTACCCAATTTCCAATATTAATAATAATAATACAAAACTACCTTTTTATTCACCCAATGTCCCAAGATTCCCACACTTGAATGGTACTCACACACACTTGCCTAAGCTAGTCAAAGATCCAAATTAAGGACATTTATTGTTTTCCGCTTTAGGCTTGTAATGTGCTAAAATTAAGAACAAGTGGGTTAATCGTAGGCTCAAATTGGCTAACAAAGGACTATAAAAGGGTTGGCTATTTGGATAAGTGAGCTAATGAAATGATGGCCTCAATCATATGAATGCATGAATACACAAAATAATGGACATAAAGAATCAAACAAATCAAAGATTACAATTATAGAAAGAGAATAATGCACACAAGAAGGAAAATAAGTGGTTATAAGATGTAACCACACTATTAGGCTCAAATCTCACTTGCTTGTGTTCTTAGCTCAAAAACATGATCCATAATATATATAATTCAAGCAAG
This sequence comes from Arachis hypogaea, assembly GCF_003086295.3. Taxonomy (NCBI): domain Eukaryota; kingdom Viridiplantae; phylum Streptophyta; class Magnoliopsida; order Fabales; family Fabaceae; genus Arachis; species Arachis hypogaea. The sequence continues at coordinate 108,439,380 of NC_092036.1, forward strand.
TTCTATGAAAAGTTTTTTACTCAAATCAATTGAGGTGCCCTATAGATAGAAATCTTGAAAATTTTCATTATTTTGACTAAGCTTATTGTGTATATGTATGCAAAAATAAGAAAATGCAAGTAAAAACCATAAAATCCTAGAATGAAATGCAAAAGTGTTGGGATTACCCAAAATCGCCGAACGGTCGGACGACCTCCCCACACTTAAAAGTTTGCACCGTCCTCGGTGCACTCAAAGATGAGCAAGGGGGTACGGCGATTCTCCGGATTGCTACGTGTTCTTAGTCTTGCTTCCGTTATTGCTTGTGGTGCATTTATCATGAAAAACAAAAATATAACACCATAAGATGAGACAATACAAAATCAAGGAAGCATACTTTGTTGGAGTGAGGTAAATCACTAGAATTGAGTGAGTGAATTAGTGTGACATTAAGAAATACTAGGTGTGTGAATTCTAAATTGCGCGGTTTAGAACACACATTAGCCTAAAAGTTATGTCACAAAAGAAGCATGCACTTTACTCATTCTACTATGCTTGAGATGCTTTAAGTGAACTTGTAAGGCAAAATAAGCATTAAAGAAGCATGAAAGCATTCAAGCCAAACACATATGGATGCATATAATCATAAAATACAATGCATTAAGGTAAATGCACAACATCATCTATCAAGAGGTTGCCTAATCACAAAATAAGGCTCAAATCACATGGTGGCCAAATCACGTAATTCAAGAAGAGTTACAAGCTCGAAGGCAATTCTCGTCACTTGGTATTTTCCAAAAGATAAGCATGAAAAACTCAAGACCAAGTAGCAAAATATAACCTCAATCATAGGATCCAACAAAGATTATCTAAAAACATTAATGCTAAATTAGCATTTAGGCAATAAGGGGGAAGCAATGCATAGTAAACAAAGTCAATAATCCAACACTTGTGATAAAAGGAGAGAAAATAAAATGAAAACAAAACTAAAACTAACTAATTAACTAACCAACTAACTAATTAACTAACTAAAATAAGTGGTTATCCATGGTGTTTGGAAGTGTTGGATGAGGGATTGGAGGAGGGAAGAAGAAAGGAGAAGGAAAGAAATGGAAAGAGGAGAAGAAAGGAAATGTGGTGTAGGAAAGGCATCCGCGCGTACGCACGCATGGCGCGCTCGCGTGGATGGTTTATTTCGAGAGTGGCGCGTACGCGCAAGTGGGGTTGTGCCAAAGGCACAGCGCGCGCACAGTGCGGGCCTAACTCTCGGGTTAATGCATGGAAGGTGGAACTTCTCAACCCACGCGTACGCGTGCATGGCGCGCTCGGGTGGATGGTCGAAAATGCTCAATGTACGCGTACGCGTGCAGTGCGCGTACGCGTGGATGGTGCTCTGTTTTTCAAAAAATTTTTGGTATATTTTCACACCAATCCAAGCATTCCAAACCTCCAAACAGCTACCAAAACACCATAAAACCTTATTTAACATACTAAACTATCAAATGCACTTAACAAACTACCAAAACATGAAATTAAACTAATTCTACCCATATATACAAAAGAGAAAATGAAAAGATTTTACCATGGTGGGGTGTCTCCCACCTAGCACTTTTGTTTATTGTCCTTAAGTTGGACTTATGGGGAGCTCCTCTCAAGGTGGCTTGTGCTTGTATTCATCTTGGAACTTCCACCAATGCTTGGACTTCCAATAAGCTCCATCATTCAAGATTAATATCTCCAAGCCTTGATGGAGTTCTTCACAAACCATGGGCTCCCAATGTTGATCCTCATGTGTTCCCGGATCCCATATTTTGTCTTCACACCCATCTTGAAGTTGATTATCATTAATCCATGTGGGTGGTGAGCAGGGTGAATTCTCAACAAAGTAACCAAACATCCTTCTAGACCCATGTACCCTAGTTATATACCAACCTTTGCTATCAAGCTTTGGACATGTAACCATGGTGAACCTAGGATGGAATTTCCAACCACTAACCATCTCCTTTTTACTCTTAAAGCCACAAATATATCTAAGTTGACCATCCGTTTCAAGTGAACCATATTCAAGGGGAATAATAAAGCTTGAGTATAAGGAATTTACCCACTTGAATGAGAGAGTGGATGGTGGTGGCTTGGGGAGAGGTATCTCCAATGTGCTTGCAAGCTCTACTCCCTTGTTTGCTTCCTTGTCAATCTCCACCTCTTCATAAAATTCTTCATTCTCAATCCTTTGTTCATCAACTTCATCTAACTCTTCTCCATCACTCAAGTCATAAATGGGAGGTTGAGAGAAATCTACCTCCACATCACTTTCAAATTCATTGGGAGAAGGTTCTTCAAATTCAAAGGATTCTTCACCAAGAAGATTGGATGCATGATCTTCATCACTAAGGGAACTCAATTCTTGCTTCATTCTCTCCAAGTCTTCATATAGAATATGCCTTGGAGGTTGTGCACATTCCTCCTCAACATCAAATTTACTCTTCTTGGAGGGATTTTCTTTGATTTTAGCTTCCCATGGAGGTTCCGCATCTCCTAAGTCTTCAACCACTTCTTCCTTTTCTTCAATAATCATAGGCTTCTCCAATTGTTCTAACACAAAGTAGCCTTCCTCCTTCTCCACCGGAGTCTCCAATCTCTCCTTCATGCTATGCTCTTCCTTGGATCCTTCACATGTAGCTATAGAAGTTCCTTGAATATTCAAGCATTGGGAGGCTAAATGATTTACTACCTTGGTCATGGTAGCTACAAATTGTTGTACATCCCTTTTCATTTCATCTTGCCCTTGAAGAAGAACATCAAGGGTTTCATCCATTAGAGATTGGGGTGGATAAGAGGGTTCATTGTCTTGGAGAAAGGGTTCATTATAGGAAGGTGGTTCTTCTTGGTAAGGTGGTGGTGTGTATTGAGGTGGTTCTTGGGAGTAATCTTGGAATTGTGGTTCCATGTATGGCTCATATGGTTCAAAAGTTGGTTGGTGTGATGGATAAGGATCATGGTCATAGGGAGGTGTTTGTTGAAAATAGGCTTGTAAGTGTGGTTGAAGTTCATGTTGAGGATATGACTCATAGGCATATGGTGGTGGTTCTTGAAAATCACAAGGAGATTCACCATAGCCATTTGATTGGTATGCATCATAGAATGGCTCTTCTTCATAGTGCATTGGTGGGGGTTGTTGCCATGAGGATTGATCATATGCATATGGCTCCTCCCACCTTTGGTTGTCCCATCCTTGATACACAACTTCATTATAGTTCTCATCACCTACAACATAATTGTAATCACACTCATAGCCAAAATGAGAATTCATGATAGCAAGAGAGGGCAAAATCAAAAATAGTAACAAATAAAGAGAACAAACTAAAAACTAACAAAGAAGCAAAAAGCAAACATATTCACAATATTCACATATATACAATAACCAATAACATAACACCATTGCAATTCCCCGGCAACGGCGCCATTTTGACGATTGGATTTTTGATGGTTTAGAATTCACAAATGAATTCTCGTTGCAAGTATAGTTTCTAAACCAATCATTAATCCTTTCATACAAAAAGTTGTTTGTCACTAAAACAAACCCCTAAATTTATAAACCGAAGTATTCAAACCTCGGGTCGTTCTCCCTAGGAATTGCAATAAAGTGTCTTGTTATTGGTTTGAGTTGTTTTGGGGTTTTGGATAAGAGACATGAAAGTAAATGGCAATGAAAATAAACTAACAACTATAAAAGGCTCTTGGTAAGGTATGAGAACTAGAAGTTCTATCCTAGTTATCCTTCTCAATTGTGATGAGAATTGTTCATTGCTACCACTTAGTTAACCCTTGCTAATAAAGGAAAGTCAAGTGGATGAATTGACTTGAGCCACAAGTCCTAGCCAACTCCCAAGGAAAGACTAGCTTTAGTGCACTCCAAACCAATTAGCAATCTCTCCAATTACCAATCAACAAAGGAATTAGATAACTCAAGTGTCACTAATTACTCTACCTAGGCCAAGAGGAACAAAATCTATACTATATCTAGAAGAGACATTTCATCAAACACATAAAGTGCAATAAAAGTGAACATTATTAAATGCAAGAATTAAAGGAATCTACAACTACAAAAACAAGAGATCAACAATAGAAAAGTAAAGAAGAACAATTATTGTGAATTACCTCTTATTGAATTGAAAGAAAAAGGAAGGAACAATACTAGATCTACAACAAAATATAAGAACAACATAAAAGAGATTACACCAAAAGAATAGGAGAAGAATGAATGTAACTACAAGGAATTGAGAAGATAGAAGTAGAAGAAGATGAATCTAAATCTAGATCTAAGAACTAAACCTAATCCTAATCCTAATTCTAGAGAGAAGTGAGAGCTTCTCTCTCTAGAAACTAGTTCTAAACTAATCCTAATGAGTGAAAAATGAACTAATGAGTTGGAATCCCCCTTTGCTCTTCAATCCTTGGCTTTAAATAGCAGTTTAGGCGCCAAAGTTGGTTGAGATTGGGCCCCACAACCCTTCAGAATTCGTTGGTCACGTTTTCATTAAAAAAATTATAAAACGGCACCGACGCGTACGCGCACAGCACGCGTACGCGTCCATGGGGTAATTCACAGGTGCGCGCAAGCGCCAGGTGCGCGCGCGCGTCCATGGGCGAGGTCAACTTCTTTGACTTTTCATGATTTCTCCACTTTGCATGCTTTCCTCTTCACTCCTTTGATCCATTCCTAGCCTTTTCAATCTGAAATCACTAACAAGTATATCAAGGCATCTAGTGGAATCAAGGAGAATTAGATTTAGCTATTTTAAGTCCTAAAAAGCATGTTTTCACTCTTAAGCACAATTAAGGGAGAAGTTATAAAACCATGCTATTTCATTGAATAAATGTGGGTAAAAGGTTATAAAATCCCCAACAATCAATACAAGATAAACCCTCAAAATGGGGTTTGTCAATAAGTAACAGTTTAAGTTTGGTGTTGTGATGCGTGAGCATCTTATCTATCTTTTTCTAGTGAATTTGCATCTAATTGTTGAGTTTAATTAAGAATTAATTATATTTTAGCCACTATGGGTGCTATTTTGAGTTTTGTGCAATTTTATTTATTTTAGATAGCATTCGGAGGGATTTGATGAAGTTTCTGCAGAGAAGAAGAAGAAACCAAAGAGATGATCAGCGAAGACCGACGCGGACGCGTGGCTCACGTGACCGCGCGGAATGGAGAAATCGCAATGACGCGATCGCGTGCCTGACGCGAACGCGTGGACTGGAATCTGCACAAATGACGCGAGCGCATGGACGACGCGGACGCGTCACATGCGCGATCTGCAAAAATACAAATGACACTGGAGGCGAATTCTGGGCTGTTTTGACCCACTTTCCAGCCCAGAAAACACAGATTAGAAGCTGCAGAATGGACAAAGCAAGTGGTCCTCACCCATCAAACTGAAAATCTGTTAATTAATTCAAATTTAAATTCAAATCTTATCTTTTAGGAAAAGATATTATTTTTATTTTTAGATAATTAGATTTTAAATTAATTAGGATTAGTTATAAAAAGGGAAGACTTCTTTTCTATTAGGACATTACATTACATTAGAGGGATTTCATTAGGAAATTCTATACAAATTTACATTCTACATTCCATGAGCAACTAAACCTCCACTGTTAAGGTTAGGAGCTCTGTCTATTTGTATGGATTGATTTTATTACTTTTTCTATTTTAATTTATGTTTTGGATTTATATTTAAGAATTGTTTTCGCTCTTTATCTTATGAATTTGGGTGGAACGGAAGTATGACCCTCTTTCTATTTGAGTTCTTGTAAAACTTGGAAAAGCTCTTTACTTGAACAACAGCTTGAAAACATATTCTTCTAAATTTTAATTATTTGGATTTAATGGGATACGTGACATATAATCTCCTTATTTTTGGGTAATTAGAGTTTTTGTGGCATATAACTGAAAATTGATTTTTACCCTCTAATTGGAATTAATTGACCAAGGAATTGGCAGTTAATGAATTTTAGAGGAGACTAGGAAGGTCTAAGGAATTAGGGTCTAGTCACATATAGTTTGCCATAAATTAAATCCTACATAATTAAAATAGTTAGTAAGAAAAGTTAATCCAGAAAAATAGATAACTCTGAAGCCTTAACTGTGTATCCACATTTTATTTTTATTGTCTATACTTTTGATATTTTGAATTCAAACTTAAACCTTTTAAACATCTCAAAACCAATTTCTGCTTGCCTAACTAAGCCAATCAATCAATTATTGTTGTTTGATCCATCAATTCTCGTGGGATCGACCCTTACTCACGTAAGGTATTACTTGGTATGACCCGGTGCACTTGCCGGTTAATAAGTGTGGGTTATAAATTCCGCACCACCTGCCCAAGGACCAACTGACAGATGAAGCAAGAAGACAACAATGACTAGTTGACCACCACCCGAGCGCATGAAGGCGGCGACTGAGATTGAGACGGTGACAGAGTGCGATGACCTTGAGCCAGCGACAGAGCGCGATGACCATGAGGCGGTGATAGAGCTTGAGGTATCCAGACCGAGAGAGAAACAAGATACCGGAGACGAGAGAGGTAGCCGTGAGAGAGGAGAGAAAGCTTGAGGGAGAGAGTGCAAGAAAGAGACTAAGAAATAAGAGAGAGGTGGGTGATTAGCAATTTAGCATTAGGACACTAGGGGGTGTGAAACTGAAACGAAAACGACACTGTTTTCATATAAAAAATTAAACGTGGCCCGGTCCAGGTAATATAAATCGGTCGGGTCACCGGTTTTAGTGAAACATGTCCAGGTTCATCGGGTCCAATGCTTAAGCGGTCAAACCATTGGCTCGGCTGGCCAAGTGATCATGTAATCGAATTTTCGGTCAAATCGGTCGGGTCAAATCTTAACTATCTCACGAAGTAAAACATAAGAGATACACTATTGGCAAGAAGGAGAAAACGATGCAGATTGCAGTGAGCCAAAGGATGTCTCCATTGGAGCCGCTGGGAGGAGGCCCACTCTGTAGCGCCTGAACAACTGTGAGAGGCCCCGCCGGACTACACTGCTCTAGTTGTGATGAAGCCACAAGGATGTGGCCAACATTGTCACGTTGGAGTCGCCTGGGGAAGGCCATCGCTGGACTCCATTGCAGCAATCTAGTTTGCTGTTATCTGAGGACACTATGCTTTAAGAACCATACCCATTACACTGCATTGATCTGGTCTGACACCGTGTATGAACTCCGATGCGATAAGGACTACATCCACTACTCTGCACGAATTGGCCTTTGTAAGTGCCCTCTTACTTTTTTGAAACCTACTATTCTTGATGCCTAGCTTTTTCTCCCTCATAACGTTTGCTATCTAAACAAGGGAAAGGGAGAACTAGTTGCTATTTAGTTAATCTTGGAGCTTAAGCTGCGCTAATGTATGGGTGAGATTGTTTCCAGCTCGAGGAATCCATGCAATGCCACCGTTGGGATTTCTTTCTCTAATGATCCTGATATCCTGAAGAATGGAATCAATGTCCCAAATTGAGCATCCAGATTTGATGGCATGAACTAGTTGCGGCCTCTCTAACCGCCGTTGCTTTTGCCATAATGGTTGAATTAGATTTGAATTTAATTGTTGTACTACCTTTTAGGTTACCATTGCTATCTCATATCGCCGTCGCCACTATTCCTATTCAGGAAATGGGGGAGAATGCTACGTCGATATTCAATTTGGTCCAGCTTGATGGGGGGCGGTTTCTCCACTAAATAGGTTTGTTTTTCACTTTCCTCTTGTCGCTTGCTGTAATTCTAGGGGATTGCATAGCAGATCTGATTTCCTGTTTTAAAAACTAGGCATAAATTAGAGTAGTATTTGGATTAGGATCTGTGTGCTTGAAAACTTTTTTATTTCTTGTCTTCCAATTTGCCCAAGCAATGATCCTTATTCTACTCCAATTTTTCTCAGCCGTTTCTCTGTTCCTTCTTGTTGTTTTGATGAGAGTTTCTTAGTACCAAACTGCCATTGTGAAAATATTTTGTTTGGTTGGGGGTGCATTGAGCTTGAGAATTGAACTAGGCCACCCTATTCTAGCCATACAAGAGAAGTGCATGCTCCACTGTTTCTTCCTCCTCCTGCAGACACACCGGACACACATTAGAGTTAGTAATTTTCTTTTTAACTTGTTTGGATTTGACTGGTATTAGGATATTGTATAAAGCTTTTCATAGGAAAACTTTGATCATTTGCAGTACCCTCATATCCCAAATTTCGTTCCAGATTTCCTCTAGATTGGTGCTTGCTGATGGAATTCTAATTTCTGCTTACCTTTCCTGCTGTTTAGCAATGCAGTAGTTCGTTTTTATTGTATATTCTTTGATGAGTTCTAAGAACCAGTTTAGATATTCATATGTTTTAAAGCTCAAATTCGTTGTAGATGTAGTCCTCAATCAGAATTCAACACTATCAAAGTTTAGTTTAAAATGTCACAATTTAAATCAATAACCGGGAGTTTAGGCTCAAGTCATTTTCTCTTGGAATCACAATCAAGTGCATTATCATTGGCTATGATAAACGTATAATAAAAAATTAAATAGCAAGGAGATTAAACTAAAAAGTAATCAAGGCAATTAATTAGAAGAGAAGAAAGTGAATTCAAGTTCTAAATTTTTTTTGAAAAGTATATTGTTGGACCAATACTCAGAGAAGAATGGCTATCAGAACCAAATGGCAACCACCACAAAGTAATTGGATTAAAATAAACACAGATGGGACAGTAAAGGATAATCCAGGGAGGACGGGTTGCAATGGTATTCTAAGAAATAGCGAAAGAAGATGGATCATGAGATTTTTTAGGAACTTGGGTGTCTATTCCGCATACCTTGCAGAACTTTGGAGGGGTATACACGGGCCTAGAGTTAGCCTGAACGATGGAATTCAGAAGAATTTGGCTTGATTGTGACTCAAGTGCAGTAATAAATAATGTCAAAAATTCTACCTTAAAAGAGGGATTTTGGGTCTATTCTCTACTACAGGATTCCCGAACTCTTTCACAAGGGTTGGTAAGTTAGGATTGAGCATGTCTATCACGGGAGCAGATCTTCTCCAGTGGAAAAAAATTGGATAGTGTCAATTATTTAATCTAACTTTTTATTGCTCTCTCTCATATTTATTTTTGATCCCACTTATAAATTAATGGTAAAAAATTAAATTTTATTGTCTCAAATATTAAAAAAAATTGAGAGGATCAATTTTCTGTCTATCACAAAGTTAACGTGTGTGCAGACTTTCTCGCCAATTTTAGAGTGACGAAAGAACAAAACCTCATGATATGGAATTTCCCTGTCCTAGGGATCGACCTTTGTTTATTTAGTGATGTTACTGGGACTTCTTGGTCCAGAATGATTAATTTAGTGTAGTTTATTTTGTTGTTTGGGCTTCTGACCCCTTATCTTAACCCCAAAAAAAAAAAGCAATTGATATTTGATATAACCAGACAAAATTGACATATATATTAAACTAGTATCCAAAAAAGAGGATAAAAATGAAAGAAACTATCCATGCCTGCCCAATGGACTATTTTGAACATATATACATTGGCTCATTTGGTTTGTATAATATGGCCGAATGCAATTTTTTACGTTATATCTAGACCACAATTTTTTTTTTTAGATTTAAATCCAAAGAATAGAATTTAATAGACCTAAAAGATGATCTTCATCATGGATTCTTGGTTCATAAGAAATTATATTTTTGAGAATTTGAGATTGTTAACAGATACAAGAAGACTAAGATACCCTTGTTTAAGCTTATGTGAATGACAAAGTAATTATGCTAACAAAGTATTAGAATAAGAAATTGTTATTTTTAAATTTGATTCGAAGTCTTAATAAAAATCCAAAATTTTATAGTCACCCTGAGTGTAGAAAAAAATAATTATGTTAATATTTATATAATGTTTTATATTTTAATAATGTTTATAAAATAATATAATAATCATAATTGATAATAAATACAATATAAATTCCTTTTTCATGTTAATTAATAACAAGTTTAATTATTTAAATTAACAATAAATATTAGTTAAAAATACATTTTAACTTAATACCATAGTAATAAGTTTTCATTAAAGTAAGATAATTATGTTTAGTGTAACTATTGAAATTGAAATAATACTGTATGTTAAACATGCAAATATTGTAATTTACTTCTTACAGACATATTAGGCAAATCATTAAAAAATTAGTACATATGTTATAATGCAATTTTAGAACATAATAAAAATACACTAAAAAAATAATAACCTTTTATTAATTGAATAATGATATTATAATATTTTTATTGGTTATTATAGTCTTTTCATCATTCAAATGTCTTTATGCAAGAACTTCAAGAACCACTTTCAATTGTCTTTGTTTTTAACATAAACAATTGTCCATGCAATTAGGTACACATGATTATTTGCGTCCTGATCCATGGCGCACAGCAACTAACCTCCATAATAGATCTTCAAAAAAGCTCCATCAAGTCCTACCAAGGATCTATAGCCACCCACAAAACCTTTCTTGCATCTATGCAAACAGACATAAAACCTTTCAAATACACCTTCTCCGTTAGGCATCGGACTAACACCTAACTTGACAGTTGAACCCGGATTAGATCTCAATAGCTCTTCTGTATAATCTCTGAGTTTAGCATATTCTGCAGCTTCATCACCCCTCACTATTTTTCTTGCATCACCCAAAGCTCTTGTAATTATAGTTCTAGACAATTGTATTCCAGTTTTTGCTTTAAAGTAATTAAAAACTTCACAGTGTCTAAATGTTGGGAGCTTCCTAACCTTCTTAACAAGTACATCAGTTACCCAAGATCTAGTTGCACATCTATTCTTGAAAGTTCTATCACATGTATGATCATCATTAAAAGTCTTAATCTATCAATATCCATTCGGTTTGTTATGAGAACAAAACACCATCCAGGGACAATCTTCATTCTTGCATACCACCCTATATCTAGTAGTGTCATTTTTTTGTACCTAACACCCCTACCCTCTTGTAATGTATGATTTCTAACCCCTTTCTTAAAAGCATTCCTAATGGTAAATTTCATACCTAGCTCTAACCTCACATGTCCAAACTTGGCAGCAACATTGAAGATGGGATTCACAGGTGGGTCTGCATCATCCTTAGAGTCTTGTGGAGTCTTCAGTTCATCAGATTTTCAATTATCATCAGAAAAAGACACTGCCATACAGATTCATGCATTATATCACCAACAGAAAAAGAATAAAATCAATACATATACACATTAATTATAATAAAAAAATATACTTTACATACATTGCAAGTTTTCTTCTTTTTCATCATCATCTACCTCCTTCTCATAATCAGATGCATCCATTGAAGGGGGACGAAAAATATTTTCATCATTAATAGCCTTTTTCTTGCCTTTATCATCATCATTGCCAGTCTTCCTTTTTCTCCTATCGCTGTTAGGACCAACATCGTCATCGTTGTTACTGCTTGAGTCCACACAGTCAAGTGGCATGTGTGGCTTGTATAAACTGTCCTCTGCAGACCTATAAGAATCACATGATCTATCAACATTCAAGTGAACTGGCTCCTTGCTTGTTTGTTTCCTCCAGCCCTGTGATCTTGTGATATACCTTCTAGGCATTTTTGTAGGGGTGTTGAATTTAAAATTAATAGGCTTGGATTGTTTCTTTGATGCACTAGGTTTCTTGATTTGTGCATTGTTGATTGAGGAAATGGGTTGAGAGCAGACTTTTTGAGATATGAGTTTAGATGTAATAGAGTTTGGTTGGAATAGAGATTTAGGGGACTTCGCTTGTGAACATGATTTATGGATATTAAAATTGAGGGCAGTGAATTTTGTGGAATGGGTTTGGAGGGAGTGGGTTGGGGACAGTGGGCTTTGGAGGAATGAGCTTAGAGGCAGTGGGCTGGGGGGCAATGGGCTATGGGGCAATGGGTGGGGTGGAAGTGGACATGGGGCAGTGGGTAGGGGACAGTGGACTGCAGTGAATTTCAGTTCAACTGGGATAAAGGTAATTGGTTCTTCAAGTTGACTTAATATTGTGCTGGTTTTCTTCACAACTTCAACACCTTCTACTCTATCTTCTTCCATGCCTTCCATTCCAACCTTCTGGCCTATAGCATGATCCTCGTCAGACAACTCCATTATATCAATTATATCAGGAACCGAAGGTCTGTACTCAAAATAGATGTGGACGACGTTGTTATTCTCATGGCAGTGCTTGATCATATTAACGAGGTCCTGGTCTACTTGCAATATCCTAAGATCAAACTCCAACCCATCTTCAGGGTCCAAAAACCAACATGCTTCAGCCTTGTCATACCCCAATTTTCTATAATAACCTGTTACCGCAAACACGTCAAGATAGTCTTCATCGACTCCAACCCATTCATCATACAAGTCAGATGTGTAGATAAAATTTTCACCAGGATCTGTCCCAAACTTTTCAACATGGTGAAAAACAAGTTTCAATCGATCAGGCATATGAAGTTTACAGCACAATGCACAAAACAGACAGCATTAATCATTTTGTCGCAAAGCAACCATATTGCAAAGAACTAGAAATCAACACTATATTTGTAATAAGAACGCATGTATTTACTTCCTATTGACTATAACTTAAACTATATTATGATTTATGTGGTTACAAGGTTCATATCAGAAATCCTAAACCCTAACATTTGCGCCATTAACAACCACAACATTCTAAACCACTCACTTACGTATACAACAACTCATTCACACATAAGTATCAAGAACCCTCAATGAAATACAAAAATGGAAGAGAAGGATCAACATGAACTGTTACCTCTCACCGTTGGCAGTGTGCGAAGGTGATGCTTCGTTGATAACTCCTTCACTAACTGGAGAGAACAGATTTTAAGGATGATACCTTGGTGAGAAAATGTGAGTGGGAAGTATGGGAGAACGAACAGACAGAGAAGAAGAGAAAGCTTTTCTGACGTTTTGGTGGGAAACGTTGAAGTGGAGGGGGGACCAGCAAGAATTGTTCATTCAAAGGGGAGAAGATGTTGAACGACGTCATTTCACACACTTAGGGCATCCTCTCCCTCAACGACGTCGTTTACTGGAATGCCCACATGTGAGTTCACGTTCCACATCAGCAACGTTTATATGGCACTTCTGCGAGGGACTAACGGAGATGCACGTTTTTTAATTTCAGGAATTTAGTTGGTCATTTTTAAAAATTAAAGACTAAATTGAATAGCGATTTGAAATTCAGAGACCATTTTGGGCATTTACTCTTTAAAATAAATAAGAAACAATATTACATAAAAGCCCTTTTTATATGTAATTTGTAGGTTTAACATGAGCTTTATTTTTCAATGTAAATTCCCATCAGATACCACGAATTAGTATAAAAAGTTTTCATATATCCATACCCTAAATCGTTGCTTATGAATATTAATTATACTTTGCATTTGAAACTAAGTAATTTATGAGAAATTCTCATGAATTAAAATAGCAAAAAATATGAGTGAATCATGTGGAGGTTTCACAATAAAAAAATTGGACGGTCCAATAATATCTGTATTATTAAATGGTCCTAATAATAAAATATATTTTTAAAATTTCTTAATAATTATTGAATAATTTTATTTAATTCTAATTATTAATTAATTTTTATATATTATTTAATTATAAAATTTATTTTTATTTATAAATTATTATTTTATTATTCATCAATGTCTATCTTATTTTTAAAATTTTATTATTAAGTTATATGAATATTTATTTTCAATCTCTTTTTAATTTTATTTTAATGTGAAAACCCTGGTCTCATCTTTTTTAATCTTAAAGATTACCAATTTCTTAATTTGTCATCAATTTGTTTTCAATTACAGTTTATAAATCTCCTTCCATTATGATTATCAATTTGTTGTGCGACGATCGCCGTTATGAATTGGCAGGTATGCGATCCTCGCAGTTACAGAAATCACAATCTGCAAAAATTCAATCAATTTTTTCATTGAAGAAATCGATTGGTTGGTGAAGATAAGTCTTTTGCCTTTTACGTAATTCAGAAACCAATTGATTTTTACATTCAATTAATTGATTGGTTAGTGAAGATTTTTTTTTCAATTACTCGTAAAACAATTGTTTTTTATCCAAGAAATCGATTGACTAGTGAAGAAATATTTTTCTCTACAACAATCGATTATTTTACGAGCAAAAAGTCAGTTTTGTGTAAGTGAATCAATTTTATTACCTATCTAATTGATTGGTTAAGGAATCCCATTGTAGGGTGGGCAAAACATACCACATAACTTGGACCTACCCGTTCGGGTAGGGTAGAGAGCAGTGCAGATTTGCTTGCGGGTCCTACCCGCGTCCCTAATATATTATATAGGTTTAATTATTCTGTTGGTCTCTATAATTTTTTTAAATTTTCAATTAGGTCTCTATACTTTTTTTTCTTTCAATTAGGTCCCTATACCAATTTTTTTTAATTAGATCTCTCTTGACAGTAAACGTTACAAACAATGTTAAAGATAGATAAATTGACCATTATACCCATCATTTACCCTTACCAACCACTCACACTCAATAGGGTTCTAAGTTCTGACTTTCTTTGCCTCTTCTTAACCTTTCTCCTTTTTTGTTTGCTTCTCATACTCTATGAATACTCATAGATCAAAGTCATTTATCTTTAAAAATCTCTAACTCCAAAACCCTCATCAAAAAGAGACATCTTTATTTTTGTGGTGAGATAGTTGCTGTCATGTCTTCTTCGACAAGAGGAGATACACGTTTTTTGAAGAGTAGGACCAAAATCATACTTTTCAGCATGTAAAATCAGGATTGCATGTAATATGTATATATTACTAGAAGAGTAACAACGTTCCAATAAACACAGAGGAATCCTCACCAATTTTGGTATAGCACCTACTTCAACCATCGCATCATGATTATTGCGGTTTGATGCTAAATTTGCCAAAATGCCTCCTGCAACTTCCTTTACTTTCATATCCTCGTCATCAAGGTATTTAATAGATAATGGTAGAATATCACTCTTTGCCATTCTTATGCAGAGCTTCTCATCAACAGATAAATTTCAGAGTGTACCCATACTCTGCTCCTTCACCTGCCAAAAATGAATACAAAAGATTCTCAATTTTAAACACCAATGAAATATGTGAATATGAATGAAATTTACAGAATAAGTGATCATAACCTCAGTGGCCAAGGATAATTGCCTCAAAAATATATTTATCTCTTCTACTGCTCCACTATCTACTACAATGTTCCTATATAGATTGACTGAAGATATTGATCACAAAAAGACATGTAGCTGCCACACATGTCACACTAGACTCTGATCTAAGGAGGTTTGTAATAAGATTAATACAACTAGAAAATTGCATTATAGTGTCAATACACTACTTTTCACCAAGTGAATATTTCCAGAGAACAATTATAGCTTGCTCTCTAACCAGAGAATCATGATCTAGACCTAACATACGGACAAATAAGGCCACATAAAAGAAAAATATCAAGATAAGTAAATAATAATACAATTATCCATATAAATTTTTCCTTCTAGCTAACTGACGGAAAGAAGAAATTTTTTCCTTTTATCTTGTAATCTTTTTGTTTCTTAACAGATTTCTTCTTCTATTAAAAGTAAGTATTACGTGAAATGAAATAGCTGTCTATATTGAATTTATATTATGCACACACACTATCAAAGTTTTACTACTTCAAGAAACAAACAGTTTATGTATCAAAATCAAAATCCCTAAATTTTGAATAATATTTCCTGGTATCGCCAACTAACAAAGTATATCGGCACAAGGCTGATTTCATTATTCCGCATCAACATAATAATATACCCAAATAACAACCCAATCTCTTATTTAAACTTAAAAAAATAACTAAATTATTCTAACATAACATCTTTGAATGAAACAGCATGGCCTTCAAAAGTGTGACACTTAACTATAAGGTTCTAATAAATATATATCACAATAAACAAGAAAAAGAAACGAGAGAAAAGAAATTTGAACATATTGAAAGCGAAAGGGATAAAGAGCGTTGTGAGGCGGAATCAAGACCGTTACTACTGGCTCTCGGAAGGAGAGAGAGTTTAGAATTTGATTTTGAGAAGATTGAGAGTCTTGTGTTGATTGGGATGAAAGCAGAGAGATTATAGGGTGTAAGAACAGTGAAAACCGCCGAAAACATGCGTCAGAACCTGTCACTTCCAGATTAGTGTTATTCAGTGTGGTTTCTGAGTTTTTCTAGGATTCAACAACAAATTCTATTGATAAAAATTAGTGTTGGAGGCTTGCAGCTTAATGCAGGCAAGAAAAAATTATATTTGGGCCAATTTTAGTTTGTTTAAACTTTAAAGTGAAGAGTTTTTGTCAAAGTCCAAGAAAGTGAAGAATCTTCGTCTAAGGAGGGTTAGTTTTGTCTGTATAAAAAAAAGAGTGAGAGAGAATTAGGGATTGAGAAAAAAGTTAGAAAATCTTTAGTTTAGGAGAGACTTAATTAAAAATTTGGTAAAATTATAGAAAGTAATGTAGTGAAAGAAATGGGTGTTGAACCCACAACCTATTCCTTATAAAAACTTGCAATAACCATGAAACTAGCTATTTAATTTACTAGTTTAATACATTTATTTTTTTATAAAGTTAATCTAAAATAAAAATAAAATTTAAAAATAAAATTCAGACTGAGATATCACATATTACATTAAGTGAAGTCAAAAATCCTAATGCATTTCTTAAATTAGGTTCACTCAGTTTTTTATTAATATGCAAAAAATTTGGAATGATTGAATTTTATATTTATTTGAAAAATTTTTATTTTCTGCGGATAGGGTTTAGAACCATAGAATACGGATAAGGTTAGGGTTGAAAAATTCTTAATCCGCGAGTAGGGTAGGGTAGAATTTTAAAAAAAATTTCAACTCGCGAATAAGATTAGGGTAGAGCCCAAACCCTACCATACCCATTACCAATCCTATCCAATTGATTAATTAAAGAAAACAATTGATTATATACATCGATCGTTTGAAAGATTTGTATAAATACACATATTAATATATTGCCTAATTTTTTATAAAATATCCCAATCACAAATAATTTTTCAAATGATGTTTACACTACAACAAGAAGAAGAAGAAAATGGTATAAAAGAGAATGCAACTTCTAAATGTCGTAAGGTTGTTACTTTAATGGATACTATATAAAATATAATTTAATTATTTTAAATAAAATACAATTAGTAAGACATACTAATTATATAAAATATTTTTTTAAGTAAAAGGAGCTCAACACAACATGGAGGAGAAAAAGAAAAAAAAAACAACTGGCAATTCTAAAATTATAAAAAAAAAATTCATAGTCATTTCTGACATTGCTATCAACAACCAAAAGATTCGCTACCTATCCACTCATTGGAGCTTGTAAAGGATCTGTTAATAATTTCCACCACACTTGAACTTTGATTGTTGAAGATTCTATCATCTCTTTCTAACCAAATTATCTAGATAACAGTAAAAAAAACTAATCAACCACCTCTTCTTCTTCACCTTTTTTGATAGTACATCCGTCTAACTTTCAAAGTATTGTTTGAGTGTATCTGAAATAGTCCATATCTTTTCAAAAACGAATAACTAACCACACCATACTTGTCAAGTGAGCTCACATCTAATAAACAAATAAAAAATAATTTCAACAAATTTATTACATAAAACACACATATTATCATTTTGGTTAATAACACCTAATCTAATTATATAAAATAATTGTTCAAATAATATATAGATAAAACATATAAATACTCAATAACTAAAATTCTTTAATATCCTAGACCATTGATATTTTTATATCTATATTTTTATATCTAATTGTTTGTATCAGCCAAGACCATAACTCGTGACTTTCTCTAGTTGCAAACTATTGATTAAATGTACAGTTATTATCATATAGAAATATAAAAAGTATTTATTATATATTATATATTATATATTAGTACTAAGTAAAGTAACGATATTAAATAATAAATAAAAGTATAGCCAAAATTACTTGATAAAAACTATTGACCTAAATTGACAAAAAGTTTTTAACACGAAGTTTTTTTTCATAATTTTAATATAAAGTCTGGTAATTTTAATAGCATATGTAATTTTCATTTAGTAATCTCAAAATAAAAACACAGACTAAAGACATGTTAGGCTTATTGTTAGCTCCTATCAATGATTGTTTTGGGTCAGTAAAATTGGGCCTTGTAATTTTTTTGTCAGGAAATTTTGTGATTGTTAATTGTTTAAACTTCCAGTTGGACCTATCAAAAATATAATTTTCTTAAAACAAAATTTAATTTAGCAGAGATACAGATTTTGGCTCGGGTTATTCTGACCCGGTCTTTGACAAAAAAAGCTTCTTATGACCAGAAAAAAAACGATAAATGCTTCTGTTCCAATTTTGTTTAACATGAAACTCTAACTCCTTAAGACTATGTTTGTTTGAAGAAAAAATGAAAGGGAAAAAAAAAGAAAATAAAAAATAATTATTTTTTATTATTTGGTTAAAAAATGAAAGGAAAAAAAAGAAAAAAGAAAATAAAAAAATAATTATTTTTTATTATTTGGTTGAGGAGAAAAATTAAAGAAAAAAATAGATGAAAAAAATTGGTGAAATTCACTAATTTTTTTTCAATGTTGAAAAGAAAAGAGAAAGAAAATTTATTTTCTCTCTATACTTCTAATATAATCCCTTCACTTTATTTAATATATTTTTTAATATAAGGGTAAAATTGTTTTTTTATAATATTTCTTTTCTTCTTATTTTCTTTCTATCCAAACACATTTAAAAAAAATAAAAATCTACTTAATTTCTTTCCTTTTCTTTCTTTCCTTTCTATTTCCTTTCTCTCAATTTCTTTCCTTCCAAGGAAATATAGCCTAAAGGTTGTTGCTCCTCTCTCCTCAGACTCAGCAAAACCTAAAACCTTTAACAGATTCTCTCCATATCTCCTCTCACCGTCGTCCGCCACCCTCCTCCCCCTTCACCGCCGCGATTCCGATTCTCTTGCTTCTCCCTCTCACTCTCAAGGTCTCTGAAACATCGTCGTCGTGCGCCTGAGAAACCTGTCCGAGGTGAGTGTCGTCCTCGCGTGCCTGACCGAAGAGAATCGTCGCGTAAGAGGAAGAAGCGTTGCTGTCTTCGGGTCAGAGAATCATCTTCGTCGTCCAGCAAGATTGTTATTCATCGCTGTCGTCAGCCGTTGGTCGCTCTTCCTTCTGTTAAGTTTACCTGTGTCATGTTCTAAATTATTTAAGTTGTGATGTTGATAGTTTGATGAACTAGAAAAATAAGTTTTTTTCATTTTCAAAAGAATGAAAAATACTTTAAAAAATATTTATTGAGTTATTACACTATTATATACTCCTTATGTACTCTCACTATGAAAAAAATTACAACAAATAAGCCTACATCTACTATTGATAAAAAAATATTCTAGATAAAAAATTATTATTATAACGAGCCGTCGATGGTCGCTCTTCTTTCTTTCTGCTAAGTTTTCCTGTGTCATCCCTATATTTACAACTTTCTTTTTTCTTTTATCCAGGAAAATTATGGATATATATTTGGACAAAAATAAAAATTTTATGAGATGATTTTCTATGAAAATTGAATAAGAAGAACAAGGTTGGTAAATAGAAAGTAGGAAAGATGCTTTTGACAAAGATATATATGCTTTTAGAAATGCCTTCAAAATTTTAGATTATTTTTTTATCAATAGTAGATGTAAGCTTATTTATGTAATTTTTATTACAATAAGAGTACGTAAGGAGTACATAATATGAACGTAGTAATAACTCAACAAATATTTTTTAAGAGATTTTTTATTCTTTTCACGAAGAAATCTCATTTCCTAAACTATTCAAGTTGTGATGTTGATGGTTTGATGAATCAGAAAAATAAATTTTCTAATTTTTAAAAGAATGAAAAATTCTTTAAAAAATATTTGTTGAGTTATTACACTACTATGTACTCCTGCGTACTCCCACTATAAAAAAATTACAACAAATAAGCCTACATCTACTATTGATAAAAAATAATTTAGGTAAAAAATTATTATTTACAACCACCCGTTCGTTGGTCGCTCTTCTTTCTGGCAAGTTTACTTATGTTATCTTTATATTTATAACTTTTTTGTCCAGAAAAATCATGGATATATAATTTGAAAGAAAATAAAATTTTTAATGATAAAATTCTAGTTAAAAAGGTGGTAGGGGATGAAATTATTATTTAAAAAGCGAAATATAAATACCAATGTAATAATAAAGTTAAGCTATTAATGTCGAATGAAAACACACTTACATTTCAATCATTGCAGTATTATTTTCAGTCTTCTTTGAACATGTCTTCTGAGCATTTTATTTAAGAAATATCACAACAGAAAAAGATAGATAAAGAGAAGAAGAAGGAAGTACATGTTTTTTATTATTATAAAAGTGATCTTTTGATATTTTCAATTTGAAAATTGGGATCAACTCAGAGAATGTATTAAAAATTTTGTTACGAGAATGTCATACTTAAATAATATGAAGAATAGGGTTGAGAAAAAATATAATTTAGTAATATGTAACAAAAGACGATTTCCTATGAAAATTGAACAAGGAGAACAAGGTTGGCAAACAGAAAGTAGGAAATGTGCTTTTAACAAAGATATATATGCTTTTAGAAATGCTTTCAAAACTTTTAGATTATTTTTTTTTATCAATAGTAGATGTAAGTTTACTTGTTGTATTTTTTTATAGTGGAAGTACATAAAGAATACATAGTAATAAAATAGTAATAATTCAACAAATATTTTTTAAGAAAATGGAATATCTCGTAAGAGTTGAGTAAGAAGAAGAAGTTTGACAAAAAAAATAAAAAAAAAACTAGTAGTAGAACTGTAACTAATAGTAGGACTGTAACTAGTATCAGAACAAAAACTAGCAAAAATATTTTTTCTGAAGATATATTTATATTTAGAGATGTTATCAATATTATTTCTATGATTGAAGAGGAAGAACATTCAGAGTAGAGTAAAGTATGCCATGTTTAAATTTTTTATTGATTTATTAATTTTATTTATATATTTATTATAACATTGTTGATATAATTGTTTCAAGATTATTATCACGATTGATTAATGTTTCGGTTTTTTAAATGGAATATGATTTTTAACCATTTATATTTATTAAATAAAAACACAGACTAAAGATATGTTAGGCTTATTATTAGCTCCTATCAATGATTGATTTGGGTCAGTAAAATTGGACCTTGTAACTTTTTTAATCAGGAAGCTTTGTGATTGTTAACTGTTTAAACTTTCAGTTGGGCCTATCAAAAATATAATTTTTTTTAAAATAAAATTTAATTTAGCAGAGATACAGATTTTGGATCGGGTTATTTTGACTCAGTCCTCGACAAAAAAAAGTTTCTTATGACCAGAAAAAAAAGATAAATGCTTCTGTTCCAATTTTGTTTAACATGAAATTCTAACTCTCTAAGGCTATGTTTGTTTGAAAAAAAAATGAAAGGAAAAAAAGAGAAAAAAGAACAAGGTTGGTAAATAGAAAGTAGGAAAGGTGCTTTTGACAAAGATATATATGTTTTTAGAAATGTCTTCAAAATTTTTAGATTATTTTTTTTATCAATAGTAGATGTAAACTTATTTGTTGTAACTTTTATTACAATGAAAGTACGTAAGGAGTACATAGTATGAACAGAGTAATAACTCAACAAATTTTTTTAAGAGATTTTTTATTCTTTTCACGAAAAAATCTAATTTCCTAAACTATTCAAGTTGTGATGTTGATGGTTTGATGAACCAGACAAATAAGTTTTCTCATTTTTAAAAGAATAAAAAATTCCTTAAAAAATAGTTGTTGAGTTATTACACTACTATGTACCCCTTACGTACTTCCACTATGAAAAAATACAACAAGTAAGCCTACATCTACTATTGATAAAAAATAATTTAGGTAAAAAATTATTATTTACAACCATCCGTCGTTGTAGCTCTTCCTTTCTGGTAAGTTTATTTGTGTCATCTCTATATTTATAACTTTTTTTTGTCCAGAAAAATCATGGATATATAATTTGGAAGAAAATGAAATTTTTAATGATAAAATTTTAGTTAAAAAGGTGGCAGGGGATGAAATTATTATTTAAAAAGCGGAATATAAATACCATTGTAATAATAAAGTTAAACTATTAATGCCGGATGAAAACACACTTGTATTTCAATCACTGCAGTATTATTTTCAGTCTTCTTTGAACATGTTTTTTGAGCATTTTATTTAAGAAATATGACAACAGAAAAAGATAGAGAGAAGAAGAAGGAAGTCTATATTTTTTATTATTATAAAAGTGAACTTTGATATTTTCAATTTGAAAATTACGATGAACTCAGAAAATATATTAAAAATTTTGTTATGAAAATGTCATACTTAAATGATATGAAGAATAGGGTTGAAAAAAATATAATTTAGTAATATGTAACTGGAAGACGTTGGCAAACAGAAAGTAGGAAATGTGCTTTTGATAAAGATATATATGCTTTTAAAAATGCCTTCAAAACTTTTAGATTATTCTTTTTATCAATAGTAGATATAAGCTTATTTATTGTAATTTTTTTTATAGTAGAAGTACATAGGGAATACATAGTATTAAATAGTAATAATTCAACAAATACTTTTTAAGAGAAGGGAATATCTCATAGGAGTTGAGTAAGAAGAAGAAGTTTGATAAAAAATAAAAAAAGAAACTAATAGTAGGACTGTAAGTAATAGTAGGACTGTAACTAGTATCAAAACAAAAACTAGCAAAAATATTTTTTCTAAAAATATACTTATTTTTAGAGATGTTATCAATACTATTTCTATGATTGAAGAGGAAGAACATTTAGAATAGAGTAAAGTATGCCATGTTTAAATTTTTTATTGATTTATTAATTTTATTTATATATTTATTATAACATTGTTGATATAATTGTTTCAAGATTATTATCACGATTGATTAATGTTCCAGTTTCTAAATGGAATGTGATTTTTAACCATTTATATTTATTAAATAATAAGAAAAAATTATATTATATATTTATGACCAATAAATATTTTAATAAATGATCAGCAAATTAGAATCATTCAACATAATCAGGATTTAACTCCTAGATTAAAGAATGCCTGAAGGGTATATGTTTGGAGAAATAGAAGATAATGTGATCTGTTATTTAGATTATTTTTTAATTAACAGTAGATGTAAATTTGTTTGTTGTAATTTTTTTGTAGTGAGAATACATAAGAAGTACGTAACATCTCAACCTTTTGAATCAAGTCATTTTTTTAATAACTAATTAATTAATAAAAATGGTAATAATTTAAGATTTGAATTTTAAATTTAAACATATGAAAACACTAGTGGTAGTAAATCTCTAACCGACAATAAACAACCTTTGAAAATATAGCCATAATTAATTCTATATTTATTAGATTTGAATGATATTTAGTTATATGAAAAGATAAGAATACTAGCTTTATTTCTTAAATTCAGTATAAAATCAAATTCAAATTAAATTAGGTAGACAAATCTGTTACAAGTTCATAGTAGAAAATCGCGCTCTTATCAGCCAGCCTTATATACTAACCGTATTTTAGAAATATCTCAAGTTGTGGTTATCCGATTGACTTTGTTTGAGATTTGTTTTAAAGCTAATTCAATTCTCTATAAATTTGTCTCTAATAGCTATTTCCAAATTCCAAAAGTAGAAAATGTTATAGGGCAAACAAAGTGACATTTCAGATTGAAGATTTTACATAAATGCCTCCTAACATAATCTGCACATACCTAAGAGCTATTTGATCCTTCATTTCTCAATCTACTCTCTTTTTCTATACAAAACATTCTAGTATACACAAAGTCTAGCCATGAAATAAGTCTCTCTTCACTAACAAACCGCATCTATTTGCATCGGAATACCTATTGAAACTTCACTCGAGGTAGGGATTTTGTGCTAATTTTTATATGTCATGTTTTAAATGTTTTCGAACATAGATGTTAGCTTTGCATGTCATGGTATAATGTTTCTTTCCTTCATACGCATTATGGATTATAATAACAATCTTATGTGCATTAAAGAACTGAGGAAATGATTCTCCGGTAAGGGAAGGTGACCCCCAAAGACAAGATAATCGAGATGATCCTTCGATAAGGGAAGGTGATCGGCAAAATTTTGGAAACATTCGGTAAGGGAAGGAGACTCCCATCAATTTTATAATAATATATCTTGGTTGGCATGACTTCCTTCTTGTGTATGTCTAAATAACCTTGATTGTAAACTAAACTGAGGGAATGATCTTTCGGTAAGGGAAGGTGATCCCCAAAAACAATGTATCGACATGATCCTTCGGTAAGGGAAGGTGATCCATTGAGATGATCCTTTGGTAGGGGAAGGTGATCGCCAAAACGTTTGGAATAAGAACCTTCGGTCAGGGAAGGGGACTCCCACTTTTTATACCGATTTGAGCTCAATACCTTCCATAAAAGTTACGAGAAAAAGTAATGAAAAGTGCAATGAAAAGTGTGATCATGATTGTTCTTCTTTTATCCTTTTTTGATTTATGATTATGTTTATTATTGCATTCAAAGATCATTCTTTTACTCAAAGTTCCTTTTTGTTTGATTCATGATATTGGTTTAGATCTTTATTTTATTCAAATATATTATGTTTACTATTCTTCTCTTATTTATCATTTATTTTGCCTTATTTTATGTCCTATGAGAACATCAAACTAAGGTTTATGAGTTTACATATTTTAACGCTATAGGCATTTTGTATGCATTACACATGTCATAACATAAGTAAATGAGAAGCATCTAAAAGTCACACTACTCTGATTAACAAGAACTTTTGAAAATAATAATTGAACAACATTGCATTATCACTGTTTTTATTCTAAAACTCGAAGTTGCTGGGGATGGATACGATGACATCATATAGATAAACTATTGAAAAACTTTTGTTTCTCTCCCCTCTCTCCGTACCATCTTCAGGAATGATGCAGTACAAAGTAATACACTGCTCAATTGAGTTGAGGTGAAAAGACAAGTACACTATTAGGAGCAAGCTATCGAGGACGTAGATACAAAACATTAAGCATTTACCTTAAGAAGGAAGAATATGCGATTGTTTTAGCCATAATTATACAAATTAAGAGAATTAGGATTTTCTCTGTCTTGTTTTATTTTTATTGAATGACTACAATTGTAACTATGATATTTCTTGTTATGATTATTTGATATGAGTAAAGCATGCCATTGTTGTACCTTCATAGTTTAGCACACCTGTTTTTCATGTTAGTATTTTCAGATTACTTATATTTTTCAGCTAGTAACTATTCTAATAAAAACTAGTTATTCAATATTTTTATATATAAATTATTTTATATAAATATTTTATATGTGCTTTAAAAATAAAATTTCGCAAGGTTTTGAATATCAGCTACTAAATATAATCCAGATAAAGCTTAACTCAGTTTAAAAGCATTAGGGTGTTACAGAGTACATAGTATATAAGGCGTAATAACTCAACAAATATTTTTTAAGCGATTTTTCATTCTTTTCACAGAGAAAATCTCACGCCCTAACTTATTTATGTTGTGATGTTGATGTTTTTGATAAACAAGAGATTGAGAGAGGGAGAAAAATAAAATTTTCTCATTTAAAAATAATGAAATATCCTTTAAAAAATATTTGTTGAGTTATTACATCTTATATATTATGTAGTCTTTATGTATTTTCGCTATAAAAAAATATTACAAGTAAGCCTACATTTACTATTAATAAAAAAATAATCTAAGTAACAAATAGAAAAATAGACGTTATTTTAAAAAATTACCGTTTTCATGACTTTGAGCCACTTGAAATCCTAATATTTCTAAGAAATTGTATTATCGAGCTAATATTATTGTAAGTTATTTTATCTTTAGATATTTTTTTTATAAATTTTGAATTTACTTTTGATACATAATTATATTATCATTATGTTTACGGATAACCTGAATATGTATAAATTTTTTTGACATATTACTTTAAATGAACTAATATATATATATTTCAATTAGGTTGAAGCAAAATTTTTAAGTATTTTATTCAAGGATTCAAACAATACAAGAAGATATATGAAAAGAAGAAAAATGAGGTATATATTTTTTACTATTAGAATGATCTTTTAGATTTTTAATTTGAAAATTGGGATCAATTCAGAAAATGTGTTAAAGATTTTCTCACAAAATTATCATATTTGCATGATATAATGAATATGAATAATGGAGAATTGGATAGAAAACAAAATTTAGTAATACATAATAAAAGAATATATTGTATGGGAGTTGAGCAAAAAGTAAAAAAAGAAACTAGTAGTAAGATTGAAACTAGTATTAAGATAGAAACTAATAGAAATACTTTTGGGGAAGATATATTTGTTTGTATAGATGTCATCAACATTATTTCTGTGATTGAAGAGGAAGAAAATCAAAGTATCGAGTAAAAGTCGATTTATTCCTAAATTATTTAAGAAAGTAGGTAATGTTTAAGTTTTTTATTCAATTATTAATTTTATTTATATATTTATTATAACAAATTTGTTATAATTGTTTTAGGATTATTGTTAAGATCAACGTCCTGTTCTCAAGATAGAATGTGATTTTAAATCATTTATATTTATACGGGATATAACCTTTATACATAAGCACCATTGTGTATAATTAGTTAATTACTCATGATCCTTACAAAAGGCAGGTAAGCCAAAAAGTTAGAAAAGAAGTCGTACGACAATTTTCATCGATGTTTTTTTACCATTTGATCTCTCAAATTAAAAACAAAATTAAGCGACTGAGAAATATAATTTAAACATTGAGAAAATTTAACATATAAAAATTATGATAAAATAATTTATACGGGACAAAAATGATAAAATTTATAATAAAAATTATAAAAACTTAAATAAATAGGAACAAAACAAAAGAAATAGGAGAAATAGAGTACAATAAAAAATAATAATATTTTATAGTATATAAAAAAATTAAAGAGTAGAAATAATACATCATATGAGAAAAAATATTAAGGAATAGAAGAGCAATTAATAAAAAATGAGATTCTCTTTTAACATATATATGCCTTTTTATAATGAATAAGTTATGAAATACAAAAATAGGTAAAATAAAATAGAACCGAATGAAATTGTGTTTTTTTAAAAAATTAAAAAATATTTACGATCATATAATTGATGACTAACATATAACTATTACATAATAAATTGCAAAAAAAAAATATTGATAGAAATATCAGATTTGATACTAAAATAAAAAATATAAATAATGAATAAAAATCTAAAATTTAAAATTAAAATATTTAAGATCAAGGAAAAAAATAAAAAAAAAACTTTTAGTAAAGCAATAACTTAAATATTAGTGTGACAATAAATCAAATAAAATAAAATATATTTGAATTAATTAAATTAAATAATTAATATAATAAAATAATTATACTTATTGGCTCAATAAAATAATATAAATAAATAAAAATATCTTATAAATATGTCATATAAAAATTATAATATTTTAAAAAATTATTAATCAAAATACATACAACAAAAAAAAATAATATAAATTAAAATAAAATTAATTTATTTATTTTAGTCAAATCAAATAATTAATATAACTGATTAATTGTAGTTAATATTTTTAAATAAATAATAAATAATTTAATATTTATCTTAATTAAATCTATTAAATAATTAATTATGACACTTTTAAAATTATTAATCAAAATGCATAAGAGAAAAAAATTAATACAAATTAAAACAAAATCAATTTATTTATTTCAGTTAAATCAAATAATTAATGTAATATTAAATAATTTAATATTTATTTTATTTAATTTTTTTTCAAAAATATAAAATTCTATTTCAATAAAGAGAGAAATAAAGTGTTCAAAATCAGGACAAACATCAAATGAAGTGGAGATTTTCCAACGTATATTCACTGGCATATGAAATAAGAAAAGATATTTATCTCATTTAAATTTTTTTTTCAAAGATATAAATTTTATTTCAATAAGGAGAGAAATAAGGTGTCCAAAGTCAGGACATACATCAAATGAAATGGAGACTTTTCAACGTATATTCACTACATGTGAAATAAGAAAAGATATTCTGATTAATCTGATAAATTGGATTTGTTGCAAGAAATCTCTGATGTAAAGAACGAAGAATAAATAAGTCTTCACGGAGGATCTTTCAAATAAAATTTTTTATATGATTAATTAATTAATGTATTTGAATAAATTAAAATATACTTTTAAAAATATATTATATTAGCTATGCTATTCATTGAGAAATTCGATTTTAGTAATATATGTTGGGAATAAGACACAATTCCCCCTTGAGAAAGCACCTTTGACAGAGAAATAAAATAGACACAATCACAACACAAGAATTTAACGTGGAAACTCCAATTACCGGAGAAAAAACCACGGCCGTTGTCAAATGACAACCAGAGAATATCACTATGTGAAAATTGTTACAACACATAGACTTCTTTCTCTCACCGGCACCCCAGTACACCCACACTCTTTCAAAGCAAATATCTAACTACACCTCACAACACTCTCTAATCAAAGAGTACAGAGGAAAAGAAAAATCAGATACAAGCTTAAAGTGTTTCTGACTGGTGCAAAAACAAATGGAGAACTTAGCCTCATATTTATAGCCTAGGCCACCCACTCCATTTGCTATCCTAAGCAATGTAGGACTAATTCAACCAAATCCTAACAATCTCCACCTTGATTGAAATAGTCACACATCTTCAGCTTCCATTGTCAACACCGACAATTCTTTGCTGCCATTGTCTATACCGACAATCATAGTTCAGAGAACTATCATACTCCACCATGAAAGTATACTCACTTGGAATTAGACCACTCCAAGCATTTCGCCTTGGTACAGATCGAAACCTTGCTGAAAATTCATGGTGCAACTTCCAAATTGGCTTTTCCTGGAAGTTCTTCAGCCATCGACCTAACTCCGCCACACACCTTGCATCTCAACGCCAACCAATGCCCGTGTGCAATTGTGGACCTGATTGCCACAACTCATCCTTATCCATGGCAGTGCGGTAATACCATGAGGATACTTCTTGTCTTCTAGAGAACATCATCTTCTCTCATAGAGAGAGCAACCAGAGATCTTCTCCTTCAACGCCTTGTGCAAACCTGATTGTATCAACACATCCTTGACTTGTACTTGCCACAAGCCAAAATTGATTCTTCCATCAAATTTCTCTATTTCAAGCTTCACAGCACTTGAATATCCAGACATTGTTGCAACCGTATACTGGAATAGTATAACTCAACTGTAGACCGTGCACTAGGAAGGGTCCCCAGGAAAGAGAGGTGGGTCACAATGGACACACTTAAATACCAAGTCTTTCCTTAGCCAGAACCTTTTCCAAACTGCACTCTCACAGAGTCACACTGCCTTCCAGCAACAACAACAGCAACCAAAGAGATTAGACTAGGCTGCAACCACAGAGCATACTAAGAATAAATCCCACCGAACCGAAGCTCTGATACCACTTGTTGGGAATAAGACACAATTCCCCCTTGAGAAAGCACCTTTGACAGAGAAATAAAATAGACACAATCACAACACAAGAATTTAACGTGGAAACTCCAATTACCGGAGAAAAAACCACGGCCGTTGTCAAATGACAACCAGAGAATATCACTATGTGAAAATTGTTACAACACATAGACTTCTTTCTCTCACCGGCACCCCAGTACACCCACACTCTTTCAAAGCAAATATCTAACTACACCTCACAACACTCTCTAATCAAAGAGTACAGAGGAAAAGAAAAATCAGATACAAGCTTAAAGTGTTTCTGACTGGTGCAAAAACAAATGGAGAACTTAGCCTCATATTTATAGCCTAGGCCACCCACTCCATTTGCTATCCTAAGCAATGTAGGACTAATTCAACCAAATCCTAACAAT
The DNA here is from genome assembly GCF_003086295.3 of Arachis hypogaea. Taxonomy (NCBI): domain Eukaryota; kingdom Viridiplantae; phylum Streptophyta; class Magnoliopsida; order Fabales; family Fabaceae; genus Arachis; species Arachis hypogaea. The sequence continues at coordinate 108,469,483 of NC_092036.1, forward strand.
ATATAATAGATAAATTAGATTTATTATTATCATTAAATGGTTGATTACTTCCCCCACCTACAGTTAATGCCTTAGCTTTAATCCCATGATTCATGCCATCGTTACCCAAAGGTTAAGCAGACCATCATGTCGGTCATAACATGATGAAAATGATAGTGACATATACCTATATACAAAGGAAAAAATAAATAAATAAATAAATAAATAAATAAAGGTGGTGTTCCAAGTTGCATGCTGAATTCAAACCATCCCTATAAATCATCCAAGGGAATTGCTCCCTTGGAATCACTAAAAAGGTACCAAATTGACCTCACGACAAATAATGACCTCCTTTAATTTTTCTTTTTTGTTCTTCCTTCAAACATTATTATTATATGCTAATTTGGCAAGAGTTGAAAGTCCCATTTGTATAGGACATCAAAAGAAATGCAGTGTAACAATTGAACAAACAAACAAAAGATCTAGAGAATGTACCATTATGTAGTATGTATAAAAATATAATAGTCCTTGACCTAACCAAGTTCATCTAATAATCGTTTCAAATGCACACAAAAAGACATGGAAGGTAACCTACCACCTAGTAATCAATAATAATATAGAAAAATATAGGTACACAATAAAAATATTAAACAATATGAATAATGAATATATCAGATGTTCAATTTATTAAGTGTGTGAATGATTATCCTAATATTAAAATTTAGGTAGATAATTTGAGGTGTAGTGTATTTTTATTTTATTAGACCAATTTTAAAATCCATTATTTACATTATTCACAAAAGCTATTATCTACCTAACAGAGTCTAATAATACACCTTAGTAACTTGGGTTCAATTCAGTTCAACTTTGTCCTTTGTCCATAAGACAAAATACCTAAAATTTGTTTTCCATTTGTCTTTTTATTTCTTTTTCTTCCTTACATTCGCATGACAAGAGTATAAATTTAATAATCAAATTAAATTCAAAAACAAATTTCTTTTGGCGTTACAACGGAAGTTCGGAACTGAGCTTCGGAAGAAAAGAATTTCTAACAACTTAAGTGATACCAACCGATCTAATTTGGCCAAATTAATTAATCACCAAACTCATGATTACAGTATTGCAAAAATAATTTAGTATTACTTGTAAATAAAGAAATATAAATAGTGAATGTTGTGCAAGTTGAAAAAATGCATACCCATTTTGCAATTCCAAGCCACTATAATTAAATATTATAGGAATTGCGATGAAGCTAGCAGACACATTCAATTTTACTTTTCCAGTTGTCCACTTTAAAAATTGGGCAATTTACTAAAATAAACAAACTGTGTGAAATGTTTACCCAAATACATAAAATGGATTGCTCCTACGTGAATGTGCAAATTCACTTATATGTAATCCGTGGGAGGTTAGGACGGTTTAGTGTTTACACGTAAACCGTGGGAGGTTCCCACGGTTTATGAAGATTGCGTTGCATGCATAAACCGTGGTAGGTTACCACGGTTTATGAAGAGAATGATTTGAGTATAAAACCCGGTAGCCTACCGCGGTTTATGAACAAGGTTGCATAGTCATAAACCCCTCTAACCTACCACGGTTTATGCGTTGTAGTATATAAATATGTAATCCGTTGAAGGCTATCACGGTTCATTTGCTTCACCAAAAAATTTTGAAAGTTGGTGTGTGGAGAGGAGCTTCTGGGAAACCTTTGAAGGTTTGAAGGAGGAATCCGATGGAGCCAGTGGAGTCTGAGGATCGCTTGTACCGACTAAATGGTGTTGCTCACGTGGCAGGATACCTCGATGAAGAGGTAAGTTATTATTATTAACATTGTTATTAATATTGTTAGTAATGCTATTTATATAAATGTTGACATTTTGAGCGTTGTTATTTGTAAAATTATTTTTTTATGTGTTTATTTAAATCGTTATTCTGATTAATATTATTTATATAAATATTGATATTCTTATGCTTATTGTTAATAGAAATATAATTGTTTATATAGAAATTGACATTATTATAGTTATGGTTAGTAAGAATAATTTATTTTTATTCTTATTGTTATTCCTAGAAAAATTATTTATATAAATATTGATATTATTAGGATTGTTGTTGGTAAAAATATATTTTCTTATGTTTATCCTTATTGTTATTCTGATTAGACTTATTTATATAAATATTAAAATTATTATTGTTACTGTTAGTAGAAATATTACTCGTAGGTTAGAAATTTCTATGACCATGGTTATTGTTAGTAGAATTTAATTTTATTATATTTATTGTTTTTGTAGTCATTTTTTATAAGTTATATTTGATGGTTTTAGTGATGGATGTATGTTGAAGGGCTACTCGAATCAACCAAGTACAACCCTTCTCGAATTCCTTGCATTTTCCATGATACTTCAGATGATCTGATTCAATGACTCTGTACTCAACACCTCGCCGGATGCTATAGTCCTTCACACTCAGCACAGCTTCATCCTTGTTTTGGAATGATTGCCCGATCTGAAATTCTGTAGAAGAGCCCCCGACTATGTTACCTCCGTCCTCCTGTTGAGCCAGAGCATCCAAGTTTAGTGTCGAGAAGTGTGGAGGGTACTGTTGAGAGGCAGAACTTGAAGGCATATTCTGCGTATGTGGATTTGCACCTGTCTCATCGTCACTGTCCCCTGCGATATCAACAGGCTCCTGCTCAGAGTCATCGTCACACATTGCGTTCTCTACTCGATCGGGTCCACCAAAGCCTTCCATATAAGTTAACAGGCCACCCCCAGTGCCCACATCGTGAGGAGGCTCATCGACTGGTGCATTCTCCAAAGTTACAGAACCAACGACCTCTCCTCGGCCTAAATCCACTGCGAATGAAGGGGATGCTATCGGCTGATGACACGGTCTGACGGTAGGCATGGAAGAAGATGCACCTCCGGCGGCAGTGGAGCCAGGAACTGGAGCGGATGCCCCAGAACTATCAACACCGACCTCCAACTTCGCGAACAACTCATGGATTCTGATCTCCGGAAAACTCCTTACGCAATGGAACAAAACCCTAAGATCTTCATCAGCCTTAACCACAAAGGTATCATACTTAACACCGGTCGAGACAACTGCGATGGGGATATTGTAGTATATTTTCTTCACCCACTTGCTACCAAACACGCCAAGCTTCTGCAAGATGCTGTTCTTCAAATCTGATAAGGAGCTTGACGAACTGATGAAAACACTCAGTGGTTCTCTATCAGTGAACTTCACACCCTCGCTTTTACTTTTTTTAATTTTACCACAGCAATGCACTAAGGCTAGAAAACTCTCTCCCTCACTTGCCATTGTGAAAATGATCTCTGATGGACCTTCAATCACTCACATATATATAGACTTTCAGTGATTGTAAACCGTGGCAACTTTCAGGGTATTATGCACAAGTCTCCACCAACATAAACCGTGGTAGGTCATAGAGTTTTATAGTCATCTCTTTTTCCTCATAAACCGTGGTAACCTACCACGGTTTATGCATGCAACGCAATCTTCATAAACCGTGAGAACCTCCCACGGTTTACGTGTAAACACTAAACCGTCCTAACCTCCCACGGATTACATATAAGTGAATTTGCACATTCACGTAGGAGGAATCCATTTTATGTATTTGGGTAAACATTTCAACCAATTTGTTTATTTTAGTAAATTGCCCTTAAAAATTAGATAAACTCGTATGTGTTCTAAAAAGTATTTATAGCATTTTTGTTTGTATTATTGTGTGTTTGGATTAAAGTTTATAAGTGAAGATTTGTATTAAATCGATTTTATAAATTTGATTTTTGATAAAAATTGAGTTGGTGTTAACCTAATTTATATTTGGTAGTTTTGTATTAAAATAGATTATAATAAAATAAATATTATTAACATTATATTTTTCAAAATCACATTTAGATAAAAATTAATAAAAAATACATAAATTTATATCATTTAAAATTATATTTTTTTAACCATCTTTGGTTATATTTTTTTTTGAAAAAAATTTAAATTTATTTGTTTAAATTTAATCCTCTTTTAATCATAATTTTTCAGTATTCTTTTATAATACTCTTTTTGTATTTAATTTAATCTTTTTAATAAAATCAATAATTATATTATAAAAAAATAATAATAAATAAAATTTATACTAATTTAAAAACACATAGTGAAAATTATTACAAAATAAAAAAATAAAATTTCATAAATATATATATATATATCAATAAAAATAATTAAAAATTTATATGAATAATGAATATTAAAAATTCTATTAAAAAAATACCATAATATACATCAAAGGCAAAGCTCTAAACAAAAACATCCATATTATGAACAAGAAAAAGAAATAAAAAATAATAAAAAAATCAAAACATAAGAAAAATACTAAAAATAATAATTTAAAAAATATTTGTTTGTAAAGTATAACTATAAAAAAATACAAAAATTCTTATAATTATTTTTAGTATTTCTTATTATAAATGAGATTGAATAGTAAAATTGACAGAAAAAAATAAATTTTTTCAATTACTTCTCCAATTTAACAATTAAACACAAAAGTTATAATTTGTTTCTTCTGATTATCGGGAGTTAAAACACAGATTATGTTTGCATTTAGAAAAAAAATAGCTTAACAAAAAGTTCTGACGTTCGAAAAGATTGAACATGCTTTCTGTATTTACATGAATAAAATGAATGGTATCCAAATTACATAGCTGTCCTAAATAAAAATAAGTTACACGCCTGTTCTAAATAACTCTATGTAAATCGAATTAGAGTAAATTAATCTATCTATTTACACGTAAATTGAATCAAGTCGACTCGATTTTGCATGTATCATAGTAAATTGAAATAGGTTAGTTCGATTTATTAAAGGAGTAGCATTTTACACACTAAATTGAAACATGTGAAGTTTGACTAATAGGGTTTTATAGTAGCAAAGGTAAATTGAATCACTCTTATTCGATTTACTTGCATACAAATAACTCAATTTAAATCAAAATTGGTTAATTCAATTTTGGTACGGATATGTCCTATAAATACAATCAAAATGTTTGCTCTTGATCAGAGTGGCACTCACAATGGCTAGTGATGATAGTTTTTTAGTTCTTGTATATTGCAAAAGGATGATTAAAAAAATACGAGGGAATAAAATTTCATAATAAAGATACAATGAGTATTTTTATCAAACCTTTTACAAATTTGCTCAGCAACAAAATACTATAATACGAAAACTAAGAGTCTATGGCATCATACAGGTGGAGAAATTACTTTACGTGATTATGAATTTTTGTTTTACGAGATGGTGTGAAGTACCACTCTTTTGTAACATACATTGATGAAGATTTGTAAATTTTGTTCTATTGTCATGAGAATTTATGAATTGTTGGCCAAATTTGGAGATGTGGTCGCTAGTTAAGGTGGATCGAATCGGAATTCTCAACCTGTAGCAATGCCAGGAGCCTTAAGTTCAATGCATGCTGCTGCCTCTTCATATGTGTCTATAATTGCATGCAAAACAATGTTCGAGGAATTTTCATCATTCGCAATTGATCTAAACTGCGTTGATGAAAAAATTTGTGATAATCGTTCTTTTGGTAAGTTTGCGATTGCGATAACTATTACTCCTGGGATGATACCGACTTCAAGGGGTGGAGAACAGATCCCGTAAAAGATGTACTATAGGATAACGATGATGCGGAGCCCGTCATGATAGATAAGGATAGCAATAATGATCTAGGGAGGAGTATTCCAATTAGTCAGGATGGACCATCGAATTCTGAAACTCAGTAATATCTACTGCACTTTTTGACTTTAAATCTAGAGGCCATGCCACATTAGAAATTTTCAGACGTAAAATTTGGATTTGGGGGCAGAGATGCACAAGATACATCATCTCCAACTGAGTTTTAAGTTGGTCAACAGTTTCAGAGTAAAGAAGAAGTTGTATTAAGTGTCAAGACTTATAGCATCCATCGTGGGGTTGAGTATAGAGTGTTGGAGTCAGATCACACCAAGCACCATAGAAAGTGTAAGAAATTTGAAAAAGTTGCAGTTGGTTGATTCGGATCACTCTTCACTAGTGAAAGGGTGTTTGGGAGGTCAGAAAGTATAATGGACCTCATACATGTCTGACCACAGAGATTTCTGGTGACAACATAAAGCTTGATTATCATGTCATATGTGGATTCATCTTTTCTATGGTTAGAGCTGATACAGCTGTGTTGATCAAGATATTGTAGAATGTAGGAGTGTTCATGGATTAGATCCGATCTGCATATCCGTAGTGTTTATCTGAATCTGATTAAAAAATTACGGATATCAATCCGATCTGCAAAGCTATCAAATCAGATCCAACCCGATTCGCACACTAATAGGATCGAATTACATATTTCATGTAGGTATCCACATATCCGCGGTTTTGCAAAAATAAATAAATAAATAAGTAAATATTATTTTTATATTTTATTTCAACTAATAATTATCTTACATGTTGTATTATTTAGTTTTATTATTTAAGAAAAGTATTTCAATAATATTTTAAAAATAAACATGTTTAAAAGAGTGAAAAAAGAGAATTTTATTGATATTTTTTAATAAAAATAAGCTTCCTAAAACATTTATCTGGTTTGTAGGTATATCCAAGATCCAATCCAATTCGCCAATGTGCGGATCGGATCGGATCCAAACTTAAAAATTACGGATATTGGATCCGATCCGATCCGATAATTTTAGTAAAGGTCGGATCAAGATTTTGGCTATATCCGATCCGATCTGCATCCACCCCTAGCAGAATGTGACGGAGGCAAATTTTTATTTTAGACCAAGTTACAAAAAAGTTTGGTTGACTTAGTGGAAGACAGTTATACAGATTTATGGGGATTGGGAAGAGTCATATAATGAGTTGCCAAGATGGGTTCTATGTGTGTAGACGACGATGCCAGATAATATTCCAGTGCTAAAGACGAGTCCTGTGTGAATTGGACATTTCCACCATGCCAGTTTTTTTTTGGACATTTTCACCATGCATCGAGACTTTTAGGCATTACAAGATGCTGGTTAGTATTGATGGAACCCACTTGTACGACAAATATGGAGCTATCTTAATGGTGACGATTATGCAAAATAGGAATTTAATATCATTCCTATTGCTTTTGCACTTGTTGAGGGTGAGAATGCGGAGGAGTTATGGTCACTTTTTCTATCTCACCTATGTCACACCTCAACCGGATATTCTAGTTATATCGGACAGACAAAATGGAATTAAGGCTTCTTTGGAGGCTCCTGATGGTGGATGACTAATGCCTAGTGCTTATCGTTCATTTTGTATCTAACATGTTATAATAAATTTTGCTCTGAGTTTCAAGGGATAAGGATGCAAGGAGGTTTCTCGTGAACGATGCTTATGATAAGACTGATGTTGAGTTTGACTACTGATTTGACATTCTCCAAAGTGAAGACCTGACCATGTGTGAGTAGGCTAACAGGATGGAATACGTGAAATAGATCCAGCATTGAGACGATGGTCGTAGATTCAGGCATATGACCGCTAATATCTCCGAGTGTATTAACTTTGTCTTGAAAGGCATAAAAAAACCTCCAAGTTTGTTCCTTGGTGAAGTCCCTTTATGGGAGGTTGGTTGTGATCTTTGTTTGGAAAGAAAGAAAAGCTAAGACATAATTAGGAATGGGACAGCAGTTTAGTCAGGCTCTGATAAAAGCAATAGAGGCTAATTTGAAAGCAACACGTTGTTTCACAGTGACCTTGTATGATAGGGAAATTCTGAGATTAACGTAGCGGAGACGACGCCGATGGGTAACTTCTCACTTAGCTCTTATCGAGTGTCACTGAGGGATTAGACTTGTGATTGTGAATATTTTCAGGCACTTCATTATCCATGTTGTCATGCTATTGCTTTTTGTGCATACTCTCATCTAAATTGAACAACCTATGTCCAGAAGGTGTATCGCCTTTGCACGGTGTTCAATATCTATAAGATGGGATTTAATCCTCTGATTCCAGAATGTTTTTGTCCCCCATACAATGGTCCCACAGTCATCCTTAATCCCAGTTAAAGGCATGCATTTGAAGGGTGTCCAAGGACTATTAGAATTAGAATTACTATGGATGAGGATCTAAATATACCAAAGTGATGTGAACTATGCAGGTAGTCTAGACACATTCAGAGGAGTTACCCACAGGGGGTGTCCCACCTAATGCAAATGGATTATCGTACGGGCTAGTTGGAGGCTTATTCAGGTCCATCGTAAGATGTGTCTAGGATACGGTGACATGAGCTATAGCACGCTCCCTGTCATCCTCCTGTAGTATCATGCGTAACTCATCAAGGGACTATGAACCTCTAAATTGCACCTTCATGGTTGTAGGATTAGAAAAGTCTGAAAACAACTAACTCGAGCTCATATACGTTTGGCTACTCTCTCCCACCGTATAAGTATTAGACCCTCAAAAAAAAAAAAATACACACCACCTCTATCACCACACCCACTCGTAGCAACTCCCCCACTATCTCCTTCACCATGGCCATTAGCTCCACCACCATCTCCTCCGTCACCATGGCTAGCAGGTATAGCACCACGACCACCATCCACACCGTGACCACTTCCACGTCCACCTCTACCCCTAACTCGTATAATACATCATCCAAGTCGACCCCTCCCCTCCAACTCAATAATATCATCCTCGACCTACCTCCATTCACGATCACTCGCCAGCGTACCAACATGACATCATTGTTCCAAACGACACTTGTCTGAGACATCAGGCACCTGATCCATGGGAGGTGTCTGTCCTATACCCCTCTAGGCCACTTCTGGTGGAATATCAACTGCTTTAGGGTCATCGAGAAATAGCTCAGGTAACAAGAACCTCCACCAATGCTCATACCACCACTCCAAAAATAACTGTGATGGGCTTGGATTCAAGCGACATCAAATTGGAGTACATGTTAAACTCTGTTATCGCAATAAAGGTGCCAAGACTACAAAGTACTAGGAAATCAACAATCACCGCCTCTTCCATCCTTCTACATCAAGAAATCTATGTCGAGTGCTGCATGAGGTTAATGTTATACTCCTCAAGTTGTGGTAGCACCCTGTCCACTTGATGCCACTCTATAACAACAAAGTATATCAATGCCATCATTGCCTTCCACAATATCGTATGTCGTGGCTCTAGTATATCAGGGTGCACCATCTAAACAACATGGACTGTGTTGTAAGGCATTCATGTGAACTGTAAAAAGGAAATAATTTTAAAGTTCATCATTTAACAGTAAACAACTCAAAGGAAAAAGCTTTATAAATAAAACACACAGTTAATGAAGCTACAGTAATACTCACATCTCTGTCCTGCAATAAGTCTAGTCTTAGCCTCCACTGCATCACTTTGGGATCTTTCTTGCACGAGATTGGCTAATATCCTGATTACCTACCATTAATATATTAGGTTAATAATAACAAGGTATAAAGTAACTAGTAATCGACATAACACACTTAAGAAACATAAGTACCTCAATGCCAACAACCAATGAAATACGTTAAACCCAACAAGCCTAAAAGTAGGAGACCGCCAACAGATCCATGACTGAAGTAGCTACAATGGACCAGCCAACTTAATAATATTTCTTTTTGCAACACGGCACATGTATCAATATAGTCATGCAAGAGCGGCAGACCCCCAACTATATCTCCCATGTCGTCCAGCCTAGCTACATAAGGCAGCCATCGAATGTATAGACGTGTCTCATACTTGTCACCAAAGTGTTGAGTTGATAACAGCATAATAATGTACGCCCTCGTATATCTCGTCACAGTCTCCTCATTTACATCTGGAGAAAGCTCACTGAATGTCTCTTGGAACCACATGCACTTCACAATGAACTTGTCCTTTTTTCTGCAGGAGGTAACACACTAAGTAGCTCCTTGAAGTCTGTCAGGCATCCACTCACGTAGTTACCATCAATCTGACAGCTTAGCTGGTACGCCAAATATTGTAACATAATGGTGCACTTTCCAAATGACATATGAAACGTATGCATCTCAGGACGTTATCTCTCAAACAAACTGCTAACTAGCGGCTCATCCAACCTAAATTAGTGGTCGCTGAGTCTCGTAAGATGTTATATTCCGGTAGTTTATAGATATGGTATGATCCAATCTTTCAAAGACATACGATGTTGTCTCCTAATGCTAGTAATACATCAGGTTGGCTACATAATAGTAAAAAATTATTTACTAAGAATCCATAATAACCTTTACTTAATTAACAAATAATTATATTAAAGAAATTTTAAATTATTCATGTTTTGTTGAAAAAATTAAATAATAGCCAAAATTATAATTTTATAATTTATTAGGTACCTTTTTATCAAAAGTGATAATAATTTTATCCTAAAATATTAAAGTCCAATAATAACATATATGCAAAATCTAATCATGGAGTTTTTACCAAACATACTACTCTAACCATATCCATAGAAATGAAATTTCAACAAAATCTACATTCACCTATCACTAACATTTATAATTTAAAAAGATTCTAATTTAATACAATTCTAAATTATTACTATCACTAACATTTTTAACTTAAAAATTCTAATAAAAAATTGAAAAAATAACCATTTGATCCATGAAATTTGTGAATGTTGACAAAAGTACCCATCAAATAAGAAAATTAACGTTAAACCCATGAAAGATGGGTTTCGTGTGACAAAAAGTACTCAAACCTTAATTTTTTGTTAACTTTTTAATAAAATTCTCAAATTATCCATACTCTTTATCTTCAACCTTAACTTCACCACCATCTCTTCTTCCAAAAATCTTCTAGCCCAATTTTGTTATCTACGTACTCTTGCACTATGCGACAAAGACAAACACAAAACACAAACCTTATTCAGCTGAAATATTGTTTCAAGAAACAACTAATTGCTTGTTTCTTAAGAAGGCTTCACATAATCCCATTCACCAATAATAATAGCAACAATAGGTTCATCCACCTCCATGTTCATAATGAGTTTGATAGACAACTCTATTATCATATTTTTCGATTATGTAATGGTCTACTACTTTGGGAGAGAACCCCGAAAAAATAGCCTCACCACCCTAGCGAAAGGTGTTCAAAAATTCAATGTTTACATAAGTAACCCATCAATTGGCCATTGTGTTTGTATTATAGACAATTGCCACCAAAAGCATTGCTTCTGCCGGCCAGATTTGAGGTCGACTTCGTGTTCCTCTACTCTATCTCGTCATGCTAATTTTAGGGTTTCTTTTTGCCATCCAAATCCGAATTTCCAACTCAGTGTATTCTCATCAAATTCAAACAATAGGCAAAAAGAAACCAAAGGACCCTAAACCCAAACTGATTTAGCTTCGTCCCCTCTCGTTGTCAAAATTTTCTCCTCGTTCTGTCGCAACGCCCGAAGCAAGCACCGCCCGAAGCTTCCTTATTTTTCGACGACAATTCCTTTCAGAGAGAGCCCACTTAACCTTCTCAAGAATCAAACGAATAAACTCAAATCCCTAACAATGTCAGATCCGCACACCATGACACCGGTGAGGAGGAGACAAAAAGAAAACTTTAAAGGAGAATCTGTCTGTCAATTCCACAATCGAAAGTTTCGGAGAAGAAGAAGAGGAAGTACCATGAGTCAATTGAAGAAGCCAAAGACTCTGCCTTAGCGAGGAGGAGGAGGAGGAGGAGGAGGAGGAGGAAGTATGGTGCGGTAGTGGAGGAAGAAAAAGAAGTATCTTTGTTGGAGAACAAAAAAGTTAAAAAGAAGAAATGGTGGTGGAGTTGAGGTTGAAGGTAAAAGATAGGGGTAATTTGAAAATTTTATTAAAAGTCAACAAAAAATTAGGATTTATGTATTTTTTTTTATACGAAATCCATCTTTTATGGGTGTAACGTTAGTTTCCTTGTTTGATGGGTATTTTTGTCAGTGTTCACAAAGTTCATAGGTACAAATTGTTGTTTTTCTAAAAAATTTTAAATCACTACTCTAACTAACATTTATAATCTAATAATTATGATCTAAGTTATTAAAGATTGCTAATATTTCTAATCTAAAATAAAGAAAAAAAATTTGATATACTAACCTCCTCATTGATATTACCTACAATATAGACAACCTCGTCCAATTAGTAGATATGATTCAGGTCGTCATTCATCAATGCAGTTTTGAATTTTATCACTTTATACTCTAAAAAATCTCTCTCCCATGAATTTTTTTGGAGGAGGAAGGATGGAATTGTAAATGTAATTGTATGAAGCTAATTCAAATCCTTATATAAGGTCCACTAACAATAAATTGAATAAGGATGATATGTTTTATATAGTATAACATTTTTCACTAATCCAAATTTAGTTAATTCAATTTACTATGTCTTTTGTAATTCAAACTTAGATGGTTCAATTTAAAAGTCACAAATTTTGTCATGTTTCTCCATCAATAAATTGAAGTAGCCTATGTTAATTTATTATAGTTTATGCTAAATTAAATTCATTTGATTAATTTTATATATAAACGTGTGATTCGAGTTACACTAATTTAATTTACATAAAGATGTAAATCAGACAAGTGTGTAATTTATTTATGTTTTGGACATCTGTATAATTTTTAACTTAATTTATTTTATTCATGTGAATTATCTAAAAAGTTATGTTAAAATAAAAAATAATTATATTATGTATACACTAAAAATTATTAATTATTAAATTAATTATTAGTATAAAATATATATTAAAAATAAGTTAAATAATATATATATTTATTTACAAATATATAATAACTAATTTTAATCGTACATATAATATTTTTGAATAAAAAAATAATAAGAGTTGAATTTTAAAATAATATCTAACATTAATTATTTGTATCAAAAAAATTTTAAAATATAATTATATCATAAAAGATTACAATGTTAATTTATTATTCTCTTTTTATCAAATTATTCATGACATAACACATAACACGACAAAAAAGTAAAACAAAAATTAATGTAATATAATTTTTTCAATCTCAAAAATTTTTATGATGCAGTTAAATTCTGAAAATTTTTTTGGATACAAGCATAATTTTAAAGGATTAATTTTAGAGGTCACTCAAAAATAGTGGTTATAAAATCTTTCCGAGGAGTGCATTAAATATACTGCAAACCATATAAGAAAGACAATTAATTAACAAAGTTTGGCACGCAATTTAGTGGGACCTATGTGAGGCCCACATAAGTTGCCCACTTGGCCCACCACCTCCAGATGTTTTCGAAAGATAGACTTGCCCTTTGCATTATGGCATAAATAATTGCATCATTATCCAAAATGCGATAAGCTATTGTGACTTCTTATATTAAAAGTTTATAATTGACTTTCATATTACACTCTCTTTTATTAAATAAGTATGATATATTATTGAAATATTATTTTTTTATTTGATATAAAATGATATATTTGATATTAAATAATTAAAAATTTCGTTAAAAGTTTAATAAAAGTATAAAGATCAATACAGCAATCAAACCTAATCAACAAAATATGACCATAAAATATATGGATAGATACTAATTAGTAATTACATATAGAAAAGTCTACTGCACTGCGGCATTGGCACCGCCATTGATTGAACCAAACCACTTTGTTGTTTGAGGTTGCATTCATTATGGTAGGGATTAAGACAAGTGGATACCATGATTTGATGTTCACTAATTCGTCCTCCATATGTTAATATACGTTTATAAATATATTATCACAAGGTTTTTCATTGTTATTGATAGAGAATAATTATTTACGTATATTTTTATTCATTTAATTTTTTAAGATAAATAATTTTATAATATTTAAAAAAATATGTTATAAATATAATAATTTATGTATTTTTTATTAGAATTTAATTTTAAATTATTAGTATAAAATATTTTATACAATTATATAATCACAATTGTATTTTTAGATGATTATTTAACGATAAATATAAAAGTTAATTATTTAAATTTTAATCACAAAATTAAACTCTTTTAATTAATTTAATTTTTTAGAATAAATAATTTGATGAAAGTAATTATTAAAGTGTTTAATCCAAGTTATTAAAACTTGCCTTGAGTTACATGTCTAAAATTATGGCATCATGGAACCAATATTTTGTTTCAATATAATTGATATTATTATTTAAGGGAATGAAACGATCATCTTCTACGTGTATTTTATTTAGACAAAACTGGACCTCGATCTTAAATCTTCAAATTGGCAGTTATAAAATAAGAATAATGTGATATATAAGGTTTTTTATGAATTAAATTTAACAAGTTAAATAATAAAATTTAAAATAATATTAGTTATAATTAATTTTTATTATATTAGATTAATTTAATTAAATTTAATTAATAAAATAATTTAGACGTATAATATTATTATTCATAAAATACAAAGGTTTTAATATAATTAATTAGGTAGAATTTATTCTATCATAAATCATTCCACTCGCTCTATCATAAAATAATGATATAATTATTTACTCAACTATTAAAATCACATTATATTATCTTTGGTATTTTTTTTTGTCCATTCCACGACGACCGTACCATACATCCCCTATCCAAAGAAAGTCAAAGCTTATGAGCTTATTTTGAATTAATTCGGCGTGTGCTTGAGGTATAAAAAATTAAGTATTAGATTGGTTTGGTCTATTTTTGAGTTAAAAAAATAAAAGAATAAAATATTTTTATTGCATTTTAAATATATTTTATAAAAGAATATTTTTATTAAAAAACTTATTTTTTTCTGAATTCAAATAATATTTTATTTTTAAGAAAAATAAAAGTAAAAATATTTTTAATATTTAAAATTCCTTTTAAAAAATTATCCATATATAAAATAATTTTTTATTATAAATATTTTTTAAAAACCAATACAAACTTATCTTAATATTCTTACTCATTAATTATAACATTTTATTATTGTTTGAGATATTCTTATAATTATATATCTCAAGATAGAATCTATATCCAATGAATGAATTATCAAAGCATAATAATATAAGTTGCGGTTAAGATATATAAATTTAAATTAGTATAAAAAATTACAAATATAGTAAATAACGTATTATTAAGTTAATAAATTTAATTTTCATACACTAATAATATAAAAGAGAGATCTAACTATATATTATTGGTTTAACATCAAAATTAACTCATTTTCATAATCATCATTAAAAAATTATCTAAATACATAATTTGATTAATTATTAAATACATTGTAAATTTATCAAAATTTAAACTCTAAAAAATTAGCAAAAGAATATATATATATATAACATCATAAATTCATTTTCTTTTCAAGTTAATTAAATAGTTCTTCAAACACTCAATAAATTTTCCATCCAGTCACTTCCAGAGAAAAAGAAAAAATAACATCTAGTCATGATCATGGATTTATTTTCAATCTTAATAAGAAGAAAATAACAAGAATACACATTATTTTGTTTCTTTATTTGCCAACCAATTAATTTGAACACACAAATGTAATAATAATAATAATAATTAATACAAGACTGATGGAAGAATTATTCCATGTCTTGCCCACCAATATATATCTCTCTACCAAAACTCTCTAACTAAATAATTTGATACTCAAAAAGAATATTGAATAAAATAAATAAATAAATAGATATAGAAAATGAAAAAAATTAACTAAAAGATTGAGTCAACCCAGAGAAGCGTGGACTCTCCACTCTTGCGCACTTATATAAACCCTTCCTCACTTTTCAAACTCGAAAACAAAAAAAAAACAAAAAACTTACTAAAGAGAAGAATTGAAGAAAGAGTTCTTGATTTGGGCCATGGTTTGCGTTTCAGAATCCTCAGATTCTTCCAAGCATAACCGTTCCAATGGCTTCTTTGTAGCAATAACTGCCGTCTTTTCTCTCCTCGCGAAACGTGCCAGCCGCCTCAAGTCCAAACCGAAATTTTCCGCGGCCAAAACCGTGACGGACGGAGGTTTTGACGACGATAATTGGAAAATTGAGTTGAGGACGCCGCCGCCAAAATCTCCTTTGGCAGGGCCAAAGAAGCTGCTCAACAATATAAGCAGCAAGGCGTTGCTGTCGTTCGGCCATCACAACCAGAAGAAGAAGGAAGGTGGTTGTAGTGCCGGGGCGGAGGATGGTTGGGGCGACGGCGGAGTGTGGCAGAAGGAGATATTGATGGGAGGGAAGTGTGAGCCGTTGGATTTTTCCGGCGTTATATATTACGATATCAACGGAAAGCAGGTGAGTGAGGTTCCTCTTAGGTCCCCACGCGCCAGTCCCTTGCCTGGGTATCTCACGCGCCCTAGACAAGAAGCTCACTGAGAAAAAGAAAAGAAAAATAGAAAATGATATGTATTATTACTATTATGATTCATTTCAGTTATTAGATTAATAATCATTAGCCTAAACGGATATGCTTTGGAAAAACGCTTCTTTAGATTTTCTTTTCTTTAGTTTGATTTATTAGTATACTTTTAGTGTTGTTGGAGACTTGGTTTTTCACGTATAGAGTTTGTGATGATGAAATTCAAAATTGTGAGACGTGTGTGTGTTCTAGTTTTCAAGTGTGAATGTGAGTAAGTTTGAGGAATGCTTTCATCTATTTATGGCACTAACTTGCTTTAGGAGGGAGCATAATTATGGATTCTTAATATAACTTCTTTTTTTTTACTATTATAAATGAAATTATGTAGTTATAATTCAATGCGCATATGAAGTTGGTTTTAATAAAATTCATTGAGTGCCATATAGCTACATAAATAATTAAATGAGAGGTCATTTGATGTTTGTGTGTAATTAGATTCTGCGATTGAGTAATAGCATATGGAAATGAAAATTAATGATGTGTATTTAATTATTCAATAGTGCTTTTGGGAGATTATAAAAAGAGTAATTTTACACGTATAAATATTTTTGACAATTAAATTTAATTAATTTAATTTAATATTAATAAAATTATTATTATCATTTTTATTTATTTAATATCACTTACTCAAATTTTATTATTTAATTTAGCTAAATTTAATTTAAAAAAATTATACGTGTAATATTTTTTTAAAATAATTGTTTGAATAGAGTTAAATTATTTTATTTAGTATTTAATTATTATTAAAATAATTGTATAATTTTAAATATAATAATATATAATTATAAATATTATATATATATCTAATATTTTAATTATTAGATATATAAATATTATATCTAATTATAAATATTATATAAATAATATATAATTATAAATATTATATATATATATCTAATATTTTATTTAGTATTTAATTATTGTTAAAATAATTGTATAATTTTAAATATAATAATATATAAATATTATATATATATCTAATATATATATCTAATATTATATAATTTTAATTAATATCTATCTAATATTACTGTGACTATTTATGCTACGAATTTGCTTATAATTTGTTATTAGAAAAAATAATATATATATATATAAATTAAATATTATATATTTGTGTATATTTATATTTGTTATTTTATATATTTTAATGTGTATTTTATATTTAAATATATATATATTTTATATAAATAATTAATTTATGTTATACATGCAGTTGTATATTACGTTTTAATGTGTATTTTATGTAAATAATTTATTCATTTACTAATTTTTTTATACCATAACAATTACCGATCAAATCATATATGCAATGCAATTCCAACTACTACATTTGTAGATAGTTTTCAAGGAAAAAAAATTAACCGGGTCAAATACGTAACGAAGAATACTCGCACTCTAATTATCAAATATAATAGAATATATACAATGGGTGATGATATTATATAACTAAGTTATTTTATTAATTAAATTTAACTAAGTTAGTACAATAGCAGTTTTTGGTAAATAAAAGTGAATTGAAGAAAAAGAAATGTATAAAAAGAAAAAAAAAAGTTTGGCTGAATTTTTTTTCGATTGTTATTAGTATTCTCGACTATTATAGATTATAGAAATATTTACATTTTAGGAGAATTTTTGCTAAAATATTTTAAAACATTTTGAATAAAAAATAAATAAAAAATTATAATTAGTGTTATATATTATTTTTAATTTTTTATATTTACATAAGTGTTAAAATAATGATAACATATAAGTTGAAGGACTCAAAAATATTTTGATTCAAAAAGATACTAATATATGTAAAATTTTTTAATTTTGGCTGAATTTGTGAAACTAATCAATATAGACACTAATATTATTTTGCTTTAAAACAATCATAGTTAAATAAAATATATTTAAATTATATATGTTACTACTTATTATATATTATATAAATATTGATTTTCTTAATAAATTAGTTAATATAACAATTAATTAAAAATAATACAATTTGATAAATTATGTGTATAATTTATATTAAAAAATCATTATAAAATAAATATTGTGCTTTTATAACTAAAAGAATAAAAAATATTACAAAATCAAGTTATATTTTATAACAAAATTTTATGATAGAAAAAATGATATTGTTACAAAAAAATATTTTAAAAGTAAAAAAATATTGTCACTTTTGTAACAAATTTTAATTTTTACATTAAAAAAATTTGTTACAAAATGTTATTTTGTATTATAATAATTTTATGTTTTGTTACAAATTTTTTTGTAATAAAATATGCTATAACAATTTTATAACAATTTCTTTTATTATAAATTTCTTTCATTTCAAACTTCAATTTTTTTAACAATTTCTTTATTATAAATACTGATTTTTCTTGTAGTTCCGAAATAATAGGAAATAAATTCAGTCTAATTACTTTATAAAAATTAATAAAATTACTGCTATCACACCTAAATACTTGAATATACCTAAATAAATTACTCTCTTTTAACATTGCTATTAAGGAGTCACTAATTTAGATTTTAGACACATATACTTATTATATCATCGTCAAATATATAGTTTCGCAAAATTTTTAATTAGGTTTTTATATTTTTTTTTAATTGAGTTTTTACACCAATTTTTTTCAATTAAGTCCCTCTTAGTAATAATTAACTTAATTGTATAGGAACCCAACTAAAAAAAATTAATGCAGAGATTCAAATAAAAAGAAAAAAATATAAAAACTCAATTGAAAAAAATTTGGTGCAGAAACCCGATTAAAAAGAAAAAAATAGAAAAACCTAATTAAAAATTTCACAAAACTATAAAAACCAACAGAGTAATTAAACCATACCTAATTAATACTTCTATTATAATGTTAACTATTAATTATATTTCTCCAATTATTGATGTATCTGAACTCCTTAAAAAAAAAACATATTGGATTGTCACCTTACCACATTATTGTACAAAGTTTTTAAATCTATTTATTTTAAAATTCAACCTCTAATAACTATTATAATCACGGTATGTCTAATTGACCAAACATGAATCATTTGAAACATTTTTTTATATCAAATTCTTCAAAGAAATGAGTTTCAAATAATACAACTATTTTATTTATTAATAAAATTTAGTTACTTAATTAAGACACATGAATATATAATTTAGAGGCGCGGGAAATTTGGTACAAGACAACAGAATAAAGGAATATGAAAAAATATATTTGATTAGGTCTTACCCGAATTTGATCCTCTTGCAATTAATGGGATGGACCAATGCTCTTAATTTAAAACCTTAAACAAGTTGAATATGATGGAGGATTCCTATTCATAGCAAGTGCAAGATATATTATTTTCTTGTTCTAAGTGATAGGGGAACAACTTCATTCTTTAATTTGTTCTTTAATCAAACGTAGTGCTATCAATTGAATCAAAATTATATACTAGGATATTTAATTAATTCATTATAGCTAGACAACTTAGACTACAGTGTGGGAGGTCGTTCTATATTTAAAATACACCGTAAACATCAACAAAATACAAGAATAATGATAATAACCAAGTTAGAATAAGGAAACATCTGGTTTTATTATTTTAAGGTTGAATAAATTATGCAGGTTATATAGATTTAGCATAATTTTAATTAAGTAGCTTTATTTTTTAGAAGTTTTTTTAAGTTCTTATATTTTATGATCTTTATATTATAGAAAAATATTAAGTAATTAACGTTTTTATCTTGCATTATTTGATCAGTTAATAATAACTAATTCTCTATCTTTTTCTACTAAAAAATGTTAGCCCCAACTATTCTTGGTCGCTTTCTTTTTTCTTTATGTTATTGTAGAGAATCTTTTTAAGAATTTGGTTAAAATCCGTTTTAAAATTAAGCCATATTTTAAGAATGTAATAATGAATGTTTACAATTTTTATTAATTATTATATTAAAATGTAAAAAAAATTATCTTTTCAATAATAGTAAAATATTTTCTTCAAAGAAAATTACATATTTCCTATCTAATTATGTTATTATAAAGTTCAATTTAAAGGATTTAATTAAAATGTGTTCTAATATTATATTTTAAGAACATAATAATAGAAATTTCTAAATATTCAATGCATTAAAAATATAAAAATTAAATATTTTTAATAACATATTTTTTTATTAACATATTTTTTTATAGTGTTCTTAAAATGTATCTTTAAAATATGTTAGCAAGAATTTTTTTTAAAAGAAAAAGAAAACTTAATTTTCCATCTTTGGTGAATCATCTAAAAGCTAATTAAGCAAATCTTTGTTTCTTCCTTGTGCATAACCCCATCAATGTTTTGAAGCCTGAAAACGCACGCACATACATTCAAAATTTCAAACCCTTCCATATTTGTTTCTTTTGATCTTTTCAGGAGATTTAAGTTTATGTCAAATTTGTGTTTTTGCTACGTTACCTCATTGACGTATTTATTAAAGCTTTATGCATTAACTAAACACAAAATAATAAGTACGTTGTTCAATTTCATCAATTAATGTAAGATTAGGCTAGACCGGGTCACAAACCTAATTAAAAGTAAACTAAATAAATTAGGAGATTTGGTATACCATTTCATTAGTAAATTATTCACGTGGTCAAATAAGAAAAAAGTGAATGTTGGTTTGACTTTCGACTAATATATAGCGTGCCTAGTTGACATAATGAGGCTTCAATGAAGATTGAAGAACAAAGAAAAAAAACAAAAATGTTTAATCTGACTCATTCAAAATACGGCGGAAACCGCGGTTTACTTCACGATATGTATCTATCAAAGTATCAAACAGTTTGAGCAATGGAGTTAGGAAAAAGGAGACCCAAAAGTGGTTTATTTCTCTTCTAAAAAGTCTACTATCATAAGTATCATGGAGGCTATTTAATTTTCGGCATTAAGTGCCACATTCAAGTTAAAGATCGTATATATTATTTGAAGGAAATTTTTTTTTTTATAAAAAAAATATAGATAGACAACTCAAACCAAGCAACTTTTTAAACAACTCTAATTAATAGATATTTGTTTTATTTTTTAAAAATTAAGAATTGAATTATCACTAATCAAAATTTATCCTAATTTTATTTTCATTTTCACTCCCCAAAAATCCTAATCTCTTTCTCCCAAGCCCTCCAGCCCGCCCACGCTGTCCTTTCTCCAATTCGTTTGTCGCGCCTCCACCATAATCCCCCACGTCGCACCGCCTTCTTGCCAAAGACCATAGCCGCTTTGTTCGTCATGCCTCTACCCTAATCTCCTTACATCCATTGCCGCTGCCACCTCATCATCCGCCTTTCATGCAAGGAAGACAGCTAGCATCGGATGTCTGCGCATCGTCATTGCGTCCCTTCGGCCACCCTTCCTCACGTGGAGCCGATCTCTCACTCGCCGTCTTTCTGCCGCGTGCCTTCCATCGTAGACTTGTCGTTGCACTGTCAAGAGTTCGTGAGCCCCCCATCACCGCTGTAGACCGCCACTAGGTATGACCATTGACGCATCACACTTCACGCGAGACACGTTTGAGTTTTTGCCTTTGTAGGCAGTGGCGGATCCACGGGGGACCTAAGGTGGCCATGGTCTCCCCCAAATTTTTTTAAAAAAAATAGTAAATAGTAATAATTAATAATATTAAATTTTTTATATATAATATTAAAAAAAAATATAACTTACAAAATTTTATAAATTAAAAAAACTAAAAACTGCATTATGTATTAGATATTTGAATTATTGTTGCTCTTGTTAACAAATAGCCCATTCTAATAATTAATAAAAATGGTTCTATTATACTAGTCCAAGCCCATACTATTAATTAAAGTAACCCTAGTACATTTTTCAAATATTTGTTTCAAACTATCATAGGCATAGCGCCACTTTTCTCTCTCTTTTAGTGATTCCCAAACTTTTGGTCTTCTACTCTTCTCATTCTAATTTTCTTTCCATACCAAAACAAGACATATGAAGAAAAACCATTGAAGAGAAGTGAACAACAAAATATTAACCATTGAATGCACAACAAAGATTCAAAGAGGTATATTTCAATTTTTTTTAAGTTAATGACAATGTCAAGTATTATTTACATTATTTATTTAAAATAATTAATTTATTTTTTTTTATAATGGACAGTGTTCAAAGATTGAAGTGAGGACAAAACTCAATAGAATTATTTTTTTGTGAGACTTGGAACAAAAAATAATCAGGTAAATCAATAACTTTATTTTTGGTTATTATATATTTGTGTTTCTAAAATTATTTGTTATTGCTCAATAGGTTTAATATTTTTTTTAAGAAAATAATATATATGCAATTATTTTTGTTTTTTTTTGTTAGATAGTTCAAGTTAAGTTAAAAATGTCAAAGATGAAAACAATTCACTCATTTTTCAAGAGAAAAGAGAGAATATATGATGAACAAAATTCAGCTTCAGATTCTTTGAGTAATGTTCAAAATATTATTGAACAACCTGTGACACAACTTGTTGAGCAAGATATTCAACCCCCTGCTTCCAAAATAGCAAGGACTGAAATAGATCAAGTTAATATTGATACATTGATGCGTGATCCCGGAAAGCGTCCGCAAATTTGGAATTATCCTATCAATCAACAAGATGAAATGTTGATGAAGCTAGAGATGAATCTAGAAGAGAACAAATGGCACTTGTTGTTAGATTTGTTGATAAGCATGGATTTGTCAAAGAAAGGCTAATAGATGTTGTTCATGTCAAAGATACTACTTCTGCTACTCTAAAACAAGAGATTTGTTCTGCATTATCTCATCACAATCTCAACATTCAAAATGTTCGAGGTCAAGGGTATGACGGAGCTAGTAATATGCGTGGAGAGTGGAAAGGGTTACAAGCTTTAATTATTCAAGAATGTCCTTATGCATATTATGTTCATTGCTTTGCTCATCAATTACAGCTAGCTCTTGTTGCTGCGGCTAAAGAAGTTGTTGATGTTCATGCTTTTTTCCAAAGTTTGAGTAATATTATCAATGTTGTGTGCTCTTCTTGCAAACGCAATGATGAATTACGATCTGCTTATGCAACTGAAATTTCCCATTTAGTTGCAACTAATCAAATTGAAACAGGAAGAGGAGCAAATCAAATTGGCACATTAAAAAGATCAGGAGATACCAGGTGGAGCTCTCACTTCAACTCAATTTGTAGCCTTTTACGTATGTTTGGAGCAACAACTTCAGTTCTGGAAGATTTGGCTACTAATGGATCTACATATTCTCAACGTGGTGATGCTACTTATGCTCTTAAATCTTTATTATCATTTGATTTTGTTTTCATTTTGCATATGATGAAAGAAATCATGGGAATCACTGATAAACTTTGTCAAGCATTGCAACAAAAATCTCAAGACATTTTGAATGCTATGCATCTGGTTTCTAGTACAAAGTCATTGATTCAACAGTTAAGAGATAGTAGTTGGGGAGCACTTTTGGAGAAAGTTAGTTCTTTCTGCAATGATCATGCTATTCAGATACCTGATATGGGTGCTTCTTTTAGTGACATAATTCGGTCTCGTCGTAAAAAGGATGTTGTCACTGTTGAACACCACTATCGTGTTGACATTTTTACTAGCGTGATAGATTTTCAATTGAAAGAGCTAAATAGTAGATTTAGTGAGCAAGCAACCGAGCTCCTCATACTGAGTACATCTCTAGATCCTAAAGATGCTTTCAAGTTATTCAGTGTTTGCAACATATGCAATCTTGTAAAGAATTTCTATTCTTTAGATTTTTCTGAGCAAGAAAAGATTCAATTGGATTATGAGTTACAACATTATGAACTTGATGTGGTTAAAGCTCCAGATTTTCAGAATTTGTCTACTCTTGCTGAATTGTGTCAAAAATTGACAGAGACAGGAAAATCAAATATATATCCTTTAATTGATAGATTAATTCGTCTTGTTTTGACTCTTCCTGTGACAACAGCAACAACTGAACGGGCCTTTTCAGCTATGAAGATTATTAAAACAAGGCTTCGAAACAAGATGGAAGATGAATTTTTAGCAGATTGTATGATTGTATATATTGAAAAGGAAATTGCTTCAAAATTCACTTCAGAGATGATAATTGATGATTTTAGTTCCATGAAGCATCGTCGAGCAAGTTTAAAAATATCAAAATCTTAAAGTATGTAGTTGAACATTGACTTTTATATAATATAATTACTTTTTTGATATATATGCTACAAATCATATTTTGTTAATTTTTTGTTATATTTTATATTTAATTGGCCCCCCTCTTATGAAATTTCTGGTTCCGCCACTGTTTGTAGGTTTTCTGAGCCAGCGTCGCCGGCCCTTCGACACCGATCTCCTCCTGCCGCCAGCCCGTTTATTTGGTCGCTGTTGCAGGCCTTCCGAGAGAGCAACGCTGGCACATTGTTTTCGAATCCGAATCAAGTATAGTCATTCAATGGTTCAATCTCCCTCTCCAAATTTCTTATTTGTCCAAGTGCATCTGTATGATGTTTGAATTTTGGTGATCAAGTATGTTAAATATTCACTATTTTTGGAATTTTTGTTAGTGTTATGACGTTGTTTCTGTTATAAATTAAACTATGATGACGAGGGTGACAGATGTTGGCTCTGTATCGGAATGCATGATTTTTTTGTTGTTGTTGGGTTCTTGTGGAATTTGTGCTATTTGTTGATTTTGAGGTTTGTGTTATATTGTTGCTAATAAAGATTATTCTTGTCTTTTTGATTTAGTGATTTTTTGCATTTACTGTGATAATGCTAGTAACATCATGTATTTTTCCAATTACTCCCTTTTGTTAGGGAGGTTCTTGAGATCTTCTTTCTAAATTAGTAGGAGAGATTGTAGGAGTTGGATATTTATCAGAACAAGTTAGGGATAAGTCTATGTTACTGTGACCGACCTCCGTGAGATCAGATAGTGGATCTGGACTCTAGTCTGTAGATCATTGATGAGACTTTTGATTATTTTGGGCCTAATTCTTTTAATAGGAAGAGGTATGAACAATTGTTATTTTTTCTTTTTATAAGAGAATTAGATTTCATAATTGATCATAACGTCCTTCATTAAAATTAAAAACGAATAATTATGATAGGGATCGTAATAATGGGCTATATGTTTTTGAGTACTTTTAATTTAAATTATTTTTAAGCATAGAACTACTAAAATTAGAATATTAGTGATTCGAATATATATAATAATCTTCATTAGATAAAAATTAATAGATCTCATTTATTAAATTTTTTGCTCCTTGGCATCCGAAATCAGAAGATAACACGCTCACCTACAAATTTCTTTGTTAGTAGAGTCAAATAAAGGATAATACATTAAAATAAACATGTATAACGCAAAAACATTAAACAATACCTGGATACAGGTTTGTTGGATAGATTAAACCTCTGCTCTTTTGGTCCAAACTTCCTTCCTCTGCATTTCAATAGAAAAGCAAATGTGTCAAAACCATAAGGTTTCAACGTAAGGAACTTCCAGAATATCCAAAATTGTAGTAGCTAAAGTGGTTCAACCAAGATAGTGACATTTATGTTAGTCACTCGACACATGGATCTATACAATCATGCCAATGCAGTTGAACCCCAGCTATAATTTTCCAACTCGTCAAGCTTTGCCATATATGGCAACCACTGAAGGCGAACCCGATTTCCATTCTTGTCACCAAAAAGTTGAGTGGATAGTAGCATCATAATGTAAGAACGAGCATATATATGGACTGTGTCCTCACTAGCATCGGCTGGGAGCACTCTAAATCTCTCATGGAACCATGTGAGGTAGATCGTCATCTGCTTAACTTTATTCCGTTGGAGAATCACTCTATTTGCCTTCGTTTTCGAAACTTGTACCGCTATTCTCTTTTTTACCTATTTCTTTCTCCAAGTAAATCCTAAAACCACTCCCAAACTGGTTTTCCATTAGGAATGAATTGTTTGAAGTTAGTGAGGCACACACTAACAGCCGCCCCATCAACGGAAAACCCCAACTAATACGCCAAATCCTACATCATGATGGTACACTCTCCGGACAATATGTAGAAGATGTGCATCTCAAAATACCACCTCTCAATGAATGTGCTCACCATAGGCTCATCTGGCTAGAACCAATGAGTGCACAACCTAGCTAAGTGATACAAACTAGCAGTTTCTAAATAAGGTATGATCCAATCATGTAGAGGCATATTCTGTTGCATTCTAACATTATAAATACATCTAGTTGGCTGCATCATACAAAAAAGATAAATACGTATTAATCAAATCTTAGCAAATAAAAGACTAACACATAAATTATTTATAAAAATTTTCTAATCAAATTTTAAATATAAATGCATGTTATTTATCTAATCTTTCAAATATACAAACACTATACAAATGTAAGGTGAGAAAAAGTATAAAAAGACTAGCATATAAACAACTACCGCCAATGTTTTACTACAACGAAAAGTCTTATAGTTAAAAAAAAGTAACTGACATTGATGCCTCCAGCAACGTGAGCATCACCATTCATTCGATACAAATGTTTTTATTCCATGACCCCACTAGAGTATGGTGCTCACGTGATTCTCCCAATTCCAATTTTTCTCAAGCACTTGAATGAACAATCTGTCGCTAGATGTCGCGGTTTTATAACACTACTACATGTAAATCGCGATAGGCAGAAGTGATTTCATTAGCTTGTTGATTTGCTCAACACTACAAGAAAAACACCGATTCAGGTACACTTGAAAAGTGTAGCCAAAAGTGAAAAAAATGATGCTTTAGGCTACGGCTACGCTTTTTGAGGTGATTCCTATTCGGCCGTTGCCTATTCTCAAAGGCTACGCTTTTCTGCACCAAGGACTACACTTTTGGCGTTTAGGAATAGGCTACGCTTTTCAAATGATGCTGTCTAGAACCAAAAGCTACGCTTTTCAGCTTTCATTTTTCCAGAATAGGCTACGCTTTTCAATGCTACTGCATCACTTGTAAAGCGTAACCACATTGTATACCATAGCTACTTTTTATAAGCGTAGCCTTAGGTCCCTCCTTTTTTTTTTGTATACCATGGCTACTGTATATAAGTGTAGCCTTAGGTCCCTTATTATTTTTTTTAATTTTCTGTATATATATAATATTCTAATAATTATTAATACAACATAATTATACTAAATAATTTCTTTAAATAATAAAAATTATCCGTAACCAAAATATATTTATAATAATGATCCAAAAATACTAGAATGAAGTTAATTTTGAATATTCATACATCTCATACTAAAGTAAGCAGTCATACCAAAATAATCATGATACATTTAGAATTTACTACTAATACTCTACGAAAAACTATAATATTATATCCTACATAAGTATCTTCTAATAAAAGTCATTAGTCAACCATACATATATCCATTCCTAACACTACTCTATCTTAGCCAATAAACCACAATAATAATCAGCTTAATCTTTATTATCATCCTCAATATTATCCTGCATAATTATATAAAAAAAATTAGAAAAATATTTATAATGACATTCGCAATTATAAAAATTAAAAAATCAAACTCAAAACTATCAATGACTGATATCATTAATTCTTTCTGTACTGTGTGCAAGTTTCACCAATGCATAGTAGTATTTCACAAATCCAAATTTAGAATTCAAAGATAAAAAAAAAGCATAAGCTAGATAAAATGCTATAAATGATTGGGGGAACAAGCAGATTCACAAGAAATATTCAAGTTGCAGTTTATATCCAATCAATTATTAAGGAGATTAAATTGTGTAATATACAATGATTTGCCTGTTGGTGCTGTCCAATGTGACATTTGGTAATTGGTAATGGTAGTGTGATTACTCATTAGTCATTAACCACTTCTGGGGGATTGCTTGTGGGAACTGTAACTAAGCAAAAGGGGGCATTTTTTGCATATTTTATTTATTTTTATTTTTATTTTTATTTTATAATTATATAAGACTTTACGAGAGGAAGAAAGATACTGAATGCAAAAATGGATGTCAGTGTTGAAAAGGATCTCGTGTTTTGCATGGAGAAGACATATCATATTATGAATAAGAGGGAGAGTTAATTTTTATACTCAATGAAATAGAACACACAGATGCTAATATTTTGAAACTTTTAAATAATTATTATTTTTTTAATTTACAATTAATTACTTACTCTTCTTAAAATAAGTTTTCTATTAATAGTATTATTAAGAAGGCATCGAAGTTTGGCATTCCATTTGGGCCTATGATATTAAGTCATGATGATTATAGTATTACTAAATTACGAATTGAGATTAGGGTATAATAGTCAAGTTAGGGGAAGGGCGTGTGTGAGGAAGGTGTGGAAAAAAAAGAAACAGAGCAAGTAATATCTAAATTACAAATTGGTGCAAGTTATTGCTAAATTATATGCCGCAATAAATAACTAACCTGAAATGAAGTTACACTTCTCTCTAACTTTGATATGTATTGCAGCTTCCTATGTGCAGAATGTCTATTTGCCAAGATTCTAATACAAAACAAATAAGAATTTTCAGTCAAAATCATAAAAGTGTAATGTAAAGCAATTTCATATAATAATTGTCAATAAAATTCATTGGTCAGCATTCATAATAAACTCAAATGCAAATTACAGAAAATGCATATAATAATTCTCAATAAAATGCTAAGCCAATATCCCTAAATAACTGCACAGAGCATGCACCAAAGTAAAATTATACTGAAGCACTTAGCCAAGCATAATTACAGAAAATAAGAGATCAAGTTTCAATTCCTATGTGACAATCATTGAATGTCTCCACTAATACGCTTAGCCAAGCATCCGAACTGATCATTTTCAAAATTTTAATGAGTCAGTAGTCCATTTCTTTGTTTCAAGTTTCAACATCCTTATAAAATCCCTGTTCTTCAATCATATGTAATTCAAATGCAAATACAGCATACTTCTAAATTAACCACACAGAAAAAGAAATACCAAAATTACATGTCCAGCAGCCTCGTGGCTGAAATTTTGGGGAAAAGTGGAGTTTGTCCCTGAAAGGCCAAAGCATAAAAAGAAATGACAAAATGCAGAACTTAATTCCAAATTCTTCAACAATAATTTGTATCTTTCACCAATTAATAAACACAATTGTATAAGTTCACTCAACTAACGAACTCCGTCAACTAGTAACATGGTACCTAATCAACATTTTGTAGACACAGTCATGAATGCAGCATAAACATTGTTGTTACTATAACCACTGAAACTGCATCAATGCAGGAATTGCAGCCATGTGAACCAATTTTTCTATGAAATTAATTTTTAATTTGATTCACATGCTAATGAGATAGAAATTACAACTTACAATATGAAACATGGTAGAGGAAAAGCATTAATTAAACATGTATTGAACATTCAGGATATGCAAATTATTTCAACAATAATAGCTACGCACATAGACAAATTGTGCGGTGTTTCTATTGAATATTGAAACCAAAAATTCAAGGAAACCCAATTGAATAATTCGAGCAAATCGTAAATACAGTAGAAGTTAGTATACTATTCAATGATCAAATCTTACGGATTGGAGAAAAAGAAATTAACAAAAACACAAAAAATGCTTGACAGTTAGTACTATGGTAGTAGTAGTGGGCAGGGAATCAAATTTCTGGAAGCTTTGGTGGAAGTTATGCATGTCTTCCATAAAGGACTAATTAACTAATTAATTATATATCAACTTAAAAAAATAAAAACAGAATCAATATGGAGACAAAACTAAAGTGATGCAGCAGAGAGCAGACACCACTTACCACTCTTGGAGGAAAACAAAAATCAGTTCGAATGCATCCTTTGGAAGTGTCACACCTAACTCTTTGAGCTCCCTTCTGAAAAAGAACTTAACACACTATTATCTCTGAAATTACCACAACAATGGCGTATCTGGCTCATGCATCAACTTGGTTTACTCTCAAATTTCAACATTGTAATTGAAATACAAGAAATAAATAAGAGCATAGTAGCTGTGTTTGTGATTACCGACCGGAAACCGCTTTCAAAAATCGGAACCCCTGAAATTTCAGAACCAAATAGAAATTAATACATACCTAATCGACGACGTGAGCACAGAGACAACGATGAGAAGCGCAGAGATCGACCCCAGGAGCACGGCAAGCCCTAGCTGCGGCGGCGGCTTCAATCGACCCCAGGAGCGACGACAGTGCACGGCGGCACAACCTCCTCTCTTGCGTCGCATCTTCGTCCTCTCTCTCCATCTCGTCTGCAAATCGTCTCTCTCTCCCCTCTGGGCTCCCTGCTCCGCGACGGCAATGGCGGCGGCAGCAGCGACGTTGCGGCGGTGACCCCCTCTCACTCTCCATTCTCTCGATCGCGCTCTCTCATCTCCGTCTCCTCCTCTCCTCCCTCTGGTTCACTCTTTCTCTCGGATCTGGGTGTGTGTGTGTGTGAAAAGGGGCGTGGTGGGGGTGGTGAGTGATGGTGAGAATGAGTGTGAGTGTGTGGGTGTGTTAGGGTTAGGGTTTTGAAGAATTAATTCGAAGGTGATTTGCGAAGGTGAGGGGCGAAACTTTTTTCTGATCAGATGGCGAAAGTGAGGGTATTCAAATGTGAGTGTGATTTGGTGATAAGGAAAAGAAAAATTATTAAGTGTTTGGGTGCATTTGGTCTAGATACATTAGGCTACGCTTTTAAAGTGCACTCAAAATATAGCAAATATGTTACTCTTTAAAAGCGCTTCTTTTGGTATAAAAAGTGTACCCATAGATATTAACATAAGGCTACGCTTTATAAGTGATTTTTATTGTATCTAAGGCTACACTTTTTAAATGATGCTACAATTGTGTTTCCTATTCTCTTATAAAAGGGGAACACGGAGAAAAGCGTAGCCCATTCTATAAAAAGCACAGCGGATTATAGTTAATTGATGGTTGCTTGTAATCCGCGATAGGGTGTTACGGATTACATGAAGATGGTAAAACGTGGTAGGCTGCCGCAGTTTACATAGAGTTGATATAGGACACAAATGTAACCTGTTTCAGAAAATTGCATTTGTATAAATATGAACTTCAATTATTTTGTTTGTGCCATTTGCCCTAATAATAATGATAATTGGGAATATTAAATAATTAATTATTTATTCTATGATGAATTTTAAATATGGATAATTTCTTAAGTGATTCTTTTTAAATTGAGTTGTAATTTAATTCATAAGAATTCGATTTGAAATAAGATAAAATAAGATTTGAATTGAGATTTAATACCCTTGGAGAGGAATTTCTGGTGCAAGGAGTTGCAAGAGGTTTTTCAATTAAGTCCATTGATCAAATAGTTGACAGCAAGGATCAATCTCAGTGTGGACACACAGAGTTTTCGTACCATCGAAGGAGAAAACTTTTTCACTAGTGTACTCAGGTATTGTCATTTAGTCCATCTTATTTTAATATTATTTTAAAGACAAAATATATCAATAGGATTACTTTATCATTTTCGTTGTGTGGTAAGAATACTTCGTAATCATACCGTGTTATTAGAGTTATGATCTTTTTGTATTTAAAATTTTATTTTTAATTACCAAAATTTACAAAGTAATAGGATTAATTCAATTTTTGTTATTATACATAGTTAATGAAGGTGATTCATAATATATGGCATGAAATGCTATTATCGAAATTATAAATTTATATTGCATGTTATGAAAACTGTGTATGTTAAGGAACATATTATTTTTTATTTAAGAAATAAAAAAAGAGAAAGATAAATAAATTTTATATTTTGTTTATGAGGAGCGACTCAGAAGATTTATACTCAAAGATAAAATTTATATAAGTATTTGATGCATGGAATGAATAATTTTTACTTAAACCTAGACAACCTAGGAGTATAAAATATAATTTAATTAAATAATGACCTGACAACCAAGTAACTATTTGAGATTAGAATTGTATGGGATACATTTTATCATTTATTTGAAATATACATGAGTAATGACTTGACAACTAAAGAACTTATTCATAATTTTAAATATTTCTTAATACTTAATTTAAAGAATAAATATTTCTTATCTTTTTATAATAATATTTATTATAAAAAGTGTTATTTATGTGTGTGAACATATACTCACATTTATTTTTTCTGTTTAGATTCATAAATAATATGTTTGCTCTATCATTGCATAGCATACTTGAAAATAACAAATTGGTTGGAGCCAATTATGATGACTGGTATCGCAACTTAAAAATTATTCTCACGCATGAAAAACTAATTGATATAATTGATACGCTTGCTGTTATGACTCCAATCCCTAAAGAGGATAGAAGTATTGATGATGAGGCAACAAAAACTTATGAGAAGTATTTAAAAAGTTGTCTTATTGCCTATGAGAATTATTTGAAAAGTTGTCTTACTGTCAAATGTGCAACCATGGGTTCTAATCTTAAAGACAATATTAGGATATGGATCCACCAACTATTGTTGAACATCTTAAGAAGATATATAGTACATAAAGTAAGACAACCCGATATTAAGTGTCCAAAATTATGTTTAGATCCACATTGGCTGTCGGATCCTGTGTTCTTAAGATGATTGATCTTATTGAACAACTTGAGAAGTTGGGATGCACATTAGTCAAAGAACGCTTACAAAATTTGATCTTATATTATCTCTCAGAAACCTTTTTATAGTTCATTATTATCTTTAATATGATAAAAGTAAGTTGTGATCTTCATGAGATGTTTAGCATCCTACTTGATTATGAGAATCAAATTGTATCTGAGAAAAAAAAGAGTTACTATGGTAGTTAGTAACTTTTCTAAGAAGAAAGAAAAATGAACCAGAAAAAGAAATGAAAAGAATAATTCTAAAAGAGAATCGATTGCACCCAAGGGTGGTGTGACCAAACCCAAGAATAAGCAAGAAAATACTGACAAAAATGACGTTGAATATTTTTATTGCTAAGCAAAGGTCATTGAAAAAAAATTTAAGGAGTACGTTGCTTCTCTAAAAACCAAAGAGAAATGGACTACGAGTATGTTGTTAATCATTTGTTTATCTGCTATGGATTTACTTGGCGGGTGTGGTGTACTTGGTTGACATACTTTGATACAGTTTGGGTTGTTCCGAGCACGATCAAGAACCTGTTTGAAAGTTAGACAGAAGAGTCTGGCAGAAAAATTGAGTAGAATAAGCGGTTGGTTGGATTCTGTACAATAATTTGGAATAATTGGATGAAACGAAATGTGAGAATATTTAAGAATGAAGAAGGTAGAGTTGAGGACATCAAATTGAGGTCAGTGTTGAGCTTCAAAGAGTGGTCTGGTGCTGATCCATGAGGTTGTTGATGGTAATGCCGGAGACGACAATGGATTAGTCGCTTTGGTACTTTTTGTTTTTACCTTTTTTCTTGTGTCTTGGTTCTTTGTGTCGCTCCACTTTAGTGTGTTGAGTTTTTCTTTGTTAAAAAAAATGGACGATGAGTAAGCAGATGACCGAAAAAGGAAGAAACTTACTTTCAAGTTGGGAACAGAGCAAATTATGTTGTTGTAGCTATATGATTTATTTCTTTAACAATGTCTATAGGCAAGACATTAGTATTGGAGAATTATCATTATGTTTTACATTTTGTTGCAAATATTATTTCTATTTCTATGTTAGGCACGTGATTTTTAATTTAATATTAAAAATGACATTTGTTCTATATTATAGTGATGATTTATACATAAATGGCTATCTTCAATATAACATTTATATTCTTCTAAATTTGGATAGTAATTTTGTTATGCATATTTCTATTGTCAAAAGAGTTCGGATAATGAAGTAAGTGAATCATACCTTTCATATTGTAGACATCATTATATAGGGAGGAAGGGATCTCTAAGTTACACAAGAAAAGTTACCATTGCAAATATAATTATGAATCATATGTAATTTATAAATTCTGCTTAAAAAAATGACCAAAATTTTATTTATGGGACATGGAAAAAGGGTTACAGAATTATTGGGATGGATACATACAGATGTTTGTGGACCCATAAAAATTCAAGTAAAAAAGAATATTCTTATTTTATCACTTTCACTGAAGATATGTCTAGATATAACAGTGTATCTTATGAAACACAAATCTAAATAAGATAAAATTATTAAGGTGCTTAGATCTGATAGAAAAAGAGAATATCTAAATGATTATTTTCTTGAGTACTTAAAAAAAATGAAATTCTTTCTCAAATGAACACCTCTTGGTATTCCACAACACAATGGTGTATCAGAAAGGATGAATCGAACTTTATTATATATGGTTTGATTCATGATGGTTTTATTGATCTTCCATTAAACTTATGGGATTATGATTTTGAATCAGCGACTTATTTGCTACATAAAGTACTACTAAAGTAGTTTCTTCAACACCAT
Organism: Arachis hypogaea; assembly: GCF_003086295.3. NCBI lineage: Eukaryota > Viridiplantae > Streptophyta > Magnoliopsida > Fabales > Fabaceae > Arachis > Arachis hypogaea. Next base: position 108,504,256 of record NC_092036.1, read on the forward strand.
ATGAGATATGCAAAGGACGTAAACCAAGTCTTAAACTCATTAGAGTTTAGAGATGTCCAGTATATGTTAAGAGAATGTAGAGTAATAAACTTGATACTAGGTTCAATAAATATAGATTCATTGGGTACCCTAAAAAAATAATGAATTATTATTTTTATCATCCTTCTAACCACAAAGTGTTTGTGGCAAGAGGTAGAACTTTTTTAAAAAATAAATTTTTTTGTGAAGAAAGATAAGATAAAGAAATAGAACTTGATGAAGTTTAAGAAACCAATGAAAAAGTATAAGCTCAAGAATATGAAATTCAAGTTGAGCAACCGATTTTGAATGTACTCAAACCGATACCAAATTTTTCATCTTCAACGGTTAAGAATAAAGAATCAATAGTAATCCAAAGAGAAGTTAATGAACCAATCTTTGTACTACCCTTAGAATTGGTTCAACAACCTCCGAATTTAGTATAAAAAATACCTTTTTGATGGTCTACAAGAGAATATTATCCACCATTAAGGCTAAATCTAATGGTGCAAAATGTTGTGAAAAATGGAATCGATGATAATCTAAAACCTATAAAAAAGCAATGCAAAGTTCTAAAAGTCTAAAATAGTAGAATGCCATGAAATCCAAAATGGAGTCCATGAAAATCAACAATGTTTGGACTTTGCTTGAACCCTCAAAAGATATAAAATCTATTGGTTGCAAATGAGTTTATAAGAAAAAGATTGAATAAATAGTAAGGTGGTGACCTATAAAACCTGTCTAGTTGCCAAGGGATATCGTCAAAAGAAAATGATAGATTATGAGAAAATATTTTCTCATGTGATAATGTTCAAATCTATTTGGATTCTACTTGCTATATTAACATACAATTATTATAAAATATGAAAAATGAATGTGAAAGTAGCTTTCTTTAATGGAGAACTCCAAGAAAATATGTACATGATACATCAATCTGAAGGTTTCACACTCCAGTTTAATTATAGCAAAGTTTGTAAGCTACAACAGATCATTTATGGGTAAGTTTCTAGAAGTTAGAATATTTTTTTTTAATAAGACAATCAAAAAAATCATTTTTGTCCGAATTGAAGAGGATTCTTATATCTCCAAAAAGTTTAGAAGGAGTACAATCATTTTTTTGTACCCTATGTTGATGACATATTGCTCATAGAAAATGATGTATCATCATTACAAAATACCAAAGCTTGACTATCTCAACAATTCTCCATGAAAGATTTGGGAGAAGCAATCTATATTCTTTGAATTAAAATCTATATAAATAGATCTAAAAAATTGTTTAGACTCTTACAATTTATGTACATTAATACCATATTAAAAATGTATAACATGAAATATTTAAAAAAAAACTATTTATCAATAGGCACTAGAATTACTATCAACAAAAAAGATTGTTCTAAGACTCCTGAAGAGAAAGTATGCATTATTAGAGTACCATATGCTAGTGCAGTAGGAGCTATCATGTATACGATGATATGTACATGTCCCGGTGTCGCATATGTGCTAGTTGTAGTTAGTCAATATCAGGCAAAGCCTGGTGAGAAACATTGAAAGGCGGTTAATTCCATTCTTAAATACTTAAGAAGAACCAAAGACCAGTTCTTTATCTATAGAGATTCTGAACTAACACAAAAAAATTTCAAACTAACGCAAGTTTTGCCTCAAACAAAGATGATAGCAAATCTACTTTAGATTATGTTTTCACCTTAAATGATAATGCAATGAATTAAAAAAATTTCAAACAAGCCACTGTAACTGATTCAACTACTGAAGCTAAGTACATCGCAGCAAGTGAGATTGATAAAAAAGTTGTTTGGATGAAGAAGTTCATATTGAGCATGGTGTGGTGTCTTCAATTTAAAAAAAAATCACTTTTAATACTGTGCAACAATAATGGAGCTCTTACTCAAATGAAAGAGCCAAAATCACATCAAAGTATATCTTGAGAAAGTATTATTTGATAAGAGAGATCATTAAATATAGATACCTTGAAATTCAAAAAACTACTAACAAAAATAATGCACAAACCCATTCACAATAAAAATATAAATTTAATATCCATGTATGTTCATAAAAAACTATTTTGCATATAAAGTAATTATAAATTAATATGTTAATAAAAATAATTATTTTTTTACATATATGATGTGAATAATTATTTAAAAAAATTAATTAAATATGTAATTTATGTTATATATAAACTATTTTATATTATGTATACATCATAATTAAACTCATAAAATATATATATTACTAATATAATTAAATATAATAGGAAATGTTAATACTATATATTTTTGCAGAAATGCTAAACAACTTTTTTTAACCAAGTTTGATAAAGTCAAATTTACGTGCGGACATTATATTTAACATATTCATACTTCCCTTCTTTTTATTATTATTTTATCTTTTTAAGAAGAATAAAAACAAAAAAAAATAAAAATTTAAATAAAAAAAGTTTAATGATATAAAAATAATATTCTTTAATTTGAAATAACACATATTTTTTTATGAATGATATAAGAAATCTTCATAGGACCACAAGTTAAAAAATTTTCTAATAATTTTTAATTTATTAAAAAATTTATGTCACAGTTAAAATTTTTTTTGTATTAAAATTAAGAAATTTTGGTGCTATTTTATTTCTGATAACTTTTAATTCATTAAAAAATTTTCCATTTCATGCTTAAAAATTTTCTATATCAAAATTCAAAAATTTTTTGCGTCATAAAAAGTTTCGGTGCTATTTTCCTAATAAATATATACAATTTAAAATTCTCCCTCTCCTCTTTTTTATTATTATTTTCTTTTTTTATATTCTCCTTTTTATTTTATCTTTTTAAAAAAATAAAAATAAATAAAATAAATAAAAAACAAAAAATGTTGCAATAAAAAAGAGGAGGTGAAAAAATTTAAAAAAATTGTAGCAACAGTAACAATAATAATAAAAGAACAAAAAAAAAGGAAATGCATAAATTAAGAAAGAGAAAAATCACAAAAAAATGTGTTATTTATGTATATATTATAGATTTAATTTGTATTAACTTAATTAAATTTAATTGATAAAAACATTTGAATTTACAACAGAAGTGATACTTTTGTCATTATTGAGCAAGGTTTAATTATTGCAATACTAATACAAAGTGATGAGTGACTAAGGGGATAGTCATCAAAGCTTTTAAAGTATGGATGCAATAACATTAAATTCTCACCTGAAGTCCGTAGAAGATTGATGATTGGAGTTTTAATCTGTCGTCCTAATCATCTTTGTATTTTTTTTTAAGATGGAAAGTTTGAACCTATAATTTTTAAATGAATATTAAAAAATTATACTATTTAAATTATAATTTATTGGTAATTATCTTTTTAATATTTAAATATATAAAAATTTAAATATATATTATTTTTAAAAATATAAAAATAGTAAAAATTTTAATTTTTTATTTAAAAATTAAGACTTAGAAAGATTAATTGTGACTTCTAAATAACTTTTCTTATTATAATTTTGTCAATAACAGAGAGTGATAATTCAATATAAATTTGACTAATTTAAAAATAATACGGTATATTTTAAGTTTATTTATGTCTATATTTCACCATATAAATTATAAAAATGCACTACCTCATAGTAATAAACAACCAATAATATATAGTTCTCAAACTAGAGAAGTTGGATTTATATATTTTGGGTGAAATATTTACCCACTCATCAACATCATCGATCTTAAATGATATGTGAAATAATTCAGTTTCCAATTCATTAAAAAAAATGTAAAAATTTTACTTTTATAGTTTTTGTCTCCAACGTTTGGGATAAGTTCTAAAGTTGTCTCTAATGTTTCAATCGTCCTATTTAAGTCTTTAACGTTTCAAAATTGGTTCAATGTTGTTCTGCCATTAAGGATCTGTTAACAGAATTGACGGCGGGACAAAATTGAGACGATTTTGAAACGTTAAGGATCCGTTAATTTTATCCTTCAATAATATCAATTTTTTACTGTATATAATATTCAATTATTTTTTAATCACATCTAAGTAAATTACACTTAATCACACTACTTTCATTCAAAATAAATTTTTTTATATTTTTATATTAACTTATAATTTTAAGTGTAAAATTATGAAAAAATATATTTATTAGAATGAAAATAATGTGATTAAGTATAATTTACTTAGATGTTATTAAAAAATAATTGAATACTATATACATTAAAAAATTGATATTATTGAAGAATGAAACTAAAATTTATTTCTATGCATCATTTTTGTCCTCAACATTTTCGTCCTATTTAAGTTCCTAACGTTTCAAATCGTCTCAATTTTGTCCCGTCGTCAATTCTTTTAACAGATCCCTAACGGCAGGACAATATTAAGTCAATTTTGAAATATTAGAAACTTAATTAGGACAATTGAAACGTTAGAGACAATTTTAGAACTTACCCCAAACGTTAGAGACAAAAACAATACTTTACTCTAAATAATATTATAGAAACATGCATTAAATATATACTACCAAAATTGACACAAATATTTCCTAAACTAACACAATAATATCTCCCCAATATGGACATGGAGAGATGCGATGAAATCCTGGGATTGTGCCACAATTAATTTGAAAAAAATAAATAAATAATGCCATTATTGAATCAAGCAAGCTAGAAGGAGATGACCTCTTAGCTTGTTATTAATTGACAGCAAAATGTATCAGGTAGGAGTAGTTTGGTGATGATGTTGCTTCAACCAATAATGAAGATAGAGACTCGATTGTTCAGTTAGTTTATTTTATGCGGATTAATGTTTTTTAAAACTCGTAAACCCAACCTAATCCTTGTTTCGTTGATTAGATTGAGTTCGTGTTTTTTAATATAAAATTCTTATCATTTATTTGATGTCAAGTATTTTCTTCCTTTAAATAACCAAATATATTATTATTTATTTAATAATTAAATTGCATATTTACTAATAGCATTATCTCATTAATTTGAAAAATAGAATTTTTGTTACGGTACTTATTTTTATAAGATTTACGAAAAGTTTTATGCAAACTAAACTCAGAATTTTTTTCAACGAAAAAATCTTAGAATTTTTAAGAGATATATATATATATATTTTTTTTGCTTTTTCTAATTTTTCTATCAAAGATATTTCTATATTTCGTTAACAAAATTATCGTTACAACTTTTTATAAGTCATATTCAAACATAACAGCTCGAAAGCATAAAAGAAAAATTTTCAGAAAAAATAACAAATAATATTTGAAGAAAAGAGAGTCTAAAACAAAATTAAACTTCAACTGCTTGGATCAGAATTTTCTTAGGAGCTTTCTTTTTTTCCCTCTAACACCAAGGAATTTCTGTCTAATCAAATTCCCCACAGGAGGCAAGCAATAATTTAGGATTGTCATGGTTAAGATTAATTAAAAAATCAAATTTTTTTTGGTTAACCAAATATTTGGTTTAGGTTAATTAATTAAATTGGTTTTATATGATAAATTTTTTTATTAATCGATTAAAAAATTAATTTTTAACTGGTTATCAAAATTAAAACTAATTTTGTAAAAATAATCGATTTTTATTTAAAAAACCGGTTTCTATATAAACAAACCAATTTTTCCAAAAAAAATTCGTTAAAAATCGATTTTAAAAAAAAAAAACAGTTAACCAATTTAAAACAAGAGTTGTATAAATAAAATTTAGTTTTAATTTTGATTAACCAATTAAAATTTAATTTTAGTTAACCAATTTTTAATAATATGGATATAATTTTGGTTAACTACATTTTGGATTTTAAATGTAGGCGGCTTGCAATATGAGTCATGTTCATGTTGGAGTCCCTTCCTCTTGTCAGCGTATCCACAAGTTCAATAGCTCAAGAACTTGATTTATAGGTACTAAGCTGGCCACGGATGATTTATTCCATTCTGGACAAAATACAAGGGCGTGAAGAGATTATTTCTGGCGCAGTGGAGCAATATGCGTTTATGGATCTTCTCCTTATTTGCTAGTCTATTGTGTATCAATTTTCATATGAAGACTTTGATTTTCGATTGGCATATAATAAGTTTTCAAATTGCTTTCCATATTCCCTTTTACCTAAATCGTTCATGTTGGAAGAAATGATATGCAAGTTCATTTATTTTTCTCAGATCGCATGAACTCGTTTCATCCATCAATTACTGTTTTCATTCCTTAGAACTTTGAAAAATCATCCTACAATTTCACTGAGCCATGTTTTGAAATTCTCCATTTCATGCCTTTTTTCAATATCTTTCATCCTTATAAGAGACTCTCATGCCCAGGAAGGCTTGTTGAAGTATTGATTTTTAAAGATCTTGTAGAATAGAGAATTAGGCTTGATTATCCCTGCTTTACTAACATTTTTTTAATTTTAATATGAGACTAGGTTTGGGATATTTTATAGTTATTGGATCTGGCATGCATTACATGGGTGTGGGGGCTGCATAGGTGAAATCGGACGGTCTGATTTAGGGGGCATGTAATCGGACGGTCCGATTACTGGCGTGGAGGGTAAACAAATCGGATTGTCCGATTTGCGTATCACTGCCACGCGTCGCGTATGCACCAACCAGCCAGTGGACCCCTTATGACATTCGAGTAATACCCCAGCCATCCATTCAAGTGTCCTACTTCGTTTAACACTCACTCTCCACTCTTCCATCTCTTTTAAATCCCATTCCCTTTCTTCCATTGAAGCTCGAGCAGAAGCAAAAAAATCCAAGAGGGGAGACCGAAGTAAATAATGTCAAAGAGACGAAGAATAAAAGATGTTAATCGTTCAAAGTTACACATTGTTAATTATCTTGATCATCTTAATTATGTAAGTTTGTTTTACTAAATTATTTTTTTAATTTAAATAGTAATAATTAGGTTAAGTTAAATATTTTATTTGAATATTTAGTTAGTGTGTGCTGTTAGTTAGTTCAAGTGCTATAGTTGTGTAAGTATAATTAGTGAACTAAGTAACAGATTATTTTTTCTTGAGGTATATATATTATTATTTTTTTTCTGGTGGCCGTTAATTTAGGTTTAGGTTACTAATTTAATCTAATTTAGGTAGTTAATTACGTTAGGAACAATGTGGTTAGTTAATAGAATATATTATGTATGGTTGTTAATTTTTTTATATGTGTCCGTACAGTGATAATAATAATAATAATAATAATAATAATAATAATAATAATAATAATAAATAACAAAAATGAGGAATCAGTTATATTAATATAAATTAGGTATTATTAATAATTATTATTATAAACCAAATAAGATTTAGTTTAGATATTAGAATATATTTTTTTATTGCCGTCGACTAATAATAATAATTAGATTTAATTTTAAATTTATTTGAGTTTAACATTCTATTTATACTAAACGAATGGAAATTGTTATTAAGAAATAAATAGGATTTAGATATTAGAAAATATAGTTTGATAGAAATAATAGTAATAAATAGATGTATATTTTAGATTCATTTAAGATTCATTAATTATATTATGTTACTTATGTGATAATGAGAAGGGTAGAATGTTAAATATTGTATGTTAATTAAGTATGGTTATAGTTGATTAATGTGATATATGGTAATGTTTTGTAGGGTACGGTTCACAGATGTTAATATGTGATCATTATTTGCCACCGGATCCATATAATCTAATTGTGGAGGGGCATTTGCGGGAGACAGGATTTTATTACGTTTCACAGATCGGAGTTGTCCAATGTCAGTCAGCATTGGTTAATGCTCTGATCGAGAGATGGCGGCCCGAAACTCATACGTTCCATTTTTCAATTGGTGAGTGTGTTGTAACGTTGGAGGACGTGGCGGTAATTTATGGCCTTCCGACAAATGGTATTCCAGTTATAGGACTGACTCTGAATAGTTATGAGGCATTAGAGGTCGAATTCCTCCAACATTTTGGTGTTGCACCCAGGAAGACAGAATGTAGAAAAAGTTTCGTAAAGTTGACTTGGTTTTGGAGACTGAAGGCATACATATAACAAGGCCATATAATAGGTTCAAATAGTCATGCAACATCATCATAAATTAATATAACAAGTTTTATGTGGCTGGATCTGCACTTGCACCACCACGTTGACGACATCTGCTACGGCTATGGCCTTCGGCTCCATATTGCTTACAGCGCTTCGGTGCACGCAACATTCGAGGGTCCATTTCATTCAAGAAGCGGGTTATCTTTGGCCGACCTTTGGCAACACGTATGAGAAATGGATTGCCTACGAATCGAGGTCCAGTATAAACAGGCCACGTCATCGGATTTTCTAGTGGCCTAAACCTAGCTCTATAAACTCTTCAAATTTAGTCTATCTTGTATACTTCATGAACGTACACCTGCCAATCAAGTCGCTGATTTGCACAACAAGCAAATACATGTCGACACGGAATGCGATCCACTTGGAATTCACCACAGTCACATACTCTTCGACGCAAGTCGACTGCATACTCCACTGCACTAGGCATCTCACGTACCTCAAATACCTCATTTTGTCTATCAAAGCAACTAACCTGGATGTTTCTCGATGCCCGCTGATTTGCATGCAATTTAGTAGTCACAATCTCAGAGAATACATGTCCAGCATTAATATGAGCCTCAGTCTCGGCTCTTTTTCGTGTGAACAACTAATTAAGCCTGTAAAACATTGCCTTAACAAGTGCAGTGACTGGATATAAGACACGAATGTCAGGAACCAAGTCATCACCCTGGTACGCAGGCATTGTTTCAAAGTGAACGACCGCCGATGGTTCTTTGTGACACATGGCCTCAAACCATATGGGCAAAGCTTCATACGAAGCTTCCCACCTGCCGAAAATTGACTCCACTGCCTTCTGCTTTGCTAACCAGGCTTTGAGATAACTTACGGTGTAATTAAACTTCGACTGTACTTCCTAATGACTTATTTGACCTTTATAGATAGGTCAACTTCTACCAAAGGCTTAATTGCTTCTGCAATTGTGTCGGAACCCAATTTCGAATGATCTTGAGAAATGGTGGCTCGAGTACACGTGTGACTATCATTGTACCTCATTATCTCTCAGCAGTACTTTTTGCACATTTTACTCACCCTGATCAGCCAGTCACAACCAGCACCGTACTGTGTACATTTAGCATAGAATGTTGTTGGCTCCGACTCGTACACCCGATAATCTACGCCTCGACAGATTGTATAATCTTTCATCGCCTTAATCACTACCTCCCTAAAACTGAATTCCATCCCCATGATGAATTCACCATCCGCTACAACAGGAAGCTATGCTACATTCACACCACAAATTATGTATTCTGATTAATAATTATAAATTACACATATAAATATAAAAAAGTAATTAAATACACAAAAAATAAAAAATCAACCAAAAAACTAAACGCTAATTACCATAGTTAGCAACACCAAACTGATTATCAACCAGGTCATACGACCGGATCACTGGTTTACCCGGTTGATCCGGTCATAATTAAATCAAATTATAAAATTATAAAAATAAAATTAAAATGAACAAAAAAAAAAGATAACACAATTAATATCAACATATTTATATCCTATGGGTTGTTACTTGTTTGGTATTCGTGTCCATGTGTAGTCCAACCGACCAACCGAATCGGTCAGACGGTCGGTTCACCTGGTCCGGTCAGACCGGTCCAGTACGTTTTAGTCTAACCGGTCCAGTCTGGTCCGATCCGGTCGAACCGATTCTGTCCGATCCTGTCGACCGAACCGATCCGTTCCGATTTTGCCAAGTACGCTAGTTACCAGATAAAAAAATCTTGCACAATCAACTACTATTTCTACTGATCACATGTTAGTCAAGCTAGCTAATCAATCTGTCATATTAATCTATCATACATTGTATCAAAACTACATACCTGCATTCATATACTCAGGAAATTCCGGTGTATGCATAGCCTCCAAATCCAGCGAGCGCATGAAAGTAGGCTCCACAAATGGATGCTGGTTTACTAGTGCATTTGCCACATCCGCCACATCTGCCTGCATAGTGTCGTCGGCCTGATCTTCGTCTCCACTCGGATCAAGGCATTCATAATTACTTTCGAACTCATCCTCACTATCACTGTTATAATTTTCCATCTCAATATTCCGGTTTGCTTTCGACTGCTCGAACTCAATATACAGCTCGATGAACGACATCCGTGAGCGGGTTTCCATGTACACTGAAAATATATCATGCATGCTCGCTTCATCAGTTACATATTTGGTTTGAAACTGAATGAACCCACCAAATACAGATACTGGGTTCCTGTACAAAATGCATGATATTCTCCTACATATCTGAGAAACCATCTTCTCACAAATTACACATTTTAATTCTTCAAATGACAACGTGAATGGAATAACAATATCCAATGGATTTTCACACACAAATTTTACACCTTCAGCTGTTTGTAATAAAATCTGCCCATAATAATAAACCTTTAACAATACTCTATCATTCATTATGATATACTCACACGAAACACTCTCAAACTTGGAAAAATAGGATCTTCAAACAATGAAGATGAAAGCTGGTTCCCAAACAATGAAGAAGAAGAAGAAAGAATTAAAGGGGTTTCAGAAGAGAGATTTCAGAGACAAACAAGAAATGGAGACTTCGGGTAATTTTGAGGTATATATAAAACCAGAAATCGGACGGTCCGACCGCATCTCAACAATTAAGTTTTATTACGCATTGAAATTGGACCGTCCGATTTTGATCACATTCGAATTCAAAATTTTTAGCATGTAGCAAATCGGACCATCCGATTTTAGTGAACCATTCATAAATATCTCAGCCTCATGTAATCGGACAGTCTGATTACTATGTTCAAATTTTCCCATCATGCACAAATCAGGCCGTCCGATTTGTGCACTCCTTTCTCCCACAAAGAAATCAGACGGTCCGATTTCCAATCCCTATTCAGCTAACTAACGCCGTCACATTACTGTAGTAACCCCTCAAACCTTCATAACGTTGAGTTACACACATTACATTATCATATTAAAATTATTGAGCCCTTTACTAACATCACCAAATTGAAGACCTTTAGATCTTTGAAACATAAGCCTCCTACAAACTTTTCTCTGCTCAGCGTATCCCCTCTAATCTAGTGCATCTTTTTTTCACTCTACTTTTAACCCCATCAAAAATTCATCACCAATCTATGTAGCTCATCGGACAATTTAAAACAACTAAAAGTGTATATAGGAATAAAAGTGCCCACTGCCTTGATCAGTATTTTTCTTCCAATAACTAACAAGATTTCTCTTCCAATGGTTGAGTTTTTTGTTGACTTTGTCTTTTACATAACCAAGTGTCTCATTCTTCGATTTATTAACCATAGAGGATAGTCCTAAATGCTTATCCTGAGGACTCACATTCAGAATTCCAAGTAAATCAGATAGCTCTACGGAGTATTTTTATTAAAAAAAAGCAATTGATTTATTAGTTTTGAAAATCGAATCGAAGTGGCCGATTCAACCGTATTAATTAGAAATCAATCACATGGTCAGTTTAATTGACCTCAAAACCACCTGACAAAAAACCAGTAAGAAAACTAGTTGAACCGATCGTTAACCGATAAACCACCAGAACCGGTCAAATTTTTTAGGAATTTTCAGTTTAGGGTAATACCCTAGAGAGAGAGAGAGAGAGAGAGAGAGAGAGAGAGAGAGAGAGAGAGAGAGAGAGAGAGAGAGAGAGAGAGAGAGAGAGAGAGAGAGAGAGAGGGGCCCAAATGCCCAATACACGTATCCTGGCCATCCCACCCCTCTCTTTCTCTCGAAACTATGAAGAACCCTAGCCTCCAAACCTCCTTGGAAGTTCGAACATAGCCCACAGCTACCGTCCCTCTTCAAAGTCATCGCCGAACTCTTCTCCTCCGGAGACAAACCGTGGGTTAGGGATGTGCATGAGTCGGGTGAAACCGAATTTGATGTGACCCAGACCCGACTCGAAATGTATACAGGACCTATTTATTAGACCCAAACCCGATCCTAGACCCGATGAAACCTATACACTTTCGAGTCACGATTATACCGGGTAAAAATCGGGTGAAAACCAAGCCGTTAATATTACATTACCTTGATACCTTCTTATAAGCTAACATGTGAAAATATCCAAATTTCCAAGACTCCAACCATTATTTGACATGGTAAAATTCACTTAGAAAAATATAACAAGAACCAACTATTCTCTAAAATTAAAGCATAACCATAATTAATACTAATATTGTCTAATAGCACCAAATATTTAAATCAATACAAATAACACAATATTATGCATTAGTGTCTAAAATCTTATGCATTTTAAACATAAACCATTAACTTATAGTCTTATAATAACTAATAACATAAAATATTAAGGTTTATAATACTTAAATTCCATATAAGAATAGCCATTATCTATCACTAATAACACAAAATATTAATTGTGTTTGATGACCGGGACACCGGGCCGAATTCGGGTGACCCGAGCCATGGCCCAGACCTGACCCAAAATAATGACCAGATCTATTTTTGAGACTCTTACCCGACCCTAGACCCGGTGAAATCACACCAAAATAGCCCCTAAAGTATTCGGGGCCTGGCCATGCACACCCGTACTGTCGATGTCGCATCTCATTTGGAAGCTCTGTTAGGCACTTCGGGTCTCCTCGATTCGTTCCTCCTGTCATCACGTGTGGAAGCTCTATTCGGCAGCTTCAGTCCTCTTCGATTCGTTCCTCCTGACATCACCATCATAGAAAGGTTTCATAGAAAGGTCTCCTCTCCTCTCATCCGAGCTCTATCTCTATGTCTTCGCCGGCAGTTCCCATTCTTCTGTCACCATCACTTCCCTTCCTCCCTCTGTGCCGATAAATACTGTTGCTTGAAATTATTTTTGCTTGTTTTGTAATTTGTACTTTTGTTAATAATATTAGGTTCTCATTGTTTGTGGTAGTTCTCATTGTTCCCCTTCTCATTTGAGCTCTCTATCTTCAATTTATTTTTGTTTGTTTAACTCTGAATTGCTTATAGGCATGACAATTTCTCCCGATGGAGCGATATCCACATGCAATTACACGTCGGGGGACGAATTTAGGGAGCAAAATCTCCTCGTGGGGATGGAGACCCATATAACAAACGGGACAGGGGCAGGATACAAGTCCTCAAACCCGTATAATCCCCGTTATAGGAAAGGACCAAAATGCCCTTCATATATATATATATATATATATATATATATATATATATATATATATATATATATATATATATATTAGTTTCTATAACCCTTACCTCCTCTATTCTTCATTTCTTTTCTTCAGTCACATGGAAGTGATGAAACCCCAACATCTCTACTCTCTAGAAGTCAACCTCTCTTCTTCCAAATCTCATCACTGGCGGCCACCCCCCAAAACCCCTTCACTGTCGCACTCTCCCAAAATCCCGTCACCGTTGTCGTTGTCTTCACACGTTAGAGATATTGCAGCATGACTGCAAGAGCATCGCGCCGTTGCCGTCTTCGTCGCAGTAGGAGCGCCACCGTCTTCATCATTCTTCTTCTTTGTCATTCAGTGAGCGTTGTTCTTATTCGTCCCTTATGGTTTTCATTTAACTTAAAAAAAATTTAATTTCTGTAAGATGTGTGATTCATGTAATTTTTTGTGATTTTCTGTAATTTTTGTGATTTACCTTGAAGCATTTGTTAATTTGATTTTTGTCATATCTGTAATATTTTGCAATTTTTGTGATTTATATCTCATATATATGTCTCATTGTTTCTGTGATTTACCTTCAATTTCAGTAATTTCTATTTTTTTCAATTTGTTCCTTTTTTTTAATTCGTGGATATCCATGGATACTCGAGTTCCGACAGATACGGGATCCCATTACCCGTCGCGGGGACGGGATGGGAACGGGAACCGATAATGGAGGCGAGGGGTGGGGGCATGTTCCCGCCTCCATGGGACCCGTTGTCATCCCTAGTTGCTGAGTTAGGTTTAATTGTGAGTTGGGTTTAATTTTGAGTTGTTGAGTTAATTATAATGATTTTGTTGATGTTTGCTTATTCTGAGTTGTTAATTTTCTGATGGTTAAATTTTTTTGGCTATTTGTTGAGCATTATGTTTGTCATTTACATACAATTTAATTTAATTTAGGTATAAATTTTGATGTTTTAAGTTGAAATCTATTTTAGGTATAAATTTTGATATTTTAAATTGTTTATAACTTTTGTTGATAAATTATGAATAATTTATTAGATGAAATTGTAAAATTTTATTAGGTTAAAATTTATTAAATTTAAATATTTAAAATTATATATTAAATTGTTAATAATTTTATTTAATATTTAATTAAATCGGTTAAACTCCGATCAAACTATTAAACTAAGCATTTTACCAATTTATTAACCGATCCGATTCTCATAACTTTATTTCAAATTAACTAGTCCGAATTCTCGCAACTTTATTTCAAATTAACTAGTTGCCCATTAAGTTTACTATATATCTCTAGAATAACTGAATAAGTCGTGAATTGTTGCACGCTAAGTTTATTATTGTATATCTCTAGAATAAGGACTGAATTGTTGCAACTTTATTAGTTTGCCTTGAAAAATAGTAGGCAACTTTGTTAGTTTGTCTTGCAAAATAGTAGTTGTCCGCAAATAAAATATGATTGATGGATGGACATCTATTGTTCTGCTGAAATTCCTAGGAAAATGTTATTTTAGGATAAATAAATTCATAAATCAAACACATTTCAATTTTACATCAATTTTTCAAAACAAAAAATATTACATAAATGTTTCCATGCATATTTTTATTTATTGAATTCGAATTAAATTTTATAGTACTAAATCGAATTAATATGATTCAAATTAATAGTGTTTCATGTATTTATATAAATCAAATTCATTGAATTTAAATTAGCCTTTATAATACTAAATCAAATCAGTTTGATTCGATTTACTAGCTATATATACAGATTATTGATATTTACTACTTTTAAGTTAATAACTTTAAAACACAAATGTCAATAAAAAATACCCCGTTTGAATTCAAATAAAATATCAAAAAAATCAAAACGAATAAGAATAAAAATTCAACTTTTGTATTTTAGTTTAAATTTCAGAAAATATGCATTTTTATAAACTTATGAATTTAAAACGAAATAAAAAATAATTTCTAAAAATTTATTAAAAATCATCGTTTGACTCATTAGCATCTAAAGAATCATTATCCGGACTTTTGAGGTAAAAAAATTAATATAAAGCATAACCCTCCAATGTGACATAGAAGTTAAAACTTAAATTTTCCAAAGTCAGAAGTAACAAATTGTTATCCATTATAAAATGACCAATTATATTTAATTATTTATACAATATGTAACTTGAGAAATAATTAAAATATTATATCAATTATTGAAAGTGTTTTATAATGTATAACTATTATTTCTCAAGTCACATATTGTATAATTATAGTTGGCCATTTTATAATGTATAACTATCTGCTATCTTTGACTCTGAAAAAATTTAAGTTTTAACTCCTATGCCATTTTGAAGAGCTATACTTTATATTAAATTTTTCAATATGAAAAATCTCGGTAATGATCTTTTAGATGCTAATGAATTAAAAGATAATTTTTAATAAATTTTTAGAAATTGTTTATTATTCCGTTTTAAATTCATAAGTTTATAAAAATATAGATTTTTTGTAATTTGAACTAAACCACAAAAGTTAAATTTTTATTCTTATTCGTTTTGATTTTTTTAATATTTTATTTGAATTTAAATAGGAGTATTTTCTTATTGACATTTATATTTTAAAGTTAATACACAATTAACTTAAAAATAATAAATGTCAATAATCTGTCCAAGTTTGATTCGATTTACTATTGGTTTTATTCTCCCTTGTGGAACAAATAGAAAAGACCCTAAGAAAAAGGAAAGGAAAAAAGGAATCTCCTTAATGAAACCTTCTAGTTGGCTTGAAAGAAAAAAACCAAAAAGTGAACCTTCTACAATAATAGAATAAGAGATAATAGATACACACTCCTATCCATCTAGCCCAGAACTCTAATTTCTCCAATATCCATATAAAACCCTACTCCACCCCCGATCATATGCCTTACTCATGTCAAATTTCAGGGCTAAATCATTATCTCCATAGCTTTTATTCTTCAACAACTGAATGCATCCATGTGCTACCAAAACATTGTCGATAATCAGTCTACCACGAATAGACATTCTGATTATCACTAATAATATTGTTCATAAGAAATTGCATTTTATGAACAAAAATCTTAGAGATAATTTTATAAAAAAATCGTGGCTAGACTAATAGGCCTTATCTGAGACATTGTCATGGCATTATTCACTTTGAGGATTAATAGATTTATATATGATTGAAACTTTTGAGAATTTCATTACCTCCCCAAAAAAACTCTTGGCGGCTCTGCATACTCATCTCCTGAGACTGCCTCAAGATTAAACAATGCCTTCTTAATCTCTTCATCAATAATCAGCCTCGGTAATCCCCTGTGTATCGGCTGAGATCTTCCTTCTTAAACTACTTAATGCCTCGGTTGGATCAATATGATTGTCTATTAAGAATAGGTTCTCAAAGTATCTTTGAGCTCTAGCCCCAATATTGTCTATCTTCATCTTCTAATTTCCAAATTTTATTCCTTTTGTTTCTTGCTTGATGCTTGAAATGAAAGAACCCTGTATTTTGATCCCCCATCTCAGCCAGTTTACTCTGGACTTTTCTTTCCAAAATTGTTCCTCCATAGTATAGGCTTCAGTCAACTGATTTATTTCTCTTGCACATTCGGCCATTCTTTCATGATTGAGAGTGTTTCCTCCAACAATATCTCCAAACTGTTCTTTTCTAATTTCCTTCTTCCTAAGAGAAGATATGTTGGAATAATCCAACAAATGATTAAACACTAATATTTAGAAAGAGAAAATCATAGTGTACACTAATCTAGGACATTATTAGTTCCACGCTTCCACTTATCATGGATCAACATAAGGAGGAAAGGAACAAGGTTTTATAATTAAATTCATTACTTCCCAAAAAAAAATAAAAATTAAATATATTTATTCCAAAACTTCGCGAAAAAAAAATAAAACCCCTAAATTAATAGAACAGTGCTATTCGATATCATTTCTTCCTTGTGAAAAAAAATACATAATCGGATATGGATGGCAATTCTCATGTCTTGATCAAAATTACACACACCCGAAAACCCCCATAAGAAAAAGGAAGAAATGAAACAACGCAAGAATAAAATAACAGCGGAAGGGAATAATTAACTCCTACAGAGTAGTAATAATTATACACCATACAAATAACAATACCAAAAATTATAAAAACCGGTTCACCATTACCCGATCCAAATCGGTCCAAACAAACACCGGTTTGGTTCGCGTCCTGAATGAACGGATCAGAGCGAAGCTAAGCACCGGGTGCAGCATCTTTGACCTTACTCTGCAAGTACCCACCGTATTCTCTAGCGTAGTCCTTGACGTGGGTGGCCGTATCGTAGATCCGGCTCCGGGCGTAATCGACCCGGTCGGAACCGGGCGGGTGCATTCCCCGGAAGTAACGGTACATCCAAGACACGGCGGCGACGAGAACGATCCCGAATCCGCACATGGATAAGAAGGCGGCGGTTATGAGAAGAAATAGGGTTCCGATTGGGACCCAAATAGGGCTGGAGATGATTATCAAGGGGGAGAAGAAAATCATGGCGATTATGGTTCCGGTGACGGTTAGGCCGGTGAGGAGGAGCAAGATTGAACCGGTGATGAGAAGGGTTAAGAGGCCGGCGAGCTGGGTGGAGTTGGGAGTGTGATCTTGGAGCCTTCGGAGGAACGCATGGTGCGGTGATAGCGGTGTTTGGAAGGTGGGTCTGTCAGCCATGGTTATTGAGAATGATGGTGAAGGAATGAGAGAGAAGAGTGGTATTGTTGTGTTGTGTAGAGAGAGAGAGAGTGAGAGAGACAAGTGTGAGAGAAAAGGTGGTATTTTGGTGACATGCAAGAAGGGTACGTGGAACGGTCGATGTGGGGTTTCTTTCTTGCACTTTTCGGTGGGGGTGGATGGGGATCTTGTTTCCTTGCCTCTAATCTGTTTCTTTTCCCTTTTTTTTTTGCCCAAATATTTAACTCATTTATTTCTCTGCCTAACAAATTTGTTAATTTGGACATGATTTTTAAAAAATATTTATATACTATTTTGTATCTTTCGATATTGTGGCACTAGGAGAGATTTGTATAAGGGGTGTGACAGCCAGAAATTGTTGTTAGCGAAGCTTGCGTGTTTGTTTTAATGAAATCGCTGATATAAAATTTTGGTCTACACCTCTTAACTATGCAGCAAATTTTAAAATTTGAAAAATAATATTCTTTCTTAAGAGTTGTATAAGCCAAGTTGCCTTGAAGTTATTCCTGTTCTGATATTGCCAGGTTCATAAGTGAAAAAATAAAAAATAATTCTTGCTTGCGATAAGGTGCTTATTGAACATGTTTCTTCCAAGGTTAAGTTACTAGCAGAATTCAACTGTACAAAATAATACATTACACTAATACATACAACAATAAGTTTTCAAAACATTCTTTGGTCCCAAATCAAGATATAATCTAAAAGTGACCATGTTTATTTTTGCTTCTTGTCAGAACTAGCAGGGCTGTTATCTGTTGCAGCAGCAGATGTTGCTGCAAGTTCCATCAACCTCTCATAATCTATCTCCGTCGACTTGAACTTAAACTTGATGCCTGCCTGAATCCACGACTTGATGCACAGAATAGCTTGCGCGCTATCATGTGCGAGACAGAACCTTTGCTTCTCAATTTCGTCGCCCTTGCCGCAGAAGAGTTCTTCAGGCACAACCGAAGTTGCTTGCACAGCAAGGAAATCTCTAGCCATAACGGATAGCCGAGGATATCTTGTGCTATTAACCTTCCACCACTCCAAGACATCTGTTGGTATCGGGGCTGGAGCCTCCGCCAGGTACTGTGTAAGCTCGTCTGTGGCAGAGTTCATGCTTGCTCGGCGTTTCTTGCGAGCTATTTCCTCCGCAAAAGAGACGCTTCCTCCATCTTCCGTTTCTTGTGCATTGTAACCAGAACTCATGGATGGAAAATGACTGGTAGAATAGTTTCTCATGAAGTGTGTTCTCGCTTCATCCAGAAAATTTTCCGAGGTTAAACCCTCTGGGATCAGCTCTCCCTTGATTCTAGGATCTAGGATTGCTGTCATATATGTAAACATGTTAGAAACCTGACTAATATAATTTCTGGCTTTTTCTGTCATTCCTTCTGCAGCAGATTTTAGCCATTCCGGGCTGTGTCGCGATTCGCTGGACGTAGCACTTGTTTCTAATATATGATCCATGAAGAAAAGGACAAGCCCCACTGTTGGAACCTTAGTGGTGCATATGTTGTTTGTGGTCTTGTAGAATGGTTCAAGATACTGATGCATGATGTTAACCAAACTCTTGTCCGCGGAGCTCAGAAGCATTCTGCTGTCGAGAATTTCGTCATATTTACCGATAACATCTCCCATTGATTTACCTGCCTGCAATATAAAATCAACATAGTTTTAGTTTTGAAGCCATCCATCATATTGCACAACATTGATTCAAACATTTTTCAGATGCCGCAAACAAATCAAGAGTAACACACAGGCAAATTCATTTAAAATATAATACTACCAAGATCAAGATTCTGGTTATAAAATATAACATGGTACCTTGCACACAAGATCAAGCATCTGGTAGTTTCCACTCCACCTTGTCGTAAAATCAAGAGGAAATTTCCAAGTACCTTCTTGATATGCTGCCGTCAGTTGAACAAAATCTTCAGAGATCACTGATGAAGCATTTAACTCCATTACAAACTCACGGATCTTAGAGATGGCTTTTTTTGCAGATTTCAATCCATCATCTATTATTGAATTCAAAGTTCGAGCAGCACATGGAATATAACAGAATGGCCCTATTTTCTGACCATCCAAGTTCTCTTTCAATGTATGGCAGGCCTGTAATGCACCTTGACTGTTATCATGGGTGCAGGACATGATTCTGTTTTCAATATTGTAGAATTTAAGAACCTTTATAAGCGATCGATAAATCTCTGCACCACCACATGGATAGGGTATGTACGAGATATCAAGAAGCAGTTTCTGGAAACACCAGTTTTCATCAATCCAATGACATGTTACACTCATATAGAAGATCTGTTCAAAAGAAGTCCAAAAGTCAAGAGTAATGGAGAACTTGGAAGAAACATGTTCTAACATCGTTTTCACATCTTCCTTCATGCTTCTAAAAACTTCTCCCAGCACATTCTTGTACTTGTCACCTGACCAGAGCTGTATAGATGGATTTAGAAACTTGTAGGAATTTACAAGCCATTTTTCTTCTAGAGTTGAAGGAGGGAGAGAAGCTAAAACGAGCCACCGAATCAGCAACCAGTTTAGATGATCATAATCCACCCGGTTTGCTTTTACTTGGGGCTGAGACTGAGACTGAGGCTGAGGCTGAGGTTGAGATTGAGGCTGAGGCTGAGGCTGAGGTTGAGATTGAGGCTGAGGCTGAGTTTGAGGCTGAGACTTCTTGGCCACAGCCGTGGGCCGGGGTGCCACATTATTGACAGCCTCTCCCGTTGACTTATCATAACCTGGATGGCGATTAGCAAGATGCCGTCCCAAATTGCCTTCATGAATAAAGGATATTTTAGTGAATGTATATATGAAAAAAGCAAAGCATATTTATGAAATATTGAAATCAAAAGCTTGAGATATTTAAACAACAAAGTTTCATAAGCATTTATCAGGTTTTAAAGCTATATGCCCATGAGGATTATGGTCAACTTAAGCTGCAATTTAAGACTATCTAAAGAAGAAATAAAAATACATTGGGGGACAGAAATCTATTTATTTAGAGAAAGAGACATTCAAATATCTACATCTCAGAACAAATTTTCACTTTCTCTTTCTCCACTGTGTCTTAATAAGTATGAGCCCTATTGGATAGGAAATGCATCAACCGCAAAAGGTGGTGAAGACAGTTCACCTGTGGCAGTTGCAATAGAATAACTCTGTCCACAAAACTTGCATTTCCGAGTCTTCCCATCGGCGGCTGTCTCAAAGAACTTCAAAAAAACCGATGTCATTGTTTTCTTTCTTGGCTTCTGTGGATTAACGGGAACTGGCTTATCTGAAGAACTCAGGTCAATGTTAACTGGATCCATGTTTGAAATGAGAGCCACATCCATCATTGGTTTTTGGTCGCCTACTCAAAACAAAAGAGAAGAAGGAATTCAGAGTCATAAAAAATGCATCCTCAAGAAATTGATAGGATGTTGAAAAACAAGATTCAGACTGAGACATCATTTAACAACTAAAGTATGCCGAAGTGAAAAACCACTTCCCTTTCTTTGATTTCACATAGCATGTTATGCTAATTCAAAGTAGCTCAAACTATAGTTCACAGATTTAATTGGAAAAACGTGATCAAAGTCCACAATGTACAAGTAAGTCCCTCAACAACAACAATTTAACTAAAGCATCAGTTTTTCCCGCTATTTGAAAAAGGAACCATGATCATGCATTACACGAAGCTAGAATCCAATAATGTACAGAGTCTTCGAAAAGAAAATGTAAGAGGCTAAAAAACAGAAAACACAGTGGATATTGAGTAGGTACCTTTATATGTTTTGTAGTGGTTGTTATTATCACCCCACTCCATGTAACTAACACCAACTGTCACCTGCCTAAAAATTCCACACAAAAAATAGTCAGAAAAAAGGAAGTTTTTTGTTCTTATCAACGACCCAAAAAAAAAAAAGTAAAATAAGCATGAAAAGGCAAAGAGGGAATTGGGTATACCGGAGAGGGGGAATTCATGAGAACCCAAGTCTCAAAATTCAATTTTTTTGTTCTTTTAAAGCAGAATTTGGTTGCTACGATGAGAGAGAGAGAAAGATGAACGGAAGCTGAGGAAGATCGGCGTGGGATCTGAGCCGAGAGTGAGAGAGAGATATGAATGTTAGAGGCGCGTCGGCGTAGAGATTGAAGCTGCTGCAGATCTGAGAGTGTTGTGTTTCGCTGTTTTTGACGGCTTCGCTCAAACCACAAACAAAGAAGGGAGTGAAACAAAGCAAACCCAATCTAAATTTTCTTTCTATAAACAAAGCAAAGAGGGTAAAGTAGTAATTAAACCACCTTTCTCCCACTCACTGAGTCATTCGCTCAGTTTGGCTCTACCCAGTGGCTTGGTTCTGCACGTCATAAACATATGTGACTTCACTCACTCAGCCATTGTTTGCTTCACTCACTCATTAATGGGCCTTCTTCGTTATTCCTAGGCCCATACATAGCCCACTATGTTTTTCCCTTAATTCACTTTCTGTTTTCTCCCCACCTCTAATTTCACATTGGGCCCAAAGTAAAATAAAGAGTATATACTCAACTCGGTTTCTGTCCATTTTAAATTAGGACAAGATGATCCCTCACAAAAAAAAAAAATAATTCACACCGGTCCTTGTTTATGCATAAAATAACTCATCGTGCTCCTCCCGTGTATCCCCCGTCCATAGTTGACGAAAAAGTCTGATGTAGTACTTACCAGCGTTGATCTGACAGTTAGTCCAGAGTTAAGTGTCAGCCTGGATTAGGATAAATGGACAGGGTTCGATTTGTCTCCCTATCAATATTCAAAAACGATGTCGTTGCTAGATTAAGAAGGAGCAAACGTCATTCTCACCCCCAAGCCCTAACTCATATTTACAGAATAACCAAAACCCCTCAACCTTCTTCGCGCGATAGGACAAAGCGTGGTGGAAGTGGCAAGTGTTGGTGCTGACAAGGCCACCATGAAGGACTCAGAGGACTCCTCTAACTCCGCACTTGACAGAGTCACCGACGTCGTGCAGTGGAGGCAGCTTGTGTCGGCATTCAGGTTAGTAACGAATTTGGGCATGTAAAACATTATTGTAATCCAATCTCTGTTCCTAAATTGCATGTTGGTGTTGTAGTGTTGAGTAGGTTGAAATGGGTTGCCTTGTTGTTTATTTTTAAAAATGTTGTGGACGTGAATGAATTTTAAGAGGAATGCAGAGGGCAAATTAGAATATGTTGATGGAAAAGTCAAGAAGTGGCCACCTTTAGACATTGATTTGGTGAACTTCTTTGATTTTGAAACGTTACTGAAGGAGTTAGGTTACACAGAGTACATGACGATATTTTGGTTTGATAGCATGGCACCTGACTTGGAATCTGGCTTACATATTATGAGGGGTGATACTGAGATAAATAACATGAGGAATAATAAGCTTAAAAGCAAGGAGACAAATGAGATTTATATCTACTTTGATCACCCGGTTAGTATGCCAGAAGTTGTGGATGAGGAGATGCAAGCTGAGGAGGTTATTATGAGTGACTCAAGGTGGTGTGACAGAGGAATTTTCTATTGGTATAGGATTACACCAGGGATCATCCTTAGGTCCATACCTTTTCACATTAATCTTGGAAGTACTCACAGAGTATATCCAAGAGCCTGTACCATGGTGCATGTTTTTTGTCAAAGATATCGTCCTTATGGGAGAATCAATGGAATACCTAAATAAGAAGTTGGAGTTATGGAAAAAAGTTCTAGAAGTATATGGTTTGCGCATAAGTCGTAGCAAGACGGAATATATGGAATGTAAGTTCGGTCTGCGAAGGAAAAATCCTAATATAAAGGTGAAGATTGGAGATAACATCCTACAAAAAGTTACGAGTTTTAAGTATCTTGGGTGCATCATACAGGATAATGGAGAGATTGAACATGATGTAAATCATAGGATCTAAGCAGGTTGGTCAAAATGGTAGAGTGCGTCTGATTTTATATGTGATAAAAAAGTGCCTTTAAAACTTAAAGGTAAATTCTATCGCACTGCTATCAGACCGGTTATACTTTTTGGTACAGAGTATTGGGCGGCCGAAGGGGAGCACGAACATAAGTTAAGTGTGGTAGAAATGAAGATGTTGAGATGGATGAGTGGTTATATACGATTGGATAGAATAAGGAATGAAGATATAAGAGAGAGAGTTGAAGTAACATCTATTGTAGAAAAGATGGTAGAATCGCGTCTCAAGTGGTTCGGACATGTGAGAAGAAGACTGACAAAATACCCAGTCAGAAGAGTGGATGAGATGGAAGATGGACAATGGGTGAAAGGCAGAGAAAGATCTAAGAAGAGCATCCATGAAGTGGTCAAACGAGATCTATATGTAAATGGTCTCTCTATAAACATGATACATGACAGAGTTTAATGACGTCGTTTGATTCATGTAGCCGACCCCACCTAGTGGGATAAGGCTTTGTCGTTGTCGTTGTTGTTGTTGTTGTTGTTGTTGTTGGTTACATTAATATCCCGAGTATAGTTTAGAGTCCCGCTATACATACAAGCATTTTTTGCATACAAGTTAACCCTAATCCAATAAAATCCACTTACATAACACGCACATGAAATCACGTTGTTCTTCCTCCAATATTTGTATCCCGCGTTCCTCCTCCTCCTCCTCCTCCTCCTCTTTCTTCTTCTCCTTCTTCTTTGCGTTTCTCCTCCTTTTTTTTCACGTATTTCATCTTCATCGTCATTCTTTTTATTATTGTTATTGCTATATTTTTTTCCTCCTCCTCTTTCTATTGATTTTACAACATTATATATTTTTTATTCTTTGTTTAATTTTTTTTCTCTTAAGAAAAATTATAAGAATATAAAATAAGAAGATGAAGAAGAAGCAGATGCAAAAGATAAAGAAGAGGAAGAAAAAGAGTTTTAAATTATGCAGAACTTATCAGAATAAAAATACACCAAAATATTTTCAAAACACACCGCAAGTTTTCCAAAATACACCGAAACGAGAATGGAACAAATTCATCACAATAACAATTCAGATTCATAACTCTTATATCGAAATTTTGCTATAAATAGACAAAATATTTTCTTTAATGCATTTTTTCTTCTTCTTTTTTTCCTTATTTTTTTCTTTCTTTTAGTTGAATGAATATAGGTTCATTCTCTTTCAAATAATTTTACATCATTATGTATTTCTTCTTCTTCTTTATTTAATTTTTTTGTTTCTATTCTTGTTAAGAGAGAAAAATAAGAAAAAGCTTGAGAATGTAAAATAAAATGGAAAATATGAATAAGGAATAAAAAGAAGAAAATGATGATGATGATGATGAAAAAGAAGAAGCAACAGCAGAAGATGAGGAGGAGGAGGAGAAAAAGTAAGAGTTTTGAATTACGCAGAACTTATCAGAATAAAAATACACCGAAATATTTCCAAAATAAACCGCAAGATTTCCAAAATACACCGAAAGTTTTTCAAAATACACCGAAACAAGAATGGAACAGATTCATCACAATAACAATTCAAATTCAGAACTCCTATATCAAAATTTTGCTACAAATACACAAAAATATTTTCTTTAGTGCATTTTTCTTCTTTTTTTTCTTGTTTCTTTCTTTCTTTTAGTTGAATGAATGTAGATTTATCCTCTTCCAAGTAATTTTATAGCATTATGTATTTCTTCTTCTTCTTTGCTTGATTTTTTTGTTTTTATTATTGTTAAAAAAAGTAAAACAAGAAAAAAATGGAGAAGGTAAAATAAGAAGAAACTTGAGAAGGTAAAACAAGAAGGTGATGCTAATAATGAAAAAGAAGAAGCAGCAGCAGCAGCAGAAAAGTAAGGGGGAGAAAGAGAAAAAGTTTTGAATTATGCAAAACTTATTAGAATAAAAATATACTGAAATATTTTTAAAATATGCCACAAATTTTCTAAAATACACTAAAAGTTTTTCAAAATACACGGAAATGATAATAGAGCAAATTAATCACAATAACAATCCTGATTCCGAACTCCTACATCAAAATTTGCTACAAATGCAGAAAAATAATTTCTTTAATGTATTTTTTTCTTCTTTTTTTTCTTATTATTTCTTACTTTTAGCTGAATGAATGTATGTTTATCCTCTTTCAAGTAATTTTGCAGCATTATTTGTTTCTTTTTCTTATTTGTTTGATTTTTTGTTTTTATTCTTGTTAAGAGAGTAAAATAAGAGGAAACTTGAGAAGGAAAAACAAGAAGAAAAAGATGAATAAGAAAAAAAATGATGACAATGAAAAAGAATAAACAGTAGCAAAAAATGAGGAGAAAGAAAAGAAAGAGTTTTGAATTATGCATAATTTATCATAATAAAAATACACCAAAATATTTCCAAAATACACCGCAAGATTTTTAAAATACACCGAAAGTTTTCCAAAATACACCAAAACGAGAATGGAACATATTCATCACAATAATAGTTTAGATTCAGAACTCCTACATCAAAATTTTGCTACAAATGCACAAAAAAGTTTTAATTTTGAATCAAGCAGCATTATCAATATGGCAAAAATTCTACGATAACGATAACAATGATATGTATAAGAAGAAGAAGATGATGACTATAACGATGATGATCATGATGATGAAGATGATGGAGTGTTCGCGGTGCGGTTTGGATCAGTCTTGAGTCAAAAACTCATCCAATCCGAACACTAATTTTACTTGCGGTGCGGTTTGGATTGGATGATTTTTTTAAAAAAATTCAATCCGAATCCGATTTCAAGGGATTTGGATTGGATTTGCAGTTTTGTAAATTAAAAAAATTAAATACATATAACAAGTCTCAACATCAAAGTTTAAATAATCAACAATGACATAACAAGTGTCAACAATATGTTAAAAAGCCAATAATAACATAACAATAAAAATAAAATTATAGATTAGTTAAAATAAATAAATAAATAACATTTTGAACATAAAATATTTATTAAATAATAATAATACATGAATAATATAAAAATATATAACAAATTCAACATGTTATAAGTATAATTATAAATATAATAATAAAATAATAATATTATAACACATTGTGCGGTTTGGAATAGATTAGATCGGTTATCCAAAGTATATCCGAAATTCGATCCAATCCGATCCATCTAGTGGTTTGCAAAAAATAGAATCCAATCAAATCCGAATTAGTGCGGTTTTAATTGTTTTTCAGTTTAGATTGGATTGAATGAGCAGTTTAATTTGAATCGGTTTGAATTTAAACACTCCTACACCAGACGTAGTCACTCAATGCCTCTTTCCCATCGGTGCGGGCTCTCTTAGCTTTCTCCCCAACTTTATCGCTAAATGCTTAGATAAGATGAAAATGGAGATTTTTGTGTGCAACGTTAAGAGTTGTGGTTAACTCCTGGTTAGATCTTAGGGTGTGCTACTTGAACATAAATCGTGGCAGGATGCTAAGATTACAGTTAACATATAAATCGTGACAGAGTAGTGAAAGTTATAACTTACACATAAAAATTTTTTCTTGAATCTACGTAAATTCTCCCACACACCTTGGACGATTTACATACAATTGATAAAGTTGACCACCTTAAAACGATTTATATGTTATTCTTTAAAAATCATTCATACATAAATAGTTTCTGATTAAAGTGGTTAACATATTATATATAAATCATATTCTCCTGACACGATTTTATATATTATTAGAATTAGAATATATATTCACGTTTCAAAAATTGCTTTAAGAAATTTGAATAATTTTAAAATTTATTTAATTTATTTAAGTAAAGAAACCCTAAGAATAATTTCCTACTCTTTTTTCTTTTCTTTTTTCTTCCATTATATACTGTTTTGTTTGGTAATGTTACGACAAGATCCTTTATACAATTAGAAAATTTTCAATACAAACAACCAAACTATGTTTTGTTGTGTGCCAATTGCACTTTTCATTTCTATGTATCTACGATTGAGTAAAAAAGAAAAAATAAAAGAAAAGAGTAGCCCAAATTTCAAAACTCCAATTGTTTGCAGAACCTTCTTAATATATATTTTAGTAACAAATTGACTAAGTCAGCTTCAGGAAGAGATAGAGGTGTTGACTGTTGACCATCCTACTTTTACCTTCTCCTTGACTTCTTTAATCTCCAAATAATTGCAGTCGGGTCAGGGCAAATCTGGTATTTCACTTTCGGTGGAGGGGTATCTGGAACTCTGCAATACATATCTAAAAATATTACTACAAAAACATCCCTTCATTTTTTTTATTATATTGTAATAACTAGTTAAACTTTACCCTAAATTGAGATGTATAATCATATGTAATGTAAGCACTAACAAACCTAGAATTAAAGATTGTTTTATGAGGTGGTTGATAGGTAATTAATTTGAAAAAAAAAATAGTGTAATAATTTGATACGGTCATTCATTTATATTTATTTTTTTTAGATAATTATTTATAAAATAGATGTTAAAAAAAGTTATCGACTGACATAATAATACGTAATTAAATATATGTATTAAAATCTTTTACAGGGTCAAAATTAAATAAAAATAAAAGTGCCAAGAAATAGTAATGGAAGGTAGATGTTGGAGGAACTAACTGCAATCCAGAGATGTGAATAAGTGAGAAATCCATGTTAGCTGAACTGTCTAAGACACCAAGTGATGAAACCATGGAACTTTGATGAGTGTGTGGGGACATTATTGGAGGCTGATTTATGGCAATCACTCTGCAATTGAAGTACCTGGATATGTTGTTATGCCCCATTGCCAATCTATGCAAGTTCAAGAAATAATAAGAAACAAACTTCTTTCAATTATGATATTAATGATAATAATAATAAAAAGGTTTAGTTAAAAAAGAGTAAATTAGATATAAAAATGTATCCGAATAAAGGTTAAGAAAATAATTTTAAAAAGCAAAGAATGACAAAATAACTCCTAAAAAATAATATTTGTTTGACAAAAACTATCAAACACTATTTTTTGAGGATTTTTTTGTCATTTTCAACTTAAAATAATAAAAGTATAATGCATCTAAAATTCAATGCATTAGCTATCTGATTAAGACACAAACTACAATGAATGGATGAGTAGAGTTAGGGTTCTTGAATCACATTGTTGCCGAAAGTGCTATCTGTGATACAAAATCTCTAATCTCTCACTAAAAAAAAGAAAAGTTAAGTGTAGTTGAAAGGTTATGTTTCAACTTTCCACCCTGTTAATAGCTTATCCTTATGTTTGCCAATTTGGCAATTTCCTGTATTGATAACATTATTTTTGGAGCTTTCTTGGCTCCATTATGCATAACTAACAAATAGTTTATTATCATATTATATGATAATTTTCATATACCTTGTAAACTTTTAGTGCTCTTATAAATTTTAATTTGATATCTATTCCAATCAATTGTATTGTTAGATTTTATTCTTAGATTGTTTTTGGTGTTTACAAATTATAGATATTTAAATATTTTTTTATTTTTTATTTATTGACCACTGAATTACTACATGTATAATATAGAATTCGAACTCTCGATATTTACTTAAACGAATAAGTGTTCCAACCAATCTACTAACTCAAATTGGCTGTAAATACTAAAAAAAAATTTGAATTCTAAGTTTTAAATTTAAAATGAAATTTTAATATTTTAAAAAGAAATAATATGGGGCTATAGCCCATTCCAAAGTGGAGCCCAAATGCTTTTTAGGTTTTCCTTTGTATGGCCATTAAGAAGGCACGTGCAAGTGCCAAAGTTTTTCAAAAGACCAGTTTCTGACAATGCCAATGGCATGGCCATGGTCCTTTTCTAAGTTTAAGGAGCACAATACAAATATAGACAATTCACCCAATGTCCCACTTATCATGTCTTATCAATTATCAAATACATAAAAGATTAGAAAGAGTTTTAAATGTATGGAGAATACCAGTATTTTAGTTATTTTAATTATTTATTTAAATTATAAAAAATATATATAATATATATTAATTAAAATTAACGGTTAAAATAATTGGAACATCAGTTACATCTAAATTTTTTTCAAAAGATTAAAAGAAATATAGTTTTTTTTTAGTATTTAAAAATTAGGGTTAATTTAAGACAGTATAGTTCAAAATCTAAATATGTGAGATTCAGTACTAATGTAAAAGTCCCATTAATACAGATGATAAAATATACAAGTGTCAATTGAAAATAGAAAATATAATAATATAGATGTTCAACCAAACATTTTTCTTAATACACTAATAAAGAATGATATGAGTGATGAATAATTAAAGGGTGAAATTCCCCAGAAATTTCAGGTACAAGTGGACCTTTACTTTTTGCTATAGGAATGCATGTTTCTAAATAGAAAGTTTTATAACAGAGATCCAAACTTGACTCTCTCAAATGTAAAAAGAACTTGATAAAAAAAAAAAATTGACAATTTCCATATTATTCAATTTCTAAATTTCTTTCTCTGGAGCCAATTCCAACGTATTCAAGCACCCCAAGAAGATAATAATAATGGACCCCATCATATGAAACTATATTATATTTGATTCAATGCTAACAATTCCAATAATATGAATACTCTTGAAACTGATTATCCAAAACCTTAGACAAACACATTTAGACATTAATTAATTGGACTTACTTGTAAAGAAAACTCTGATCATGGAGTCCAACCACAAGCATTGAGGCTCCAATGTCTCTTACAGTTCCCACAATCTTCATCCCTTCCTTGTTCTCTTGCGTCACAACAATCTCAACCTTTGTCTGTTAACACAATCCTATATAAGATTATAAACACACATAACCATTAATTTGAACAACCACAATATTTAGTAAGCCAAACAAATTGTAACAAAACAAACTAATAATAATTTCTTCACTCTTAAAATATATCCAATATATTAACATTAACATTTAAATGTTAATATAATATTTAGTATCTTTATTTTTTTTTCACAAACTTTAAAAAATAAAAAATATCGAAAATAAAGACAAAAAATGAAAATACAAATTAAAGTAAAGGAAAGGCTAAGTGTCTAAACAGGAAGAAAGTGGAAAAAAATGCTTACATTTGAGAATTTGTTACATATATCTTGGAATGAAAGTGCTAAATGAAATCCTTTGAGTCTAAGAAGACGAGACTTGGATTTAGATTTAGAAGAAGTGAAAGGGTAGAGATGGAGGAGTGTGATTATGTCACCATAGCGAATGATGTTGTGAAGTGCCCATTGAAGTGCAGTTCTAGCTGCTTCCACCTCTTCCACCACCACCACCACCTTCCTCACATCCATTATTATTAGTATTATTCTCTCTTGTTCCTTCCTTCAATTCTTTCTTCTTTCTTCTTTATGTATGTGTGGATGTTATGAACAGAGCTATGAGAAGTTTCTCTCTCTTTCTCTCTTTAGAAGAAAATTTAATGTGACATTTATTATTGTGACGTTGATTTGCTCCAAATTAATTAGCCCACAACACAAGGCATACAAAGCACATAGGACAAAGTGGTTGCTCTATTAATTACTTATGCGTGTTATGTTCCTATAAAATATTTATAATAGAAAGTGGATCATCATGATGATATGATAAGGTCGGGTACCTAAGACATGTATAAAATTACATGTGTGTCTCTTATTTGTACTTGGTGATCACTACATGGATACCCTTTTCTCACATTTCTGGAATTACGAACGAAAAAGTGAAAGCTTTTATTATGTGCGTCGTGATTGATATAAATATATAGGTAAAAAAGATTATACTATTATAATTAAGATTAAATAAATAGACCTATCTCACCCCAAAAATTAGGTCACAGGGTTAAGGATGTATTATATTTACAAATTCTTTAGATACTTTATTTTTGAAAAATATAAAAATTTATAATACACTCTTTTGTCGTCCAAAAATAATTATCTCGAATATAAATGTTTACATGCAAGTGATTCAATAATATTAGATCGAATAGGTTTGATGCTATATCATGAAATTATTTATCTTAAAAATTTAAGATAATAAAAAGAGGTATATGAATAGTGTTAGTCGAGATAATTATTTTTGAAAGATTAAGCTGATTCGAAATGCTGGTGAAGGGTCAAGAAAGAAACAGAGGCCAAAAAGATGCACGTGCAGACATTAATTAAAAGTTATTTGACACGGACTCAATTTAGACACCTTGCTAAATCGAACAAGTACTCGAATGAAGAATCGAACAGTTGTTCGAATGGAGAATCGAGTGGTTACACAAGTAGAGAAGTTGAAGGCTTACTCTAAGTGAGAAATTTATGGGTAACGTTCATGGGCAAAAGAGTGGGAACAGTTACCTAAGAATTTGCATACAAGGCAGCGTCATGTAATTAATGGTCGGTTATGGAAGCGGGCTATAAATATTAGTAAGTTTTAGGAAATAAGGGTTGGAACTTCTTTTCAGAAATACACTCAAGCACACTCATATCGAGTTCGATTTCGGTAGTGTTCCTTCCACTGTCTTTACCTTTCATTTACAATTCTTGCAAAAAATTTTATCTTTCAAGCAAATTTATCTTTCAAGTATTGTTTAATTTTCATGTTCAATTTACATTTCAGTACCTTTAATTTCCATGTCTACAATCCTTTGATCCAATCAAGGCATTTTCGCTTTCTTTACATTTTGATGCAAACCTTTTCCATTTCAGTCAATGTTAAGTTTCGAATCCTTTATTTCACATTTTTTTTTTGCCCTTTTGCACTTTTCAAACTTATTTCCCATTTTAATACTCGTTTAATTCGAGATTCTTTGATGCACTTATAGAAAATTGGTACCTACAAAAAAGGGGTTGGTTTCGCTCCCAGACCATTAAAATCAAACTACCATCGATTTGCTAAAAATCGACAAAACAAATAATTATATGTCTAACGTATATATAAAAATTATATGTGTAAAAAATTAATTTTTTTCCAATTTTCTTAATTAAAAATAAAGGATCGATCCTAAATTGGTCCGACAAATTGGTCACTCCTTTATTTTAAAGGAGATTAATTTGTTTTATATAATATTTTTAGAAATTTAATTATTTTATAACAAAAATTGTTAAGAATTTATTTATTCAATATGAAAATTAAAAATTTAATTGAAAGTAATGGATAGACTAATTTACAAAAATAATTTTTAAAGACTTCTAGTAAATAAAAATTTATTAGAACTAAAGTTATTCAATTTAAAATTCGTTAAGAATTAATTTGGAGGTTACTTGATAAATAGAGTTTACTTATGCAGGTGGGGACTCTGGTAATTTCCTTTATGGTGATGAAACTTATTTATTTATTTATTTTTCTTTTTGGTCCTATTAAGTATTAACTAATCGTAAGATTGGGATTCGGTCCCCTCATATTCACCCCCCCCCCCTCCCATTATAATTAAAATAATAAAATAAAACATGTTTACCCAAATAAAACGAATAATAATAATAATATTTATGAGGACATACGGATTCATGTACGAATACCATTTTATAAATAAATTCTAAATGATATATTGTTGCTTTCTTATCTAGAAACAAGGAAAAAGGGGTATTACTTATTTTAGATTTCGATGAACCTGCCGAATCGGGGGTATTAGTTGGGAGATTCATAGTATTCTTAAGTGATTCATTACCCATTTTAAATTCAACGTTCAGGCATGTATTAGGTACCTTCATCTCTACTAAAAGAATATTTTCCCTATTTTCACCTTTCGCATAAAAATACATGCTATAATAATAGGGAGTGGAGTTAGGTACATCCTACTTTTAAACAATTCTCTTAATTAGCATTAGTATGTCATATCACATATGTGCCAAGATGTGACATGCTTTGTTCTCATCATATTCATCATCCCTGAAGTCACCATTATTAGTTTATTACTAATTTATAATAGAGGTGATGTCAACGTAAATGTTATGCTAAAACCTAATACCGTCCGAAAACAAGAACCTACATATCAATTTGATTAATGCTATTATACAGATCTCGAATGCATTCAATAATGTTAATTTGTGTTAAAATTTAATTAAGGTATTGACTATGAAAAAGAATGGCACATAAAGAGAATCATTCTTCCAATTCAAAGCAAAAATAGACTGAAATGTTTGCACTATAACACGTTTAGCACCATGCCATACATAAGCCCTTGAGATTCCCTGCATAACATTGCACATATTAAGGACAGTAATCACGCAATGTCAAATGTCCATGCAACAATTCGAACTTTGCATTAAAAAAATTATCAAAATCAGAATATAGTTACAAACTCGAGATTTTCTCCGTTGCCAAGCGAATTCCACGTTGTTCCTACAGCATCCATCTATATTAGTAATAACCAACAGTTCTGGTGGATTCATATTGTTTCTGTTGGTCATCATCACCACCTTGATTTATGAATACAATTCGACCTGTGTATCAGAACGAATAGAATTGCATTAAGCATCTTCATATTAGTTCTCACGCAATCTTCTGTCATTTGACAACTACATTTTAATCATGGATCATATCAACCACGGCTAAAGGGCAAGACTTGAAAGAAAGTATGTAGAAAGTGGCTTAAAATAGTTGTTCAAGAGCATTAACCCAATACACATATCAATGATTTCAGTTCTTGGAAGTTGCAAGAAATGCACCAGGCATAAAATTGTCATATCTCCTAGATCCATCAATTGACTGTTAGGGACTTTGGGTATTATGGGGTGCCCAAAGTCCTACATCAGTAGTGTGAGAAGAGTGGTTCTTCCCCATTAAAGCTGGCTTTTAAGGTGCAGTTTTCCAATTTCCTTAGGTATAAGGTATATAACATTGACAATCCAACATGTCATACACAATTAACAGTAGGTTGTACATTGCTGAGCTGAAAATAGGCAGTTGCTCAATAGAACCGAAATGAAGAACTGTTGGAAGTTGAATACATACACACTTTCACTTCAAGCTGACAACATATGGATTCTCCTAGCATAGCATAATGAAAGGGATCTAGAATTGATTTTTTTTATGTCATTTTTTTAAATTTCTATGTTATACCCTCAACCAAGATATTATCGGGTGAAAATTTATGAAATATCCTATTCCTAATTTTAACATTTATATTTTCCACCTATTTTCTATCATCTATCAATAAGAATACTGTACTTTATTTTCTCTCACTTTTCAGTAGCAGCGAATTTGCAGAAAACTTTCTAACGCTATTCACAATATATAGGTCCCTAATCTCTAATAACATATAAAAGTGTTAGTATGGTATCAAGTAGGAGCTGTGAGCTAGTGTACAAGACAGAACATTGAAACAAAAACAAAAACCTTCTGCATAGTCATCGAGTGGGAGTTTTGACCCAATTAGCTTGTTTAGATAATATCGTAAGCAACAATCCTAGACCATTTTCTTTTCAGCAGAACTCGGAAAACCAGAACAAACCATGCCAGCGACACAAGTCACTATATAAACAGTGCAACCCTACACTACAGAGCCACAAGCCCACAATGACAACATCACGCATATGGTTAGGCATCTTTATCATCCAAGTTCCAGCTACCTACCCACATTTAACTAATTTGCAACAGACAAACTGTATACAAGCATCACAGAAACGAAAGTCAAAACTGAGAAAACAAAAAGACCTATGGATTTATGAACAAAGAGAAGCAATTAAATACAAAGTCAACTAGGAAACAAACAGCAGAGAATTACTTAAGAAATCAAACCAGCACTAATGAAAAAAAAAATACCATTTCTCCGAACAGCAACCTCTCTAACTCGACGGACAAGACCAGTGACCGGATCTGCGAAAACCTTGGTCTCCAAGTTTCCCTCCACATACAAGATTGAACTACAACAAATGAACAGACAATTCATCTATACATAAGAAGAATTATTTTGCCAGAATTTGTAAATATCCAAACAAGGGTTTGTTAATTGTTTACCCTGGAAGAACAGTTTTCATTGCAAGATTTCCAAGCCTCTGGGGATAAATGCAAACACGGTGCCACTGAACGGCGCCCCGGTTGGCGTAGTCAGAGGGTTTCTCACCTTCGAGAGGCCTTCGATTATTGCGGATCCCACCGGTCCCAATTGACAGCAGAGTCATCACTGTCCCACTCCTCAGCTTCTTCTGAACCGGCTTCTGCCCAGCCTCACCCACCAGTATAGCCTTTCAATAACAAAGCAACATTATTCAAACAAACGTACAAGTAATTAATTGATTGATTAATTAATCACTTAACTAATTGATTAATTCATCCAATTGAATCATGATTAAGTGAAACCTAAGAAGAATTTCGAAATACCAGACCCTGTAAATGCCAACATCGAGGCCATTCTCGAGGGGGCGATCGAAGAACTTTTGCTGCTGCTGCTGCTGTTCAGAGGAAGAATCGGGTGATGTGTCTGAGTCAGGGAGGGATGACTCGTCCGAGTCAGAAAGGGGGTTGGTGGTGGAGAAGTGACGTGGCAGGTTGAGTTTGTAGGGGTTTCGGGCGGAGAGAAGAGAACGATAGAGCTTCCTTGAGATGGAGGTGAAACCGGAGGAGCTCGACATTTTTTTGGTTGAGTGTGTAGTTTGCTCTGAATTTCGATTGTCTTAAACCCTACACAACTTCCAAGCAAACCCTAAAACCCTTACGTTTCAAAACCCGAAAAATAAAAACAACGACGCCTGAGAGATTCGAACTCTCGCGGGGAAACCCCATGTACTTAGCAGGCACACGCCTTAACCACTCGGCCAAAGCGTCGGATGGGATGTTGGCACCTATAACCCTTATTATTGTCAATTTGATGAATGAAAAATCAAATAAATCATTAAGTCTTGAAAGAGTTATTAGTTCTCATATATTTTAGATATAAAAATTTAGATATCTAGCGTTTTAGAAGTTTAAAGATATTTTTGCATTTTTAATTAGTCATAAATTTATTTGTCTTTGAGTTAAAAATTTGAGAATTATTTTTCTCTTCATCCTATCAATTAAATTATAATGTATTACAAAATATTTATGCCACGTATTATTAACTTTTTAGAAAAATTTTAAATGTTCTTGAAATACCGATATATCAGTATTTTTAATTATTGATCTTAATTATAAAAATATATATAATATTTATTAATTAAAATTAATGTTTAAATTACTGAACACCTTTCCTAATTTATTATCTAACAAAAGGAAAAATTAATCTTATTTTTAGTGTGATATGGAACAAGGTTTAGCCTTTAGAGTAAGTTATGAGCAAATAGCTGCCATAAAACATCAACCATTTCCACGTTTCTTATCCACAAAATCTCCTCAGTATCCATCATTCTATCTATTCTTCTCCCTCCCTTTACTTTTCCAAATCCCATAATCTCATTGCACCTGCTACAACTGATGCAGACACTAACATAAACCAGTTCCTAAGCAGTGCCAAAACCACCATAGAAATGATACAAAACACAAGAGCTTCATTACCTTCCCCACAACCATTCAACACTCCAACCCGTTCTTCAGCACCAACCCCTTTGCCATTTCAGCTCCTACCCACATCCAAATCTTTCCCAACAATCAAACAGCAATGCAGTATATCGCGTAGGGATCTCGCAATCTACGGCAACTCTTGCTTGCTACTTCTGTTGGGTTCTCAGGGAGTGGAAGTTTCCAAAGCAAGAGCAGAGGAAGAAGTTGCTGTTACTACCAACACAAGCAACATTGATCAACAAGAAGAGAATAATGTGAATGCCACCACTCCTAACTGCACTGAAAGAAAACCAACCAAGCAAGTGTTCTTGGATGTATCGATTGATGGCGAACCTGTTGGAAGGATTACCATAGGTCTCTATGGAGATGATGTTCCAATAGGGGTCAATAGGTTCAGCAAGATTGTGAGTGGAGCTGCTGGCATTAGCTACAGAAGAAAAGAGTTTGTGAAGATCATGCCAAATTACGTGCAGCATGGTGGGCTTAGATCCTATGGGGTGGACGCCGAAATCGCAAAGGGGACAGGGAGTGATTTGGCTGCTGATACTCTGGTTGGGGAGTGGGAGAGACAGTATGAGACATGCTCTGGGGCTAAGAATGTTGCTGGGAGTGTTGGAATTGTTGTGAGAGACCCTTCAAAACCGCCTCCGAAACTGAAGCTGGTTGCAAGAAAAGGGAAGCTGGAGATTGATCAGGAAGAAGTTGGAGCTGATCCTAACGGGACAGAGTTTGTCATTGCCACAAAGGATTCACCAGAGTTGGATTCTTCTACTCTGGTGATTGGAAGAGTAGTAGAGGGAATGGAGGTTGTGAAGAGGATTAGTCAAGTGAAAACGGTACAAGAGAATACAAGCTCTCCTTATTTCAGGTGAGTCAAACAGACAAAGACTTTGCAATTTAACATAAGTAAATTACACTAAATCCCCCTATAATATGTAATATTGATGTAACAGGGTGGCAAAGCTAATAGGAGACAAGAGAGCTGTTGTAGCAGAAAGAGGATTCAACAGGCCTTATTCAAAAATCATAATTACAAACTGTGGTGTATTAGCCTAGCACATCTTCTTCAGTTGATTTTACAGTGTCAATGTAAGGGAACATATAATCGTTCAATAACAATCTCCTTTATCATCAAAGCTGATCGTAGTGTCTGCCATAGAAAAATGAGGAGAAAAAAGATTTACAGCCCAATTCCAATGGGCAAAGTAATTGGGAATCATAAGAATTAAGATGTAGCAAATTTAGTTTCTTTCGTTATGAGGGGGATTGGCCGAGATATATTATCTCTAAAACAATATTGAACTTTTGTTACAACCATTACACAAGGTTTAAAATGAAATAACATGCTATTGGCAATTTGGCATGTAATTACACAAAGAAACTACGGTGAGGAAAAGAGGAAGTATGTCAGAATCGGAACACCCTCTTTTACCCAAGCCCAGACTACCTATGCTCTGTATTTTGGCTTGCAATGTGAGCAAGCTTTCTTCTAGTAGATGGAGACAAGAAAAGCTTCTTAACCGAACTTACAGGGTCATCCACCTGCATAAACACACACAATTTGGTAAGATGCTGAACTTCCTCATGTGACAATTCCACTAAAAAAAAGGGCAAACAATAAAGAAATAAAAGGGAGGAAAAAAGGACATAATAAAGAGTATTAAAATTTATTAAACTCTCATTTCCATGATTTTTATTAATGGGATTGGCAACATTCACTTTGCATAAATAGACAAAAGATGGTCACGTTAACCTTGACTCTTCTATACCAAATTCAAACCCTTATATTTTAGTAATTGGTTTCAAGTACCAATCATAGGTTTGTCAAAGTTGAATGCATCACTTTTCTAATGAAATTAACATAAGGTCAAACCAAGCACTCTTATTCATGATGTTGCGAACTACCAATTTATTATAGTATGCAATAGTCTGATTCATAATAAATACCTTAACAATGAGCATAGATGTTGGAGATTTATTTGGTGAATGTGGAAAATGATTTTGCTGATGAAACAAAGCAGATAATGTTTGTTTCCACCCTGGCTCCATGTCATCTATGGATGCAATCCAGGGGCAGAAGTATCTGTGATGCCTGATTGGATTAAATTCCATTGTTTTATCAGCCGTGGTTGATTTCATGTCTCTTTCTGTGTAAAGCAAAAGGAGAAAAAAATATTCTTAAACATTTCATTTATCTTACAATATCTACAAATTGTCTCTCACATAGTCACATTTACAGTCAATGGTAATAATTTATCAGGGAAAAAAAATGTAAGTACTGACCTAAACTACAATGTTGATCCTCCCTGTTGACAAAATTTTCTACGTTGTCTTTGGCCCCATAGTTTGAAAGACGATTTACTACTCCATCCGAATTCTTCTGTGAAACAAAAAGAGATTACCTTCAGTCAATCTTTCTGCACAGCAATATAGTTAACACCACTTGCAATTTCCAAAGAATACATCACATCATAAGTGCTTATGATCAAGCAAAGAAACTCTATCACTTGCTATACTTTCTTCAGTTTGTTATAAATTATGAATACATGATGCAATGATCTAGAGATAGAATTTTCTCTCGTTGAACAAATAAATTGTCCATCTGACAGAAAAGAAAACCAAAACTAACCTGCAAGCTACTAGGGTCACCTGCAGCCGAACTGTTCAATCCATCACCCTCATGATGGGTGCTCTCTGTAACATTATCCACTACAGGGTCACGAGCACTAGCTTTAGAACCAGTTTGATCATGTGAACTTTCCCTAATTTCAGATGACATGGGAACAATTTGTTTATTAGAAGCATCAACTATGTTATCATCAGGATTCTCCTGAATCCTGATCTTCTTCCGTGAATCTGACTGCATACCATCTCCATCAACAAAGACATGATCTCTAAAATCCGAGTCATAAGAAAGACGAGCCCTTAAATTCTGACCAATAACAGGCAGAGATATTATGGCTTTAAAATTTTGCTTTGTTGGAGGAGGACCCCCTGCAATCGTCATATTGAGACTAGAAGACATATCCTTTGACGAAGTTGCAATGTCAGACACATTATTTACACCCTGACCCTGTCTGTCTTGGATCACAGAATCGTTTTTGCAATTTACTTCTGCATACCCCACTATTCTGAGTGATTCGACAGGCCGAGGAATTGTGCTGAATGCCCA
The DNA here is from genome assembly GCF_003086295.3 of Arachis hypogaea. Classification (NCBI taxonomy): domain Eukaryota; kingdom Viridiplantae; phylum Streptophyta; class Magnoliopsida; order Fabales; family Fabaceae; genus Arachis; species Arachis hypogaea. The sequence continues at coordinate 108,544,790 of NC_092036.1, forward strand.
CAATCCAACAGTAGCTCCACACAGGGTACATTCTAGAACTGCAGAATTGGGATCTAGTTGTTCTCCATTAGAATCCTTGAGGTTTTCATTCGTTTCAAAATTGTTGTTATCAGCAACTACTTGAGAACGGTCCAGAATAGTTGTACTTCTAACAGATTGCTCCTTTGTATCCTTGCAATCAACTATGTAAGGTAGAGGGCGAAGATTCCAACCACATAAACTTATAAGCTTTTGAGACTGCAAATAAACACCAATAAATTACATTAAAAAGGTAGGAATGAAAGAAGTGCCAACATACACAAAGATGTTTTCAAGAGAATAAATGAGACAATTGAAATTTGTTAATATAAACAAAGATCATTCATCTAATGCATTTATCATTAAGTCACTAGAACACAGAAGTACACTTGTTATTACCTGGTAATACAATTTGAGTTCCTCTTGACTACTAATAATTTCTATGTCAGAATTTCTGGCAGATCCATTTCCAAAATCAAGAAACAATGATTGTCCAAGAAAGTCTTCCAATAGTGGACTGTGCATGTGCTCTATAACTGAAGATGAAACATGTGGAAGAGCTGAGAGTTGCAAAAGAGAAGAACAGCGTTCTGTGAAATTGTCAACTAACACTGGAGGAGCTGTAGGAGGAAACTGTGCCAGTGTTTCACTGCAGGCATTGTCGATCCATGGGCAAAGTAACTTATGTCCATTATCTAACTTTAAGCTAAATACCCGGGCGGCTTTCTCCACTGAATTAATGGAACACTAATTAGAAAATCATAAAATTCATTATTCCAGTGAATTGTATAACAAGCATCAAGAATGGCATACCCTGCTGCTGGTTCCAAGATGCTGGTGTTGAGAAAAGCAGACGTGCTCCACATGCTTCACAGGCTATAGTGTCAATATCCACATTTATCCAACCCCTTCGAGCACAATTTACAGCACTTACAACCTGTAAATGGCATAAGTCAAAGCATAAGCCACCGTAGAGTAAATGTTACAAATAATATATCTATAAAGAAAGTTGGCAAAGGGAAGTAGGAAGCGTGAGGCAAGGGGCTTTCTTTGGTAATGGAGATGCCGTGCCATGGTAAAATTGACGTCTAAAAATTATAATTATTCTTCAAAATAAATTTTATAATAATATTTCACTTGTCGAGTTTGAATTCATTTGTTTCCTCAATACTAATTTTTTTCTTTTTTTTAACACTAATATCAACAACAGTGTATCAAACAAATATATTCTGGTCGTGAATAAAATTGATCAATTTATTTGCGCCGTCACAGAGTTTTTTCCTTCCTTAAACGAATGGAGAGTTCATTAAATTTCTGCAATACAAGCATAATGTTCCTTTTTTATTCAAGGGTAAATATAAATAGAAAAATCATATAATAATATTAAGAAAATGTTAAAAGTAATGATAAAGTACACCACACTAGAAAGAGACCATGATTTATAGATGGAAAATGAAAAGGTACCTTGGGTTTAGCAAACCATGATATAGATTTGAATGTGGCCAATCTTCTCATAAAGTCACCACGATCCCATGGACGACAAAGCGCTCCTTCAGTTGCTCCCACTGTGGCTGACAACGAGTGTGGTACCTCAGCAGCATCCCCTCTCAGATTCAGCTCCATTGTCCCCAATGAAGTTGAGTAAGGACGCTTCTTACCACTCAAAAGTTGCATGCCAGATGAACTGCAAACATATAAACACATTATTGGTTATCAAACTTAGATTCAGAATATGGATATCAGAGAAACATGAGAATCCACAAATTCAACTATCAGTGAATGAGTTTATATGCATGGACGAAGCACAGTGCAACAAGTGCTTCCAGCTCAGGCACTAACTGATTCTAACTAAATAACTGAACTGCCGCGAATATTATATTATCTATAACTACCACTAGCTAATCCTCAACTAGCAATCCAGCATAACTGAATAGATAAACACACAATTCCTAATATAAATACCTAGTTCAAACAAAACCTGATTTAAAAAAAATAAATAAAGATTCAGAAACAAGGAATTAAACTAAATCCTCAAACAAATCATTACACAGGCTAAAAGCTTCAAATCTTACGATGTCATACAACTCTTACAGTTACAGCTAAATTAAAAGATTAAAATGAAAGAAAATTTCAAAATTCAGACAAACTAATTGAGCATTCATCTGTGACACTATCCAGCATTTCATAAATGTTGCCAAACGAAACAACAGAATCGAAAGTTTCAAGCAAAATAATAATAATAAAACAGAATCGAAAGATTCAAGCGTAATAACAATAATAATGATAGAAAGGAAGGAAAAGAAGAAGAACCTGGAAGGTGATTTAGGAGTATGGAAAAGCTTATCCATGATTGAATGGAACTTCTTCTCGGAATCTTGCGCCATTTGGGTCGTGAAACAATAAAGGTTTTAAGAAGCAAAAGACCTTAAAGAGCTTCTTATCATGAATTTGCGTTTTTCTTTTATAATTAATTAAAAGCGTCTAAAAAGTAAAAATAAATGGTAGCGGCCACGGTGGTGCTGCTGCCTCTAGCGACGATTATTGAAATCCAGACCCACCTCCTCAACCCCATTTTTGCGGTTTTTGCTTAATTGGGCTTTTTTTGGGTTGGGCTTCATTTTTATTGTAAAAATGTTGTTATTCTTGTTGTTAGGAAATGTGCTACCGATGGGCCCATTACCCATTTCAAAAGATTAGGCAGAAGCCCAACAGTCTGAGAATCAATGATCTATTACCCAAAAAAACGTTACTCAAGGATCATTCTGTTCCATGACAAAAAAAAAAAAAAAGGATCAGTCTGTTCACTACTCTTCTGATAAATATAGCTTAAAGTCAATATTGTATTTCCGACCAAAAAAGAGTCTATTATATTCGATTAATTCCACTCAAATTGGAGGGAAGAAAAGGTATTATAATGTAAAGTTTAATTGTATATCATTATCTCTCTAATATTATTCTTATTGAATGAAAAATAGTTTCAAAATATTTCATATAATTTAAGTTCTGTTAAATTTTAAAGCATGTAATTAATTCTAAATTATTAGAACTCATTATAATAACCCAAAAATAAACATAATATTTAGATATCGACGTTATGTCATTGTGTGTATGTTATCATTGTGTCATTGTATGAATATATAACGAGAGATGTTTATTTATAGGCCAAGAATATAATCTAATCATAATAACAAAATTAACATAATATTAAATTTAACCAAATCGTGTTATAATTAAAAGGATAGCAGGAAGAAAAAAGAGTTAAAAAGAGCAATGTAGATCTCCAATAGAGTGATGTTGGGAATTAAGGGAGTCCATATATAGGACATGGGAAAAGAAACAAAGCATATTAATTAAGATAGATAGATAGAAGGCATGGGAGAATGAAGATGAAGGTTGTGTAAACTGTAAAGTGTACGGTAACAATGAAAGGACATAGAGGAGAGAGTGATTGAGCTGGCAAGCATATATAGTTTGCATGCAGAATAGTGAAAGAGAGTACCTCTTTTACCCTTTCTTATTACTACCCTTGTCCTACCTCTATCTAGGGTGGTCCATCTTCGTACATCTTATATTATATAGGTCAACTGTTCTAGCCAGCGGCCACCCCTTAATTCAATTCTTGTATGTACCACTCTCTTTCTACACAACACCAATTATTATTTATATACGTGATGAATTCTAATAAGATTATGTTATGGTCATTACGATAATTATATAAATATTATTAAAATTAATTTAAGATTAAAAAAATATCACTTTAATTTTAATAAATATTATAGTTATTATAATATATTCATACTAAAATATATATGTATAAATATTTACCAGCTATTATTTTATGTATGACTATGATATATATATATGGAGAGAGGGGATGTGTGGCTTGAAGAATTGTAACTTGGAAGTTGTAACTATAGATTAAAAATATTATCTTTTTAAATATTGTTAAATTCTTAAAATAATTATTTGAACTTTAATACTAATTTTTTTATGTGTTAAAATTTAAATTTTTAACAAAAAATTTATTAAAAGATTGTTTTATTTTTTATTATATTTTATAAATTTTATAATATTGTTTTTCTGTTTTTATTTTATTATCATTTTGATATTTTTTTAATATTTTGCAAATTTAATAATTTTTACGAGTTGATTTTTATTTATAATTTTTATAATTCTTTTAATATTTTCTTTTTTATTTTTGAAGATCTATACTTTAATCTATTAATTTTTATCATTAATTGTTCTATTTTTAGTCTAATAATTCTTATTTATTTTGGATTCTTTGAATAAATTTATTGTGAAATTAAAATTTTTAAAAAATTATTTTGTATAGATTTGAGACATTTAGTGTCATTTAAATTAATACTAGTTAGAATTGTTAATATAATTATTTTTTTCTTAGATTCAATTTTATTCATAATTTATATTTTTACTGTTAATCAACATTTTTTAAAGTATGTTTTTTAATTGAAACTAAATAAATATTTTTTTTTTGTCATTTTTACATGAATAGTGCTCTAATAGTTTTACTATTCATGCCGTATATATGAGCTATGCTGTTTTTAACATCTTTACGTGTTTCTTTCTTGTCCCCTTCTTTTAACAATTTTGCTACTTTATTAATAGTATTTTTGTTAACTTTTGCCAACTTTTATTTATAACTGTATTTAATAAAAGTATCTTTGTGGACGTATCTAATAAAAATGTCTTTTTTATGACTATATTTAATAAAAATATCTTTATAGATATATTTTCTAAATGTATCTCTTTATATATGTATTTAAAATATAATAATTAATTATTATTGACAATAAATTAGTACATAATATATTAGTACCCTATATTTTTTTTTTTAATTAATAGTGTATGTATTTTGGTAGTGTTTGAGACGAGTTTTAAGAGCAGCCGAGGATCTGCTGCCTCACAAGTAGTTGCATCCGGGTTAAGTCCTATGAAAAAAAAAATAAACCTTTAAATGAATTCATGTAGTGTGTGTGAGTGTGTAATATATGAATAATGCTTAAAATTAAGAATTGTCTAATCCATCTGACAAAAAAAAAAGATGAATTTTAAGATATAAAAATAAAGACAAGGAGTATAACGATTTATTTGGAGGATGGGAGCGATAGAGATACAACTATTAAGAAATAAAGAAATTTTTTGTTTCTATAATTTTGCCTTAATATCCTTCAATAATGTTATATATTGTGAGTATATGTATATATATCAAGGATAACCTGTAATTTGTAAACACTAGCAGGTAATAAGGAGAAAAATACATAATATATAAATATTATTTCCGTCTCTCTATTTAGGTTATAAAAATAATTTCCGTATGAAAATGGGGCCTAAAATTATGATATCGATAACAGTGCATATTGTGTAGTCACAATTTTGTTTAAAATGTGTCCATGTAAATATTGAGAGGGCACAAGTTTACGTACTAGTTTGTAAACCAAATAAACCAAATTGGTCCATTTGGCAAGCAAGGCTAGTTTGTTTCATTCTTATCCTCTTTTTTGGATACTAGCTTAGTATATATGTCAATTTGTCTGCTTACTAATCGAATTTCAATGTGCTCTTATTTAATTTTGTTCAGTGTGTACGTACAATAATAGCGAAATAATAGTTATTATTATATATATTGCTTCTGATTTTTTTCCCTTCTTATACTCTCCTCAATGTCCCTTTGTTTTTCTAAAAAGATAAATATTAAGTGATGAATAATTATTTTCTTATTTTGATCTTATACTTAAATTAATATTACTTAATTCTATATTTTTTCTTATTACTAAAAGCGTCTAACATTCCTTTGCACATAAAAATTTAGCTACTGAATTAACAATGTATATTTATATATATTATTTTAGTATAATTATATTATAGTAATTATGGTATTTTAGAAAGTAATGTTAAAATTAAAATAATATTTTTTATTATTAAAGATTTTTTAAAAAGTATTACTTAAAAAAAATATTACTAAACTATAAATTAAAAGATATGCTTTTAATTTTATCAATACTTGTATAATCACTATAGTATAATCATATTAGAATTTACGTGTATATATATAATCAAATTAATTATCCGTATAACAAGGTTTTGAAAATCGAAACATTCATTAAACTGGTAGATTTAGAAGTTTAAAATTTTAAAAGTTTAACTAAAATTAAAACGGATATAATAAAATAATATATTTATGTATAAAATATACATTTTTAAAAGTAATTTTTTTATATTTTGTTATTTTAAATTATCAAACCGCTAAAAAATCACACTGGTTCAACAGATAATCAATTCTTTGATCGATTTTTTCTGAGTTTTTGATGTTTTTTTTCAATTGGCTTTTTCAGTTGAATTCATTAATTTGGTCTAATTCTTAAAATTATTACTGTATAAAATATATATTAGCATATAAAATATATATTAAAGATAAATAAAATAATATATATATAATGATTAATTTGTTAGTTAATTTTTTTGTATATATAATATTTTTATTTTATGTAAATGACTAATTTACTGCTTAATATTTTATTTACACAATTACACACAATATGATTCTTAATATTTTCTTATAACTGTTAATTCCTATATATTCGTACACATTAATTAATGAGCAATGCTAGGGGCCAGCAGTTTTATTGAATTTTGGCCAGCATGTAACCAGCAGAGCAAGGTGAGCCATTGGATGAAATTCCACACCAATCTCACACCATCAAATCATTATTGATGGCTAGTTGATGGCTAACAATTACAAAAATTACTGGCCCTAGACTTTTCCTTAATTAATTTAAGAATCTAGTAAAAAGATGACAGCAGCATTTAGAAAGAAACTGAGAAAATAATTCAGCTAAATAATAGAATTATTGCAGCCGCTGTAACTTTTCCCAGAACAGTTGAGGATCATTAACTACATGCATGTAACTTTAATAATAGAAGAGATCGCAGTAAATCGCGGTGCATCTATGAATATATATTTCAAATTTTCAATGAACGATTATGTATATATTAAAATTAGTTATTAAAATTTATTATTAGTATCAAATATATATTAAAATATAAATATATTAAAATAAATTAAATTTTATATATTTATATATAAATATATTGATGATTAATTATTAATAATTAATTTTAATATATAAATAATATTTTTATTTTAAAATTAATCATTAATATATTTTATAAATATATATGAATAAAGTTTAATTTATTTTTAATATATATTTATATTTTATATTAATAATTAATTTTAGTGACTAATTTTGATGCATACACACAATATAGTTGATATTTTAAATATATGCATGTGATTGTTACATAGAGATAGAAGCATAGAAGATAAGAATTATATGGTGCCCCAAAGTTCCAACCGAACCCACTCACAATATAATCGTTTTAGATATCATTCTGTATATTTAGTGTATTTTTTGTATCTTATAAATCAGAGCAGTAATGTTCATTAGTTTGTCATCGTTGATTCTAACAGTACCTTCCTCATAATGTCCTCATAAATTATGCAAAATGATCATATAATAATGCGTGCAACGCTAAATCTACTAATTAGTATTCAATACAACCATTTCAATCACGTTTACTTCGTTACTAGTATTTTGGTCATAATAACATTACAAAAATAATCTTTTTAAAATTATATCAATTTTATTCTGATATGATAAATTGTAATAGAAAGAATTTATAAAATTAAACTATTTTTAAAAAAAAAGTTATAAAAAATAAAATTTTTTGTCTACTAAAAAGATCAATATTTTTGTAAATTAAAAAATTAAATAATAAATTTTTTAGATGTTATTTTCATATAAAAAATTTAATTTTTTATTAATAATTAATTTTAATATTTATTATCTAAATCCTAAAAAAAAATTTAATGTGTATACTTTACATTTGATTAGATATTAAGTTTGTTGGACAAATAAAAATAATTAATTTTCATGCTTATTATTTAAAAATAATATTTTTCTTTAATTTGTGTTTATATATAAATATAATTAGGTATTAGTATAAAAAAAATTATATTAATAATTATAAAGTAGTTAACTCAAAATTAAATTTTTTCTGAAATAATTGAATATTGATTCTAATTATTAATTATAATATTAGTATTCTCTCCAAATTATATGTAATAAATATTTGAAAGAAGAGAAGTACAAATATAAATTAGAAAAATAAGCAGTAAAAATTTAAAACTAAATAAAAAACCTAAAACATATACATATTATAATAATAATAATAATAATAATAATAATAATAATAATAATAATAATAATAATAATATATTTGTTATATGAATAATATTATGGGATCATTCTTTAATCATATTTAATTATAAGTTTAATTTGTTTGTTATAATTTATGAATTTATTTAAATTATATTATTTTATAAATTTTATTTTTTGCAAAATAAAAGGATAGAGAGAGATAATGAATGAGAGAGAAAGATAAAGAAAAAGAAAGAGAGAGGAAATTTATTTAATTTTGGAATAAAATATTTTATTTTAATTATAATAAAAAATATTTTTTTATATATTTTAATTGGTCAAATTAGTAATATATAATATAAAATATAAATTACAAAGATATGAATAATTATTCAAATCAATTCCCATAAATTTTAAAAGTGGATATTTTAGTTTTTGAAAAAATTAATTCACAGATTAATTCCTAGCGTTTTTCTCCATCAGAAATAATAGTCTCCAGTTCATTAGTGAGACTAACTAACGGAGAACGTTGAGTTGGCACCTAAACTCGCACACGTGGTAATTAAGTGTTCACGTGTAGGAGATAGACAACAAAACAATACTTGACCTTGTAATAAAAATCGGTATCGTTCCTAATGGAGGTCCCGTTCTTCATCACTAAAGCTCCTCATGAAACCCTAGTTTTTCATCTACAGGAATTGAAATCTCCAGGTTCATCAAAGCGTGTCTTCACCATTATCCCGCTGCATTTTGCAAGATGTTGTCACAGCTCAAGACTTCTATCGGCGACGTCTCCTGGCTTCTTCGTGTATCTGCCCCTGTCGATGAGTATCTTGGCATTCCTCCAATCACTGCCACAAGTCTCTGATGGCGGACAGTGGCTGCCTCTCTCACGGGATGTGATAAACACCAATTTTGTAGTTTATCTTGTGTAGAATTTGGAGGGTTTTATCAATATTTTTCGCACTTATTCTCATAAATTGCATGGTTTTGTGTTTCCTCCTAGATTTTGTTTCATGGTTGAAAATATGCTTCTTTGACCCCAAAAATATTATATTTTAATCCTCTTCTATTACCATTCGATGCCGTGATGCGTTTGTTAAATGGATTTAGGTTCTATAGAGCAAGGATGACTTAGATGATGGAAAGGAAGCATGCATAAGTGGAAGGAACATGGAGAATGGAGTTTTGGAGAATTGACCGCGATGCGCACGCGTGACTGACGTACACGCGTGGATACATGCAGTTGAGACTCGCACACAATTGTTGACGCATTCGCGTGGATTGGCAAAAATCCCAACGACGCGTAGGCGTGACATGACGTATATGCGTAGATTGAAAAACCTCAGACGACGCGCACGCGTGGTCGACGTGCACTCGTGGCTAGCGATTTCTGAGGAGTTCCAGGCCCAAATCCAACTGGATTCTACATGGAAAAGACCCAAGAATTGAGGGGGGGAAAGGAGGAATCAATCATTCACACTTTACATACAATTTTGGCTAGTTTTTTGTTCTTGTGTTCTAGAGAGAAAAAAAACTCTTACTACTCTCTAGATTTAGTTTGTTTTGATCTTCTCTTGTTGAAATTCTGAATTGGATTTTGTTAATTTTAGTTTCAATTATTTAATTTGAATTCTCTAGTATAATTTTGTTTAGATCTTGTGTTTGAATTTGAATTTTCTTGTTATTTCTCATTTTCTTCTCATTTTAGGAACTTTGTGGATCTTGAATTTCTATTAGTGCATTGATATTTTCTATGATTAATAGTGTTGTTTGAGTTGTTTTCCATTGATAATTGTTAGTGGGTACTTGTAATTTCCAATTAATTTACAATTTGAATATGTCTTTTGTTAGTGCATACCATGTGTTTGATGAAATGTTTCCTTTGATTATGGAGTAGTCTTTTTTACTCTTAGTCTAGGCTAAGGGAATTGGATAAACTTGAGTCATTGGGTCTAATTGATTTGGTGATTTGAGAACCCTTAGTGGTCAATTTGATAACCATTGACACTAGCCTACTACTAAGTCAATTAGTAGCTAGGTTAGGACTTACGGATTGATGTTGATCAAGCCATTTGACATACTTCAAGCATAGAAGTAAACTTAATGAGTTTGGATCCTCACAATTGTCAAGATATGGTTATTAGATAAGGATGGTGACCCCAATTTCTATGCCTAGCCAAGAGTTCCTTTTATTATTCATATTTGAAAATCAAAAATCCCAATTGCTTGATTATTGTTATAGTTAGTTTAGTTATTTACTTAGTTATAGACTAGAAATAGATTACATGTTCTCTTGTTGGATTGAAATTGATCATACCTTGCTTTAGTTACTTGATTTAGTTTCTTGCACTTTAAGATTCCTTACATACTAAGTCTAGTAGTTTAAATTTGCGATCATGACTCCCAACCCCGGAATTCTAACCAATATTGATGCACATGTTTGCCCATTCCTTGTGAGGCGACCCGAGATTTGAATACTTCGGTTTACTTTTATTGGAGTTGAACTTTGTGACAACTATATTAAAATTTGATTTGAGCATTACTTGTTGGTTGAGAACTATAGTATCAACGAGGTTATTTCTCTCTTACCAAGAAGAAATTCTTAGTCGACGGTTTTGTCCTTTCAAATTTGGAAACTAACTCAGTAGAAATCTAGCCATCAGAACTTTGTTGTATATATTTAGTCACTTCTCCAACCCTGCTGCCACCAATATCAGTGGCGTGTTCAGGGACTTGCAAGGCCTGTCTGATCCTGCAGCAATACAACGAATAGAAGCCCCACCAAAAACATGGACATATCGGAAGAAGCTTATGGCAGAAGGTTCTGAGGGCGAGTTGGGCCATCCTAAAGACAATGGTGAGGGTGCGGGTGGAACCTCCCAGAAAATGTGTGCTCTCTCGATGTTGCTTTGTGTGAATGTGGCAGCGACAATTAGGGGGATTGAAGTTGCGGCGAAGAGGAGTGAGAGAGAATGAGGGTTGTGTGTGTCTATGTCGGTATTAGATTGGAAGGATAAGACGCATGGGTGGGTACGTAAGCATGTTAGTTTTGGAAGCTATTGTTGTTGGGAAGAACGGCATCGCAATTTGTGAATTAGCGATTTAGGGATTGCCATCTTACGACACTGTTTTTACTACAAGGCGAGGGACGATTTTGTCTTTTTCAAATACGTGGATACTTAATTGCCACATGTGCATGTTTATGTGCCAATTCAACATTTTCTGTTAGTGTGTCACGTCAAAAAATGGACTGGAGACTGATATGTCTGACGAAAAAAAGGTTGAAGATTGATCTGTGTGTATTAATTTTTTTTTTTGGACTAAAATGTTCGCTTTTAAAATCCTTAGAGATTGATTTGGGTAATTAGTACTCTAAGGTTATATATAGAATAGAAAGGGTAGAGAGAAATAAAGAATGGGAGTGAGGTAGATATATAAGAGGATGGAAGAAGGAAGTTTATTAATTTTGAAAGAAAATATTTCATCTCAATTTTAAGAAAAGGGTGTGTCATAACATATTTTGGTTGTTAAATTAGTAATATAATATAGCTATATTTTAATTTTAATTTTAATTTAATTTTAATTATAATTAAAGAATTTTATGTTGTTCATTTTATATTGTCAAATTTGTAATTAGTCATTAATAATAATATATAAAAAAAGGTAAATTCTACTCTACCCTTCCAATAATAACATGTATATTACCCTCTGTGACATGTCACTCTCTAATTGGTGATTATGTTAACTATAGTTAAACTATTGATAATTAAATTATAGCCCAAAATGGATAATTGTATAATTTACTAAACTATTAAAAATTCAATTTTTGTTTCTTCCCCAAATCATGCCCCGAACAAATGAACCCTTGTTTTCAACTGATAATGTTATATCAAAGGCATGTTGTGGCTTTGCAGAATCAGCTACCCAAAATCGTGAAGACTTCTTGCAAATGTTGATCCTTAAGGAAAGAAATTCTAGCATGGTTTGAGCATCAGGAAGAAGATGACGGAGTGTCAGTGTCATTCCCCCAGAATTGTCCTTCAATTGAAATCATCGCACTTGCTCTCTGTTTCCTAATTGAAATTGAAGAATATATTGACGCAGTACAGCCATTGGTGATCTACAACGGTGAAAAATTCATCAACGCGAGTTTATCCGTGGCCACTTGTTCAGATCATTTGTTCATTGTCTGCGTGAATGGTTACTATTTTAGTAAGCTATTATGCCAACATAATATAATTTCAGGTTATCATCATGAGATGATCTTGATATAGGACGTAGATATGGAGCACGTTAGGTGACTAAGTATTGTTTGGATTACCGTTTGTAAATGAGAGTTTGCATAAAATTGATTTTGATGAAAAGTTAGTTTGGATTAACGTGATTTATTTTTGGCAATCTTTATATCAAAATTGATTGTAGTAAAATAATTGTTGTTTGGATTATACTACTCAAAATTATTTTTAGATGAAAAATTACTAAAAGAGACATCAGTTTAAATAATTTTTTTATATATATGTAAAATCAGAACACTAATAAAAATAATATAAAAAATATTTATCATATAAATAAAATAAATACAATAAAAAATAAAAATATGAAAGAGAGTACTATAAATTTTATAATGTCAAACAAAAAAAAATATTTTATAATTTTTTTAGTACTGTTAGTACTCTTTAATTTAGTATTATTTTGGACTATAAATTTTCATTATTTATGGCTTTATTGTTACTTATAATTAATTTTTTATTTATTTTATCCTTTTTTATAGGATCATAATTTATATTATACAAAATTTTGATAATAAACGTAATATATAATAATTATAATTACAAATTTTACAAGGTCAGAATAAAGAATATAAAAATTAATACAAAACAAAAATAGAGTACATCAAAAAATGGAAAAAAATCATACAGATAAAAAATAATAAAAATTCCATAAAATCAACAATATATATCATATGAACAAAAAAATACAATAAAAAATAAATAAAATTTGTATGAATAAAATCAAATAAAAAAATAAAAAAATTTTATACACAACCTAAATACAATGCAGTAAAGGATAGGAAAAAAAAGAATTCATATGAGCAAAAAAATAATAAAAATATCATAAAAGAAGTCAACAACATTTGTCATATGAATAAAAGAAAGACAATAAAATAAATAAAAAATCATATGAACAAAGCCAAACAAAAATAAAAAAAAAAAGATTTCATAAAAAATATACATATAAAAAATAGTATAGTAAATGATAAAAAAACTCATAAAAATATAACATAAGAAATCAGAACACTACATAAATAATATAAAAATATTTATCATATAAATAAAAAATATAATAAAAAATATAAAAATTAAAATATAAAAATGAGTACTAAAAATAAAAAAATTAAAATATTCAATTTGCTGGTGATTAAAACAAATCTGAACTATTTTAATGAAAAAATAAATTAGAACGAACAATTATGAAGAAGTAGGAAGAACTACAAAGACTTATTGTTAAGGTAAAAGTTACTGGTATCCTTTTCAAAGAAGAAAATAAAGAGTAGGGTTGGTAAAAAAGAAATAAATTTTTCATCTAATTTTCCAAGGATAATAAGTAACCATGAAACGCAGAGGCTACAAATTTTAGCTTCTCCTGAACGTGCTTTCAGAAGCAGAATCAATTCTGCGTTCAGAAAGATAAAAATGGCCAAACATAAAAGTGAAACTTTCAAGAAGTTCAAACGTACTTCTTTGCTCTCCAACGCGTTTGCCAAACACACCCTAAGCAAGAGGAGTGAGGTACAGGTTGAGTTATTTTTTCTTTCAATTTCAGAGAGGAATGAAAAAATGGGCATTGAGCTTCTGAACAATGATGAGAAATATAACTTTACTTTTTAATGTTTACAGAAATTATATATTCTTCCCTCTTATAAAAATATTTAATTACAAAGTTACTCTACTGTAGTTAATATATTAACTCTTATCAAGATAAATTAACTCAAACTAAAACTAAACATCCAATTAAAACATGCCATGTCATAAGGGGTAATTTACATGTTGATTTAGAGGGGGTTGGGTAGAACTCACCATAAAAAAAATAGAGTGAATGAATGAATTAGAGAGTTAGAGAAAAGGAAAAAGAAAAAAAGAACTCTTTAATTTTAAAGGTAAAAATTTGATTTCAATTACAGTAAAATAAAAAAAATATATGTGACGCATTTTAGTTATAAAATTAATAATAAAATATAATAAATTTGACAAAATTTAATTTCGGATGTACAAACATTATAAATAAATAACTAGTAATTTATGAATTCTTTTCTTATCAATTATTTTACAACGGTAGAATATATAATGACGATGGTTAATTTTTTTTATATAGTATATGAACTTAATAATAATAATTTATACTTATATATAATGAATATTTGTATTTCGATTTTTTTTTTAGTGTAAAAAAGTATTCCTTAAATTTGAACAAGAAACAATTAACTATTAAATTAAAGAACTTACTAACTATCTTAATGACTAAATTACTATTTTACACTTTTTCAATAACATATATAAAAATAAGGATTGATACATTAGTAATAATAATGATAACATCTTTTTACCAAAAAAAAATTTATTGTCTTCCTGACTTTTTTTTAATGCAGAATAAATATACATGCGTGACTTCTGAATGTGACCACCAACTTTCAACAAAGAACATTTTAAAGAACTGATATTGAAGTTGGAAAATGAGGTGTTGGATCCAGAATGATGTCTAGATTTTATATATACTTTGATTAAGTGTTTTTTCTTAAACTAACTTGGCTTAGTAAAAAATGGTCAGTTCATTTATTAAGGAGTGAACGGAATTAGATTGAATTGGATATGATTAAAATTTCGATCTGATCTATATTAAAACTGCGATTTTTAAGTTTGGATCCAATCGAATTTGATCTCGAATATATTTTTAAAAATTTATTTTTATTAAAAATATTAATAAAATTATTTTTTTTTCCACTCTTTTATATATGTTTACTTTTAAAATATTATAAACATATTTTTTTTAAATAATAAAAAAATAATACACATATAAAATAATTATTAGTTAAAATCAAACATAAAAATAATATTTATTTATTTATTTATTTATTTATTTTTATGAATCCATGAATATGAAGATATTTATATAAAATTCGAAATCCGATTTTACTAGTATGTGGATCGGATCGGATCGGATCCGATCTAATCTGATCTGATAATTTTGTGAATCGGATCGATATCCGTAATTTTTGTGAATATACAAATCGAATCCGATTCATGAACACCCTTATATTTATCCCTTCAAACAAATATTGAGAATTTGAATGCTCTACTACAGGCCTACAGCAAGTTATATTCTTTCTAAATTAAATACTACAGTTGTTTTTAAATTAAAAATCTTTTAACCTAAAATCTAACGCGCAATTAGATTATCAGATTTATTCTCAAAAGTTTTTGAAGCTATGCTTTAATAATTGGATGAATCTTCCTCTGCTTCTCCCTCATTCATTTAAGGCCCTTCCCCCATTCAAACCATAACCATGTGGGAATTAAATATTAGAGAAATTATTATGGTCAATAACAAGTTGAACAATAATATTAATAACTAAAGAAAAGGCACATGAAAATGCGCATGCACATGCATTAGCCTGAACTGCTGAACTTCTTCGCCACAACCCTATTGGTCAATTTACCTCTCTACCCCATCAATGTTTTTTAACCATTTTATACTCAAATTTTCAGAACCACTCTTGTTATTACCTTTGCCTCCATTTCCGTCCTTTTGAGTACAAGTGTTACTATTAACACATAGTTGCTATACTTATTCTGATAAAATTCACAATTTCCTGAGCTAAATTTTTCTGACTTGATTGTTTGATTTTGTGATATTTATGGCTATTAGGATTATATCAAGGAAGTGCACACAAGCTGTTTGTTTTATGTTCCTCATGGTTTTGCTTTTTTGTGTTTGTGAGGGACAAGACTCTTCTTCATTGTCACCAATGGATGAGAAAGAGAAGCAAGTCGTCTACAATGTGATTCAGGGTTTTGTAGGAAAATGGTGGAATGGTTCAGACCTTTATCCAGATCCTTGTGGCTGGACTCCAATACAGGTTTGAAATTCTGAACACAACAATGTTTCTACTGTTCCTTCTTTTTGTTTTTTTAGAAGTCAAAACTTTAATGGAACAGTAATAACAGTGTTTAGTAAACTGTGTTGAATGTCAAAATGTTACTTTTACCTGCTATCATTGCATTCTTTATAGTTTCTTTTTTTGATTTCATGAATAAATTTGCAGGGAGTTTCATGTGAACTATATGATGATG
Organism: Arachis hypogaea; assembly: GCF_003086295.3. Lineage (NCBI taxonomy): Eukaryota > Viridiplantae > Streptophyta > Magnoliopsida > Fabales > Fabaceae > Arachis > Arachis hypogaea. The sequence goes on from NC_092036.1 coordinate 108,561,381, forward strand.
GATTCTGGTATGTAACTGTTGTGAACCTTGGACAAGTTTTTGACAACTCTCTCATATGCAGCAATGATGCTAAATTCCCAGAACAACTATTCAAGCTCAAGCACCTCAAAGTTCTCTCATTAACCAGTTGCTTTCTTTCACCTAACAAAAATCCAGTTACACTCCCAATTTCAGGTTGGGAGAAGTTCTCAGAAAGTTTGGAATCTTTGATACTCAGATCAAACCCTGGTCTTGTTGGCACAATTCCATCCACAATTGGAAGCCTTAGAAGCCTTCAATCTCTTGTTTTGCTGGAAAATAGTCTCACAGGTGAATTGCCACGAAGTATTGGCAATTTGGTTAAGTTGAGACAACTAGTCCTTGCTGGAAACAACTTGGTTGGTGAGGTTCCAATAACTTATGGAAGCTTTTCTGAGCTTTTGATATTTGATGCAAGCAGGAACAATCTTTCAGGTTCACTACCACCAATAGTTGGATCTTGGAGTTCACTTCTAAAGCTTGATTTGAGCAACAATGTGCTTGAAGGGTTGTTGCCAATGGAGCTTGGAAGGCTAAAGCATCTCACATTACTTGATGTGAGTCATAACAAACTTATTGGTGGTTTGGCTGAGACAATCAAAGAACTTGTTTCCTTAAAAGATATGGTCTTGTCCAACAATCCAATAGGGGGTGATCTCTTGGGAACAAAGTGGAGAAGTTTCACAAAAGTTGAGACTTTGGACCTTTCCAACATGGGTTTGGAAGGTAGTGTGCCAGAGTCCATAACAGAAATGAAAAGGCTAAGGTTTCTTGACCTTAGCAACAACAACCTTAATGGAAGTCTCTCTAGGAATCTTGAGAACCTGCCATGTCTTAAAGCTCTTCATGTCAATGGAAACAACTTGACAGGGAGACTTGAATTCTCACAAGAGTTTTATGGGAAATTGGGAAGGCGGTTTGCTGCTTGGAACAATAATGAAAACTTGTGCTACGTTGCCAAACAAGTGACACCAGTGCCTTATAGTGTGAAACCTTGTTTACAGGAAATAACTAATTCTGAGGGAGTTTCAACAGTTGAGAATTTTGAGATGAGTGAAGGGAGTTATGATGAGGATTCCTTTGTAGAAACCTCTTTTGGAATTTCAAGTTTTGTATTCAATGATGTATGGTTGATTCTTAGTGTAAATGTAGTTCTTACTGTGCTGCTGTGGAATTTGTCATTTTAGGCTAATTTCAGAGAAAACTGATACCACCACATGTGTTACTATTACTCTAGAGAAGTAAACAATATTAACTATTCATTCTGACCAATGTCATTCATGCCTAGACTAGTAACTTATGATATTCGGATTTATGTACATACATTATTTATTGTCTCTAATTTAGCATATGTGTATAATAATTATTATTTTTATTTGACTTCCCTGCTCAATTGGAGTTTTAAGCATACAGAATTTGGATTTTTCACTTTCATAAAATATAAAAAAATTTTAATTTTCAAAACAACTTAAAAGGACATTATTTTCCATAATCTACTTTTTTTTTGTCTTTTCATTAGCTTCGTTTAATAGAGAGGGAACTTCTGCAATGCACACAAAATTCGTCTATCACAACAACGGACTTGCCTATTTACACAAAGTTGGTTTATGAGTTCAACGGATTTTTTTACGATTTGGATAGTATTAGTATATTTTTATTTTTTTAATTAATCCAATTTTACTCAAGTAATTTAAAATTCTACAAATATAAAATTTTTAATTTAAAATTTAAATAAATATAATTTAAATTAATAATTTAATTTAATTTATAAAAATAAATGCACTTGATTATTGAATTTATATGATTAATTATTATATTTATTCGTTTTGAAAAAATTAATTATTTGAAATTGTTAATTTTAAATTAAAAAATACATGTATTTGTATTATTTTTAAATTAAAAAATTTAAATAAACATACTCTTATTATTTTAAATTAGTGTATCAATTCGTGCCAATTAATTCACTCTTTTATGTATTAAAATTAAAATATGTATAAAAGTAATAAAAATTCAATTAGTTGAGATGGTAACTGATTTATAAATGAACAAAAGACTACGAGTTCAAATGTTGGAAATAATATTTTTTAGAATTATATACAACGAACAAATCTTCTTGTATTCCTATTATATACAGTATAGAATAGATAGATAGATATAGATAGATGTATAAAGTAATAAAATTGAATTATTTGAGATAGTAAGTGGTTTATAAATGAACAAAAAGTCACGAGTTCAAATATTAAAAATGACGTTTTCTATAAATTATATACAACAAAGGGAATTTTAGAAAAAGAAAACTAGACACCAAATATTCTTATATTCCCATTATATATACTATAAATTATAGATTAGAGATATATAGATTATAAATGTGTAAAAATAATAAAAATTGAATTAGTTGATATGCTAACTGGTTTATAAATGAACAAATAAAATGTTATAGGTTTAAATTTTGGGAATAATATTTTTTATAAATTATGAGCAACAAAGGATATTTTAGGAAAAGAAAATTGGACATCAAATCTTCTTGTATTTTTATTATATATAGTAGTATACTTTTCATTATATATAGTATAGAAGTATAGATAACTTTAAAATCAATACAAGTAGGTTTATTTAACATTTTTAAACATATATATTCGTATTATTTTTAAATTAGAATAATAATATGAGTAAATTATTTTTAAAAAGTTAATTTTTTTAAAAACCGAATAAACATAATTAATTATATGAGTATAATCTCTAAATTGTTGTGTCTGCGTGTTGGACACATTTCGAATACCACACTCACCGACACTCGTCCGACACGCTGTCTTAATAAAAAATAAAAAAATTTTCTCGAACACGCTTGGACATACCTAAATATCGTCCCGTATCAGCGTGTCCAGTCTTATTCTTAATATATATTTTTGAAATAAATTTAGATATAGTATATATTATTATTTATTAAAACAAAAAATATTTTAAATAATTGATATAATTAAAATAAAACATTAAAAATAATTACAAAATTAATGTATATTTTGGTATCAATAAAATATCAAAATATCATTACGATTTATCTAAAAAATATTTTATATTTTATATTTTATATTTATGCATGTCTTTGTGTCTTATAAGATTTTAAAATTCACATGTCGGCGTGTCCCGTGTCCGTATCACCGTCCGTGCATCATAGAGTATAATAATAAAAGATGTTTCTCAAATTACATTAAATTATTAATTTAAAGTATATCTATCTAAATTGTAAACTAAAAATTTTATTTTAAATTATTTGAAGAAAATTAGATTAATTGAAAAAAAATAATACCATCTAAATCGTACCATAACGTAAGCAAATTTTGTAAATAGGCAGATTTGTCGATGCTATGGGCAAATTTTGTGGGTATGGTAAAAACTTTACGAAAACTCAACAAAGAAGTGAATCCAAAAAAATAATGTCCTTTTAATTTGTTTTAGAAATTACTTTTTTTTTTATATTATACGAAAGAAAAAAAATCCAACAAAATTTTTATTTGGAATAGTCATGTTTTGGTAAGATGAGATGCACTGTTTTTAATTATTTCTGTTGGAAAGCAGTGAAAATGAAGAAGATGCAGTTGTCAGGACCAGACTTTAGAGGAGAAGCAACAAAGCAAACATGCATTTTGAAAATATATTAAAAGATTAACTTGCTAAATCTTAATTACGTAACTAAGCATGTAGTGTTCAACGCTTTATCATCTAAATGTTCACATTTCACGTATATTCTTATCATCAGAGCCAATAATAATTTCAGTTCCTGTTGACTGCGCTAATAATAATTTCATTTCCAAAATCAAGAAACAATGATTGTCCATAGCTGAGATCCCCAAAAGAGAAGAACAAAGTTCTCTGAAATTGTCAACTAGAGCAACTTTCTCCAGAGAATTAAAGGAATACTAATTAGAAAATCACAGAATAGAATTATATAACAAACATAAAGAATGGCATACCCTGCTGCTGGTGTTGAGAAAAATATTCCTTTTTTATTTAGGGGTAAATATAAATAGAAAAATCATATAATAATATAAGAAAATGTTAAAGTACACCACGCCAGAAAGCAAGCACGATATATAGATGGAAAATGGGTTTAGCAAAGCATGAAATAGATTTGCTCCCACGAGTGTGGTACCTCAGCAGTCCCCAAAATGCAGTTGAGTAAAGACGCTTCTTACGCTCGAAAGTGGAATGCCACATTATCAGAGAAACATGAGTTGAGTATCCACAAATTCAACTATGCATGATAACGGAAATGCCGCGAATCTTATCTATAACTACTACTAGCTAATCCTCAACTAGCAATCTACCATAACTGAATACATAACATCAATACCTAGTTCACATAAAACCTGATTTTAAAAAATAAATAAAGATCCAAAAACAAGGAATTAAATTAAATCCTCAAATAAATAATTACACAGGCCAAAAACTTCAAATCTTACCATGTCATGCAAAGCTAGAACATTCATGAATGTTGCCAAACGGAACAACAGAATCGAAAGATTCAATAATAATAATAATAGAAGAAAGGAAGAAAAGGAAGAAGAACCTGGAAGTTGATTTGGGAGTGTGGAAGAGCTTGCCCATCATGAATTCATGATTGAATGGAACTTATTCTCGGAGTCTTGCGCCGTGTTTGGGTCGTGAAACAATAAAGATTTTAACTTTTACACTTTGTTTGGATGGAAGATGGAAAATAAAAGAAAAAAAATAAGAGAAAAGAAAATGAAAAGAAAAAAAATAAAAAAAAATTTATTTTTTTATGTTGTTTGGACGAAAAAAAATAGATAAAAAAAATAAAAAAAATTATAACCAAATGAAATTACATTAAAACCTTTCATTTTTCTTTTATTTTTTTAACATTATGGATAAATTAGTAATTTGACTTTCACTTTGTATATTATCATCTATTTTCTCTGCAAGAGTGAGAGAAAAACTTGAGAGCTGATTTCATGCCACTTTTTTTCCTTTTCTTCCAATTTTCATTGTCATCCAATCAATGAAAAATGAAGTTTTCCATCTATTTTCCCTTATGCATTTTTCTTCTTTGCATTTTCTAGTGATCCAAACAGTGCGTTAAGAAGCAAAGGAGCTTCTTATCATAAATTTGCGTTGTTTTTAATCTTTATAATAATACAAATGGGGAGCTCATTTGCTAACGTGGCACTCATACGCTGAGTCTGGGAGTTTATTTGTTGACGTGTCGTCACTAGAAATTTTAAGATTTATATTTATAAATTATAAATTTATTTGCTTAAGTTATTATTTTCAAATTTTAAGTTTAGGTTGTTTTACTTAGGTTATTATTCTTTAAATTTTAAATTATTTTATTTGTTTGGGTTGTTTTACTTAGGTTATTATTTTTTAAATCTCAAATTATTTTATTTAAGCTGTTATTTTTTAAATTTTAGATTGTTGTACTTAGGTTGTTATTTTTTACATTTTAAATTATTTTACTTAGATGGTTCTTTTTTATATTTAACACTATTTTTTAAAAATCTATTAATTCTTTTTAGCATTATTTTTTAAAATTTTGTTGATTTTTTTTAAATTGCAGCTACATAAATTCTTTTAAAGAAATTTAGAGTTTAAAAAAAAATTATGTTAATTATACTTTGGTTGTTACATACTAATACTTCGGTTGTTTTTAAATATTATTTGTTTAGGTTGTTATTTTCAAATTTTAAGTTTGGGTTGTTTTACTTAGTTTGTTATTTTTTAAATTTTAAATTAAAGTCAACCAAATTAAAAAAAAAAGTTAGTTATGATACAACTATAATAGTATAAGTTATGAGAGATGTAAAGCATCACAATTTAAAGTATATCAATCCCTTTCTTTCCGTATATCTAAAATCTCTCTACTTTTTTCGCTGGTATTCACAAAATTACTGACATTAATCCTACAATCAACAATTTATGTGTACGTATACGAGTAATACAGTTATGGACACTACCAAGTTACAGAAATTCTCCATTGCCATACTCAATTGAGATGGTTTGGCTCGATGAAGACGTGAGTTTTCTACTAATATTTTTCTATTTTATTTTAAATTTATATTATTTATACTTTAAATTTATTTGTTTCTTCCCATCTAATCGTTTTTTTATTTTTGTTCATTAATTCTAGGGAGGAAAAATACACACCTCAGTTAAGAGGAATTTTGTGTCTCGATTCGTGAATTTGCTGGAGGAAGAAATATCTTATCAAATAAGATATTTTGGTGTTGAACTCAACAAGGGTTACTTCAAGACTACACATCATGAGTATGTGATAAATTTAAACCGACGTACTGATGTGCATAGACTTCCAGAATCATCGATCCTACGATATGGATTTAAGTTTGTGAGTTTTGACATTTTCAATACTCCTGGGTATGATTGCACCTATTTAGTTGGTAAGTTTATTATTTTAAAAAAAGTATAATTTATATATAAATTTATTTATTTTATTGATAATTTATTGATTTATTCTGTGTTTTTTTAACAAATTTATTTACAACAATTTTTTATTTTATTTTAAACCATTTCAGATGTTGTTAGATATCTTACTGGAATTAAAAATAATAGAACTCTTAAAAAGGATGACAAATCTACTAAGTATACTATTATCGAAGATTGATATTAAAAGACAAAAAAAATACAAAGCATAACACAATTCAAGGTAGTTTTCATACAAAAAATAACTAACATGTGATGAGTATTTTGGCCGAATGAAATCTCATAAAATACAATAATTTCTATATATTATTTAGGTATTGACAAGTAATAAATTATTAATATATATTGTCTTCGTAATATATATTACTAAATTTGTTTATGAAAAATTTACGAAAAATTCGAGTGATGGTTTTAATGATGTACATTTTCAATCGGTGTTGTCAAACATTACAAATAGCATCAATAATTGATTTTTGGATGATTTTTTTTGAAACTTACTTGTGTGAATGCACATGCACTTTATATATTTTAATTTTCTTACTATTTATTCAATTATAAACTTTAACAGATGTTCAAAACTAATATCTCGAGTTATCTTATTAGGTAATAACCCAACACCATATCGATCAAGGTCTCTAACTACTAATCTACACTCTCTGTAGGTGAAAAAGAACGATGTTTCAATATTAGTGATATTAGTAATTCGGATATCACATGCGAAGCATATGATAGCCCATGTCATCAGACAAGTCAACAACAGCTTCAACAAAGATCAAACAATATCGATCAGTTGCAAAGCCAGCTAATGTTAATATGCTTTTATTACTTAAAGACCAAGCATTTAACTTTTTAATTGGTCAATTAAAAACAATCTTTGGTATATACTAAATAATTATTATAGATTCATTGGAGTATACAAATTGAATTTGATTGCAAAAAGATACAAGACTGAATAGGAAGACTATGCTATTTCAAAAGAAACATAATAAAATAAGCATGATAGATTAAAATTATTACAAACCTAAAATTTTACTTCTTTTATATATATATATAATTCAGCTGATTCAAACATTTAACATATATTCATTTTTCTTTTTTTATAATATAAAGTACTTGATTTATTATCTTTAATAATTACAGGAGCAAGTACATCTAATTTAAATTTAGATACTAAAGAATTAGAAAAAATGTACATAGCTGAAAAAGGAAGACACCTAAGACAAAGAAAAACATTCTTGAAGAAATTGGTTATAAATCTTTCAAAAATTATTGCAGAAGTTAAGGATATTATTGAAAATACGACTACATTAGATGATTCTGTGTAAATTGAATACACAGCCATATTCGATGTTGCTGAGAATACAGGTAATCTAAGAAGTAGCAATATCATCACTTTATTATTTACTATTGTTATGCTTTTTATAAACAAAAAATTATCGTTTAGTGTTTAAGTTTTTAAAATTCAAACTAAGATATGGTTATATATTATAATTTTTGTATTTGAATATTGATTTATTGTAATTCTTATTGTTTGATTAGCGTGCATGTAAAACTTAAACCTTGAGGTTGGCACAATGAAATTGTATTATATGATCTCATCTTTTTAATCCATAAATTGCAGTTTTCGGTAATCTTTTATAAATATTATTTTTATACTTAACATGGTGAAAAAAAGGTATATTTTTATATAAAGTATTTGTTGCAGATATAACTGAAACATAATTTATTATCTTGGTGATTATTAGATGTGATAGATATTGGTGACCCAGAATTTTTTTGTCGCCATTGTGACGCCATGATGTGGTATGAGGAGAGATCATAGAAGTCAAGATCCAATATTGAGTTCTCAATACGTTGTATGCAAGGGAAGGTACAACTGCCGTTTTTGCAACGTCCACCTCAACTCTTGCAAGGTTTAATATCTGGAGCAGACCAGAGAAGCAAACACTTTAAGGATAATATAAGAACTTATAATAGCATATTTTCCCTTCAGATTCAGGATTGCCATTTAAGTTCCAACGGAGACAATTTTCATTAACAGCATGCTTTGCAATGACCATTAACAAGAGTCAGGATTAATCATTATCACATGTAGGGCTTTATTTGCTAAAATCAGTATTCACCCATGGACAACTTTATGTTGCTTTGTCAAGAGTTAAGAGTCGCAGTGACCTCAGAGTTTTAATTCTAGACGAAGACGGTAATCCAAAGTCATCAACAACAAATGTCGTGTTCAAAGAGGTTTTTAATAATATTTAGGTAAGACTAATATTATTTTTATTTTAATAGCATGTTATGATTTATATTTTTGTACAAATATTTATTATAGATACAACTAATTTACTTATAACTCTTTTTTCAAATTTGAAATGAAATGTGTAACAAGGAGCACAACATCCTATGCCAATTACTTTTCTAATGAGGTTAGTAAGATACTGGGTTGCTGATAAATTTTTATTAGCTTTTTTTATATAAAATTTAGTGTAAAATTAACATGCTATTATTATAGTTATATATGTTTTTATTTTTTTCATGTCTCCCTCCTTATAATTCAAGAATATTATAAACTTCAAACTCTTCTATTTATATTTTACTTTGAATAAAGATAAAACAATATATTTAACACGTTTATTATATAACAACGATGATAATGTTATACTAAATTTAAAAAATATATAGTTATAAAATATTATTTTTAATTTAACTTATCAAATTTAAATATAATCTCGTGCATCGTACGGATTTAACACTAGTAATTAATTGAAAGCGTCTAAAAACTAAAAATAAATGGTAGCGGCCACAGTGGTGCTGCTGACCTGCTGCCACCGAAAATGATGATTAACCCATTTTCGGGGATTTTTGGTTAATTGGGCTCTATTGGGCTAGAATTTTTTATTAAACGTTATATTCTCATTGTAAATTAAAAACAAATGTAAGTGTGCTAGGGACAGGGGCAAGGGCCCATTGGGAATTAAAGGCCTAAGCTCATTGATAATAAATGATCCATGACAAAAGAAAATTTACTCAATGATCTCTCTGTTCATTACTCAAAAGACCTGTATACTTGATACAACAAATACTCTAGGATGTGACCTACCTACACATAGAATAAGTATTGAAATACTAAGCTTTGAAAAAGTAAATACAACACAATTTAGCTTACAATAGTAGTATAACAGTATCATATATGACTTGTTAATAGCTAAAAAATTAGAAGTCATCAATACTACGACAGCACCAATGACATAAGAAAACAGCTATTATTATCCTTTGTTAACAAGCAGTATATTAGTCTAGAAAGACACTCTATTCAGATTCTTGGAGCTATTGGCATTGAGGAAGAAACAAGACAATATTAAGGAATTGATCATAGAATTCTGTTTTAAAATTAAGGCACATAATGTTAGACATAGTTACAAAATATTGTTCACTAAACTTAGGCTACTTAGAAATTACAACTTCTCTACATTAAACATAAAAATATCCATATTATACACAAATTCATAAAAACTATACAAAAAATCTAGAATAACATGATAAAATTTTCTACTTATTTTAGCAAGTATATACAAATTCACACCTTGTTTAAACTGTACAATTCCATCTTTTACTTCAACCTGATTGAAAAAAATACATACATAATTATACACACACACACACATATATATATATATATATATATATATATATATATATATATATATATATATATATATATATATATATATAAATTAGTTTATTTAAATTAATATGACAAAAATTTTATACATATTCAGGTTATCTATAAATCGAATGATAATATAATTATGTATCAAAATTCAAAATTTATAAAAAAATATATAAACACAAAATAAGTTACAATAATATTAGCATGGACAATACAACTCTTAAAAAATCTTAGAAATTCAAGTGGTTTAAAATCATGAAAATTGTGATTTTTTAAAACAACTTCCATCTTTCTATTTATCACATTGACTTTTCGATTCTCCAAGCATATACCTTAGTTAAATTTCTGATAATATTATACAATTTCAATTTCTTGATCGTTCATTAAAATATTTATTGGCCATAAATATAAAATATAATTTTTTTTATTTTTTAATAAATATAAATGGTTAAAAATTACATTCCATCTTGAGACCAGAATATTAATTTTAACAATAATCCTGAAACAATTATAACAACAATGTTATAATAAATATATCAATAAAAGGGATAAGTACGATTTTGGTCCCTAACGTAGAAGCCAAAAATTTATTTCGTCCCCGACCTTTTTTTCGCTACAAAATGATCCCTAAAGTTTCAATTTGTTTTAAAATCGTCCTTTTTACCGATTTTATTTTTTTTATTATCAAATTACCCCTCATTAAAAAAATCATAAAATAAAATAAAATAAATAAATAAAAAAGAGGAAAGAAATGATACAGAGAAGCGGGGTGAGGAGAGAAAGAAAGGGGGTGGGGCGCGAGAATGGGGAGAGAAGGGGGACGAGCTCACCGCCGCACCGCCACTGTCCGTCCGCCGTCGCTACCTCTTCTTCTTCCACCATACCCACCGCACCACCGCCCGCCGCCACCTCTTCTTCTTCTTCTTGCGCCATACCCGCCGCACCACCGCCCGCTGCAGCCTCCCTTGCTTCACCACCGCCAGCGAGCATCCCTGCTTCCCTTCCCCTGCTTCACCACCGCCATACCCGCCACTTCTTCTCCTTCTTCTTCTTCTTACCGCCAACCCCACCGTCGCACCGCCGTCTGCCACTTTTTCTTCTTCTTCTGTGAATTCTGTGAATTGGATTTTTGTGAAATTTCTAAATTTTTTGTGAAATTTATTGTGAAACATTGCTGTTGATGAAATTTGAATTTGGAGTATTATTGTTGCTGATTCTGGGTTCTTGCTGATTATGATAATTTTCTGAGTTGAGTTTTTGTTTGTCTGAGTTTGAGTTCTGGATCTGAGTTCTGGATTCTGATGAGGATGACGATGATGATGTTGATTTTCTGAGTTTTGGTTGGTGTTATGCAGATGGTGATGGAGTGACAGTGGGTGGAGAGTGGTGGTGGTGGTTCTGGTTCTGAGTTCTTATGATTCCATCATGATGATGGTGGTGTTAGGTGGTGGGTGGCAGTGGGTGTGGTGGTGGTGGTGGTGGTGCGTATGCTTGTGTTTCTGCTAGTAATTTGCATGATTTTGGGGAAGAAGGGATAGGGGCATTTTGGTCCGAAGGACGGTTTTAAAATAAATTGAAACCTTGAGGACCATTTTGTAGCAAAAAAAAAGGTCGAGGAAGAAATAAATTTTCGGCCTCTACGTTAGGGACCAAAATCATACTTATCCCTAAATAAAATTAATAAATCAATAAAAAACTTAAACATGACAAACTCTGTTAAATAATTTAGGAATAAATCGAGTTACAGTCGATACTTTGGATGTTCTTCCTCTTTAGTCACCGAAATAGTGTTGATGACATCTATACAAGTAAATATATCTTCACCAAAAGTATTTATGCTAATTTTTATCCTGATACTAATTCCAGATCTACTACTAGTTTCTTTTTCTACTTTTTGCCAAAGTTCTTCTTCTTACTCAATCCCAATAAGATATATTCTTCCATTGTGTATTACTAAATTTTGTTTTTTATCCAATACTCGATTACTCCTATTTATTATATCATGCAAATATGGTAATCTTTTGAGAAAATTTCTAACGCATTTTCTGAGTTGATTCGAACTTTTAAATTAAAAATCTAAAAAATCACTCTCATCATTACCAAAAATATATACCTCCTTTTTTCTTTCTATTTATCTTTTTGTATTATTTGATTTTTTGAATAAAATACTCTAAAAGTTTTGCTTCAACGTGATTAAAAAAATATATATATATATATATAAAAATTAGTTCATTCAAAATAGTATGTCAAAATTTTTATATATAGTCAAGTTATTTATAAACAGAATGATAATATAATTATACATCAAAAATAAATTTAAAAATTAAAAAATACAATAATATTAGTATGAACAATACAATTCCTAACATATCTTAAGAAGTGAAGTGGTTTAAAGTCATAAAAATTATGATCTTTAAAAATAACTTTCATTGTATCATGCAATTATATTAATTTTTCCTTATCATTTAATAAATATGGATGGTTAAAAATTTCGTTCCATCTTGAGACTGGGACATTGAACATACAATAATTTTGAAACAATTATAACAACAATGTTATAATAAATATATAAATAAAAATAATAAACCAATCAAAAACTTAAACATGACATACTTTGTTAAATAATTTAGGAATAAATCAAGTTTCACTATATACTCGAAATGTTCTTCCTCTTCAATCACAGAAATAGTATTGATGACATCTCTAAAAATAATTATATCTTCACAAAAAATATTCCTACTAATTTATGTCCTGATACTAATTATAACCCTACTACTAGTTCTTTTTCTATTTTTTGCCAAACTTCTTTTTCTTGTTTAACTCTCATAAGATATTCTATTCCATTGTGTATTACTAAAGGTTATTTTTTATCCAATCATCCATGATTACTATTCATTGTATCATGCAAATATGATAATTCTTTGAAAAAATCTCTGACGCATTCTCTGAGTTGATTCCAACTTTCAAATTAAAAATATAAAAGATCACTCTCATAATGGTCAAATATATACCTTTTTTTTTTTCTATCTATTTTTTTATATTGTTTAATTTCTTAGATAAAGTACTCAGAGGTTTTGTTTCAATCTAATTAATATATATATAAAAGTTCATTTAAAGTAATATGTCAAAAAAATTTATACATATTCAAGTTATTTATAAACAGATTGATAGTATAATTATGCATTCAAAGTAAATTAAAAATTTATATAAAAATATTTAAAGACAAAATAACTTACAATAATATTAGCATGGACAATGCAATTTTTAAGAAATCTTAAAAATTTAAGTGGTTCAAAATCTTAAAAATTGTGATCTTTAAAATAATTTCTATCTTTTCATCTGTCATATTAGTTTTTCAATTCTTTAAGTATATACTTTTCAATCAAAGTCATTCTTTAATTTGGGAGTTAAATTTCGATAATGTTGCACAATTCCAATTTCTTAATCTTTTATTAAAATTTTTATTGGTCATAAATATATATTATAATTTTTTCTTATCATTTAATAAATATGAATGATAAAAATTACATTCTATCTTAAGAAGAAGACATTAATCTTGACAATAATTCTAAAATGATTATAAGAAATTTGTTATAATAGATATATAAATAAAATTAAAAATCCAATAAAAAACTTAAACATTAAATACTCTATTAAATAATTTAGGAATAAATCGAGTTCCAGTCGATACTTTGAATGTTATTCCTTTTCAGTCACATAAATAGTGTTGATGACATATATAGAAATAAATATATTTTTTTCAATAATATTTCTTCTATCCTGATACTAGTTTCAGTCTTACTACTAATTTTTTTCTATTTTTTGCCAAATTTTTTCTATTTGTTCAACTCCCGTAAGATATAACTAAATTTTATTTTTTATCCAATTCTCCATGACTCATATTTATTGTAACATGTAAATATGATAATGTTTTGAGAAAATCTCTAATATGGAGTTAGTCTCAACTCTCAAACTAAAAATCTAAAAGATCATTCTAAAAGTAGTAAAAAATATATACTTCCTTTTTTTCTTTCTATATATTTTCTTGTATTGTTTGATTCCTTGAATAAAATATTCAGAAATTTTACTTCAAGCGGATTGAAAAAAATATATATAAAAATTAGTTCATGTAAAGCAATATATCAAAAAAATTTATACATATTCAGGTTATCTATGAACAGAATGATAATATAATTGTTAGAATTTGGTTGAATTAGTCCCACATTGCTTATGATAGCAAGTAGAGTGGGTGGCCTAGGCTATAAATATGAGGTTAAGTTCTTTATATTTTTTGCACCAGTCGAAAATACTTAAAGCTTGTATTTGACTTTTCTTTTCCTCTATACCTTTTGATTAGAGAGTGTTGTGAGGTGTAGTTAAATATTTGCTTTGAGAGTGTGGGTGTATTGGGGTGCCGGTGTTAAAGAGAAAGAAGTCTATGTGTTGTAACAATTTTCACATAGTGATATTCTCTGGTTGTCATTTGGCAATGGCCGTGGTTTTTTCTCCAGTAATTGGAGTTTCCACGTTAAATTCTTGTGTTGTGATTGTGTCTATTTTATTTCTCTGTGAAAGGTATTTTCTCAAGGAGGAATTGTGTATTATTCCCAACAAGTAGTATCAGAGCTTCGGTTCGGTGGGATTTATTCGGTGGGATTTATTCTTAGTATGCTCTGTGGTTGCAGCTTAGTCTGACCTTCCACATCAGAAAAGAATTTTGTCCTGTAGCTTGAGGTTGATCTTTGGTTGCTGTTGTTGTTGCTGGAAGGCAGTGTGACATTGTGAGAGTGCAGTTTGGAAAGGTTATGGCTAAGAAAAGACCTGGTATTTAAGTGTGTTCATTGTGACCTACCTCTCTTTCCTGGGACCCTTCCTAGTGCACGGTCTACAATTGAGTTATACTATTCCAGTATACGGTTGCAACAATGTCAGGATATTCAAGTGCTGTGAAGCTTCAAATAGAGAAATTTAATGGAAGAATCAATTTTGGCTTGTGGCAAATACAAGTCAAGGATGTGTTGATACAATCAGGTTTGCACAAGGCGTTGAAGGAGATGATCTCTGGTATGAAAGATGATGTTCTCTAGAAGACAAGAAGTATCCTCATGGTAATATTGCACTGCCATGGATAAGGATAAGTTGTGGCAATCGGGTCCACAATTGCACACGGGCATTGGTTGGCGTTGAGATGCAAGGTGTGTGTCGGAGTTATGTCGATGGCTGAAGAACTTCTAGGAAAAGCCAATTTGGAAGTTGCACCATGAATTTTCAGCAAGGTTTCGATATGTACCAAGGCGAAATGTTTTGAGTGGTCTAATTCCAAGTGAGTATACTTTCATGGTGGAGTATGATAGTTCTCTGAACTATGATTGTCGGTATAGACAATGGCAGCAAAGAATTATCATTGTTGACTATGGAAGCTGAAGATGTGTGACTATTTCAATCAAGGTGGAGATTGTTAGAATTTGGTTGAATTAGTCCAACATTTCTTAGGATAGTAAATGGAGTGGGTGGCCTAGGCTATAAATATGAGGCTAGTTCTCCATATTTTTTGTACTAGTCGGAAACACTTAAAACTTGTATCTGACTTTTCTTTTTCTCTATACCTTTTGATTAGAGAGCGTTGTGAGGTGTAGTTAAATATTTGCTTTGAGAGTGTGGGTGTACTGGGGTGCCGGTGTTAGAGAGAAAGAAGTATATGTGTTGTAACAATTTTCACATAGTGATATTCTCTGGTTGTCATTTGGCAACGGCCGTGGTTTTTTCTCCAGTAATTGGAGTTTCCACGTTAAATTTTTGTGTTGTGATTGTGTCTATTTTATTTCTCGGTGAAAGATATTTTCTCAAGGAGGAATGATGTATTATTCCCAACAATAATTATGCAGCAAAAGTAAATTCAAAATTTATAAAAGAAATATCTAAAGACAAAATAACTTACAATAACAGTAGCATGACAATACAATTTATGAGAAATATTAGGAATTCAAGTGGCTCAAAGAGTCAAAGTCATGAAAACGATAATCTTTTAAAATAACGTTTATTTTTCTATTTGTTACCTAAATTTTTTTTATTAATAGTAGATGTAGACTTATTTGTTGTAATTTTTTTATAGTGGGAGCACATAAAAGAGTAAATAATATATAAGATGTAATAACTCAATAAATATTTTTTAAGAAATTTTTTATTCTTTTTAAAATTTGAAGAACTTATTTTTCTCCCTCTCTCAATTCCTAGTTCATTAAATCATTAACATCCGGCATAAATAAGTTAGGGCATGAAATTTTCTTTCATGAAAACTTTTTTAAAAAATATTTGTTAAGTTATTACACCTTATATACTATGTACTCCTTATGTACTCCCATTATAAAAAAATTACAATAAGTAAGTTTACATCTACTATTAACAAAAAAATAATTTAAAAGTTTTGATGGAATTCTTAAAAGCATATATATCTTTGTCAAAAGCACCTTTCCTATTTCTTATTTCCAAACTTCTTTTTACTCAATTTCCATAGAAAATTTTCTTTCGTTACATATTACTAAATTTATTTTTTTTGTTAATCTTAACCATATGTATTTCTACATATTAATAATAAATTTTAAAATAAAATAATTATATTTATAAATTTTATTTTAATATAAATACTAATATATTTTTTATTAAAATTTTTTGCCTCTTCAAATTTTTTTTCAAATTCCGTCTGTACTCTTAGGTACTCTCATTTTTTATTAAATTAATTTGTATTGATGTAAAAAATTTGAAATCACATGCCTATTTTAGTCATTTCATATAATATTTTAGTCTTATTTATGTATATCCAAACATAATACTAGACGCTACATTAGTGTCTTGTCCATCGTATCCAAACACAATACACAAAAGATAATTTTTAGTGTCTCCGTCGTATTGTCTCCGTCATGTTCTGTCCTGCCTCTAAAAACAAACGCAGCCTTAAGTATGACATTCTCATAACAAAATTTTTAATACATTCTCTGAGTTGATCTCAACTTTTAAATAGAAAATATAACAGATTACTTTCATAATAATAAAAAACATACATCTTCTTCTTCTTTTCTCCATCTATCTTTTTCTATTGTAATATTTCTCGAATAAAATGCTCAGAAGGAATGTTTAAAAAAAACTGAAAATATTGAAATGCAAGTGTATTTTCATCCACCACTAATAGCTTAACTTTATTATTACAATGGTATTTATATTCCGCATTCTAAATAATAATTCATCTCCCTTTTTAACTAGAATTTTATCCTTAAAAATTTCATTTTCCTCTAAATATATATCCATATTTTCCTGGATAAAAGAAAAAAGAAAGTTGTAAATATAGGGATGACACAGACAGAAAGAAGAGCGACCAACGGCTGGTGGTTGTAAATAATAATTTTTTACCTAGATTATATTTTATCAATAATAGATATAGGGTTATTTGTTGTAATTTTTTTATAGTGGGAGTACATAAGGAGTACATAGTATATAAGGTGTAATAATTCAATAAAAACTTTTTAAAAGATTTTTCATTCTTTAAAAAATGGAAAGAACTTATTTTTTCAGTTTATCAAACCATCAACATCACAGTTGTAATTATTTAGGACATTAAATTTTTTTGTGAAAAGAATAAAAAAATTTTAAAAAATATTTGTTGAGTTATTATTACTTTTATACTATGTACTCCCATTATAAAAAAATTACAACAAGTAAGCTTACATATTGATAAAAAAAAATAATCTAAAGTTTTGATTGAGATTTCTAAAGTATATATATATCTTTGTCAAAGCTTTCCTACTTTATATTTGCCAAACTTGTTCTTCTTGCTCAATTTGCATAGAAAATCCTCTTTCGTTGCATATTACTAAATTATATTTTTTTCTCAGTCCTCTAACTCTTATTCTTCGTATCATCATTTAAGTATGACATTCCCATAATAAAATTTCTAATACATTCTCTGAGTTGATCCCAACTTTCAAATAGAAAATATAAAAGATCACTTTCATTATAATAAAAAAACATACACCTCCGCCTTCTTCTCTCCATCTATCTTTTTCTGTTGTGATATTCCTTGAATAAAATGGTCAGAAGGCATGTTCAAAGAAGATCGAAAATAATACTGCACTGATTGAAATGCAAGTGTGTTTTTATCCGCCATTAATAGTTTAAATTTATTATTACAATGGTATTTATATTCAATTTCTCAAATAATAATTTCATTCGAGCGATCAATGGCTGGCGGTTGTAAATAATAATTTTTTACCTAGATTATTTTTTTATCAATAATAGATATAGGTTTACTTTATGTAATTTTTTTATAGTAAGAGTACATAAGGAGTACATAGTATATAAGGTGTATATAAAGTGTGATGTGGATGGTTTGATAAATCAGAAAAATAAGTTCTTCTCATTTTCAAAAGAATAAAAAAATTTTTAAAAATATTTGTTGAGTTATTACTACTTTTATACTATATACTCCTATTATAGAAAAAATTACAACTAGTAAGCCTACATCTACTGTTGATAAAAGAAATAATCTAAAAGTTTTGATGAGATTTCTAAAAATATATATATCTTTATCAAAAGCACATTTCTTACTTTCTATTTATCTACCTTATTCTTCTTACTCAATTTCCATAGAAAAATCTCTTTTGTTAAATATTACTAAATTATATTTTTTTTCTCAGTTCTCTAACTCTTATTTTTCATATCATTTAAGTATGATATTTTCATAACAAAATTTTTAATACATTCTTTGAGTTGATCCCAACTTTCAAACAGAAAATATAAAAGATCATTTTCATAATAATAAAAAACATACACCTCTTTCTTCTTTTCTCTATCTATTCTTTTCTTTTATGATATTTCTTAAATAAAATGCTTAGAAGGTTTGTTCAAAGAATATTGAAAATAGTACTGCAGTAATTGAAATACAAGTGTGTTTTCATCCGCTATTAGTAGATGTAGGCTTATTTATTGTAATTTTTTTTACCAATGGCTGGCGGTTGTAAATAATAATTTTTTATCTAGATTATTTTTTATCAATAGTAGATGTAGGCTTATTTTTTGAATTTTTTCATGGTGGGAGTACATAAGAAGTACATAGTATATAAGGTGTAATAACTCAACAAATACTTTTTAAGGAATTTTTTTTATTCTTTCGAAAATGAGAAGAACTTATTTTTCTGGTTTATCAAACCATCAACATCACAGCTGGAATAGTTTACAACATGAGATTTATTCATGAAAAGAATAAAAAAATTTTTAAAAAATATTTGTTGAGTTATTACTACTTTTATACTATATATTTCTTATGTACTCCAATTATAAAAAAAATTACAACAAGTAAGCTTACATTTATTATTGATAAAAAAATAATCTAAAAATTTTGATGGCATTTCTAAATATTGTCAACCTTGTTCTTTTTGCTCAATTTTCATAAAAAATCCTCTTTCGTTACATATTACTAAATTATATTTTTTTTCAATCCTCTGACTTTTATTCTTTGTATCATTTATGTATGACATTCCCATTATAAATCCCAACTTTCAAATTAAAAATATAAAATATTACTTTCATAATAATAAAAAACATATACCTCCTTCTTCTTCTCTCCATTTATCTTTTTCTGTTGTGATATTCGTTGAATAAAATACTCAGAAAGCATGTTTAAAGAAAATTAAAAATAGTATTGCAGTAATTGAAATGCAAGTGTATTTTCATCCGCCACTAATAGCTTAACTTTATTATTACAATGGTATTTATATTCCTCTTCTCAAATAATAATTTCATCCCCTGCCACCTTTTTAACTAGAATTTTATCGTTAAAAATTTTATTTTCCTCCAAATATATATCCATGATTTTCCTGGATAAAAGAAAAAAGAAAGTTGAACTTATCAGAAAGAAGAACGACCAACGGTGACGACAACGATGAATAACAATCTTGCTGGACAGTGGCGGAGTTTGAAATAAAATTTTGGGGGATCAGATAAAAAATAATTGTTAATATGATTTTGATATAGACCCCATTTAAGATAAGTTCGTCTAACCACATCTCTCTGATTTGGGTGATATTGTCAAATTTAAAAACTTTTTTTTCAGGGTCTCGTTTCAAAAAATTAAGGTCAAACTAATCAGCTGCAATTCTTTGATTTTTCATAATTATTTTATATAAAAATTTGAATATATATCCTATAAAATATATAAAAAATAAGTTAGAAGGACAAATATTAAAATTTATAATATTTATTGAATTTTTTTTATCAATTTATACAAATACGATAGTATCAATACTTATTGAATATTCTAATTAATATTTTTTATCATATAAAAAATTAAATTAAATAAACAGTCAAATATAAAAAAATATTAAATTATATAAATAAAAATACCTAATTTTTTTATATTTGAACTCAAAGGTAGAGGGAGTGTTGCTTATTAAATAGAGAGTTACGAAATGCGAATATACTCAATTCAGTCTAAATCCAACATCTTTTGAATGTTTAAAACTAAAAACTATTGTGCAATAAAAATAAGAGATAAAGATTGAATTTTGGTATTTTAAGTTATAGTAAAATATTTGAGCCAACTTAACTATTTTTTATTTTTTGAAAAAGTATTACTAATTTTTTTAATAAAAGTTTGGGGAGGCCATGTTGCTGGACGACGAAGATGATTCTCCTCTGACCCGACGATACGGCAACGCTTCTTCCTCTTATGCGACGATTCTCTTCGGGCAGGCACGCGATGACGACACTCTTCTCGGGTAGGTTTCTCAAGCGCACGACAACGGTGTTTCAGTGACCTTGAAAGTGAGAGGGGGAGGTAGGAGAATGGGAGGCACGGCGGTGAAGGGGAAGGAGGGTGGCGGACGACGGTGAGAGGAGAGATGGAGAAAATCTGTGAAAAGTTTTAGGTTTTGCTGAGTTTGAGAAGAGAGGAGCAACAACCTTTAGGCTATGTTTGGTTGGAAGGAAAAAAATAGAGAAAAAGGAAATAGAAAGGAAAGAAAGAAAAGGAAAAAAATTGAGTAAATTTTAATTTTTTTATTTTTTTAATGTATTTGGATAGAAAGAAAATAAGAAGAAAAGAAATATTATAAAAAGACAATTTTACTCTTGTATTATAAAATATATTAAACAAAGAGAAGGAATAATATTAGAAGTATAGAGAAAAAAATAGTTTTTTTTCTTTTTTTTTCCAACATTGAAGAAAAAAAATTAATAAATTCTACCAATTTTTTTTATCCATTGTTTTAATTTTTTTCAATCAAATAAAAAAAAATAATTATTTTTTTTATTTTTTTCTTTTTTTTTCTTTATTTTTTCTTCAAACAAACATAGCCTTAGAAAGTTAGAGTTTCATGTTAAACAAAATTGAAACAGAAGCATTTATCTTTTTTTTTCTAGTCATAAGAATCCTTTTTTTTTCAAGGACCGGGTCAATAACCGAACCCAAAATCTGTATCTCTGCTAAATTAAATTTTGTTCTAAGAAAACTGAATTTTTGATAGGCCCAACTGTGAGTTTAAACAATTAGCAATCACAAAGCTGCCTGACAAAAAGTCACAAGGCCCAATTTTACTGACCCAAAACAATCATTGATAGGAGCTAACAATAAGCCTAACATGTCTTTAGTCTGTGTTTTTATTTTGAGATTACTAAATGAAAAATTAAATATGCTATTAAAATTACCATACTTCATATTAAAATTATGAAAAAAAAAAAATCGTGTTAAAAACTTTTTGTCAATTTAGGTCAATAGTTTTTATCAAGTAATTACACCATAAATTTTGGCTATACTTTTATTTATTATGTAAGATCGTTACTTTCACTTAATACTAATATATAATATATAATAAATACTTTTTATATTTTTACATGATAATAACTATGCATTTAATCAACAGTTTGCAACTATAGAAAGTCACGAGTTATGGTCTTGGCTGACACAAACAATTAGATATGAAGATATCAATGGTCTAGGATATTAAAGAACTTTAGTTATTGAGTATTTATATGTTTTATCTATTTATTATTTGAACAATTATTTTATATAATTAGATTAGGTGTTAGTGACCAAAATGATAATATATATGTCTTATGTAATAAATTTATTGAAATTGTTTTTTATTTGTTCATTGGATGTGAGTTCACTTGTCAAATATGGTGTGGTTGGTTATTCATTCTTGAAAGGATATGGACTATTCCAGATACACTCAAGCAACACTTTAAAAGTTATACGGATGTACTATCGAAAAAGATGAAAAGAAAAAAGTGGTTGATGAGTTTTTTTTTGCTGTTATCTAGACAATTTGGTTAGAAAGAAATGATAGAATATTCAACAATCAAGGTTCAAGTGTGGTGGAAATTATTAACAGATCTTTTACAAGCTCCAATAAGTGGATAGGTGGCGAATCTTTTGGTTGTTGATAGTAATGTGGGAAATGACTATGGATTTTTTTTTATAATTTTAGAGTTGTCAATTGTTGTTTTTTTTTTCTTTAATTCCACCTTGTTGTATTGAGCTCCTTTTACTAAAAAAAAACTATTTTATATAATTAGTATGTCTTACTAATTGTATTTTATTTAAAATAATTAAATTATATTTTATATAGCATCCTTTAAAGTATGAACAACCTTATGACATTTAGAAGTTGCACTCTTTTTTATACCATTTTCTTCTTCTTGTTGTCGTGTAAACATCATTTGAAAAATTATTTGTGATTGGAACATTTTATAAAAAATTAGGTAATTAGGTAATATATTAATATGTGTATTTATACAAATCTTTCAAACAATCAGTGCATATAATCAATTGTTTTCTTTAACTAATCAATTGGATAGGATTGACAATGGGTATGGTAGGGTTTTGGCTCTACCCTAACTTTATTCACGAGTTAGAAAATTTTTTTAAAATTCTACCCTACCTTATTCGCGAATTAAGAATCTCTCAACTCTAACCCTGTCCGTATTCTATGGTTCTAAACCCTATCCGCAGAAAATCAAAATTTTTTAAATAAATATAAATATCAATCATTTCAAATTTCATACATATTAATAAAAAATTGAGTGAACCTAATTTAAGAAACGGCATTAGGATTTCTGAATTCACTTAGTGTAATATGTGATATCTCAATCTGAATTTTATTTTTAAGTTTTATTTTTATTTTAGATTAATTTTATAAAAAAATAAATGTATTAAATTAGTAAATTAAATAGCTAGTTTAATGGTTATTGCAAATTTTTATAAGGTACAAGTTGTGGGTTCAACACCAACTTTTTTCACTATATTAGTCTCTATAATTTTACCAAATTTTCAATTAAGTCTCTCCTAAACTAAAGATTTCCTAACTATTTTCTCAATTTCTAATTCGCTTTCACTCTTTTTTCTTCGTACAGACAAAACTAACTCTTCTTAGACAAAAATTCTTCACTTTTTCGGACTCTGACAAAAACTCTTCACTTTAAAATTTAAACCAACTAAAATTGGCCCAAATATAATTTCTTCTTGCCTACATTAAGCTGCAAGCCTCTAACACTAATTCTTATCAATAGAATTTGTTGTTGAATCCTAGAAAAACTTAGAAACCACACTGAATAACACTAATCCGGAAGTGACAGGTTCTGACCTATGTTTCCGACAGTTTTCACTGTTCTTATACCTATAATCTCTCTGCTTTCATCCCAATCAACACAAGACTGTCAATCTTCTCAAAATCAAATTCCAAATTCTCTCTCCTTTCGAGGGTCAGTAGTAACGGTCTTGATTCCACCTTACAATGCTCTTTATCCCTTTTGCTTTCAATATGTTCAAATTTCCTCTCTCTCATTTCTTTTCCTTGTTTATTGTGATATATATTTATTAGAACCTTATAGCTAAGTGTCACATTTTTTAAGGCCATGATGTTTCATTCAGAGATGTTATGTTAGAACAATTTAGTTATTTTTTAAAGTTTAAATAAGAGATTGGATTGTTATTTGAGTATATTATGTTGATGCGGAGTAATGAAATCAGCCTTGTGCCGATATGCTTTGTTAGTTGGTGATACCAGGAAATATTATTCAAAATTTAAGAATTTTTATTTTAATACATAAATTGTTTGTTCCTTGAAGTAGTAAAACTTTGGTAGTGTGTGTGCATAATATAAATTCAATATAGACAGCTATTTCATTTCATGTAATACTTACTTTTAATAGAAGAAAAAATCTGTTAAGAAACAAAAAGATTACAAGATAAAAGGAAAAAAATTTTTCTTTCCATGGGTTAGCTAGAAGGAAAAATTTATATGGATAATTGTATTATTATTTACTTATCTTGATATTTTTCTTTTATGTGGCCTTATTTGTCCGTATCTTAGGCCTAGATCATGATCCTCTGGTTAGAGAGTAAGCTATAATTATTCTCTGAAAATATTCACTTGGTGAAAAGAAGTGTATTGACACTATAATACAATTTTCTAGTTGTATTAATCTTATTGCAAACCTCCTTAGATAAGAGTCTAGTGTGACATGTGAGGCAGCTACATGTCTTTTTGCGATCAATATCTTCAGTCAATCTATACAGAAATATTTTAGTAGATAGTGGAGCAGTAAAAGAGATAAATATATTTTTGAGGCAATCGTCATTGGCCACTGAGGTTATGACCTCTTATCCTATAAATTTCATTCATATTCACATATTTCACTGGTGTTTAAAATTGAGAATCTTTTGTATTCATTTTTGGCAGGTGAAAGAGCAGAGTATGAATACACTCTGAAATTTATCTGTTAATTGGAAGTTCTGCATAAGAATGATAAAGAGTGACATTCTACCATTATCTATTAAATACCTTGATGATGAGGATATGAAAGTAAAGGAAGTTGCAGGAGGCATTTTGGCAAATTTAGCATCGAACCGCAATAAACATGACGCGATGGTTGAAGTAGGTGCTATACCAAAATTTACATGCCATCCTGGTTTTACATGCTGAAAAGTATGATTTTGATCCTCCTCTTCAAAAAACGTGTATCTCCTATTGTCGAAGAAGAAATGACAGCAACTGCCTCACCACAAAAATAAAGATGTCTCTTTCTTATGAGAGTTTTGGAGCTAGAGATTTTTAAAGATAAGTGACTTTGATCTATGAGTATTCATAGAGTACGAGAAGTAAACAAAAGAGGAGAAAGGTTAAGAAGAGGCAAAGAAAGTCAGAACTTAGAGCCCTATTGAGTGAGTGGTTGGTAAAAGGTAAATGATGGGTATAATGGTCAATTTATCTATCTTTAACGATTTTTGTAATGTTTATTGTCAAAAGAGATCTAATTAAAAAAAAATTGGTATAGAGATCTAATTGAAAATTTAACAAAATTATAGGGACCAACAGAATAATTAAACCTATATAATATATTAGGAACGCGTGTAGGACCTGCAGGCAAACCAGCACTGCTCGCTACCCTACCCGAACGGGTTGGTCCAAGTTATGTGGTATGTTTTGCCGCCCTACAATTGGATCCCTCAACCGATCAATTAGATAGGTAATAAAATTGATTCACTTACACAAAACTGACTTTTTGCTCATAAAACAATCGATTGTTGTAGAGAAAAATATTTCTTCACTAATCAATCGATTTCTTGGATAAAAAATCCATTGTTTTACGAGTCTTCACTAATCAATCAATTTCTTAGATAAAAAAATCAATTGTTTTACAAGCAATTGAAAAAAAATCTTCACTAACCAATCAATTAACTGAATGTAAAAATCAATTGGTTTCTGAACCACGTAAAAGGCAAAGGACTTATGTTCACCAACCAATCGATTTCTTCAATGAAAAAATCGATTGGATTTTTGCATATTGTAATTTCTGTAACTGCGAGGATCGCATACCTGTCATTCATAACGGCGATCATCGCACAACAAATTGATAATCACAGTAAAAGGAGATTTTTAAACTGTAATTGAAAATAAATTGATGACAGATTAAGAAATTGGTAATCTTTAAGTTTAAAAAAGATGAGACCAGAGTTTTCACATTAAAATAAAATTAAAAAAGAGATTAAAAATAAGTATTCATATAACTTAATAATAAAATTTTAAAAATAAGATAGACATTGATAAATCATAAAATAATAATTTATAAATAAAAAATAAATTTTATAATTAAATAATATATAAAAAATTAATTAATAATTAGAATTAAATAAAAATTATTCAATAATTATTAAAAATTTTAAAAAAATATTTTATTATTAGAATCATTTAATAATACAGATATTATTGGACCGTCCAATCTTTTATTGTGAAACCTCCACATGATTCACTCATATTTTTTGCTCATTTTAATTCATGAGAATTTTCCATAAATTACTTAGTTTCAGATGCAAAGTATAATTAATATTCAGAAGCAACGATTTAGGGTATGGATATATGAAAACCTTTTATACTAATTCGTGGTATTTGATCGGAATTTACATTGAAAAATAAAGCTCATGTTAAACCTACAAATTACATATAAAAAGGACTTTATGTAATATTATTTTTTATTATTTTAAAGAGTAAATGCCTAAAATAGTCTCTGAATTTCAAATCGCTATTCAATTCAGTCTTTAATTTTTAAAAATGACCAACTAAATCCCTAAAATTCAAAAATATGCATCTCCGTTAGTCTCTCGCAGAAGTACCGTCTAAACATTGCTGATGTGGAACGTGAACTGTCATGTGGACATTCTAGTAAACGATGTCGTTAAGGGAGAGGATGCCCTAAGTGTGTGAAACGACGTCGTTCAACATCTTCTCCCCTTTGAATAAACAATTCTTGCTGGTCCCCCTTCCACTTCAACGTTTCCCACCAAAACCTCAGAAAAGCTTTCTCTTCCTCTCTGTCTGTTCATTCTCCCATACTTCCCACTTACATTTTTTCGCCAAGGATCATCCTTAGAATCTATTCTCTCCGGTCAGTGAAGGAGTTATCGATGAAGCATCACCTTCGCACACTGCCAACGGTGAGAGGTAACAGTTCATGTTGATCCTTCTCTTCCATTTTTTGTATTTCATTGAGGGTTCTTGATACTTATGTGTGAATGAGTTGTTGTATATGTAAGTGAATGGTTTAGAATGTTGTGGTTGTTAATGACGCAAATGTTAGGGTTTAGGGTTTCTGATATGAACCTTGTAACTACATGAATCATAATCTGGTTTTAGTTATAGTCAATAAGAAGTAAATACATGCGTTCTTATTACAAATATAGTGTTGATTTCTAGTTCTTTGCAATATGGTTGTTTTGCGACAAAATGATTAATACTGTCTGTTTTGTGCATTGTGCTGTAAACTTCAGATGCCTGATCGATTGAAACTTATTTTTCACCATGGTGAAAAGTTTGAGACAGATCCTGGTGGAAATTTTATCTACACATCTGACTTGTATGATGAATGGGTTGGAGTCGATGAAGACTATCTTAACGTATTTGCGGTAATAGGTTATTATAAAGAATTGGGGTATGACAAGGCTGAAACATGTTGGTTTTTGGACCTTGAAGATGGGTTGGAGTTTGGTCTTAGGAGATTGCAAGTGGACCAGGACCTTGTTAATATGATCAAGCACTGCTACGAGAATAACAACGTCTTCCATATCTATTTTGAGCACAGACCTTCGGTTCCTGATATAATTGATGTAATGGAGTTGTCTGACGAGGATCATGCTATAGGCCAGAAGGTTGGAATGGAAGGCGTAGAAGAAGATAGAGTAGAAGGTGTTGAAGCTGTGAAGAAAATCAGCACAATATTAAGTCAACTTGAAGAACCAATTACCTTTATCCCAGTTGAACTGAAATCCACTACAGCCCACTGTCCCCTACCCACTGCCCCATGTCCACTTCCACCCCATCCATTGTCCCACAGCCCACTGCCCCCTAACCCACTGCCTCCAAGCCCATTGCTCCCAAATCCACTACCTCCCAGTCCACTGCCTCCAAGCCCATTGTTTCCAAGCTCACTGTCTCCCAACCCACTGCCTCCAAGCCTATTCCACCAAGATCTACTGCCCTCAATGTTAATGTCCACAAATCTTATTCACAGGCGAAGTCCCCTAAATCTCTATCCCAACCAAATCCCATTACATCTAAACTCATATCTCAGAAAGTCTGCTCTCAACCCACTCCCTCAACCAACAATGCATAAATCAAAAAACCCAGTGTTATACAAGCCACACATGCCACTTGACTGTGTGGACTCAAGAAGTGACAACGATGATGATGTTGGTCCTACCAGCGATAGGAGAAAAAGGAAGACTGGCAATGACATAATAAAGGCAAGAAAAAGACTATTAATGATGAAAATATTTTTCGTCCCCTTCAATGGATGCATCTGATTATGAGAAAGAAGAAAACTTGCAATGTATGTAAAGTATATTTTTTTATTATAATTAATGTGCATATGTATTGATTTTATTCTTTTTCTGTCAGTGATGTAATGCATGAATTTGTATGACAGTGTCTTTTTCTGATGATAGATGAAAATCTGATGAACTGAAGACTCCACTAGACTCTGAGGATGATGTAAACTTAACTGTGAATCCCATCTTTAATGATGCTGCCAAGTTTGGACATGTGAGGTTAGAGCTAGGTATGGAATTTACCACTAAGGATGCTTTTAAGAAAGGAGTTAGAAATTATACATTGCAAGAGGATATGGGTGTTAGGTACAAGAAAAATGACACTACTAGATATAAGGTGGTATGCAAAAATGAAGATTGTCCCTGGATGGTGTTTTGTTCTTATAACAAACCGAATGGATATTGGCAAATTAAGACCTTTAATAATGATCATACATGTTAGAGAACTTTAAAGAATAGATGTGCAACTAAATATTGGGTAACTGATGTACTTGTTAAGAAGGTTAGGAAGCTCCCAACATTTAGACACTATGCAGTTTTTAATTATTTTAAAGCAAAAACTGGAATACAATTGTCTAGGACTACAATTACAAGAGCTTTGGGTGATGCAAGGAAAATAGTGAGGGATGATGAAGCTGCAGAATATGCTAAACTCAGAGATTATGCAAAAGAGCTATTGAGATCTAATCCGGATTCAACTATCAAGTTAGGTGTTAGTCCAATGCCTAATGGAGAAGGTATATTTGAAAGGTTTTATGTCTGTTTGCATGGATGCAAGAAAGGTTTTGTGGGTGGCTGTAGACACTTAGTAGGACTTGATGGGGCTTTTTTGAAGACCTATTATGGAGGTTGGCTGTTGTGCGCCATGAGTCAAAACGCAAATAATCATGTGTACCCAATTGCATGGACAATTGTTCATATTGAGAACAAAGACAACTGGAAGTGGTTCTTGGAACTCTTACATAAAGAAATTTAGATGATAAAAAAACTATAATAACCAATAAAAATATTACAATGTCATTATTCAATTAATAAAAGGTCATTATTTTTTTAATGTATTTTTATTATGTTCTAAAATTGCATTATAACATATGTACTAATTTCTTACTGATTTGCCTAATATGCTTGTAAGAAGTAAATTACAATATTTGCTTGTTTAACATACAGTATTCTTTCAATTTCAATAGTTATACTAAACATAATTATCTTACTTTAATAAAAATTTATAACTATGGTATTAAGTTAAAATGTATTTTTAACTAATATTTATTATTAATTTAAATAATTAAACTCGTTGTTAATTAACATGAAAAAGAAATTTATATTGTATTTATTATCAATTATGATGATTATATTATTTTATAAACATTATTAAAATGTAAAACATTATATAAAATATTAACATAATTATTTTTTTCTACACTCGGGGAGTCGGGGTGACTATAAAATTTTGGATTTTTATTAAGACTTCGAATCAGATTTAAAAATAACAATTTCTTATTTTAATACTTTGTTAGCATAATTACTTTGTCACTCACATAAGCTTAAACAAGGGTATCTTAGTCTTCTTGTATCTGTTAACAATCTCAAATTCTCAAAAATATAATTTCTTATGAACCAAGAATCCATGATAAAGATCATCTTTTAGGTCTATTGAATTCTATTCTTTGAATTTAAATCTAAAAAAAAAATTGTGGTCTAGATATAACGTGAAAAATTGCATTCGGCCATATTATACAAACCAAATGAGCCAATGTATTTCTGTTCAAAATGGTCCATTTGGCAGGCAAGCCCAGTTTCTTTCATTTTTATTTTCTTTTATATATATATATATCAATTTTGTCTGGTTATATCAAATACCATTGCTAAGTAACAAAAGGGAAAGGGACAGCCATTATCATGTCTTCCTAAGTAACATCATAAATCTATGTTTTTTGATCAATAAAGTAGCCTCCAAATCTTAACCATTTATCTTTATGAGAATTTGAACTTATCAATTACACGTACAACTGTACAAGATTAATATTATGAATTGCAATTGACCTCTTCGAATAAATCAAAGTTTGTGGAGATAAATTACAAATTAGCCACTGTGTTTTGTTGTTTTGATCATAAATCATAAGAGTTGGTAATGAAATTTTCTTTTAGGTATTGACTTTTTTTTTTAAGGATGGCGCCTATATTTGTAGGAGAATAAAATATTGTTTTTGTTCCTACGTTTGGTTAAGTTTTAAAATTATCCCAAATGTTTAAATAGTCCTTTTTAAGTTTTTAACGTTTTAAAATTGTTTTAATATTGTCCTACCATTAGAGATCTGTTAACAAAATTGATGGTGGGATAAAATTGAGACGATTTTGAAATGTTAGAGATTTAAATAGGACGAAAATGTTGGGAACAAAAATGATACATTATTCTTAGAAGAATTACCAAATCAAGTAAAATGAAAGTAAATTTTAACAGAATGAATTGCATTACGAATTCAAGATTTTTATTCATCATAGAATAATTCTAGAATGACTAGTAGATAAACTTTCAGAAAAAGAAAAAAATGAATATGATACATATATAATAAAGTATAAATTATACCTTTTTGTTTCTAATGTATTAAACTTCTTTAATGTTTAATTTAAATAAATTTTATTTTGAAGAAAAATTATAATTTATTAAAAAATTAAAAGTAAAATTAATTAAATTAAATATTAAAAAAATTTGGTATATTAGAGACAAAAAGATATAATTTATACTTTATTGTATATGTACATACTCTTTTTTTTCTTTTCCGGAAATTTATATACTAGTCATTCTATAACCAATTTCTTTCGTTAAAATTCATTATCATTTTACTTAATTTGGTAATTTTTCTAAGAGTAATGTATCATTTTTGTTCCCAATATTTTTTTTCTATTCAAGTCTTTAACGTTTCAAAATCTTAATAGATCACTAACACTAGGATATTGAGTCAATTTTAAAATGTTAAAAACTTAAATTAAAAAAACGATTTAAACGTTAAAAATAACTGAAACTTACTCCAAACATTAGAGACAAAAAAGATAATTTTTTTTTTTGTAGAAATTGCACTTATATATAATGTCAACAACTATTATAAAGTGGTTCATTTCTCATATTTACTCGTACACAATGGTGGGACATTCCTTCATTCTCTTTCCCAATGCTCATAATAAACGAGTTTGTAAAAAAATAACAATATTCTAGATTTGTTTAGAAAATGTCATGTTCACTTGTACTCTTGGGATAGAAAAGAATTTCTATTGGAAATACAGATTACAGTTTAGTGCTTTAGTATTAAGATCTGACTAATAAAATACATGTACACCAATAACCATAAAAAAATATTGAGTAAATAAAAACAAAAAAATTGATTAATTACTGATGAAATGGTAATGTAACAAACGAAAGGAAACCATTATCACAACTAATATTACAGTTAATAATATAAGCAGACACATTCGAAGCTGATGTTTATGATGGCTAAGCTAAAAAATCCATATGATTATATAAACTTTGTTGGGGCTCCTATCCTATCAAAACTGTTTTTTGAGGGTGTGGTGGGAAGAAACAACAAGCATTTTACAAAGCAGTGGTGCATATATATGCAGTTAATGCCTCACAAATTGCTTTTTAGAATGAAAATTTCTTTTTCCATGAGGGCTGCTGTGACTACTTCCATCAACTCTGCGCATGTTCTTCCTTTTCTTACTGCTGTTTAAGTTCAGAGTCACATTTGGTGGGTTTGCAAGACAGAAAGAAGCCGCTACGTCCTGCACAAGTACACCAATTAGTTGGAATTATTATCAATGATGTATTATCTATGCAACATGATTTCACCATTGAAATAATTCAATATAAGTTCAGTAACTATGATTATTTGCATTAACTTTTCTATTTCAAATTTTGGGATCTGAAGCCATGTCGATTGTCCTATCTTGTGTAACCAACCGGTGAGATATTGAAATTAAGAAAAAACAAAACAGCCAGACAAAACAAAAGAGTGACGCAAGATGATTTCACTCAATTTACTGATATAGAAGAACGGAATTACAAGGAAGAAAAGATGATGGGTGTGATAGTAAGAGCCAGCCTTAATTCTTTCCAAAAGTCTGTCCCTTCCTCTCCCTAATTTGCTACTAATACTCTCCTCACTCCAATAATGAAAATCCGTTAGAATTATCCCTACTGACTATCTTTTACATTTTTCCCACTAACACTGTCACGATTCTCTTCCCTAGTCTTTCCTATTCTACCCTCCACTCTCTTCCTTCTAGTGTAATTTAAGGGCAGAGGAGACATTTGCTTCTCTTTATGATTAGAAGCTTCTATTCCTAATTCTTCATTCTTGCTTGGATCCGTAACATCTAGACATTGAAAAATGATACGTTGCCAGCACACTATTTGTATCTATCCTTTGATACAGCCTCACAATTGATGCACTTCGACCGAAAATACCTACATCTAATGATTTACTCTTGAAGATAACAAATACAACACAGATATCCTTCATTAATCTTCTGTTACCAATTTTATTTTTTGTTATTTTAGTGAACCATTTCAACACGGTCCTATAATGATCAAATCATATATTGAATTTTGAAGAAATAGATCTCTAGAGGTCAGGAAAATAATTATATATAACAATTTGAAAACCGCACCTTCAGATCGAGGCGGTGTATATTGAATATATCCTTCATAGAATGTGAATTGTATGCCAATAGATAGGATCTATACGCATCTTTAGCCATCTTGTTTAGGAAAAAGTTGTTGACTACCAAATCCTCCTGCACAGTACAGATGGTGCTTTGTGAGATAAGCTGAGCTTTGTGCTACATACTAAACAAACATTTGATTAAAACAAGGGGAAGAAGAAGGAATATACCAGGTGAGATTGTACATTTGCCACCTTCTTTTCATCATATCCATACTCTTTCACAGGGACCTTAGCTGCCTGAAATTGAGCATTAAAAAATGTTTATTTTGATTATAAGCCGAGAGGCAAAGGTAGCAACCATGCCTCGAGTTTCTTCAGTAATCTATTTTGGAGCACTACTTTCTCATAAAGCAAAAACATTACCAGAAGCTATTAAAACTCATTCAGCATTAGAAAGCTGAGTATATCATTTTGTCATAATGAGAGAGAAACTGACCTTCAGATAACGAAGAAATTGTAATTCTTCAGGAATCAGGAACAGTAAAGCATTTCCTTTTCCACCTTCTCCACGAGCTGTTCTACCAACCCTGTGGATATATTCCTGGTATTGGTACCAATATAAAACATGTTATATAGATGATAAACATAT
This sequence comes from Arachis hypogaea, assembly GCF_003086295.3. Lineage (NCBI taxonomy): Eukaryota > Viridiplantae > Streptophyta > Magnoliopsida > Fabales > Fabaceae > Arachis > Arachis hypogaea. Next base: position 108,595,208 of record NC_092036.1, read on the forward strand.
AAGAATGCCAAAAATCAAATGAAAACAGGAATCACCTTCGGTTCATCTGGTGGATCATACTGCACAATCCAGTCCTACAACACACAAAAAGAAGGGGAAAAAAAGGCAGGCGATTAATAAAAAATTGAGGAAAACTAAAAGTGTCATACAGATGAGTTGAACAAATTTTGAAATAACTTGGTAATAAATATGACAATACCACAGCAGGTATGTCAAGTCCACGAGCAGCAACATCAGTACAGAGCAAGATCCCCTTTTCTGCTTTGCAGAAGTCAAAGAAGGTGGTTGTTCGGGTCTGCTGCTTTTGTTTTCCATGAATACTTGAGCAATTCAAATGAATATGATTAAGAATGTCTGTATGGAATTTCACAGAGTTACATGAAGAAAAAAACACCATCACTTTTTTTGAATGAAATCTCTTCAAGAAGGAATAGAGAACCATGAATCGCTTGGCACAGGGAACAACAACATAACCCTGCATTAACCCTTCATTTGTAACCTGCATGGATGAGGATGTTGTAAGTCACTATGGTAATATTGATGAACAAAATTTCAAAGATTACAATAAAGTAGGGAGATATCACCTTGGTTCTCCCATCATCTACATCAATATATATAGGCGTTGTCTGAAATGACAAGCGTGCAAGATCCTCAACCTGTAAGTTAAAACAAAAAACTACGGAGTCAGAATTTATTTTTAGGAAAGAACATAATGAAAGATAAAAGATGAATGAACAAACCTTCTTTGTTTGCGTAGCCGAAAATAAAGCCGTTTGCCTATTCTGTTCCATGAGAAATCAATTAGTCAAGCTCACAAATATATTAAGATCATATAATAAATATAAACGTAGTTGCCTTAATAATCATAAAGGGATATAACCAAAACTAAATAGACCTTTGTAGCAATCACTGCTCACTTAAAAAAAAAAAAAAAAAGCTCTGTAGTGACAAAACATATTAGAACCTTTAAAGAGGAGTTCTTACCCAAGTCCTCAACCCGCATAACAATTTGGAAAGGGAAAAATGTTACAACTTATTTGTTAAGGTAGAAAACGAAATGTGTTTTAATCCACAAGTAGCTCAATGCATTTTTACTAAATACGTAATAGTAATGCCACAAAACAAGAAAGATTATAGTAATAGTAATAGTAATAGTAACTGGTAAATTAAATTAAGTCATTTTTTGTTAGATGTTAATATGTTTTCAAGGTCAATAATTCCATCCGCATGTGGAATAACATTATGCATTATTGGGACAAAAAGTGAAACAAATTTCAGATACCTTTGGAAGGATCTTAATAATCTGCTTCATTTCTTCCTCAAAGTTAGCTTCTAGTATCCTGTCAGCTTCATCGATCATGAGGCACTGCCAAATCACGCAGTAGGAGTTCATGGTAAGAGAATAGCTACAATTTAATATTACTTCAGATATCATGGCAAGGGCTTCAACAATATGTGAGGTCATGAGTTATTATTATCATCATCATCATCACAATGCTTCAAATCACGTAAATACTTGATAACTATATACTAGTATAATTGCTCAGCAAACTAGTCTTAACATATGTGCATACCATAGCAAGTTCACAAAAGGAGAAAAAATATAATAAAGAAGGGCACAATTTACCTTCAAGTTTTTATATATGAACCCTTTTGTATTCTGAAGATGATCCAGAAGACGACCAGGAGTTGCCACGAGCAGATTGACCCCTTTAGCAATGCGTTCGGCTTCGAGTTTTCTCGTCGAACCTCCAATAATCAATCCAAGAGTCTGCGAATGATACTTGAGGAGTTCCTTGGCTACAGCATGCGTCTAAAACACACAAACAAACATCAAATTCAATAAGCAAACAAATCAGCAATCATAAACAACCAACTTACAATCATATATCAAATGCATCACATTTTTTTTGAAAAGACAAACCTGAATTGCAAGCTCTCTGGTGGGGCAAATGATAATAACACCAGCACCATTACGAGGCGTGAACTGAACATTATAGAGAAGCTCCACAGCAGGGACCAGAAAAGCAAGGGTTTTCCCGGAACCGGTTCTGGCAGCGCCAAGAACATCTTTTCCTATTAGAAGATGTGGAATTGCCCTTGATTGAATCTGAGTCATGTATGAGAACCCCATATCCCGAATTGCCTTCGAAGTTGGTTCTGATAACCCTAGAGAAGAGAATTCATCGTTACTCATTATTCCACCGCCACCACCCTTATTCTTCTTCTCTTTCCTCTCTTCTTCCTTTTCTTCTTCTTCTTCTTCACCATTTTTATCAACGTAGCTATCTTCTTCCACTCCCTTCAACTTCTTATTCTTCTTCTTCTTGTTCGCATTGTTTTCCAAGGATTCTGCGCCCTCTTCTTGTTGAGGTTCAGCTGATTGGTTCTCTGATTCAGAATCCCGAGGCCGCTTCTTCTTATTCTTATTCTTCATCTTTTTCTTCGTTTCGTTCATAAAGATGGTTGAAGCTTGAAACTTTTCTTCTGTTTCAGGTGATTCTGCCATGGCTGGTGGTTCTAGAATTTTCAGAAGCTCAAGGCCACTCGCACGGTCGCGCCTTGTTCTACTTCTCTCTCTCACTCGTTAAACCCTAGTCATTCACCAAGATTCATATCTAACGTGTGGCGGTTTTTTTTGTTCCCCGTTTTTTTTTCTCGGTTTTTTTTGTCATCTACTCTTTCTTGGTATTTTTTTGTCCCATGTAAGATTCAAAGAAAAGATTTGGAGCCACTATTCAAGACATGGACTTCTCTCGCTGAAATAGGTCAATTATATTTTGGATTTCCTTTTGGGCTCAGCTACTCCAAAATGGCTAGGATTGGGCCCATCGCACTGATTCCTTTGTTCTATGCTCCATAGGTTAAAAATACAGTTTTAACCCAAAAAAAAATTTAGAAAATTTTATACCAAATCCAAAGAAAAAAAAAATTTACCAAAAGATTCGCAAGATAACTAGCTTGAGCACCTTGTCCAAAAAAAAAAAAAAAAAAAAAAACTAGCTTGAGCACCAATTCGCTTAATCAAGTGTGACAAATTTAAATGGCGTCAATGGAGTTTATATTCGCGGCAGATTAAGTTATTAGTCTGTTGAGTTGAGAAATATTGTAAAAACAAAAAAAATAAAAAAATACATTGTGCTTATAAAAAAATATAAAATAAAAATTTGTGAATGTCAAAATAATAATAATAATAATAAATTTGTGAAATGTGATTAAGTTAATATGTTTATTAGCCGTAAAAGTTTGAGCTGGCATTGTTTTTCCAAATCTTTGTTCTTCAATGAATTTCTATTGACCAAAGGAAACATGGCATCGACATTTTGTTTGAAATTTTAAGCAAAATAATTTATCCTTCTAACGAATTTGCTTAAATATCCTTTCAAGTTTCAACTGCCAAACAATTGAAGTCTATTTAATTCTCCTGAACTCCATTTAATCCATTCCATACCAGGTACCATCAATCTAGGATCTGAATTCTCTAAATTTTGAATTTTACTTTAAAGAATAAAGTATAATTTCTAATCATTTATTTTATAGATAGGACAAAAAAAAATATGAGAAAAAAATTATTTAAAAGTAAGAAATTACACTTTATCCTTTAAAGTAAAAATTCAAAATTTAGAGAATCTAAATTCAATAATCTAAGAATAAAGAATGTTAACTTTTCTATATCATCCCTCAAATTTAAATAAGCATTTAAGTAATGTTGATAGAGTTTCTTGTTATGTGTAGAGGCAATTAGAAAATAACAAGAAAAGAATTCATTATGAAAAAAAAAAAAGAAAATAGTTTGTGGTAGGACATTCGTTAATAGTTTGTGTATCATTATTGGTACTCATTAGAGAGACATGTAGGGGACATTATATAGCAGAAAATTTGAGGAAACTAGGGAAAAAAACAATAAAAAGGGAGCATAATGATGAAGATTTATACCCCATTTAATGTACACAAAAATTTATCATAATCTATTTGCACTAGTTAATGTAATCACCTGAAAGGAAATAATCTAAAATTGGTCACAAACTTCATTATAGCAATTGCACCTAATTATGTTCCATTAAGCAGCTAAATGATATATCACATAGAATGGGATAAAATAACAGGGAAAAACCAATCACCAAACATTGTTGGCCCCATTGCATTTCATTGATGTTTTTCTTTTTCTTTCATAAGCCGAAAGGAAACAGAAATATAATTAGGCTCTAAACTCCTAAAGCCTTTGTTTGGTAAGAAAGGCCCACTAAAATAGTGGATTTAACAATAATCATTGTTAAGTGCACTAGTACCTCCCACACACACAAAAGAGATTACCTATTCATTGAAAAACCATTCATGAACGAAATTATGAGATCAATACTTCTATATCTGCGCAATTGTTATTAGGGTATTTTTATTTTTATTATAAGGCACGATTGTTTATAATTATGCCCTGATTCTCCCTTAGTTAATTCATTAATTGGTAGCATTCAAATTTTGTGTAATGTAATCACGTGTGTTGCTTGCCTTGGAAGTTCAATCACATCTTTGATAAACTCAACAAGCTAAAATAAAAACAGAACAATTTTAGTGAAACAATGCCAATAATATGGTTTATACGTTATAATGATTTTCCATTGTCTAGTACTTAGTGATTTAGACTTTGAAGCAAATTTTTCATTAGCACGCAAAGTCGCAAGTAAAATACAAAGATGTATGTTATGGTAAATAAAAAATGGTAAAACATAAAAATTCATTTTGATAGATAATTACATAACTTAATTAGAAAAATATGTCATTTTATTTTTATTATTTTTTTAATATAAGTTTATACATTTCTCTTCATTCTTTTCACAAAGTAACTCTATCATAGATTGTCTAAAGAGCAATGCTAGGGGCCAGCAATTTTTGTGATTGTTAGCCATCAACTAACCATCAATAATGATTTGATGGTGTGAGATTGGTATGAGATTTCATCCAATGGCTCACCTTCCCCTGCTGGTTACATGCTGGCCAAAATTCAATAAAACTGCTGGCCCCTAGACTTTTCCTTGTCTAAATATAAATACAAACACTCCGTCATAATTTTTACTATCTATTAAAATTACCTTTGCACTAATAATTAGAATCAAATTCGCATAAATACAATTAACTATATCATAATATCGATGATATTTTCTTGTTTATTTACTTGGTTTATTCTATCATAATTTCCATTTACTCTAAACTAGACAGTAACAAAAAAGAAACACATGTTAGTTGGATATATCATAGGAAAAATTTGAAGTGTATCGAAAAATATCAGCATTTCAATTGTTTTAATCGTTGATTTTAATTAATATATATTATATATATTTTTTATAATTCAAATCAACCGTTAAAATAATTGGAATATTGACATTTTCCATACACTTAAAACTCTTCCTATATCATATCATATAGGGATGTGCATGGCCCGACCCGACCCGAAGATCCGGCCCGGTCCCGAACACTTTTGGGGCTAATTTGGTGTGATTTCATCGGGTCTAGGGCCGGGTATGGGTCTTAAAAATAGACCCGGTCATTATTTCGGGTCGGGTCCGAGCCATATCTCGGGTCACCCGAAATCGGCCCGGTGGCCCGGTCATCATACACAATTAATATTTTGTGTTATTAGTGATGGATCATGCACACCCCTAGATGGATGATGGCTATTATTATGTGAAATTTAAGTATTGTAAACTTTAATATTTTGTATTACTAGTCATTATATATAAGACTATAAGTTAATATTTTATATTTAAAATGCATAAGACTTTAGACTAATGCATAATCTTGTGTTATTTGTATTAATTTAAATATTTGGTGTTATTAGGCAATATTAGTATTGATTATGGTTATGCTTTAATTTTAGAGAAAAGTTGGTTCTTATTATATTTTTCTAAGTGAATTTTACCATGTCAAATAATAGTTGGAGTCTTGGAAATTTGGATATTTTTACATGCTAACTTACAAGAAGGTATCAACGTAACATAATGTTAACGGCCCGATTTTCACCCGGTTTTTACCCGGTATAATCGTGGCCCGAAAGTGTATAGGTTTCATCGGGTCTAGGGTCGGGTTCGGGTCTAACAAATAGGCCCGGTATATATTTCGGGCCGGATCTGGGTCACATCAAACCCGGTTTCACCAGGCCCATGCACACCCCTAATATCATATATGTATATTATTAAATTAAAATAAATTCCTCATTTATGGTGAAGGTAAGATTCCCGTGCATTAGGGAGTAGTAGCAAATATTATCCAAAGTGGACCCCCACATTAGATAACCGTTTGGGATCTTCACATTTGAGTATTTGACCGTTACTCCCAAAATCCCCATTCAAATTTTTCCATTTCAAAACTTTTCAGTTTTCAGTATTTCCACTCCCTCAATCACTCTAAAAAGTCAACTCAAACGGTCAAACCCCAAAGGGTAAACTGTAAACTAATACTCGTTCGATTTCCCTCCTAAACCAACGGCTCAGATTCACCTAAAAATCAAAATTCCAAATCTCGCACACACATTTACACAAACACCTAGAATGCAAACAAAACACTACTACTCTTTCTTCTTCAGCTAAACACTGTTTCTTTCTTCCTTTTCTTTCTTTACTCTTCCGCCGGAAAAGTTTCCGACTTTAAGAACTGCCACAAAGCTTCCTCTTTAGCTGGGTCGATCTCAAATTCTTCTTGGCATGTCACCGTAGAAGCAAAAGAACCGAAGAATCTCGAGATAATGCCGGTTTCGACACGGTCTCAGATGACGCCGAACCCGGTTCGAGACGAACCGGACTCGCGGCTGAGGAACCCGCACCATGGCCTGAAGGAGAAGCTTAGGGCACTGACAATGCTCTACGAGCAGCAGAAGCAAGCTTCTCAAGCTCTCAAGAACCCTTCCCTGAAGTTCCAAAATGAACAGAGCAACGAAAACAACAGACAAGAACAGAGTAAAACAGAGAGCAGAATCATGAGAGAGAACAAAATGTACAGCCTTCTTCCAAATTCGACCGTTACAAGAACCTTCGTGTTGCCACAACCACTACCACCACCACCACCATCACGCGCCGCCACCGCCACTGCCGCCGACGAAGACACAAAGGAGAACCTTCCAGTTCTTGGAACCGACCGAATCGTTGGGTTTTCGTGCCAGAGAAAATCCACAACGACAAAAAATACAACAATGGTTTCGGATTCTGGTTCCAACACGGTGGCTAGGAAGCTGTCGATGGGGGCAGCGGCGGCGCCGGTGGCGACGTCGGCGGAGGAGAGTTCGGAGAAACAGGGGAAGGTGGATGGGAATGGGAGCAGGATCCTTGTGTTTGTGAGGCTTAGGCCTATGAACAAGAAGGAGAAAGAAGCGGGTTCACGGTGCTCCGTTAGGGTCGTTAATCGCCGTGACGTTTATCTAACGGAATTTGCAAACGAGAACGATTATCTGAGGCTGAATAGGGTTCGTGGAAGGCACTTCACTTTTGATGCTGCGTTTCCTGAATCGGCTACTCAGCAAGAAGTTTATTCAACTACGTGAGTTTCATTTTATGGATTTTAAAAATTTTCAATAATTTTCATGTTTTGTGCTGAAACTGGAATCAATGGTTTTTATGGTAAAAGAGCTAGCTTTAGTTGCTATTTTTGGAAATCTTTCTTTTCTGGTGCTTTGCTGTGTGTTGATTTTGCTCTCGTTTTTTTTTTTTTGGAAAGTTGCTGAATTTTCATCTATTGATCAATGTTACTTACTTCATTGCTATGAATTATGATTAGTTGATTACCATATTGGAGAAATTTGTAGGTTTATGAATGTAGACATTGATAGTACCATCAATGTTGCTTCTTTCTGTATTCATTTTGAAACTAAGTGTTTGTGAATCAGCTAAGACTGAATTCAAATTCAAAGTTGTTTATGATTAAAAAATTGTTGAGACAGCTTTTTGAGATTTGACATACCAAAAACATTTATTCAGCAAGCATTCAAGAATCTTTTATTGGCTTGTGCATTGACTTTTCAAATTTTCAGGACCTCAGAACTAGTGGAAGCAGTTCTGCAAGGGAGGAATGGTTCAGTGTTCTGTTATGGTGCCACGGGAGCTGGAAAGACTTACACCATGCTCGGCACGGTAGAGAATCCTGGAGTGATGGTATTGGCAATCAAAGATGTTTTTAGCAAAATCAGGCAGAGAAGTTGTGATGGGAACCATGTTGTTCATCTGTCGTATCTTGAGGTCTACAATGAAACAGTTAGGGATTTACTTTCCCCTGGAAGGCCTCTGGTTCTTAGAGAAGATAAACAGGTTTGCTTCTTCACCTTGCGAATAGAAGCTTATTGTGTATCCAACAAACCACTACTGAAAGTTTATAATGTGTGATGGGAGATGTTAGTGGAAGTTTTGTGATGTGATTGTAAGTTCTTGAAGAAGGTTAATGTGTTTAATTAATGCCATTGTTTATCATATTGCTTGCTACCTGTGCCACCATGATTATGATGATGAGATCATGAAAATTTGCATAAATTCATCCCATGAATTCCTGAGTTTCAAGTTTATGAATTTTGGTCCCCAGGTTGAGTGCTTGAGTTCACTTTTATGATTCAAGAACATAAGTAATATTATTCAAACATAAAAAATTTTGTGATCCAAGTTGACTATGCATTATCTTTTACTTTTTAATGACATCTGATGATACATTGTCCAAACATTTTATAGGGGATTGTGGCAGCAGGTCTTACACAATATAGAGCTTATTCCACAGATGAAGTAATGTTCTCATCCCTTTTAGTGAATTCCAATTTTTATAAGTAGTTGAGTTTGAACTTTGAACCTTATTTAACATTGTATTCACCTTGGTTGGTTGATGCAGGTTATGGCATTGCTGCAACAAGGAAATCAGAACAGAACCACCGAACCAACTCGTGCGAATGAAACATCTTCGCGTTCACATGCAATTTTGCAGGTGACTAACTAACAAAATCCACCTTATGATTGTGACATGTTCTACTCACTAACAAAATCCACCTTATTTTTGTTACATATAGGTTGTGATTGAATACCGAGTTAGGGATGCAGCGATGAATATAGTTAATCGTGTGGGAAAGCTCTCATTGATTGATCTTGCAGGGTCAGAGAGAGCTCTTGCCACAGATCAAAGAACACTTAGATCTCTTGAGGGCGCTAACATAAACCGGTCTCTCCTTGCACTAAGCAGCTGCATAAATGCTCTTGTGGAAGGCAAAAAACACATACCATATAGGAATTCCAAACTCACTCAACTCCTCAAGGACTCATTAGGAGGAACATGTAACACTATCATGATTGCGAATATAAGCCCAAGTAACCTCTCATTTGGCGAAACACAGAATACTGTTCACTGGGCCGATAGAGCCAAGGAGATTCGGACAAAGGTTGAATCCTCTTTACCATTACAAGCTATTACTTCCCTCTGTTCCGAAGTTTTCATCATGTTGTACATTAAACACATTTATAACTCTATCTTTATACGAATTTTCAAAGCAACAAATATTTTGGAAGGAAAGTAGTATCATACTATCAGCATGTCAAAAACTAAACATATTTGTGATGGCATTGAATAAATAAGGTAATCTGTTCATGCAGGTAAGAGATGCTAATGAGGATCAATTGCCAGTGCCGGAGACAGAAACTGACCAGGCCAAGTTGGTAATCGAGCTGCAAAAGGAGAATCGTGAATTGAGAATGCAGCTAGCAAAGCAGCAACAGAAATTGTTGACTGTTCAAGCACAGTCCTTGGCTGCGCAATCCTCTCCAACACCGCCTTCAGCTTCAGCTCTTTCTACTCCTCCAACATCCACACAGCCTAACCAAAAACGAAGGACTAGATCTTCTTTCCTCTCGGGAACTTGTTTCACTCCAGAATCCAACAAGAAGAAAGGAGCTGAGCTAGCTGTGAGAACACTCAACCGAACCGTGAAAGCACTGGAGGCAGAGATCGAGAGAATGAAGAAAGATCATAGTTTGCAGCTAAAGCAAAAAGATGATCTTATTCGCGAGCTTTCACAAAAGGGTGGAATTCAAACCACTGCAGCAACAACAGCAGAAGAAGTAAGGAAGAGAGTGTTGACCAGGGCTAGCCTAAGGCTAAAGGAGTCAAGCAATGGCGAGTTGAAGAGTCCAAGCCATCGCTTTCGATCACCAGTCCAAGTTGCCAAGAAGAGAAGCTTTTGGGACATAACCACATCTAACAGCCCATCTATTGCAACATTTAATGGCAGAAAAACCAGAAGTCATGTCATTCCTGAACCTACTACTGCACCCCCTCCATCAATGCTTCTTCAGGTATAGTACTTTCTTGCTCCTTGTGAAAATTTTAAGATTTTCATAATTGATCATATTTTCACCAACCCCATGTTTATCTTCATCTTTACTTCTCAATGGTGAAAATCAATACAGCATTCATTTTTTGTAACCAAAGCAAATAACAAATCTATTTTTCTTGTTTGCATTGTCTCCATATACTTTTGGTTGTATTATACAGCCTGGTTTTGCTCGGCAAAAAGCGAATATTTAAAGTGATTTACACAAAAAGGAGGGGAAGATGAAGTTGCTTAGAACACAAGGAAGCTCAGTTTGAGAGATCTCATTGCAAACATGATGTGCACCTCAAATGAATAAGGAAACAGTTCAATCAACTGCAAGACCCCAAGTGTGCTGCTTCTCACTCATCATCACCCCCCCAAACTGAACCATGTTCATTATTTCAGGCTATTGAAGTTTCTTGAGGAAACTATAAAATCTTTTATTATGTATGTACATTCACTGTTTCCTCAACCTCAATACACCATACTTTTATAGACTTTAACAAGAGAAAAAAATCAGATGTAATGTGAATTTGTGTTAGGTTTGATAATGACATGTACTTGTAGATTAGGGTCAATTTTAAGTAGTCAAATCTTTTCATTATTTGATTTCAGTTTCGACAAGGTTGTTTTCATTGTACAATCCAAGTTTGTTAATTTTGACAAGATTAATTAATATATTTGTTTCTTTATTATTGTATTCATGACCTTTGATGCTGACTTAAACATCTAATCCCCATTGAAAATACTGTACAATTATGACACAAGTTGGATAACCAACATGTGAATTTGTGGTGCATACACTTTGAAAATTTAATAGCAATGTGGTAGCTGATTGACTGATTATTACAAGAGAACTACTATTTTTATTTATGGATCAAGACTCTAAGGTGAAGAAGTTGGAAAAGTGGTATGAAAGATTAATCACTTTTAAATTAGGATAATGAAACACACATTTTATGAGAGTTATGAATTTAATATACTTCTTCACATTATTTTACTAATTTTCTCACTTTAGAATATCTAAATTCTTTAGTTATGTTAAAACTCAAAGAGTTTAATTTTGATTTGTAGTACAAAATATTTTATATAATTATCTAACTACATCTGTTTTTTTTTATTACCATTTATGCGATTAATATAAAATATAGTTAGTTTTTCTAATATAACATTATGTAATTGAATGCATATGTAAAATTGTATGTTTTAAAATTAAATTCAAACTTAAAAGTAACAAAATAAGAGTTGTGTTACATTAACTCTTAACATTTGATACTCATATCATCTTAACACCACACCCAAAGATAAGCAAGTAGTTTTTTCTAAGATATTGAGAAAAGTGATGTTATTTGAATATCTAAAAGTAATTGTTAATTTGATATCAAATATGATTTAAAAATAACAAAAATAAGTTTTAGTATTTTAAAAAGGGGGGTAAACTATTAAAAATGTGCTCGAATAATTTTGACGCTGATAAAAATGCACCCGAATTTCTTTATCGAGAAAATGCCCTCAAATAATTTTAAAATGCGACAAAAATATCCAACATTAAATATGTATTTCTCAAAAAATACTTTAGAAATTGAATTTTGATAGGATTTTTTACAATCATGATTAGAAAAATGAGATATTATTATTCTTAAAATTTGTTGATTTTTCGCTAAGTATATATTTTTTGTGATTTTTTAAAAGTATTATTAATTGTTGACAAAAAAAATCGCAAAAAAATTATATATATACTCAGCGGAAAAATCACCAAATTTTAAGGATAAAAACATCTCATTTTTCTAATCATGCTTGCAAAAAGTGCATTAAAATTCAATCTTTAAACCATTTTTTGAAAATACATATTTAATGTTAGATATTTTTGTGGCGTTTTAAAATTATTTGAGGACACTTTTATCGATAACAAAATTTGGATGCATTTTTATCAGCGCCAAAATTATTCGAGTGTATTTTTGGTGGTTTACTCTTTAAAAAAATCACAAAATAAGTTTTTTTTTTTTATCATTTAGGCATTAGTAACATCACTTTAATGATAACTACTAAGAAGTAAGAAACAAGAGAAGATTAAATTTTACCATACCAGATAGTGCAATCCATGAACTAAGAGAAAGTCTTCCTCTGCATATATATTTTCTTTCTTATTTGTTAAAATAAAAGTAATTACAAAGCTCAATGAAATTCCATTGATCTACCTAAAGATTGGAAAGATCTATGGCAGATAGAAAGATCTCATAGGTAGTAGGTACAAGTCCCAACAGATCAAAGAAACAAATGACAAATCACAAGATATCTGTGCAAAAAGCCAAAGTGTGCTGTGACATTTTTCTGAACCAACATATCATGCAATAGTTGATATAAGAAAAGGATATTCCTTTAACATGTAAATAACTAAATTTTGGACTTCATATCAACACTAACGTTTAGATATTCAATTAATACTACTCTTTATAAAATAAACTCACATTGTAGTAGTAGACCTCATAACAGCTGCTATATATTTGAGCAAATAGGTGCTGTCCCTTTCTAGCCATTATTTTCTAATGTATGCCAAAAAAAAGTGTGAACCTTAGCTTACATAGATCATAGATGAGAATCCCATAGCTTAGTGACACAACCTGGTGGAAAAGTGTAGTAATAATCTTTGATTCCCGACCAAAAAGAAGACACAAAACAATTATAGACTGCATAGCATCAACCTGAAGTCCCCTTTAATTATAATAACTATTTGGTCTAATTCATCAACTAAGATTTTTCAGTAAATGGAACAATCGAAATTGTTAAAGCCAAGACAAAGATGGCTTACATAACTAGTAAAAGATATCCTCATATTTCACAAAAGAACAAGTTTAGTTCTTCTCAGGTATAAACTCTAAAGGTTTATTGGTATGTCCTGATCTTAATAGAATGATTTGCATTAAATTTACTTATATGATTTTGGAGAGAAAGATGACAATGTAAGATCCATTTTATTAATTTACGGACAACACCTTAAACTTGTGAATATGTTCCACCGACAACCTTAAGGGATTATTCTGGTTTCTTCTTCTATCTCCATTGTTTATTTTCATATTTTCAGTGTGGGGATTGGGGTGTGTTGGTGCACTAATTAGGCCAATAATGATGTGAATGAGTAGCCAAACTTTATGTGGAGCAATTAGCTTTTCTATCTTAAGAAGAATGATTACTAGATGATAAATTTTTTTTTTTTTTATGAACAACAACTTCGGTATCAGTGAAAGGCATGTAACAAATTGGTTTCTCTAGCTGTCAGCAACATATTCTAATCTACATTTTCTTCTCTCTACTAATCTACAGGGAAAAAAATAGTGGGAAATTGTTAAAGCCTGAAAACTAGGAGAAAGGAAAGGTGAAAAAAGGGAGAGATCACTATTATGATCAAATAATCAAGGTTGAAGGAATTTTCCTTTTTTGTGATTAAATAAGTGTTGTGGCCACATATGTTTCAATGTGGTGGGCTACATAGTGATATAGTCTAATACTTTAAGAGACTCATGCTTGCACAAATTACAATGAATCATGTAAGCTTGTGAGAAAAATAAGAATGTTTTTCATATACATTTCAATTAGGCCAAACAAAATAAAAAAGCAGTCAACAAGTGGAAAAAGCAAAATAGCTGAGTGCATAAACAAAAGAATAAAGGATAGCAAAATGAAAAAAAAAAAGATGAGGTATGTTGTCAGATTGTGGGTAACTGAATATATATTTTTTCCTTTTTCTATTTTACATTTGCTTTTTATGACTTCTATGATTGATTAAGCATTAAAATTTAAAAGGAAAAAGAAAAAGGGCAAAAAAAAAAAAATCTTGGGATCACTTCCCAAACAAATTTGTACATAAAAAGCAATGATTGGAACAATCTTTGCTTTTTGGACCAAATACTGAAAATTGTGTTGGTATGAAAGAACATGCTGATAAAGGATTCAAGCTAAACAAGGAAAGAAGATAATCACAACTCACAAGGAAACAAAACAAAACAAATAATGAAATGGCACTCACAGCCCCAAATAATAATTAATATATGATATCAAGTTACAATGCTTATACATACATTCTCATATGGTAATCTTCCCCTTAAATAGAGTAAAGAAAGGATCACATGCAGTAGAATCTGTAAGAACATGACTGACGTTATAGAATCCAAACTACAGTATGTTCAAGATATAAGCAGCAAAAGAAGTATTTAGACCCACAAAGAAAGTGTGATTGATGCAAATTTTATAACTAGCAGTAATGGTCTGTGTGAAGAGTGATGGAGTAACCAACATAAGACCACATAATAGGGACATTCTGAAGTGGAAGCAGCACTTCCAATTGTAATGAATGAAATGAAATCAACTAGGGAATAAGCACATAACGGGGGTAAAAATGAAAAAAGGAAAGCGTGGGGGAGTACAGTGCAAAGATAGAAGGCTAATCCTCCAATTTTAATTAAACAAACAACATGGCAATCATGAAATTTTGCTAAAAAGGCACTAAATCAAAATCCAGAATTATAAAACAAAAAGAAAAATGCAAAAACAATCATGATTAGCATTAACCTCCAGTCTCATATCACTAATTCAAGGATTAGAGAAAAATAGAAATAATAATAGGAACTATACAGATACACCTTTCATGACCCCACTCCCCACCACCATGCTGTAAAGTATTTGCACCATTTTCACCCTCTTCTCTGCTCTGCCATTAGACCCTACCCTCCTATTCTACCCAAAAAAAAAAAAAAGAGAGAAGAAAAAACAGAAAACCCCTCAACTTCCTCCATCTCCATGAAGAATAAGGGTACATGAAAAGACAAAAAAAAAAAAGAACAACCTTGGACAGGACTAGGTCTCCATTTCCATGATTGAACAGCTAATAAGCAAGTAGTATAGGAATAGGAATAATAAATAAATAACCTACTGTTCACAGAATCCACAAAGAACAAAGGGAAACTAAGTATAATAACTGAAAAAACAGAACTTTGCCATGAACTGCTAGACTCTAAGCAAATAGATACTAAGTTCAGGTGCTCCATTGCTATCAGGGTTCATCATATAGAAAGCTTCAGAGTCTCTTGACCCAACAATTCTCTCAAACCTTGCCCTCATATACATAACTTCACCACCATCAGAACCACCACCACCCTCACCATTGTTGTTGTTCACTGGAAGAACACCAGCACCCATTGAAATTGGTTCCACGGCTTTCAGAATATCCCAGTCTTTAGGCCCACACTCTCTCCTTGTAGCATAGCCACACTTTTTACCGTTGCAATAGGTCCTCCACAGAGTCTCCTGAAGAAGCCTCGCTTGCTTCTTCTCCTTCTTCTCCTTCTTCTCATTCTCTACACCTTCTTTGTTCTTCTCTTTATCACATTCCAAGGCGATTCTGACCAACCCAGAAGCCATTTCCCGAACCAAACCGCTTATCGGTGTTGCAAGCTCTATGAGAAACGCGGGTTGTGAAGTGGGGTCCTTCTGAAAAGCAAAATGGACATGGCCACGACGGTAACCGAAGAGTGTTCCAACTACACGAGGGCCAAGACCAAAGGGTAGGTTGGAACGGTTCTTGTTGAAAACTGTGAGAACTGAACGGAGTTTGGAGATTGCCACTGCCTGAAGCTTCCTCCTTGCTTGTGAAGTTGTTCCTTGAACAGCTTTGTTGTCAAGAAGTTGTTCTTCTTTTGCTGCTTTTGTCTCCTCTTCTATGATCTTGGACACTGTCTGGGAAGTGGGAAGTGATAGTTCAGCTTCTTCTTGCTGTTCTTCTTCTTCGTTTCCAACTTTGTTAGTCCAGTGGAAGTGGTGCCTCTTGGAAGACATGTCTTGAGATGGGTTTCCTGAAGAGTTTAAGGTTAAGTTTGAGGTTGATGAGGTTGTTGAGTTTGTTGAGGTGGTTGTCCTCTCCATGAGTAGTGTCTTCATTAGAGAAGAGAAGAGTAAAGGGTTAAAAAAGCAGAGAAGAGAAGGGGGAAAGGAGAGACAGAGAAACACACACACAGAGAGTGTGGCTTCTTCTTTATACTGTTAGTTGAGGATTTTATGGTTAATTAAATAAGAAAGTTTGGTTCTTTCTTTGTAATTATAGGCATGTATCTATGTATCTATATGAATCTATATCTAATATCTATAGTGTGTGAGAGAGCAAGAGAAGAATCCTGACAAAAGAAACATAGGCAGTCCCACTAGCTGATATGGGAAATCAGGCACAGAGAGAGAGAGTGCAATTTTCAAATGGAAAAGAAAGGAATCTAAGGAGACAATGTGTTTGTTGTTTCACTTTCTGGTGGGGCATTCAGCCACAGATAGAGAAGGGGGGAATTGTGCTTGACTAAGCTCTTTTGACTTGATGCACCCAAAACGGTAAAAAAGAGAAATTAGAGAAAAATTTAAGAGAGAAAAAAAACAAAGCACAAAGCCATCACTGTTGAAACTAGACATGCATTCAGGAGAGTAGCAAGCAAGCACACTCCTCTGCACCATTTCATGTCTTCTAGTGCAAAGGTGCACCATGATGACGTCATCTTGAGGGATTACTGAATTCTCATGGCTCATTGCTGGCTACAGAGCCTACATTACACGTATCTACGAACTGACACCCTATTTGTACCTTGCCATGGCCCCACTTCTTCTAAATCCTTCTACGCTGTCAACAAAATGGAAAAGCCATGTTTAACCCAAACTCGTATTAGTTTATCAGAACTATCGAGTGTTTAATAATATAGGGAGTAGAGTAGTAGGATAGAACAGACACAATAATTCGGATGCGTTAACCAATAAGACATTTTATTAGTGTGTTGAGATTTCGATTCCCAACGCCAAGATCATAAACAGAAAAACAGGAGAATCTAGTATCAGAAATAAGATTATTTTCGATTTCCGGCTATGATTAGGCAAAAACAAGAAAGGAGACTTATAGCGTAGTAGAATAGAAACATTAATTGAATGTTTCTAAACGTACAGAAATTAGAGTAATAATACTTCTGGTACACCCGAATACGATAACGGGGTTAACACAGAATTGAAACCTAAACATGATACTTCCTCTTAAAATAACAAACCGCATTTGGAAAAAGTAGTACATAATTTTACATTTTGTCAAAATAAGCCATCATGTTAAATCTCCGAATAATTATTTACCTATAACCAGAGGATAAATACCATTTAAGTTGAACACAAAAGGAGCTAATTTAACAAAAATAGATGTAGACGGATCATACCTGCGAGAAGAAAGGAGAGGTTGAATGATGTCTCATATCTAACAAGTTAACAGAAATAAACAGAATACCATTGCTTCTACATATTCATCAATAACTTTTACAATCTAATATAGTCGCTACCGTCAGCTTCAAGCTACGAGCTGTTAGTGTGTAGAAGACACAAAATGCAGATTAAATACTTACACGTAACTCTAAATAGTGGAGGGTTTTCACGAACTCTCACTAATTACATTGACTTACAAATATGGATTCATAAAAGGATAGAATACAAATGGAGAGCACATCCACATAGGCCAGCAAACTAGTGAGTGGCTTTTGTACACAACAGAGCTAATTAGAAGGGCAGGAAAAGATGTCAGAGATGCCTTTGCCCACGCTTCGAGAAAACACGAGGTCCTAGAGTTAGCTATCTAAACTTTGGTCAGCTTCTGGTTGCTTGGAAGCAATAGCCCCGCCATTCATCCTGGCTCGCGCCTCTGCAAACATCCGTTGCTGCTCTGCTAATGCTTCTTCTTCGGTCATCTCAGCTCCATTGCTCCACTTACCACCACCTTTTAAAGAGTCCTGCTGGAGAAACAATAACCAATCAGAAAATCGTTTCCCTTTCCCAAGTAATTTTGCACACAATAAAGTTAACTGCCTCAAAAAACTGCTCAAACTTCTCATTACCCAAAATGATACCGGTGTACCAAAAGCTAGAATACTAGACCATTCATCCGCTTACTATTAATTAATCATTAAATCAGAAGGATGCATTATTGTCAGCCACAAATTCATCATTCCATCAAGTTGATAGAGCAAAAAAGCCTATATTCCAAAGATAGAACCGGAAAGAGTAGGGACTGTGATGACAAGAACTACTAAAATATCAATAGAAAAATAAACAAAGGACGTGCTCACAAACAGCATGTAGAAAAAAAACCCAGAATAGAATAGTAGGAGATGGTATATCCTACAGGTTCTCCTACAAACACTGCATCTTTCATCTAATTCCGCAATTAGGAAACAGGAAAGTGCAACTTCAAAAAAGATTTCTCAAATACAGAGGTAAAACACTGGAATTGGTTCATCAAAAGGGAACACTCCACGTGTTCATATACCCCCCCTTTCATGTGCAAGTTCTCACAGATTAAGAACCTCAAGGGAAGGTGGCAGGTTAACAGAAAGCAATATTGCTAATTGTAAAAGAACACTCGAACTCAGCATGGATGGTGCATAAATGTTAAGATTACCATGGTCTCCAGCTTGTGCTGTTCATATGCTGCATAGACTTCTTCAATGTACTCGCCAAAGCCGAGGACCTAAGTAGAAAAAAGTAAGCATATAAGGCCCAGTTTAAAACATCTAATATTTATCCATTCTTGAAAATCTCCAATCCATAATTGCTTATAACATCTTCTATGGCTATCTTTAGTTTACAACAATCCAAGATAATTCCATGGGGCCAGATTAACACTTAAGTATAAATTGCAGACGAATCGCATGCAAACTTAGCGATATATACAAAGGGTTGATGAATATAAGAATATTCACCTCTAAAGCCTTCAGTACATGCTCAGGTGCAATAGTCCGTTTTTCCTCTCTGCTACAGACTTCATTGGACTCCGACGAAACAAGGTTTATAAATTCTGCATTGATAAACAACTATTATTCAGTTAACTGAGTAAAATAAGAATATGAAACAGGAAACTGCTAAAATAAAGGAAGCATAAATTGCCATTCAATAACATAATTTTTTCATGCCCACCAAATATAGATACAAAAACAAACATGTTATGCAGGGTCTAGATTCCATAACAAATTATGGTGCTAAGAAAGATCCATTATATAGAATTTAGGCCCTGGATAGAGAATCACCTCAAACTAAAAGAATACAAAAAATAGTAACAAGAAAAACACCAAAAGTTGGAAATCCGACCTACACAACACTCGATCAATAGATCTTGTGCGTCTCTTGCAACACGTACATCTGGAGGTAACATCTCTTTAATAATTTTTGTCATTGTTGCTGCAAAAAATAACAGCTTCGGTGAGCAACACAAACAAAATACAAGAAAAGACCTAATCTCAAGTGCCACAAAAGTTAGCAGGAAAACAGACACCAGACTTTTACTATTAGTCAACAGCATTTTCTCAATTAAACCGGTCCACAAGAACAGTGACAATCAGGTATTATGAATAACAACTCTATCAATTTAACTAGAAAACCGTAATTCTTTTTCATTCCAAAAAATTGAGAAAGTTGTTCTGTTAAAATCATAAATAAATAATAATCAATTAAGGAAAGGAAAGTGAGAGAGAGAAAAGGCATATATGGCATCTATGGCTTGCTATATATGGAATGATGATTTCTAGTCATCAAACAGAAACAAAATTTCTGCAGTGATTAATTAATTATAATGTGATCTCCCCCCTTAGTGCAGCTCAGAATAAAAATAATAATGAGAGATTAGTGCTAGCTGCTAAAAACAATGAAAATTACAAAGTGTTTCTCAATCTTGACTTATTTCTTTCAATTCTCCTCATCCTAACCCTAAATCCCAAAGTATTTTCAGAAAGGAATGAAAATCATATATGCACACAACAAATTGATTCCAACGAACTCAACGAAAATATAAATATCACATATGTGATATGTATGCAATCAAAATAAAGCCAGTTAAAAAAAAATTTTAAAAATCAAATCAAATTAAGAAAAAGTCACCGTCAAAAACTAAGGGGAAAAAATTAAAAATTAAAATATTAAAGAAAACAAAGAAAACCTTTAGGAAGCGAAGCGTCTTCCTTCGATTTGCCGACGATGTCCATAGGCTCCATTGTTCAACCTAAAACCGAAGAAAAGTAAAAATTAAGGCACAAAAAACGAATCAAAAGAGAAGAAAATTTTCAGATCTGAAAGATATAAGGAAAAAGAAGATGGGAACTCACCGATTTACCGGGTTGAATCGGAAGCGAATCTGACAAGTGAGGGTAGCGATCGAGCAAGCCGACTCAGCCGAATTCAGATCGGAGATTGAGGAAGGCGAATACGAAGACGGAGACGAAGAGATGGTGGAGGAAGGAGGACATGGCTGAAGAGCGATGATATGAATTTATGATGGTGGTTTCACAGGATAAGAGAACCAGTTCTCGCTCGCATGCGATTAGGGCAACCCACACTACCCCCCAAAGCGCGTTGACCTTACCCTTTCCCACGCGCTCCTCTCCCGCGCGTCTAGCGCTTTTTCCGCAACTGAATATTGAAACGTTCTCTCTACTTCTTCCTTTTCCTTTATTCTCATATTATCTTTTGTCCAAAAATAAATAAATAAATAACAGTAGAACTTTTATTTTGTAAATATTTGATGACAAAATTCACTAAATTCCAAAAGGAGTTGGTGTAATTCTTTTTTCCTAAATAATTTTTATTTATTTTTAAATAAAATGTTATCAAACAATTATTTATTCAATTAAATACCTATGTTTTCAAGACTCTTAAATTCTCAAATACGTAATCCAAATATTTTTACTAATATATATTTAATGTTTGCAAATTATTATAATGATTCTATCTATAGATTTTTGTTTTAGACGGGTGGGCTGCTAAAATTTTGTTGTAAATATTATTTTAGGAAAGTGTGTTCTTATTTTTAATTAATGAAAAGTTAATCATTCATGAAAAAAAAAAAATCTTGAACTACAAATTCAACTTTTTGAATAGTCCCCCAAAAAAAAACTTTAGAATGAAATGGTTCACTGGCTCGGGATTTTTATTTTAATAAATAAAATAAATGAGATGATTATTAAAATAAATAATTTAAAAATTATTTATCGTTTTAAATATTTTAGTCTTATTTTGTTTATAGTATAAACGAGATATATAAATATTATTTACACTATAAACGAGATACATGAAATGACGAATCACTATTCACATTGTCCTCCACGTAATTACTGTCCGACTCCTCTTTGCCCTCCTCTGCCTCATCCACTAGAATGGCGACATGAATGAGCGGTGGTGCGAGAGGTCGGTCGTCTTGTATATAGGTCGAGTGTACGGAACCACCACCATCACTATATCCCACCTCGGCGGAAAACTCCATTACCTGCTCCACCATGATCCTCCTATGGATGTCGAACATCAGTCGTACATGCTTGTCCCCTTGAAGTCGGAATAGTCGAAACCGGAAGACTCTGTTACCCATGGGTGCCAGCAACATATACGCCACCCTTCCAATCTCCCTCACTTCTATACCACCGAATTTGCTCAATATTAAACTCTTCAAATCTGACAACGTATTCACACGTTAAGTGCGAAACAATATCAGACTCTCACACTCAAATGTCACCATTTCTCATAATACAATAATTGGGATAAACAAGCACAACTATGTATAGACTATTACTGGCTATTAATGCCTTGTTTCGTGAGAAAAACCAGAAAGAAAAAGGATGAAAAATGTTTGTGGAGAATACCAAGGATTACACATCCTTTTATAGCTGCTGCCACTTTGTCTTCTACTTATCTCGTTTACACTGTAAACGAGATGAACATTTCATATATCTCGTTTACACTATAAACAAGATATACCCGTTGCAGCTGACTAGTTTTATCTCGTTTACAGTGTAAACGAGATAAGACTGAGGTATTTAAAATGATAAATAATTTTTAAATTATTTATTTTTATAATTATCCCATTTATTTTATTTATTAAAATAAAAATCTCGATATTTTATGTTATTTATCCAAAAATTAAATAAAAATATATAATAAAAAATTAACAAAATATTTGGATTAAGTAAAGCAAAAAAAATATAGTATGTAATAAAAAAATATTTTGATTTTTACGAGAAAATGTATATAATTTTGTTATCCACGATATCCTTAACCTGACAGACAAAGGATTAATTCGTCGCAGATTTAAGCTTTATTTAATAGTTTATTGTTGGCCAATGTACGGATAGCAAAACTCTCCAAGACGCGCGGATCTCTGCGGAGACTGCCCCGAATGGAGATCCGACTGTGGAGGATTTTTTCTGCGGGGATGGGGATGGGGGCGAAATTCTCCCGAGGCAGGCGCGGGGACTCGAGCGAAGATCCCCCTTCCGTCCCTCCTAATCCCCAAATTTTATAAATTTACTTAATTGTTCTTAATAGTTTATTTCTTATATATATATAGAGAGAGAGAGATAGAGAGAGAGAGTGAGGGAGAGAGAGTGAGAGAAACCCAAAATTTCTAATCCTCATTTGCATAATCCTTCTTCAACTCATAGATCTCTAGCGTCATTCATACTCCAACTTCTCTGCAGCCATCCCCTCGCCACTCTCCCGTCTAACCGCATTGTCACTCCTCACCGTTCCATAACCCTCACCACGTCGTTCTCTATATTAGTGGTGTTCATTTTCACAACTCTGTTATCGTGTCCATTCTCCTCTCTGCTGTCGCGTCTCCCACTTCGTCCACTGCTCTGTGTTCTGCCTCGCCGGGGCATCCCCCACTGCGTCATTTTGAAAGAAGTCACCATCTTATCGTTTAGATTTTTTGTATAAAATTTTACTGTTTTTGTATATAATGGATACTTTCTGCTCTATTCCTATGAAAACTAATATTAGTCAAAACTATCAAAGAGATAGAGAATGGGACCCACGCAAAAAAATGAGACCCTGTGGAGAATGTGGGTGGGAGAGTAATATTCTCCCACAACGGAAAACAGAAACGGGGACGGAGATGGAGAGTAAATTTGGGGACGGGGATGGGGAGCAAAGAGGTATCCTCCATCCTGGCCTTCTCCCTGTTCCGTTGACATCCCCAGACCAATGAATTACTGCATGTATAATACGACATCAAACTTCCAGCACTTGTTTAAACGGATGAGTACTGTACATTATTACTATTATATAATTTAATTATGCATGATTAATGTATAATCTAATTAATATACGACAGTTTTTTTTTAAATAATAACTTTTTTTATATTAATATTTTTTAACATTAATTTTATTAATTGATTAAAATAATTATATATTATACTACTGTAGTAATATAATAGGATTGTTATGCTTTAAAATAGGAATAAAATTTAGTTAATGCTAAATAAATTTGATTATCTATTTTAAAATAAATAAGTATAATTATGCATGATTGTCTTATAATATTAATAATATATGATAATTTTCTTTTAAATGATAGTTTTTTTATACTAATATTTTTTAACATTAATTTTACGTAATTAATTAAAATAATTATGCATTCATGCAATAGTAAAATAATAGAATTGATATATTTTAAAATAAAAAAATTTAATTAATACTAAATTAATTTGATGATCTATCTTAAGAATAAATAATAATATATGATGGTTTAATTTTAAATAATAATTTCCTTTTATATTAATATTTCTTAATATTAACTTCCATAATTGATTAAAATTATTATACATTGATACAACAGTAGTATAATAAGATTGATATACTTTATTATAAAAAAGAAAATTTTAATTAATGCTAAATTCATTTGAGTAGCTATTTTAAAAATAAATAATTATAATTATGCATAATTACTTTAAAGCAAAACGTTAATAAAATATTTTACTACAACTAACTTTTTATGTAGATATTTTATTCTAACGCTAATAAGAAATTTTAGTACAACTAATAATATTTTAAAAGATTTAGTTTTTGTGTATTAATAATTTAAATAATAGGAATAATAATAATTACACAGTATTATAATTACGCAAAATATTGTCAACTATAATTATGAAGCTCATTTCTGTTCAAATCACATGAAACACATTCATGGAGAGGAGAAAAAGGAAGAAGAACTCAAACCTTTGAATTCAATTTAATCCTCCATAACTTTTTGCTCTGTTTGCCGTCTCGTTTACAACCACGCATTCGCAGTATCGAGCTCTACAAAGTTTTAGTCACGTTTTCTTCCTCAATTTTTTCATTTTCAATTTTAAAAATTTGTGAGTAAAGATGTTAAAAATTATTTAATTCCAGTGTTTAGGTTCGAATTAGTTTGAGGAAAACGCTTAATCTTGTTTCGTTGGTGCTTGAGTAAGGTGATAATCCTAGAATCCTAATTAATTCATTAATTTTGTGTGTTGGGTATTTAGTTTTGGGTATACATATATGGTAATGTGTATTAGGTGTGTATATATGTAAATTGGAACTTGATTGTGAATATTGGAGTCTTGGTGGAGCTTTGGGTGTCATTACTTTGGATTCTTGGGGCTGAATTTTGAACATTTTGGTGGTGCCCTTGAATTCTATGAGAAAATCGGCCAATGTATGGTTTTTGTTTCTCGTATTTAATATATAATGTCTTGTGAAAACTTAGGCTAGACGACTTAGGATAAGTTGGATTGAGAATGTTGAACTTGATTAATAGTTAGTTGACAATGTATATGTGTAATTTGATGAGGCATGATAAATTCATTGTTTTGGTAGTATGAATATAGTTGATGTGGTAAGAAGGTTAATGAATGATGACTTTGATTATGGTAAATGAGAATGTTGATGGTGGATATGTTAAGGTTAATGATTTTGATGTTATTATTGAAAACGTTGAAAGAATTTGTATACAAGAATAAGGTATGATTGATTTTGGTAGAATGTGGAGTTGTGATGCTGATTTGGTATGTTGTGGTGTTGTTTATGTGTATAGAAAGTTGATATTGAGTTTGATTTTTGGTGAAAATAGAGGTTTATGAATTTTTGTGAAAATCTTATTTTTGGCCGAATTTCGGCGAGCCATAACTTAGCTTCCGAACTCCCAAATTGTTTCAAACTTCTTTCATATAAAAATTGGATCCGTGAAGTTTACGCCGTTCGAAGAACGGATGAAAAATATTTTAAAATGACAAAATTATGCACGTCCGAAGTTCGGTATGTAAAATTTAAAATTCTACAGACTTAACCATTTTTTTACTCATCTACAATGCATGCGTACGCAAACCCCTCCATACGCGGATGGGCGATTTCTATTTGGCATGCATGGGTACGCGGACGAGGTAATGTGTACGCGTGATAGGCAAATTTCACTCCCACGCGTACGCGTGACCCCTGTTTCAGCAAACATGAATTTTGTGTTTTAAAACTTAATTTCAAACCTCTAAACCTCTATTTTTACTGTTTTAGCCCCTAGATCTTAGTGGTATGCCTAATAATAAGATGAAGGTAGGAAAAGGTGGTAGCTTGAGGGTGAAGTAAGATTTGAAATGATGAATTATGTACGAAAATGCAAAGATATGAGGTATATGTGTGATGCCATGACTATAATGAATGAATGTAAAGGAATGATGATGATGAATTTTGAGAATAAATGGACATAATGATGATATTGATGTGTTGGAGGCGGGGAAGGCAATAGGACGCTAATCCCTCGATCTTTTTCTCCCGCATTCCTTGTGATTGTGTTTTGTGAGATGTGGGGAAGGCGGTAGGGCACTAATCCTTCGATTCATTTCCCCGCATTTATTGTGATTGTCTTTTGTGGGATGTGAGAAAAGTGGTAGGGCACTAATCCCCTAACGTATTTTCTCACATTCTTTTTCTCTCTTTGTCTGCAAGGTGGTAGGGCACTAATCCCTCGACCAGTATGGCACGGCCTCACTAGGAGAAGGTGGTAGAGCACTAATCTCCCAATTTATTCCCCCTGGTATGCCTCCAAGAGAAGGTGGTAGAGCACTAATCCCCCAATTTTATACCTCCTGGGGATGCGCAGTTGAAAGATGGTATTCGGATTAGCTACCGGGTGTGTCGGGTTCTGGCAGTTAACCGACACGTGAGCTCACGACCAGTAGAAAAGGCATGCATCATGTGCATTTGTATGTTTTGTTTGAGTGTCCATTGTCTTAGCTTGCTTAATTGTTTATTCATGTTAATTGCTAATTGGTTACTTGTTATATATGCTTTCTGTATGTGCTTGACTTGTTTGTTTTGCTTGTCTGTGCACCGGAGTTAGAGGATTGGAGAAAAGGTGGAAGATTTGAGGATTATGGTATGGTTTGGGTTAAGTTTAGGAAGCCTTAGAGACCACCCTGTTTATGGTTTCAGTTTTAAATATTTAAGTTTTATAATTTGAATGTCGGAGTTCTAGGATTGCCTCTGACTTTTCCAGGACCTTATATCTTATGTATGCAGCACCTCTACCACGCTGAGAACCTCCAGTTCTTATTCCATACAGATATTTGTTGTTTTTCATATGCAGGTCGAGAAGCACCTCGCTAGGCGTCTGGAGTTCTTTAGCAAAGTGGATCATTTTGGAACTTTGTTTTGTGTACTTTTATATATGACTATATGTATATAACTCTCCTAACAACTTGTTTTATTTTTGTGCCTCTTAGAGGTGTATGGAGAACTAGGACCTCTTTTGTGTATTTTGGGCTATATATATATATATGTGTTGAGTTAGGAGCTTGTTATCTTGTACTCTTGACCCTCTGTTCTTACTTTCTGTATATATATGTTTATGAAACTTAGTTTCTTTGTATGCAAGTTACGTTATTTCTGAGCGTTGCATTTTTTATTTTTGCGGTTTTGCTTTACTTACTTTCCAAGACGTATATTATATTCTTTCTATTATCATATGTATATATATTTTATTTTAGAGGTCGTAATACCACACCACCTCTGTTTTACAACTTAAGCGTAAAGCTCTGTGTGGTAGTGTTACACCTTTTGGGCTAATTAATGCACCTAGTACTTTTATGCGTCTAATGAACCATGTTTTGCGAGAATTTTTAGGTAAATTTGTTGTTGTTTATTTCGATGATATTTTCATTTATAGCAGTTGTTTGGATGACCACTTGTCACATGTTTCAGCTATTTTGGAAGTGCTTCAAAAAGAAAAATTACATGTCAATCTTAAAAAGTGCACATTTTGTACTGATCGAGTTGTATTTCTTATTTTTGTTGTGAGTGCGAATGAAATTGAGGTTGATGAGGAAAAGGTAAAGGCTAATCGTGAATGGTCAACGCTCAAGAATGCTTCTGAGGTAAGAAGTTTTCATGGGTTAGCTGAGTTTTATAGGAGATTTATGAAAAACTTTTCTACCATTACTATGCCTCTCACAGAGGTTATTAAAAAAGATATTGGGTTTAAATGGAAAAAAGGAACAAGAAATTGCATTTTATACCCTAAACGATTGTTTGTGCTCTGCTCCTATTCTTGTTTTACCTAACTTTGATCAAACCTTTGAGATCGAATGTGATACTTCTGGGATTGGTATAGGTACTGTTTTGATGCAGGAAAAATGAACTATTGCCTTCTTTAGTAAAGAGTTAAATTTAGCTCGCGCAAATATTCAACTTATGACAAAGAAGTATATGCTTTGGTTTGGGTTTTGGAGGATTGGAAACACTACCTCTTACCTAAGGAGCTTGTGATTCACACGGATCATGAATCTTTGAAGCACTTAAAGGACAAGGTAAGTTTGATAAAAGACATGCTAAATGGGTGAAATTCATTGAGACATTTTCATATGTGATTGCATTTAAACATGGTAAAGAGAATGTAGTTGCTAATACTTTATCTCTGAGGTATGCTTTGATTACTACACTTACTTCTAAGTTGTTAGGATTTGAATTTTTAAATGAGTTGTATGCAACTGATTCTGACTTTTTTGCTATTTGTGCCTCTTGTGAACATGGTGCATTTAACGAATTTTATAAACATGAAGGTTTTCTGTTTTGTGATAATAGAATTTGTGTTTCTGCTTGTTCTATGAAGGACTTACTTGTTCTGGAATCACATAATGGGAATTTGATGGGTCATTTTGGTGTGCATAAGACATTGAATGTGTTATCTAAACATTTTTACTAGCCACACATGTGTAGAGATGTTAAAAAATTTTATGCTAAATATATTACATATAAACAGGCTAAATCTAAGTCTTTATAACATAATTTGTAGACTCCCTTACCTGTTCCTATGTATCCGTGAGTTGATATTTTTATAGATTTTGTTCTTAGTTTGCCTCAAACTAGGAAAGGTAGAGATAATATTTTTGTTGTGGTAGACAAGTTTAGTAAAATAGCTCATTTTATTGCATGCCATAAAACTGATGATGCAACAAATATTGCTGATCTATTTTTTAGAGATATTGTGCGCTTGCATGGTGTTCCCCAAACTATTGTTTCTGATCGTGACGTAAAATTTTTTAGTAACTTTTGGAAAGTGCTATGGGGTAAATTAGGCATAAAATTATTATACTCTACTACTTGTCATCCTCAGATTGATAGTCAAACTGAAGTAATAAATAGAAGATTAGAGACCTTATTACGTGCTGTTGTTGGTAAGAATTTGAAAACTTGAGAAGATTGTTTACCTTTTATTGAGTTTGCTTATAATAGAACCATTTATTCTTCTACAGGTTTTTCTCCTTTTGAACTTGTGTATGGTTACTGTTTTGGACTTATTACTCTTACCTTTGAGTGACCTTATTAGCTTGGATGCAGAAGGTAAAGCTAAAAAAGTTAAAGCAATGCACTTGAAAGTACGTGATTTGCTTGAAAAGAAAAATGGGTTGATAGCTCAAAAGGTGAATAAAGGTCAAAGACAACTTTTCTTTGAACCTGGTGATTGGATATGGGTTCATTTGAGAAATGAGAAGTTTCTTACTCAAAGAAAATCCAAGTTAGACCCTAGGGGTGATGATCCATTTCATGTGCTCGAAAGGATCAATAACAATGCTTACAATATTGATCTTTCAGGTGAGTATAATGTGTCAGCTACTTTTAATATATCTGACTTATCTCCTTTTGATTTGAATGCAGATTCGAGGATGAATCTTTTTTAGGAGGGAGGGAATGACACGAGCTCTGTGGGACAAACTGAGAACTGTCATATGTTAATTGGTCCAATTACAAGAGCAACAACTAAGAGAATAAAAGAAGGTTTTGCAAACATGGCTAAATCATTTGTTCAGAAAATGCATCAAGAATTAGGTAAGACAAAGATTAACGATTATGGAAAGTCAAACGTCTTACTATTTACAAGATGTATTGAAGACTCTCGTTAGTCAAGATGAATTAAATAGGCATCGCTTTCTTAGTATTTATTTTATGTTTATTTTATTTTAGTTTGTTTTGTTTGTTTTAGACCCAGTTATGATTTTACCTATTTTTATTTTAGTGAACTTATGAATTAGAGCTTTAAACTTAAGAGGTATAAAAACCTTTTAAAACATGGTAGCCACATATTTTTTTTTCCTTAATTTTGATCAATGAAATTATTTTTAAATTTTTTTTATAAACTTGGATGTGAACAAAAAAGGTAGAATAATTTCCTTTAATATTGCATTAAAAAATCAAATTGAGGTAGAAAACTCTCTTTCTTTAATTTTTCATCTTATTCTAGGTTACGTTCAGTATCACACACCAAATTTCAGACCAAATAGATTAAAAAAAGAGAAAGAAAAAAAAGGGAGCAATTTAAGTTATTGGACCGTTCTTTAGATCTTTGTAGGCTTCGAAACAATGACCGACATAAAAAATTTCAGTTATAGAACAAAAATATACTAAAATAAATTTTGCTAAACATTAATATATTTATACTTTGAAACTAAAATCATACATATAAATATCCAGAAAAGTTAGACATATATATAAAAACATATTAATTTAAAATAATAAAAAATTAATTGAAATAATTTTCTCTCTTTATTTCAAAATAATTAAATATTGTATATTTATATATATTTTTAAATTTAATTTTAATATATTATCAATTTAAAAATATTAATTAATAGATAGATATCATTCTTTTTTTATCTTAACCATTTTAAAAAAAACTAATAATTTCGCTTATATTTAAAAAATTAAGTTTTAACTTAGTAATTAATTACTTAGTTATTTTTAAAAATATATTATCAATATTTATTAATGTTGAATTTGTTTATTTATTTATTTTAAGTTTTGATGCATATAATAAGATAAAGATTGTTTCATGTTAAATTTAACAATATAACTTTTTTTTTAACATAAATTTTAATGGAAACAAACATAGTATAATAATGAAAACAAAATATATCACTACCAGAAATATAAAAGTTACCAACGGGCAGGTACTGATAAACGATAAATAGTAGCAAAGCTCAACGACCGTGGTAACTAATTGCAACATATTGTATCTTTGTAACCAAATTTTATAGAATTTTTTGACGTTTCTATTTATCCGTGGCCAACTTGAGATGGATTTTCTCATTTGTAATGGACTAAATGATCACCATGATGAAATGAAATGATGTCCATTTTTAATTCCGCGCTTAATTTAGTGTTTCCCTCCAACCTTTTCAAAATATTTTTATGCAGTTCATATTTTTCTCAAATTTAAACCTTAACAATAAATATTAGGGTGCATGTTTTTTTTGTCAGTTTTCTGAAAGTTGGTTTCTTCTCCCTCTTTACCAGTGCTATCACTGAAAATTAATAAGGTATGTTAATTATTTAATTTTCAATGTGGTTGATGATTTACAATTTTTATACTTTCTACTAACTAAGTTGTTAATTTTCACTTGTTTGATTAAATAGTAATTTCTTAGTATGGTTATGTTGTTCATTAGCAGTATAAAAATTAGATGCGGATCATGACTTGTAATTTCACTTTTTCTTTCATTTTTACCATGCATATTTTTTCTGTCAATATTTTTTCTGGCCGAATGCAATTTATTTTTTCCTATTTATTTATGGTGGTTATGTTTGTATTTCTTACCCTTTTATTCTTTACTATTTATTTTTGGTGGAGTTAAATTTTGATTCTATTTGGGATACATATTTGAGAGTACAAATATAAAGAGCCACTACAATCATCATCAAATTATTAGAAGAGAATTCAATGCTACAATAATAATGATCCATGTTATATATATTAAAATTATAAGAAAAATACAAAAGAGTACAAAAAGAAACTAATTTTGTAAACTACTTATCAACTCAAAATCACTTTTTATATCAATTATATTTTTTTCATATATACGAAAGATCATTATTGTAGCATTGAATTCTCTTTTAATAATTTGGTGATGACTGTTGTGAATTTTGTGTCTTCTTAAGTATGCATCTCAACCAGAATCAAAATTTAACTCCACTATAAATAAATAAATAATAAAGAACATGCAAAATTTATTTTATTCTGACGACCCACAGTTCAAAAATAAATACATGTTTATAATTAACTTATAGATGGAATATAAGTTGATTTGAAATTAAATTGAAGATGAGGGAAGTAAGTGAATTTAATAATAATATAGATTAAAATTATTATTTGACTGAATAAAATTAAAGCTACAATGCATAATAATGTTAATAAGGTGAAGGTTTTTTAGATAAGGGAGATAGAAAGGGGTATAGTATTTTTTAGAATTCTCATGTTTATGTTTAACGGAGTTGCTTTAATTTATTTTAGAAACAACTAACTCTGATTAATTGGAATAATAACTAATTATAAGTTAATTACTAAGTATTAATTAAATTCATTTTGATGTTGAAGAAAGAAAAAAATATATATTGTACGTATTTAAATTACGTTTGATAAGCCTTGGTGTAATAAGATTAATGTGCATTTTTGACTGATAGCACTCAATGCTCATACTAATATCTGTAAAAAGTCTCCCTTCTCACATGCATTCTACACTAGTGCCCCATCTTCTACTATGGATTTTAGTATAGAAGTTTGTTGTCTTTAATATTCTGTTTGCGCTTTGTTATCGAATTTAACATGATATTACCATTTAATAATTCTCTATAGTTATTTGGTTTGGTTGGAAACTTGTAAGAGATATATGCACTTGGTGTGCAGTATCTACAAAGGCATGGATTTTCATATTTTACTATTTTTTCTGACTGGGATGCAGATGTCATATTAATGGATATGAAGGTAACTTTTGAAAATAAATTGTGTTGCTAGCACCTGTATGTAACACTGTAAATTGAATATAAATCATTGTATTTTTTATCTATGTAGACAAGCGTTAAAACCAAGCCAGTATGTGAGTTTGAGTGGCCACGTCGAAAACAATTCATCATCATGAAGCGACACATTGCAATTTTTTTTTCAAAAGAGAGAATATATTCGCTGTACAACTGAATCACCAGAAATCCAGGCTACGGTAAAAGATATTGATCTCAACAAGAAGCCATTTTGGAAGAAGGATTTGGATCCTGTTGCTCGTGAGAAAGTTAGATGATTTTGTGAAATTTGGTATTCAGGAGAATATTATATCTAGTTTAGTTTCGTTGAACATAACCCCACTATATTATTAGCTCTCTTAGTTTCCTATTCCAGTTTTATCTAGGCTTAGTCTTTCCGTTTATTCCAATTTTATCTACGCTTAGTCTTTCTGTTTAATGTTACATTTGGTTTTCAACTGAACATGCTATATGATCATCACTGTATGATGTACTGAAATTTCTAATTCAACTGATAATGCTATTTTATGTTTTATTTTATTTTTCATGTGAACATTTTTATTTATATTTGGTATTAATAGTAATGTTATTAATTCCAAAAACTAGCATCGTATATAACATTAATAAATTTATAAACTTTATTATCTACCAGTGAATGTTATCACAGTTATGACGCAAATAAAAAGAAATATACATATTCAACCAAGATTATTGTTAGTCTTTTGGTCAAAAATAAAATAAAAGTATCTATTTCTATAATTTATTTGTACAAAAAAGAAAAATTATTCAATAGAAAATACTCGATCACACTGTTCAACGTCGTTGTCGTCAACAACATCAACTTCTCCAGGTTTTTTTTTCTAAATTTGATCCTTTGTAATTTTTTATTTTATTTGGTATGTCTCTATTTTAGAAAAAAAGAATGGATTAGATGAGGATTTAAAAATGGGCATGTATCTGTATTATTTGGTTCGATGTTGTAAGAAATTAATCTTCTATTGTCTGCCTTGTACAAAGCATCAATTAAAACTCTAAAGTTGGCACAAGACTAGCAGCAACCAAGAACTTGAATTCCTAATACGGTAATTTTTTCTCTAACATGATGCATTTTATGTGTGACGTTTTGATAAAATAGTTTGATATCACTAACACATAATAGAATGGTAGTCCTCATTACTACATTGACGGATATTTTTTTCATGTTGGACTTTTCAATTTATTTATATAAAATGAATTCTAATCCTATTTAGTGATATAAAATTTACTGCTATTAAACTAGTTATTATGAAAGTGGATATAGTTGTTCATATTTTCAGAATTTTTTATTTACTGCAGAAATTTTCTTTGATCCCTTGAATTATTGATTTAAGCTTTGGTTTTATTATATATTGTTGTTATCTTCTCTTGCATGATCACAGCAAACTACTCAAACCTTGACTAGGAAAACCTTAAATAATTTATCATTCATGGAGCACAAATTGAAATTTTCAGTAGCACTTACATCGTTAACTTTATTCACATTTCTCATAGGCATTATCTTGCGGCATTCCTCATGGATCATAAATTCTTGAATCTAGTTATATGATTTATTACTCTTGATGTTCATGTTTGGGTTTAAAATTTAAGAGATTATAAAAGGTTGGAGGAACATTATCCATCAATTAAAAGATGGGATAAGATACCAGAAGATAACACAAAAAGACAGTAAAAATTTATTGAAGTAAGTTTATTTCACTTTGATGTGCATTTTTATTGATTTATTGTCATTTAATAATTGATCTCCTCTATGAAATATTTCAAGAAAAATTTTGAGTTTGATTATGTTGCTAGCGTTAAATGGGTTCTAAGGACCTTAGGTAATAGATGGAAGGCCCATAAATATAATTTACGAGGAGAATACTTCTTTTCTAACAAAAAAAGACAGAAATTCTGGCTGCGAATCCCTCAGACATACCGCCTGTTGAATGGACTGCTTTTGTGGATCATTATATGGACCCTAAAACAAAGGTAAATACTTAATCTATGCTTTTTTTTTATTTTTTTTTATTGAATATTTATTATGAATATCTAGTAACATTTATTTACTAATTTCTTGTTCTTGAAAATCATAGAAACAATGTTTGCAAAATGTTAGAAATCGTGAGAAATTTATAGTTTCACATGCCAGTGAAAGTAAAAGTAATGCTAAAAGAGCAACTCAAGTGGTATTATTTTTTTTATTATTGAGCCTAGTACTGTTATACTATTTCTATAAAATTAGCGGTTTTAATTAAATTTGTGATTACCTTTAATATTCTATTTATTGTATCAGAAGAAAAAATTGGAAAGGCCTTTATGTCGAAGCGAGATTATTGTATCAACTTTGCTAAAGAAAGATGGGAGTTATGTAAGCGGGAAGGACAACAATTAGGGGAAGGACAACAATTAGCTATGAATGTCTGAATTTGTTTTTATATGGCCGTATATTTTTTATATGCCTTAATTATGTCAATACTCTAATCCAATGCGATGTGCATTGGTTTGTAGGAAAAAATAGCAGAGTATTTGCCTGAAGATCAAGCACGTGCTGCCACTGAAGGTATTCAGTCAAAAGTTTTGGCTCATCCAGATGATGTAATTGAAAAAGTTTGTGGTCTTGAGAATGGTAAGTCAAAGTGCATCTTTGGAGAGGCAATATGCGAAAGTTCTAGCAGTGCATCCCAACAGCATGTTGCAGATTTGGAAAGGCAACTTCAAGAAGCTAAAGATCAAGTGACAACCCTCCACAGATTTCTACAACAGAAGTACGGTAATGAAGTACATACCTTCTCTTATTCTATGCCACACATTCAGTCGGATTGATGCACCTCATGTCATATCTATTTTAATCTTAATTTATATCTAGTTTACACTGTTATTAGAGATACTTTTATTTTTTGTCGTACAGAATTATAAAACTTACTTTTTGCTATTTCTTTACGATATATATGAACAATGCATATGCTTTACCGTTATTACTTAGTTTGCTATTTTTTTGTTTTAATAGTTATTATCGTTGCTTTGATGGTTTTTATTATTATAAAATATTTTTAACATGTTAGTATATATATAGAAATAAATATATACAATAACAATTTAAAAAAATATTCAATTGGTAATTATGGCAGAAATTTTTTTAATTAAAAAAAAAGCTACGGATTTATGTGTTGGTAAATAGCCCATTAATATTGCCCACGGAAAAAAGCATGAAAAAAAAATCTGGCCTGTTAAATATTTTTTGTACATACTTTTTTTGACACAGAAAAAACTATGGCTAAATAACCCAACATTGTTTAGTCACAGAAAAAAGGTGGCAAAAAAGTTTAGCCTGTCAATATTAATTACGAAAAAAATTGTGGTAAAATTATATTTATTGGTTACATTATTTTCATTTAGCCACGATTTAGAATGTGGACAATAATATAAAAACTGTGGCTATTTAAATATTTCTACGGATCACAAAACTGTGACTAACAAATCAAAAACCGTGGCTAATTAAAAAGATGTCGCCCTTATTAATTACAAATATGTATTTGTTGTTAATGTTTAATTACCACAAATTTTCGTAATTTTAACCACAATTTTTTCGTAGCTAATATCGTGTATTTCTGATAGTGTATTAATCTATATATATTATTAATTTATTTTCAAACTTCAAGTGGGGCAAATGCCCCCTCTCTTTTTCTCACCTTGATCTCCGTGCTTCAAGGATCCTTTTGGAGTCTTAATGACTTAAACTTGCATCATTGATACTCTTAACATTGTATCTGTGTACTATATTTTGCAGTCATTTGCTCAGTTACTACGAGCTCCTCACGATGATGCAGAGGCAATAATAAAGGATACGTTTTATTTTTTTAATTAATAAAAATATTTAAATAATTTTATTTGTTATAATCTTTATATTTATTTTAAATCAAATAAAATATTAAGACATAACTTAATCACATATATTTTAGGACAATTTACGCAAATAAAATGAAGGAGTAAAATCTTTACATAAATACAACATTGATAATTTCCAGACATAAATGCAATAAATGCAACTATATATAATCCGCTACCTCTGTAGCGGAACTCAATTGCACGTAATCTGCTACAGGGTATCGCGGATTACGTTGATGGCTGAGTTACTCATAAACTGCTACACCCTATAGCGGTTTATGACCAAATGGCGCTACACTCATAATCCGCTACACACTCTAGCGGATTATGAACAATGTAGATTGATGGGAAGATGCCTATATATACCCAACAAGTTGTGTAGAGTGTCATTCTCATTCATTCATAACTTGAGGAATGGAGAGTGAAGAGAGCTTTTTGGTGTTAGTGCATCATGTTGGAAAAATAAAAAAAGAGTAAGAGGCACGGTGTGAAGTTTACAGACAGAGAACCGTTGAGTGTTTTTGTCAGGTCGTCTGATACACTGTTGGATTTGAAGAGCAGTATACTGCAGAAGTTGGCCGCGGGTGGCACAAAGTGGGTGAAGAAGCTGTTCTACAAGATCCCTATTGCGGTTGTGTCAACCGGTGTGCAATACGAAACGTTCATGTTACGAACAGATGAAGATATGCAGGTGTTGTTTCATTGTCGTCGGAGTTTTCCGGAAGTGAGGATACATGAGTTGTTTGCGAAGCTGGAACATGGGATCGATAGTTCTGGTGCATCCTCTCCAAACCCCCAGTCCCAGTCCACCACGATGGGGTGCCTCCACCTCGATGCCCGTTGTTGCAGCTGAGTGTTTGTTGGAGTATCGACCAGCCGGTCCAGTTGGGCCATTCACCTCGGGTGTGTTTGTGAAACACGTTGAAGAGGATAAAAGTGCGTTTGAGTGCTTTGAACGTTGTTTTTTTATGTTTGGCAACTTTTTTCTTTGAACGCTAACGTGATTCTGCATCCCAAAAGCTCGTTTACTAGAAGTAAGAAATTATAGCTTCTACGTTTACTCAACGCACGTTTAGGTTGCTAGTTATTATTGGTTTTTCCATAATTTTTTCTAAATAAATACTGTGAATATTAAAATAATTATTCTAATTTTTGGCAACTGTTTACTATTTTAATTTTTTTATAATATGTATTATTGTTCTTATTAGAAATGATAAATTAAATAAAAAATTAATTATAAATAATAATAAAAATATAACTTGTAAAAAATTAGAACCTAAAATAATAATAAAAATAAAATTATTAAAAGTACTAAAATATATTATTTTATATATTATTTTTAATTTAATAAATACATATTAATTTTTACTATAAAAAATACTTAAAAAGTTATCCATTTTTATGTTATTTTTAATTTTATAAATAAATATTAATTTTTATTATAATAATAAAAAATTATAATATACTAAAATAGAGTATTATAAAAAAATATTATATAAAAATACTAAAAATATAAAAAAAGATTAAATATACTTAAAAAAATATTATAATTTAATATTATATTTTTAATAATTAATTAATTATTTATCTAGAAGTAATTTTAACTAATATTATCCAAACAAAATTTATATTATCAAAATCAATTTTAGTAAAAATTGCCAAACATAAATCATGTTGGCACAAACTCACTTCTATCCAAAATCAATTCTACAAAATCACTTCCATTCAAACTCCAGTTTGCCCAACGTGAATCCTAACACACACCTCAACTCATCCATTTCCAGATGTAGGACATGAGGGAGAACCGGATCGGGTGGAAAATGCTATGCAAGAGGATGATTCCGATGAAGAGCCTGCTGACATTGGAAGGGACAGTGATGATGAAATTTTGCAAAACCCAGCAAGATGTCAACCGCCGTCAAGTGCCGGCACACATGAGCAACCTGCACATTATTCTACCTTGGATCTGGGAGCCATCAGCCAACCGACGGATTCAGCACCAACCTTTGGGGGTCGAGGCTTGCACGAGGAAAATTCTGTAACTGAATTTCAAGTTGGCGAATCTTTCCATAGTAAGGAGGAAGCTGTGCTTACTGTAAAGGATTACAGCATTCGGCGCGGAGTTGAGTATAGAGTGATGGAGTCAGATCATCTTAAGTACCATGGGAGATGCAAGGAGTTTGGGAAGGGTTGCACATGGATGATTCGCATCAGCCTTCGAGCACGGAAGGGAACCTGGGAGGTTCGGCGGTACAACGGACCACACACATGTTTGGCTACATTGATATCCAGCGACCACCGACAACTAGATTATCACGTGATCTGTGCGAAGA
Source organism: Arachis hypogaea (assembly GCF_003086295.3). Classification (NCBI taxonomy): domain Eukaryota; kingdom Viridiplantae; phylum Streptophyta; class Magnoliopsida; order Fabales; family Fabaceae; genus Arachis; species Arachis hypogaea. The sequence goes on from NC_092036.1 coordinate 108,633,890, forward strand.
TATTTTCTCTGGTTCGAGCCAATGCGGCGGTATCGATAAAGGTGTTGCAAGAGGCTACCGAAGGAACGTACGGGTTCAAGCCAAGTTACAGAAAGACGTGGTTGGTAAAATAGAAGACGGTAGCACAGATATACGGAGACTAGGAAGAGTCCTACGCCGAGCTACCTCGTTGGATCCTTGGTGTGCAGTCCACCATGGAGGGGACGGTTACGTTGTTGAAGACATCTCCGGTTCGCATGGGTGATGACATGGATGACTCAACCGTGTACTTTCATCGTCTTTTCTGGACGTTTCCTCCTTGTGTTGAAGCTTTCCGACAATGCAAGCCATTGGTAAGCATAGACGGTACTCATATGTATGGCAACTATGAAGGGACTTTGCTCCTGGCCATCGCTCAAGATGGGAACTCCAACATCTTGCCTATTGCTTTCAGTCTCGTGGAGGGGGAAAATGCCGAGTCTTGGTCTTTCTTCCTGATCAACCTGCGGCAACATGTGACTCCGCAACAGGGGATACTGGTCATTTCAGATAGGCACAATGGCATCAAGGCTGCACTAGAGAACCCGAACAGTGGGTGGTTACCCCCGCTTGCATACCGAGCATTTTGTATTCGGCATGTTGCAGCTAACTTCGCACTAAGTTTCAAGGGCACGGATGCAAAGCATTTGCTTGTGAACGCTGCTTATGCGAAGACTGAGGCAGAGTTTCACTATTGATTTGATATAATGCGGACTGAGAATCCGGCAATGTGTGATTGGACGAACAGAATAGAATACAATAAGTGGACTCAGTACCAGGATGGTGGCAGACGGTTCGGTCACATGACGACCAATATATCTGAGTGTGTTAATTCTGTTCTTAAGGGTACACGGAATCTTCCGGTTACCGCCCTAGTCAAGTCCACATATGGTCGGCTAGCGGAGTTGTTTGTGATTCGTGGTCAGACGGCAGAGGCTGAATTGGCCAGCGGTGCCAAGTTCTGCCAGTCTTTTATGAAGGCAATCGAGCGCAACTTGAAAGACTCCAGATGTTTCACTGTCACTCTGTTTGATAGACACCAGTCTGAGTACACCGTTGCCGAGACGACGCTCACCGGGAGCTTTTCACTTGGGACGTACCGAGTTTCCCTCCAGCACCGTACATACGACTGTGGATACTTTCAAGTTCTCCATTACCCATGTTGCCATGCGATTGCATGTTGTGCCCGGTCATGGCTTGACTGGTCTATCTATGTTGACGAGGTCTACACCATGCAGAAGGTGTTCAGGATGTACCAGATGGGTTTCGTGCCGCCAATACCGGAGGGACTTTGGCCACCTTATGACGGTCCGACCGTTATTCCGGACCCCAGCTTGAGGCGTTGTCGTGATGGCCGACCGAGGTCTACCAGAATCCGGAACAACATGGATGAGGCCGACCCTAACCGAACCAAGCGGTGCGGGCTATGCAGACAGCCTGGGCACACGCGTAGGTCTTGCCCCTAGAGAGGCTCCACCGTTGCCGGTAGTTCGTAGGATTTCTAGTCTGTGTGCTTCTACTTTTTTTGAATTTTTTATTCTCCTGTAGCAATTTATGCTTTCGGGTGTTACTGTTAGTTCCTTTCGTGTGTTTGTGTTAATCTTGGTTCCGACCTATTTGTATGACTTATGACTTATGCCTAATGTAAAAATTTAATCAGTGTTACTGTTAATGCCTTGTGCCTATTATATTTCTATGGCTTATTATTTATGGACATTGTATTTGTATAACTTCGTACATTTTGCATCACGAGTTGTTACTGTAAGACTGGTATATATAGGCATCTTTCCATCAATCCACATTGTTCATAATCCGCTAGAGTGTGTAGCGGATTATGAGTGTAGCGCCATTTAATTTGGTCATAAACCACTACAGGGTGTAGCGGTTTATGAGTAACTCAGCCCTCAACGTAATCCGCGATACCCTATAGCGGATTACGTGCAATTGAGTTCCGCTACAGAATGTAGCGGATTATATATAGTTGTGTTTATTGTATTTGCGTTTGAAATTTGCTAATATTGTATTTGCGTAAAGGTTTTGCTCCTTTATTTTATTTGCGTAAATTACCCTATATTTTATATCAAATACAATAAAAAAAACTTAATTTAATTTTTATTTTTTAGTTTCAGTCTCTTTACCAAATATAATCTTACAAATTTACTTACCAAATTTAATTTCTCTATTTTCAAATAGTTCCCCAAAATCGTTGCTACTTTACTAGTGTCTTGATTTTAAGTTTTTAACCTTGAGAATAAAAGTGAAAAAAAATATTCCGTCTATCGAGCTTGTAACCTGAAATGATAAAAAACATGCCAAAATTATTTAAAAAATTTAAGTTCTTTAATGTTGCATTTAAAAATGAGACAAAGATAGAAATTTAAAAAATAGAGATTAAATAAAAATTTTATATTGTATTTAGTATAAAATGTATTGGATTGAGTTATGTTTTAATATTATGTTTAGTTTAAGATAAATATAAAAATTAATGGGTAGATTTAAAATTTAAAAAGTTAACTAATGATATTTTTAAAAATAAGTGTTATTAAAGTTTTAGTTTTCTTCTCTAAAAATTTCATTCCTCTGTGTCTCCACTTTCTGAATATACTAAAAGAACTAAATACAATACATAAGTCAGAGCTAGACCTACGAAATAATCTGTTATGTTTATGAAGATATATAGAATTTTATTGTACTAATAAAAATACAATAGTAAAAATTTAAATGGAGTCTTCTATAATATTTAAATATCTTTATTCATTATATCATTTATTTCTTTAATTATATACGTGCATTACTTATCTAATATCGTATATTAATATTACTTATTTATTTTTTATTAAAAAAAATCAAGTTTATTGACACGCTTTAAATCAGGCTAGACTTGATAATAAACCAAACTTAGTATTCATTAAAGAGTTTATACTATACTACAAGTTATGTTTAGAACAATATACTCTATTGTAAACCTAATTTATTAAGAATAAAATTTGACTTGTCTTAATCTTTTCCACCTCTACTTGAGAAGGTTAATGGAACCTTTTTCAAGAATAACAACTATTTTCTTAATTTAATAATTGGAATAAAAATTTGTTTGGATATCATTAAGTTATTGAAAAAAATTCTTTTATTGAGAAAATATTTTTTTTTTATTTTTAGCATGGTTAATTATTTTAAAATTAAAAATAAAATTAATAAATAAAAAATATCTTTTTTAAATTATAATTTATATTTTTAAAAGATTTTTTACTTTAAAAAAATATTTTAATATAATTGATAAATAAAAAAAATATTTTAACATGAAATATCAAAATATCAAATTATTTTTTCTTTAAAAAATTTTAAAAAATCACTTAAAATATTTTTTTTAAAATTACTCAAAATCACTCAAACAAGTCCTAAATAAATAAAATATACATGAAAAAGATTATAAAAAGAACAAAAGTGCTTACAAAAAAATTTAAAATAATTCGATATATGTCAGATGATTTAAACAAGTTAAATTTATCATTTTTCTATCTAACATTATGTTCTAACATAAAATTGCAATTATATATTTTGTAATTTCTGAAACCTCCATGCATGATGCAACAACGCTCAAAATATCATTTCAATTTTTGTCTTTTTCTCAGAACTGAATCCATCACTATATATACAACTAAAATAATAATATTGACTTGTTAAAATTAAATAATCTTTACAATACATTGAACTATTTAAAAATATTTTTTATATACTTTTATTCTATTTATATTCTTCCGTATATATTTTTATCTGTTTACTTCAATAATAATTATTTTGTCATTCAAAAGATTCTATTTTTTATAAAATATATTTTAATATTTATTTTTGACAAAATAAACTCCTAAATATCAATTTTGTTTGATAAATGATATAATTATTGGGGTTTAAGGTTTAAGACGCAGCAAATGATTTCTTGCAACCTCGTTATGGCAGAAGTAGGTTTCATCAAATGGCTTAGTTTTTTTTTTTTTTGTTATCTTTTTTATTGTTGTTTTCCTAAATAGATACATTGTTCTCTGTCAACGAAAAATTCTTTTCCGGTTTTTCTCTACTAACAATGTCTGGAACAAAGTACAACTTATTAATCTGTGGGTTAGAATTTTTTTTAAGTAAATTTTATTTCACTTTCTCTAAAATAAAATAAAGAATAAATTATCTTTTTAAAACATATTTTATTATTATTATTGAATGAAATAAGCTGACTATCATGATTAAACTCATAATGCAATCTAAATTTTGTTAATCTAATTAACTAATTACGGTATAATTTTTTTAACAAATTATAAAAATCACTAAAAAACTTCTATTTTATAATTTTTTTTAAATCACATATCTGATCTATTAATTAGTTTCAACTAAAAAATAAAAATCTAAAAAAAAACATACAGATACAAAAAATTGAAGAGACACGAAATTTAAAATTTCCAAAACACTTTTTTAATAATTCTCTTTTACTTTTTTCATTTTTTCTTGTGATTGAAATTGATTAATAAATAAATAATTTGAAAAAAATATATTACAAAATTAAATTTTTTTATTAATTTTTATAATTTACAAAAAAATTACATCATGATTAATTGATTAGATTAATAAAATTTAAGTTAAATTAAAAATTAAAATTAATCATGATAAATTAATTTATTTTATTTTATTTAATAATAATAAGATATATCACAAAAAATAATTTAACCTTTAATTTAAAAAAGAATAGGTAAAATTTATCATTTTTTTAAGTCTACGAAAGTAATTTAATGTTTACGTATAGTTTACTATGCAGTTAATATAAATACTTAATGTACCACATAGATAATTTTATTAATATTCATAATGATGGATTAATTATTAAATTATGCTATCAAGTAGAGCTGATATTTAAAAATTTATTTTATCCAAAATAATATTGGATCTGTTTTATCCAAATCCAAATTTTTGAACCACAAAATGGCTATTCACTCTGATTATTATTATTATTATTACACTACGAAGCAATTGGAATCCACGTACTTGATGAATTTTCTGTAAGGACAAGTCCAACCGTTGCGACCAAATTGTTTCGTATAAATACTTACAATACGATTAGGTATCTTTTAAAAATATTTTTTATTCAAATTTTTATTATAATAATTTAAATATTAAATAAATTTAATATTTTTTTAAAATTAAATACACATTTAAAATACAAATTAAATAAAACTTATATCCAAAAATATAAATTCAACAAAATTAAAGATTTTAATTTTAAAACTCAAAAAGTAAATTTTAAGAGTTTTAATTAATTCACACGGCAGAAAACCCCTAAAAAAGATCATAAAACTCTCAATCCAGCCGTCATTTTTGGAGAGCTGCACGTCGTCCGTGGGATTCTTTATTTGCGTCGCCTTTTTTCTTGTTGTCGCTCTCCTCTTCGTCGTTACCACTTCTCGGCGCCGCCACGTCATCCTCAGAGAGCTGTATGCTGTCCGTGTGATTCTTCGTTTATACCGCCTTCCTTCTTGTCGCCGCCTTCCTCCTCGTCGTTGCCACTCCTCGGCGCTGCCGCGTCATCCCAGCGTCGTTCATCTGTTTCGCCGTTCCTCTGCGCCGTCGTAGTCCTCCTCGTCGCTCAATCCGCAGCCTCGCTTCGTCATATTCCTCGTCACGTTCATCCTCATCAGCGTCTGACAAATCCCAATTTGACGGTTTATCTTGTATTAATTTTAGGGGATTTTATAACCTTTTACCCACATTTATTCAATGAAATAGCATGGTTTTGTATATTCTCCTTTAATTGTGCTTAAGAGTGAAAACATGCTTTTTAGGCCTTAAAATAGCTAAATCTAATTCACCTTGATTCCATTAGATGCCTTGATATGTTTGTTAAGTGATTTAAGGTTTAGGAGGCAAAGATTGGATCAACGGAATGAAGAAAGAAGCATAAAAAGTTGGAGAACTCATGAAGAAATGAAAGAACCGGAAAGCTGTCAAGCCGACCTCTTCGCACTTAAACGACCATAACTTGAGCTATAGAGGTCCAAATGATGCGGTTCCAATTGGGTTGGAAAGCTAACATCCGGGGCTTCGAAATGATATAAATTTTGCCATATGTTGCTTCGTGTTCAGGGGCGCGCACGCGCACTTTGCGCGCGCGCGCCGATTCTGTCCGTGGCCCACTTTAATGAAATCGTCCCCAGCGGTTTTAGGAGCCTTGTGGGCTCAATCCAACTCATTTCTGATGCTATTTAAGTCAAGGATTAAAGAGGGATGAGATATCTAGTTACCATTAGCCATAGTTTAGTTCTAGAAGTAATTTCTAGAGAGAGAAGCTCTCACTTCTCTCTAGGATTAGGATTAGGATTAGGCTTAGTTCTTAGATCTAGATTTTAATTCATCTTCTTCTACTTCTATCTTCTCAATTCCTTGTTGTTACATTCCTTCTTCTTCCATTCTTTTATTGTAATTTCCTTTATGTTGTTCTTATACTTTGTTGTAGATCTACTATTGTTCCTTCCATTTTCTTTCAATTCAATAAGAGGTAATTCATAATAATTGTTCTTCTTTGCTTTTCTATTGTTGATCTCTTGCCTTTGTAGTTAGATCTCTCTTTAATTCTTGCAATTTATGTTGTTTACTTTTATTGCTTTTTATGTGTTTGTTGAAATGCCTCTTCTAGATATAGTATAGATTTTGTTCCTCTTGGCCTAGGTAGAGTAATTAGTGACACTTGAGTTATCTAATGCCCTTGTTGATTGGTAATTGGAGAGATTGCTAATTGGTTTGGAGTGCACTAAAGCTAGTCTTTCCTTGGGAGTTGGCTAGAACTTGTGGCTCAAGTCAATTCATCCACTTGACTTTCCTTTATTTAGTAAGGGTTAACTAAGTGGTAGCAATGAACAATTCTCATCACAATTGAGAAGGATAACTAGGATAGGACTTCTAATTTTCATACCTTGCCAAGAGCCTTTTATAGTTGTTAGTTTATTTTCATTGCCTTTTACTTTCATGTCTCTTATCCAAAACCCCAAAACAACTTAAACCAATAACAAGACACTTTATTGTAATTCCTAGGGAGAACGACCCGAGGTTCAATACTTCGGTTTATAAATTTAGGGGTTTGTTTTAGTGACAAACAACTTTTTGTATGAAAAGATTATTGCTTGGTTTAGAAACTATACTTCGACGAGATTTTATTTGAGAAATTCTAAACCGTCAAAAATCCAATCATCAGCGTCGCCAATCCTTTTGCGTCGAAAGTGAACCTCAGATATTTTGGATGTGTTTAAGAGAAAATGATTCATAGTTAAACGTATGTATCTGTTTAGTTATTCAATCACATTGATTTTGCATGCCATGTACAACATCCAAATTTGCATTGGAGAATGGTTTAAGTAGAAGAATAACTTAAAGAATCACAATCTTTAAATTGTCAACATTGTGATATCTGTAATTACGGCCACTGCAAGGGTTTAAATTTCTTATTTTGGATGTGTTTTAGAAATATTTTATGTATCATTTCATAATTTTAGACGTGTTATAATTATTTTTTAATGTTTATATTTAAATTTTAGAGTTATAATTTTGGATGTGTTTCAAAAATATTTTCTGTATAACTTAATAATTTTAGATGTGTTACCATTGAAAAAAAATTACAGCCACTGCAAGGGTTGTAATAATATAAACTCTAAAATTGTTTCATATATCACAAAGTTGAGGAATTGACGTTAAATATCTAATTTATTTTTGTATCTTCCAATGATTTTGATGGTCTTTTATTCCTAATTTGCATTGGCGAATGATTTAGGTAGAAGAACAACTTAAAGAATCACAATCCTCAAATTGTCAACACTGTGATATCTGCAATTACGGTCACTGCAAGGGTTTAAATTTCTGATTTATGATTTTGGATGTGTTTTAGAAATATTTTATGTATCACTTCATAGTTTTAGATGTGTTATAATTGTATTTTAATGTTTAAATTTAAATTTTAGATTTATGATTTTGAGTGTGTTTCAAAAATATTTTCTGTATAATTTAACAATGTTAGATGTGTTACAATTGAAAAAAATTACGATCACTACAAGAATTGTAATAAATTCTAAAATTGTTTCATATATCACAAAGTTGAGGAATTGATTTCAAAGATTTAATTGGCTTTTATATCTTTCTCTGAAGAGTAACATTCTTTTATAAAAAATTTTGTGAAGAACATGAGAAAGAAAAAGACAAGAACGTACGAAAGAAGAAAGAAGAAGAGAATAACTTATAAAAAAAAATAAAAAAATAATAAAGTAACTACTTTATAAAATGAGTAGAAAGTTAAAAAATTTTAGTATTTAAAATTTAAATTAATTTTAATTACCAATATATTTAACTACAAACTAAAAATGTATTTTAATTAAAATAATATCATTTAAATTAAAAAATCGATTAAAAATTGAATTTTAAAGGACGCATAATATTTTTCAAATACTTAAATTGATTTATTTATTTACATTTGTAGATTTGTTGCCACATGCTTTTTGGACCGTTGCAAGTACTGTAGTAGTATACTAATATAGATGGATCTAATATGCCATGATCCCTCCATAATGCATATTGTTGACCGTATAATTTTATATCCGGTTTTGACAAATCTCTCTCTGATATTTTTAAAATAAGTTATCAATGATTCAATGAATAACATTGATTTTTTAATTTTTAAATACAAAAAGTTTTTTGTAAATATGTTTAAAATGGTGGAATTTTACTATATATATATGGAGTCTGATACATCTAGTCGGCAACGTAACATAACAACAATTCAACAACTTAACTTTAAACATAAATACAAATAAAAAATATCTATTTATATTCAAATAAAATATAAAAAATAAAAATTAATAAGATAAAAAATTTATATTTTTATTAATTCTTATTCAATAAAAAAATATTTTTTATAAATTTAAAATAAAAAGGTTAACAATTTCATAAAATTTATTTAAAATCAACTTTTAATTCATTATAATTAATATCTTTAAAACTATTATAAGGATAATATAAAGTGGTACATTGAAGATTTTTTTTGTATAAATTACATAAATATATTATTTGTCCTTATGCGTAACATGTAGAGCATTGCGTTTACTACCCTAATAAATAACCATTCAACAATGTTAGGAACCAAGAAGGTACCAGCAAAAAATCAGCCAAATGTCTCTGAGTTAATTTAAGATTTCTACGTGGATAATGTTTATGCTAGTCATTAGGATGTTTCTTCTACTAAGTATTAAAATGTTTCTTTTTCATACTAAATGAATATTTTTTTATATATTTTATAAATTTTTTTATACACTAAAAATCGAGATTGTTAGAAGTAGAGTTCCATGATTTCTACCTTCAATTCTCCAACGTATCATTCAAAAATTTAATTTAAGATGAAAAACAATTAATATCAAATATTATAAATTAAAAACAAATAAAATTAATTAAATATAATAATAAATTAATTAAATTATTTACTTTTTAGCTGATCACCTCTTGATTTTATGTTCTTTTCCATAACCATTCACATATCAGATATTGCACAACTATTTTTTGGAATAAAATAAAATTTAAATGAGTAGATCTCAAGTGTACCCGAAATATTTGGTTAATTGTGTATTTGATGGGAGAACAAAATGTTCCTAACTTCTTCCACCCTCAGCATCCGAGATCAGGCTTTATAATGTTTACATAAAGGCTTACATTATATTCAGGATCTCTTTTATTTTTAATTATCAAGACCGAATTGATAATCGACCAAACTAAGTTATTAGATTACTAGATCAATAATTTAATCGGTAGATCATTATAGTTAAATTGTTTGACTCAGTAATAATTAAATAAATATATAAAGTTATAATAAAATCACAATTTAAATAGTAAAAGTGAATAAATGCATTTATAAATTAATACAATGTAATGTATATAATATTATATTATAAAATAATAATTTAAACATTATTTTTATACAATATTAATATTTTTACTCAAAATTGCGAGAATATAAATCTTTTGAAATTATATTAGTTTTATCTTGACATTATAGATTATGTGATAGAAAAAATGTATAGAATCAAATTACTTTTACAAAAATGTCAGGTCGTAAGAGATCTGTTAGCTAAGAAGACTCTAAAGTTTCTGTAGATAAAAAAAATCAAATAATAAACTTTTTAGTTATTATTTTCATATGCAACAGTTTAATTTTTTACTAATAATCAATTTTAACATTCATTATCTAAAATTTGAAAGAATTTAATATGTATATTTTTATATTTTGATTAGGTATTAAATCTGTTGTACAAATAAAAATACTTAATTTTAATGCTTGTTGTTTAAAAATAATATATATAATTAGATTTTAATTAATATTAAAAAATGTATATTAATAGTTATAACTTAATTTAAAATTAATTTTTTTAAACAATTGAATTTTGATTCTAATTACTAATCACAACAAAAATATTCTCTCCAAATTATATATAATAAATATTTGAAAAAGGAGAAGTAAAAATATAGATTAAAAAGATAAATAATAAAATTTTGAAATTAAATAAAAAATTTTAAAAAATATACAACAACAGCAATATATTTTTTGAATAATATTATTGGATTTTTTTAATTATTTTATTTTATTAATTTTATTTTTTTGTAGAATAGAAAGATAGGGAGAGATAGAAAATAAGAGAAAAAAGATAAATAAGAAGAAGAAGGAGAGATGAAATTTGTTAATCTTTTTTAAAAATTATTTTAATTGTAATAAAAGAATATCTCATAATATATTTTAATTTGTTAAATTAGTAATATAAAATATAAATTATATATAGAATTGGAAGGACAGAGAGAAATAGAGAAGGAGACAGATGTAGTTAAGAGGATGGAGGAATAAAATTTAATGATTTCGGAGAGAAATATTTCATCTTAATGTTAATGAGAGAGTGTTATGTGATATATTTTGATTGTTAAATTAATAATATAATATAGTTATATCTCAATTTTAATTCTAATTAAATTAAAAAATATTATGTTGCACATTTTAATTGTCAAATTTATAATTAGTCATTGATAATAATATATAAGAGAGATAGAGTGAGTAAAAGAATAAGAGAAATAGAGAAAAAGTCAAAGGAATAAAAAAAAATAAGAGAGAACTCTTTAATTAAAAAAAAGATTTAATTTAATTACAATAAAAAATAATATGTAACATATTTTAATTATAAAATTAGTTAGATATAATAATAGATATATTTTTGTTGGTACTAAATACAATAAAAAAAATTTGTCTGATTGAAAGAGAAGGCTAAGGTCATTTAGACCATCTCTAATAGAAGATTTACCTTAACCTCTATTTATATCCTATTTATCATAAAAAGTTACTTTACATTTATTTTTGTGTTATAAATAGTAAATAAGAATTTAAATTTTTTTTTTCTATTAAAGAAATTAAATTTAATCTTTATTGTAATTCTACTTAATCAATTAAAAATTAAATTTAGTTTTTATTATAATTTCACTTATTTAATTAATTAAAATAATTAAAATTAATATTAGTATTTTTTGTAATAATATTATTAAAATTTATAAATTAAAAATAATTTATTATTATAAAAAAATTAATATTAAAAAAAGTAATATATATGCAACATATATATTATATATATTCAACGGTCATATATATATTAACTCGCATACACCTAATGTACAATATATATGAAGTAGTATCTAATGAAAAAGGTATCCTTATACAAAAAATGAAAGAATTTAATTATAGTTATTAGATCTAACTAAATGATAAGATTAGATTACAAAAATCAAATATATATAATTAATATATTTGAAATTAGACAGAAGAAATAATTAATATTCTTGAAATTAGAGAAAGAGAGAATAATTAATTTTAAAGTATATTTATAATTTTTAATAATTTTAATTATATTATTTAAATATAATTAAAATATGAGTTATGAAATAAAATAATTTTATTTGTTAATAAAATAATATAAATATTATAAGTAAATAATATAAATAAATATAATTTTATTGCATGATTGAGTTTTCATTCAATAAAAATAAAATAATATGAGAAATTTTTTTCATCCATTAAAATTATTTTTATTGACGAGACTAATCAATAAAAATAAAAAAAAACAAATTGAGGATCTCTCACAATTATATAATTTGCATATTAGTATATTATCATAATTCAAAGGAATTACATAGTTGAGTTGCTGTAATTGAAATAATATAAAAATATATAAATTTTTTTAAGCATATGAAACATGTTTTTATTGTAATTATTGTTAAGCGATCACCAAAGATTAATTTATATCTTTACTTGATAAATTGGTTTAATAACTTTTTTATTATCAGAACAAGCCTTGAATTACTCTATTTTGGGCGAAGTACCTGAGGAATGAGAGAATTTTAAATGGTCATGTTCTTTGAAATGTTTCTTATGTTTAAAAGAGTATTTCAAAGATTTTTTATGCTCTTAAGAATGCATTCTCTTTATGCATTGAGTCTCTTGATCAATCTTTTTGATTTGACAAGTGAAGTATTGAGAGCTTAATTGCTCAAGATCTCTCTTTTGTTCGTATATATCATTCTGATTTAACTATTAGAGACGTTTAGAAAGATGACAAATGGAATCTCCGTGATGTTTTCTCGAATATTCCAAAAGATGTCAGACAGCGTTTGAATGCTTATAATCCGAATTTGAATGCTGGGGAGAGTTCGAATTGGTCGTGGTGTATGGTATCTTCTAGACTCTACTTATCTAAGAGTGAATATAGTTGGCTAACCAAAAGAAAGTTTGACTGGAATGAGCGTGATAATTGGTTGTGGGTGTGGCGACTATATATTCTTGAGAAGTACAAGTTTTTGATTTGGCTCAGTCTTCATAACGCTATTCCTACAGTAGAGTTTCGATTGGATCGTGACTTAACTTTATCTAGCACTTGTCATCGGTGTCAGAGTGATTTTAAATTCATGCTTCATTATCTTCGAGAGTGTCCCAGTGCCAAAGAGATCTAGAGCCTTTTGGACCTGTATTCAGATAACTCAAATTTACGTGATTGGCTTTATAGAGGTGCAAGGAGTGGAAATATTTTTCTTTTTTTCTCAACCATCTGGTGGATTTAGAGAAACAGGAATCATGACTTATTTAATATAGATGATTCTTGGAGTGCTAGTAAAGTGGTGAGTTGAATTCGTAGTTCAATAAGAGAGTTCTACACTATTTTTGCTATGTATCAATCTTTATCTCCTCCTTCACTTTGTTTGCATTGGGTTTCACCTCCTGTTAATTATATTAAATTGAATTGTGGTGCTAGTTGTTTTGCTTCTTTTGGCTATGCTGGTTTTGGTTGTATCGTTCGCAATTCCGATGGATGTTGGTTGAAATGTTGCACTAGAAAAATTGAAGTGTATAGTATTCTTTTTGCTGAATTGTATGCTATTTGGAGAAGTTTACTTCTAGTTTGGGATAGTGGATTTCGTGAGGTTATTTGTGAAATAGACTGTTTAGAAGCCATTTTCTTGGTAAACCAATGAATGCTTGGTAATGATATTTGGAATGGAATTTGGCAAAGCATATAAAGGAGGTTATGAATTGGAATTGGAGAGTTTCTATTCTTTTAATTCAGAAAAATACGAATAGTGTTGCAGATTGTATGGCTAAAACAGCTGCTTCTGACGCGGACATTTATTCGAATTGGAGTCAATTATGGAGTGAGATTCAACATCTAATAAATTTAGATATGAACCTAGCTAATTAATTTAATTTTGTCTCTTTTTTTCTTTTTTTTGTTTAGTCACAAAAAAAAAATTAACTTATACTTTTTTTATTAGTTATTTTTTTATCTGTTGTATATCAATATTATAGTATGCATACTAATAAGAATAATATAGAGTTGATTGGTCCATAAATAAATAAATTATAATATAATTTTAAAAATGTCTATATCTTGAAGATGTATCATGCAATTTGAAAGATGCATATCTATCGATTATGAAAGTTATAAACTGGAAAATTCATAAAATATAAACAATGATGCTAAGCTAATTCAATCATACATACTAACTGAAAATAATGGTGCTTTCTTATCTTTTATAATAGATAATTTGCGTACACTAAATCTAGCAAATTGAGCATACCTTTTATAGAAATTTTTTTTCTTTTAATATATCAAATACTATGCCAATTACTAGTGGTGTCAATATGTTAGGCTCTATAGGGCTTTGGCCCTACTTTACAGGGCCAGAAGAATAAAAAGCCCTTTAATTAATAGGGTCAAATTTTTAAAAAGCCCTCAGGGCCAAAAGTCCTCATGGACCAAAAGCCCTAGGGCCAACTCATGGGTTACCTAAACCTTTTTTTTTACATTTTCTATTTCAATAACACATAAAACTTATTAAAAGTCATTAGTTTGTTTTATCCCTTTATCATTTTTATGCGTAAAAATAAAAAAATTGAAAAATAAATGTTAATAATGTACATTGATCATATTAAATCCAACTTTTAACTATATATAGCAAGAAATCAAACATAGTATTTACTGTCTCATCACCCCTTTTTTTTACTCTCTAGTATTTACCATCAATAATGTCTCTAGAAAATTAAAATAAAGTTGACACAAAAATTCATCATCTAAAATTATGAATGTTGAGGGGGATGCATCGTTTCTGTTGACACTTCTTCTTCATGAATTTCACCAATTTCATCATCTAAAATCAACCAATTAAAAAATAGTTAGAAATTTAATTTAAAATATTATTTGAAAAAAATAGCATAAATATTTACCATCATGATTTGGAACAAATCCACGTAACCAACTCCTTGTGCAAATAAGCATTTGACATGCGCATGAAGAGTGGAACTTCTATATTTTGTTAAAACACGTCCACCAATACTGAATGCAGACTCAGATGCTACCGTAGTGATGGGAATACTTAAGACATCTCTGGCCATAACTGACAGAGTGGGAAACCTATCCTCATTAATCTTCCAAAAATTCAGCACATCATACTTCAAATCATCTTCATTGGTGTGAATCAAACCTTCTTTTAGATAAATCTCTAATTCATCTTTATCCTTGGAAGTTTGGGTTTCACAGTCAAATTCTCTGAACTCCTAAAAGATATAGTATAAAGATTATTTAAGTAACGAATAAACATAATAGGAGAAAAATAATACTATATTAAAATTAAATACCTTCATCACCATTTTGCTCTTCTTTGTAAGCCTTCCTTCTTCAGGTGACATAGGAGATTGATTACTACTTTGAGAAATTGTTGAACCACCAAAAGTATTTATGTACTCTCCATACAACCTTTTAAATTTCTCCAATACTTCATTTGCCTTCAATTCAAAGGTTGAAGGATCTAGTTTTTTGTAACAAAACCTCAAGAACTTTAACTTTAATCGAGGATCAAGAATTGCCCCAAAAGCCAAGACAGTGCTATAATCCTTCCAATATTTATCAAACTTCATCTTCATTCTGAAAGCCATGTTCATAATAACAACATCATCACAAGTTTGATTGTCTTCCAAAAGACATTCAATTTTCTAAACTTGCATAAAATACAAATTTGATGTTGGATATGATGAACCCGAAATGAGATTTGTAGTTTCATAAAATGGCTCTAAAAATTCACACATTTTTTTTGCTAAGCTCCATTCTTCATTTGTCGGACAATCTTTATAAGCTCCATCTACAACACTAAGGATGTCAAACGCTTTTTCAAATTTAATTGCACTTTCCAACATCATATATGTAGAATTCCATCGAGTTGGAACATCTGATTTTAGACCAACACCTTCTTCAATTTCTGCTTGCTGCACACAATCTTTAAATTTCATCATTCTCCCATCAGAAGCTTTCACATATTTCACACTCTCTCTTATTTTAAATAAAGCTCCAGCAGCCACCTTTAACCCTTCTTGCACAATCAAATTTAAAATGTGAGCGGAGCAACGCACATGAAAATATTCTCCATCGCAAAGCAAACTATTCTGCTTACGTAGATGAGTTTTTAAGATGTTTTGCATGTTGTCATTTGCAGAAGCATTATCTAAAGTAATAGAGAATACTTTCTTATCAATACCCCATTGCTTCAAAGAGTTAAATAAGACTGCTTCCATATCGGTTCCAGTATGGGGAGGAATCATTCGACAAAAATTCAAAATCTTACTCACTAGTCGCCAATTCTCATCAACAAAATGAGCTGTCAGACAAATATATCCTTCAGTGGTAGATGCTGTCCACACATCAGATGTCAAACAAATTCTATTAGGTATCCTAGACATCTTCTGCCTCAATTTCTCTTTTTCTGTTGAATAAATCATTTGAAGATCTGAAACTAAAGTGTTTCTAGAAGGCATTATAATCGTTGGACTAATGTAATTAATCCAATCTCTAATACCCTCATACTCAACAAAGCTAAACGCAAGATCATGTTTTGCTATAGCCTGAGCGAGTTTTTTTCTATGAACATTCTGATCAATTTTAGTTGGCAAACCCTCTATATCATCATCAAATCTAATATTGAGGGGTATAGATTTACAAGAAACTATATGACGACTCAGATGAGAAGTCCCGTAACCATTCTTAGTTTTTGGATTTTTTCCAATTTTGTATTCATGATGACAAAAATTGCATTCAGCCTTTTCAATACCATCTCTGTCTTTTCCAATCTTCTTAAAAAATCTCCAAACATTAGATCTTTTACCAGAATCAACACTACCAGAAGCTTGAACAGGAGTCTCAGAAACAACTTCATCATCCATGTTTATAAATTTCCTAATCATATCCAAATAATGTGTATTAAAATTCTATAGCAACAACAACATTCATTAATTCATATTAATTATTCATCTTATCTAAATAGGCATATGCAACTGCAAAATTCAACAAATTAAACTAATATGACAACTATATACACATTAGAAATGACTAAAAAAGCTACCTTCTATGACAACTATATTGGTCCACTGCATTTATAATTTTGTTTCATCCACTCCAGCACAAAATATCACAGCCATAGACAATAATAATAGGGTAAAAGGTGAAAAAAGAAAGGTGAAAATGATGGGACTCTTCTGAATGATTCTAGAAATAAGTACATATAATAAAGTGTAGGAATCATTCGTAACTAAAAGTTATTAAGAGTGCTTAATCATTCGTAATTCACAGCACTAATCATGTTAGTGTTAGATACCATATAATCCCATCAAACATAAAATTATCTCAAGAAATTTTTTGATATTATTTTCTTTACCCCATTATTTTGCAAGCAGGATTTCATACGAACCATGCATCCTCCACCATTATCACACTTGTTGATATAGCTATATATACAAATGAAGAACAAGAAGAATGACTCACTAATTGATTAGGCTTAAGCTACAAAATTCTCCCTCAGAATCAAATAATGCAATCTAAATCCACCAATGGCATTATTTATCATACACATGCACACTCTTTGGTCCTTTAAAGCCTCCACAACTCCAACACTAGCAGCCACAATCCAAGGCTTTCTAGCTGAGCTACTCTGTATTAATTCGTCTCTCAAAAATTGAACAAGTGATGAATAACTATGTATTTTGATTCATGAAGTAGCACAAGGTTGATGTTATCTATCTATATAAGGAAGTTTTGTGGTGCCAAAGAAATTTGTGCCAAACAATAGCATCACTGAATTACTATTATTGACACCAAAAGTAATAACAACCTGGAAGCAACGAATTTTGCTATGTTCTCACAACTTGAATGCCATTCCTGGTCTGTGAAGTAATTGACAATGGCTTGCATGCAATCATTCAAAGGCACTAATAAACCTTGAAACTGGCAATCTAGGAATAGACATATAATGCTTTCAATGAGTTCTTTAGCTTGTTTACTCCTGCAGTGAGAATAAAAAGGCGTAAGTTGACATTGTCAAACCACTAAATAAGGATGTCAAATCATAAATCATGTCCTAAAATTATTTGTCTAACTTTTGAATCATGAATCATAACACACTGCCATTCAAAAACACATCAATGAAAAAGACTAAAATAACAAGGATTGACACCTTAAATATGTAATATACTCAAGTTACAAATAAACACTTAATCAAGAATCACTATGGTACAATAGACATTGGTGATGGTCAATAAATAAACTATGATAACCCAAAAGTCATCAGTAAACACTTAATTCGGGAATTCTTTAAGTGTGCCAGAGGTAATAAAGTAACAGAAAATGAAGAAACAAAGAAGAAACTCAGAGAGGGATAGAAAATGAAGAAACCTACCTCTGATTTCGCGTGAGGGAGGAGAAGCAGCCAAAGATTTCGCAGGTAGAACACAGAAGTAGAACGCAGATCCTTTGATTCCTTTCACAGTTTCACCGTTTCAATGCAAGTAGTTCTCGCCTTCTCGGGTCAGGGACTCAGGGTCTCAGGGAGGAGAAAATTAGATTTAGGGCTTTTAGGGCTTATAGGGCCAGCCCTGTTTTGCTTTTTTGTTGGGAGGGCTTAATTAGGGTTGGGCTTACAAAATATCATTTTGTAATTTTTAGGGCTGTGGGCTAAAATTTTTTTGGAGGGTTGAGGGCTAGCCCTAAGGTTTGGGCTAAATTGACACTTCTACCAATTACAGATTTCAATTCATCCTCACAATCTGAAATCAATTCTTGTACTGTGCTTACTATATCATGTCGTAACAATTCTATTGTCCTGTGTATTCATTGAAAATGTGCCTAACAAATTAAAAACAAATGAATTGATGAGTCAATTATTATTATTATTATTATTATTATTATAAACAAATGAGTTATCAAATAATTATACCTTGTTTTATTTATCTAAAGAAATTTCAGATTTAGAATAACTCACAAGATGTAAGTTTATTTTTTTTAACCTATTAAAAAAGTATACGATGTCAATAGAATAATGTAAAATAATTGATTATGTATGTGATCTTTCAGTGATTAAATTAAAAGTAAATCGGAAGTGAGAATGACAAAAAAATTATAAAAAATTTGGAATTGAGATTAATAATGGAATTGAGATAATCTTAAGAGGAAGTGGAAATCAAAAGAAAGAGAGAGTGAGAGAGAATGATGTAAATCCTTTTGTAAGTGTGAATTATAGTTTGCACCTTTAACTGGTGGATCAATCGATTATTGTATGTTTTTTTTTATTTTTTTTGTTTATGGTAGATCATCTTAAAAAATAGAAAATAGAATATTGTAAGACGAGTAAATACAAATATAAGGGAGTATAAATTGTTGGAATGAAATAATAATCATTAAGATGAAGTGAATTAATAAGTTTGTGATATTAAAGAAAAATAGTGCCTGAGTTCTAAGTTGCATACGGTTTAGAATACACACACTAGCATAGAAAGCTATGTCACAATTACACAAAAGAAATATGCACTTCACTCATTCTAGTGTGTTTGAGATATTTTAAAGAAAATTTATAGGCTAAGACAAACAAACAAGTAATAAAAAAGCATGAAAGCATTCAAAGAATAATCAAGCAATTGTGAAATGGATAATGAATGAACATTGGTTGATGTGCAAGGAAACTTAATGAACAAAAGAAACTATGGAAATCACACATCAATCAATGACACACTTGGAATTTTGGTTCGCATTACCTAATTGACATAAAGTGAGAGACATGGGTGCTATGCAAATTTAGGAAAAGAGAGATAGACGTTAAAATCAATCATATAGTAAGCATGATCCATATAACTTGAAAATTTCAAAAAGATGTCCCTAGGTGAGCTTACAATCTAATTTCACAAATGAAGTATTATGCACAAATGACTAGTTTCAAGTATGTGTAGAGCACATAGTTTAGCAATTAAGGTTCACCATGTCATGAAGGCATAAGTATAACCTAGTAATAAGCCAAAAACAATATGGATGCATATGATTAGGGGTGTGCATAGTTCAGTTTTTTCATAAATTGAACTGAAACTGCACTAAACCATTTTAAATGATTTAGAAATTGAACCAAACTGTTTTGTCACATAAGAAACTAATTTTAAACCAATTTATAATATAGTGCACCAGTTTAAACCAGTTCATAAAAATAGATCTGGTTTTAATTGAAAAACCAGTTTAAACTGGTTTATAGGCTACAACTAGTTTTCACATCCTCTCTCTCCCATCTCTCTCCCTTTTTCCCCTCTCTCTCCCCCTTTCCCTTCCTCTCTCTCCCCTCTTTCCCCCTCTCTCTCCCCCATCTTCTTTCTTTCTCCCCTCTGTCTCTCTCCCCCTCTCTCTAAATCAAAAGTTGCAGGAATCATAAAATATGCACATACTAATAAATTAAAACATTGTCTTACTGTTTGTTCAATGACAACATTCAAAACATGATATAATATGGCACTAAGTTAAATGAAGTTAAAATAAACTAATTCAAATCCAACACAATCTCTTTCAAGCCATCTTTCACTGCATTGTGTAAGAATTCGTGTTTTTACGTAAAATCATTTTAATAAAATAATTTTAGTGCTTGGAATAAATTCAAAATTTAGAAGTTTTAATTTAAAAATAAAAATATGAAATTTGATTTCAGTGAATTTTTCTGAGTTGGAAAATGTACCTTTTCGAAAAGATTTTTGTAAAAATGTGTACTGGCGCTTAATCTGGCAGTACCGACTTTAGACTGTTCAGTACTGCGTATTTTGGAAAATAATATTTAGAAAATTGATTTGTTGTTTTGAAAGGACAAAAATAATTTTAGAATCGAAAACCGGACACTAATCTTAAAGGTTTAGCCCAAAGTGGACTAAACGGACCAAAAATGCTAACGGGTTGGACCGGGCCCAAACCGGACCTAAGACCCAACATATATAAGCTCATTTAATGAGTTTTGAGCTCATTTTTCAGCCCTGAAAGAGAGGAGAGGCACGGTTTTGAGAGGAGAGGAAGAAGAGAGAGTGCTCTTTTCACCTCCACCTTCCGGAAGCTATAACTTTTGATCCAGAGCTCCGATTGACGAGACGTTTGCGGCCACGTGAATCTCTTGACGAGCTCTTCCTTTATATCAAAGTTTTTCTGATAAAAACTCGAAGCTCACTCCCCAGTGTCCAGCCCTAAGTTCTGCGCGATTTTGGTTATGAGTTTTGAGTAGATTTTGTGGTTTTGCTTGTTTAGGTGATCTCTAGTAGCGGATAATTGATGGATTTTACCCCCTACTCTCGTTTGATAAGATAAGGTTCCACTAAACTCTTGTGTTTAGTTGTTTTGGGTATCTTAGGTTTTGATTTTTTGTGATATATGTGTTGTTAGTTTGAGCTTTGGTGTTGGTTGAAGTTGGTTGAGGCTTTGGATCAAGCTTGGTGGTTTTGTTTTGGTGTTTGGTGTGTTTGGAAATCGGCCAAGGTATGATTTC
The DNA here is from genome assembly GCF_003086295.3 of Arachis hypogaea. Taxonomy (NCBI): domain Eukaryota; kingdom Viridiplantae; phylum Streptophyta; class Magnoliopsida; order Fabales; family Fabaceae; genus Arachis; species Arachis hypogaea. The sequence goes on from NC_092036.1 coordinate 108,655,316, forward strand.
GGTTTCCTTTGTGTAATATGTAATGTTCATAGACACTTAGATTAGTGACCCATAAGATAAGATTGAATTGGAAATGTGGTTGTTGTGGTATATGTATGATGATGGTGATTGTTGAGGATTATTGGTGCTAATGATGTATTATGATGTTGGTTAATATTAGTTATTGTTTGGTGATAAACTGTTAGAATTGATGGGGATTTATAGTGGTTGTTGATGTTGGTTGGGTGATGATGCTTGATGAATTGATTTTGTAAATGTTGTTAAATAATGATATTGAGGTATGAGGTATATTGAATTTTGAATGAGTGTATATTGTCGATTTTTGGTACAAAGCATGAATGAGGTTGTTGATGAAGATTGATAGTGAAAGAATGATGATTGGTGAAGGTGTTGGCGGAAGATTGATTTTAGTGTTTTATATTTGATATTTGGATTGATGAGTGTTGAAGGGGTTGATAATTTGAGGTATTAAATGTTGGATGTGGCATAGTTGCATGATGATGGAAGTGGTGAGAAGTCATGTTGATGTTAATAAGGTTAATGGAAATTTGAAAAATGTGAAATAGATTGGATTTAGAATTGTTGGATGGTTTAGAAGGTTGTGTGAGTGAGAAAATGGTTGAGGTAGTGTTTGTATGAATTTTGGACTGTTTTAGTATGGTTGATATGTGATTGAATTGGTATTGGATTGAGGTTTGGTTAGAATTGAGGATTTGAGGTTTTGGGTAAAGACAGATTTTTTGTGAACTTTGACGGATCATAACTTTTGCCTCAATTTTTAAAATTTGTTGAGTTTAATTTAGAATTAAAGATCTTTGAAAACCCGTCGATTTGATATAAAGTTTGTAAAATTTGGATTTGAATAGAGGAAGTTATGATCATTCAAAGTTGGTGTTAAAAATCTGAAATTCTGATATGTGCAAACGCACAGCTTTGTGCGCACACACAACCCTGCGAAAATTCTATTTTGTGCAGACGCACAGACCTATGCGTACGCACAGGCAGGGAAAAGGGCTCTGGTAGCAGCGCTAGTGTAGGTTGTGTGCGCGCACATCAATGAAGGATTACGACCTGTGCGGACGCACAGCCCTGTGCGCACGCACAAGTTGGGAAAGGTCGTTTGTTGGAGGCGCTCGCATAGCTTGTGCGAGTGAACAAACTTTATAAATTTTCAGTACCTGTGCGCACGCACACGCCCTATTTCACAAATTTAACTTTGTTTTCAACTATTTCACCTTTCCGACAAGGTTATAAGCCTCTATAACACCATTTTATGATTCTTGGGATTAGTTTTGGGCATTAAAATATGGGAAAGGTCCTAGGATGTTTGGTTTGGTTTTATTCTGAAAAGTTAGCAAACGGAGGTTTAGGTTTCTGGTGGATTGATGATATTAGTGAATTTGGCGATTGTTGACAACGAAGTGAGAAACTGATGAACTTGAGAATATGAATGTTTAAGGATATTAATGGGAATGATGATGGTTATGATGAGTTGATGACTCAAAGAGGAATGATGATCTTGTTGAATGTGGAAAGTGTGCTAGGCACTATATCCTTGGAATGATAATGTTTGAAAGAGAGTGTGCCAGGCACTATATCCTTAGAATGTTGAGAGCTAATAATTGGAAGTGATTTGAGATGAGGAATGATGATGATTTGAGGTTAATGGAATTGTGGATGTGGATAGTGAGCCAGACACTATATCCTTGGAATGATTTGTGATGAGTTATATGTGTTGTTGTTTTCCTTCTCTGCCACAAGAGTGTGCCAGGTACTATATCCTCAGATTGAGCATGCAAGTGAGCCAGGCACTATATCCTCAAAATGATAGTTAGCCAGGCACTATATCCTCGGAACAAGAGCGAGCCAGGTGCTATATCCTTGGAAGTGGCAGAAAGGCGACATCCGAAAGGATGTGTCGGGTTGGCATTCATAGACCGACAAGTGATATCACGAGCCAATAGGATAGGCATTCATCATATGCATCTCTTATGTGCTTGCTTGCTTTGACTACTTGGGTTTGCCTACTTCTATAATATGCCTACTTGCTTCTTGAATTAATTGCTATATATGATTATTACCTGTGTATTACTTGCATTAAATGTGATTGTCTGGTGCTGAGGAGGTTAGGTAGGTGGTGGCGATAGGATCGCATGGAGGTTAGGTTGGCAAAGGCTGTGGGATACATCGGTGTGATTAGTATTAGTTAGAACTCCCCTAAGTTAGATAACCCGGTTTATGGTTTAAGTTCTTTATTTATTTATATCATTAAGCTTGAATACCCGTATGCAATGTGAAGTTCTAGGACTGCCTTCGGCGTCCCGAGACCTTACATCTTACATCATTGGGCACTATTACCATACTGAGAACCTCCAGTTCTCATTCTATACTTTGTTGTTATTTTTCATATGCAGGTCGTAACCCACCTCGGTGAGTTGTTTGGTTAGTGACAGAAGCGGAGGATCTGGATACCTTTTGGAGTCTTTTTGGTTTGTTTTGTATTTGTCTCTCAGTTTTGTATTTTTGTTTTGGCCTAGGGGCCTGTATTTAAGAGAGAACAAAACTTGTATAAGCCATCTTAAACTTCAGTTTCTCCTTGTCTGTATGTTTGGCTAGCCGGCTTAAACTTTGCGAGTCATGGCTAGTTTCTTATGATATTACACTATTACACTATTATACTATTATCTTTATTTATATCACATTGTGTTATATATATAAGTCTTAGAACTGTCGTAACCTCTGATTAATCTTTGCTTTACGGCTAGAGGTAAAGCTTAGGGTAATTGGGGTGTTACACATTGCGAATTCTTGTAATCGAATAATCAATCTCTTTCAAGCCATCTTTCACTATCAAATTCAGGACATGGGCACAACGCATATGAAGATAGTCCCCCTTCAAAACTAGACTATTCCATGCATTTAATCTCTTTTTCAAGTATAAAATTGCACCATCACTAGAAGTTGCGTACCGTTACAGTAAAAACTTAATGCAATTTTCAAGCATCCAAATAACCTTCAATAGCTCTACCAAGTACCTCTCCTAACTGACCCTCAACCTGACAAAAATTCAATATCCTCTTTTGCAACTTCCAATCATTGTCAATAAAGTGTGCCGTTAGAGACATATAAGTCAAATTTTGACTCGACGTCCAAGTGTTAGTTGTAAGGCACACTTTTTGACAACGATGAGAGAGATAATTTTGTAACTTCACTTTCTCTGTATCATAAAGAAAAAGTATATCACGGGCCAAGTAGTACGTGAAGGGATTTTAACTTAGTTTGCAAGCTATGCAAGAGCCTTCGAAACACATTTCTTTCTACAAATTGGAAAGCTAACTCTTTAGTCACAAACATCTCAGTGAGGATACTTCGAGATACTTCTTGGTCAAACTTTGTAACACTCGGTGAGGATATAAGACCACTTATTCCCCCTTCTATCCTCTGCCTCTTGCTCTATTCGTTGTCTAAGTCAAAGCATCGCTTCCAATGTTGCCGCATATCACTTGTTCCCCCCGCATATTTTATTTGACCATTGTAGTTTTTACATCTTGCATACTTCTTTATCCCTTCGACTAGAATGAAATGTTCCCATATCTGTGATTGATTCTTACGCCCAGAAGATTCACTAGATTGAGGAGGTAATGAGGGATTAGCAACAGGATTTGAGTGCTCTTCTCTCTCAGACATTTTTAATATCAGCAACAAACCTAATTGTAAATTAAATAACTAATTAAACAAAACCAATAAATCGACTTTGCTCAATGCTCGTTCATACAAAAGACACATGTGACAGCTAGTCTACTTTAATAAAAAATGGCACATAATTTTTCCGAAATTCAATGCATTATGAAATCAAGCTACTTTTATTGAGAAAAATTGCTATGGCAATCATAAAGGCAACTTCATTTAAGAATACACTTTGTTAATTCTAAACTTGTACATCCTCAACCAATGCAAACAACTAAACAACGCTTTAAAAAGGAAAATAAATAAATAAAATGACACAAACTATGAAGTAATAAATACATCATTACATGCTAACACTAACAGGGTTACTTAGACATGGTTTATAAAGTCACTAATATAGGAATACATATATGACAAACATGTTTGGAACTTACTTTTTCTTCAGCAGTGCTCTCTTTAGAAAGCAGAGAAACGCCTCCAAAAATTGAAAGTTGCAAGGACCAGTTTGCAAGTCAACAATGCAAGGGTATTCTAGAGCTCTCTGAGCTTTCGCCTCATCTAGTCTACAACAACATCAACAACAAGAAAATGTAAAAGTACTAGCAGTGAATGAATTAAAGTGTAAATTGGTCACTATTAAAGTGAATAATTATCCAAAGTAAGTCAGCAACCAATGTGGCTCAACACACTCAAATATTTTACTGTATTCAGGAATCCAAATTAAACCTATGCCTAATTAAAGTTCCGTTAAATCAATATCTCAATTATTAGATATTCCCCTTACTTCAGAACTCAGATTAACAAGTATATAAGGCTAAAGCCGTCTCTATCACTCACTAATTCATTTATATACATTAATAATGTATTTCGCATAGGAGCACCCGATTTTGGTTTATGGGAAAAGTATTGGATAGCCTCTTTAAAAAATAAACTAACATGGGTGATGATGGGTCTGAATTCTACTACATCTGCATTCTATGGTGCCATGTACGCCACATAAATTTTATTTCATTTGCATTGAACTAGCATATAACGCAAACAGCATAACAAAGTTTCCTTCCCATTGTTGCATTTTATGAACATAGCTCTAGATACATTACATATTTTCAATGGATAATTGTAAAATCGAAATGTAGTTCTTATCTTCACCTGCAATAATTAAATTAAAATAGAAATGGGTAACTGTAAAAATGGCATACTAATTGACTATGTAAAAAAGTATTGTCTCCCATACATCCAATCATAGTAAAACATAAGAGAAAAGAAATTACCTACTATGTTAGATGGCAGCAGCAGGGGTTGGTAGTGGCGGTGATGATGGCGGTGGTGGGTTGGTAGTGGCGGCAGCAAGGGAGAGACGAGAGAGGAATGGTAGCGACAGCAGCAAAGGAGAGACGATATTGTGTTAGAACTTAGAAGTTGTAGAAGTTGACAACAGTGAGCGACGCCAGAACCGCGGAACTGCCCTACGAAGAGTTGTTTAACGACGGCGACAATGACGATAGCAGTGGTGGCCTGGTGGGTTGGTAGCGGCGATAGTAGGGGAGAGATGAGAGAGGAATGCCGTTGGCCGTTGTTGTGCTAGAAATTGACGAGAGTGAGCGATGGAGAGTAGTTCGACGACGACGACTGTGACGGTGGCAGCGGTGGGTTGGTTGCGGCGGTAGAAGGGGAGAGACGAGAGAGGATGTTGAAACGGTGACTAGGGTTTTTGTGTTTTTCACATTTTTCAAATTTTTTGAGTTTTGAAGATTGAAGTTATTGATGTGAATAAACTAGTTTTGATTTAGTTTAAAACTCAACTGAACCATAAAAAACGGTTTTTAATAAACTGGTTTTTATAAAAACTATGGTTTCAGTTCAGTTTTTTATTTGAAAAAACTGGTTTATTTAAAACGGTTTCAATTTAGTTTCAGTTCAGTTCAGTCAAACTAGTTTTTTTTGCACACCCCTACATATGATCAAGCAACATAATTCATTAAGATAAATACACAACATCACTCATCAAGAAATTGCCTAGTCATGGTTAAAGAATTTAAATCACATGGTGGCCAAAACATGTAATTCAAAAGATTTTGAATGCTTTGAAGGCAATTTACATGTACTTGGAATGCACAATTACTAAGCATGAAAATTCAAAACCAAGTAACAAATTTTAACTTCAATAAAGAATTTCAACAATGAATATTCATAACAACGATGCTAAAATAGCATCAAGTCAGTACTTAACAACAATATCTCATCAGAATCAATAAATCAACTCAATAATCTAACACTTAGCACTAAAATAGAAAATTAAACAGAAAATCATACTAACTAACTAACTAACTAACTAATGGAGATGATGGTAGATGGTGGATGGTAAATGGTGGTGATGAATGATGGTTGAAGGAGAGAAAGAAGAGAAGAGAAGAGAAAAGAAGAAAAGAAATAGAGAGAAGAGAAGAAAAGAAAAGTATGAGAACAGGGGGGTCACACGTACGCGGAAGGTCACGCATACGCGTGAGGTGCAGTCATGCCATTACACAGTTCCCGCATGGTCCTGGCACAACTCTTTGTCCAGGCCATGCAGTGGCACAGTCCATGCACTATTGACGCATGGTCAAATTTTGGGGGTCATGCGTGAGAGTTTTTTTTTAAGACAAGCCAAACTCCAAAATTAACAAATCTTTAAACATGAAATGCAAAACAAAAAGACAATTCAAGACAAGATTATTGACTATTCAAATATGCAACCTAAAATAAAAATTTACCCAAGCAACTAAATCTAAGAGCAATAAATACAAGAATGATATAGAGAAAGAAAGTACCTAATAATGGAAACCCAATTTATTCATCAACTATATACACAAGAGAATTGAAAGAGTTTACCATGGTGGGGTGTCTCCCATCTAGCACTTTTATTTATTGTCCTTAAGTTAGACAATTGGGAAGCTCCTTGTCATGGTGGCTTGTGTTTGTATTCATTCTTGAACTTTCAACAATGCTTAGATCTCCAAAATGCTCCAAGATTCTCAATTGATTGTACCAAGCCTTGATGAAGTTCTAAACAAGCCATGAGCTCCTAAAGTTGATCCTCATGTGGTAATTCGGGGTCCTAAATCTTGTTTTCACACTCGTCTTCAAGTTGATCATAACAATTCCAATTGGGTGGCAAGCAAACTGAATTCTCATTTACACAACAAAGCATCTTCCTAAACCCATTCAATGTAGCACTATGCCAACATTTGAATTTTAACTTTGATGATCCAACCAAAATGAACATAGGATTGCATTTTCAACCACTACACAACTCTCTCTTACTCTTCAATCCACAAAGAGTTCTAAGTTGACCATCCGTTTCAAGCAAACCATATTCAAGTGGGATAATAAAGCTAAGAGATATGAATTTTACCCATACTCAAATGTTGTGTTGGATGGTGACTTAGGATGAGAGACTTTTAACGGCCTTGTAATTTCCACTCCCTTGTGCTCTTCTTGGATTACTTTCATCTCTTGACAAGCTTCTTCAACTTTAACCTCTTCAATACCGAATTCTTCTAACTCTTCCCCATCACTCAAGTCATAAGTTAGAAATTGAGTGAGGTCTACATCAACATCTAATTCCAATTCCATGGGGAAAGATTCAACAAAATTAAGGAGATCATGTGTTGATGCGGAATCATCATCATTAAAAGAACTTGTTGCTTGTTCTGTTTCTTCCAATTCTTCATTCATAATATGTTTTGGAGGTTGTGAACTATCCTCCTCAACATCAATTTCACACTTTTCAGAAGGAGGCTCTACAACTTTAGATTCCTATGGGTATTCAACATCTCCTAAATCTTCAACCACTTCTTCCTCTTCAACAATTTCATCTTCCTCCACTTATTCCAATACAAAATTTCACTCCTCATCCTCCACTTTAGTTTTTAACCTCTCTTTCATACTCCACTCTTCATTTGATTCTCTACATGTGGCCATGGGAGTATTTTAAGTGCTTAAGCATTGGGAGACTAAATTGTTTACTACTCAACTAAGGTAGGCATGATGGTTTCTTGCCTCCTGTAAGCTTCACGTCGCTCTTGAATAATTGAAATGAGAGTGTCATTCATTGGGGTTTGAGGTGGAAGGAGGGTTTTATTGCTTGGGAAAAAGGGTTCATAATAGGAAGGTGGTTCATCTTAGTGAGCATATAGAGGTGGTGTATATAGAGATGGTAGTTCTTAGGGGTATTGATGTTGGAATTGTGGTGGCTCTAAGTATGGTTCATATGGCTCATATAGTTGTCAGTATGTTGGATATAGGTTAGGATCATATGTAGGTATTTGGTGGTATGAGACTTGTGAATAATGTTGAGAACAATGTTGAGGAGGGGGGTCATAGGTATATGGTGGTGGTGATTGATAATCACAAGGAAGACCACCATATCCATTAGATTGGTATGCATCATGATTTGGGTAATTCTCATAGTATACCGGAGAGGGTTGTTACCATGAAGATTGATCATATGCTTGAGACTCCTCCCACCTTTGATTTTCTCATCGTTGATGCAAACTTTCATTGTAATTCCCATTTTCTACAACATAGTTAGAACCAAACTCGTAGCCAAATGTGTGAGAATTCATAGTGACAAGAGAAAATAAAACAAAAGCTACTAAGAAACAAGGAAGACAAACTCCTAAAACTAGCAAAAACTAGCAAACAAACCAAAAATCAAGCTATTCACAATATTAACATATGTACAATAACCAATAACAAGCGCACATTTGCAATTTTCCGGCAACGGCACCAAAAATTTGATGAGAGGGAAATCGTCAGTTATGAGTTTTCACAAAATGATTCCGTTGAAGTATAGATCCATACCAACAATCAACCCTCAATCAAAGTTTAATTTATTTGTCACAATGCAAATCAATAAAAATCGAGAGTATTTAAACCTCGGGTCATCTCTCAAAGAAATTACAGGGAAGTGTGCATATTATAAGTTATGAGGTATTTCTTTTTTGGGGTTTTGGAATGATGAACGGAAATGTAAATTGTAAGAAAATAAAGCTAACAACTAAGATAAGTCTTGGCAAGGGGGTGAGAATTGAAATTCCTATCCTCATTATCATCTTCAATTGAGATGGTAAATGTCTATTGCCCTCACTTAGTTAACCTCTAACAAATGAAGAAAAGTCAAGTAAATGCAATTAACTTGAGTTCACAAATCCTAATCAACTCATAGTGAAAGACGAGATTTAGTGAAGTTCAAGCTAACTAGCAATCTTCAATTACCAATCCACATTAGAATTTGACAATTCAAGAGTTTTCAAGTCACCAACCCAAGCCAAGAATACAAAATTCTATTCTAAAACTCAACCAAGCATTTTATCAAACACTTAGAATGCATAACAGGAAAGCATGGTAAAATAACAAGAAATAATAAAATCTAAAATTACCAAATGCAAGAAAGTAACAATAATAACTCAATCAAAAAATAAGAAACATAAAACCTCAAATTGCATTAAATGAAAATTAAAATCAACAAGTGTTCAATAACATAAAAGTAACAAAATAAAGGAAATAACAAGTAAAACTAAGAAAGCAAAGATGTAATAACAAGAATTTGCAAGGAAACTAAATCAAGACAAGATTAAAACCTAAATCTAAGATGAAATTACCCAAATCTAACCTAATTCTAGAGAGAAGAGAGAGCTTTTCTCTCTAGAATATAACCTAAAACATGGCTAAAACTAAACCTAATTGCTCTCCCCTTGTTTCTTCTTGAGTTTGGCCTCAAATACTTCAGAAATGAGTTGGATTTGGGTTGGATGAGCTCAGAAATTGTCAGCCATCTTTTTTTTCAAGTTTGTCACGTGCCAAGTGTCACCAATGCCTGGGATGTCACGTGTATGCGTGGCTTGACGAAACTCTCACTCACGCGTACGCGTGAGGCATGCGTACGTGTGGCCATGAATTCCACCAAATCCTCATTCTTCATGAATTCCCACCTTGCATGCTTTTTTTTCACTTCTTTGATCCAATCCTTGCCTTTTAAGCCTGAGATCATCAAACAAACACATCAAGGCATCGAGGAAAATCAAAGTGAATCAAATTTAACGAATTAAAAGCCTAAAAAATATGTTTTTAATCACTAAGCACAATTAGAAGAATTTCATAAAACTATATTATTTCCTTAATTAAATGTAAAAAAATTAATAAAATTCATCAAATTCGATACATGATAAATCATAAAATTATGGTTTATCAACCATACATCACATGTTGCGGCATTAATTTCACATGTACATCCAACATTGTCTGCGTCATTATTTTGGACCCAAAATGTCCTATTTGAAAACACTCCATTTGACAACATTGATAAGAATTTGTATCCGACATTCTCAATCTCCTTGAAAACAAGAAAACTGCATTCAAACATCACTCCATTCACATAATTTTTTATGATCCCATTTGGTAAACAACAACAAAAAAAAAACTCACTATTAGTCATGTCTATGAATATAGAAAGAAGAGAATATAGTGTATAAATTGATTGTGATGATTTATGTTACTTAGTACTTCTTATATAGGTGATATTTTGGACGTAGCTATCTATAATGCAGAGTATCCGAATTAAATTTATTCATATTTCAAATGTAGTGCATCCAATATTATTACTTCTAAATTTTTGTAGTTTAACATTCGAGATATGAACGAGCTTTTTAAAAAAGTTAATTTCAAGTGCTCCCTTATGTTTGGTTTAAAGGGAAAAATAAGAGAAAAAAAAGTGGTGGAAAGAAAATAAATGGAAAATTTTATTTTTCTTTGTTTGGATAGCAAAAAAAATAGAAAGGAAAAAAATTTTTGGTATGGGTCCTACAAAATTTTTTTCCATCCATTAGAAGCAAGAAAACAAAAAGAAAAATATTATTTTTAGTGTATTTACAATATTACCCCTAATTCTATTAATATTAATAATTATTAATATAAATTTAGTTTTAATAGTTTTAATACATTATTATAATAAAAATTTACATTTAAACATTATATATATATTAGATAAATCATTTATAAAATTATAATATTTTATAATATTCATAAAATACAATAAAACATAAATAAATAAAAATATTTATACTTTATTTTGTTATAAGGAAATTAATGTAATTTTATACCATTATAATTTTCTTTCTTTTCACTTTTCTTCTCATCCAAACAAAAGAATTTTTTTTTATCTAAACAAAGTCTTAATCTTTGGCTAGGACTTAGGAATTTGTGACATATCTTAGATGTATAGTATTTGAGATATATATGTAACTTTTTTTAGACATTACATTCAAAATGTAATATAATTATTTAAATCGATAAATTCTCTATATATTACGCATAACGGTAAATAAAATATTTATTTAAAAAAACAAATATTGAAACTTATTTATAATTCAATATATTGAGATTACTTATTATTTGAAATTATGAAAAATACAAAAATTCGGCGCTTTTCCTTGACATGTCATAGTTATGATATTTTTAAAAAAATTAAAAAATCCTGATAATATAATAATTATTCAAATCTCATTAAATTAATGATAATTTTTAAATTTTAATAAAGTCATTAACATTTTAGTTTTAAATCCCCAAATATGTAAAAAGGTTTTTTTTTCTCATTTAGCAATTTGATCTACTTTCTTCCTTTCTTCTAATCATTTTATTTGAATTTAAATAAAATATTTCTTTGGTTAAATATATACTATAAAGTTTAATTTTGAACAAATAATTATTTTTACCTATAAAAATTTAAGACACTCACAACTTTTACTCATAAATAGGCAAAATTAATTTTGTATCTATGACTTTTATTATAGATAAATTTATCAGTATTTTAAATATTTACTAATAAAATTAGTAGTTAATTTATTTCTTTTTTTAGTATAAAACTAATTTTGTTAATTCATTCATAAAAAGATATATCAACATTTAAATTTTTATAAGGAAAAATTATAGTTGGTTCTTAAAATTTATAGAAAATACCACAGGAAAAATTAGTTGCAAAAACACTGGTTGCGGGATAAATCATACTCCATACAATGGTAATTGTTCACAAATAATTAATTTTAATGTAAATACAAAAAGCTAAAAAGCAGGCAGAAATTTCATACTTTTATTGTATCTATTAATCTATATCTCTATTTATTTACATGTTCACAAAGATAACGATTTCTAAATACTGCCAAATATAAGAATAAAATATAAAAGCGTCCTTTTAATATAGAAAGGAAGAAAAAACAAAAACTAAAAATATTTAATTTTTTATTCACTTTCAATAAAAAAAGTTTTATAGAAACAAGTAATTGTATTTTGCTATATAAACAAAAGTAATTAATTTTTAATTCATTACTTAAAAAATTTATTCAAATGCATAAATTTAATTAAATTATTATATATATGTTTTTTGAGTAAATATTTTTTTTCGATTTATGATTATTTATCTAAAAGACAATCATCGCTGACCATAATTTGAAAATATCTAATCGATGTTTTAATTTTTAATCATTTAAGTAACTTATTTAATCAACTTTAGTTATTAGTTTAAGCAACTTGACACATTAGTAAATTATCGTTTATATAGATTATATATTTAGACTATTTTATTAAATAATTTAAGATAAATTAAAAAATTTTAAATTATAAAAAAATATTTTATTTTTTAAACAAATAAACATAGAAAAAAGAGGATTTACTCAATTTTTTTATAGTATCCGTGTATAAACTATAAAGTTAAAAAATGTCTAAAGAACTAATTATAATATAAATTAACTCAAACTAATTTTATTTTTAATTTTAAAATTTTAAAAATTAAAATAAAAAATTATTTGTTTTTTTTAATAAATTTATTTTTCAATTGGTTAACTCTACTTAACTACAGGTTGCTAGTGAAACTTAAACTACAAAGCAGGAAAAAGAGAATGATAGAGATAAAAATAGTAGAATAAAATCCAAAATAGCTCTTGATAATTATTTCGAAAGATAATGAGATCTTTAACAAAAAAAAAACTTCAATTTGATATCTGATAATTATTTCAAAAAGACAACGAAATCTCTGTGTCAAAAAAAATCTAAGTTGTTTTATTTTGACATAAAAACTAATTAGTCCCAAAAAATATCAAAAATCAAATTAGGTTTTTTCTTTTTTTTAGGGTCTTCGTTGTCCTTTCTGTCAGAAATAGACGGAATATTCACTCAAAATAGTATGGCTAACTTAAGAGTGCCTGATGCGTCAGACATACACGCTGGCAAGAGTGTGTTGTTTTGGTTTTATTTTCTTCCTCGCCTCTATCAGTAATTCAGTATCATACATAGGATGAATTCTTTTTTTTTTTGGTTTTTTTTATTTTCTATTTTATTGCGAGATTCATGTCATAAACTACATAAAAGAAAAAAAAAATTATGCTGCCGAATGAAGTGACATTAAAAAGGGAAAAAAAAAGGAAAAAAGAAAAAGAGAAATTGAATGAATGATTTGATTACTTGAGAGACAGAAAGAAAAAGTTAGTGGAGTTGAAGAGTGAAGAGAAGATAGATACTTTAATTTTGGTTGCTTCATGTGGTTTTATGCGGTGTGGTAGAATTCAAGAGAAGCTAACCACTCTCATAATTATCAAGTGATTCCTTTAGATAAGGCTAACACCTACACAAAGCTACCCCATATTACTTCATTTCCATCAAATCCTAAGCACCTTAACTTTATTTGTTTTATTTTTCTTGTAGGATCACCGGAAATTATGTTTGATATTTTTTAGGAACATAAACTACTGGATACAGAAACTAAATTTCTTAATATTTATTTTTGAAAAATAAAAAAATTTAAAAATATTTTTAAAATTAAAATTGAATGCTCTAAAACTCTAATTTCTATTTTAAAAAAATAAAAAATTTTCAAATTGTATCTTTACGTTTTAAAAAAAAATGTTGAAAATTGAAATTAGACTTTTTAATTTTTGTTTTTAAAAAAAATAAAGAATTTAAAATTGAATCCTCTCATTTTCGTTTCACTAAACGGCCTCTATATTAAAAAAAAAAGACAATATACCTGAAAATCTTTCGTCTTGACTTGTGACCTATATTAAAATTTTGGGAGCTGCTATGGTGTTGAAAGAAAAATCCTTCAGCAGCTGCAGAGAGTGTATGTCACTAGGTGGTGGTAACTCGTATTCTGTTGAAGTATTTATTATGTTTGTAGGTGCTGTAATTTGAGATTAAGAAATTATAATGAGTTTGGTTTAGAAGAATAAATATAATATAATAATAATATATATATTTTTTATATTTAGACCGGATGAATGTAAAAATATTGTATGGGTCGTGAATTATGATAGACAAGTTAAAGAAAGTTAGACTCTTTTTATCTTAAGAAACATTAAAAAAAAATTGTTTTAATGACTAAAAATAATAGAAATGAAGTCCAATTTTTGAAAACAAGAAGACTTAAGAAATTTATTTGGCCTTGACCAAAAAATTGAAAGATGTTTGTTATTTGTTCACGGCAGCCATGGAAGGGGATCTTTCTTCATGTGTGAGTGAAGACGTGTTGGAGTTCACCGTAAAAACATTGTTTTAATATTTTCAATCCAACGCTATGTAGATCTCTCACTCTCATTGAATTGAATTCAGAAGAAACCCTAAACTCTGTGCAACCCAGCAAGCATTAACCATCGCTAATCGCATCCCGGAGATCCAACCAGCCTAACCGTTGTCGTCGTCGGCGCTGATTGTGTCGGGTTCTTATTGTTGTCCCTCCTGTCGTCGCAGTCGCACGGAGGTCCTGCTTGTTGCGTTGCCGTCGCGAAGGCTTGCCGGTCGTCGTCTCTTCGAGGTCTCTGTCCGACCTTATTTTGTTTTCTCTATCGCCGTGGTTTGCATTCCCCCGTCACCGTCGCTATCATTCTTTCGTGGCCGCCGGTAAGATCTCTATCTTTAAGTTATTTTTCGTTGTTTAATTTTGAGTTGCTGAGATGGGATTAAGTCTGAGTTGTTGGGGTTAATTTTGAGTTGCTGAGTTAATAATACTGATTTTGTTGATGTTTGCTTATTTTGCATTGATGATGTTCTGAGTCATGATGATTAGTGCTTTGTTAAGCTAAAAAGTTGTTCTGATCATCTTTAACGAGTAGATCGTATTAACGTTGATAAGATGCTACTTGTGTTAATTAAAATGTCATGATTATCGTAATTATTAATGTAAAATGTGGAATCTAATGCGAGAAGAGGATGAACAACAATAGCTTGTCAGATCTCTAGTTATGTTTGACTGGCAGAAATCCGACAGTTTGGTTTACTATGAGTATAGATACAATACCAATTAGTTTGTTACTCAGTAGATTTTTGTGCCCTATAATTAAATTTAGTTGAGATTTGTTATTCCAACAGGTAGGTAAATAATTTTAGTAAAAGAATAGCAAATACAAGTTTAATAAGCGTTTTAGAAAACCTTTAGAAGAATGAGCTGTTGGTTAGATTCAGCAATTGGAACTTGGTATTGCAACATCAATACATGTTTATTGTTACTTGATGTTGTAAGTCCCAATGCATTGGATATAATCTTGAATTACATATAGAAATGACTCTAAGTGAAGGGGTTAGTGATTGCAGGGGGAGTGATAGTGATACTTCTGACGAGTCAAGATATTGAGATTTTAGCGATGATGTAAAATCCTATAAATTAATAAATGATTAACTAAGAAATACATTACAAGCCCAAGAAATTATAAAATTAAAATTTATAATTCGAAGAAGTAAAAATATTTAAAATACGAATTAGAACACTAATTTTAAATATTTTGGCCCAAAGTTGGGTCAACAGGCTAAACCGGTTGAACCGAGCTCATGTTGGGCCGAAGCCCAACCCATTTAATAAAAAACCTTGAGCTTTCAGCTCATTGAACAAAGACAAGAGGGGGAGCATGGTGGAAGAGAAGGAGGGGGGCACAAAAAACCCTTGAAACACTATTCACCACGGCCGTAAATTGCTCGTAACTTTCAATTCGGAGCTCCGATCGTCAAATCGTTTCCTGTCACGAGATCACCTCGCTGAGCTCTTCAAATCCATTTGAACAAAGTGGTAATAAATTCGAATTTCTCACCCAATTCTCCACTCCTTTCAATTTCGTGATTTTGATAGTTTAGGGGTACTCTAGTGCGAGATGTAGCTGTGTTTCATCCAAGTGCTCAGTGGGTAAAGGTGAGAAACTCTTATCCCCTTTGGTATTCTTCAATTTTATGAAGTTTAGGCATTGAAATTGGTGGTTGTGTATGAAATTGTATGAAATTAGATTGAATTCATGTGAATTGCAGTCAAATTGGTGAAGTGGTGTACCTAGAACTAAACTCTGGTGGCTGAGAACTTGTTGAATTGGCTTTAGAGGTGAGGGAATTTGTCAAGAGGAGAGTTTTGAGGTGTTTTGAGCTTAGAGAGAAATCAACCAAGATATGGTTTTGGTTTCTTGTAGTTAATATATAATGTTGCGTGAATTTCAGGCTAGTAGCCCCTAAGATTGGTTTGAATTATATGCATTGATTGATTGGATGTATGTGGTGAATTGTATGAGAAGATAGTTTGAGCATGTTGAATGAAATTGATGAAATACAATGATTGAATGTGGTATGATTGTGATTGTGATGATCATTGATGGTAATGTGGTTTGGTGATGAAAATTTGGTGAAATATTGTTGGATTTGAAAAATTGTGAATGGGAATGGTTGAAATTGAATAGCTAAGTATTGAAAGTATAGAATGGTTGAAAATTGATGGGTGAGTACTTGGAAATGTAGAGAAGTGTGTAGGAGTTGAAATTTGGTATGTTGGAAGTGAAGTGTTTTGAAGGTTTTGAAAACTAGAGGATTTGACAAATTTTGGTAAAAACCTATTTTTAACCAACTTCAATAGGCCATAATTTGGTTTTCGGATCCCTAAATTTGGTGAAACTTATTTTAAATAAAAATTGGGTGTGTGGAGTTTAAAACATTTGAAGAACAGACGAAAAATGATTTTTCATGAAAAAGTTATGTGCGTTTGAATTTTGATATGAAAAGCTGAATACTGCAGCAAAACAGCTTTTTAAGAAAATTCATAAGCATGCGTACGCGGAGGTGTCACGTGACACGAGTTACGGCTCTGCCCAGTGCTCTTGCATACATGAATGATGACTGCGTGCAACAATTGCATTTTTACACTCATGCATACGCGGTATGTATCATGCATACGCGGGAAACCTTTCTGCCCACACACTCGCATACGCGGGGTGGTCTGCGTATGCGACTTTTGCAACTTTTGAACTCATGCGTACACGGGTGGCATGCATACGCATGACCACCCTATTTTGCCAAAATTGTATTTTTGGATTTTTAACTCTTCCTTTGGTTTTTCAAACTTCTGTAAACTATGTTAGAGGTCCGATAGCTAGTTTTTAGGCTTCGAAATAAGAACGAACATATTGAGGAGTTGGATTGATATTGAGGAAGATTTGTGAAGTGAATAATTGAATTCATAAGGCGTTGATAATGCTGAATGAGATATGATTGATGGCGATGATGATATTGATTGACTATGACAGTGACTATGGATGGAGTGAGATAATATTAAGAATGAAATGGATAAAATGACATTGGATGTGATAAGTTTGGCAAGGATGGCGATTGATCCCACTTGTCTATGATTTCTCGCTGGTTGTATGTGACAGGACACGTATTCTCTCTAATGGTGACAAGGCACGTATTTCCTCTAATGGTGACAGTACACTTATTTCCTCTAATGGTGACAAGGCACTCTCCCTCTAATGGCCAACCGATGTGCTGAGATGTTAGTGTGCAACAGAGAAACAATGTCTGGGTTAGCTAACGAAGTACCGAACATGTCGGGTTTTTGTTATATAACCGACAGATGAGACTCATTAGCCATAGGACAGACATGTATCATATGCATTTGTATGTTTTGTTTGAGTATGCATTTGTTTTTACTTGCCTATTTGCTTAACTGTAATTAACTGCTACTTGATCTAATTGCTATCTCTGTTTTCATATTTGTATTTTTCTTGTTTGTATTTGTTTCTGAGAGATCCCTTATGCTGGTGGAGGAGACGCTGAGGGTTGTTCCACTTGGTGATTTGGAGGTTTGCAAAAAAAGGAAGACGAAGAGTTAGATTAGAATCCTTAGATATAGTCACCCTATTTTTTTTTTTTTGGTTTAGTGAGAACTCTAGGATTTGATATTGGTTGTTGGAGATTTTGGAATGACTCTGGCTTCCCGATACCTTATATACTATCTATATGGACACCTTTACCATACTGAGAACCCCCAGTTCTCATTCCATACATATTCTGTTGTTTTTCAGATGCAGGACGCGAGGCACCTCGCTTAGCGTGCTGGAGACTCTCTGGAAGCAAAGATCTACATTTTAGGGATTTTTTATTGTGTATCTAGTTTATATATATGTTCTCCACTTTGTATAAATTTGTATTTGTCTTTCATAGAGGTTAACTTGGAGAATCAGGATTTATATTTTATCAAGTGGTAAACTTTTTGGTTGTATATATATATATATATATATATATATATATATATATATATATATATATATATATATATATATATATATATATATATATATATATATATATATATATATATATATATATATATATATACTCTCACTGGCCTTTACTTCGTAGGTCGAGTCTGGAGCTTGTTAATATGTGTTTCCTTTAAAACTCTTATCTCATATGTATTATGTTTCTTCTGTTTCATTATTATCTACGTGTTTTATTCTTAACCGTTCGAGTGTGAAGCTATTTTCTATTTTTGTTTTGTTAAACTTTTCTTCAAGGCTCCTAGTTAATCTTCCTTTCATATTCGTCAAGCAACAAACTAAATCTAATTATCGTCATCTGCTTATGATTGTTTGATCCAGAAAAAATCACAACTGGTTTTTTGTATTTATTTTCCTTATAAGTAGAATCAAATGCCAATACATCACCAATGTATTGGTAATCAACTCTAGTAGATTCATCTGCTTAGATCAGGTTCGCTAACCTATCATCACTGGTGACATTGTATTTCGCGATCGCTATTGGGTCTGCCTCAGCCTTTTCCTCTAGATACACTATCGCAGAATTTGCATCACCGTTTGCTATTTTTGCCGGCTGGACTTTGTCATCATAGTTGTATACATCATTTTTCAAGAACCCAACACAGAATACCCAGTAGCCATACTAGCCATGTACCCCCACAATCTTAGATGTAGCAATGCCATGTTCATGCATCCCATCAATCTGAATCTTTGCTGCTTTAGTTAACCCACAATAATTGGTAATCAGATGCACTATTCCTACCAGTGTCAGCTCGTGATTGTGTTCTACAAGTAGTTTTCTCACCTTTCAAGCCTTATTATTTTTGTCAAAATATATTGATAACATTGCCTTGTAGTTTGTTCTTGTCTCCGGTTTGTGTACCTTCGTTCTGTCAACTCTGTTGTAGTGTTTACGTTCCCTCAATCCTTCCTTGTTACAAAAAAACCTATATCTAACCAAATTCTCATCACAGTCTTTGCCTGAGTCACCCATTCGCACCCAAATCTATGAACTTTTCCATACCTCCTATAAAACTCATATGCATTGTCAATGTTGTCCCAAACTTCTCCAATATGTCATTCACACTCAGTCCGGCAACATCTTCCAACTCCCATCATACATCATTGATCACGTCATCTATTACACCCTACCACACAGAGCTTTACACCTAAGTTCGTAAATCAAAGGTGGTGAGGTATTACGACCTCTAAAAGTATATATATATATATATCACAGTCTTTGCCTGAGTCACCCATTCACACCCAAATCTATGAACTTTTCCATACCTCCTATAAAACTCATACGCATTGTCAATGTTGTCCCAAACTTCTCCAATATGTCATTCACACTCAGTCCGGCAACATCTTCCAACTCCCCTCATACATCATTGGTCACGTCATCTATAACACCCTACCATACAGAGTTTTACACTTAAGTTCGTAAATCAAAGGTGGTGAGGTATTACGACCTCAACAACACATCAATCATAGCATCATTTGTAGAACAATTATCCAATGTAATAGTTGATAATTTTCTATCTAAGTTCCACTCCAACAAAACTTTCATTAATGCATTAGAGAGAACTTCACTTGAATAAGGAGTAGAAACATAAGTAAAGCTGAAAATTGATAAGAATATATCAAATAAAAAAATATTACAAGTACATCAAGCATTAGAAAGCATATCATATACTAGAAGTAAAGTTTAAGGCATTACCTCAATACTCACATTTGTAAATTCTATGAACTATCAATGTAGTTTGCTGTAACAACCATAAACCCTTTTTATTGGTTGGAAGTCCACATGTCAGTTGTAATAGCTACTCGACTATCATTTACATCCATCATCTTATGTATGTTAAGCTTCTCCACTTCGTACATTTCAAAGATATCCTTCTTGATTGTGTTTCGACTTGGCATCTTAAACGTTGGTTGCATTGAAGCAAACACTTTCCTTGTTGCAACATGATCCACATATGACAAAGGATACTCATGCATACAAATGGACTTGGCAATTAAATTTCTTGTGTAAGATCCATAAAATAGAAAAGCATATGAACTACTTTTCCCATTTCTTTAAAGAAATTCGGCAATTGTTGATTGTCTTGGGTTTGCTAATTTTATTCTCTTACAATAATGGAGTACATGTTTCTTTAAATTTGTAGTCCCATTCCTTGGATTGGCACCAATAACAAACTTACAATGGTTGCACTTTGCCTTCCACTATTCCCCTCTTTATATCTACTAAAGTATTACCAATAAACACTTTTCAATGAAGATTTGTTGCTATTTTCAACCGAGGCAGATTTATACGAAACAAAATTTGTAGTTTCTTCAACAGGAGTTTCTTCTTGTTGTTCTTGAGCCACTACATTCATGTTGGAACTATTCATTCTAAATTTAATTACCTACACAATCAGTAAAATAAATAATGAACATTAAAAGCATGCTGAAAAATCATTAAGATTCAGAACAAGCACAAAAACTGTAATATATTAGAAAAAAAATGAAAATAGAACACACTAAGGAGTAAGGATTGTTGTCTTAAAACAAGTCAGATTGAGATGGACAAGGACCAATTAACAAGCAAATGCAATATATGAAAAGTTTCTACTTCTTCCACACAATCAGAAGGCATGAATCATGTTGGTAGGAACAATTAACATCATATATGAATTATTGGAACTTAAGAGAACAACAACAAACTAAATACAACATTAATAAATTCACTTTATAAACTATGAGATCTAACATAAATAATTTTATGTGTATTATGTTCTGCTTGTATCTAGAAAAGAATATACAAGCATGCTGAAAAATACCAAAGAGAGAACGGAGCAGCGGCGTTGCACAACGTAGCGAGGAGAGGATGCCACGAAGCAGCAGCATTGCGAGAAGAGGAGGGCACGAAGCAGCGGCATAGCGACGTAGCAAGGAGAAGAGAGCATGGAGGAGGAAGAAGAGAAGGAGGAAGGACTGAAGGAGAGTTGGAGGGTTATGGCCAAATTTGAGTTTCTGAAACGGCGCTCTATGCTCTCACTTAAGTATTAGGGTTTCTGAATATTAAAGATAAATGATTTTGGTGTTTTATTTTTATTTTAGGTTAACTTTATAAATATACAAATGCTTTAAATTACTAAATTAATTAACTAGCTTAGTGGTTACTTACTTTTTGGAAGTTATTACAAGTAGGAGGTTGTGGGTTCAACTCCCACCTCCTTCACTATATGCTAATTTTTGTAAAATGTGTTATATAGATGGGGTGCAGGTAGGGTACACCCTAAACCCGTACCCTACCATATCCGCAAGCATACCCGGACCTTAATTTCCCATAGATAGAGCATATATATGGATCTATTTTGCATTGGCTATATAGATTACCAAAAAACTTGGCATGAACTATAAACAAGGGGCAAAGTTGGGCCCTAAAAAAACGGACTTTGTTAGAAGCCAGCATCATGAAACATTTATACTGTCCAAACTCAAATAGTGATGCTTAGCCTTGAAGAAGATGGTTTGACATTTTTTCCTCCCTTTTTTAGCTATTTTAGTCGATCGTTGCATATTGCTATCCCAATACCTCACTGCTCTGCGCCTAATATCACGAGCAATAGGGTTATACTCTCCCAATACCAAATCAAGAGCTAACATCAACCTTGTTTGTTCATTTACTTACTACAAAACAAGATCTTCTAAGTAGATTGTGGTTTTCAGAAACTGAAGCCCTTATATACTACGATCGCTAACGAAAATTAAACCAAAGTAATTCCTCATTTAAGGATGTCAGTGACTTACCTCTAACTCAATATTATCCCAAACCCAATTTTGCATTATCCATTGACACACCCAAACTCTACAATCATTTCTGACCGTGAGTGAACCCCCAAAATGTTAGAAATAAACCAATTCAAATGCAATGAAGTCATCAATTTATTCATGATGCCATTGAAGGAGAAAAGTAGCAAAGAAAACTTATGAGAGCTCGCCTTGCTATCCAACTGTTGGCTCAATAACGTTGAAAGTTGATGGGTATGACTTGTAATTGTCTACTTTTTTCCAAAATCTCTTATCCTTCAACATGTTCTCAATGAAGAAAGCCTTCCACAATACCAGTGACGGCAAAATTAGATAGACATAGTTGGTCATAAACCATAACCATCAGAATCAAATTTATAAACAAAGCATAGTTGGTGAAATATTACACAGCCTTACCATGAATTTCATTTGTGACACCCTAACTTCTCTATGGTCATCATGCTTCGCCAAATCCAAACACAGCAACTTGCAATTGATTAAATCCACTACCATGAGGAACTAGTGATAGTCTCTATATATTGGGACGTATATCTAAGCCAGCACCATAGTTAAGATCGAAACATAAGTACAAAAAAATTAAGCAATTCCGAATGACAATTTCAAGTTGTGGATTGCTAGACTCACCGTCTAGACGTCATTCGCAAAGCCCATGAACCTAGTGTGGATGTACTCAAATGTGTCTATACTATGATTCATTAGGATAAGTGTCACTTGCTGCAGAGGCAAACGTCGATGGGTTAACCGATATGTGAGGGTTTAGTATTACGAATTATGTAAAAACATAAGTTAATAGAGAAATACTACCGAAAAGGTGGTTGAAAGAAACCAGGATGTGAGGTTATTGTCATAAGTTAGCATTGTTCAAGTCAGATTTATAACCTACAAGAAAATGGAAGAAGTGTTAGTTAAACTATTACTTTCGTCACGATTCCAGTCATCAATGACAACATATACTTACATCCTCAACTACTAGTTACCCAGGACGTAGTGTAGTAAGTGCACCTCAGTCTCCTTGAGCATTTTCATCCTCAAGAAGAACCTCCCTGAATGCAACAAGTTTAAAGTTCAGCCAGCGACTATTTCTACAATAGCAAGCAAAATACATGTGATAACAAACTCCCACTTTCTTCGTCATAGGCTAGTAGGACGTAATTGTACCTCATGCCCAAATTCGATGAGAATATGTATGCTGCAACAGCAAGCTCTTTGCTGACAAAGTGCATTCCCGTCACAGGAGGAAAGGAGACATTCAAGCACTGTGCAACCGTACGTTACAGTCAACCGCAATCAACCACGACATGAGAATTACAAGTACTACACCTGAAACCTACATATATAATAAAAATGGACTTACCCGGGGCATGTCCTCCACAGCATGATGTTCATGATGACTGTGGTAAGTGAATAGAGTCTCAGGATCAATTTGCCTGACGTCAAAACCTGGTGAATATGATGAATCCAGGTCCTCAAAGGTTAGCTTCTGTTGTCAAAAGAAAAAAACAATCAAGTTTTTCTCTAGAATTAGGCACATGTATGGGAATCAAAACCTAACAACGCATTGAATATATCACACATCACCTTCAACGAGGTCAACTTCACTTCGACTCCCATCGCTGGTCAACTTTGGCTACTATGCTTATTTGTCATTACTGCAGCCTTCCTGTTGGAAGAGGAATACATAGTCCTTTTCATCACTCACTTTCCAGGAGGAGGCTTTGCACCCGCACAGGGCTTTTTCTCCCAATGAGATTCTGCCAAATTCCCGTTATCCGTATCTTTCCTTCCTTTAGTTTCAGGCGTAGTCAGCCGTGCTTTGGAGACCTTTTTCCTGGGTTTATTGTCGTTGGCAGTATTGACTAGAATTATCAAAGCTTGAATGACTTTCCGATGATCTGCCAGAAGCTCGCTAATGGTGTGCAGCTAGTCATTATGGTTCTTCAGAATCGTCTTTGTTACATCTTTATTCGATAGTACATACTGTGTTTAAATAGTAGAACAACTTACTTTCTTGGCACCCTCGTTATTCATCTTGGACCAAACACAAACTAAGCTATGAATATTCGACGTTACCTCTTGAATCATGGTTAAGACATTGAATATGTTCTCCTCTAGACTCGGCCTGCGTCCATCTCAGTACCTTTTGCAACCTCATTTAATAACAAAATAAGACAACAAAAATAAAGTACAAAAAAAATTAAGCTGATATGCATATGATAAGATGATTCAGATAATCTAAACACATAATAACCATAGTCATCTTGTTAGTGAGGCATTAACATCAGTGGTTTCTGCTGCTTTTTCGATCACAGTGCTCTTCACCTTCATGGCTTTCCTCATTCTCTTCTGAAGTTGGGTGCTTCATTTCTTTTCTCAAACAAGTAGCAAATGTGCCAAATGGACCAAAGTGAAGCCTAATTCCTATTGTGAGGCCTAACCTACCATTGTCATCCTACCTAACTTCCATCAGTTGCTAGCCTCATAAAAAAACCAACGAATCCAACAAATGAATTTAATGAATCCTAATTTACTATTCATTTCTTTCGTAATAAAAAAGAACGAACTTGATTCATATTTCCAATACACGATACTTGACTGATGCAAATATGATATAATAACATATTCGCTTCTCCATAAACAAATTAAAACTTTGTCAAAGAGGAAGTACAACTAGTCTAATCCCCTGAGAGGGTAAAGTGGCCTTCACAAAGTAAGGGTGTAAGATTAAGCTCCCTCTGACTAGTGACTAGATGGGGGACAACTGAAAATACTATTTTTTGCTTTAAACAAAATTTATCCAAGAAGTTAAATTTAATATGTATTTTTGTTCATCACTCCATTATATCTAATTTTAGTTATTGATTATAAAAAATCACAAGTAAAATATAATTTTGGTTTTAAGGACAACTATTTGAGTTAAAATTAAAAAATATTATGACGAAAAAATTTCAATTAACGAAAATATGTAATATGTCTTTATCATTATAAATTAATATAGGATTATAGTTACAAATTATTTAGCAGTTATACTAATAGCATGTTATAAGAATATAATGTACATTACAATTTTCTAACTTAAAATAATATCATATTATAGTTTTTTATTTGTTTTTTTTTTATACATATGGAAACAAATCGAACACTTTTACATAAGAATTTATTCTCAAACACAACTATTTAAGCTAACATTAAGAATATAATAACAAATATTTATATAGTTAACGAAACTCCCACATACGTTATGTCTTCCAAAAATTAATACGTTATGTCTTCCAAAAATTAATTCATGATTATACAGACTAATATTTTAGTAATCACACTGATAGCATATTATAAGAATATAATATAATTTACAAGTATGTAACTTACAATAATATTTAGATTTGTTTTCTTTTTTTCTATTGTTATTTTTTATTCTATCTTGGGCTAAGCTCGAGCACTTTTTTTAATTTTGTTTTTTCTTGTTATTTTTTTTCTTACATAACACTGAAGAAGTAAATCCTCCTTTCTATATGCATCACAACCACTTTAATTGATAAAAAAGCTTGAAATGACCACTACAAAGTATGGGGACTAGGGTTGAGCTGCCTGTGACTAATGACAAGATGACTAAACACCCTAACCTCTATAATACGCCTCTTCAGTTCCTGTTCAATGGTGACAAAACTTTTGAAATACTTTTTAATCTGAACTCAAAATTTTTGTGTCATCTACATAAACCCTATCTACTCTTTTTCCATGTTTTTTAAACATGAAAATTTGTCAGATAAAATAAAATTGAACATCAATATCATTATACACAAAATTTATTTCTACTATTGTGCAACACCTGTAAAGTTGATGGATTGCAAGAAACATTTCACTTCAATCGATATGAATTTAAAACTACCATTTAGTATTACAATTCATCACTATGTTAAACTTTATGTGCGTGGTTACTGTATCTTGTTTGGGTTTAGGGAAAGAAATTTCAACTCAACATATGATGATCCTGGTCAAATTGCTTTAATAACTACAACTCCCAGGACTTATTTTTAGTAAACCCAGCACACAAATATCAAAAATTTTACATTATGTAACTCCTTTTGATAAGTGATTTCAACTTGTACTAAATTATTAACAACTAAATTAATTTTTAATTCATCAAAAAATGAACTACTGAAATAAGATCAACATAAAAAACACAAGGTCAAAATTATAATCCAAACAAATCTACTCCTTCAAGAAACCATAAATAGACTATCATGATTAATATTCTTAGAAAATATAAACGTTCATATTTTCAATACAACACTAGTACACAAGACAAAGAAATCGACAAAATATAATCCTGCAAGTAAAGTAGTCATCCAAACTGTACTCGCTAAGCCATATTGAGTTCAAAACGGGGAATAATAAAGACAGAAAACAAACCATACTACGCTAATAAATAAGCTTATGTTGCATCAAAGTCTAAACTAACCTAATACCTAGACATGGCGTTGTAAAAGCCCAACCTCTGCTTCAACTCAGCATTCTCCTTCTCCAGTTCAGCAACACGATCCGACACGGACATCTTCAACACCTACTACAACTCAATGACCTGTATCTTGTAACGAAGCGCCACTAGATAGTTGAAGTAAAATATCTTCCTCCCTGTCTCTTCCAAAAGTCTCTTCAGAGTGATAAATGCGGCATCTTAGCTGGCCAAACGTAGATAAAAAAGTTAATCTCATTTCTAGTACTTTGCAGAGACACCCCAAAGCCGAAGTAACTCTTTCCTTGGACACGGACGGCGTCACGAAGAAAAAACACTAGAGGACCTATCTAAAGTTGAGCACAAGTGCGAAACAACAAAGGCTCCAAATCCTCCATCATGACAAGCTCAGTCGGGTCCACTTTCAAGACAACATCTAAATATACACATGCAAAAGACATGATCACTATCACGCCAACGAAGTTTATCATGACACACAACAAACCCATATAAATCACAAAATTTACGATAACGTACCTAAGTCAGATGGCAGGAGGTCCATTGCGTTGCTACCAGATCCACTGCTCCCTTTGCCTGCCACGATCAAATAGTCGCCAATGTTGAGATCTCTAAATCGTATAGCCAACTCCTCATTCTCTGGCACTATCTCCTCGTCGTCTGGGTCTTCGTGAGGCAAATTGAACCATGCCTCCGCATCATGCATGACCATGAAACCCTTATGCTCGTTTTCCTTGAAGCCACTCCCATAACATGTATATACGAGGACGCCTTCCTCTCCTGAGTCCTAACCACGTATTAACGGAAATGAACAGTCTCCATGGTTGCAAGTAATTCTCTGAGAGTTATTTCGTTTAGGATGTATTTTTTTTGTTGAGAGTTGGTTTCTTTTTTATTTTTTTAATCAGGGATGCCTCCTCACCTTCTTGAATCCATTGGACCGTCACACCTCCTTCACTCAGACCTTTTTAAATTTTATAATAAATGCATTGATTTTTCATAATTGTTTTTACTATCTTCTAATCAAAATTCACCTCTTTCACCAATGAGTTATAGCTTTAATGGCATAGTCTCTCCATACTCACCTAAGAAGTCGCGGGTTCGAGTCTCCCTATCTTTGTTAAAAAAAAAAAATTCACCTCTTCTTGATTTTCTTAGACTTTATGACGTTGTATTATTATTTTATATATACAACGATAGAATTTGTATATTTAATCTGTCAACTATTACTTTGACTATTTTTTCATACTAAAAAAAATTTATGAGAATTTTTTAAATTATTATTATGATAACGTTATCTGTCGATCAAAATTATCATAATAATATTATCATAATTCTAAAATACAAGTCTTTCAAATTATATTATTTAATTCAAAATTGTATTTAATTTATGAACAGAAATTAAAATTTCATATGAAATTTCACATCATGGCATATTAAATTTTATAAAACTTTTAAAAATTTTTATTACAATATTTTATAGCATTTTACATTATTTTATACAGTTAACAATTATTATTTATAGATACAAATAACTCTATGTTTTTTTAGTTTTTTCACTATTAAAATTTCCAAATGAATGGACTCTAAATCCTAACGCCTAACACCTAACCCCTAAATCCCATACAACAAATCCCAAACCCTAAACCCTACAAGACAAATATAAAACTAAATCAATCAACTAAGAACCTCAATTTTTAATTTATTATCCTAAACCCTAATGTATATATTAGTAAATCCTATCACCTTAAACCCTAAAACCTACACCCCCGAACGGCTCAGTGCCTACATTTCTAAGTAGAAGAAACCTAAACCTTAAACACTACTCTCTTAATCACAAATGTTACTCTAAACCATACAAATAAAACCCTAAATTTCTAAGCTCCAAACCCTAGAACCTAAGTCCCAATGTATACAATCTCTAAACCTTAAATCTTAAACACTATGAATACTAAACTCTACTCTAAAATCCTTAAATCCTAAACCCTAAAACATACATATTCTACCCGATAGTGTATATAAGGGTGCATTTGGTATGCGTTTTTATTTTCTATTTTTATTTTTAGTATTTTTTATTTTCTGAATTTTGTAAAAGAAAAAGTGAAATAGGAGGTGAAAACAGAAAATAGAATTTTATTGTTTTCATTTTTTCCTTCACAAAATCTAATAAACAAAAAACACTGAAAATAAAAACAGAAAATAAAAACGCAAACCAAACACACCCTAAGTCTCTAGCCCCAAAACTTTATCATCACACAATCCTCACCCTAAACTCTAAACCATTAACCCTAAGGACTACATATGTTTAACTCCTAAACATTAAACACCTATAACCCTAACGGTCAACCCTTAGCTATAACTTTTGGTAAACTCTCACCATCACATTTTTCACAAAAAATTCTTCTTATGTTCACTACAAATTGACTTTCCATATGTTAACTACAAATTTATCACAATCTTATAAATTTAAAATTCACTTTAATGTTGAAAAAAATTATTTCTCGTCATTCGATAACCATTCATAATAAATCAATTTAATTTTCAAAAACATATCTTACCGTATTATAACTAATGTAATTATATAAACAATTATACATTGATTACTGATTTCTTCTCAATTAATCAGATTATGTTACGTATATTATATTAACTACATCACATCTCTAGTTGTATCTTTCTTCACAACATAATTTTGTCGATTTTCGTTTAATGTTATTATTACATCTTTAATTACACCAAAGCTTGAATTATTATTTTATAAATACAAACATAAATTAGTATTTATCATATTATTCTAAATTGTTATTTATAACTATTTTTATGTGTACTAATTTTTTCTAATAAATTAATATCTATAATATTATTTTAAATTGTTATTATAATCTCGAAAAATATTTTTTACTGGTATCATCATAAAGTTATCTGTCCATAATAATTATCTTAATATTACTTCATAATTCCAAATTCCAAATTTCTTCTAATTATATTTCTTAATTCCAAAATCGCATTTACTTTATAAATAGAAATTAAATTTTCATATCAAATTTCACATATCATTTTACAAACAATTTTTTATGACATTTTCTATTTTTTAACACTTTAAAATTTTTTGTTACAATTTACTATAGAATTTTACATAATTTTATATTCTTAATCATTATTAATTATACATAACAACAACTCTAACCATTTATTTCTAATATTGTCAATATTAAAATTTTAAAATTAAAAAATTATAAATCTTAATGTGTAAACCCTAAACTTAAAAACAACATTAATCACACATATGAAACTTAATTCCTCAACTGAAAATTTAATCCCTAAACTCTTATCCTAAAGCCTAATATATACATTCTTAACCCCCTAAATCCTCCATCTTAAACCATTAAACCCAAAAAACATCACTTCTGAATCTTAATATATAAAATCCTAAATATTTAAACCCAAAAGTCTATAACAATATTCCCTTAATCAGTTAATCACAAATAGTAACTAAATCTCACATCTAGAATCCAAATTTCTCAAATCTAACCCTAAACCTTCATGTATGCATTCCTAAACCCTTCACTCACTACATATACAACACCCTAAATTCAAATCCTAACTCCTCAACCCTAAAACATAACCAACCCTATCCTATAGGGTATATAAGTCCATAACCCTAAAATCTTATCGTAATATAACCCTAACTTCTAAATCTTAAATTCTCTTCCTTTAAGCCTAAGGTCTACATATTCTTAACTACTTAACATTAAACAATTCTAACTCTGACTCTAAATCTTTAACTATACATTTTGGCAAACCCTAACCCTCAACCTTTTCACACAAATTCTTCTTATGTTCACTATAAATTAATTTTCTATATGTTAACTAAAAATTTATCCCTATATTATAAATTTAAAATTCACTTTAATTTTATAAAAATAATTTCGCATCACACTATAATAATTCATAATAAATCAATTTAATTTTAAAGAATATTTCTAATTCTATTATAAATCTACAGTGATTCTAATTACAACTCGTATAAACAATTATACATTAGTTTTTTTATTTCTTTTCCATTAATCAGACTACATTACCAACATTATATTAACTACATCGCATCTCAATTTATATTTTGGCTCAGAGCATAATTTACTAACAAATTTTTTGTATGTATCTTATTATTAGCATCATCACACCCAATAAAAGATTGTTCTTTTTTTAATGTGAGAGTGAGATAATACATATTTTATAATGTCACAGATAAGTAACGCTTTCACCAATAAATTCTGGTTCAAGAACCCTTAAAACGTTACTTTTTTTTTAATGAAACTTTTTTCTTCCCTTCAATGCAAATTTTATCCCAAGTTACGTTACCTAGCCCAACTTTCTATTTGGCCCGTTCTCTTCTAGTACAACCAATTTTGTTGATATTCAAGCTAAATATCAAATTAAAAATCTCAGGTTCACATTCTAACCAAAAAAATAATATTCGGTCTACAAAAACTTTAACAAAACCACCTATGGTCCACACCTCTCCAAACAAAATGCTACGGTTCACTAGATACATAATTAATTAATATTATAATTACCTTGCTATCCTCAACTGATTAGCATCATTTGTCACGTTAATCCTCTGTAATTGTGGGACTTGCAACCGATCCCTCATACTTCAACTTGTTCTGGTCCAATCTTCTTGACCCATTATCAAGACATGTTTTTGCATTCATGACTGACACGTGTACTCAGTAGGTGCTGAAGCATCTCTTGCTCAACACCGTAGATTTGTCATAAGATTACTTTTTTTTTCACATGGTACATATTTAGTGTTAGTTTGGATTGGCTTTTTTGAGAGAAAAAGTACTTTTCTTAAAAAATAAAGTATTTTTATCTAATTTAAAGCCTATTTAGATATGTCTTTTAAAAAAATATTTTTTTATTAAAAAAAATTATTTACTTTTTCTAAAAACTAACAATATATTGCTTTAGAAAAAACAAAAATAAAAGACATTTTTAATACTTAAATTTTTTTTTAAAAAACCTATTCAAATGTGAAATAATTTTTGTCTATTAAAAAATATTTTTTAAAAAAATAAAAAAATAAATAATTTTTTTAAAAGCCAATCCAAACTGATCTTTAATATCTTATACTTTTATAAATTATTAATGTACAAATTATTTAAATAAATACCATACCTATAAAATTAAAATAAAGATTTTTTTGTTATCTATGATATTTTCCAACTTGATAAATCAAGAACTAATAGTCACAAATTAAAACTCTATTCAAGATCTGTTGGCTGTCATTTATAAAAAGGTTTTTGTATTTACATATTACATCCAAAACTCCCTATATTTGCTTAACAATAATCTTTAGATATTCCAAAACAAAATATTTTAAAAGGAGAACTAAATAATTTTTTTTTTCAAATTATACCCTAAAACACACACTCCTTTTCCTTTTCATGGGTTCTTTTTTTTTTATTTGAATCAATAGAAAACCTTTTCTTCTATATCTATATGAATGGATATTATTTATGTGATTATGCACCTTTCGAATAGGAATTCATTTTTCTCTAACAAGACAAACATAGTTATCATTAGACCAAGACTTTATCCGTGCAATAAGACCTTTTTTTTTCCGTATTTTCAATTAAAACATTTTTATAAATTTTTTATCAATAGATTGGACAACCCCCAATCTATTAGATACACAACACACCCACACACTTCTCACATTTTTACAACATTTTTTCTCAATTGTAATCTCCCTAGACCTTTGAAGTGGGAAAGGAGAGATATGTCATGTGAGCTAAGACTCATAGGCAAAACATTTTTATAATTAAAACCTTTTTAATTTCAACTTAATTCAGTCCGGGCCTGAAGCCCAAAAACTATTATGGTGGGCCCATTTTCACAGAATGTTGACGGTGTTTTTGTCCAACAAATGAAATGAAGGCCTTCAGCAACATGGGTGCTCCTCATGTGCGTGTAACACACTATGCTTCCCTCCCCATTCTACACTCCTCAATCATCTTCATCGCTCAGCAAATCAAAATCAACCGAAGCCCGTAGAAGAAAACTACCACCTTCCGAACAAAACCCTAATGCGTGTTCCCCGTTCATTATTAATTAACAGCATTGGATTATTAATCTCGCCATAATCTCTTTCCCAATAATAAATAACACATAGAAAAAATGGATTCGGATGAAGAAGATTTTGTGTTCTACGGAACGCCCATAGAGCGTGAAGAAGAGTTAACTAGCCGCAAAAAGAAGGCCATTGCTGAGTCCTCTGGTCAACTTCGAACACTTCCAGCTTGGAAGCAAGAGGTATTGCGAAATTCTGTTATGTGTTATGTGCTCAACACCAATTTCTGTTCATCATGGGTGCTTTTCTAGAAATTGTTGAAAATATAGGAGGGGAAATGTGGAATCTAGCTTATAGAACAAAGTTATTTGCATTTTTATTAAGGATCAGATTGAATTTGCTATATTTTATAGCTGGTTTATTGAGGAATTCGCTATTATTCACTGTTTTAAGACTTCAAGTTCAAGTTCAACCTAGGAGTGCTTCACCCAAAGAAAATGGGAAATTTTCTTTTATAGGTTTTTAGTTTGCACTGTGAAGAGTACCTTACTATTGGCTTTTTCATGCACGATAGCAGTTCTTTTGTGATTGGCATTGTACAGTGCATTTTTGTTTTAAGTTAAAATCGGAAGAGTATGTGGATTATATGATTGAACACAACGCTGTTTTGATCTCATCATCTCCAGGTTAGAGATGAGGAAGGACGGAGAAGATTCCATGGTGCATTTACTGGAGGCTATTCGGCTGGGTACTATAATACAGTGGGCTCAAAGGAGGGTATAAGATTATTAATAGACTTATGCTGCTTCTGTTATAGATTTGAACTTTTGTAGGTGGATTATGGGTGTTTAACTTCATGAATGATTGTGCAGGGTGGACTCCTCAGACTTTCAGATCCTCCAGGAAGAACAGAGCTGAGTTCAAAGAGCAGAACATATTAAATTTTCTAGATGAAGATGAGAAAGCTGTGCGTTGAACATTACTGTGCCAATATAATCGTGTCTTTATTATTTTCAACTATTCGTATCTATATGTTGAAAATTTCGATGTTAACCAATTGTGAATTTGTGGTACTTCTAAGGCTGTGTTGATGTATGTAGTAAAGTGATATCATGGCATTATAGCCATCTGTAATTATTTCAAAATGATAAGGGAGAAATGTGTATTTCACATTCAGTATTATCATACTTTTAGGAGTTGCCCATATCCTTCTATAGTGTAAAGGATTGTTGACCAAAAACTGTTTTATAAAAACATCGATAACATCATTAACCCAATAATGCCGTGTCAATTTTGTAGATTAAGTCAACTAGGCTGATTGTTGATTAGATTTGGCGACAGAGGCTTCGAGATCCTTTAGCAGTGTTTTCTATTTCCCCACTTTATTTCTTTCATTCAATTAATTTTACCCTTTGCATGTATTACAGGAATTGGATGGTTGGTTTTTGGGGACATCTTCACAGTTTGACACATTTGGTTTTACTGCTGCTGAAATTGCTCGGAAACAAGCTGAGAAAGAGCAGAAGCAGAGGTTTTTTCTTCTAAATTATTTTTTTTGTTTTTTTTCCCTTCTCTATAATTGCTCTGATTGTTTTATGATGCATAAATGTCAGTTAGATTCTTGATAAAAAAGAAATATCTGCATTTGTTCTTGCTGTTTTTAAATCTTTTCTTTACCCAAAGTAATATTATACTAATCTAGTGTGAATATAAATGCCCTTACTTCTTTTTGGAACTTTAGTGTGTACATTATCTATCTATATAGTTTTATTCTTTGTTTGGTCAGAGTATACGAAACAAATAGGAAGAAGAAGATAGGCTTATGTATCATTTTTTCATGTTTCAAGAAAAAATAGTGCTCTCTTTTTTTGTTGTTGGTGAGGTCATAGTTTAACTTCTGCTCCCCTGAAATTTGACATAGTTGCTTATTTCCATAGTTTAAAGGATTCAAAATCTTGAAAAGTTTATGTCTTCGCCCTTGATTCCTTGATGCACACTCTAATGAAAAACCCCGTGTCATTGTTTTATGTTTCATCAATCTGATGGATGCTGAGCTATCATTCTATAATTTGGGAGTCAAATTTGTTATGCATAAATTTTCCCCATTTAAAATAACTTTCTCCCCTGAAATTGAACTTGTTTATATTGTCCTTCTCATTGTAGGCCATCTGTTATTCCTGGACCTGCTCCTGATGAACTAATTCAACCAGCTACAGAGTCTATTGGTCTGTATCACGTGATTTTAGTAGAATCTTGGTTAAAAATAATCTATTTCTTATCTCCTTCATGTTATTTTGTAGGGGTAAAACTACTATTGAAGATGGGATGGAGGCGTGGTCGCTCAATTAAGGATTCCCATGCTGATGCACTCTATGGTATGTATTGGCGATTTTTGGGTTTATTTATTTATTACTGTTGTGTTGTTTGTAGTATTGTATGGAAGGCTACACTCCTGGGTTGCATGAGTAGTTTATTCTGCAATTTTCTTTGTCTTTGTCTTCAATGTAGTTGTGTGAGGTCTGTCTAAATAACTAGGCTGCTAAGTTATCTCAATTAATAATTGTACTGTCTGTGAAGATGCCAGACGACAGGCCAGGAGAGCTTTCTTAGCATTTTCCTCAGATGATCCAAAAGTCAAAACTAGTGAGTCTGAGCAGAACAAGGATGATGTTGAAACTTTTCTTGAGCAGTCTACTAATGACGATGTTCAGTCTTCTAAGAGCACACCAGTGAGAAAAGTTTCCTTGCTAGTCACGTATACATGATTTATATCTTTCTTGTGTGATAATTTATATTGATAGTTAGCATATGTGTTACATCTATCTTTAGGTTTTTGTGCTCAACCCAAAGCAAGACCTGTATGGCTTAGGTTTTGATCCTTATAAACATGCTCCTGAGTTTAGAGGTATGTTCTTTCTTGTTCTATATGTTTCACCTGCTGGTTGCTGGAATTGACACCTAGCTGTACTTTATATGTTGTTTACAGAGAAAAAACGATCACGCTTATCCAGCAAGGGGGGTCCTGGGTATAGCAAAAACATGTCCACAAGGAACAGTCTTTTCAGTCTAAAGTGTAAGATACTTAATATTTGGTAATCCATTATCTAATTTGCCATTTACTAATCTCTGTAATATGTTGATCACAAAATCTTGCTCAGCATTGATTTGTTTTAACTATCAGCTTCCATTTATCACTTATCAGCAGGAAAGTCAGCCCCTGGTTTTGGAATAGGAGCACTTGAGGAACTCGATGCTGAGGATGAGGATGTCTATGCCACTGGTTAGTAGTTCTAACTTTTCAAGCTATTGATGAAAATTATTTAACTGAGGGATTCTCTTTGTGCTGCCTTCTCACTATCAAATGAGCTTTTAGCTTTTCATGTTTTAGATTAGGTTCGGGTTAAGGTTCTTTGCCACCCCCCATAGACATGTGTTTTTGTGTTAATTTTTTAATAAGAAATAAATTTGAGGTTAGCTTTGAGGCGTATAAAATATTTCTCATATGGAAATATGAAGGAAATAGGCAAAAGGTTAACTTGATTTAGCATAATGCGTTTTTTAGGTTTTGAATTTGAAGATACATATGTTCAAGAAGTTGAAGAACCTTCAACGTTGAGGTTGGAAAATCAGAAAAAGAAGGATCAGAAGGATCAGAAGGACCATGATAATCTACCTGGTTTTAGAGTTGCATCCAATACTGACTATCAAATGGAAAGGTTAGTGAAGCAATTTTTTGCCAAACTATAATGCTGATATGTTTATTATTATTTTTTAGTTCTTTATTATATCTTTGTTGTGTCACTTTTGTAATGCTTAGTGTCTATAATCCAATATCTTAATTATTTGTAACTCTTTTTGGGGTGTGAGTCTTAGGTCAATTTTGCCCGTCTTTTTATATTGTTTTCATAATATGATTCCACTGGTAACCTTGGCGTATAAATTGTATTTTAGATTTGAGGCTCCTCCAATTCCCAAGGATTTTGTGCCTCGCCATTCATTTTCCGGGCCTCTTGAGATTAATCACAAGAACTATGATCTACCTCCTCCAGATATTCCACCTCCTGAGGATAGCAACCTAAAAATATTGATTGAGGGGGTTGCAAATCTGGTTGCTAGATGTGGTAAATTATATGAGGATATATCTAGAGAAAAGAATCAGTCAAATCCGTTGTTTAGTTTTCTCTCTGGTGGTACTGGCCATGATTATTATGCAAGGAAACTGTGGGAGGCACAACAGAAATGCAAAGACAAAACTAAGCCACTTTTGGATGGGAAGGTTTCTTCTGATGTAAAGAGGCTGACAGCTGAGAGCCGAGGCCAGATCTTAGGGGAAAAACCTCTAGAAAGAAGCTTGCAAGATTCATCATCTTCTGTTGCTTCCACAGATGTTCATCTCCAGTTTAATCTTACGGATACATTTACAAAGTCTGAACCATTTGTAAGTAGCACAATTTTTCTGATTTAAACTCCTAATTTGATTGTTAGGGAATCTATTCTATTTTGCTTCTAGTAGTTTGGTTGGTTAACCAGGTGGCTTCTGGTTTGGTTTGACCTTTTCTGTTAATATTAATTCATTCACCGGGATATTAACAATAAGGGTCTCAAATAGTTGAACCTTCTTATCAGGCTATTGGCATAATGTTCACTGCCATGCCGTTAGGCTAGAGGTTATGTTGGTTTTCTGTGTGAATTCTACCAAGACCTATCATGTGATTTTGTTGTGTGTCTTCTCTCTCATGGATAGTCCCATATCCCTTCACTGGGTTGTAACTTGTAAACCTTTTATTATAGCTTAGAAAAGACATGGGTTTTTATTCAAATTTATTCCTGATTTTTGAACCAGGGTGAGTTACCAGATGTTGAAAAGCCTTTCAAGCATGATCCTGCAAAACAAGATAGATTTGAGCAGTTTCTCAAAGACAAATATAGAGGGGGTTTACGATCTACTAAATCAAGCCTAGCTGGTGATATGTCAGAGGCTGCTCGTGCTCGAGAGAGACTAGATTTTGAGGCTGCAGCTGAGGCAATATTAAAAGGAAAGCAGGGAAAGGAAAGCAATCTTGGCATTCCATCTTCCATGGATTTCATCACAGGTGGTCTTATGCAGTTTACTTCTGGAGAAGCAGAGGTATGACTAAGGTGATGTTCCTTTCATTTCATTCCCTGTAGTTTTGGCTGAAGTTATTTTATCATGTCCAATAGCCAAAGAAAGATCTGCAAAGTGAAGATTTGGCGCAGAAGAAGAAGTACCCTAGAAGGGAAGAATTTCAATGGCGCCCTTCAGCACTTCTCTGCAAACGCTTTGATCTCATTGATCCTTACATGGGGAAGGTACACAATTTATGTATACTCTTCTATTAATTTTCTTGTTTGATTTTTAAAACTTTTTCCCTTTTTTCTGTTTTTTAATAACAAATTCCATGCCAAGTATTTAAATTTATGTTCGGAACTTCCAAAGCATGTTTCAAGATTAGACATGTTCTTTCATTGCACTTTT
The DNA here is from genome assembly GCF_003086295.3 of Arachis hypogaea. Lineage (NCBI taxonomy): Eukaryota > Viridiplantae > Streptophyta > Magnoliopsida > Fabales > Fabaceae > Arachis > Arachis hypogaea. Next base: position 108,693,451 of record NC_092036.1, read on the forward strand.
GCAGCCGGCGCCTGCCCCGCGGAGTAGGAGCAAGTTGGATTCATTGATTTTCACATCAGACTCAGCCAAAGGCGCCAAAATAGAAGAGCCTGTTCTTTCTAAGAACATATCGTATGTGCAACAATCAGCTAATCAAGACATAACGAAAAGTACTGCTGAAAGCGAAACTGAAGGGGATGTGGAAGTTGAAAACATTGAAAGGCCAGTTGATCTGTACAAGGTAATACGCTACTTGTTTGTTATATCTTATATGATGTCTCACTTCACGCTTCATGTTCCTGACAAATTTATACATATGCAGGCTATTTTCTCTGATGATTCAGATGATGGAGGTGAAGACCCTAATCATCTTAAGAAAGTGGAGAATCAAGAAAAGAAAGCTGAAGTAGCCAATACAGCATTGAGCCGTTTGATTGCTGGTGACTTTCTAGAATCATTGGGTAAAGAACTAGGGCTTGAGGTTCCTCCTGATATGCCTTACCCCTCACAAAAATTCAGGAATACTGCTTCTCAGGAAGAAAATATCAACGAACATTCAAGAACAAACACTCTAAAGGTTGAACACAACAGTGAGATGCCACCAAATCATGGTTTGCCATCTGATCAGGACACTGTATATGAGGGTGGACCCTCAAAAGGTGACGTCATTCATGCAAATATGCTTGAGAGTGGTAGCACAAAAATCAATGCTACTGGAATCTATGACAGTAAATCCGGTAAGTCCAATGGGGAGAGCTATAAAGATGACATGAAAATCAAATCGCCTTTACCCCGGGAACAAGATCATAGCAGTGGTTCATCTTCAGAAGAGGAAAGGAAGAGAAAACGCTCAGGTAAGTCTAGCAGGGATAAACATGAAGAATACAGGAAAACTAAAACTCTTTCAACACACCGCCGAGACTATAGCAGTGGTTCTTCATCTGAAGAGGAAAGCAGTAGAAAACGTTCCAGGCATCATCGACATAGGAGGCGTACAGAAAGCGATCCATCCAGTGACGATGAAAGGGATCGACATGGTTCAAGGTCAAAAGAGAGAAAGAAAGGGTCTTCTCGAGAGAAAAGCAGTCGGAGTAGAAAACGCTCAAAACATCACAAGCACAGAAGACATTAATCTCCAAGTAGATTGTCTCATTATAGCGCAGATAAGGACAATGCACATTCAAAAAGGGAGAAAAAGTGTAGGGGATGAGCTAGTAGTGCATATCTTATTTTTCAAGAACTTCCTGGAATTATGGTAGACCAGACACTGCCATTTCTGTATTGAAAAGGTGTTCAAAGTTTTGGTATTGATGATGATGCTGTCTTGTGCAGTCTCTAGCAATGCACATATTTTGCTGGCTCAAACTCGAGGCTTATTTTATTACTAATAGTTTTTTTTTCCTTTTTTTCACCAGTGTGAAGGAATGCTGCTCAGTGCTTTGATTAAATTTTCCTGAATCATCCCTTCACGAATGTACTATGTATATAGTTCAATGTTGGCCGGTCTCAGAACTCCTTGGTCTCAGGGTTTTGATTTATAAGCTAGCTGAAAGCATTATTCACAAAACTCAGCTTCATGCAAATCATGCATGGCAGCTTCCTAAAATAAACAATTTAAAAAGGGAACCTTTCCTTTTCCCCCTGGATCTCACGTTTTGTAAAATATTTTCTTTTAATAATTAAGGGTTTTAATATTTGTTTAAGAAGATTACTGATGGGGTGATCAGAGATCCGCAGGTGATGCTGCCGACAAAAACATCGGAATTTGCTAATTGACAGTTTAATTGCAAACCGTATCTTGATGTACTTGGCGCTTGCAAGTTGCAACCGATAACGGTTAAAATCTGATTGCAATGTCGTCTTGTAATTAAACAATTGGTCAGAACTGCTAGAATAACTTACCACGTGCACGCTGCGCATATATAGGTTTCTTAATTGCTATGGTTAAAGTTTCAGTAATTTGGAATCTTATAGTTCGATCCTTCTCATTAAAGATTGAAGGATTTAACTATGCATTATTTCATTAATTAAAGTGTCTTTAACAAGTTAGGTCCCAAAATGGTTTATGAGACTGTTATCGTGTATTAAAATTGTCGCTAAAATTTCAATTGCACTATTGACTTTTTTTGAGTTTAGCAACACTGTACTATATTAGTGTGTTAATATAGGTTGATGACGTAGATCGTTAGTGACATGTATCACTTTATGGTCTGGTCGTTGTAATAATATGATGATGAATTGATCTGTGATACGTGACATACTCACATAGACAGTTGTGCCATATGTCACAATTCTATTCATTTACATGTCATGTTTGTATCATATATCATAATATTATCGTCTATGTGTCATCTGTTATGTTATTATTGTAGATGTATCAAATTAGTCCATGAACTTGCACACTAAATGACTCATTTTAGTCCCTTAAATCGAATATGATCCACCAAATTAACTCTTTCACTATTTTTTTATTTTTTTATAAATTTAAAATTCTCAATACCTTTAAATGTATTAGTTTTAATTTAATTTTTTTATATATTTAAATACAAATACTTTTGTTTAATATTTTTAAAATTTTAGTTTTAATCATATAAATTTTTTTCATAATAATTTAATACTAATAATTACATAATATAGGCTAATTTTTCATATAATAAAAAAAATTACACACACTCACTTTAGATAAAATTAATAATAAAAATATTATTTTTATATTAAATTTAATTATTATTTATTTTTGTATAAATATATATAATTTAATTTAATTTTAATATAATTTTATATTTTAATATATATTTTATACTAATAATTAATTTTAATATAAACCTAACATATTAGGATTGATATGGCAACAAGGTGTTGTGCCTATGATATGATTTTGAGGCCAATTCCCAAATAACAACATATCCTGATTGTGCCATGCCATGCCTCATGAACCATGCATGATAAATGTGTGACATATAGAAGATTCATAAATTCAAAGTCAGCATTAATGATGCTCAGATCAATTTTGAGACATTGTTTAAAGACTTGGAATATGGTGGTTGGGGATGTCACGCTTTGTAAGTTGTAACCCTAATTATTGTGACATTGCTCTACCTCTATGTCCATCTCTCAGCTACCCTATTTTAATGTCGTACGTGAATAAACATGTAACATTATTATGATAAAATTATTATTTTTTTAAAAAAATTAATAATTAAATAAAATAATAAAAAACCATGAGAGTTTTAATTATTATTGTCAAAAAATAAAAAATATTAGTTATTGAGTTAATATTTAAATTAATTCTAAAAATAATAATTATGTTTTAATTTAATTTTTTAAATTTTAATTTATTTTTAATTTTTTAATTTTGTATTTGTGATTTACGTTAGTCCTGATTTTATTTTCATCACAAATCGTCAACAACGTACTAAAACAGACTAATTATTACCATATTGGATTAAGATTAGAGATTTAGGGTTTTAAGTATTTTGTAAGAAATAAATTAAGATAAAAAATTTTAATTATTATTTTAAATAAAAATTAAAAAATCTAACAAAATAGTTGTAAGTTCATCTCAGATAACCAAATTAAATAAATTAAAATTTTAAAAGATCTAAAATATAGGTATAACTTCAAAAACTAATTTAATTATTAACTAATTAGTTATTGTGTCTTTGCGTGCGTGACTTTATTATATAAAAAATCTTAGGATTTATTTATTTTGTATTTTTAGTACCCATGTTAAGATTATAAAATTAAAATTTTTATTAAAAATATAATAAATTTAAACTTTTAATATAATTATTTTATATTTATTAAATAAAAATATTTAAAATTTTTTATTAATAATAAACTTATCATGTGGTCTAAACCCAAAACCTTAATAAATAATAGCTATAATGATGCATCTCTAAAATTTTAAAATGAATTCAAAGCGGATATATATATATATATCACTCAAAAAAGTATAAAATTTGTAATTCAGTCAAAAGCGTGTATATAGTAAATTTGAAAAAAAAAAATCAGTTAATGATTAACTAATATAAATTTTAAACGTACAATTTTTCAATTTTTATATACGAAATTTGTGTCAACACATTATTAACTGAACTAAATTTGGGCGTGTGAGGTATAATATAATATACAATAATTTTTATTTTTGGGGTACACTACTTTTATCAACCACCTTCAGCCATCTTTTGTTTATTTTATTTTTTTATAATTCCCAATTCTGAAATGTTCTTTCTTACCAAATCTTTAACTCATATTCCTAATTTTACTCCTATTCCTGATATTTTCAATAAATTATTTATTGAATTAAGTTAATCAAAATATGAAATTTCATTTCGAATTTGACTCTAAAAAATTTATTCTCTAATTATATATTGCATTAATAAAAAATAAATCAACGTACTGCTCACCAATAATTATATATCAGATAAAATATTAAATTTTGAGTTTAAAATTTATGATTTAGAATTTAAAATTTAAAAATTGTATTTAGAATTTAAGATTTAAATTTTAGAATTTAAAATTTAAGAATTAATTTATAATTTAATATTTAAAATTTATAATTTATAGTTAAGAGTTTAGAAAATTAGGATTTTAAGCCTTTTTTATTTACATTATTTTTGTTGTAAATAAAATACAAAAATCTCTACCTCTTCAAATTTAAGAGCTATTACCATTTAAATAACTTAAAAATTTAAGCTAAAATTTCTGGTCAGACAATTCTCATAAAATACGAAATTTTTAGATTCATGCTTATGCGTTTATATGTTTAGATATAGGTTATATTCGACGAGCAGGTGCCTATGAGAGCATCTTTAATAAAGTGTTTTTAAAATATTATATACTTTTGATATTTTTAGAAAATAAATTAATTTAAAATTAAAATTTATATTAGAATTGATTTGTAAAATAAAACTAATATCACCTTAAAAATATAGTATTTTTTTATGGAGAATTAATAAATTTTGTCATTCGTATAATTATTTTGATGAAATAATTAAAAATAATATAAAATTTTAATTAAATTAAAACTAAGTATTGAAAAAAATTATACTTTTAATTTTAAATAATTATTTATGGCATATAGTCCCACGCATATTTTTATAGAACCCAAAATGAAACTGAAATTAAAACTAGCATTAGAGATGCTCTGAATATCTAAATAGAAATTATTTATATACACTACTAAAAAATTTATTTTTAGTGGCTATATTTATTTTGCTTTTAATAATAATAATAAAATGGGCTATGCTACACATTCAAGCATTTTTCCATCTAAGTTTTATCTAAGTAGGTCCAATATCAATAAAAATCACTCTCGTTAAAAGAGCGTTATATATTACACGCACGCTTTATCTTCTTCTCCTCTTTTGTGCTTCTTCTTCTTTTTCCCTGCACTTCTTTTTCTTCTTCTTCTTTCAAATACACGCATACGTTATCTTCTTCTTCTTTCAAATTCACGTATACCTCCTCTTCTTCCTCCTTCTCTTCCTTCACACACACAAATTCTTCTTCTTTTTCTTCTCCTCCTCATTCGTCTTCTCTTTCGTTATTGTCATCACCAACAACACAAACATTATTTTTTCAATTGAATTGAATGGAATGGAATTGCTAAATTGAATTGAATTGAATTGATATTCTCTAAATTATAGATAGAGGTGTTTCGAATTTGATTTTATATAATGAATTATGTTTCGTTCAGTCAGTACTATACAATTATTCCATCATGAGTACATGTTCAGTTCATTATGCAGAAAGCTGTTTGAATTTGATTTTATAGAATGGATTATGTTTCGTTCACTCAGTACTATACAATTGTTTCACCATAAATACGTGTTCAGTTCATTATACAGAAAGCTGTTTGAATTTGATTTTATATAATGGATTATGTTTCGTTCACTCAATACTATACAATTGTTTCATCATGAATATTGTGTTCAGTTCATTATGCAGAAAGCTGTTTGAATTTGATTTTATATAATTGATTATGTTTCATTCACTCAGTACTATACAATTGTTTCACCATGAGTATATGTTCGGTTTATTATGCAGCTGTTCGAATTTGAATTTATATAATGGATAATGTTCCATTCATTTAGTACTATACAATTATTTCACCATAATAACATGTTCGGTTCATTTATGTTCTGCACAATTCAAAACTCTTTCTCCTCACCTTCTACTACTTCTTCACCAGAGAGAGAAGGAGGAAAAGACAAAAAAATATAATAGCAACAACAACAAAAGAATGACGATAGGGAGAAAACACGTGAAGAAGAAGGAACGTGAAAAAGAAGGAGGAGAATAAAGAGGAAGAGGAACGCGAAGAAGAAGGCGAAGAAGAAGACGCTCCAGCGTAAACGAGCGTGGGAAGAAGAAGGGCGGGAGAAGAAGAAGAAGAAGAAACGCGGGGAGAAGAGAAGAAGAAGAAGAGAAGAAACGTAAAGAAAAAAAATAAACGAAAAAAATGCGTGACTTAAAATCGTTTGGATGAATTTGGATGCCAAAATTACTTGGATGTAGAGACTATCTATAATAAAAATAACTGCTTTGTCGTTAAGAGATTTTAGCAGACATTTATATAATTAACGGTAAAAAAATTTTTAACAACCGTAAAAAGTATATAATTACTATTATGATATATAATAATAACAATAACTATATAATTATTACAAAAATATAAATTAAATAAAATATATAATAAATATTAGGTTTAATTATTCTGCAAGTCCCTATAGTTTCACCGAATTTTCAATTAGGTCCCTATACTTTTTTTCTTTTCAATTAGGTCCCTATACGTTAATTTTTTTTCAATTTAGTCCTTGTTAATTAAAAAAATGTTAGTGAATTGTGAAATTACTTTTATACCCCTAGGGATTTAATTGAAAAGAAAAAAAATATAGGACCTAATTGAAAATTTAGAGAAATTATAAATATTCAATGAAAGATATTCCTATAATCCCTATTTAATAATTCTACGACATAAAAAATATTTCTATAATCCCTTTTATTTTATCACTATCATTTTTTTCTTATTTATATACAAATTGTACTAAAAATACCGTCTCTTTATTTTTTTTTTACTTTCAAAATACCTTATCTTAAGAATATACAAAAAAATAATTGATAAAATGAAACAGAAAAATAGTAGTAATAAGTATAATATAAAATTCAATTTTCATCACTCAAGTATTTATTATGACTAACATAATGAAAGAACTTACATATGGCATATGGTAACAAGAATCATTGATAGAATAATAACTAAAATTGTTTACAAAAATTGAGTTTTATATAGCTCCTCACACAAGAGAACCAATTTAGCTCACAAAAACTCAAAAATAAGTATATTGAAGAAATGAATTTTCCTTATGGTAACAAGAACTATCAAAAAGAAATCCCTAAAAGTTGCTTGCTCTAGCATAAACAGATATTCCATCTTCCTTAGATATGATCTTTGCCATTGCAACTGATGCCAAGTGACGCACAGGCCGTCGAACACCAAAAGTGAGCAGGGAATACAATGCATCCTCACACCGTCTTTGCCACAACAAAATATTTTCCTAGAAGATATGATAAATTGTAACATCAAAAAACACGCCAAGATTTTTAATGAAAACTTAAATCAACAACAACAAATAATATCAAATGAATAACACCAAATCTTAATTAAAAGCCAATTCTCAAAAGGTATGTTTTTCATTTCAATTTTAAGAGTAGTTGGTCCATTGAATATAGACAGAAAATCCACATTGCAATGTCTGTGAAAGTTCCACCAAGTGCCGGCTGCACATGAACATAAAGCCTTGCACAAAATTCCTGTACAAAAACCCTTGGTCCATTCAATCTGCAACAACTTAGTTTCAGCTTCTATATACAAAATGATCTGGATGCACACAGCTAACGATGTTCACAGCAAAATTAAATCATATGTCAATTCCCCAATTAACAAAATCTTTGTACATAAATATTTATATTGTAAACCCTAAACCATTATATAAAAAAAATTCAAAAATCAATTCAAGAAATAGGTATTCAACTAATGCCATATTTCTAAAAAATTGACATAGGCACAAATATGGTAAAAGCAATATGCTGACCTTGCAGGGAACAGAACCAAATATCGAATTACAACTCCAAAACACCACAAAGGAAATAAATAAATATTCCAGTTCCTAGATTCTGATCGAATTGACTTAAAGCACCTTAAGAATGAATCCTACTCAGCATAAAACTCAATACATGAGCAAATGACCAAAATTTACTGCTAAACATATTAAACTTCATCTCACATGAACAATATTGAAGCATGACCCTTTTATTTTTTGCACCTTATATTCAATTAGAATTTACATCCAAATGGTCACTACTGCAGAACCCACCTCCATTAATCAAAGCATCCAATACCTAGTCATCCAAGATGATTGTGATAATACCAGTATGTTTGCATATAATGTTAGCTTGTAGGTCATTTATTGAAGGAGTTTGCCATAATTGAGGGCCTAGATATAAAAGCAAACCAGAGATTATACCTCAGCAGTGATAATCCAATTGAAGATGTTCAAGGTATTAAAACTACTACTACATCTCCCCTTGGAATGGTGAAATTGCAAGCAGTGAGAGAGTAAACCAACACAGCCCTACCTATAGTCCCCCAAGTCCTTGCATCCAACCTAGTCCTGGGCTCTATCTAAACCAACACAGCCCTACCTACACCCATGGTGTTTGCACCCTCGGACACCACTCCCCGAGCCGGGCTTCTGAGAATCGCAATCTGTCTCAAGAAATAAAAACAATATAGTAATTGAATTGAGAGAATCACCAGGGTGAGAAACATTTTTGCTTCGAAACACTAGGTACTCAATGTGAATACAACAGAACCACAATGCCTATAATTAATACAGTTACACGGCATAAAAAAATTTGAGGAAGCCATACTTTAGTGCTCTCATACACATTTGTAACTAGTCTAAAAATTTTTCCATGAATTACGCAATTATAGTGAATAGATTATCAATGCCAAAAAATAAAACACAACTATGAAGACATGAATGACTTGATACCAAACAAATAGCAGCACAAAATTCAAAATCTTATACATTTAACAACCAAAACGAAATAAAAATGAAGAAACTAACTTACCTGTTCTGGCAGATCGAGTGTGCAGGCAGCAAGGCGAGGCAAGGTGCGGCGAGATAAGGCGAGGCGCACCGAGTAGCGGACAGGGCTTCGACAGATCAATCAGTGCAGATCCTCAGAGACTGACGGACCAACGGAAGCTATGGATGAAGACGACGGATCGACAGCTATGGATGAAGATGATGGACCGACGGAGGAGAACGCACTGCACACGATTTTCAGAGAGCAAATTGGGGGCTGGCTGGGACAGAAGAATATTCGTTTTTTAAATAGAATATTTTGTTATCTTAGACGGTATTCTCACGGCAGGGGCTTAATTGAAAAAAAAATTAACGTATAGGAACCCAATTAAAAAGAAAAAAAGTATAGGGACCTAATTGAAAATTCGGTAAAACTATAGGGACCTGCAGAGTAATTAAACCTAAATATTATTACTAAATATTTATTATTAAAAGTAATTTTTATTGAAGTGATAATTTATACCCTGGCCTCTAAGATTTTAATTTCCACATATAATTTATGAAGATCTTGTTATTATTACTTTATAATTTGGGTTAAGAAAACAAAATAAAAACACTAAAAACAAAAATTCTGATCTATTCTACAAATTAATATTATCTCGAAAATAATTAATGTCTGACAAAATTCAGATGATTAGGTTTATCTATATATATATAATTTGTTTCATTTTTTAAAATACAATATCATAATAAAAATTCATCAGTTTTCCAAGCAGATATTTGTCCCTTGAAGAGAACATATATTAATTAATGATGTGCAAATTGCAATATATGGATAATGGATTTGTTGAGGGACCGAACCCACAATGAATCAAATAACATCCTTGACATGGAAACTTCCTTCAACATTCCCTCAATAATTATATTGCTAACCAACCCGATTTCTGGTATTAATTCACATTGATATTAATGTATGCTGTCCTATATATGCTTTCTTAACACATGTTCATGCAATAATAGCTTTTACTTCAAATAGGAAAATATATTAGTCATCACTATACAGATAATTTTAACGGAAATAGCTACATTCATAAGGTTTAAAATTTAATACTTTACTTAAACTATATCTAATTTAACTACTTACTAATTGAACCAATTTCTCATTGGTATACAAATAACTGTATACATAGTACTTGTTAAACAGCAAATCAACCTTCTTAGCTAAGAAATAATGAAAAATGGAAGTACAATCCAACTAGCTACCTCATAAAGAGTTTGTGATATTTTAATTTTTAGCGTAGAAATCATTTTCAATCCTTAATCATTTATTTAATGGATATTACATTTTTTTAATAATTATAAAAATACAAGTTAGTTTTGATTTATTTATATTTATTTAATTTAGTTATTGAAATCAATTAACAGCAGATCAATAATTCAACACAAACATATTATATAATTGTGTTTATGTGATTTTGTCTCTTTTATAATAGAGACAAATTGTCTCTTGAGCCTCTCAACCATCTCCCTCCTCTATTTCACTTGCTCTCTCTCTGCCCACTGTCTCCTTCCTCTTCCTCCGAAACTTTCTCCCTCTATTGTCTCTCTCAACTCCAAAATCCTAATCCCCAACACTCCTAATTCGCCTCATCACCTCTCAGAAATTATCATCAAAATCATCACCACCGCAATCATAATCAAAATCACCATATTCACCTCTCCTCATCTTCATCATAATTATTATCGTTATCAATAATATTTTCATTAGAATCCAAAAATTCAAAATAAAAAATATAATCATCACACTAAAGAAGCATCCTGATCATTTAAAAAAAATTATTTGTTTTTTAAAAAAATTATTAAATAAATAAAGACTAAAAAAAATAAAATTTGAGTGTTAAAATAAATAAAATTTATGATGTTGTTGTGACGGTTGTGGTAGTGATAAGAGAGAAGAGAAAAGAGAGAGAAAGAGTTTAAAAAATATAAATTTTTTATTAATCATCATGTATAAATAGTAGTGATGATATTATTAATGACGATGATAATTGTGAATGTAATGACGATAACGAAAAAAGAGAATTAGAAAAAAAGTGAAGAATGTGAGTATGGTGGCAATGAAAAAGAGAGGAAAAAAGAAATTTGTTCCTATTACAAAAGAGTCGTTACTTGATATATCCTTAATCTGTTATTAATTCATTTTAAGAACTGAATTAAATAAATACAAAAATAAATAAAGATCAATTTATACTCTTATAATTATTAAGAGGCGTAATATCTATCAAATAAATATTTAAGAACCGAAAATAATTTGTACTCTAATTTTTATGTTTGGTACGAGATCAGATTAATAAATTGGAACAATAAGTCAATAATAATGATGATTGACTTTCTAAACTAATACAGATGTCAGTTTCAAGGGCGAAAACCTCATCATAGAGAGTAGAGACATTAGCAAAACTTAATGTTTGTGATATATATATTCCGTGCAATTATTGAAAATGTATGGAAGAGTGCTTTTTTTTCTATAGATCCTTTGATTTTTTTTTTCTCTCAATTTTAAACAGAATTGAAAATTTGAGCAACGTGATTGTTGAAAAAGAAAAAAGAAAGAGAAAGAGAAAAAATAAAATAGAGTTATTAATAATAGCTTTATTATGGAACAACAAAGGTCCACAGGAATATCAAGTGTATAAGTAAATTGTACGCAAATTAATGAAATACAAGATTGCATGATGACAAATGCTTTTTTTTTTTCCCAAAAAGTTTATATAAAGAGAAATTAAAAAAATCTAACCATTCCACATGAAAAATATGAATACCAAGTCAGATAAATATTTTACCAAGTTGTACTATCTTTTTCAATGAAATTCAGTTTTCAACATTTGTTAGTAACATATATAATATATATTCATTAAATGATTAATAAAAGTTACTAGTGATATCATACGACACGCTTTGCATTATGTAATAGTTTTATATCTCCTTTTAAAATAATTATTTATCAGAAAAAAAAAAAAATATATATATATATATATATAAGTGTTCAAATAAGTAAGTATTATTTTTTTTAAAAATATTAGTCATTTTAAAATTTTAGTATATTCATAACTTAATTTGCTTAAATATATAACAAATTTAAATTTAAATAATAAAAGTATTATCAATATATTTAACTTTTAAAATGATAAAACTTTTGAAAGAAATGTAGAAAATTATATTCTATAGGAGTAGTATTTTGTAGGGGTAAAATGAATAAATAAATAAATGCATGATTGAGGGAATCTCTCGTTTCTCTACATCGCCTTGTTTGTATGTAATAACATCAAAAATAAATTTATACAAAACTAATTAGCATTAATTAATCAATCGACCCAACCCTTACATTAGAGGTATATATATAGTAGGTTCTAGAAAGGAACTTAATAAGACACATTAAGGCTTGTTCATTGAGCCATTCATTTAAATATCTTTTGAGTATTTGACTTCTCCAATCTCCATAGAACCATGGTGGAAGTTACTCATCAAATACTCATATACTAGAAGAAGTAGTAGTCATATTCAATAAGCTAAAATATATTAAGAGTCACCGATTTTTTAATTTGTTAATAATTACTTTATCTTACTCAAATAGATTGTCTTTTCATTTTTTTTTGAATTCATTAAAAGAAATATATTTCTATGTATTTTCTCTAAATTTAATTTTTATGTAGTATCAATATCCTTACACAGATAGTTAATGGTATATTATTATATTAATAAAATAATTAATCTTTGAATTAATTATCTAAAATTATTTAAATACATAAATTTAGTTAGATTATCATATAATTTTTTTTATACTATTACTGTATTTATAGATTAACTTTTGAATAAATCATAAAAATAAAAAAGATAATTAATTTTTAAACGAGGAAGTAGATATTAAAAAATAATGTAGCATAGTTAGTATCACTTTAAATGCTACTAAGGCTGCACATGAATCGGATAATATTCGTATTTTTGCAGTAATTATTCGCATCCGATCCGAATTTTATAGATATTATTCGAGCCGCAGAGTCATCAGATTAAATCGGATCCGATCCGTACTATGGTAAGATCGGATTACGAATTTAGCAGTGATATCAACCCGCGGATCCAATCCGCAGATTCACATATCCTCACGTCTCATATAAATAGCATAGTTTTAAGAAAGTAAACCTTAATGTAATATGAATTTTACTGTGTTGTTTTATGAATTTTATGATATCTTGTTTTTAATTTTTTATGTTGTACTTTAACTTAGAATAATTAAACTTAGATCTTATGTTATTATTTTTCTTTTCTTATTCAAGAGAATTTTTATTGATAATATTTTGAGTATATAGGTTCAAACAGGTGAAAAAATAAATTTCCTAGAGCCAAAAAAGCCTTAAAACAAATTTTTTTATTTATGCGAATATATCCGATATTCGATCCGATCCAACTTGAAAAAATACAGATATCGTATCCGATCCAATCCAATGAGTGCAGTGTGGATTGAATAGAATTATAAGCTATATCCGATCCGATCTGTGTACAGCCCTAAATACAATTAACCACTGTTATGTATTTTTGATAAGTACTCTAATATAAATAAATAAATGTGCATAAAATATTAGTAACTAAATTAATTTTTTAAATAAAATATATTTTAAAATATATAATACATAATAATAAAAATAAATTAAATACTATATATATATATATATATATATATATATATATATATATATATATATATATATGATAATTGATTTGGTGGCTATTTTTTATATATGGGTTAACTATCAATTCAATATCTAAAAAATTCAGCTGTTTTGATAACAAATTTCTGAAAGATATTATCGACAAATCAACTTCTAAATGATTTAAAAATATAACAAAATGAACCAATAAACATTATATTTTTTGTAAATAAAATAATAAATAAACTTTCGTATTTAACAAACAGCTTATTTATTAGATCTAAATTTTTGTAGTAACATTTAAATAAATATTTAGAAGGTGTATAAAAAAAATCGAAACAAAATATGATCTCTAAATTTTTCTTTTTATTTTTCAAAAACATGTGGCCATTCACAATAAAATTAAAAAAAATTACTTGATAAAAAATTACTAAATTTTAAAAATAAAAATATCTTTTTTTAATAATAATTATAAAAATGTACATCAAAATTTAATTTCTAAAACCATTTTTAAAAATATATATTTAATATTTAATTCTTTTTATCGAATTTTTAAATTTTTCAAAAATTTATCTGTCAATAATATATTTTAAAATTTATTTTGTCAACACTACAAACTTTTAGATATTATTTTAATAGTTTACCCTTTATATACACATAACATTTTTTTATAAACAATTTATCTAGCCATAATAGTTGAAATATTTCCAAGTTGGAATGGCTTGCTGAAAAATGAAAATGAAGACCGAAATTTCATCTCTCTCTCTATATATATATATAAAGTATGCATAGCATCCAGAATCTGAGGCTTAATTTCGTAGATATTCTCCTAAGTCCTAAACCCTCCGCGTAAAATGGATCTATTGACGTTTCTTGAGAGTTCAAAGGGATCGACAAAGTCACTATAGTCACTAGTCAATATAATACAATCTCCATAGATAGAGTCCTTTTTTTAGAAAAATATAAAATATAAAATACATTAAACTTTAATTTTAATTATTTGATTATATAAATCAAACTCGATGGGCGTCCATGACCCTTTCTAGTTTCAACTTCATAGATTCTAATGCACGCTGTGTAATACTTTATTATTATTAGAGAGAAAAGGCATAGTAGGCATTTTCTGATTTTCATATATATAATATATATATATATATATATATATATATATATATATATATATATATATTATCATAAATAAATAAATAACAGAAAAGGACAAAGTTATCATTAGACTCTAATCTAATTAGATATGCGTTATGACAAATTCATAATGCTGAAACAATAATGTTTAGCTGAAGTCACAGCTGACAACATCATTAATATTTAATAAATCATTCTTTCAATTGAATGGTGGCGGTTTATATGGGAATTCTTTATTATGGAATTTTGTGTTAAGATTTAATAATATACATGTATTGATTAAAAAAAAAAAAAGTCAAGTTACATGCATATCTTTTTTTTGGTGTCTAAGTTACATGCATATCTAATCGTATAAAAATATGATTATAATTATATAACGGTATAACCTTTTTTTTATGTGTTATATTAACTAATTATACTCCGTATATATAACGTTTTTTTTAAATAGAATTTAATTTTAATAGCCAACAATAATAAAATATTTTATATAATCATCTAATTATTTTTATTTTTTTAAACGATTATTCACGCAATTTATATAAAAAGTAATAAAAAATGCTAAAATTTATTATTTTTGTCATCACTTTAAAAGTAGAGTTAGTAGAGTCCTATTATACATCTAAATCTTTTTTTAATCAAATTCAACCCATTTAACTCAAACTCAACAAAACCTACTCACACACAACATGCACGTAAAAGCATGTGATTTTTTTTTTCTTCGCGCGCTTTTTTTTCATGCGCCTCCTTCTCCTTCTTCTATTAGTATGTTATTGTTGTTGCGTTTTATTTTTATTTTTCTTTTTTTCCTTTTTCTCATCTAATACTGCAGTTATTTATTCTTCTTTATTTGATTTCTTTTGTTTTATTCCTTTTAAGGGAATAAAATAAGAAAAATTATGAAAAAATAAAATAAAAAAGAAGATTAAAAAAAGATGAAAAAGAAGAAGAAGAATCAGCATAAGATATGGAAGAGGAAGAAGAAGAGGAAGAATTTTGAATTATGTAAAATTTATCAGAATATAAAGCACCAAAATTTCTTAACAATAACATAGATTTCTAAATTTTGACATCGAAATTTTACTACAAAAATATCTTCTTTAATGCTGCATTTTTTTCTTCTTTGAGGAGCATTACTTCTCATATTTGACTTGAATGAATATGTATGTATTGTATTGCAATCTCATTTAGTTGAATGAATGTAGGTTTCTCCTCTTCCTACTGATTTTGCAGTATTATGTATTTTTTTCTTGTTTTATTTTTGTAAGAGAGTAAAACAAGAAGAATCATGAGAAGGTAAAACAAGAATGAGAAAAAAGAAGAGACGATGATGATAATGAAGAAGAAGAAGAATGAGGAGGAGGAGTTTTGAGTTATCATTAAGTAAACTATGCTTGTTTTGAACTGGATTTGTTTGTGTGTCATCATCATTAAATAATTTTGGTGCATTTTGAATTTAATTTCGGTGCATTATGAATTTAAATAAGGTGCACTTTTAGTCTGAACTTGTTTTGAACTGAGTTTGTTTGTGTGTCGTCATCATTAAAGAATTTCAATACATTTTGGATTTGGACTTATACATATAAGAAGAAGACGACGATGATGACAATAATGATAACGATAATGACGATGATAATAATCATGGTGAAGAAGGAGGAGGAGGAGGAGGAGAAAAAGAAAGGAGGAGATTCAAAGAAATTCAAATGAGAAAAGAAAGAAGAGGAGGAGGAGGAGATGAATGTTGTGGTGTGATGGTGGTGACGACGACAATAATGAAAGAAAAAGACGAGGAAAAAAGAGGAAGATGAGGAGGAGAAGAAGAAGAAGTAGCAACATCAATGGGAGGAGGAGGAGAAATACAAAAGAGAAGGATGAGAAATATCAGTACAAGAAAAATATTGAGTACCGTCAAAATTACTGTCGGAAAAACGAATAAAACCCGACGGTATAATGGTTACTATCGGATTTTGTGTTGGTATTTATCCGATGGAATAAACCTTGCCGGTAATATATTACCGTCAGATTTTTGGTTTGACAGTAATTTTCGTCGGATTTAACGACGAAATATGGTTATTAAGAAAATGGAATCTTTTGAATGTTACCGTCGAAAATTTTTCAATGGTAACGTTGACACCATATCATACGTCTAGGCGTCATCTTACCGGTGGATTAATTTGACGGTAATGTCGACGAAAATGTTTTTTTAGTATTTTTTTTTTGAAAAATTGACTGGTTGTAATTCCGACAGTAGTCTTTTTTTATTTTTTTTATAATCTTTTTCTGTCCACCTATAATGTACCCTGATAATTAATAATTGAAACAGTGCCTTAAACTTGATGTGAAATATCAAACATACAAATTAAAAATATGGAATGATGGTAATTGAAATATCTAAAACAATGCTAATTATATTACATTGTTCTCAAAGCTTGGTAAAGAAATACATATCATAAAACTATATTTACATTAACCCTATTCAGATTCATCATCTTCTTCCACTAGTTCACCATCAGCCACTTCCGAGATTTTTCCTAATTATCGAACTCGTCTTCCTCTTCATCGTCGCCATCGACCCTGTCTTCTTCTTAAAGATCGTCGTCCTTTGGTGGTAGTGTGTCGTCATCTATTTCAAGGTCAATGATGTCATCATCCATAACAGCTGACCTAAGGGTGATCGGCTCACCGGTATCAACCACCGTTTTCGAAGGAGTTGGGTCATTGATGAGCGGATAATTTATACGCTTTTTGGCATTATTTTTAGGTAATTTTTAGTATGATCTAGTTACTTTTAGGGATATTTTCATTAGTTTTATGCTAAATTCACATTTCTGGACTTTACTATGAGTTTGTGTATTTTTCTATGATTTCAGGTATTTTCTGGCTGAAATTGAGGGACCTGAGCAAAATTCTGATAGGAGGCTGACAAAGGACTGCTGATGCTGTTGGATTCTGACCTCCCTGCACTCGAAATAGATTTTCTGGAGCTACAGAACTCCAAATGGCACGCTCTCAACGGTGTTGGAAAGTAGACATCCAGAGCTTTCTAGAAATATATAATAGTTCATACTTTGTTCGAGATTTGACGTCGTAAATTGGCGCTCAACGCCAGTTCCATGCTGTATTCTGGAGTCAAACGCCAGAAACACGTCACGAACCAGAGTTGAACGCCCATAACACGTTACAACTTGGCGTTCAACTCCAAGAGAAGCTTCAGCTCGTGGATAGATCAAGCTCAGCCCAAACATACACCAAGTGGGCCCCAGAAGTGGATTTATGCATCAATTACTTACTACTGTAAACCCTAGTAGCTAGTTTAGTATAAATAAAACATTTTACTATTGTTTTAGGAGTCTTGGACTATCTAGTTCGATTGACCATTCGGTCTTTCATGGGGGCTGGCCATTCAGCCATGCCTGGACCTTCATCACTTATGTATTTTCAACGGTGGAGTTTCTACACACCATAGATTAAGGGTGTGGAGCTCTGCTGTACCTTAAGTTTTAATGCAATTACTACTATTTTCTATCCAATTCGATTTATTCCTGTTCTAAGATATTCGTTGCACTTCAACTTGATGAATGTGATGATCTGTGACACTCATCATCATTCTCACCTATGAACGCGCGTGACTGACAACCACTTCCGTTCTACCTTAGACCGGACGTATATCTCTTGGATTCCTTAATCAGAATCTTCATGGTATAAGCTAGAATTGATGGCGGCATTCATGGGAATCTGGAAAGTCTAACCTTGTCTGTGGTATTCCGAGTAGGATTCCGGGATTGAATGACTGTGACGAGCTTCAAACTCGCGATTGCTGGGCGTGATGACAAACGCAAAAGAATCAAGGGATTCTATTCTAACATGATCGAGAACCGACAGATGATTAGCCGTGCTGTGACAGAGCATTTGGACCATTTTCACTGAGAGGATGGGATGTAGCCATTGACAACAGTGATGCCCTACATACAGCTTGCCATAGAAAGGAGTGATAAAAAAAACTGGAAGGAAGAAGTAGGATTGCAGAGATTCAGAAGGAACACAGCACCTCCATACGCTTATATGAAATTCCTACCATTGAATTACATGAATAACTCTATCTTTATTTTCTGTTTATTTTATTATTATTCAAGAATCCAATAATCTCTTAAATTAGTTAAATCCACCTGACTGGGATTTACAAGATGACCATAGCTTGCTTCATACCAACAATCTCTGTGGGATCGACCCTTACTCACATAAGGTATTACTTGGACGACCCAGTACACTTGCTGGTTAGTTGTGCGGAGTTGTGATAAAGTATGATTCATGTTTGAGAGCACCAAGCCTTTGGAGCCATTATTGATGATCACAATTTTGTCCACCAAGTTTTTGGCGCTGTTGCCGGGGATTATTTGAGTATGGACAACTAACGGTTCATCTTGTTGCTCAGATTAGGTAATTTTCTTTTATTTTCTTTTCAAAAAAGTTTTCAAAATTCTTTCAAAAGTTTTTCTTTATTTTCGTTTTTCAAAAATATAATTTTCGAAAAAAATAATAAAAATACAAAAAATTCATAAAATCATAAAAACCAAAAATATTTTGTATTTCTTGTTCGAGTCTCGAGTCAATTTATAAGTTTGGTGTCAGTTGCAAGCTTTAAAAATTTTTTCTTGCATTTTTTGAAAATTCGTGCATTCATAGTGTTCTTCATGATCTTCAAGTTGTTCTTGGTAAGTCTTCTTGTTTGATCTTGATGTTTTCTTGTTTTGTATCTTTTGTTGTTTTTCATATGCATTTTTTGTTTGTTAGAGTCCAAGCATTAAAGAATTCTAAGTTTGGTGTCTTGCATGTTTTCTTTGCATAATTTTTTTTTCAAAAATATGTTCTTGATGTTCATCATGATCTTCAAAGTGTTCTTGGTGTTCATCTTGACATTCATAGTGTTCTTGCATGCATCTTGTGTTTTGATCCAAAATTTTCATGTTTTGGGTCATGTTTGTGTTTTTCTCTTTCTTCATTAAAAATTCAAAAATAAAAAATATCTTTTCCTTAATTTTCTCATAATTTTCAAAAATTTGAGTTGACTTAGTCAAAATTTTTTAAAATTAGTTGTTTCTTACAAGTCAAGTCAAATTTTCAATTTTAAAAATCTTATCTTTTCAAAGCCTTTTTTTCAAAAATTAAATCTTTTTCTTTTTTCTGATTAATTTTTGAAAATTCTTTAAAATATTTTTCAAAAATCTTTTTCTTAAGTTTTATCTTTATTTTCAAAAATTATGCTAACAATTAATGTGATTGATTCAAAAATTTGAAGTTGTTATTTTCTTGTTAAGAAAGGTTCAATCTTTAAATTTTAAAATCTTATTTTTTAGTTTCTTGTTAGTTAAGTAATTAATTTTAATTTTAAAAAAATAAATCTTTTTCAACCATATCTTTTTATCATATCTTTTTATCCTATCTTTTTATCATATCTTCTTATCTTATCTTTTTATCATATCTTCTTATCTTATCTTTTTATCATATCTTTTTCAAAATTTAATTTCAAAATATCTTATCTAACTTCTTATCTTCTTATCTTTTCAAATTTGATTTTAATATCTTTTTCAACTAACTAATTAACTTTTTGTTTGTTTCTTATCTTTTTCAAAACCACCTAACTACTTCTCCCTCTCTAATTTTCGAAAATATCTCATCCCTTCTTCAAAATTCTTTTTAAATTAACTAATTGTTTTAAATTTTAATTTTAATCCTATCTCATCTTTAATTTTCGAAAATCATTGACTACTTTTCAAAATTAATTTTTGAATTCTCTCCCTCTTCTCTTCTTCTATTTATTTATTTATTTACTAACACTTCTCTTCACCTCTCTTCATCTCAAATCACTGCCTCTATCCTTACCCATTCTTCTTCACTCTTCTTCCCTTTCTTCTTCTACCAATAATAAGGATCCTCTTTACTGTGACATAGAGGATTCCTCTTCTTTTCTTGTTCTCTTCTCTTTCATATGAGCAGGAACAAGGAAAAAGGCACTCTTGTTGAAGCAGATCCCGAACCTGAAAGAACTCTGAAAAGGAAACTAAGAGAAGCTAAATTACAACAATCCAGAGGCAACCTTTCTGAAATTTTCGAACAAGAGAAGGAGATGGCAGCCGAACCCAACAACAATAATGCAAGGAGGATGCTTGGTGATATTACTAAACCAACGTCCAAGTTTGATAGAAGAAGCATCTCAATTTCTGCCATTGGAGCAGACAATTTTGAGCCGAAACCTCAATTAGTTGCTTTAATGCAACAGAACTGCAAGTTTCATGGACTTTCATCTGAAGATCCTTACCAGTTTTTAACTGAGTTCTTGCAAATTTGTGAGACTGTTAAGACGAATGGAGTAGATCCTGAAGTCTACAGGCTCATGCTTTTCCCTTTTGCTGTAAGAGACAGAGCTAGAACATGGTTGGACTCACAACCTAAAGATAGCCTGGACTCCTAGGATAAGCTGGTCACGTCTTTCTTGGATAAATTCTTTCCTCCTCAAAAGCTGAGCAAGCTTAGAGTGGATGTTCAGACCTTCAAGCAAAAAGATGGTGAATCCTTCTATGAAGCTTGGGAAAGATACAAGCAGATGACCAAAAACTGTCCTTCTGACATGTTTTCAGAATGAACCATATTAGATATATTTTATTATGGTCTATCTGAGTTTTCCAAGATGTCATTAGACCATTTTGCAGGTGGATCCATTCACCTAAAGAAAACGCCTGCAGAAGCTCAAGAATTTATTGACATGGTTGCAAATAACCAATTCATGTACACTTCTAATAGGAATTTCGTGAATAATGGGACGCCTCAGAGGAAGAGAGTTCTTGAAATTGATGCTCTGAATGCCATATTGGCTCAGAACAAAGTGTTGACTCAGCAAGTCAACATGATCTCTCAAAGTCTAAATAGATGGCAAAATGCATCCAACAGTACTAAAGAGGCAGCTTCTGAAGAAGCTTATGATCCTGAAAACCCTGCAATGGCAGAGGTTAATTACATGGGTGAACCTTATGGAAACACCTATAATTCATCATGGAGAAATCATCCAAATTTCTCATGGAAGGATCAACAAAAGCCTCAACAAGGCTTTAATAATGGTGGAAGAAACAGGCTCAGCAATAACAAGCATTTCCATCATCTTCTCAGCAACAGACAGAGAATTCTGAGTAGAGCCCTTCTAATTTAGCAAAATTAGTCTCTGATCTGTCAAAGGCCACTTTAAGTTTCATGAGTGAGACAAGATCCTCCATTAGAAATTTGGAGGCACAAGTGGGCCAGCTGAGTAAGAAAGTCATTGAAACTCCTCCCAGTATTATCCCAAGCAATATAGAAGAGAATCCAAAAGGAGAGTGCAAGGCCATTGATGTAATCAATATGGCCGAATGCACAAGGGAGGAGAAAGACAAAAATCCTAGTGAGGAAGACCTCCTCGGACGTCTCTCAAACAAGAAGGAGTTCCTTATTAAGGACCTAAAGGAATCTGAGGCTCATATAGAGACCATAGAGATTCCACTAAATCTCCTTCTGCCACTCATGAGCTCTAAAGACTATTCTTCCTCAGAAGAGGATGGAGATGTAACTGGAGAGCAAGTTGCTCAATATTTAGGAGCTATCATGAAGCTGAATGCCAAGTTGTTTGGTAATGAGACTTGGGAAGGTGAACCTCCCTTGCTCATTAGTGAACTAGATACATGGGTTCAGAAAACTTTACCTCAAAAAGAAACAAGATCTTGGAAAATTCTTAATACCCTGTACCATAGGCACTATGACCTTTAACAAGGCTCTGTGTGACCTAGGGTCAGGCATAAATCTTATGCCACTCTCTGTAATGGAGAAGCTGGAGATCATTGAGGTACAGCCTGCCTTATTCTCATTACAATTGGCAGACAAGTCAGTAAGACAAGCTTATGGATTAGTAGAGGACGTGTTAGTAAAGGTTGAGGGCCTTTACATCCTTGCTGATTTTATCATCTTAGACACTAGGAAGGAGGAGGATGAATGCATCATCCTGGGAAGACCTTTCCTAGCCACAGCAGGAGCCGTGATTGATGTTAACAGAGGAGAATTCGTCCTTCAATTGAATGGGGACTACCTTGTGTTTAAGGCACACGCCATCCCTCTGTAACACTGGAGAGGAAGCATGAACAGCTTCTCTCAAGACAGAGTCATACAAAGCCCCCACAATCAAACTCTAAGTTTGGTGTTGGGAGGCCACAACCAAAATCTAAGTTTGGTGTTGAGAAGACCCCATATTCAAAATCTAAGTTTGGTGTTAGGAGGACTTCATCGTGATCTGAACTTCCCTAAGGCTCCATGAGAGCCCACTATCAAGCTAGTGACATTAAAAGAGCGCTTGTTGGGAGGCAACCCAATTTTTATTTATCTAATTTTATTTTTATTTAATTGTTATTTTGTGTTTTATTAGGTTCATGATCATGTGGAGTCACGAAAAAAATACTAAAATTAAAAACAGAATCAAAAACAGCAGAAGAAAAATCACCCCCTGGAGAAAGGACTTACTGGCGTTTAAACGCCAGTAAGGAGTATCTGGCTGGCGTTCAACGCTAGAACAGAGCATGGATCTGGCGCTGAACGCCAGAAACAAGTAACATTTTGGCGTTTGAATGCCAGGAATATGCCCTGAGGAAAGCTGGCGCTGAACGCCAGTAACAAGCATAGAACTGGCGTTCAACGCTAGAAACATGCTGCACATGGGCGTTGAACGCCCAGAACGTGCATCACTTCGGCGTTTAAACGCCAGAATTGTATGCAAAGGCATTCTACGTGCCTAATTGGTCCAGGGATGTTAAATCCTTGACACCTCAAGATCTGTGGACCTCACAGGATCCCCACCTATCTCACCCTCTCTCTCCATTCATGGTCATCCCTTCTGTTTTCCATTCACCACTCACATCCATCCACTCTTCCCCATACACCCCACCTACCTTCAAAATTCAAAATCTCTTTCCCACCCAATCCCACCCATATAGCCGAATACACACATCCCTCCATCTCCTCCATATCTTCTTCTTCTTCTATTCCTTCTCCTTTTGCTCGAGGGCGAGCAACATTCTAGGTTTGGTGTGGTAAAAGCATAGCTTTTTTTTTCCATAACCATTGATGGCACTTAAGCCCAAAGAAACCTCTAAAAAGAGGAAAGGAAAGACAAAAGCTTCCATCTCAAGGGTCCATAGCTCAGTAATAGAGCGTTTGACTGCACATCAAGAGAGCCCACTCATGGACCTCATCAAGAAATTCCTGAGATGCCTCAAGGGATAAATTATCCTCCACACAACTATTGGGAGCAACTAAGGATAGGAGCACCAAAATCACTAGGGATCATGCAACAGAAGCAAGGAAGAGACATAGAGGAGCTCAAAGAGCACCATTGGTCCTTCAAGAAGGCACCACCCTCACTAAGGTGGACTCATTCCTTAACTTCCTTGTTCTTAATTCTCTATTTTTTTATTTTTATGCTATATGTTTGTTTATGTTTTGTGTCTCTACTTCATGATCATTAGTATTTAGTAACTGTTCATACCCTGACCGAGCTCCCCAACTCGGCAAAATTTGAAGGAGGTCCGACCTCGCCCTAAGGCCCATGCCTCAAGGTCGGACCTCGGAAACATAAAGCAAAGAAGGCCCATCAAAAAGGAACGCAGCCCAAAACCTAAAGGCCGAAAAGGCCTAGAAAAGGCGGTTCCACAAAGATAAAGATAAAGACTCCCAAAAGATAAGATAAGATAAAGAATATCTTATCCAGGGAAGATCACGGCCAACTATTATAAATACACTGGAGCACCCAGGTATAACGCATACTCTAATTCTACTCAATATCTGCTTGGACCCATGCTAACTTAAGCATCGGAGTGTCATTGCAGGTACAACCACCAACCACTCCACATATCAAGCTCGGGTCCCTGACCCCCACCTCGGGCCTCACCAAGACGACCGAGCTACACGTTTCAGGTAACCCTCGGAACATTGGCGCCGTTGCCGGGGACCCTGGAAGTCATCCCTCTACCATGGCGGACGATCCCTCCAACAATGACCACGCTGCATCAGAACAAGAGGATGAAGTTGACACCGGAGAACGACCGGACAACCCTCTATCACCACACACTCCAGGGGGAAACAAACAGAATCGCCCAAAGACATCACTCCTAGACAAAGATCCACAAAATCCCGATAAAGAAAAGAGCTCGGAAATTCTAGAAGCAGTCCGGGCACAACAAAACCGACTGAAACAACTCGAAGAAGACATAAAAAAGCAGAAAGAAACTGAACAAGATCTAAGAAGGGAAGCTCGCAAACGCAGAGAATTAGAAGAAAAACTACGGAAAATAGAGGCCAACCTGAAAGACCGGACAGAACGCGGCACCACCCCCGAAGGCAACCATGATCCCTTCACGCAAGAGATCATGAAGGAGAAGGTACCGCGAAACTTTAAAACCACCCGATATGGATCTCTACGACGGCACCACCGATCCAAGTCACCACCTCAGCAACTTCAGAAGCAGAATGTACCTGGTCGACGCCTCTGACGCGATTCGGTGCAAAGCCTTCCCTACCACTCTCGCCAAGACAGCCATGAAGTGGTTCGACAACCTGCCACCAAGATCAATCACCAGCTTTGAAGACCTAACCAAAAAATTCCTGACAAGGTTCTCTATTCAAAAGGACAAGACCAAACACGCCCCCAGTCTACTCGGGATCAAACAAGGTAACCAAGAAACTCTCCGAGAGTACATGGAACGATTCAACAGGGCCTGCCTGGACATACAACACTTACCCGCTGAAGCGGCCATCATGGGACTAGCAAACGGCCTAAAGGAGGGACCGTTTAGCCAATCCCTATCCAAACGATACCCGAC
This sequence comes from Arachis hypogaea, assembly GCF_003086295.3. Taxonomy (NCBI): domain Eukaryota; kingdom Viridiplantae; phylum Streptophyta; class Magnoliopsida; order Fabales; family Fabaceae; genus Arachis; species Arachis hypogaea. The sequence goes on from NC_092036.1 coordinate 108,719,263, forward strand.
CTCCCTATACGAGGTGCAGGAGCGAGCAGAAAAATATATCAACATGGAAGAAACCTCCCAGTTAAGAGACTCTTCTAGGAAGGAATCAACCTACCCACTCCGAGATCGAGATCGGGAACAGAGGAAGAAGGAAGAAACCAACTCGGACAAGCCACGTAAGTACCACAGTTACACCCCCCTCCGAGTCTCCTTGGTAGACATCTACAGAGAAGTATGCCACACCGAAAAGATCCCACCACCTCGACCACTAAAACACAAGAGAGCAGGGAGAGATCGGTCCGAATACTGTGAATATCATAAACTCTATGGTCATTCTACTAACGACTGCTACGACCTAAAAAATGTTATAGAAAAGCTAGCCAGAGAAGGAAGACTCGACAGATACATAGCAGAGAAAGGAGAAGAGACCAGGAAGAGAAGGCGAGGAGATAACGAAAGATCGGGCCGAACAAACCCCGCGAAACCCTGAAAGACATGTTCACATGATAAATGGAGGTTTCGCAGGCGGAGGAACATCCAGATCCTCGCGCAAAAGACACCTCAAAGAAGTCTATCATGTCCGAGAAGACAGCCCCCTGCCCGAATTACCTACTATCTCGTTTACCCGAGAAGATGCTCAAGGGGTAATACCCGGGCACGACGACCCAATGGTAATCACCATCATCCTAGCAAACGCCAACCTACATCGAACCCTGGTTGACCAGGGAAGCTCAGCAGATATCCTGTTCAAAACGGCCTTCGACAAACTCGGACTTGAAGAAAAAGAGCTAAAGGCCTATCCCACTGACTTATTTGGACTAGGGGACACCCCGATCCATCCCTTAGGATACATCTCGCTACATACTACCTTTGGAAGAGGCGAGCAATCTAAAACATTAAGCATCGACTACATTATAGTCAACGTCACTTCAGCATACAATGCCCTCATTGGGCGACCAACCCTAAACAGACTAGCAGCTATAGTCTCAACCCCACACCTCTGTATGAAGTTCCCTACCACAAAAGGAATCGCTACCCTAAAAGGCGACCAAAAACTGGCACGGCGATGCTACAACGAAAGCCTGAGCCTAAAAGGGAAAGAGGTCAATACAATAGAACTCGGACGAGTTCAAGCCCGAGAAGACCTTCGGCCACAACCTGAGGGAGAAACCGAAAAAGTCCAGATCGGGAACACACCTGAAAAAATAACAAACGTAGGAGCAAACCTCGAAGCAGGCCTAAAGGAGGAACTCATAACCCTCTTAAGGGAGAATTCCGACCTCTTCGCCTGGAAAGCCTCCGACATGCCAGGCATAAGCCCCGACCTGATGTGCCATAAGCTATCAGTATACCCGGGGTCCAGACCTGTCCAACAAAGACGCCGGAAGCTCGGGCCTGAGCGCATGCAAGCAATAGAGGAACAAGTACAAGCATTGCTAGATGCAGGGTTCATTCGGGAAGTAAAATACCCCCTATGGCTCGCAAACGTGGTCCTGGTAAAGAAGCCCAATGGGAAATGGAGGATGTGCGTCGATTACACGGATCTCAACAAAGCCTGCCCCAAAGACCCATATCCACTACCAAACATCGACGCCTTAGTAGACGCAGCCTCAGGCTGTAGATATCTCTCCTTCATGGACGCATACTCGGGATACAATCAAATCCCAATGTATGGACCCGACCAAGAAAAGACCTCGTTCATAACCCCAAGGGCAAACTACTGCTACGTAGTAATGCCCTTCGGGCTGAAGAACGCAGGGGCAACCTACCAGAGGCTAATGAACAAAGTATTCTCAGAACACATCGGACTACAGCTGGAGGTGTACGTCGACGACATGCTGGTAAAGACACAAGAAGACAGAAACCTGCTGACCGACCTCACCAGCGTCTTCGGCACCCTCAGAAAGCACAACATGAGACTTAACCCGACGAAGTGCACCTTCACCGCAGAAGCCGGAAAGTTCTTAGGCTTCATGCTGACTCAAAGGGGCATCGAAGCCAACCCGGACAAATGCCAAGCGATACTCAATATGAAAAGCCCGACGTGTGTCAAAGAAGTACAACAACTGAATGGAAGGTTGGCTGCCCTATCAAGATTCTTAGCAGGATCAGCGATAAAATCACTACCTCTATACTCCCTCCTAAAGAAAGGGAAACCCTTCTCGTGGACCCCGGAGTGCGAAAAAGCCTTTCAAGAATTCAAGGAATTCCTCGGGCAGCCACCAATCCTAACCCGACCTTTAAAAGGGGAAGAGCTCGTACTATACCTCTCGGTCGGACATCGGGCAGTCGCCTCAGCATTAATACGAGAAAATGACCAAGGACAACACCCCATATACTTTATAAGCAAGGCACTACAAGGGGCCGAATTAAACTATCAGAAAATAGAAAAATTCGCCTACGCCCTAGTATTCACAGCTCGGAGGCTCCGTCCCTACTTTCAAGCCCACACCATCAAAGTCCGGACAAACCAACCCATGAGACACATCCTGCAAAAAACAGACCTGGCAAGACGAATACTACAATGGGCGGTGGAACTGTCCGAGTTCGACCTCCACTATGAAACCCGGACTGCCATAAAATCCCAGTATCTAGCCGACTTCATCGCAGAATACACCGAGACCCCTGGAACCCCACTCTCATGGAACCTGTATGTCGACGGGTCCTCAAACAAAACAGGAAGCGGAGCCGGGGTTATACTTGAAAGCAACCAAGGAACGCGGATAGAACTATCCCTGAAATTCGAGTTCCAGGCTTCGAACAACCAAGCCGAATACGAGGCCCTACTAGCAGGTCTAAAGCTAGCCGAAGAGGTCGGAGCCCAGAGAATCACAATCTTCAGTGACTCCCAGGTCGTCACGTCACAAGTGAATGGAAGCTACCAGGCCAAAGACCCAACTATGAAAAAATACCTAGACCAAACACAGGCACAATTACGCCACTTTTCAGAAATACAAATCCCGCACATACCTCGGGAACAAAACGCCCGAGCAGACGCCCTCTCAAAGCTCGCCAGCACCAAGCCCGGAAGCAACAACAGAAGTCTCCTCCAAGAAACCTTACAATCTCCCTCCGTGCTAAGAGAGGAAGAAACGCTAAATATATCCAACCAACAGCAAGGATGGATGACCCCCATACTCAACTACCTGAAGTCGGGAACTCTCCCCGCCGAGAGAAAGGAAGCTAAAAGACTCACGAAAGACGCTAAGAATTATACACTAATTCACGACGTACTATACAGAAGAGGATTCTCAAACCCCCTCCTTAGGTGCGTCCCAACCTCAGAAACAAAAAGCGTCCTCGAAGAAGTCCACGAAGGCATGTGTGGAAACCACCTCGGAGCTCGGGCACTATCCAAGAAAGTAGTCAGAGCCGGGTTCTACTGGCCGACCTTGCAAAGAGACGCAACGGAGTTTGTGAAAATATGCCCCCCCTGCCAAAAACATGCCAATTTTCACAAAGCACCACCCGAAGACCTTATCAGCATCACCGCACCATGGCCCTTCGCAAAGTGGGGACTCGACCTACTCGGCCCGTTCCCACAAGGACCGGGGCAAGTCAAATACCTCATAGTAGGGGTCGACTACTTCACAAAGTGGATCGAAACTGAGTCCTTAGCCACCATTACGGCTCAGAAAAGCCGCAAATTCCTATACAAAAACATTGTCACAAGGTTCGGAGTCCCCTACTCCATCACAACAGACAATGGAACGCAGTTCACGGACACAAGTTTTCAGAACTTGGTGGCCGAACTAAAAATCAAACAGCAATTCACATCAGTCGAGCACCCACAAGCCAATGGACAAGTAGAGGCTGCAAATAAAATCATCCTGGCCGGGTTAAAACGAAGACTCCGAGAGGCCAAAGGGGCATGGGCCGAAGAGCTCCCCCAGGTGCTATGGGCATATCGGACAACCCCACACTCTACAACGGGAGAATCGCCATTCCGACTAGCTTACGGGATGGAGGCAATGATTCCTATCGAAATAGATGAAGGGTCACCCAGAGTCATCTTCTACAACGAAGGAGGCAACCCACAGGCACAAAGGGAAGAACTCGACCTCCTCCCCGAGGTCCGAGAAAGAGCCCGAATTCGAGAAGAAGCCTTAAAACGGCGAACGGCCCTCAGATACAATCAGAAGGTAATAAAGCGAAGCTTCTCCATCCACGATCTAATTCTAATCCGAAATGACATCGGAACACAAAAGTCGGGAGAAGGAAAGCTAGCTGCAAATTGGAAAGGACCCTACAAGGTAACAGAAGTCTTAGGGACAGGCTACTACAAAATATCCGACCTAGAAGGCAATGAGCTGCCCAGGGCCTGGCACGCCTGTAATCTAAGGCGGTACTACAGCTAGAAAACCTTAACCCGAGGTGTACTCTTTTTCCCTACAAGGGTTTTTTAATGAGACACCCGGTTAAGTAAGACACCCGACCTAGTCAAAGGGTAAACACTCTGTAAATATTCTTTATTTTCTAATACTAATCAAATTTCTCTATTTTCTTTTCTTCTTCCTCATGATGAAACAAATCCTAGAAAGTACCCCACCAAGGCGCATTAATTTATGCTCGGCAAAACGCAAAAAATCATTTGCCAGAAGACCACACAAGGTCGGCAAAGATAAAGCGACGAGGTTCAAATTAATGTGAGAAGTTATAAAGTAACTCTGAAAAAGGCTCAAAAGGCCAAATAAAAAGAGATTACAAAAATAACTTAAAAGGCCGATCAACAACAAGGTCGGACCCAACAAAGGGAAAGTTATAAAGTAACTCTGAAATGGCTCAAAAAGCCAAATAAAAAGAGATTACAAAAATAACTTAAAAAGGCCGACCAACGACAAAGTCGGACCCAACCAAAAGGAGGTACTCGAGCGCCCGAGGACCGAGAAAAAGCTCGGATCCAAGAAAGAAGCCTTAAAACGGCGAGAGACAAGATTTCGAAAAACGCTTACTAAAAAGTTGCTTTACAAAAAAAAAAACAACTAAAAAGTACAAGCGAAAGAACGAAATCAAAGGAAGTTTCGAAACGCTTACTAAAAAGTTGCTTTACAGAAAACAACTAAAAAGTACAAGCGAAAGAACGAAATCAAAGGAAGTTTCGAAACGCTAGCTAAAAAGTTGTTATCCAAAAACAACTAAAAAAGCACAAAAGCGGAAACAGAAAAGTCAAAACGCGAACAAAAAACACCGCATAATAAAGTTACTACAAGTAGCTAAATAAAGCAAAAGGTGTCCAAAAGCGTTCACAAAAACCATCCATAAACAAAAAGCCCACAGGTCGGGCAAAACACCAAAAAGATTACAGAGGATCAAGGTCCTTTCCGGACTCCACATCAACAGCAGGCTGCGGAGGAAACATAGAGATCGGGACTGCATCGACGGCAACGTCATCCCGGTTTGAAACCTCCACACCAGATCCATCCCCGACCAAAGGTGAAGTCGGGTTCTCAACCGGAACTTTGGGGTCGGACATCGGAACCTCATCCTCAGTAGGAGCAGGAACAATCTTTCCCTCCACAACAATGTTATCTGTACTGAATAAGCTCAGATCCAGGTCGGGAGCAAGAACCCGGACCTGAGCCTTCAAATTTTCAAACATAGCATCCATACCCTTGGCCACATGACCTTCCAGCTCGTAAAACTCGTCCTGCGCGGATTGCAACTTCTCCTTTGTCTCCACAAGCTCGGCATATAGCCGAGTATAATTCTCTGTAGCCGCCTTCGCCATCTCCTCAGACGTCTTCGCTGCCGCCACAGCCGCGGTAGCTTTAGTTTTCTCTTTCTCCAACGAGGCCTCCAGCTCAGTAATCCTGGCAGCCTTCAGTTGACTAATCTTATCAAGCTCGGACTGAGCCTTCTCAAGCCGGGAGCTGGTCGCCCCAAGGGGGGATTTCTTGAACTCCCGGGCAATAGCAGCATGAAGACTGGCCATCCGGACACAGCTCCGCGCCATATACTGAAAATGGTGCTCCATAGACACATCGTCAGTAGAAATGAAAGTCTGAGGGAGAATATGCTGTTCAATCCAACCAAGAGCATCGAAATCCTTATCGTTAAAACCCGCAGGCTCTTGAGAGGTCTTCTGCTTCTTGGGAGGAGGACCCGAAGTCGAAAGAGGAGAAGAAGGAACAGGCCCAGAGGTCGGAGGATCTTGACTTATAGCTCGGAACTGGGGAGTCGGAATAGTCTTCGACCGAGTCTGAACACCCCCAGTAGTCTTCTGCGGAGAAGATCGGGCAGAAGCCTCCCCGGCCTCGATATTCCGAGCAGCCACAGACTTCTTCGTCCGACGAAGGAACTTCATGGAATCCGCCTGAGAAGACATCTCTACAAGAAATAAAGAAAGGGATTACCACAACAGAAATTCCAGCAAAAACAAGCAAAACCAAAGTACTAAAAAGATGAATCTCGGAAGAGGTCGGGAACTACCTAACTCGGAACGGAGAAGGCTTGGATCCCCCAACATTTTCTTCGTGTCCAAGTGAGGTGCCCGACCCCATAAACTGCTCACCACACCCACAAAGGCCTGCTCCACCTCATCTAGACTCTCAAAGGTATACTTAACAGACACTACATTCTCCTGCCAACAAAGAGGAAAAGAAGGCTCCCCACTCTCATCTAGAAAGAAAGGTCGGACGTCTCCAGTAGCCCGGACCTTGAAATAAAAGTTCTTAAAATCGTGAAAGGACTCATCATACAGGGTACAAAACTTTCTTCCCTGGTTAGCCCTAAAAGAGACCCAAGATACCTTCCCTCCACCCGACCCCGGCTTCGTCAACACAAACAAGTAGGAAAAAAGAGAAATAGAGGGAGCAACGCCCAAAAACTGACACAAAAGTTGAAACAGCTTCAAAAACGCCCAAGAATTTGGATGGAGCTGCGTAGGGGCAAGGTTACAAGACCACAACACCTCGGACTCCAGGTCGGTAAAAGGAAGTCGGACACTCAGCTTAGAGAAAAAACAATCATAAGCATAAAAGAAGAGCTTCTCGGAACTATCTAAAGGCGGGAAGCAAACTCTCTCCTCGGAATCCGGGGCTACTAATTCATAATCCCTCTCAGACTCTCTATCTTCACATATGCTACATTGCCTACGAAACCTAGCTAAATACTCAGAATCTACCACAGAAGGGACTCTTAGAGGAACAGGATCTACCCAACCAAGACCACTTGGAATCTTGGTCGACATCGCTTGAAGAACCTTTCGAGACATAAAATTCTTGCCTACAAAGAAGAATACAACAGCAAGCAAAAAATCACATAAAAGCAGACAGCGAAAACCCATTCAGCAAAGCAAGAAACAAAGATCTTTCAGAAGAAAATACAGCAACCCGGAGCAAGATACCAGAGAACAAAAAAGAGTCCCCCCCCATGTACAAACAACAATGCAATGGCGGCGCCTCTTTTCGGGGCAACCCAGGCATAGAGAAAAAGAAACAAACAAAGAGCCACACAAAAACAGAAGCATATGTGCACAAAGAAGATAAGACGGGAACAAACCTGGAAGAAAGGAAGAAGACGACGAGCTCCGATGCAAGGAGAACGAAAACGGCAGCGCAGAGGGAACCCCGGAAAAAACGCACAGAAAGATTCGGGGAAGAAGAACAAAGAGAAAGAAGAAGCAAATGGCGAAAACTCAAGAAAACAGGAAGGGAACAGAATAAACGAAGAAAAGGAGGAGAGGGGCAAATAAATAATGCCTTCACAAAAGCCCGAACGGAAATCGAGGAGAAACAGTAAAATGCAATAAATGCAGGAACGGCCACTGTTTGAATTTTGAAAAACTACTATGCCCGAGCTCGACCTCTCAAAAAGGACGAACTCGGGTAGGGGCACTGTTCATACCCTGACCGAGCTCCCCAACTCGGCAAAATTTGAAGGAGGTCCGACCTCGCCCTAAGGCCCATGCCTCAAGGTCGGACCTCGGAAACATAAAGCAAAGAAGGCCCATCAAAAAGGAACGCAGCCCAAAACCTAAAGGCCGAAAAGGCCTAGAAAAGGCGGTTCCACAAAGATAAAGATAAAGACTCCCAAAAGATAAGATAAGATAAAGAATATCTTATCCAGGGAAGATCACGGCCAACTATTATAAATACACTGGAGCACCCAGGTATAACTCATACTCTAATTCTACTCAATATCTGCTTGGACCCATGCTAACTTAAGCATCGGAGTGTCATTGCAGGTACAACCACCAACCACTCCACATATCAAGCTCGGGTCCCTGACCCCCACCTCGGGCCTCACCAAGACGACCGAGCTACACGTTTCAGGTAACCCTCGGAACAGTAACTATGTCTTAAGCTATGAATAATTTCATTAATCCTTCACCTCTCTTAAGTAAAAAATGTTCCTAATTCAAAAGAACAAGAAGTACATGAATTTCGAATTTATCCTTGAATTTAGTTTAATTATATTGATGTGGTGATAATACTTTTTGTTTTATAAATGAATGCTTGAACAGTGCATATTTTTTATCTTGTTGTTTATGGATGTTAAAATTGTTGGCTCTTGAAAGAATGATAAACAAGAGAAATGTTATTGATGATCTGAAAAATCATAGAATTGATTCTTGAAGCAAGAAAAAGCAATGAAAAAGCAAAAAGCTTGCGAAAAAAAAAGTTGTGAAAAAAAATAGAAAGAAAAAGAAAAAGCAAGCAGAAAAAGCTAATAGCCCGTAAAATCAAAATGCAAGGGTAAAAAGGATCCAAGGCTTTGAGCATCAATGGATAGGAGGGCCCAAGGAACCAAAATCCAGGCCTAAGCGGCTAAATCAAGCTGTCCCTAACCATGTGCTTGTGGCATGCAGGCCCAAGTGAAAAACTTGAGACTGAGTGGTTAAAGTCGTGATCCAAAGCAAAAAGAGTGTGCTTAAGAGCTCTAGACACCTCTAACTGGGGACTCTAGCAAAGTTGAGTCACAATCTGAAAAGGTTCGCCTAGTCATGTGTCTGTGGCATTTATGTATCCGGTGGTAATACTGGAAAACAAAGTGCTTAGGGCCACGGTCAAGACTCATAAAAGTAGCTATGTTCAAGAATCAACAAACTTAACTAGGAGAATCAATAACACTATCCGAAATTCTAAGTACCTAGAGAAGCCAATCATTCTAAACTTCAAAGGAAAAAGTGAGATGCCAGAACTGTTCAGAAGCAAAAAGTTACAAGTCCCGCTCATCTAATTAGAATTAATATTCATTGATATTCTGGGATTTATAGTATATTCTCTTTTTTTATCCTAATTTATTTTCAGTTGCTTGGGGACAAGCAACAATTTAAGTTTGGTGTTGTGATGAGCGGATAATTTATACGTTTTTTGGCATTGTTTTTAGGTAATTTTTAGTATGATCTAGTTACTTTTAGGGATGTTTTCATTCGTTTTTATGCTAAATTCACATTTCTGGACTTTACTATGAGTTTGTGTGTTTTTCTATGATTTCAGGTATTTTCTGGCAGAAATTGAGGGACCTAAGCAAAACTCTGATAGGAGGCTGACAAAGGACTGCTAATGCTGTTGGATTCTGACTTCCCTGCACTCGAAATGAATTTTCAGGGGTTACAGAACTCTAAATGGTGCACTCTCAACGGCGTTGGAAAGTAGACATCTAGATCTTTCCAGCAATATATAATAGTCCATACTTTGTTCGATATTTGACGATGTAAACTGGCGCTCAACGCCAGTTCCATGCTGCATTCTGGAGTCAAACGCCAGAAACACGTCACGAACCAGAGTTGAACGCCCAAAACACGTTACAACTTGGTGTTCAACTCCAAGAGAAGCTTCAGCTCATGGATAGATCAAGCTCAGCCCAAACATACACCAAGTGGGCCCCAGAAGTGGATTTATGCATCAATTACTTACTTCTGTAAACCCTAGTAGCTAGTTTAGTATAAATAGAACTTTTTACTATTGTTTTAGGAGTCTTGGACTATCTAGTTCGATTGACCATTCGGTCTTTCATGGGGGCTGGCCATTTGGCCATGCCTGGACGTTCATCACTTATGTATTTTCAACGGTGGAGTTTCTACACACTATAGATTAAGGGTGTGGAGCTCTGCTGTACCTCAAGTTTTAATGCAATTACTACTATTTTCTATCCAATTTGATTTATTCCTGTTCTAAGATATTCGTTGCACTTCAACTTGATGAATGTGATGATCCGTGACACTCATCATCATTCTCACCTATGAATGCGCGTGACTGACAACCACTTCCGTTCTACCTTAGACCGGACGCATATCTCTTAGATTCCTTAATCAGAATCTTCGTGGTATAAGCTAGAATTGATGGCGGCATTCATGGAAATCCAGAAAGTCTAACCTTGTCTGTGGTATTTCGAGTAGGATTCCGGGATTGAATGAATGTGACGAGCTTCAAACTCGCGATTGCTGGGCGTGATGACAAACGCAAAAGAATCAAGGGATTCTATTCTAACATGATTGAGAACCGACAGATGATTAGCCGTGCTGTGACAGAGCATTTGGACCATTTTCACTGAGAGGATGGGATGTAGCCATTGACAACGGTGATGCCCTATATACAGCTTGCCATAGAAAGGAGTGATAAAAAAATGGAAGGAAGAAGTAGGATTGTAGAGATTCAGAAGGAACACAGCACCTCCATACGCTTATCTGAAATTCTCACCATTGAATTACATGAGTAACTCTATCTTTATTTTCTGTTTATTTTATTATTATTCAAGAATCCAATAATCTCTTAAATTAGTTAAATCCGCCTGACTGGGATTTACAAGATGACCATAGCTTGCTTCATACCAACAATCTCTGTGGGATCGACCCTTACTCACGTAAGGTATTACTTGGACGACCCAGTACACTTGCTGGTTAGTTGTGCGGAGTTGTGATAAAGTGTGATTCACGTTTGAGAGCACCAAGCCTTTGGAGCCATTATTCATGATCACAATTTCGTCCACCAGTCATTAATCTGGTAAGGTTCCTGACCCTTTGTCCTATCATCAGACTCAATGCGGCCTCTTGGCTTAGTCTTAACCACAACCACCTAACTAGACTTGCATGAACACGAATAAGGCAAATAATATACTTGTCGTGCATTTTGAGGTAGAATAAAAGGATCGTAGTGCCTATATTTTCTAGTTACATTAACTTCAGTGGTATCGTAGTCCTTGTACTTTCGTATTCCTTGTCGCGAACTTGGATCGTACCATTCAATTTAAGCACGCACATCTTGTATGTAGTGTGACAGAAATACTATAATTGAATTATGTTGTGCAACATACTAAACCAATCAGAATGAGACCACCGCCTGAATCCTCACGAATCCAAACTCTGGTGTTATTTGTTTTCTTTCCAATCGACCACTATATAGAACTTTCGCAAATGCTGCCCTCAATTTGAGCTCTGTTCTTCACAATGCGCTTGAATGGACCAATCATCCTCTCAAATAGGTACATCCACTTAAATTGGACCGGCCCACATAGTATTACTTCGTATGGTAGGTGGATTACTAAGTGTTTTATAACGTTAAAAAATGATGGAGGGAATATCCTCTCTAGCTTAAAAAGTACGATGGGAATGTTCCTGTCTATAACTATGAGATCATTAATACTAAGTTTTGTGGCACATAACTCCCTAAAGAACTCACTTATTTCTGTGAGGAATTTTCAGATGTTAGTTGGAAGTTCTCTAAACACGACAGGAAGCAAAGACTCCATGAAGACGTGACAATCATGACTCTTCAACCTAGCAAGCCTATCCTGTGAGACGTTTGCACACTTGCTCAAGTTAAAGGCGTAACAATCAAGAAACCTTAATCCTCTAATCTACTTACAAACATTTTGTCTATGACCCTTGTTAGAGCGAACACCTCCTTTGGTTTAGCCCACCGCTGGTTATTAAGTCTCTTTAAGTTAAGATCTGGTGGCCTACAAATGTCCGCCAATTCTAACTTAGCCTTATCGTTATCCTTTGTTCGCTCATCATCTATTACTGTGTGCATGATATTATCAAACACGTTTTTTCAATCTGCATCACATCAAGATAATGTCAAACCAAGTTGTCGTTTCAATAAAGTAACTCCCAATATATACTCTCTTTAGTCTAATTATACTTCCTGCCATATCCCGTAGGTCTCAAACCTGCCATGTTATCGACGATCCTTAGATTTTACTAACACGATGCCAAACTTGTCTACCACCCAACCTCACGGGTGCCTCTTGTTGTTCAGTTTTATTTTTTTTTGAACGAGTCCTTGTTGCTCCAAAAAGGATGATGCATGTCGAGGAATCTTTGATGACAATCAAACCATGAATTCTTACCGCCATTCATAAACCAAAATGTCTTTGTATCCTCCATACAAATGGGACGTGCCATTCTGCCCTGAGTGGACCAACCTGACAACATCTCGTATGCAGGAAAGTTGTTAATGGTCCATATCAATGCAACATGCAGTTAAAAATTTGTTTTCATCGAAATATCATATATTTCTACACCATAGATCCATAACTCCTTTAACTCATCTAGGAAGAACTGCAAGAAGACATTTGTTTTGGTCTTGGGATTGATGGGCCCAGGTATGATGCAAGTTAGGAACATGTAAAGGTCCGTCATGTACATTTTGGGACTCAAGTTATAAGGTGTCACAACTATAGGACAACAAGAGTACGCGTTACCGAAATTAGAATTCGGTGCGAACCCGTCAAAACACAAAGGTAGTCTAATGTTTCTAGGCTCGCTTGCAAATGTAGGATAGACCTGATCAAAATGCTTCCAAGCTTCTCCATGTGACGAATGCGTCATGATTCCATCATCTCTCTTGCTGTTACTATGCCAGGTCATGTGAGGGGCCGAACACATCGATGTATACAATCGTTTCAACCTAGGGATTAAGGGCAAGTAGTGCATTCGTTTCATTGAAACTTTCTTTAACAGGCGTTTACCAATCTGTTCTCTTTCGACTTGGAACCTCGTTGATCTACAAAATCTGCACTCAGTTAGGTCTATATCCCTCTTGTAATATAGCATTCAACCATTCAAAAAACAATCAATTTTTATCGAATTTAGACCCAATTTTGAAACTAACTTCTTTGCTTTGTAGTGGTTTCGGGGAATGCCCGTTGTCCTGACAGATACCAGTTCGTTACAAAGTGTGGTCCACTTATCAAAAGACTCTTGGATATGATTTGACTCTGACTTAATACTTATCATTCTAACACATACAAACAACTCCGAATGAACACACCCTTCAAACAAAGGTTTCACAGCAGATTCTAACAGATGATAAAATCTCTTTATCTCTGGGTTAGGCTCTTGTTCAGACTCTTCTAATTTCGTAACACCTGTTGCAAAAAATACCATCTCATTGTATCTCTCTTGGTTACCCTCCCAAGTCATTTTTTTCATGTTTAGTTCTCTCACCACCCGAACTCTTGTTGATCGACCATCGGACCCAGCTATTCAATTTCGAGGCAGACAGGTTAATTCCATGCTTGTCCACTTTTTCATGTTCCGTCCATATCCAATACCCATTCTTGAACCCGTTCCGACAGAGGTGAAGCGTTATGTCCGCAGGTCCTAACCACTTAGTTAGTCGACACTTTTGACACGGACACCTGGATACTCTTTCAAACCTAAATGGTTCCATGCTGAAGACATGCGCAAGAAACGCGTCAACCACCTCAAAGAAGTCATGTTTTAAATCTCTCGGCCACCGTTATTCCTATCATGCATTCATAGACGATGACTTGGAATCATATTAAAACACACACCTTAGAATTCAACGAATGACACGAATTATTAATTTTTTTAAAAAAATTCGGCAGAGTGTACCCTATAATTAGAATCTCCCGCCAAATACAATTATCATTTTCTGACAAACCAAACATGTTTTAAACAATTTAAATGATAATTTAGCAAAACTTCTCCTTAATTCAGAGACATCCATCAAATAAATATAACAGTTTTCATAGGAAAATAGCTGCAGGCATAGGTTATAACATACACGCATTCGATAAAATATCAAATCCTAACCGTTCTAGTGTGCAACCCCTTATAACTTTACAATTTTCCAGCAAACAAAGATTTCGAGAAGGTGCCACTATGTAACTTTCTCCCACTTCCGTCCTAAAACTCTATCTTAAGAAAAGTAAGTCCAACATAAAATTTAAACAATTCATTATATTCAGAGATAGAAAACCAACCTGAAATATTACTCACAAATAACAAAAAAAAAAGCAAACTTCAACTAATCTCAATGAAAATAGTACCATTCTAATAAAAAGGACAACATATTAAATTCACAAGCTAAAACTAATTCAAAAACTAATTTGAAAGAATAAATAAAACTCACTATTCTAATTAATTAAAACTTAATTCTAATTTCACCAAACTAATAAGAGGCATGACAAAAATAAGCAATATAAGTTTAATGTAATTGAAAAAAACTCATTCACTAAATTCAACTAAAATAATCTTTCAAGAACTCAAGCACTCTTAATCTCACCTTACTTAATCTACTCTAATATTATTTAATTTTTACATCCATTAAATTAACACAACAAATCTTAATCACACACTTTGTTAAACAAATTTAATCACTGATCTAACAAAAATCCTAACAAAATAATAAAGTCACAAATTAATATATAAAAATAAAATAACCATACCAACAATAAATCTGATGATAGTAGCTGTAGGATCTCTTTAATGTAGTGGTAACAGAGACGACAGTGATGACAACGTGAATGGCAACCACGGCGTAGGATGCGGTGGGGATAGTAGCAGTAGCAGAATCGACAATGACGTGTAGCGGTGGCTCCAGTAAGTACTCCAGGCGCACGGTGACAATGACTATAAGCTCCTGATGAGCTCCCGGCAGTGGCGACGGTGATAGTTCGATGGAGAGAGAGAGAGAGAGAGAGAGAGAGAGAGAGAGAGAGAGAGAGAGAGAGAGAGAGAGAGAGAGAGAGAGAGAGAGAGAGAGAGAGAGAGAGAGGGGTTTTGTATTTGAATTTTAACTCAATTTTTCCGTTGGATTTACTATCGGAAAACGACGTGTTTCAGTAAACCATGATATTGGCAGAATATAGCGACTAAAAATCCGACAGTAACATTGGTGCTGGTGAGTTATATTTTTGCGCCAATAATTACCATCGGTTTTAGCATGGAAAATCTCTTGCGACGATAACCTTTTATGGCGACGAATTTTTACTCTTTTCCGTCGAAAAATCTGACGATAAATCCGCTGGTACAGATCGACACTAACTCCAATGGTAATTCCGACGGTACTCAGTGATTTTCTTGTAGTGTGCGAAGGAGAAGGAGAAGAAAAAGAAGAAGAAGTGCGTGGTGTGAAAAACGGTTATAACAACTTGGTTGGACTTAGTTAAGTATTTTGCTTGGTTGTAGAGATTTTTTCTTAAAAGTTAAAAGTGTAGGTTAAAAGTATGTTAAGGGTGCGTTTGTTTCTAAGAACGGGACAAGACAAGACACTGAGAACAAGACACAAAGGACAAAGATATAAAAAATTGTGTTTCTATATTCAATTTGGTGATAAATTAGAAGAAATTATAAAAATTCAATTTATTCTCATTTTTTTCATTAAAAAATTTTGAGAAGAAAAATATAATAATAAAAAAGATATTTATTAAAAATTAACAAGAATAGTGAGGAAAAAATAAAAAATAAGTTGTGTCTCTTGTTAGTTTTTCTATCTTTTCTGTCAGGATGGATACAAAATATACTAATTTAGTGTTTTTAGACATAATGTCTCTATTTATGTCTCATCTGTTAAATACGATTTTGTATTTTTGTGCCCCTGTCTCAGTATTCCAATCCTATAAACAAACGCAGCCTTATTGAATCATTATAAACTAGACTAAATGAATTGAATTGATAACTAAAAATGATGATAAAAAATAATAAATTATGATCATTTTAAATATTTTTAAAAATAATTATTTTTACCAATATAATATTACATAATTAAATATATGTATAAAATTATTTTATACTAATATTATTTCGAAATTAAATTCTCCAAAGTATATCATATTCTACCTCTACTTTTAAATTTTGCTATGTTAGAAACTTGCATTATTATGGCATGGAGCGTGGTTATGGCCATTAGTGTGTACCATATTCTACTTTATTCTGTATTATATATTTTTTTATTGGTTAGTTAGAAAGTTTAAATTATATCTGGATAATAAAATTAATGGTGCAAATATATACTAATCATTTTATCTAGAAACTTCAAATAAAGCCATCATCGTAATGAAGGAAAAGAACTTTGTATCAAAACCACGTGTATTTAATTGTTGATGTATTTTTAATGAGACTATTCTATATATTCATTATATTGTTGTTATCTTTTAAATAACTCCATATTATTATATTTCAGAATTCTTATTAAGTCAACCTTACCGGCATAAAGCGGTTCAATAAATTAAAGTAAAAAGCTGTTTCCCGGTTAAAAATTATATTTCAATTTTTAAACTTAAATCCAAAATCCAAATTAATGGGTCAAGACATTTTCAATCTTGATTAAATCTTTGTTTTATTTATCCTGGAATTCATATAGTTATAGCTAGAGCCATCTTAAAAATAAATAAGTAAATAAACAAAACCTCTCAATTTTTGTTAAACGAAATTGTTATAACTTATAAGACCTACAAATAAAATTTCAAACTAACAACATTTACTATATATATATATAGCTATTAGCAGTCAACCAATCGATACTATGGAAAAAAAATATTTTTTCGTGTTTATATTTATAGTCAAATTTTATTATATAATTTTTTTTTTACCAAAGATAAGAAGATTCGAACTGACGACATCTTAAATGAGTATAGGAAAATTATGCCATTTGAAGTATAATTCATTAACAAATTTTATTATATAATCAAAATTTATAAATAATATAATTAAATTAGATTTATATTTATAATAAAAATATGAATAAATCATAGAATTGTAACAGTGATTGATTTTTATGTTTATGAAAAATTTAATTATGTTAATAATTAATTATTCTACTAAAAAACCTAAAACATGTATAAATATATACGAATATAATAATTAATTTGATAATTGATTTTTATTATTGTGCAGAGATATTTTGTTAAATTAATGCAGAGGAATCATACCATTTTGAGAAGAAAAATTATGGTGGTTGTATGTAGTAGTAATTTAATTAGTAAGTAGTAATTATAATAATAATTAAGAGCATGTGAAGGGGCAGCCTCTTTGACCTAACCCTTCTCCCACGCATCGTTAACGTATTCTCCAAATTCCTAAAATACAACATCTTTGGACTTTTGTTATCTTTGGATTTACACCTTCCTTTTCTCTCTCACCAACTCAACCCAATTATGCATCAATTTTATTTTACCATTTTATTAAAAAATAATATCTGCATATATACAAAATATTAATTATCATATATTTATTTATAAATACATATATAATTTAATTTAAATATAATTTATATTTTAATATATTTATAAAATCAAATAATTAATTTAATAATTAATTTTTTATGTACTTCTAGTATAATTGTATTCAACTTGTATTTTGTCAGATCCACTCCATTAACATTATTAAACTAAACTTTCATTTACGTAACTTTCTTTTTCCCCTCATCATCATTTGTATTTAAGTGGCTTTTTCAATGAATCTTATCTTATTGTGATAGATATATGTAGTTTAAAAAGTTAAAAACAGGTACAATGTCATCAAATGAAATAAATGGAAATATAACGTATAAAAAGAAAATAAGAAGATACCTATTCTTTTTTAGATTATACTAATAATATTCTAGAAAGCTTTTGACATTTACCTAGAACTAAAATCTTCATGAAATTAACTTAAAAGTTAAACATGAATTAATTTAATTTATAGCTTAGCTAATTATTACAATAAATTTTCATTATGTAATTTCGATTCATTTTTAAGTTAATTGTGTCCTAATTATTATATAATTTCGGTTCATTTTTGAGTGAATTAAGGTATATTTGGATTCGTTATTCTGCACAGTTCAAAGTTTTTTCTCTCCACCTTCTAATGCAATATAGCAATAACAACACCAACAAAATATGCGAAGAAGGAGAAGGAAAAGGAACAGGAGCAGGAGTAAAAGAAGGATAAGGAAGAGGAAGAACACGAAGAAGAAGAAGACGACGACAATAACATAGCGGATGTAATCACGTTCTTTTTAATGAGGGTGATTTTTGTTGGATCTATTTGATTGAACTTAGATGACAATATTACTTAGATGTATAACATATCTGTATTTTTTATTATATATTAAATTAAATATGTTAAACATTTAAATAGCAAAAATAAAAAAGTACAAAAGCGTTCTAGATCAACAAATAAAAGAAAGTTATAAATCTAAATCTAAATCTAAATATTGTTCATGTATAATGGCGGAACTTTAATGGTACCAATCTTGGTTTCTAGACAAAAAACTTTCTAGAAAACCTATATGTGCAAAATTTTCAGCGCGCTCATTAATTAGCCTCCAATTATTTATTTGAAAACTTGAATTAAATAAATTTTTTTCATCTTAGCAGTTAGCATTTAATTCGGGTTCTCCTAAACTACGCCAACGCTATACTTGCCAGCCAGAACCTGTGTTCTATAATCTATTCTTCTATATTTGTCATTTGACAACGACACATGTTACTTTCTGTAGCTATATTTTTATGTGGTATTTTACTATTTATATATATATATTTAGTATTTTAATACATATTTTATACACACAATATTTAATTGTGGTTGATTTTTAGTATAAAAGTGGTATGATTTAGTATATATTAGTATTAATTCAGATATGTGTATATCTCTTTTTATATACATATTAATTATTATGAAAATATTGATATTAAAATGATATCAATTATAAAAAGAAATAATTATATTTTTATAGGTATAAGAATATTTGACGTATAAATAATACTATTATATTTATATATGTCATAGTAATTAAATCATTATTTGTTAAGCAAAATATATCTTTTGTTTTTGATATTTATAATTTTTTTTTATAAAATATCTCTAATATTTAATTTTATCAAAATTATCCCTAAACATTAACTGCGTCTAAATTATTGACGAACTTGAACAATCTAGCAGTTCGATATGGCAAGCTATGTAACGAAATAATGATTTACTGAGTAAAAAAAGTTATGAAATTAGAGAAAATAAATTTGAATTATATATATTTAGACGTGTTAATTTGCTTTTATACCTAAAAACGGGTCATTCTTTTAATCCAATTCATACTAGAGCATGATGTTTCTTTTTCACCCCAGGAGAAAATGTTACACTACTAGAAGAAAAGAATAAAAAAGAAAACTTTGTGAAGAATATTCATGTATTCGTCCATTACGTGAGTCTTGGAGACCAAGCAGAGGGAAAGCATATAGAAACATCTATTAAATTATAAATTTTCACATGTGCAACTTGGAAAAAGTCCATGAATTTGTAAGAGAGAGAGTTTTGGTCAAAATGGGGTGCTAAGTCTTCTTTGTAAATTTCTCAATCAAAGACATTGCCGTGTTCTTGTTCCTATTCAGTTTCATTGACAAGTTATACCTTTCAGCTTCGGGTAGGGAAGGGAATTAGAGGGAAATGAGAGCTATAATAATAAAATTTCATTACTTGTATAATAAGGTGTCCTTTTTCCTTTCTGGGGTCTTATCAATTTGTCTTCATCACTCTTTTCTTTTTTTAGTTCAAGAGTACAGAACTTTTTGTATAGAACTTGGTTTGGTTTGGTTTAGTTTGTTCCATTCTTTCATTCATTTGGTTCAATAAGATCTTGGGTTGGTGTCAAAATCTGGTTTTACGAATTTTTGAGGAGCTTGATTACTTGGAGATTCAACAAAAATGGCTGGTGGAAGGAGGAGGAAGCACCATTTCAGTAGAATCCATGCATTCACTTGTGGTAAAGCTTCAATGAAAGATGAACATTCTCTTATAGGTGGACCTGGTTTCTCAAGGAAAGTTTATTGTAATGATCCTGAACGTGTAGAGGCTAGTCTTCAAAATTATGGTGATAATTATGTTAGGACTACTAAGTATACATTAGCAACTTTTCTACCAAAATCATTGTTTGAGCAGTTTAGGAGAGTTGCAAATTTCTACTTCCTTGTGGTGGCAATTTTGTCCTTCTTTCCGGTTGCGCCATACTCGGCGATCAGCAATGTTGTTCCTTTATTGGTTGTGGTTGCTGCTACAATGGCCAAAGAGTTCATCGAAGATTATAGGCGAAAACAGCAGGTAATATACTAATATTCAGTGATATGGTGTTAGATTCAACTTAAATTATGTTAATTACACTTGTTTTGTTATGAAATATGTTCAATTCTTTTTGGGTCATTTGCATAAGTAGTATACTAGACTAGATTCTGCTACTTTTGATAATTCCTAGGTTGATAAAATTGTGTCTTAATTTCATCAGGATATTGAGATGAATAACAGAAAGGTTAAGGTACATCGTGGAAATGGTGTTTTTGAAACATCTAAATGGAGAAATTTAAGGGTTGGAGACATAGTGAAGGTGGAAAAGGATGAATTTTTCCCTGCTGATCTCATCTTACTTTCGTCGAGCTATGACGACGCGATTTGCTATGTTGAGACCATGAATCTTGATGGAGAAACAAATCTGAAGCTGAAACAAGCACTGGAAACAACTTCAAAGTTGCAGGAAGACTCAAACTACCAAAATTTCAAGGCTATTATCAAATGTGAAGATCCGAATGCGAATTTGTACACATTTGTAGGCAGCATGGAGTATGAGGATCAGCAGTATCCTCTTGCACCTCAGCAGATACTGCTTCGCGACTCGAAGCTGAGGAACACAGATTTTGTGTTTGGTGTGGTAATCTTCACTGGTCATGATACAAAGGTTATGCAGAATGCAACAGAACCACCATCAAAAAGAAGCAAAGTTGAGAGAAGAATGGATAAGATTATCTACTTCTTGTTCTTTGTTTTGATTTTGCTTTCTTTTATTGGGTCCATATTCTTTGGGATTTGGACAAACGAAGACATTGATGATGGAAGAATGAAGAGATGGTACCTTAGGCCTGATGATACCACAGTTTACTTTGATCCCAATAAACCAGTGGAAGCTGCACTTCTTCATTTCTTGACAGCACTTATGTTGTATGGTTACTTGATTCCAATCTCCCTCTATGTATCCATCGAAATTGTGAAAGTTCTTCAGAGCATTTTCATCAACCAGGATGTGCACATGTACTATCCAGAAACTGATAGGCCGGCGCATGCTCGCACATCGAATTTGAATGAGGAACTTGGTCAAGTTGACACTATCCTTTCGGATAAAACAGGAACTTTGACTTGCAATTCTATGGAGTTCATCAAGTGTTCTATAGCTGGCGTTGCTTACGGACGAACAATTACAGAAGTTGAGAGAGCTCTATCTAAGAGAAAAGACTCACCATTTGGACAAAGGTCTAACAACAATGTTGCAAAGCCATCCATTAAAGGCTTTAACTTCACAGATGAAAGGATTATGAATGGAAATTGGGTCAAAGAGCCTCATGCCAATGTCATTCACAACTTCCTAACTTTGTTGGCTGTATGTCATACTGCAATACCTGAGGTTGATGAAGTAACTGGCAAGGTTTCGTACGAAGCTGAATCGCCGGATGAGGCAGCTTTTGTGATTGCAGCCAGAGAACTTGGGTTTGAGTTCTATGAAAGGACACACACGGCTATTTCGCTGCGCGAATTTGATCCCAGAACAGGCCAGAGAATTGAAAGGTTAGTTTAGTTTTCTTTTTCTTGGATATCAAGTCTTCACAATCTGATTTCTTTTGCATTAATAACAGCATGTCATTTCACTTTTTCAGGTCCTACAAACTTCTAAATGTATTAGAGTTTAGCAGCGCGAGGAAGCGAATGTCTGTAATTGTAAGAGATGAGGAAGGGAAACTACTACTACTTAGCAAAGGCGCCGACAGGTTTGTAATCTTGTTCTTCATTTCTTAGACATACTAGTTAAAGATTTATATAGAAACCATTTCAATCTTGTTTTCTTAAGTTCTAAGCATTAATTTCACTTTCATTGTTGCTTGCATAAGCAGTGTCATGTTTGAGAGACTTGCAAGAAACGGAAGGGAGTATGAAGAGAAGACTAAGGAACACATTAGCATTTATGCTGATTCTGGTTTGAGGACCTTGATACTTGCGTATCGCGAACTTAAAGAGGAAGAGTACAACCAATTCAATATAGAATTCACAGAGGCCAAGAACTTAGTGAGTGCAGATCAAGAGCAAATTGTAGAGGAAATAGTAAACAACATGGAGAAGGATTTGATTCTTCTTGGTGCTACTGCTGTTGAAGACAAACTTCAAGATGGGGTAAGTTCATTTCCCCCCCCCCCCCCCCCCCCCCTGAAGTAGAGGAAACAAGATCTTTGCACTCTTTTTTTCGCTTGTGTACTTATGAATCGATTCGTGTGTGCAGGTTCCCGAGTGCATTGACAAACTAGCACAGGCTGGGATTAAGCTTTGGGTTCTGACTGGGGATAAAATGGAGACAGCAATCAATATTGGGTAATTAGTTTAATTTCAAAGATTATCTGTAAATTTTGGATTCCTATTTGCAAATAACATGATGTAACTAATTTGGTTTGTTTTTTTGTAACTGCAGATTTGCTTGTAGTTTACTCAGACAAGGGATGACACAAATCATAATTAGCTCAGACACCCCAGAAACCAAATCATTGGAAAAAATGGAGGATAAGACTGCTTCTGATGCTGTAAGCCTTGAATTTGAACTATAATTTCTTTCAATAGGCATAGTTTGGTATTCCAATGTGCTTCAGGCAATGATATGTTGTATGATTCTGATGGAACTTAACTGATTCTTTAGGCCATGAAGGCGAGTGTTCTTCGTCAAATACAGGAGGGAAAGAAACTACTTTCTAGATCAGATGAAAACGCCGAGGCGCTGGCTCTGATTATTGATGGGAAGTCTCTTACTTATGCATTGGTGTTAAGACTGTTTTGAACTTGTTGCGCGTCTGTTATATGCTGTCGTTCGTCTCCAGCAGAAGCACTTGTAAGTTTTACTTGTAGTTTAATGTTCCTTTCTTATTCATGTAGAAGATAAAAATTTTCAGTCTCTTAAAAGGAATTTCTGTTATAATAATTCAGGTTACAAGGTTGGTTAAGAATAAAACTGGAAGTACAACTCTAGCAATTGGAGACGGCGCAAACGATGTTGGAATGCTTCAAGAAGCAGACATTGGAATTGGTATCAGTGGTGTTGAAGGAATGCAAGCTGTTATGTCAAGTGATATTGCAATTGCGCAATTTCGATTTTTGGAACGGTTACTTCTTGTGCACGGACACTGGTGTTATAGAAGGATCTCATCCATGGTAACAATCTTGTCTTGTGTTTAGTGTTTACACATTCTGTTGCTAAGATTGGTTTTGACAAACTTGTCTTTGTGTTTGGCAGATATGTTACTTCTTTTACAAGAATGTCGCCTTCGGCTTCACTCTGTTCTTCTTTGAGATGTATGCCTCATTCTCAGGACAAGCTGCATACAATGACTGGTTCATGTCACTCTATAATGTCTTCTTCACTTCGCTACCGGTGATTGCTTTGGGAGTGTTCGACCAAGATGTCTCTTCTAAAATATGCCTCAAGGTAGAGAGATTAGAGAATCCTTCAAAACTCAATTGTGATGCCACTCATTTTCATGTCATAA
Organism: Arachis hypogaea; assembly: GCF_003086295.3. Taxonomy (NCBI): domain Eukaryota; kingdom Viridiplantae; phylum Streptophyta; class Magnoliopsida; order Fabales; family Fabaceae; genus Arachis; species Arachis hypogaea. Next base: position 108,742,975 of record NC_092036.1, read on the forward strand.
CATGTTGCATTTGTGTTCATTTTTCAGTTTCCACTACTATATCAAGAAGGTGTGCAAAACATCCTATTTAGCTGGAAGCGAATCTCCGGCTGGATGTTCAATGGTGTTGCTAGCTCTGCCATCATATTCTTCTTCTGCATTAACACATTGCAGCACCAAGCATTCAGAAAAGGCGGCCAAGTTGGCGAGATGGAAGTCCTCGGAGCCACCATGTACACTTGTGTAGTGTGGGTGGTGAATTGCCAAATGGCATTGTCCATTAGTTACTTCACTTATATTCAACATATTTTCATTTGGGGAAGCATTGCACTATGGTACATATTCCTTTTAGCCTATGGAGCCATTACTCCAACCATCTCAACCACTGCCTTTAAGGTCTTCGTCGAGGCTCTGGCTCCGGCTCCATCTTACTGGATCATCACTCTGCTAGTCCTTGTCGCCGCACTCCTTCCATATTTCACCTACGCTTCCATCCAAATGCGATTCTTCCCCATGTTCCATCAAATGATACAATGGATAAGAAAAGATGGACAAACAAATGATCCAGAATACTGTAATGTGGTGAGGCAGAGATCAATAAGACACAACACGGTTGGATTCACGGCTCGTTTGGAAGCTTCCAAGCGATTCGAAGGGTCTAGACGCATGGAAGCATCCTTCCATATAGAAGGGAGAGCTATGTACCAATGATTGCAGACATTTTTCTTTCTCCCACTTTTTTTTGTATTGTAAAATTCATCCATGAGGACATAGATGTAAATTTTTTCATAGGCTTTGAGGTACAACCTTCTTCCAATTGTACATATTTAAGGTAGAGCAAGCGTCTTCCTCGGGGCGCGACACCAGCCCTTTACCTTGGATTTTGTTCAGATGATTATGAATTTATGATATAGCTTCTTCATGATCAAAGGAAGGTTATGTTAAATAATCATGTTAGTAAATTTTGATGTATTCTTTCATTCATACTATACTACACTTTGTTCATTATTATTCAGAAGATGTTCTGGCTACATAAAGGGTACAGATTAAGAACTTGAAACCAATTCTCATTATTAATAAACAATGAAAAGAAAACTATTTACATAGATAAAGTTTATGCAGGCATGGTATTTCAAACTTAAACACATTAAGTAGGATCAAACATAGAGATCAAAACAAAAGCTCCAAAAAAACCAGCAAAATATCTTGATTGTGTAACTAGCCCTGCCATAAACAATTCTTATGATTGTGATCTAACAATAAAATAACGAGCCAAATTGTGACATTGTTGTCCTGTTGTCCAATTTCTGAATTGTCAAAATGTGTGTTGAAAACACTTATTCAACACAACCAGGCGTTGACAAAGATGCATGTTGGTATTTGGCAAAGCACTAACCTCCACTACTAATTCAAGTAACTGACATCTCATTATTGTATATTCTTCAAGTTGAATACACCATGTCATAATTCATAGATCTAACTCCTAAATTATGCAGTCAGAAAAATTCAAATTCAAAATCACCAATCTACTATTTCAACAAATCAAATGCCCTTATTTGATTCCATATTTCATATGAAGATAATAGCACCGTTACATAGTTTGACATATTTAACTAAAATATATAACATAATATATATCAAACTATCAACATCTTAGATATTATCTTCGGATATCTTCGTGTCTGAGTATTCACCAGATACTAATAGAAAAACTACAGAATTATTATAGTACAAGCTACAGATCAAACAAAACAATGAAAAAGAAGAAAAGAAAAACACAAGAATCTACAAGAAGTTAGTCCAATGAACTTGTTTTCTTCTTGAGTCCTAAGAAATCAGATGCAGAGCGAGACATGATAGCTGCAAATTCATTGAAGCTGATAACACCATCACCATCCGTGTCAGCCTCCTTGATCATCTCAGTCAGCTCGCGGTACGTTAACGGCTGGCCCATCTTCGCCATTGCACCGGCCAACTCGGCAGCCGAGATATAGCCGTTGCCGTCGCGATCAAAGCACTTAAACATGGCAAGTAACTGTTCTTGATTAAGCAGAATCTGAGCATCCATGTCCGGCATTATGGCTCTGACCAGTTCATCAAACTCGACAGAGCCATTGCCATTGGAGTCCATCCTTTTAAGCAGTGCTTGAAGTTGGTCACCCGAGGGTTTCATCCCGAGTGACCTTAGGAGTGCCGCTAGCTCCAACATGGTCAGACTTCCGTCTGAATCCATGTCGAAGCTAGCGAATATCTCCCTCAACTGATTAAGTTGCCGGATTTGAATCTCCGACATGACAGGTAAAATCGATATAATTAAAAATATGTATCTAGAACGTTACAACAAAATATGTGTAGCTGCATATAATGTTGACTTGAGAATGGAGGGAGGAATTAAAGGTGGAAATGATGATTTGGTTTTTGTTTTTGAAGGAAAACAGAAAGCGCGTCGGTGACTAATTCAGCAATCATGAGCCATGATTTATATAATAACTGTTTTTATATTATATAATAAAGTCAGCCAAGTCCTAGTATGTGACTTCTTGGAAACTCAGACATTCTTGTCTTGGTTCTAGTAATTTGGACATGGTCACCAGGGCCTACGGGTGGCAAACGTCCGACCCGACAAAGTCCCCCAATTACTAGTCAAATAATTAATTCACTCGTCTATTTAAACAAGTGTTTGAATTTAAATATCGTTTTATATATGTAATAATTTATTAGTTAACGAAAAATCCTTAAATAATAAAATTTGCATCTGAAATGGATTAGTTTTTGTCTTATGGGACTTAAAAATACTATGAAAATTAAAAAGAAAATTATTAATCCAATTTATATTTTGGGGAGTTATTTATGTCGGTCCAATATAAATATATAGTTACTCTGAAAAAAATGTATGAAAACATAAGTCGATCTAATATAAGAAATAATTAAAATCAGCGATTCAAGATTATTGTTAACGTTAGTTCTTGAACATTTCCTCATTTGTTAAAAGATAAAAGTAGAAGGTGATAGCAAAGTGAGAAAATGAAAAATTTTTGAAATGCGAAGATTTCTTACCATAGGAAAAGATTTGCACAGCCCATAATTTCATGTAATATCAATCTGTTAAGCTGTTAGTTAAGATGAACAGATGCAGTCTATCAGTTTACAATTGTAAAAATATGCCTTTTAAAATTTGCTTAGCTCCGTGTCTTTTTTATTTCCTCCCTTCCTTTTTGCTATAAAGAAAATTCCATTAACTATTTTCAAATTTTAAACTAATCAACAATCTGTAATTGTATTATAAAAATAGTTCATATTTAAATATTATATATTTGTTAGTAATTAAATCGGAGAATGTGTCATGTCTATTATTTGTAAGTAAATAAAATTGAAGAAAAAACTAAAAATGCCAAAAAAAGAAGTAAGAGACACAAAACTATAAATAAATAAATAACTATAAAAGAAAAAACTAGTAGAATTGCCACAATTCAAAGATGATGATGAAAAATCCCTCAACAACCTATACATTATCAATGGAAAAAGAAGTGAGACAGATCGTAGTTTTTAGAATCGACCAAACTGACCTGTTTATTATTTAATAGGATTTATTGGAATTTACACTAGACCATCTGATCCTAGACAAAAAAAAAATTGCAAGTGAAAATTGTTCAAAAAAGAAATCAATAAAAAATTAATAAATCAGTTGAATTGATTTATATTTTTAGTGTAGTTAATTAATTTAAAATAATATATAAAAAATTAAACATATTTTATATATATTATATAAAATTAAATTTCAATTAAATTTTTAAAAATTTTTAGTTTTATCGGTTTAACATTTAGTTTGATTTTTAGAATATTGAGATTGAATCATAGATAGATAGATAGAGGCAAGCTATGATGTATGGATACTGACACGGACACGGGACACGACACGACACGGGACACATCGACACGCGAATTTTAAAATTTTACATGACACGAGAACACACATACATATAAGATAAATCATAATGATATTTTTATATTTTATTGATATTAAAATATAAATTAAAATTTTTAATATCTTGTTTTAATTATATCAAGTATATAAAATATTTTTTTGTTTTAATAAATAATAATATATACTATATCTAAATTTATTTTAAGAATATATGTTAAGAATAAGACTAGATACCTTGACACGTAATGGTATATAAGTATATCTAGGCGTGTCCAAAGAAGAATTTTTTATTTTTTATTAAGATACGATTGGATATAGCAGACACGTGTGTCGGACGAGTGTCGATAAATATCATGTCCGAAATATGTGTGATACGCGGATACGGTAACTCAGCGAAGTGTGCAAGAGAAAATAATCAGGGCTAGATGCAATGCAAGGCTGAATAATAATGAATATATTAAAAAAAAGAACTAAATAGTGAATAGTACCTTGAAAGTGACACAACTCATTAAGTCATAAAATAAAACCATGTGATGCCTCCAGGCCGAATGCAACAGCTAACTTGAGTTGGCTTTGTCTTTTTTGTTATCTTTTTTTTCCCTTATTTTGTTGCTAGAAACGGATCATTATTGAAATAAAGAGCTGAATTTTGTCTCAATACTATTTGATTGTCATTATTAATGTTGTTCTTAAAGAATCACCAAGTAGTGAAGACATGGCAAATTGTCATTCTCAATTTCAATTTCAATTTCAATTTCAATTGTGGAAGATATAAATGTAGCTAACACCAAAGTCACGTAGCGTGTTTTTATATGTGCTATATGAATAGCATTCATCTGTGTAATAGATAAATAGATCACTCATACTAATACAATAATACAATTTCTTTTCTTTGTTTCTTTTGTCTCAATAGACAAATTTTCTAAATCTGAAATAATCTCCACATGATAATGGAGTACAGAAAATTCAAAAAAATTCTTTCTCCGATTCTTGACAAATTCAGCGAGACAAATTTCGTCACATGGTAGCAGCATGAACTTTTTTGCATTAAAGGGCAGAACTTTGACGATCACATTCTTGAAGGAAAGATTCCTCCTCAATATGAATCTGAAGCTACGAAGAGTGTAGGCACTAAGTCTTCTAAATACTCTAAATGACTCCAATAAGATTACAATCTGAATTTTTGGATTTTTGTCTCTGTAGATTCATCTTTCAAGAACCGCATTGTTCACTGTTTTTTCACTTTAGAAATCTAGCAGAAACTTCAAGCGTACTTTGCATAAACAACAAAGATCATGCAACTGAGACATCAGCTGAAAATAATCAAGAAAAAAAAATCTTTCCATCTCAGACTACTTTTTACATATCAAGAAATTTACAGATTCATTAATTGCAATCGGTTGTCAACTCAGCAATGAAGATTATGTTGAAGCAATATGTGAAGGCTTACTAGAAGAATTTTCAAGTTGTATTACTCTTATACAAGATTAGAGTTGTTCAGTATAGGTGAAATTAAAAATATGCTCGTTTCTCGTGAAGATAATATTGAGAAGTTCAAATAATTTGCTCTTACAATGCCTCAAGCTAATCTTGCTCAAACATCTCCCCCAAATTCAAGAAACTTTGCTCGTGGTTATGGAGGAAGAAGAGGTGGCAGAGGAGGTAGATTTTCCAGAGGTGGAAGAAGCTCATGGCAATTGAACAATAGACAAATTTGCCAAGTTTGTGGGAAGACTTAGCCACACTACTTTAAATTGCTTCTTTCGTTATGACAGCAATCATCAAGGAGCTTCTATCTTGAATCAATCTTCATCTTCACCCTTTATTAATCAGCCACCTTCATCTTCAGCCTCCTTCCATCAACCCTAATCCTTTCTTGCAAATTCATCACAAATTCAAGAATAGGCCTAGTACCTCGATTTTAGTGATAATTGATGTATGAGTATGTTTAATTGTTTTTTTTATTATTTCTTTTGAATAAAGTTAGTAATTTTTTTATTATAATTGAAATCTTGTTCTTTAATCAATGTTTCTTAAAGTTGCTTGAGATTTGATATGTTTAGGATATTATTAAAAGATTTTAGACAAGACCAAAGAAAAAGAAGAACAAGCAGAGAAGTCCCAGGGAAGAGCAACGCCTTTGAAGAGAATTTGTAAATGCTGTCAATTCTAACCTCTTCATACTCAAGCGAGCAAACTTGTGTTATAAAAGTCTAAATGAGACAATTTTAGTGGTGTTAAAAAACTAACATCCAGAATTTTAAAATAATATGCATATGTCCATAATCAATGTTTAGTTTGAGCCACGAACAATTTCCACCTTTCAGCTTGCAAAAATAGCACGAAAGACATAGCGTGCCATGCCCAAAACTAATGTGTCACGCCCTCAAACAAGGTCAAAACACATATAAGATTACTCCAAGATAGTGTGCCATACCACTCCATCAAGTGGCATGCTGAGCAAAATCCCAGGAACAAGGAAGGAACACCCAGAAGAGGGTGTTTGCCGAACGTGGAGAGCTCTCGACCACCGGGGAGACTTCGGGGAGGAATCAAGTAAGAGAACATAAGATGAGAAGACACCACATCCAACTCAAAACCTTAAGGCGTCAAGTTAATGGGCCTCTCATCTTATAAACTCCTCATTCTTCCTTGCTTTCTTTGATGTGGGACTAACTTCAACACTCCTCACACTTGCAACACTAACAATTTCCCCCTCAAGTGTGAGCCTCCACATCAAGCATCAACTCCCCTCTAACTCCTCCACCACCATGAGTATTCGTCCATCACACCGCCGCAAAACACCACGGGACACGCCGCCCGGACCACCTTTGCCGGGAAGACTTTCGATGCTTCACCTTGAATACTCCTTAAACCAGACCGATTAAACCATCGGCTCTGATACCACTTGTTAGGCCGAACGTGGAGAGCTCTCGACCACCGGGAAGACTTCGGGGAGGAATCAAGTGAGAGAACATAAGATGAGAAGACACCACATCCAACTCAAAACCTTAAGGCGTCAAGTTAATGGGTCTCTCATCTTATAAACTCCTCATTCTTCCTTGCTTTCTTTGATGTGGGACTAACTTCAACACTCCTCACACTTGCAACACTAACAATTTTCATGGTGGAGTATTATAGTTCTCTGAACTATGATTGTCGGTATAGACAATGGCAGCAAAGAATTGTCGGTGTTGACTATGGAAGCTGAAGATGTGTGACTATTTCAATCAAGGTGGAGATTGTTAGAATTTGGTTGAATTAGTCCCACATTGCTTAGGATAGCAAATGGAGTGGGTGGCCTATGCTATAAATATGAGGCTAAGTTCTCCATATTTTTTGCACTAGTTGGAAACACTTAAAGCTTGTATCTGACTTTTCTTTTCCTCTATACCTTTTGATTAGAGAGTGTTGTGAGGTATAGTTAAATATTTGCTTTGAGAGTGTGGGTGTACTGGGGTGCCGATGTTAGAGAGAAAGAAGTCTATGTGTTGTAACAATTTTCACATAGTGATATTCTCTGGTTGTCATTTGGCATCTCCAGTAATTGGAGTTTCCACGTTAAATTTTTGTGTTGTGATTGTGTCTATTTTATTTCTCTGTGAAAGGTATTTTCTCAAGGAGGAATGGTGTATTATTCCCAACAGAGGGCGTGTTACGCCCTTAATGGCGTGCCACGCTAAGACTTGAAGACACTTCCAGGGACCAAGGCAACCATGGCATGCTACGTCAAGTTCTTCCAAGTGCCATACCAAGCATTCCAAGTGCCACGCTATTCCACACGCCACACACCCCTTCCACACGCCTTCAACCCCTCCAAAGTATTGGTGTGTGCCACGCCAAGGCCAAAGTTCAGGGGCTTCCATGCCTACTAATGGAACTCAAGTGGCACGCCACTCACACGTCAAGTTCAACACCTTTCAAGTTCCACGCCAAGTCACACGCCAATGCCTTCCATCCTTGGGTTAAGTTCCAGTGACAATCCAAGTGCCATACTACTTCACCCAAGTGTCACACCACTTTACCCAATTTCAAGACCAATTGCAAGATCTATGATTTCATTGAATACAAAATATTTCAAATAATGGGCAAGTTTTGAATTTCAATTACAAGAAGAAGATCAGTTTTAGTTTAGATTGATTAGGAAAGATTTAATTTAATTTGATTTTGTTCTGAATTTAAAAGTTAGATTTATATTAGAATATAAATAAGTCTAAAGAACTATTTCACTCAGACACCACTTAACTTTACATCACACAAAATAATCCATCTCTGTTTTACATTCACCATGAACAACTAATCCTCCATTATTAAGATTAGGAGACCTATTAATATTTTTAGAGTAAAGGACATTTTCGTCCCTGACTTTTTTTTCACGGACATTTTCGTCCTCAAGCAATGGAAAATACATTAAAGCCCCTGACCCCTGAAAAACGTGGACATTTATGTCCTTTCGTTGAATTCAGCCGTTTGCACTGGACGGAAAAGTCTGAGTTGGCAGAGGTGGCGTTGAGGTGGCATGTAACGGAGGCCAGGTGGTATGGAGCATTTCGTAACAGGACATATAAGTCCCTGGAGACGAAAACGACGCCGTTTCGTCTCCTCCCCCAATCTTTCAAATTTCTCTGCCTTTTCTTCTTCCTTTGTCCTTTTTCCCTTCCATTCTTCTTCCTCGGCCCCTGCCTCCATTACCGCTGCACAGTCGTGCCTCCGTCAGCCACCATCAACGCCGGCGACCTCCTCCTCCGTCAGCCACCATCACTCTCTGAGCTTGTTGATTCTTCTGATGAGGTCGCTTCTTCTTTCATTGTTAGGCATGAGCATGGGAGTGATGATATTGTTTTCGTATCATTCTCGTGGTTCTGTTTTGTGATGATTATTTCGTCTTAGTTTACATTGTTGTTGGTTGGTTTTGGATCCCTTTTCTTTCTCTTTTGGTAGACCAAGAGAATGATCAATGCAAGAACGGCCAAGCCAGCTAAGTCTCCAACAACAATGACGGCTATGGTTGCAGGTTTTAGGCCACTCGGTGACACGTTATTGCTTCCTCCTGTTGCGTTTGTTGGTGGTGTTGTGTTGATTGTTTTTGATATGGCTGCAATTGCAGGTGAAGATGTAGTTGCATTGGTTGGAGGATCAGAGAGTGTAGAAGGAATGGAACACAGAATCTTAAGAGGCTTCCCGCATAGATCAACATTCCGAGATAGAGATTCGGTTTTCTGGTTGAGTAAAGCAGAAGAATCTGGTATTGGACCTGTGAGGTTGTTTAATGAGAGATCAATAGTGGCGTTTCTAGGAATATGCCTTGCAAATGTTTGTGAAAATGTCCCTGAAACCTTGTTGTAAGAGAGGTTCAAGTACCTCAAGTTTTCCCCCACCAAACTCATTTGGTAGAGAACCGTTGAGCAGATTTGATGAAAGATCCAAAACCTCGGTGAAGTTGAAACCACTTGGGACCCTTCCTGAGAAGTAGTTACTCTTGAGTGAAACCGTTGTTAGGTTCTGCAAAGAAGTGAGGGTTTCTGGGATTGAACCACCAAAATCATTGTCAGAGAGATTGAGAACTTGAAGGCTTGTTAATTTTCCAATGAGCTCTGCTAACTATCCTGAACCCTTTTTCACCGCTTGAATTGCCACACGCTTCACTCCCTCTGCAGCCTCGATGAAATAATTTTTCACCGGTGGCGACATTACCGATTTCCTGGAGAAAGAAAAGTTCAGCTTTGGCAGCTTCACCTTCCCTGTGCCAGTGACATTCACACACAGATCAAACCCTAGGTTCGCTCCTTCCACCGGTGGCAACCTCAAGCGCCCTAAACCCAGAACACCTTGTGCGGCATTGAAACTCGCACCTGTAACGCTGGGACCAGAAACACAAAACCCGCAACCGAAGGAGAAGTCTTTTACCCACACTAGGTCGCTGCCGGTGTCCGCCATCAAGAGGAGGCTCTGAGGCGGTGATCCAATTCGAAGATCCATGAAGTATTGACCTAGCCCCGGTTGAGGCACCAGAGACGAGTGGGGACTTCAGAGACCCGCGGCGGCCGTGGAGGGCCGCGAAGAGGGTTGAAAGGCGGTGAGTGTTTGAGGAGAGAAGCTGAGCTGGCAAGGAGAGTGTATTATTCTAGCAAGGTAGTGAAATGGCGTCGTTTTTTGCCTGAGGACTAATATGTCTAATTTCCAAAAGCTCAGAGCCACGTGTCATCTTGTAATGGACAGGTCAGCTCTACCTTTGCCACGTCAGAGTTTTACGTCAGGTCAAACGGAGTGAATTCAATGGAAGGGTTCATTTGTCCTCGTTTTTCAGGAGTCAGGGGCTTTAATGTATTTTTCATTGCTTGAGGACGAAAATGTCCGCGAGAAAAAGGTCAAGGACGAAAATGTCCTTTACTCATATTTTTATAAATTATTAATCTAAGTGTTTTGTTCTATTTGAGGTTTCTACATTGATCTATTTTATGATTGAATTTTCGTTCGTCATCTCTAAAGATTAGAAAGTTAGAAAATATTTTAACTCCATTTTGGATTCTAGTATTACTTTAAAAAATTTAATATTGGAATTAACTTGAAAACTCTTTTACGACTATTTAATATTGACTAGGAATAGTGTGTGACTCTTTAATTCTCATAATCATTCAATTGGTTTAGAACTAGTTTGGATAAGTAACATATAATTCAACCTAGGATCACTCTTGAACTTTATGTAAACATAAATCGAAATGGTGATTAACCTTTTTTCTCAATTAATTGATTAAGAAATTAACGATTAAGTAATTAAAGAAAAATTGAATTGTCAAATAATTAAAATTTGATTATTTATAGTTTATCATAAATTAATCTTTGTAGGTCTTAATTAAATAAACACAAGGATTAATCTTTATGAAGAGTGAATATCTCCAAAATCTTAGCACTCTCATTCATGTTACTTTTCTATATCATTCATATATGTTCTGTTTTAAGTTCTCTATTTTCAACATTTAAGTTCTCTCAATTATTTTTTTTTATTTTATCTTATTAAAATAATCAATTAATCATTATTTATTCAATCTGTTAATTTTTATAAAAATGATATTTATTCACCGTAATATTACTTGATATGATTTAGTGCACTTGCAGGATGAATTGATTTTGCGACCATCATTAGTCACCACATTACACATGGTTCTTCAAGCCATTTCAGCATCAGACTACACATGTCCAGGTCAATTGTACATAGAAAATGGTTCAACTTTGCCTATATCAAAATATGGTTTCTCGTATTTCATTAAAGCATCTAATAATCATGTTGTTATTATTATTATTATTATTATTATTATTATTATTATTATTATTATTAAAAAAGAAGGAAGAAAGGAAGAATAAAGCCTTAAGGGAACAAAGGAAAAAAATAAAATAAGGTGGCTTGCATGCTTATATACATACATAGATATATAATTCTTACACATGTTTCCTTTATATATATACGAGTCCTGCTAAGGAGATAATGGACTATTTGTACAATGGACTATTGAGTTACAAAATGAACATCTCCCATACTATCCAGAATAACTATCCGAGTACTAGGGATAATAAACATCTTCCAAAAAACTTAAACTGATTTTGGGGTTCACCAAGGATTGAACTCTTTGACCTTTCGAATCTAGCGCTCTAATACCATGTCATGATACCACTCATTCCAAAAGCTTCAGTTGAAAGGAAAAGGTAATACTAATCGTTATATGTCTAATACTCCCTAAACCTCCATTGTACATATTGTACAAATATTCCATTGGCTCCTCATACTTTCCCTATATATATAAACCATGGATACTTAGTGACTCTTGCCTTTTTAATCAAACACATCATCACTATAATAAATCCTCTATTTTTCTTCTTCCTCTTTTGATCACCAAAACTCACAAGAAAAAGAAAGAGAGAGAGCCTTGAGTGAGAGAGAACGAGAACCACCATGACCGGAAACTTTCAACTTTTGATTTTTTGAGATCCGTAACTCCGATAAAATATTTAATCTGATAAAAGTATTCGTATCCTCCTTCTCTACACATTGGCATCACTTTTTTTTTGGTAGAAGTAAACGGTAACGTAACTCTCCTTCCTCTTGAATTTGGCCAATTAGAGTTCTAGGAGGCACAGACGATTTTTAACATTTTCTTCTTCAGCCACTCAGTCAAAAAGCTTCTCTGAAACTTTCGTTATTTTGATTTTGTATGGAAGTAAGGTTTTGGTAATTTTTATAATAATTAAATGTGTATTTGATAATTGAATGTCGATTTGATTGGTTATTGTTTGAGTTTGAATGAGTTTATGTTGAATTATTGTTGTTTGCTTGAGATTTTGATTCATTTATGTATGAACAGTCACCTGGGATATTTTCTATTATTTTGGGAGTAAAAATAGATTTTCAAAAAATTTTAAGAGTTATATTAGCTAATTTTGAATTATTAAAGAAATGATTATATTTTGAGTTTTATCAAGAAAAGTATTATGTTTGAATTTGATTTATTAAGAAAAAAGAGTTTAATGAAAGAGAACTGAATTTGAATTGTTTTTAAAGGGAGATTTTGATGTTTGAAAAATACTTGGGCAGTACGTAAGGGTTGTGGCTTAGTCTCACTTACTTTGGGCATGAGATGAGGAAGAAGAATTATAAATACTGAGTTTAATTATGGAGTTTTGAATGAATATGAAAGAATTGAAATGATAACAAAAGTAATAATGAATTTTGAATGTGATACCTGGGTAGTAGCAAGGATTGTGGTTTGTCCTGCTTGCTCCAAGTCAGTGATTGTGATGCCTGGTAGTAACAGCAGTAGTGGATTATTCCACTTGCTCCAGGTTGCGCTTTTAAGTACCCGCCTGGGTAGTAGTGGTAGTAGTGGTTCTTCCACTAGCTCTGAGTTAAGCGGGTAGTAGTAAGGGGGTTTTTAGCTCAAACTCACTTGCTTCGCAATGGGTGTTTCTATCCATGGTTAGCTACCAAGACGTGTCGGGTTGGCTATATAACAGATAGATGATATCATCAGCCATTGGACAGACATGCATCATACTTGTTTGCGCATATTTGTTTGTGATTGTATTTTCTATGATTGTGTGTGCTTGTGATTGAATTCTATGTTTTGTAATTATTGAGTTAGATTGTACTTTGTTGACTATTGTTATTGACTGAGAACTTAATGAAATAAGCTTAACTTCTAACTCCGATTCTACTAAGAACTCCCCAATTCTTACCCCCTATTTCCAACTCTTTCAACTACAGGTGCGAAAGTTTAGTACGGAGCTACAGGAGTATAGAAGATTGAGTTTACGAGTTAAGTTCTTAGATTTTATTTTTTCCTCGTCGTTTATTGTTTTGGTTTTTAAAGGGGTAGAATTTGTTTTTGAGAATATTGAAATAAGTCTATGTGTGTGTGAAATGAAGACTTTTCATTTTCTTAAATTAAAATTTCAGTTTGTATTCGCAAAGACTCGATATTAAATAAAGATAGTATAAAATAACAAGGTTTAGAGGTAAGTAAGGCCTGAGCTTTAGTACGATCATGAGGTGCTAAAAGGTGTGTGTGTGTGTGAAATGAATACTTTTCATTTTCTTAAATTAAAGTGTGTAAAATGAAGACTTTTCATTTTCTTAAATTAAAGTTTTGGTTTGTATTCGCAAAGACTCGATATTAAATAAAGATAGTATAAAATAACAAGGTTTAGAGGTAAGTAAGGCCTGAGCTTTAGTACGATCATGAGGTGCTAAAAGTTAATTAGGGTGTTACATGTATAATAGATAAATAAATCATTCATACTTACACAATAATAATACAATTTTTTTCTCTATTTCCTTTGACTCAATAGACAAGCTTTAATTCTGAAATAATCTCCATATCAATTATTGTTATGTCATTGTTCTGGATAATATTATCTTCTCAAAAATAGACAAAAGTACACACGAATTTGTATACGGTGGACAGATGTACCCTAAGAAATGAGTCATTTATACACTCCAATATGAAGTTTCGTTATCATTTCTATCCTTCCGTCGCTTGAGTAATTTTTCTAGCAGTGGTAGAGGCTAGGTGGCACGTTATTGTATGGTGTGACCGTTTTAGATGACACAGTGAAAAATAAAATTATTAAATTTGTTAAAATAAAATTAAAAAAAGAGTAACGAGTGACCACTGTTCATCCTCTTCCTTCTCCAATTACTTCGAACACAACCCTAGCAGAGGGTGAAAAGAAATTCTTCATTCATTTTCTTCATTCTCCTCCGTAAATCTTCTTCCTATCTCTCGTAATAGGAATTTGTAAACCCTAAGGTATCAAAATATCACAATCTCAATAAAGGAAGGATATACCTCATGCTTGTGCGAGTGGTTGTGGTGGCTCATCTTCTGCACCGAAGAATAGGAAGAAGAAGTTCGATTACAATAACGGCAAGTGTCTGCATGGACTTGACGCAGTGGTGCTTGAGTCTGCTACAGAGTGAAACCTTGGAAGGTTGTTTCTTCGTTATCTGTTATGGGAGGTATATATGTGAATTCTCATTTTTTATGATGATAAATGCTATGAATCTTATGTGAAAAGGTTGAAATTGTCGTCGAATTTATGATGCAGAAGATTGAATTGAGGTGTGATTATTTTATTTGGGCTGATGAAGTTATTGATACTAAAAAAGATTGTGGGATTCAGGATCAGAGTGAAGAAAGCAAATGAAAGTCTACAGAGAAAAGCAACTGGAAAGTAGAAGAAGAAATAAAGAAGATGTTACAGACAATTGATGAAATTAATCAAGAGTTGAAGAATACTAGAAAATAGGTACAGTATGTATGCTTAGGGATAAATATATGTATTCTGTGATTGTTTATTAACACATTTCATCAGTAATTGTAACTCCCTGTATGTAGAAGGAGAAATATGTAGTAAAGGTTGTCTTGTAGCTTTCATTTCCATCAATATTTGAATACAAATATTTGTTTTAATTTTATTTCTAATACGAGTCCTATGCAATAAACAACTGAAGAGCTAATTCATAATAATCAACACTTGATCAATAAGAGGATGAATAATAAGTAAGTATAACTAGAAACTGTCATTAAAAATCAACTAAAACACAAATCATGAAAATAAGAGGTCTAAACACCAAACTACAATTCACATTACAAAATAGCAAACAACAAGTCTATGCCTATAGATATTAAAATAGAGGTCTATATAAAAACAACAATTGCCTAAATTCAAACCACAAAAGTGCAATTCTAAATTACAATACCAAAACCATAGGCCTAAATGAAAATAACAATTCTCTAAATCAAAATCACAAAGCTGCAAATCCAAATCATAACACTAAAGCAACAATTATCCTTTTCCAATATAAACAGTAACACCAAAGCAGCTATTTTTGAGTTGCAGCCCTTAATCCATTTACACTTAATGATTTTGTTCCACCTATTATTTTTGTACTTGAGCCACCCTTTGCACTTAAGCCACCTTTTACCACTTTTGTACTTGGAACACTTTTTGGCTTAAGACCATTTTTTGGCTTAGGACTACTTTTTGCAGCTGGACCACCTTTTGTACTTAGACCACTTGCAACTAGGCCACTCATACTAGGAGCTAGTGGTGAAGATCTTGGGCCACTGATGGGTTGTTGGGTCAAGCTTGGGGTGGGCATAAATTGCAGGAACCTTTCTCTCATTAAAAGACTTGCAGCATTCATAAATTGCAAGATTCATTGTCTCAATGGTCATCTACAACATCTACCACTTCAACTGATGGTTTCAGTGGCTAAGAGAATGGGGGGTTGAATCTTAACCCATTTTCACTTCAGAACACTTGCTTGTCTTTGAAACAACTTCGGGAGATTTTTGTCTCGTCTTTAGCCACAAGACTTTTCTTTTTGTCTCATCACTTGGCATGAGATATTTTTCGGTTTTATCTCCTGTGCAGCATAAATAGAAAATGGAGTAGAAGAGAAGAAAAATAACACCCAGATATATTCTGGTTCAGCTGCTAAGTGCAGTGTAGTCTACATCCAGTCTCCATCACAATAATGATAGAATTTTACTATAATCATTTTTTATTACATACACCAATTCTCCCTAGGAACTACCTTTCCTATCTGGGACAAGTCTAGAATTCTAAACCCAATCCTGAACTTGACTTGGTCACTGCCAAGCTTTCAACTGTAAAGTGCTAACCCAACTTACAAGGGAATTTCCACAGAATCATGAAACATAACATAGATGTACAAAGGAACTCTAAGGACATCTATGGCTTTTTCTTTTAATTTTGCACTCTCTGCCTTTTTCCGCTCTATGGCTTTTTCATACAAACCTCACTATTTGCCTTTTTCCATGAGACTCAAGACATGACAAAATTAAACAGAAAAATACAAAACAGAATACATTGAAGGAGAAAAAAAATTCTGTTAGCTTAGGTAGCTCTGAGAACTATGTGCCTTGCACTCTCACTCCTTGATTCAAACCTTGACTGTTCACCCTTACTTATAGGGAGAAGTCTTCTAGGTTGAAACCAAACAAACCAAGCTAATTTCCTTCTTCTTCAAAACAGAACCGGTTCGGCTAGAGAGAGAGAGAGAGAAGAGATAACCCATGCAAAATCTAACATGCAATTACCTCTAGTCCTTCCTTGGTCACCAATCTTCATCAATCCGAGCCCTTCATCTTTTCTTGTTCTCCAAGATGAACTCTTGGCCCTTGAAGCATCATGATGATGATAGCTTCATCTGCTCCTATCTCTACCTCTTCCATCACGTAGCCACTGTAGCTACCTCCTGTGGTGGTTGAGCAAGATCAGAGACAAGCCATCCCTCCAAATATCTTTTTCTTGTTGGCCGAAATCTTCTTCAACCACTTTTGGTATGGAGAAGTCAATATTTCATCACAAAATCTTACCATAAGTGAACGAGAATCTTAGTCACAGCATACTTTTTGTTTGCTTTTTCTTGCCATCATTTTGATGGTCTTGTTGCTTGCACTTTCTTCTTTTTGGTGGCTAGGCTTAGCTTCCATGGTTACTAGGTAATGACCGAAAGAGAAGAAGCAAGATGAGAGAAAGAGGAGAGAGAAATTTGAACACTAACTAATGGATTTTGATAAAGTAAAATTAAATTTCTACTTCCCTTGCGTTAGGTAGCGTGTAGTTTGATGAGGTCCATCAAATCAAAGACCAACTCTCTCTCATGTTTCCAATACATGTATTAACTTCACTTTAATGAAATTTGAATTCCACCACATGATAGAAGTGGATTCCGTTGGAAGCAAGAAGTAATACATTTGCCTTTTCTCACCATTGGTTTCGAACCAAACAAGCAAAATTATTTGGGTTTATATCAATGGTAAATAAAACTGGCCCAACTTCATACAATATAACTAGTTTTGCACAAGGCCAAACTTTAATTTTTGTTGGGCTTATAATCTTTTCTTTTTTTTTCGGCCTAATAATAAAATTTGCAAGTAACAAAATTATTAATTAGCAAATATGAATTAGAGATCAAATCAATAATTTTGTAATTTAATTATTTTAATAATGTTTGATCATCATCAATTTAAATTGGAGTTTTCCAAACTCATCATCAACTTTCTCAGATAAATTAACAGTATGATCCCAATAAATATGGCATATTCTCCTATTTTCAATAGCAAATTCATAAATTCGAACTACATTATTGTCAAGCCTAATTAAATGCAAACTATTGGATATTTCGTTCTCAACCTAGTAAAAATTCTTGAAAGAAACATACCCCAAATCCTTCCCACCATGAAAAATGTATTAAGAGTTTCGACATTCACCCTAGGAATCACAACAACCACCCCTCCAACATATTTCAGAACTCCATTCATGTTTCTCTCAAATCGTCCCTTATGATAATACACAAAAGTTATATGATTTGCCATCTGTTTATCGAAAAATTTTCAATCAAACTATAGAACAACCAAATTGATGCAAATAGTTTGTGCACAAATTGATTCATTTTCATATCATAACACAAGTACATGTAAACACTACTTAGATTAGATAATAAACAATGATTTTGCGACCTATTTCTTACATTTGATTCAATGTAGCAATAAACACATATTCAAGGAAAGGAAGCATTACCTTTGACCGCGTCTGATGTTGAACTGTCCTCCTTCGCTTACGCCTGCGCATGGACTTCTATGCTTCTCATCCTATCATACCTTTAGAATATAACGAAAGCGACGAACTACAACAAACTTACTTGTAAAGTGTTCAAAAATTCATTCTCATTGTTTAGTCTTTATTAGGGCATGTTTTCATTTAACATGAACTTATGAAAACTCTAAGAATGAAGAGACACAACTTGTAATTTTTTTTAATTTAACAAATTTAATAATGTAATAATTTTATTTGAGAAGTGTTAGGAGCTAGTAGATTTTGTAATTTGTAGTCATTAATTAGTTATCAATGATATTTTTAATAGTGTGAGATTATATCTAATGGTATAAAATTACTCAATTTATTTTTGATGATTAAATGCTGGCCAAAATTTAACAAAAATATTAATCCTCTAGACTTTCTCATTTTATTTTTTACTGTGTCATCTAAAACAGTTATATCACATAATAATGTGCCTTTACCACCACCAAAAAAATTATTCAAACAATAAAAAAATAAAAATAATAATAAAATTTTATATTATTATGTACAAATGACTCGTTAAAAAATAAAAACACATCTATCCACCGTATACAAATGTGTACTTCGTCCATTTTTCCTTATCTTCTACAGTAATTCTATCGAACAACTATATAGTTATTTAACTTTTCAAATATTTTGATGACTATTTGTTTTCTCAATTATAGAGTTACACAAATGCAATCAAGAGCTAAGAAAGTCTTCTATAAAATTAAACATACTTGCTTCTACCTAATAGCTTAATGTTAATATATAATAAATTAAAATTAGAAAGTCAATTACTTTGGATTAATAAATTTTTAAAAAATATATGTTTATCTTAAATTCTAAATTTAATAAATTCTAAATTCTTTTTTAATCCAAAACTCTAAACTTTTCAAAAAATAAGAATTTTAAAAAATAATTCTATAATAAAAAAGTTAAATAATTTTATTTAATTTAAACTAATTCTCATATACTTATTGCTTTATCAAATATATGAAATCTCGAATTCGTGACTTTTTAACTAATATAAAGAAATTATGCTATTTGAATTATAATTCATTGGTAAGAAATTCCAATATCATAAACATACATGTATAGATACAAGATATTGAATATTGTGTTGACTCATATGTTATTAATAATAAATTATATACAAATCAACACATACATAGATTGAGATATAAATAAATAATATCAAACAGGGGTAAGATTGTGATGAACAACCTCACCGTTGACTTTGACCTTATTATTATTACACTCATCAATGACATTACAAGCCATAACCTTAGCTCCAACACCACCAACTTCAGCCTCATTGCTTCCACTGCACCGTTGACACATCCTCTTCACCCACCCAAAGCATCCCCTGCCGGTGATGCTCTCCAAAGGCGTCGGCGCCCTTCCGTTCAATCTCCGGCCCAAATAGCAAGAAATCACGGCCAGAATGGCAAGCACTGAGATCACAACAAAGAATGGAGCTACAGATCCAGATGAATGCCATGCACTTCCACTAGATTCTGCTTGTTGCTGCTGCTCTGGTTCTAGAATTGAAGAAGGTGCTACCGTTGCTGATGACATTATGTTTTTGTTTAATGTGTGATTAAGATTAGATTCTATTTTAAGGTAACCATGTTAAGTGCTACTTATATAAAAGAATATGCAATGTGTGTGGTTTAAGGTTTAAGATGTTTTTAGCTTCCTTAGCGAGGTGTGAGAACTTGAGATCATTAGTGGAAAACAACGTGGAAAGATATAAAGTAAGCTCATACGCACATATCTACACACTCCCTTTTGTGTATTATGGCTTGTTTTTGCATTTTTTTTAAATGTATTGCATACTTAACGAATAATTCACTAAATTAATTATTATATATTTGTATATAAATATATGTAGTGTTTAACTTATTTTTATTTTATATTTTAATATATATTCTATATAAATAGTTGATTATATATATATATATATATATATATATATATATATATATATATATATATATATATATTAATTGTTTTTTTTATCTTATGCTTACTCAACTAATTTGTGTTGGTGCCAAGGATGATGATTAACACATTTGGTGAGTATAATAGAGGGAATAGACTTAATTTTTTAAGGACTTAGACTTAGATTTTTATAGTTACACTATAAGGGTCAATTGGTTCAAATTTTTATTTTCTATCTTTAAAATTTTGTGAAGAAAAAGAAAGAATAAAGGATGAAAACAAAAAATAAAAATACAAACTAACCCTATCCTAAGTGTTTTATTGGTGGATAATATATAAATTGTAAGTTTGTAAATAGTTAAAAAATTTAGAAATTTGTTATAACTTTAGTAAAATGATGGATATTTGAGTTACTGCAACTTTTCTTTCATCCAAAAATAATAAACTTGTGTGATCTTAATTTACATATAGATCTTATTAATAGGGTAGGTTTATTTTTATTTTTATTTTTTTAAATTGTTGTTTACTTGTTTTGACTTATTATTGTATTTTATTTTATGTTATTGTGTTGAGCTTTTCTATCTAAAAAAAAGAAGTCTTAGTGAAAAAGTTTTCCTTTATGAACAATCTTGAAGCAAAACATTTAAATAACAATCCCGTTACGTTACCAATAACATTTCTGCCAACATCTGCCAACTTTTATTTATAAGAGTATTTAATAGAAGTGTCTTCGTGAATGTGTCTAATAAAAATGTCTTTTTTATAGCTGTGTTTAATAGAACTGTCTTTATAGATATATTTTTTGGATGTCTCTTTTTGTATATGTGTTTAAAATATAATAATTAATCATTATTGATAATAAGTTGACAGATAATATGTTAATACCCTATATTTTTCCTTTAAATAAAGGGGCCCAAGTAGTTCTGAATGTAATTTGACCTTTACACTTTTTATTGCTGATTGTTTTATTATCATGCATGCATGCATAACTTTAATTATTTCTTTGTTGTGTGCAGTGTACATTGGCTTTGGCTTGGAGAAAAAGTAGGCTTTTTTGTTTTTTAGTTTTTACTTTGCTACCTTGATGAGTTTGAACTTTAAACTTCAAAGTGAGCCATATAGCCAGTAGCCACATCCTCATATGCATGCATGTGAAGTTGATGTGGTCTTTTTTTTTTTCTTTTTCTCTCTTTATCATTCTAAACATATTATAAAATTTCATCAGAAGAAAGTACTTGCCTTTGATATTGATATATTGCCTCTAATCAGTTTCCTTAACCATGACACAAAAACTGAATATTTAACTCAATAAGTGGGTAGAAAATACTTTAGTGTGAGTACTGTGGATGGGAAGTAAATAGAAACGAACTCTCTACTTGTCTGAAATAATATTCTCAATTTTTTTTTTCAATTGAGAATGTAAAGTATAATTTTTAATTTTTAAATATTTTTTTATATTTTTTTAGTTTTACTTATGAAATATATAATGAGAAATTATATTTTACTTTCTCAAATAATAAAAAAAAACCAATCTGCTTCTTATCTTAGTTAGTGGTCTTTTCTAATTCATTGAATCTATGTGTTAGCAATCTATTTCATATCATCCATAGTTATCATACCCGAATTGGGATTCAACTTGGTTATTATTAAAGCATTAAATCATTGGATCAATAATTCAACCCGTACATTATTGATCGAACTATTTAAATCATAATTAATTAATTTAATATTTAATAATATCATTGAATTTCAATTATATATTACTAGTGTATCTTGATTATTTTTTTATTATTAAATGTGTATAAAAATAATCAAATTAAATTAATTAAAATGATAAGATGATTTATAATTTAACTAAAAGTCTTGAGTTTAAAATTTAGAAATAATAAATTTTTTATAAATTATATATAATTAATAAATAGTATTTAAAAAATTAAACACCAATTTTTTAATATTTTTATTTTATATATATATATATATATATATATATATATATATATAAGTATAGAAATAAAAAAAACATTATGTAGTATACGAAATAAATAACTTAGCCTAGTGGTGACTAAATTGTTACTCTTTTTTGATGTCTTTTATAGAAATATTATTTATATATTAAAATTAAGTATTAATATATTTATATATAAATATATATGTAATTTAATTTATTTTTAATATATATTTATATTTTAATATATATTTTATATAAATAAATAATTTTAGTAGCAGATTTTAATTTTGGTATAGATATAGTACAATTGGGTCTTTTATTTGAACCCACCGGCTCTGTTCAAATCAATTTTTTGGATGGAACCAGTCAAGCTTCTGCGGATTTGTAACTTAAATAATAATTACCATCTGCAAGCAGGTATTAAACTAAATTGATTAACCACTCCATTATGTGGACAAATACCTGTCCATCTTATCCTTTCATTTCTCAGTTCTCACAATCACACATGCATTTTAGAGGTATTTACCCATTTCAATTTCAAACCATCAAACCAACACTAAAAGTCGTTTCGGAAGTAGCAGAAGGCAGAAGCTATTTTTTTTATTTATTTTTGAATTATAAATTATCAAAAGTTATGGCGCGCATTATTTTTAAAAAAAAACTTTTAGTTTACTAAAAAAAGAATTTTTAATTTTTTAAAAAGTTAATTTATAACTTTTTTTAAAAAGTAAAAATATATGATGAAGAAGTCGTTTCATCATTTTCATAAAAACAAATGGCTTCAAAACAAAAAAATCTACTTTTATTTTTGATTTTATAAAAAATACTGGAAATATAGGTCTTTCATTACCATTTTTACCAAGGTTTCATCTACTAGAAATATTGACCTTCCACCATAATTTTTATTTAACAATTTATCTGCTGAAAATATTAATCTTCTACCCAGGGGCGAAGCTACATACATAAAAAGGGGGGCAAGTGTCCCTCCTAATTTTAATTTTTTACATGTAAATTATATGTAAATTTTAGTTTAGCTCCCCTTAAAATTTTATTTTAGTCTTTTTTTAGTGTGTAAATATTTTTGGCCCCCCTCTAATATTTCTTTTAGCTCCGCCCCTGCTTCTACCACCATTTTAAAATAATGTTCCATCTGAAACTACTTATTGCATATATTCTTTTTATTTTTTTATATTTTACCATTCTATTTTTATTATTAAATTTGTATTTAACATTGTGTGTGGTATAAAATCTCAATTTTAATTTTATTTTTTTTCATGTGATTTTATTTTTATATAGGTGCTATTATTTTTATGGTTAGTTATAGCAAGTTCTTGACTCCAATAAAAGAAGAGGGAATTCTAATAGAAGTAAAAAAAAAAAAAAATAGCAACAAAATATACATTGATACACATTTCACATTTATTTTTTATTTTTATCTACCATATCATACGCAATAAAACAGCAAACACTAACTATACAATAATTTTTTTGGTATTGCCATCAAGATTATTGTGAATTAAAATTTTATTATTATTTACAACATACAAGAACACCATTATGGGTGAAGATGAAGTGGAAGAACCCGTTTCTACCTAAAAAATGGAACTAATAAGAGAGCAAATAAAGAATTAATTACCTAAACAATTGTAATCTTAGTGATTAAATTATAAAAAATCAACATTAAATATTGAAAAGTATTTGTTATTATCATTGTTTTAATATCCATTTTTTGTGAAAAAAAAATTATATTTTTTGAGTTATTTATCCAAACACTACAACTTTAAAATAAGTACTTCTATAACTAAAAATCAAAATACAAAATAACTTATGTATAAGCTACTATTAACAAAAGTTTTTATACTTTAAATTCTTTTTCCAAGAGAGTTTATTTAAGTTGTTTACCCAAACTGGACCAATATTAAGTATTATGATATTGGAAGAAAATTGACAAAATAAATATTAATTATTTTTAAAATTAAGATAGTAAAATTTATATATAATGAAAGTTATAAATTTAATAATAATTAGTTTTATATTTTATTATTTTATCAATTTTTTATTTTAATATTTTTTCTATAAGTAATTCATCTATTATATTTTAAAATTAGTTTAACTAAAAAAATAATTTATCTCATTAAATTTTCGTAAATTATTTTTTATTCTAAATTTTAAATTAAATTTGACATGTTAAACTGTTAATTTTAAATTCTCTACAAAATTAAGAGTTAAAAGAATAATTTTATAGTAAAAAGTTAGCTAATGGAAATTGGTTCCATGTATTTCATTTCAAAATAATAGTAAAAGAGGTACACTATTAAAAAATAATAAACAAAAAATATAAAATAATATGAGTCGACAAATTGTTCTTTAGCAAGTATATATGCAATTAATGATCAAATAATGTTAGATGACGAATAAAAGTTATTATTTTTTATTTATTTGATCAATTTTAAATTTTAAAAATAAAATTTTAAATTTTAATAATATAAAAGTAATGCATTGGTCAAAGTGTTGATTAATATTAATAAAAAATATTAATTTTTTAAAATTTTAATAATTATTTAATTATCATAATTATAATCAATATATTATAAAAATAATTAGTATTAAAATGTTAAATTATTTAATGATGATTAATAACAAATAATCTGACAATATACAATAATGAAATTGTTTATGTCAAAATTATTCTATTTATATATATATATATATATATATATATATATATATATATATATATATATATATATATATATATATATATATATATATCTACGAAATGCGAGTAGGTAAATATAAAAATTGAAGTGACCCGGCTCTAGCTCCCATGGGCCAGAAAGCAAGTTGGGTACAAAACCGGATCGGGTCCGGTTCGGGTACCCATCTTAATCGTTTTGTGCACAAGCGGTTTCTGAATTCTGAATTCACTTGTGGGAACTGTGATTGGTCCAGCGCAACGAAGGGCACGATCTGTGCATGGCAGGTAGGGGTAATATGGTAATTACGGTAACCATATAATAAAAACAAAAACAAAAAGTCACAACGGCTGGGCTTTTGCCCCGGATGGATCTGTGTATTCTATGACTCACAGTCACAACAAAGAAATAGAAAGAGAAAGAGAGAGAGAAAGAAAGAAACCATGGATGGATAGAATAGATAGATAGATGCGGCAATGGTGACTCACTCACCTTTGAGATTCCTGCTTCACATCACATATACACACCATACACATATTCTTCCTCTCTCTCACACACACTCACTCACTCACTCACTTTTTCAGTTTAATTTTCTTTTCGTTTTTCGAATTACTATATATATATTGCTTTTGTTGTTACTTTGTTATTCCGTATTTTTTGCTCGACTCTGATTGGAGAGAGAAAAAAAAAACGGAGTCTCTCTCTCTTGCTAGTTACTAGTCATGTTCTCCACTTCATATCACTCTGTTTAAGTGTTCTTCATTTCTGTATTTTCTATTTTTTTTCAGACTGAAAACGAATATTTTATTTATTTGAAATATATTTTGTGAATTTGAATGTGAATTAGCGTATGAATTTGTAAGGTGAAGTCACTGGAGGCAGCGGTTCATCGATCTCTTCCTGAATTTGGCTGTGGAATCATACACAAAGCAAGAATCGGTCGATAAACCTCTGCATCCAGCGCTCACTTTGCCTCTTTTTCGTGTTTTTCTTTCTTTAATTATTTTTTTCTGGTCCTTACGTAGCTAGATTTGTTTTTTTTTTGTTTTTTTTTTCTGGATTTTTTTGTCTGCGATTGAAGAGCGAATCTTATTATGGTTATCTTCTAGCATTGAGTTAATTTGTGCAATAATCTGCGTTTCTCTTAATGGATAGTGGTTCAATTTCTCTGAAGCTAATGGAGAGACTTAGGTTTGGATAATTGTGATTAAATACATAATTACTCGTGATTGTGTGTTCATTTTGCATCACTTAGGAGCTGTGCAGGCAAAATAGATCTAATATTATGAATCTTGTTATTTATTAGTATTAGTATTTTTTTTAATTATTATTATGTTTCTAATTCGAGAAATCAGTGTTTTTGGAGGAAGATATTTTGATCTGATTCATTTATTATTCGCTGAGTCTCTTATATTATAACTGACACGAGAAATAGTGAAATGGATCGTATTAAAGTGTAATGATGGGAGGTCTTCTGTTTTTTACTTTTTTAAGTCATAAACTACTCTTAATAGTTCTGTCCTGTAATTTTCCTTTCAGTATTCTTTTGTTTCCCTTTCTTGCTATGATTAATACTTAATACTACATGAGGTCTTTGCTTGTTTTATGGTGCTCCTTTCTGTAGAATCAATATATGCTTTATTAAATGCTTTTATGGTGCCTAACATATGTATAACGAACCGTAACTCTACTCTGTACTGATAGATGGTAATTTTAGGATTGGTGTATGTTTTCACTGTTGAAAGTACTTTCTTTATTGTTTGATTGGAATATGCGGATCAGATACTCTAAATGGGGTTATGCAGAGTTTCCTTTCCGTTTATTCCAATGCCTTAAATGCTTGCCTTGACATGCTATGCAACAAAACACGTTTTTTAGGAATTTCATAGTTTCTTTATGATTTGGAATGAACCTTCTTGAAGAAGCCTAAAGTAGTGGTAGGGGACTGCTGCGTTGCTCTAGATATGTCATTTTCAAATAATGTTTCGGATGACATAGGTTTTCTAAACACACTTATCAACCCATCATTTTATCTCACAAGATGGAGTATGTTGGTATAAATCTACTTTCCATCTTATGAAGTATGATTGGGTTGTGGGTTAATATGTAAAAAACTATGTCATCCTAGCATAACTTGTCATTTTTTCCCCTGCATATGTTGGTAAAAAAAAAGTCTCTTTGATGTATAGGGTTTCCAAGTGGTAGGTTCTTATGCTTCACATTATCTAATTGTACTGTATTCTTGCCTTCATGGGATGAGTCAATAAAGACTAAAGAGTACCCTTAAAAAGGGTGCTCAAAGTTGCAAGAGAATCATCTTGCTGATGTTTTGATGTGTGGTATCAGATTCCTGTGTGTGCAAGCTTAATGGAATCGAATAAAAGCAAGATTGGTCAAGCAAATTGGGATTATTTTCCTGATCAAACATTTTTTCATTAGGTACACGCGGAGCTCAAATTTTGCTTTTAGGAACATGGGTAAATGTTAGTGAGTAGTGTAATAATGTTAGGGAATCGTCATCATTCTATGGATATTCTGATATTTTTGTTCCTTGTTTGTTATTCTCTGATTAAAAAAAAAATTGTCTCATAGCTCTATTTTTACCTTTCTATATATTCATATTTACTTCTCACTAGCGACTGTTGCCAAATGCGGAATAATGCTATGTCATACTTTTCAATCTGATAATGATAACAACCTGATTCTAAGTCCCCATATGGGTTCCTTTTATTTGGCTCCATTCATATGGATTCTGAATGCAAATATCAAGTGTCTACATTAACTATTGAAGGTCATCTCAACTCTCAAGTGACTTGGAAAAAGAAAATGTTTTAGGATGTAAGGATGCTTCCTCTTTTTAAAGATTGGACGTTAATTTAAATGAAGCTTTGTATTGGCATCACAAGTGAATTAAGAAACAAAATTTCTAGATTTAACTTACGTAATTACTGTAGAGAGATCGAATCAAATGAGCTAATAAAGAATAATATATTTGTAATTTCCTTTTGTTATAAAGAACTTTTCCAGTGAAGATAATAAATATATCAATAAGCTTTGTAAAGTAGGTATTTAGGTGTCCCTTTGTTAAGAGTAAGCAATTGCTATCTTTTTTATGCGAGCATAGGGTTGATGGTGAGTCAGTTTCAATTGGTGAATTAAGCAATAATTGTGACGAGTGATGACAGTAGCATTTTTTTTCTTTTAATCGAGTAAGCATATTAATCTACCATCACTAATTCGTTCTTGGTGTTTATGTGATAAACATTAGATTAGGGTATCTTTTCTTATAGGCGTTGATATTGGTTTTGCTATGTTGACAATAGAAATCAATTAATAATTAGTTAAATCAAATTCACGCTTCAAAAATATTTTAGATTATATATCCAAATTTAAAATATATATGTTAAATTTACGTTTAATTAAAGTGTACTTTTTTCATTGTTCCTTCAAATTTATCGTTTGAATAGATATATAGTACATCATTATGGTTGTGACTTGGCGCATACCATTGCCAATCGGGTCAAAGTGTCAACTATGACGGGTCAATAAATTCAACGTATTGATTATGAGGATGAAATTAGGAGAATTCATTTTCTAAGGTGATAAGAATCTGCTGTTGCGATGGCTGGTATAGATAGGTGTAGCGTGGCTATCATAGATGATGACCATGATTATAGCATGCCAAACCTATGATAATTGCTCTTTGTCGTTTATGAAATGGCTACTTTGGGCAAGACTTGTAGCTTATGCAACATGTACAATGGGGTATCCAAAGAAATTGATTAATAGCTGCATTATCACGTGATTTAGTGTCACAACCAGCTTAATTATTTATGAATTGTGCCTTATCTGTTGAGTTTAGTGGGAATCAAAATAAAAGCATGCATTTAATCGGTTCTATATTGACCAAAATGCATTCGGCTAAATTATGCATATCTTGTTCTTGTCCACCTCCCACCCTAAAAGCTGTACATAAGAATGTTAATAATATCAATGTATATGGACAATTATTTGTCTAAATACATAAAATTTTAAGGTATAATTTTGTTTGACTTAGAGAGAGTAAGTGATTAGTGGAGTGCTGATTATGTCGTCATGGAGCATCAACACTCTCGATGTTCTATCGGATCTGCGATTATGAAACAAAGATTGGAGTGTATTCTTAGAATCAGACTCCACAGAATAACTTTCTCAAAGTCTAAGCTTCACAATGAGGATACAAGAATAATTTTAATAATTACTGTTTTCTCGAAGTTGCCTAGGTTACATGTGGAAAGGAGTAGAAGTTGTTTCAACGTTTACTTTTTTGGTGATGTACATAGATTTTCCAGATATTGGACCTGAACTAATTTGGATGGATGGTAAGCCCAGTACACTTATTAAATACCTTAATAGAAACAAACTTTAATAATCTCGTTGGAAAATATCGTTAGGAAATAATGATTAACAAGAATGCAATAAATTAATTCAATCAATTTAAAAAATTGAATTCTCTATCATAGTCATGAACACATATCGGGAGATCCATTTGGGAATGAACTATGAAGAGATTAAGCACAATGCTTCCAATTATAATGCCGCGTCATTGAAAATGGGATTACGGTAACGACTTCGGTGATTGGTGTGATTGCTCTCATATCTAAAAACTGGGATGATGACTCTGTGTTTTGAGCTTAGGGTGTTTTATAAATATGAAAAATTTTGTTGAAAATAAATAAATATAAAATAATTGATTGGAGTGAATCTATAAATATATTTGACAACTCCATCTAATGGAGCTCTTTCTGAGAGTTAGCCATCAAATTAACTAGCATGTAGTTACTCTCAACTCTGGAGAGGTATTTCTCTTAACTCTCGAGAGTACCATTAGAATAGAAGGTTCTTGATCCACTAAAGCCTGACCTCAAAACCCACATCTTACAAAATACCCAAACTATATTATCACAATCCCCAAGTCCTAAGTTTCATAAACCACCTACTGTTACATTACTAGAATACTAGCTAGTAAAATCGCTAACTTATCCATCTTAAAAACCACTTTACAAGTCATCTAATTACAGCACTACACCTCTCCTTCTACTCCAACCATGTTATCATCCATTGTCTCAATCCTATTAATATTCAATATTAGGCTGTATGAGAATTGTTAGAAACAAGAGACTAAACTGGAGGAAGAATTTGTGTATTATTGAGTGCAATCAAGTTGTGTACTCATGGAATGATACAATATAAAAGGTATTTATAGGTACTAAGAGAATCATAATAATAAAGACGTAATCTCCTATAATAAATATTCAAATATACTAAATAATACTTATTGATTCTAATTGATCCTAATTATATTCTAACATCCCCCCTCAAACTCAAGTGACAACTTGAGTTTGAAACTTATTTAAAAACAACGAAATAAAGAGAAAAAAAACTGCATAAATTGATAAAACGGGTGCAGACGAAACTGCCGGAAGGAAGCGTAGACGGAACTGCCGCAGCGCAGACGGAACTGCCGCTAGTCTGAAGGAAGTGCAGACAAAACTGCCGCTTGTCTGAAGGAAGCGCAGACGAAAATGCCGCTTGTCTGAAGGAAGCGCAGATGGAACTGCCGCTATCTGAGGAAAACGCAGACGGAACTGCCAGAAAGAAACGTAGACGGAATTGCCACAAGAAAACACAGACGAAACTGCCACGAGAGAAGGCAGACGTAACTGTCACGAGAAAACGCTGACGGGACTGCCACGAGAGAATGCAGATGTAACTGCCACGAGAGAATGCAGACGGAACTATCACGAGAGAAGGCAGACGGAACTGCCACGAGAGAACGCAAATGGAACTGCCACGAGAGAAGGTAGACGAAACTGCCACGAGAGAATGCAGATGAACTGCCACGAGAGAATGCAGATGGAATTGCCACGAGAGAAGGCATACGGAACTGTCGAAAAAGAGCGAAAACTATATGATTTCTTCATGAGAATAGGTAAGCAGCAGATGACAATTGTGTTTGATCATACGACTCGAAAAAAATACAAGACAGAAAAAAATAGGCTAGTCGGTGAGGTGAAAAAGTATCAAAGGAGTGACAAAAGGGAAAGAAGAATGGCATAGAAAAAAAATACAAAAGGTACGGTGATTTCACCGCAAGGGAAACAACCTATCCTCTTCAAGGAGGATACCATGGCTTTGATACCATGTTAGAAACAAGAGACTATAATTTGTGTATTATTGACTGTATTCAAATTGTCTACTCAAGTTGTCTGGAATGATACAATATAAAAGGTATTTATAGGTACTAAGAGAATCGTAATAATAAAGACGTAATCTCCTATAATAAATATTCAAATATACTAAATAATACTTATTGATTCTAATTGATCCTAATTATATTCTAACAAGAATGAAGAATCAAGACATCCACCAAATAGAAGGTAAAGAGATCACATTCAAGCAAGAACATTCCAAAATGCTACAACTTAGTGGAAAAAGTTATTACAAAAAAAAGGACATCAGGTTCAACGTCATCAAGAATTCCTCGCTATGAATGTGGAAAAATTCACACGGAATGGCGATATTAGAAGTCGGTAAAAATAAAGTCCTTGTTAGCTTCAGAGATGATGAAAGAGAAACACACACGCTGAACAACGGGCTATTGAATATTAAAGGCAACCTGTTGAACTTGCAAAAATGGTCACAGGTGGAGTCTATATTTGATGTGAACCATATGACTTTTTGAAAATATGGATTCAAATCCATGGACTCCTAGAAAAGCACATGAAAGAGGAGACAATAGTTTTCTTAGGGAAAAAAAAGTAGGGGTTTTTATGGGAGTTGAAGACCCAAGGAAGGAGAGAATCTTGTTAAAAAAATTTTTGGATTCAAAACAATGATTGACATCTCAGAACCTCTAGCGAC
The DNA here is from genome assembly GCF_003086295.3 of Arachis hypogaea. NCBI lineage: Eukaryota > Viridiplantae > Streptophyta > Magnoliopsida > Fabales > Fabaceae > Arachis > Arachis hypogaea. The sequence continues at coordinate 108,774,518 of NC_092036.1, forward strand.
TGGGTTTTGGATGGCATCAGACACATGGATCAGTTTTAGGTATGAGAAGTTATCAGAATATTATTGTTACAATTGTTGAGTTATAGGGCATGACAAGAAGAACTATAGCAAGACTATGACAATGGTAAGCTGGGATCCTACAAAAACAATTTTTTTTTCAAGTTTAGGAGTCAGCAGGGCATGCAACATACAACCAAGAATGGAAGAAGCCCATTTATCTATTTAAACGGGCGGGTTTTATTTCTAAAATTAAGCCCATTAAAATGAAGAGTTAATTGAGCTAGCTCGAACGGACGGCCTGTTTAATTTTTTTTTTATGTTTTTTCATAAAAAGTAGCACTTTCGGCCAATATTTTCTTGAGGGTTTGCATCAAGGATTGGAGGAACCTCAGGCATATGGACAATCTTCATGGCAACAACCTCTTTCGGCATACTATGAGCACGGACCATCTCATGGTGTATACCAATCCAATGGATATGGTGGACCTCCTTGTGGCTATCAACCATAACCACCATATACCTATGAACCCTCTCTCAACATTGTTATCACCCATATTCACAAGTTCCATACCACCAAACTCCTCTATATGATCCTAACCCATATTCACCATACCAACAACCATATGAGCCATACACATCACACTTAGAACCACCATCATACCACCAACTATATGAGCCATATGAACTATACTTAGAGCCATCACAATTCCAACATCAATACCCCAAGAATCACCACCTCTATATACACTACCTCCATACTCTTACCAAGATGAACCACCTCCCATATATGAGAACTTTCTACCACATGATGAATTCTCCTTTCTACCATAACCCTCCATGGAAGAATATCCATATCCGTCGATCCAAGAGCAACATGATACTAATTATGTTAGCCAAGTAGATTCTCAAGGATCAACTTAAAGCAATCATGATTCTCAAGGAGCAAGAGGAAGTCCAGAAGAGGCACGAAGTTATCATGGCTAACCTTGCCAAAATTAAAGCCAACTTAAACTCATAGGATTCATGCCACAAACAAAGCATTTTCACAGAGGAATGTGGAGAATCAACCGAAGAGCAGAACATGAAAGAGTTTTAGAATCCCGACTTGAGAACAAGGAGATGGAGTGTGTCTTGCAACAAGTGGAGGAAGCCAAAATTATTGAAGAGGAAGAAGTGGTTGAAAATCTAGGAGAAATTGAGTGCGAGGTGGATTCCAAAGTTGTAGAATCTTTTTCCATTGAGCTTGAAATTGATGTTGAGGAGGATAATGCGCAACCTCCAAGGCATATTATGAATGATGAAAGATTGGAAGAAGTTGAGCAGGCGGCAAGCCCCACTATTGAAGATGATTCCGCACCAACCAATGTGCTATTTGAGATTGTTGAACCTTCCTCATTGTGTTGTGAAGTTGATGATAAGGAGGACCATGCACAACCTCCAACACATGACTTGAGTAATGAGGAATGTGTAGAAGAAGTTGGTAATAAGAAATTGAAATTTAGGAAGCTTGTCAAGAGGTGGAGGTAATTCAAGAAGAGGAAAAGAGAGTTATAATCACCTTGCCAAAGCTTATTGGAGCCTCTCTCACTAAGCAACCATCCATCATATCATTTGAGTGGGTAAAATTCATATCTCTTAGCTTTATTGTCCCACTTGAATATGGTTTGCTTGAAACAGATGGTCAACTTAGAACTCTTTGTGGATTGAAGAGCAAGCGAGAGTTATGTAGTAGTTGGCAAAAGAATGCTAGGCTCATTAAGGTTGAACCCTCGAGGCTTAAGTCCCATGGTTGGAGGAATGATAAATTGAATGGGTCTAAGAGGATGATTTGGTGCCTAAATGAGAATTCTTTGTGCTTCTCACCTGGATGGAATCATGATGATCAATTAGAAGACGGGTGTAAGAACAAGATTTGGGATCCCAGCATACAAGAGGATCAATTTTGGGAGCTCTTAACTTGTTTGCAACTTCATCAAGGCTTGGTGGATATCAATTGGAATCATAGAGATCATTGGAAGTCCAAGCATTGGTGGAAGTTCAAGGATGAATACAAGCATAAGCCACCATGACAAGGAGCTTCTCAAATGTCCAATTTTAGGACAACAAATAAAAGTGCTAGGTGGGAGACACCCCACCATGGTAAACTCTTTCCATTTTTTTTTGTATATAGTTGATGAATAAATTGAGCTTCCATTATTAGGTGCTTTCCTTCTTTATATCAGTTTTGTATATACTGCTCTTAGATGTTAGTTTGCTTGGTAGAATTTTTGTTTTAAGTCACTTGTTTGAAAAATTAACAATCTTGTTGAAATCTTGTTTTGAATGGTATTTTTGTTTGAAATGCATAGTTAAATGTTTGAATAGTTTTTAGAAGTTAAAGATTTTGTTAACTTTGGAGTTTAGTTCATTTTAAAATGTAATAGTTGGTTGAAAAGTCCTTTTTTTTGGACCATCTTTGCTTTTTTGGACCATCCTATGTGTGCAGTCACTTGCCGCGTACGCAACCTATGCAGACAGAGAGTATCATCTGCGTATCCACTGCTCGCGTACGCATCTTTTCTCTCCATGTTCAAGCCTTCACGTACACGGCTCTCTGAATGCGTACGCGAGCCCTAAAAAAAATCATATCATGCATACACATACATGGTTCCGCGTATGCATGACTCTCATGTTTCACATATTTTTCTTTTCTTCTCTTCTCTTCACTTCTTTTCTTTTTTTTTCCTCTTCTTTCCCTCATTCAACCACCATCCATCATCATCATTCACTATCTACCCCCATCACCATTAGTTAGTTAATTAGTTTAATTTTCTATTTTAGTAGATTAATTGGTTAGGATAGGTTATCTTTTGGTAATAAGTGTTGGATTATTGATTTGATTTGTTAATTGTGCTGAGATATTGCTACTGATTACCGACATCATGCTATTTTAGCATCGTTGTTATTGATGTTCATTGTTAGATTCCTTTATTGAGGTTATAATTTGTTTCTTGGTATTGAATTCTTCCTGCTTAATTTTGGCATACCAAGTACTTATGACATTGCCTTCAAGATGCTTTTGGATTTTTGAATTGCATATTTTGGCCACCATGTGATTTGATTTCATTATCTATCATTAGAAAATTTGCTTCTATTTTGATGCATTTATTGTTAGGTGATGCTTGCTTATGTTGATTTTTATTTACATCACCATGTTTGTGCATCGATATTGTGGAATTGTGAAATTGGATTTAAGCCCACCTAAGGATATCTTTTTGAAATTCTCAAGTTATATGGACCATGATTGCTATGTGATTGATTTTACCTTATATATCTCTTTTTCTAAGTTGCATAGCACCCGTGTTCTCCACTTCATGTCAATTAGGTGATGAAAAAAAATTTTAAGTGTGTCATTGATTGATGTGTGATTTCTATAGTTTCTTTTGTTCATTAAGTTTCCTTGCACATCAACCAATTTCCATTCATTATCCATTTCACAATCACTTGATACTTGCTTGAATGCTTTCATGCTTTTTTATTACTTGTTTGTTTATCTTAACCTACAAGTTTCCTTTAAGGTATCTCAGACACACTAGAATGAGTGAAGTGCATACTTTTTTGTGTAATTGTGACATAGCTTTCAACGCTAATGTGTGTTCTAAACCGCGCGTAACTTAGAACTCACATATTATTTTTCTTAATGTCACAAACTGATCAACTCACTTCATTTTAGTGATTCTTACCTCATTCCAACAATCTATGCTTCCTTGCTTTTGTATTTACTCGACTTATTATCCTGTTTTTTATCGTTTAGGATGACCCACCATAAGCAAAAAGGGAAGCAGAAGAAAGAACATGCAATAGCTAGTTGATCCACCAGTGATGAGCAGATATTTTATACGCTTTTTGGCATCATTTTCATATAGTTTTTATTATGTTTTGTTTAAGTTTTATTATATTTTCATAGATTTTAGTGAAAAATTCACATTATTGGGATTCTACTTCGAGTTGTTGCATTTCATGTGATTTCAGGTATTTTCTGACTGAAATTAAGTAGTTTTGGCAAAGTCTGATTCAGAGACAGAGAAAGGACTGCAGATGCTATCAGGATCTGACCTCCATGTACTCGAAGGAGCATTTCCGGAGCTACAAAAGTCCAAATGGCGCGTTCTCAATTGATATGGAAAGCTAACATCCAGAGCTTTTCAGAAATATATAATAGTTTATACTTTGTTTCGGAAATAAAGGCCCAAAACTGGCGTTGGATGCCTAAAAGGGAGCAGCTGGCATCTAACGCCCAAAAGGGAGCCCATCACTGGCGTTCAATGCCCAAGGGGAGTACTAGATCGTGGATTTCACTCAAGATCAGCCCAAACACTCACTAAGTGGGCCCCAAAAGTGGATTTTCGCATTACAAGTCTATTCTATCTTATTTCTATAATCCTTAGTTATTAGATTAGTATATATAGACAAGAGTTCACCCTTGTTAAGGAGCTCTTGGACACTCTACACGTTTTTCATTACTTTTTTGTACAGTATGAGTCACTAACCTCCAAATTTAGGGTTAGGAGCTCTACTGAGTTTCATAGATTAATAATATTACTGTTCTATTTCACTACAATTCTGATTCTATTCTCTTATGCATTCTCGTTCTTCATCTTATGAATTGAGGGTGATCTGTGACAATCACCCTTGTTCTACATGGGTTCCGTGTGATTCCTGACCCGAATAGCATTGAACTAAAGTTAGAGATTGCATTGTGGATTCCCGTTGGATAACGTGACATGAAATTCCGTTGACTATGGGTGCATGAGGTCTCTGTGGCATTAAGGTTAGAGTCAGAGAAGCAACACTTTCTGATCCGGAAGATCTGCCTTGTCTGTGGCAGCTTGAGTAGGATCGTGAAGGGAAGTGAACTGCTTAGAGCTTCATCTTCTGATACAGTGAGAAACCTAGAGGTGGCTTGATGAGAGGACATGAGCCACTTCACATGGTGGATTGCTGTAGTAGAGGAGGTTAATTTGATGAGAGGACATGAGTTAATCACTTACGGCTGCCATTGAATGAATCAGAAAGCTATTGAAGTAGACAGTGAGAAAGGTTAATCCAAAAAGACAAAGCATCTCTAAAGCCTTAACTAATTATCCATTACTATTTTCATAATCAATCTGGTATTTCTAACTTTCTTTATTTGTTTTTATGCGTTCTTCGTGACAAACTATATTTTCTATCCGCCTAACTAAGATCTGCAAGGTAACCATTGCTTGCTCAAACCAACAATCTCCGTGGGATCGACCCTCACTCACCTGAGGTATTACTTGGACAACTCGGTATACTTGCCGGTCTATCTGTGCGAAACGTGCGAAGTCGATTTCGTGCACCAACCAGCTGAAGGTGGCACTCCGTGAAATCCCCGCATTCCCTTGCTCATCATTGAATGCACCGAGGATGGTGCAAACTTTTAAGTGTGGGGAGGTCGTCCGGCCAATCGGCCAATTTTGGTTGAAAAATTCCAATCTAAACACTTTCACATTTCATATTTTTTTCTGCTATTACTGTCATTTAGAATTCTTAGTTGCATTTTTCTTGGTTTGTATATATTTTAGAGTTCTATTTGTATTTTTCTTAGTTTATTGTATTTCTTTTCATATAATAATAATAATAATAATAATAATAATAATAATAATAATAATAATAATAATAATAATAATAATAATAATAATAATAATAATAATAAGCTTAGTCAAAATAATGAATTTTTTCAAGGAATTTATCTATAGGGAATTCCAAAAATTGATTTGAGTTAAAATATTTTTCATAAAACTTGCTTGAATTATATATTGAGCCTAATTGTGTGGTTACATCACATTTACCACTATTTTCATTCTTGTGTGTGTTAATCACTTTCTATGATTGTAATCTTTGATTTGTTTAATTCTTTATGTCTATTATTTTGTGTATGAATGCATATACATGATTGAGGCCTTTATTTCATTTGAGCTCACTTACCCAAATGGCCTTATCCTTTTATCCACCTTTGTTAGCCAATTGTAAGCCTATTTTAATCTCATTTTGTTCTTTATTTTAGCACATTACTACCCCTAAGTGAAAAACAATAAATATCCTTAATTTAGATCTTTGATTAGCTTAGGCTAGTGAGAATGTGTATCATTCAAGTGTGAAAAAATTTGGGAACATTGGTTGAGGTAAAAGTACATTTTTTTGTATTCTTGTTGAAGATATTGAGAATTGGGTAAATACTCATGCATTAAATGTTTAAACCATATGCATTGATGCTCTTGTATATATTTTATTTTGAAAAAAAAAGGAAAAAAAGAGAAAAAATAGAAAAATAAAAAGAAGGAAAAGCAAAAAGAGAAAAAAAAGCAATAAAAAGGGGACAAAATGTCCCAAAGTAAAGTAATAATAACAATGCATATGTGTTGTGATTAAAAAGAAAACGCATGAGTGTATGAAAAAGTAAAGAATAAGTAGTTAGGTTTGCATTTGAATTGTATAAGTTGTTATATATGTTAGGTGAGAGTTTAAGTTAATCAAAGATTCAAATTTCAAGTTCACTTGACCATATGCATCCTTACCCTTACCCTAACCTCATTACAACCTTGAAAAAGCCCTCATGATAATTGCATGTATGCATTGAATAATTGTTAATTGTTAGATGAAAGGTAAATCTTAGAAAGCATGATTAGAGGAGAATTGAGTGAATCAACCCTCTACACTTGAGCGATTAGAGTGTATACACATCGAGTGAGGGATTCGATTGCTCAATTCTATGTTTTCACCGGTTATTATTGCTTATCTTGCAAGTTTTAAATTCTTTTCAATAAATTTAATCAATTGTTGGATTTTACTTGGTTGTGCTTGCTTTAGCCCTTATGTTTATATATGTATTCTTGGAAATTGATTTATTTTGACCAAGTAGTTGCGTGTATTGCATATAGGTAGTTTACTTTAAATAAATGTTGATACCCCTTTCTGGTCTTTCTTGAGTTTAGCATTAGGACATGCTATTGTTCAAGTGTGTGGAGATTGATAAACCACAATTCTATGGTTTACCTTGTATTGAATCTGGTGAATTTTATCAACTTTTCTTACATTTATTCAATGAAATAGCATAGTTTTATGGATTCTTCCTAATTTTCACATAAGATTGAAAACATGTTTTTTAGGCCCTTAATTTGCCAAATTTAATTTACTTTAATTCCATTCGATGCCTTAATGTATTTGTTAAGTTCTAACAAGAAACTTTGATTGAGGGTTTATTGTTGGTTTGGATCTATACTTCGACGAGATTTTTTTGTGAAAATTCTAAACTGACGATTTCTCTTTGTCAAGTTTTTGGCACCATTGCTGGGGATGTGATATATGCAAAAGTGAAGTCTAAGAGAAAATTAACTTAATTCTACTCTAATTTTAGAAGGTTCTCTCTTCAGAAATCGTTGGTCACATGTTGCCTTAAGTGAGTCACATTTAATTCCATTACATAATTCCCCCAAACAGACATAAATTCTCACGTCAAGTTTTTGGTGCCTTTGCCGAAGAATTGCAAATGTGCGCTTGTTATTGGTTATTGTATATATGTTAATATTGTGAATAGTTGCTTTGGTTTCTTTGTTAGTTTTTGCCAGTTGTAAGACTTAGTTCACTTTGTTCTTATTAGCTTTTGTTTTTGTTTTCCCTTTTCACTATGAATTCTCATCTCTTTGGTTATGTGTTTGGTTACAACTATGTTATAGAAAATGAAAGCTTCAATGTGATTATGGTCAACCTTCATGGCAACAATCTCCTCTGATCTCTTATAGTTACAATCCACACCATAATGCACACAATTATGAACCAATTCCTCAACATTATTCTTCACCATACTCACAAGCCCCATTCTAACAACAATACTCCCAAGAGCCACAAATTCCATATACACCACCTCAATACTCCCACCAATATGAACCACCTTCTAATTATGAATCCTTTCTCCTAAACAATGAACTCTCCTCTCCACCTTAAACACTAATGAATGACACTCATTTCACTTTTTCAAGAGCGATGTGAAGCTTAAAGAAAGGAAGTAGAATTTATGGCTACCTTGACCAAGGTAGTAACCAACTTTGTCTCCCAATGCTTAAGCACTCAAAGTACTCCCCATGACCGAATGTGGAGAACCGATGGAAGAACGTAGTATGAAAGAGAGGTTGGAAACTCAAGTGGAGAATGAGGAGTGGGAATTTATACTAGAACAAGTAGAGGAAGCCGAAATTATTGAAGAGGAAGAAGTGGTTAAAGACTTAGGAGATGTTGAATGCAAAGAGTAATCTAGAGTTGTAGAGCCTTCTTCTGTTGAGCTTAGAAGTGATGTTGAGGAGGATAGTGTACAACCTCCAAGACATATTATGAATGAAGAATTAGAAGAAATGGAGCAAGCAACAAGTTCTCTTAATGATGATGATTCTGCATCAACATTTGATCTCCTTGAATTGGTTGAATCTTCCCTCATGGAATTTGAATTGGATGTTGATGTAGACTTCACTCAATCTCCGACTTATGACTTGAGTGATGGGGAAGAGCTAGAAAAATTTGTTGAGGAAGAGATTGAATTGGAAGAAAGTTTCCAAGAGGTGGAGGTAATTCAAGCAGAGGTAAAAGGAGTTGCGATCACCTTGTCAAAGTCGGTTGGAGCCTCTCTCGCTAAGCAACCATCCATCATATCATTTGAATTGATAAAACCCATATCCTTAAACTTTATGATCCCACTTGAATATGGTTTGCTTGAAATGGATGGTCAACTTAGGACTCTTTGTGGATTGAAGAGTAAGAGGGAGTTGTATGGTGGTTGGTGTAAGACCCCAAATTTTCAGAAACTAAATATTGTTATTTAATAATTTATTTTATTTATTCGAGAATATACTTTCAGGATTTTTTTTATATTATTTGGGTACTTTCTTATTATTGATTTTAAAAGCTTTGATAATAAAAAAATAAAGATGATTTTATATGTTTTAATTTGAATAATTAAAGTTTTAACTTTATTTTATAATTTTAAAGAAAATTAACTTAATTATCTCTGATTATTGAGTTAGAGTATTTATTTGAAAATAAACTCGTAAGTTGACAATTAAATAGTATTTTTATAAATATTAGTATTAGATTAAAATTAGTTTTCAATTACTCAATTACCCTAATTTTATTAAAATGACTAAACTACCCAAAATCCCCAATTTCATACACAAAACCTTAAATCCCCAAAACACAAACCCTAACCCCTTTACACCAAACTTAGAAATCTTTAATGCTTAGATACTATGAATGCAAAAATGCACATGAAAAATAACAAAAGACACAAAACAAGAAAACATCAAGATCAAACAAAAAAACTTACCAAGAACAACTTGAAGATCATGAAGAACACATGCATGAATTTTCAAAAAAAATTTTGAAAAATAAAAATATGCAATTGACACCAAACTTAAAAATTGACTCTAGACTCAAATAAGAAACACAAAATATTTTTGATTTTTATGATTTTATAATTTTTTTGTATATATTTTTCAAAATTTTATAGGAAAAAGAAAATAAGAAATTCAAAAATTTCAATAAGAATTCCAGGAATCTTTCAATGTTAGCCTAAAGCTCCAATCCAAGGATTGGACATGGCTTAATAGTCAGCCAGCTTTAGGATATAAATCAGGCATGCAACAACTGATACTTCATCCAACTCCAAATACATGCCTTTTATGTTGACAAGTGGAAGCCTCAATCCAAAAGAATTTGGATATGGCTTTACAGACAGTCAGGCTTCAACATGTTACCATGAAATTCTAGAATTCATTCTTAAAAATTTAGAATAATTTTCAAAAACAAAAGGAAAAATTTTTTTTGAAAGAATTTTGAAAAAAATATTTTATTTATTTTTTTCAAAAATAGAACAAAAAGAAATTTACCTAATTTGAGCAACAAGATGAACCAAAGAATTTTGAAAAAAATATTTTATTTATTTTTTTCAAAAATAGAACAAAAAGAAATTTACCTAATTTGAGCAACAAGATGAACCATCAGTTGTCCAAACTCGAACAATCCCCGGCAACGGCGCCAAAAACTTGGTGTTGTTGCCAGATTAAAAACTTGGCACCATTGTGGTCTGGAAACAATTGTGAAATTGTTGTTCGAAATTGATTCCCCGGCAACGGCGCCAAAAACTTGGTGCACGAAATTGTGATCTCTAATAATGACATTCAACTTGGTATGCGCATCTACTAACTCAGCACTTTCTTCACAACTTCGCACAACTAACCAGCAAGTGCACTGGGTCGTCCAAGTAATAAACCTTACGTGAGTAAGGGTCGATCCCACGGAGATTGTTGGTATGAAGCAAGCTATGGTCATCTTGTAAATCTCAGTTAGGCGGATAATGAATGGTTATGGAGTTTTTGAATAATAATAATAAATAAACAGAAAATAAAGATAGAAATACTTATGTAAATCATTGGTGAGAATTTCAGATAAGTGTATGGAGATGCTTTGTCCCTGTTGGATCTCTACTTTCCTACTGCCTTCCTTCAATCCTTCTTACTCCTTTCCATGGCAAGCTGTATGTAGGCATCACCGTTGTCAATGGCTACATCCCATCCTCTCAGTGAAAATGGTCCAAATGCTCTGTCACAGCACGGCTAATCATCTGTCGATTCTCGATCATGTCAGAATATAATCCATTGATTCTTTTGCATTTGTCATCACGCCCAACAATCACGAGTTTGAAGCTCGTCACAGTCATTCAATCCCTGAATCCTACTCGGAATACCACAGACAAGGTTTAGACTTTCCGGATTCTCATGAATGCCGCCATTAATTCTAGCTTATACCACGGAGATTCTGATTAAGGAATCCAAGAGATATGCATTCGGTCTAAGGTAGAACAGAAGTGGTTGTCAGTCACGCGTTCATAGGTGAGAATGATAATGAGTGTCACAGATCATTACATTCATCATGTTGAAGTGCAACGAATATCTTAGAATAGGAATAAATTAAATTGAATAGAAAATAGTAGTAATTGCATTAAAACTCGAGGTACAGCAGAGCTCCACACCCTTAATCTATGGTGTGTAGAAACTCCACCGTTGATAATACATAAGTGATGGTCCAGGCATGACCAAATGGCCAGCTCCACAAATGGCATATGAATTCGAAAATAGGGAAAAGGACCTGGTCTAAGGACTAAGCATCCAAAGATACCTAATACAATAGTAAAATGTTCTATTTATACTAAACTAGCTACTAGGGTTTACAAAAATAAGTAATTGATGCAAAAATCCACTTCTGGGGCCCACTTGGTGTGTGCTTGGGCTGAGCTTGAGCTTTACACATGCAGAGGCTTCTTTTGGAGTTAAACGCCAAGTTGTAATGTGTTTTTGGCGTTTAACTCTGGTTTGTGACGTGTTTCTGGCATTTGACTCCAGAATGCAGCATGGAACTGGCGTTGAGTTCCAGTTTGCGTTGTCTAATCTCGAATAAAGTATGAACAATTATATATTGCTGGAAAGCTCTAGATGTCTACTTTCCAACGCCATTGAGAACACGCCATTTGGAGTTCTGTAGCTCCAGAAAATTCATTTCGAGTGCAGTGAGGTCAGAATCCAACAACATCAGCAGTCCTTTGTTAGCCTCCTTATCAGAGTTTTGCTCAGGTCCCTCAATTTCAGCCAGAAAATATCTGAAATCATAGAAAAATATACAAACTCATAGTAAAGTCCAGAAATGTGAATTTTGTATAAAAACTAATGAAAACATCCCAAAAAGTAGCTAGATTCTACTAAAAATTACCTAAAAATAATGCCAAAAAGCGTATAAATTATCCGCTCATCAGTTTCACAGAGAAAGAGAGACAAATGTGAATGAGAAATCTGGTTCATGCTGCCATGCCTCCTCTGCAGCTGGGCTGTTGCTGCCGTCACCGTTGGGATGGCTGGGAGGAAATGGTGACTATGGTGGACATTGGTGATGTTGCATGTGAGAAGGAGGGCTACCTCCGCCACCCTTGCTACTGTTGAATTGTTGTTAGGGGATGCCCGCCATGCCTGGTCACTGGAAAATGATGCGGATGTCGTCGAAGTCAACTGTTGGAGCTGCGGTTGCTCGGTTCTTGGTCCTTTCTCGGTACAGTAAGTTATTCTTACCTTGAAGCTCTCGCTGTTAGCATTTTGATATAATTTATTGAGGATTTTCCGACGTTAATGTCTCAGGGTTGAGTTACTATTGTGTACGATGCTTCTATGGCTGTCACTGCTACGGAAAATGGTCAGATTCGATGTCGTTGAATTCGGGCCAAGAGAAAAGGATTTTTAGACACTTTTGGCTTTGTGGGCTTCGACTAACTGAGGTAGCGGGTTCGTTTCAAAATTAAAAATTTTAATTTAGGAATGCCAGAAAGGCTTATTGAATAATTACAAATAATTTATAAGTATGTAGTATACTATGATGAGTATTGGCTGAATTGTGGTTGTGAATAGTGTTTAATTGGTGTTGTTTGTTAAACTGAAATATGAATTGAGTTTGGAGTAAGGCTGTGATTGTTGCTGGAATTTCTAGTCATGTTAATTTCTTGGTTTGGTTATTGATCTGAGATTTATTTGATAATAGTGGGCATTGTTGCAAGCTAGTTTGGGAATTGTTGTTTGTGGAATATGTTAATATGATCTGGATATTGTTGTATTGATTATCGAATTGAAATGTTGGTTACTAAACTGAGTTAAAATAGGTTGATTATTGAAAATCACGCTGTATTGATGTTTGTAGAATCAAACTAGTGAATTTTTGAAAAAATGAAGGATCTCGTAAGGGTGGTGAAGTTGAATTTTAAAGGGAGGTTCTGTTCAAATTTTTGTAAAAATATACAAAAAAAAAGTGATTTTGATTTGAAAAATCTGGCTTATAAGCTTATTTTGAGAAATGATTCTATGTTGAGAAAATATTTGGTTTACATATTTACACATATCGAAAAAGGGTTTAATATTGAAAAGTTTGACTTATACTTCTAAGATAAGGAATGACTTGGGTTTAAAACCATTGGAAAGAGTTTGAGAAAATGTTGGTTTGATTTATTGGTAACGAATGGAGAGTTGAAAATGATTCTGATATTGAACCTGGTTAGCTTTCAGATTTATAAATGTTTTGATAATAGATATGGTTTGTTGGATTTATCAAGGGATCCCAAATATGTTTCTACACCCGTCTTCAAGTTGATCATCACAATTCTAACCGGTTGATAAGTACTTAGAATCCTCATTCAAATACCCAAACATCCTTCAAAATTTACTCAATTGATCATTCCACCAACCATGAAACTTAGACCTTGAAAGTGTGACCCTAATGAAGCTAGATTTATAACGCCAACCACTATACAACTCCCCTTTACTCTTCAATCCACAAAGAACCCTAAGTTGACCATCCGTTTCAAGCAAACCATATTCAAGTGGGACAATAAAGCTTAAGGATATGAATTTCACCACTCAAATGATATAATGGATGGTTGCTTAGTGAAAGAGGCTCCAACAGGCTTTGGCAAGGTGATTGCAACTCTTTTTTCCTTTTCTTGAATTACCTCCACCTCTTGACAACCTTCCTCAATTTCAATTCTTTATTCACCAACTTCTTCTACACATTCCTCATTGCTCAAGACATGTGTTGGAGGGTGTGTACAGTCCTCCTTATCGTCAATTTCACAACACAATGAGAAAGGTTCAACAATCTCAAATAGCACATTGGTTGGTGTGGAATCATCTTCAATGGTGGGGCTTGTCGCTTGCTCAACTTCTTCCAATATTTGATCATTCACAATATGCATTGGAGGTTGCGAATTATCCTCCTCAACTTCAACTTCAAGCTCAATGGAAGAAAGTTCTACAACCTTGGAATCCACCTCACACTCAACTTCTCCTAGATCTTCAACCACTTTTTCCTCTTCAATAATTTTGACTTACTCCACTTGTAGCAAGACATACTCCATCTCCTTGTTATCAAGTTGAGATTCTAAAATCTCCTTCATGCTCCGCTCTTGGGTTGATTCTCTACATTCATCCGTGGAAATGATTTGTTTGTGGCATGAATCCCATGAGTCTAAGTTGGCTTAATTTTGGAAAAGTTACCCATGATAGCTTCGTGCCTCTTTTGGGCTTCCTCTTGCTCCTTGAGAATCATGATTGCTTTAATCCGATCCATTCCTTCCATGAGGCAATCCCTTGGCTCTTGTTTCACTTGGTTAACATAATTAGGATCATATTGCTCTTGGATCGAAATATATGGATATTCTTCCATAGAGGGTTATGGTGGAAAGGAGAATTCATCATGTGATTGAAATTTCTCATATATGGGAGGTGGTTCATCTTGGTGAGGGTATGGATGTGGTGTATATAGAGGTGGTGGTTCTTGGAGGTATTGATGTTGGAATTGTGGTGGGTCTAAGTATGGTTCATATGACTCATATGGTTGTTGGTATGGTGGATATATGTTAGGATCATATGGAGGTATTTGGTGGTATGGGGCTTATGAATATGGTTGAGAACAATATTGAGGAGGGAGTTCATAGGTATATGGTGGTTGTGGTTGATAGCCACAAGGAGATCCACCATATCCATTTGATTGGTATACACCATGGGATGGTCCGTGCTCATAGTATGCCGGAGGAGGTTGTTGCCATAAAGATTGTCCATATGCTTAAGGCTCCTCCCATCCTTTATTTCCAAATCCTTGATGTAAATCCTCATTGAAATTTTTATTTCCTACAACATAATTAGAACCAATCTCATAGCCAAAAGGGTGAGAATTCATAATAAAAAGAGAGAATAAAAACAAAAGGTACTAAAAAAACAAGGAAAATAAACTCCTAAAACTAGCAAAAACTATCAAACAAACCAAAAAAATAAAGCTATTCTCAATATCAACATATTAACAATAACCAATAACAAGTGCACATTTGCAGTTCCCCGGCAACGGTGCCAAAAACTTGACGGAAGAAAGTTGTCAGTTCAAAATTTTCACAAAAAAAATCTCATCGAAGTATAGATCCAAACTAATAATTAACCCTCAGTCAAAGTTTAATTTTGTTTGTCACTTAAATCAAACCAATAAAAACCGAGAGTATTTAAACCTCGGGTCGTCTCTCAAAGGAATTGCAGGAAAGTGCGCATATTATTGGTTATGAGATATTTTTGGGATTTTGATAGTATGAAATAAGAAATTAAAAGTGCAAGAAAGTAAAGATCAAACAAAGAAATCAAATGCTAAAAGGCACTCATGGCAAGGATTAAGAGTCAAGGCTTCCTATCTATATCATTGACTACAACATGGTAATTACAAAGGGTTAATTCCACTTAGTTTTCCTCTAACATCGGAGGGTGAAGTCAAGTTGACATAATTGATCCTAAAACCAACTAACAACCCTAAATTACCAATCACACTGGATATCAATAGCATCAAGGCACCTAAGTCCTTAATCTCAAGCCAAGAGTGCTAAAAATCTACTCTAAAATCAAACCAAGCATTTTATCAAACACTTGGAGGGCATAAAATGAAAACATCATAAAAGTGCAATAATAGTAAAATCTAAAGCTACCTAATGTAGGACAACAATAATAACAACTCAATTAGACAACAATAAACAAAAAAATATCAAATTGCATTAATATAAATCAAAATAAACAAGAGTTCATAAGATCAAAAGCAACAAAATAAAGGAAATAACAAGTGAAACTAAGAGAGCAAGGGTGTAATAACAAGAAATTGTAAGAAAAACTAAATCAAGACAAGATAAAAATCTAAATCTAAGAGAAAACTAACCTAATTCTACCCTAATTTTAGAGAGAAGAGAGAGCTTCTCTCTCTAGAATATAACCTAAAGCATGTTCTAAAACTAAACCTAATTGCTCTCCCCTTTCATCCTTCTTGAATTTGGCTTCAAATAGATTTAGAAATGAGTTGGATGGGCTCTGGAAGGCCAAAAATCGCGATCCACGTGTTGCATTAATTGAACTCACGTGATTGCATTCGTGCATACGCATGCCTGACTATGCGTACGCATGGCTGTACAAATTACAAACGTGCGTATGCATAAATGCTTGTGCGTACACATGGTCGTAAAAATTGCAAACGTGTCTATACATGAATGATTGTGTGTACGCATGGTGGTAAAATACTCCAAACTCCATTTCTTCATGAATTCTTCACTTTTGCATGCTTTTTCCTCCTCCTTCAATCCATACTTGCCTTGTAAACCTGAAACCACTTCATCAAACACATCAAGGCATCAAATAGAATTAAAGTTAATTAAAGGCCTAAGAAGCATGTTTTCATTCTTAAACACAATTTAAGAAGAATCCACAAAACTATGCTATTTTAGTGAATAAATATAAGAGAAGTCAATAAAATCCACCCAATTAAAGCAAATAAATATCATAAAATGTGGATTTATCAGTTACCCAAGAAATAACTCACAAGTATGCGCCTGACTGAAAAATAACTTTTTGGTAGGCATCCCCACTTTAAACATTTCTAGTTTATTGGAGCCAGACA
Source organism: Arachis hypogaea (assembly GCF_003086295.3). Lineage (NCBI taxonomy): Eukaryota > Viridiplantae > Streptophyta > Magnoliopsida > Fabales > Fabaceae > Arachis > Arachis hypogaea. The sequence continues at coordinate 108,791,072 of NC_092036.1, forward strand.
CCCATCTTTACCAAATCTCTTCCCAATCAATGCGCTACTCTGACTGAGGTTCTCTTTCCAACTAGTACTTTGTTTCTAATTGAGGGTCACTACCTAACCAACATGGTACCTTGGCTAGGGATATGTGAAAATATTAGAATTTACAATTTAGAAATTTAAAGGTAAAATTTAAATTAAGAAAATTAAATTGAGCGCGAAAATATAACTACTTTGGAAAAAATGTGTACCAGCGTTAAAATAACTGTACCAGTTTAATGTTGTCCAATACTACAAGTGAGATAATTAATTATGAATGAAGAAGGTTAAGAAACTAAAATTTATAACTTGGGAAGGTAAAAATAATTAGGATACAAATTAAAACACTAATCTTAAAGGTTTTGGCCCAATTTCGGGCAATGGGCTAAAACAACTGAATCGGGCCCATGTTCAGCCCAAGCCCACACTTATAACACCCTCCACACCTCTCATTCAGCCACATTCCCCATTTACACTAAGAGAGTGCAGCTAGGAAGAGAGGAAAAGAGTGCCCTTGCCACTATTCACCATTGATTTTAAATCATCATAACTTGCAATTTGGAGTTCTGATTGACAAGCCATTTATAGTCATGCGTTTGTCTTAGAATCCTCTTTGTTTCTATCAAAACAAAGTGGTAAGGAACCTCAAATTTCTCATCCAGTTCTTTATTTCCTTTAATTTCACGTTTTTGGCTATATGGATATTGAGAAAATTGTGATTTTGGTTCTTTAGGGGCACTCTAGTATGGATTCCATGTGGGTTCTATCCCAAATTTGAGTGGTTTAAGGTAAAAAATCTCAATCCTCCAATTTTCTCATTACATGCAAAAACCTATGTTGAATTATGTGAAAATTTTTTTATTAGATGGAATAGAGCTTGTATGGATTGATTTTGGGGTGAAGCGGAATTAGCCTGGTATTTTTTGGTGCAAAATTGGATTCATGAATCACCTTGGTGTGAAACTGGTGGAATTTGGAGTTGCCCAGAGGAAATTAAAGTGTTGGAGATATTGATGTCTAAGAGGTACAGGTTTTAGTTTCGAGTGGGCATTATATAAAATTATGTGAATACTTAGGCTAATTGTCCCTAGTATAGAATTGAACGAATTTTGATTGTGATTGTGATTAGTTGAGTGGATATGTGTATGAGTATGATTATGAGTTAAATTATTATGGAATGTTTGATTATGATGATGATTTATGTGGATATTGGGCCAGAGGCCGTGATAGGGTGAGAAATCCTCTAGTAGGTATGTTGAGGTAAGTGGTGTGAATTATTGTATGAGAATGGGATGATTAATGATTTGGTTGTGAATTTTGATATATGAATATTATAATTGATTATGGAATTGAGTGAATTGTTAGATTGTTAATATTGAATATTGATGGAAATTGTTGGGAATAATTGGTTGATTGGATAATTGGGTTAATTAGGCTTGGATTGATTGGAAATTGATGATTGGGAGTAGAGGAGCTTTGGTTTGTAAGTGGTTTTTGAATAAAATAGAATTGAGTTGAAAAATAGCAAAAGGGAATATTTGGGTAAAAACCAGTTTTCAACTAACCTTGACAGGACATAACATGGCATTTAGAGTTCGGAATTGAATAAAAGTTGTCTTAAATTAAAACTAGTCAAAATACCTATAAAACCATCTAAAGATGAGGGAAACCGAAATTTTTTAGAGAAAGTTATGAAAGATTGAAACTAGGCTTCGTCCAACTTGCTTCGGGTTAAGCAGTTAAATACCTGCCTAGGTAAGATGCAAGGTTGGTGGCTTGTCCCACTTACTCAAGGTAAATGTTTGAGACACCTAGATAAGATGCTAGGGTTGAGACTTTGTCCCACTTGCTCCGGGTTGAGATTTGCAAACATCGCATGGGTAAGATGCAAGGGTTGCAATTTGTCCACTTGCTCCGGGTTAAGCAGCTAAGATGCAAGGTTTGCGGTTTAGTCCCACCTGCTCCGTATTGTGGTGTTCCATATCCGGGTTAGCTATCGGATGTGTTGGGTATGGCTTTCTAATCAACAAATGAGCTCAATGGCCATAGAACAGACTTGCATCATTTGTATTTGTGTGTATTGTTTTGGTGTGCATCTTGTATTTGGTTTGCCTTCTTGATTAATGTTACCTATATGCTATTTGATCTAGTTGATGTATATGTTTTTCTTATCTGTGTATTCCTTGTATTGTATTGTCTTGTCTATGTTTCCAAAAACTCCAATGTTCTCTTTCCATACTGGTTCACTGCTCTCCCTCACCAGCTCGATTCCATCTGCTGAAAGGAGATGCCAGTAGTGGTAGCAAGTGTGCAAGTAGCGGGAACCCCACCCCACAAGCCAGAAATACATACGACAGTGGAGTAGATAGAGTGAATTTATGGCGGGATTTGAAATAAAAGGAGGAATTGATGTCATATTCGGGATAGTGATTGAAGCACGAGGACAGTAGCAGCAACAAGTTCCTCACCTTAAAACCTATTAGTGCCTATAGCATCTTTTCTTTTAGCTTTTTGTTTGTAGCAGGAGATGAAGTAGTCAGACATATTAGTTGCATTAGGTGGGAATTTAATTTCAAATGAAGGAGGACCTAGTGGGATAGTTGTTGTGGGTTCCCTCTGTGGGTCGGACTACTTGCCTCTTTTTTTACAAAAACAAATATGCTAGAGAATCACATACACAATGTAGAATCGAGATTATGAATGGCTCGACTTTTATTATTGGTTACTAAATACTCTTTCTATGTATCAAATTCTGTTTTATTTAACCAACTTGAGTTGGTCGAGTGATCCATTCACTCACTTAAACAAGCTAAGTGTTAGGAGTCGAATCCCGCCTTATGCATGCAGCAACTTGGACCACCATTTGGGCTTGTTTATGGATATGGGCTCACTTCATCAATTTGAGGCCTAAATCATTTCTTTTATTTCTGAAGGAAATTTGTTGTTGTGATGAACAATTGTTTCTTTGAGTTGTGTGTATGTGCGCCAGATGCAATTTGGGCTTGTTTTATTGCATCTTGAACTAGTTTTAATTAAATTAATTTTCTGCACACTAAACAAAATAATCAAGCACATAATTGGCTTTTTAACCATTAATAATGTTTAGTCATCATCTATAAAATGTTGTTAGTTCTTTAACTTCAAAAATCTTCCTCTTGATGACAAACACCATAAAATGAATTGAAAAGAAATGAGAGGAGTTTTAGGAACTTTCCTTTTATGTTTCCATTGATTTGAAGCTCCCGCTGAATGTTTATCTTTCTCAACCTGATATAAACAATCTTTACATGGAAATAGTACCAAACAACCAAGAATTTTACAAATAGTTTTATATTTTAGGGAACCTATTTGATCACTAGCCAACATTTGCAAGGCAATTTATTTGTTCAAAAATCACCATCAAAACAGCCTTGATACAAATATTAGTCAGAGCTACTTAGTCAAAAACTCAGATACCAAGCATAGCTATGATCAATAAGCAAGTATAATCAATATTCACCATCAGAGCAATATGCATAATTAGAGCTGGAAATGATAATTTAAAACAATTTCAAAATAGAAACAGCATCCTGTCTCAAGCATAATAACAATTTCAACATAACTATTTCAATTCATTTTCACAACACTTCCCGTTTTGTTATAAAGGAGGAAAACCTACAGAAAAAATAGTTCAATTTGCAAATCATAAGTGCAAAATAGGTAATTGTGTCAGCGTCAAAGTTAAGTTCCTACGACTATTACAGTCATCCATCAATAAATAGTATTCAAACAATAAAATCTGAAGACCAGTATTCAGAAAAAAATGGATTTTAAATAGCATCAGCATCAGACAGAGGCTAGACATTAGATCCCTCATCCTCAGTTCCAAGAGGATCATCTTCTTGATCAAACATTGCTTGGTCATCTTCCAAGGAAGCTATGTATTTGAGCAGCACTTCAACTCGGCTTTGAGACTTCCTAAAGGAGTTCTCGTTTTGAATAGCTGGTTTTCTAGCTTGTTGGCTCGAGTTGATCATCTATTTAATGAGATTCACAAACTCTTGTAAGATGTCTTTTACAATGCCATTCATTAAGTACTTGTGGGAGGATGATGTCCTTGCAACAGATGGAGGAAGAATATTTTCATCCTCTTCTTCTAATACCGTGTCCTTAGCTACCTTTGAGTCTTTTTCCTTTGATTGTTTTACTATACTACTGCCCTTAAAATAAGGAGAGGACAAAAGAGAAGCGAAAGCCACAGCAACAACAAGCACAGGGTTGAATGATCTTTAGAGAGGTATTTAGAACATGCAAGTACCACAAAATATTAAGATGTTCATATGGAAGGTAGTCAACGACAGAATTCCGGTAAAGGAAAATTTGTTAAAAAAAATCACTAATAATCCTATTTGTTCGATTTGTTTTCAGGAGGCTGAGATTGCGGAACATGCTATTTTATGGTGTGAATGGACTAGAGCAACATGGTTTGGAGCCCGAATCCAGTGTACTCCAACAAAATTATGAGTAACATTATTGAAAAACTAGATTAAAGGATTTCTTAAAAAAATCAACTCAAAACAAACAAACAACAAGGAGGAAAAATGGAGCAGAATTGGGCACCTAATCTGGGCTATATGGAAAACAAGAAATGATGCAATTTTTAACCACTCTAAACGAAACCCAATGGATACCATCTTCTATGCTAAATTTCAAGAAATTAGCTATAACAATGCTAAAGAAACAGCTAGCATCTCATCTCAAATTCAGAGAACAAGAAACAAAATACCTGTCAAGTGGAGATCCCCACCCAAGGAGTGGCTAAAGCTCAACATCGATGCAGTTATTTCAGAGAGCACAAATAGAGTAGCCATAGCTGTAGTGATCAGGGACTTGAGGGGTGAAATCAGAGGAGGTTTTGCTTCCAATATCCTTGTAAGCTCAAGCACTATGGCTGAAGCCTGGGAAATGAGAGAAGCTTTGTTGTTAGTGAAGAATCTAGAAAGGGGAAAGGTAATTATTGAATTAGATTGCCTTACCCTGATTGAAGCAATTAAGTCTGGAGCGGAGCTCTGGGAAATTGATTCTATCCTCCATGATATCCAATCTCTCCAATTGGATCTCCCTGACTACAACTTCACTTGGGTTCCTCGTGAAGGGAACATCCTTGCCCACACAATAGCAGTGCTCAAAAACTCCAATGTTCTCTTCCCATCCTGGTGCACTACTCTGCCTCCCCAGCTCAATTCCATATGCCGAAAAGAGATGCCAAAAGTGGCAGCAAGTGTCCAAGAACCAGGAACCCCACCCCAATAGCTAGAAATACATACCGCAATAGCGCAGCTAGAGTGATTTAGTGGTGGGATTTGAACCAAAGGGAGGAATTGATATCATATTCGGGGTAGTGGTTGAACCACAAGGACAGAAGTAGCAACAAGTTTCTCACCTTGAAACCCATTAATGCCCATAGCGTCTTTCTTTTTAGCTTTCTGTTCGTAGCAGGAGAATGAAGTAGTTAGACATATTAGCGGCATTAGGTGGGAGTTTGGTTTTATTAGGTGAGAATTTAATTTCAAATGAAGAAGGGCCTTATAACACCCTACCACACAGAGCTTTACACCTAGGATGTAAAACAGAGATGGCGAGCGCTACGACCTCTAAAAATAAAATATTATATATAATATAGTTGAAAAGAAGATTTATCTAGGAGTCTTTGAAGGAAAGATAAAACAAAATGTTAAATGGAAAAGCGCAGCTTCTCTCGAAAGCGTTAACGCAAAACAGGATGAGAGTAAACTAAACATGAATATATATAAAAAAGAGTTTCAAGATACAGATAATAAAGCTTCTGACCCAGCTCACGAAGTTAAAACCGGCCAGAGGATATATACATATATACAAAAACCCAAAAGGCCCAAAAGACAGTCTACAGAACCTATTTCTCCAAATCAACATCTAAGAGGGATAATGTAACACCCTAACTTTTAGCACCTCATGATCGCACTAAAAGTTCGAGTGCTACTTACCTCTATTCCTTTATTTATATACTATGTTCATTTAATATTGAGCCTTTGCGAATACAAACCGAAACTGTAATTAAGAAAATGAAAGGTAGACTTTAAAGCTCGTAATCACAAATATATATATATATATATATATATATATATATATATATATATATATATATATATATATATATATATATATATATATATATATATATATATATATATATATATATATATATATATATTCTCACATAGCAATATATACATAGACTTATTCCAAGATTCTCAAATACAAGTCCTGCCCATCTAAAAATCAAAGACAATAAATGGCAAGGGGAAAATCTAAGACTAAACCAACTACAGAAAATACGGATATATATTTACATAAAGCTCTGATGCTCAATCATGGCTTCGCACCAAGGTTTCCTAGGCTTGTTGCTGAAACAGAAGATCTGTAGGGGGGTGAGAACGTCGTCCTCGCAGGTCCTCAGTAGGGATAGTGACGATTAGATCAACAATAGAAAAGCAAAGAAGAACAATTATTATGAATTACCTCTTATTTGAATTGGAAGAATGTAGAAGGGACAATACTAGATCTACAACAAAATGTAAGAACAACATAAAGGAAATTACAACAAAAGAATAGAAGAAGATGAATGTAACAACAAGAAATTGAAAGGTAGAAGTAGAAGAAAGCAAAGATTAAAACCTAGATCTAAGAACTAATCCTAATTCTAGAGAGAAGTGAGAGCTTCTCTCTCTAAAACTAACTCTAACTCCTAAAACTAAGCTAATGATCAAAAGTATCTAAAGTATGTTGATTCCCCTTCAATACTTGACTTAAATAGCATCAGAAATGAGTTGGATTGGGCCCACAAGGCTCCTAAAACCGTTGGGGACGATTTCATTAAAGTGGGCAAGGACAGAATCGGCGCGCGCGCGCACTTTGCGCGCGCGCGCCCTTGAACGCGAAGCAACATGTGGCAAAATTTATATCATTTTGAAGCCCCGGATGTTAGCTTTCCAACCCAACTGGAACCGCATCATTTGGACCTCTGTAGCTCAAGTTATGGTCGTTTAAGTGCGAAGAGGTCGGCTTGACAGCTTTCCGGTTCTTTCATTTCTTCATGAGTTCTCCAACTTTTCATGCTTTCTTTCTTCATTCCCTTGATCCAATCTTTGCCTCCTAAATCTGAAATCACTTAACAAACATATCAAGGCATCTAATGGAATCAAGGAGAATTAGATTTAGCTATTTTAAGTCCTAAAAAGTATGTTTTCACTCTTAAGCACAATTAAAGGAGAATATACAAAACCATGCTATTTCATTGAATAAATGTGGGTAAAAGGTGATAAAATCCCCTAAATTCAATACAAGATAAACCCTACAAATGGGGTTTGTCAGATAGCCAATACCGTAAAAATATACAGAATAATATACAAATAGTTAACTCATGATCCCAAACAGTTTTCTTTATTAAACCCTTGAAATCCTTCTTAAGTCTTACCTAAAGCCGTGTAAAATCCTTTCTTTAAATCACATTACTTAAACAAAATCTTCGTCACATTAACAATTCCTCATCTCTTAACAACATTCCTCAATTATCGCAATATCTAAATAAGCCAGCATCGCAAATAATATATCTAAATTCAAACCACAAACATCAGCTCCCACCACATTATTAAGTCCACAACACAAGTAAAATGTCCTATCAAGCATACAAGCAAGTCACCAAGACAACAATACAATCACAAATAAACAAGATAAACAACCACAATCAAATGCGAATGCGCAAACAATACGATGCATGCCTTTCCTAGGCAGGCCATGAGCTCATGCGTCGGTTATCTACCCGCAACCCGACGTTACTCGGAGTGAACCCTGAATATGGTTCCTTTACTATGTCAGTTAGACACCTTGGTATCACGGTTACCCGTGTCAGTTAGGCCTCATCATAATAACATTTTAATGTGCATCATAGTAAGAAACAGTGCTATCAGTTAGGTGAACATTTCTGCATTAACAATCTCAGACTATCCGTTAGACGGACACTTTTGCATTAGTAGTTTGGCACAAAGGCCCATTCAACATACAATTTGCTATCAGTTAAGCAGACATTCTCGCATTAGCAATCTTAGGCTATCAGTCAGGCGGGCACTTCCGCATTAGCACTTTGGCACAAGACCTATTTAACATACACTTTTCAAGTATCTATTCATTATTTCTCATTCTTTTCCTTTTAAGTATCTATTTCCTTCATTAGTTCTCATTTCCTTTCTTTTTATTATGCCTCCACATCACCAATTACATACCCACACCTCCACATCACCTACATTATTAAACGTACCTCCGCATCACCGTTTAATTACACATACCTCCGCATCACCAAATAATCAATTACACCTCTGCATCACCACCTATTCACTCATCTATTATAATCTTAAATCGATTAGTTTCTAAATAATCAACATATGATTCCAATCATTGTAAAATCATTTATAAACTCTCAAAATTACTACTTCTAATTAAGAAATTAATTTTCATTCACTCTCATAACCAAAAACTTAGTCACAAACACAGTCAATCATTCACAACAAAAAATCTAAACTCAATAACATTATAATTATTTACTATACTTTTGGGCATCCTAAATTGAAAACTGTTAATTTTAAAATAAAACCCCCTACCTCCGTAAGAAATCAAAATCAACAAAAGCTCTAGAGAAACTTTCTGACCGAGCTGCTGAAGAGAAAAGCGTCAAAAATCGTATGTGCCTCCTAGAACTTCAATTGGCCGAACTCAAGGGGAAGAGGAGCTATGTCACCGTGAGATTTTACCGGACAAAAGTAACGACAACGTATAGAGGAGGAAGATACGAACACTTTTACCAGATTAGATTTTTTTATTAGAGTTACAGATCGCAAGAAATCGAAGCCAGAAGTTTGGTGGGATTACGGTTCTCTCTCTCTCGGTCACTCTTCTCTCTTCCTCACTGTTTGCATGCAATGAATGATGAGACTGAATGATGAAGATTGATATGAAGTGAGTGATTAGGTACCATGCCTAGGTAATCTATGGTTGTATATATATACACATGTATACAAGTCATTCTATTTCTTTCTTTGGCTTCGGTCATATATATACATATATGTATATGCATGCGTAAGCTTTATTTAGTTGGGTAAAGTACTAAAATGGTCCTTTATGTTTGGGCATAATTCTATTTTAGTCCTTAAGGTTTAAAGTGTCCTATTTGAATCCAAAAAAGTTTCATTTAGCATCAATTTAGTCCCACAGTGAGGTCAAACTTAAATAATTAACGGAATGTCCTACATAACAACAATACAAGAATAAAATCGATAATTTGGAGAACAAGTATAAGCTCCAGAGGTACAAAATCAACCGTTGATACATCAATACATTTATTTATCATTCTCTCTAGTTCTATAGAAAATATTTTATTTATATTATAAGAAAAATAATAAATAAATGTATTAATGCATCAACAGTTGATTTTTTTGCCTCTGGAGCTTGTACTTATTCTCCAGATTATCGATTTTGTTCCTGTACTGTTGTTATGTAGGATATTTCGTTAATTATTTAACTTTGACCTCATTGTGGGACTAAATTGATGCTAAATGAAACATTTTTGGATTCAAATAAAACACTTTAAATCTTAAGGATCAAACCAGAATTACATCCAAACATAGGAGACCAATTTAGTACTTTACTCTATTTTTCTTTCTTGCCTTTTGTTTTTTTAATGAAACCAGCAATGAAACTAATAATAATAATAATAATAATAATAATAATAATAATAATAATAATAATAATAATAATAATAATAATAATAATAATAATAATAATAATAATTGGATTTAGGGATAATTCGGTAATTATAATAAAATTAAGAGAGTAGAATAATAATTTGAAACCAAATTTAATCCAATAATAATAATATCTATAAAATACTATTTAATTATCAACTTAATTTATTTTTAAATAAATACTCTAATTCAATAATTAGAGATAATTAAATTAATTTTCTATAAAATCATAAAATAGAGTTCAAAATCTAATGATTCAAATTAAATCATATATCTAAAACCCTCATTATTTTTCAATTACTCAAGCTTTCAAATCAATAATAAGAAAATATCCAATCAATATAAAATTTTTGAAATTAACATCTTAAATAAATAAAATAAATCATAATTAATTTATTATTTAATTTCTAAAAATCTGGGGTCTTACAGATAAAGCATCTTATACATATACAATGGAGATATAAGAGTATCTATATATACATTAGAACCAAAATAAAATCCCAAACACAAAGATCTTCGCTTTCAGAAGCTCCCAGTATGCCTCAACAAGGTGCCTCATGTCCTGTATCTGAAAACAACAAAATATGTATGGGATGAGAACCGAAGGTTCTCAGCATAGTAACGGTGCCCACATAACTAATATATAAGGTCCCGGGAAAGCCGAAGGCAATTCTAGAACTCCGACACTTATATTCAAACTTAAAACTATCATTGAAAACCATAAATAGGGTGAGGTATCTAAGGATTCTAGATTCTATTTCAATTTCTAACTTAACCCCTAAGTTCATCACCTTTCCTCCAATCCTCCGAAACACCAGTGCACAGACAAAGAAAACACAAGTAGTTTACAGTTACAGCAAACAGAACATATAGCAGTTAAGCATGAATATTAATTATGCAAACCCAAGAATGCAAACCAAACAGGTCACTCAAATACATATGATGCATGCCTTTCCTACTGGTCATGAGCTAACGTGTCGGTTACTTTGCCAGAACTCGATACATCCGGTAGCTAACCCGGATATCGTCTTCCTGAAAACTGGTAGGTGGTATACCACCACAAACCACACCATTGCGAGCGATACACCACCATGAACCTCGCAAGATCCTCAATTAGAAAATAACATACACACGTGAACGGTAAACCACGACGAAACCCACAAAGCATTCTCTTTTAAAAACATGTGGGTGGTACACTACCACGAACCCCACACAACATTCTCTTTTAAAAACATGTGGATGGTATACCTCCACGAACCTCACATACGTCTCGACACTGGACAAGCAGTAAACCACCACGAACCTTGCCAGGTCAAACTCAAAACAAATTCATTTTCAAATTCATTATAATTCATTTATTCATATCCAAATAACATATTGCATAATCATTAACTTCATATATATATATATACATATATATATATATAGAACCAAACTTTAGCTCACAATTAACCAAACTCAACCTCAACATTCACATTCAATTCACAATCATATACCCAACTATCATCATTCTCACCTCAAGAGCACCGTAATCTATATAACATACCTCATTATTCGTCATGATATCATCATCATGGTTTGTCATTAATTTCAAAATCAAGCATAAAAAAAAATCCACATCTCATGCTCATACAATAACTAATCAATCCAACCAACTAATTTAACACCCATATACATCAAACTTGACAATTATCCTCATTATTTACTAATCACAACAATTCATATTTCATCCTATCCTATGGTCAACTAGCCTACGTTTTAACGACACCTTATATTTTAGTTACGAAAAACCAAAACCATACCTTAGACGATTTCTTGTTAATCTCAGAACGTCACCATTGACCACCGTTCCATAAAACCCAAGGCTCCAAGCCTCTCCAATGAAAGTTCAGCTTCCAAGGTTCACTCCCAAGCATCCAATTTCACCAATTCAATCTCTAATTCAACATAGTTTCAATCTAATACATAAAATTTCATTCATAACCACAAATCAATACCTAAACTTCACAAAATCAAAGTATTCACAAGGGATATGAGTTTCTCACCTTACCCACGGATGACATGGGCAAAACCCAGTTATTATCTACCGCTAGAGTACCCCTAAACCATCAAAATTACAAAAGCTCTCAAATTCTAAAACTCAAATTACAAAAATGAAAAGGAGAGAACTAGGCATGAAATCATACTTTTCTTACCAAATTTTTGGATGGATTTTGTAGAGAATTTTGAGACGAATGCGTGACCGTTGACGGCTCGTCAATCGGAGCTCCCTCAAAAGTTATGTGAGATTGAAATCTGGCCAAGGGTTTAGGGTTCTTATTTGCTCCCCCATTCTCTAATTCAGCGTGATTCCCTATTCTTGAAGGGAGGAGTGGCTGAAAGCATGCTTTTATATAGAGTGGAGTAAGTGGACTTGGACCCACTTGGTTTGGTCCAACTGTTTAGCCCGTTGGTCCATTTTCAGACCAAAATTTTTTAAATTAGTGTCAAAATTCATATTTTAGTTATTTCTTTCATTCTAAATTTTAAAATTTAATTTTCTAATTTCCTTAAATAATAATTATTTTGTTGTTTAATTATTTATAATTTCGCAGGTTTTACATCCTACCCACCTAGTTAGGAATTTTGCCCCCAAAATTCACTCTCCAATTTTCATATACGCGCTGTCAAATTCAACTAAGCTCGTAGCATTTATTCTACGATTTTCCAATATCAATTCAATTACCTATTCACATCTCTCCTTCATATACACAACGTTATAAACTTAACCAACTTCAAGCCTATACCATATTCATTCGTTTTACTCTTAGCTTCGTCTAGCTCTTTATCGATGATTACGAATTTTTTTATCCTTTAGGGGTGCCATCTAAATCAAATTAAATTCTCAAATCCTTCCCGCCATCTCAAATACTAAACAATTTCTCAATCCCTTCAACTGAGTCAACCCATTATAATCTAAACCACATCTTCACGCTCTACATTCCTCGATCCTATGTTAATCCTCGATTCATTCTCATATTCCAAGACTTCTTTCTCCCATTACTACAACTCTAGAGTCGCCAAAATCATCACGTTTCCGTAGCGCCACTCTGATTCTAAACCATTAAGAACTCAATCACTTGTATACTTTGCTAGAACACTCATTGAATCTCTTTATCTCTCTAACTAAGCACTATTGACCTTTACTCCAGCTTCACAAGTTACAATCCCTTGGTTTCTTTCATCATCAGGTCCATTATTGCCTCTATCACCATTTCTAGCTTATTGTCTCAGTCCATTAGCAATTGCATGTGCAGTCGCCCTATTGTCAACCGTATCACCTCACTCGCGTCCACGAGACGCTCTTAGGATCTTATCCACACCGAACAATCGATATTAAGGTGATCAGTCTTAATATCCAAAAGTCTAGTGCTTTAAATCTCCAAAGGTAATGCTCACAAATATATATGCTATATGTGTCAAGTAGACATCCTAAATAGCATATGCACATAGCCAGAGTATGCTCAGAAGTATAGTCAGTCCATTCCGCAGGCTCTATGGAAATGAACTGCTCTGATACCATAATGTAACACCCTACCACACAGAGCTTTACACCTAGGATGTAAAACAAAGGTGGAAAGACGCTACGACCTCTAAAATAAAATCTTATATATAATATAGTTGAAAAGAAGATTTATCTAGGAGCCTTTGAAAGAAAGATAAAACAAAACGTTAAATGGAAAACAACACACACACACGTGGGCGGTGAACCACCACAAACCCCACAAAGCATTGTCATTTAAAAACATGTAGGCGGTACACTACCACGAACCCCATACAACATTATTTTTAAAAACATGTGGGCGGTACACCACCACAAACCCCACATAAATCTCGACACTGGGTAAGCGGTAAACCACCACGAACCTTGCCAAGTCAAGCTCAAAACAAATTCATTTTCAAATTTATTATAACTCATTCATTCATATCCAAACAATATATACCACTTCACATTCGAATGCTCAATTCATTTCATAGTACCCCAATAAGCTTAACAACTTTAACTCACAATTAACCAAACTCAACCTCAACATTCACATTCAATTCACAATCATATACCCAACTATCATCATTCTTACCTTAAGAACATCGTAATCTATATAATATACCTCGTTATTCATCAAGTTATCATCATCATGGTTCGTCATTAATTTCAATATCAAACATCAAAGAAATCCACATCTCATGCTCATACAATAACTAATCAATCCAACCAACCAATTCAACACCCATATACATCAAACTTGACAATTATTCTCATTATTTACTAATCACAACAATTCATATTTCATCCTATCCTATGGTAAACTAGTCTACGTTTTCACGACACCTTATATTTAGTTACAAGAAACTAAAACCATACCTTGGCTGATTTCTCGTTAATCCCAGAACGTCACCATTGACCACCGTTCCATAAAACCCAAGGCTCCAAGCCTCTGCAATGAAAGTTCAGCTTTCGTGGTTCACTCCCAGGCATCCAATTTCACCAATTCAATCTCCAATTCAACATCATTTCAATCTTATACATATAGTTTCATACATAACAACAAATCAATACCTAACCTTCACAAAATCAAAGTATTCACAGGGGATATGAGTTTCTCACCTTATCCATAGATGATATGGATAAAACTTAGTGATTATCTACTGCTAGAGTACCCCTAAACCATCAAAATAAAAAATCTCTCAAATTCTAAAGCTCAAATCACGAAACTGAAAAGGGAAGAACTAAGCATGAAATCAGAATTTTCTTACCAAATTTTTGGATGAATTTTGTAGAGAATTTCAAGACGAACGCATGACTGCTGACGGCTTATCAATTGGAGCTCCGCATCAAAAGTTATGTGAGATTGAAATCTAGCCAAGAGTTTAGAGTTCTTATTTGCTGTCCGATTCCCCAATTCAGTGTGATTCCCCGTTCTTGAAGGGAGGAGTGGGTGAAAGCATGCTTTTATATAGGGTGGAGTAAGTGGATTTGAGCCTACTTAGATTCGGTCTAATCGGTTTGGCCCATTAGCCTGTTTTTGAGCCAAAATCTTTTAAACTAGTGTCAAAATTTATATTTTAATTATTTTTTTTATTCTAAATTTTAAAATTTAATTTTTTAATTTCTTTACATAATAATTATTTTTTTGTTTAATTATTTATAAATTCTTAGGTTTTACAGGCCTAGTGCGATAGTTGTTGTGAGTTTTTTTTGTGGGTTAGCCTACTGGTTTGTTTTCTGACAATATATATATATATATATATATATATATATATATATATATATATATATATATTAGAGAATAACATACACAATTTGGAATCGAGATTATAAATGGCTAGACTTTTATTATTGATTACTAAATACTCTTTCTATATATCAAATTTTGTTTTATTTAACCAAATTAAGTTGGTTGAGTAGTTAACTTACTCACTTAAATAAGTTAAGTGTCAAGAGTCGAATCCTGCCTTTTGCTTGCAGTAATCCATTAGTCAGCAACAACAAACTTTTAAATAAAGTTCAGATTTTCGACGACAAATTAATCTTTGACCTGTCAAACTGAAACATATTATGGACAATAAAAAAAATTCTGTTTTATTTCTCTCTCAGTTATCTCTGCACGCATTCTGTATTGCTAGCATCATTTTGTGCTAAAAGCAAGTTATCTCACATATTCATGGAGGATAATGCATACTATAAATTATTGTTCCAATTCAATTAGATTTTCCAGGAGACATTGTTATATACTCCATGGATTGATTTCATCTATTAAATAATAAAAAAAAATTGAAATAAGAGTTAAAAGTAGATGAATAACGTAGGAGAAGAAAATTGTTTACTCTATATATAGAATAAATAAGAATTTCTCATTTTTCCGTGGGTATATTATTGTTTGGCTTCTTGTGTGAACTGTGGTTCACAAGGATTTCATCATAAGTGTTAGTTACACTGATCTTGTTGTAGATACAAGTAGCTAGCTAGGATATATATGTATATATAATGCTTTCTTTTATCAACTTAAATGGTCAGAAAAAGTGATTTTACGACATATATAATCTGATATAAATTATGAGACTAATTTGGTATTTGATTATGCATAAAGATATGCACTTGTATTCTCCTTTTTATGTCAATAATAATAATAATAATATGAGTATGAATCAGATATCAAAAGCATATTTCTATCCATATTTTGCATCCTTTCTTGTGTCTCTATTCATATTCACATATATAAGACTCAGTATGGTATCTCCCATTAATTGAATTAAAATTATTGTGTTTATTGTAACCAGAAAAATAATATAAAGAACAAAACCTACAGTTTTCACTTTTCTTTACCTATAAAACAGGAGCAATGGCAAAAAGGGTTAAAAGGAATATAATCAGATCTTAAGATAATCCAACAAGAAAGCTACTCACTGCATCAATAAAGACTACTTTTCAGAACTGAGAGTATTATTATAATTATTTTAATTTTTAGAGAAATAAAATAATAATAATAATTAAGAAGAGAGCATACTTGGAGGAACCAAAATTCCAGCAAAGACACACATTATGTGACAAATGTCCGAAGAATAATTGTTTTTAATTTCAATATGAAGTTAAAAGAAAAACATGTGGGGTTCTGTTTGTTTCTAAACTTTTGAGGTGTGAATTTTGTTTGGAGGCTGTTGGAGGTTTGCACTTGTTAAGCATTCAGTTTTTCTCAAATTATATTAATCAAAATAATAGATAGCACCATATATACATATAAGCTCATTCCCCTGGACTTTTCCTTCACCAACTTGGAAGTTGAAACCATGGCTTTTTATTAGGAATTATATATATATATTATATCACTTTCTACCATATGTGACAGGTGTCCAGATACCATTTTTCCCAACATGTATCTAATTAACTAAAATGTGTTAATACACAATTAACTTTACGTGCACTTTATTTAAGTGTTTTTCATATAAATCATGTCATATATATATATATATATATATATATACTTAGAGATTCATTATTAAATTAGTCATTCGTATAAATTTATATATTAGAATAAAAAATATATATTAATAATATATAAAATAACATATTATATAAATATATAATAATTTATTTAGTGAATAATAATAATAATAATAATAATAATAATAATAATCTGCTATTGAATAATAAAAATACTATATATGTACTAAAGTTAGTCACGTCAAATTAGTTATTATATATTTGTATATAAATATATATATTATTTTACATATTATTAATATATAATATATATATAAATAATTATTTTAATAATTGATTTTTAGTATATGTTTAACATGGTTAATTTGTGGTGGCTTCTTCTTAATTATCCTGGCTGCTAGGTTAGATCTTGATTCAACATATCAACTTTTCATTATTGTATTTATCATTATTTAGTTTGATTTAGTCTTATTTTTTCATCATGTTAAATTAATTAATGACTAATTAATAAATCATGTAGCACATACTTGATGAGGTTGGTAATGTGCAGAGGAAAATAAAGGGGAAGTAGGTGGGAGAGAGATAGTACAAAAGCCAAAAGGAGACTTTTTTTTTCTTCCTCTTCTAAGCTTGATTTCCATTTACAGACAATAACTAACCTTTCTGCTGATATTAATCCACAAGGCAACACTTAAAGTTATGTATTTATTTATTGTTTGGGGCTTGGGGTTTCAATTGATGAATTATGTTGGATATCAACGACCCACCTTGTATACGATCAAATAATAATTTTAATAATAATAATACAAGTTTCTCAACAAAAAGGGGCATCTTTTTAAAGGAAATTTTACCATCTATTTTATTCATGTTAAATTCTAATTACCCGAAAAACATAATAAGTGTCATAGTTAAATTGCAAAAACAATTGACCCTTATAAAGTTGTAATCGTAAAAATTAAATCAATAGTACTTTTTTTACACCACTTTTATCATAATTTAGATTAGGATTTAAAATTTAAAATTTTAAGGTTTAACTTTTAGAATTAATTCTTTTTAATTTAACGATAAAGTATTATTTTGATTTTTAACGTTTAGGCTGAATCCTAATTTGATTTCTAACGTTTATTACAAAAAATACGCCAAATACCATCAGATTTAGCATCTTGAGTTACTGTCAGATTTACCAACAAATTTAGGGAGGGTTTTGTGATAGAATTCGTTACGTCAAATAGTTACCGGTGGATTAACTTTTTCGACGATAAATTCGTGGGTAATACTTGGCAAAAAATGGGAGGGAATAGGTGTGAACTTTAGCGTCGGATTTATCGTCGACAAAATTCAACGGTATGCTATTTAAACTAAACGTTGTGTTTTGGAGGTACGTAAAATCCGACGATAATAAAACTTAAAATTGAGAGTGCGAATGCTCTCCCCTTTCATTTTGAAAAGACTTTCTCTCTCTCTCTAAACCCATTTTCTCCGTTTATCTCTCTACTCGTTCTCGCCGCTGCTGCTCCAACCCCACCGCCGTTCCAACCCCAGTCTTTCACCACCGCCTCTCCCTCTCACGAAAACCAGCCAATTTTCTATCGCCGCACCGCGCCGTCATCGTTGCCGCACTGCGCCGTCATCGTCGTCGTCCAGCAACGCACTGCCGCCGTTGCCGTCAGGTTCCATGCATCTCCCTTTTATATAAATTAGTATTTAAAATTTTTTTACATGTTAATTTAGGAATTAGTTATATGTTAATTAGGAATTCAGGATTTGATTATTATATGCTAATTTAGAGTTTAGGGTTAACTTAATGTAGGATTTGCGTTTTAGTTATCATATAGTAATTTAGGTTTTATCCATATTTGTTATTAGTTATTATAAAATAGAATTTTGGTTGATTATGTTTGATTTGTGTTGATTATTCTAGTTATTAAAATTGGTTTGATGACGAAAAAATTAAAATAAATTATATGATTTAGTGTTTGTTTATTTTACAAAGTTAGATTGCTCATTGCTTTAAATATCTATTAAATGTACTGTGCATTTGAGTTGATAAGTAAAAATGATTGAAGCCTCTTAGTTGGTGGATTAGAATTTCATTCCTTGTATGTTGATTTCGATGGATATTTTGTTTGGATGGAACTCTTGAGGAATGCAAAAATTCAAATTTTTGGGGAGATTGTCAAAATTTTTATAAGATTTTGAGTGAAATTGAATTAAAATTATGTTTTCCAAAGTTTTAGAATTATGTTTAAGGTTGATAGATATTTGTGTTTTGGGTTATTTGCTATAATTATTTGGTATTCATACATTTTCTTATATTTGTTATAATTATTTGTTATTTCTTGAATTTCTGCGTATGTTATTATTTATTAGTGTTTGTTATGTTATTAACATGTTTATTGTATTGAGTGTATTCATATGTTTAGAGTTGTGAAGTTAATTGTGTTTTGATTAGTGTTAGTAATATTCTCTGTGCAAACATGACGACAGGTAGTAGAGGTAGGTCGAGTGGGTCAGGTGGTCGTGGTAGAGGATGAGCTTCCACTATCGACCCCTAGATGTCACAGGCAGGTCCATCGGACCAGCAATTCATCTTGGTCTCAAATCCGAACTGGGTGCCTCCTTCTGGTATGACCCCCCTGCAGATGCAGCAATGACGTCGACAGACCCTGTAGTGGGTGATGCCTCCAATGCCCCTTAGCAGGACGTCCCTCCACCACCGCCCATCATCTGGCTGAGAATTTGGGCCGATGGCATGTAGTTGTGAGTTCAATTTTTTAATATTAAGTTTGTTTATCTTAAGTTTATTTATGTCAAGTTTGTTTATCTTAAGTTTGTTTATCTTATGTGTTTGTTAATGTCAGGTTTTTTCTCTAATAGGTTTGCACCAAACCCCAATGTATGCACATAGGAGATATCCGAGGTCATTAAGTCCATGTATGACCAATTGTGGCCGACCTACACACAGATCCCAGCTGATGTGAGAGAGCGGTGGTTTCAAAAGTGGGCAGTAAGAACACAATTTCATTTGAATTAGTTAACTGTATAAAAACTGTATTTCATTCTGAAACACTAATGTTGGTGAATCACTTTGTGCAGTTGAAATTCATATGGGATGCAGAGCACAATATCATAATCGGAAAGATCTATGACCACCAGGTCACCAAGCGGTTTTAGCAGATGATGAGCAACGTTTATTAGGGAAAAAACCACTGGACATCGTGGATCTGTTGAAACATCAAGCGTGACTTGGAGGCTTATTTCAGATATAACGAGGGGTTCAAGTATTGCATTCTGACAAACATCGCTAATAGGGCTTCGTCCAGGTCATCGAGGTATACGGGTGGATCGGCGACCTTTATGAAGATGAAGACCATATTGGTAAGAATTTTGGCATTGTCTAATATTTTAATAGTTACTTGAATTAGTTTTTTACTTTCTTTTTTGATTATCAATTTAATTAATTAATTAGTAGAGTAAATGTTTGTTTAATTTTCTATTTTACTGGATTTAGGTAGTTAGGATAGGTTAGAATAGGTTAGATTAGGCTTTGAGATTGTTGGAAAAAATTGGATAGAACTCTTCAAGGGTCGCTAAATCCGAATTTTATGGGAGATTCTGTTAAAATTTTCATAAAATTTTCAGTGAAATCAAAAAAATAAAAATTATGTTTTCAAAATTTCAATTAAGATTTTGGTTCATACTTATATTTGTTTGTCATTATTTAATTTATTCATTTATTTTATTGGTTAGTTGATATATTAATTTGTAGTCTAAGTCGTTGGATCGTGAAGCGACCTTGGTGAAGACCTTCAACTATACCCATATTTTGAAGGAAAATAAGGAGGGATTTGCTGACGAGCGGTCAGTGACACATTATGTGAGTTTAAATTAATTCTAATAAGTTTCAACTTTATTCGGTTTACAGTAAATTATTTAACTATTATCCTAATCATAACTAGTGTGTGATGCAAGAAGATAACACGCAGAGGTTGGAGGTCGCAACCCAACAATCTCAGCCGCCTAGTGGGGCCGACGAAGCCGGCTCTGAGACCTTCGTGGTAAATCCCAATAAGATTTGGCGTGAGACCTCCTCTGAACTTTACAAGAATCGCCGCTTTGGGCTGGGGTCCTTCTTCATCAGTGGCATCCGCTCCTCTGCGTTGGCAGCTTCCTCTATGTCTGCCTTTGCCGCTAGCCCTGCTGATCTTCAAGAAGTTATCAAACTGAGGGATGAGTTGCAGAAGCTAATACAGGAGCTTCACCAGCAGACAGAGCAGTCTGAGCAAAGATATCGAGATATTCTTGCATGCGTTGCCATAAGCTCTGACCTGATCGAGAAGCTGGAACAACTCAATCGATTGCGATAGCAGATGGAAGAGTACAGCTAGTAGATGCGCGTTGGAGATAGCGACGTTGCTGGTTCCAATGGAGAAACTGTTAGTGGGGCACCGACGGCAGCATCTCCTCCGCCGCCGCAGTAGGGGGGACTACGATGATGATGATGACAAAGATTATCGGAATCTGATATGTAGGATTTAGGGTTGTACGCATTTTTGTTTGTCTACTTCATTGTATTCTACATTTGTGACATTTTGTTTCATTCAGACCATTTATTTTTTAATAAAATAATTTCTTGATTTCTAGTGACATTAAATTTATGGTTTATAAAATTAACATTTATTCTATTTGTGGCTTAACTGTGTCAAAAAAAAATTTAGGGTTTATAAACTTAATTCGACGGTAACATGGTGCCTAAACACGTGAAATAGCCGAAATTCATTGAAAAGACCGACAGAAAATTCGCTGGTAATTAGGGTTGGACAAAATAAATTCGATGGTAAGCAGTTTTCGGCGACGTTTATACCGTCAACCCAAAGACGACAGTAAATCTGACGATACTCAACAATTTTCTTGTAATGGTTTCAAACATCCTATTTCAATCTAAAAAACTTTCAAACGACAAATTTCAATTATAAACAAATTTTAAGCGGTTCATATTGTTATACCATTAAATTTAATATAAACAATTCACATATTGAATAGTCAATAGCATTGAATTTTAGTATATAAGTAAAATTGATTCACCAACGATCACTAGTAATATACAAAATTTTTCATTGATTTTGAAGCGTTGATTATTGATTGTTAGGATTTTGAGTTTTTTACAAAAAGAAATTAAGAAATGTTACAAGAAGATTTTGGTTATGTTTTTTCTAACATATGAAAGAAGATGTGACTCAACTATTAATGTTATTCACGTCAATGTCACTCATTCTATTAACTATTAGTGCTAAATTTAATAGTAAGACAACATTGAACCTGTTTAAATATTTTTGAAAATAGAATTAAGACATTTAAAATATTAGAGACCAAATTAAAATTTGGTCCAAACATTAAAGATCAAAATAATTTTTTATTTTTTATTTTAAAAATCTTCTTTTTATTTATTATAATCAATTTAAAATTAAATAAATTCTTTATTATTAGAATAAATAATAAAAAAATCAAAATAAGTAGATAAATTTCAGATTATTGTCTCACAAAAACTTTGGTATACCGTATATGAAATCACTAAATATATTAGTAAGGTCTATATCGAATATTAATTAATACGGTATCCAATATCATTCAAAACACACCCACTAAAAAGTAGTTAGTTGCCAATTTTGTCTTTTCTAATGTTTGTCTTCAATCATAGGGGGTTGATCATGCTGCAAAGCAAAAGTACCTTTTATACTCACATATATATACTCCATAACCATCATTCCACAATATAATAAATTAATTAAAATATGTCCATATATATTATTCTGCCATGCTGCTCAAAACCCAAAATTTAGATAAAAGTTGCTCAGTGCTCACAAATTATAAAAAGAATAGCACTACTATAGGAGTGCTAGCTCCAAACTCTCAACAATTAATATATAAAAAATCTATTTATGATAAGATTCTACACACTTTTCCTTTCATTCATCTTTAATTGTTTTTAATCAATAAGATAAATAATAAGAGGGGCATTCTATTATACAGATTAGGGTGGTATAGAGAGAATATAAATTTTATTTATAGTTATTTTTTATTATTTTATTGTTATTCAAAATGTGAGTCCTATTTTTATTAATTTCTCTTTCATCCTATTAAAAAAAACATCTATAAACTTACATCTGTACCTTATAATTCATCATAATAAGAGTATTACATTCTAATCAGTCAATAAAATTGCATAAAATATACAAAATAATAAATATACACACCACCAAATTTAAAAGTTACAAAAATAACTACATTTAACATTAACTCATTTAATTTAGTCTTTTAATAATAACAGGAGTTTATTTATCTACAAAAAAATTATTTTTAAGTGATTTCTACTGATGATTGGAGATTATTATTTAAAAAAATTTCTCATCACTATAACTTTTTATATAAAGGTTTTTCATGGTGTTTTTGTGCATTCAAATTACTGACATAAAATAATAATGATTAGGGAAGAAAACAAAGCCAAATCTGACAAACACAGCATGCCATTACCTCATCATGACCATCATCAAAACCCCCGTTAAATTGTTACATAAAATTAATAAGGCTTTATAGTGATAATTGATCATCAAGTCCTTATTATTCTTCATTCTTATACTAAGCTACTCTCAATGGAAAACCTAGGCACCCCATCACACCAACCTCATCATAACAATAATAGGGTTTCTAATTCAAAAAAGAGTGAGAAGAAGTTTCTTGGGGTTAGACAAAGGCCTTCAGGAAGATGGATTGCAGAGATCAAAGACTCTTCACAGAAACTAAGGCTTTGGTTGGGAACTTATGATAGAGCTGAAGATGCTGCACTTGCTTATGACCATGCTGCAAGCCTTCTTAGAGGAAGAAATGCTAAGACTAATTTTCCAATCACCCATGGTGCTTGTAGCACCATTATTCTTGGCAAGAATCCAAGGGCTTACCACCTCCTTAAGCAACATGCAGTTATGAAGAGCCACATGGCGCTTTCTTCGCACATGGTCAGGGATCCATTTGTCTCTTCTTCGCAATCATCCATTCTTCAGGATCATAATAATACTCTTGTTTTCCCCATCCCTGAAGAACAAGCTTCAGCTGATGGTAGTGGAGGATTTTCATTTGGATGTTGTAAGGTTTATTCTTCTGTTATTGTAGCTCCTTCTTTCAGTTCTTCATGAAAAAGATCATGAATTCAAATAATTAAAGAATAAACCTAGCTAATAATAATATAATCTTATTGTTCCAAAATTGTTATATATATTATGTATGTGTGTCTTCTCCTTTGAACCCTAGCTATATATATTTGTTCTAAAACAATAAGTTGTTTAATTTGCAACACTTTGAAATGGAGATATATATCTACTCTCTGTTATGTATATATTTTAATTTATATATATTTGATCGAATTTCTGTTGCATGCATATATCTATATATATGATAATCAAGGTTTATCAAACACTTGAGTTAATTAATCCATAAATTCTCGTTACAAGCTTAGTCCCTAAATTGAGTTTTATGATTTAATGTACTTATCTAAGATTAACAAGTTTTGATCAACCTAAAGATTTCATACCCTTACACATACATGATAGCGGTTTTAACTGGTTAAGAAACCAATTTTTTTTAACTAACAAAACAGTAAATGAACAAAGACTATTAAGGATTTAAGTATTTATTATTATAGAAAGATAAAAAAATATTAACTCATTATTAATTAACTAAAAAAAATTAACTCTCCATCTTTTTCCAAATACTACTCCATCCCTTGTGTATCATCATTATGTTCATTTTATTGGACAAGTGAAATGGTTATACTTGTTATTAGTTATTGGTCTCATATCTTGCAATAATAAGGATTACTATTATAGCATTACATACTTTTTTTATAATTATAATTATTATTACTCATTAGCTATATATATTATTGAACTTTTTGGAGTAGTTAGATGCATGTAGTGTATACTAGTCTGCCTTCACACACACACACACACACATAAACTCTTCTCCTTTTCGGAATTGGCAAATACTAAGATGCATGGTCAGTTCTAAAAGACAAAGGAGATGGAATGAATTGCATATAATTAACAAATAAGAAAAAACTAGTGTATAGAGAAACCCGAGGGTGTAAAGCATGTGCCGTAGAGAATTACAAATGGTGATGATAAACATTAATAATAAACCATGGAGTTATTGGTTATAAGATGGGGATCTGGAAGAATATTTGGTATTTAATTATATATGATCTCGTATTTCGAAACAAATATTTCATATATATAACTACTTGATTTTACGAATTTGATTTGATTAAGCGTTTAAGTATTAAATGTTCAAATACTGTTCTATATATGCAATAATTTATTGATCAACCTTAAACTCTTAAAATAGAATTCAAATATGCAATATTATTTTCTGATTTATCAAATTAAAAGTGGAGGTTGTAAGCTTAGAGAAGGAGTTAGATCTATACCTTTCTTTTAAGTTACTAAAATGATCTTTTAAAACAAACTTTTAATTTTGATTCTATTTAAATTCAGCAGCAAAAATTTTATGAGACAATTTATTTTTGTCTCATAAATATCAGAAAACAGAACATAACAGAGAAGAGAGAAGCTGACACCACCATATATCCTGGTTCAGTTGCCTTGTGCAATGCAACTTATATCCAATTTCCACCACAACAGTGGTGGAATTTTCACTATAGTTAAAGTATTACATACACCAATTCCACAGGATTGACACAATCCTTTCACACTCAAGTTACCTAACTTGACATTGGCTATGCTAATAACTAACTCTTCATTTTTAGTGCTAACCCAACTAAAAAAGGGATACCTCACAGGTACAAAATACAAGATACAGACTTACCTAAAGAAATCTAAAAATGACTCTAGGCTTTTCTCTCAAGTGTATCACTAATCCTCTTTCACTTATTGGCTTTTACTTGAGCTCTCTCAATATGCCTTTTCACTCAAGAAATTACAGAAAGATAAATATTGAAAATCAAATTACAGTCTGTAAAACATGAAGGAGATTGACTTCTTTAACAACCTCTTTGCTATATGATAAACCAGATTTGCATGTCTCTGATTCAGTTCTTCATTTTTGGCGGAATGCTTCTTTGAAAGAAAGCACTGTCCAAGTAGAGGAACTTCTTCAGGAAACTCTTCTCAGAACACAACTTACCAAACTCTGGTTATCTCTCCTTACCTTCTGAATGAACAGCAAACCTCTTTTATCTCCTTACATATTGCTGGGCTGCTCTCCCTAGGTCAACTTCTTGAGCTCTGTGCTTCACCAACCCAACAGTTCACTTTCTTCCATTATTCCTCAAATTAAGAATTTTGGTTCTGACCAACTTTATTGACCGAAAGCCTCAATACAGTAACCACAAAAAATCTTCTAATGGTAGACCAGATCTGAGTCATTGAAAAACAACTTGGTCCCTAAGACTCATTTTCAACCGTAGATACACAGCAGAGTTGAACAGAAATCAACTTTTCCATGAATCCCATTTTCGGACTAGCAGAGGGTTGGGAATAAGAGAAGAAAATGAGATGCATGTAGAAGGAAATAAAATCACCTTTAGCTTCTGACCTCTTCTTGATATAGTTTGATGTTGGTGATTAGACTTCTACCATTTGCTTAACCTTCTCTTTCTTGCTTCTTTTGTGAATAGCTTAGGGAAGATCCTCTCTCGCTCACTTCTGATTTCTGACCAAGATAGAACAGATGAACGTTGCTTTTGGATGAGAGCAAAATGGAGAGGTTTGAATGAGAGAGGCAATCGGGCTTGGATCGGATCTTATTCATTCAGCCCGATGCTTTCTATGCTTTGTTTCTTTTGGGCTTTATTTGCATTATAGCCCACCAGTCTTATTTTTTATCTTCCATCCACTTAGGCTATTGCTGTAATAAGTTTTGGCCTGCAACATTTAATTCTAAATGATTAGCAACATATAATTATAAATAATCAATATTTAATTATTTATTTTGTCCAATAAAATAATGTTTGTCATCACTAATTAATTTAGTTTGTTTCTTAACTCAATAATCGCCCCCTTGATGACAAACATAATTAAGCAATAACCAAAAGGAATTGAATTTTAGTAAAGTTAGAAAACTTCCCTTTGATTAATGTTTCTTGTTTTAGTGTTGCTCCCATTTCCTTTTCAAGAGTAGCTCCCCCTAGTTTATGCTCTCTTCTTTGTTCCTATTTTACATTGTACTTACAGAGAACACAATAAAGAGCTACACATATTCATCTTGAATAAGGGAGTTTAAACAAACAACACCACAAAATCAACCCAACATTGAACGTATCATATCAGCAACAAAAGCTAAGCATCAAGTTTAATCAAGGGCAATCTATCAACATATAAAAGCAAGTTCCAATAGTCATGTCAATACATTCCCTGCAGCAGCACATTTGCAAATCAAAATTTATATGCTCAAAACTATCAGCAGCAGTCAAACAAAATCCACAAAAATAATAGTAGCAGCAGTAGCATCAATAAAATTCATCATTCAAGTTCAGCATTCAAGCTATTTGGCACCTATTACTCCCTCTTTTGTCATCAAGGGCGGATAATAAGCAAGATCAACACAAACATCACTTTAAATCCTGCAAGAAACTGTCAAATCACAGTCCAAAACATCTAATAAGTTAAAATGAAGTGCAGCAGTAGTTATAGTTGTACAGTTATCCAAAAATAACAAACATAAGTTCCAAATCAAAAGAGACAGTTTTTATAAGACAAAAACAGGAGCAGTCAGCAGCATCTTGATGAGACAATCCTAAACATCAGAACCATTTCCCTCCGAATCAACTTCTTCATCAGCATCAGTGGCAGGGTCTTCATCCTTTTGTAGGTTGTCAATGAACGTCATGAACACAGCCACTCTATCTCTTAACTTCCGGATGAAATTCTCATGCTTGCTCGCTAGCCTCCTTTGTTCCTTGCTCATTGTAATAATGTGATTTGATTGTGAGACAAACTCCTGAACTACATCTTTGACAACATTCAGTAGAGCAGATTTTTGTCCAGTGGAGATAGAAGTACCCTTGGTGGAAGGAGGAGGAGATTCCGCAGGAATAAAGTCATCATTGTCATCATCCAAGACCACTCTCTTTGAACGAGTGGGTCCCTTTTTCTGTTTCACTGAACCACCCCCTTTTAGATACGAATCTCTATTTTCATAATTCTCATTTGACAAGTCAATACTAAAATGCTCAAAAACACAAGTTAGAAACATGCCATAAGATAGTGCTTTGTCTTTCTCACTCCTAATAGAATTAAACATGTATCTAACCATCAAATAGACAAAAGAAAGTTATGTTTTTGTGATCAGGGCATACAAAACAAGTGTGTCTGTGTAGAAAACCCATTGATATGAACTACTTTGAGAAAGAATGATGTGGTTGACCATACGGTGCAACTGAGCACGTTCATATCCTAGGACTTTGTGAGTGGATGTAATGTCATCAATCAAGGAAACATGTTCACAAATATGAGTCAATGCATCATTGTAAGAAATATCAACTCTTTCATCCCACTTAACAGATGTATAAACACACAGCCCAACATCATAGTATACTTCAATGAAGCACTGATTGTTTCATTATTCAAGACAATGTCTCAGCCTTTAACATAAGAGTGAATAGGGCCCTCATGATATGTCAGGTTTGCATAAAACTCTTGAACCAACAGAGGATAAACAGCTTTTTGATGTTAAAGAGATTATTCCAGTCCAAAAATTTCAAATTATCAACAAAAGAAAAACCTTTCTTTTTCAAAGATGGTAAGTCAACAAGAAAAGAGGGACACAAGATGCGGTACTTAATAACTCCTTCAAAGAAATCATTTTTCTTGGCAAACCTAAACCTATATGGATTATAGTTTGAGTGTGATGTCATGAAGTGAGATTTATGAGCAAAAGGATCAATATCTGGTTCTCTAAATGATTTGAGAGGGAGACGAGGTTTACCTCTTTGTGAACGTAATGTAACCGACCTAGATTTAAGTTGAGTTGACTCAGGAACTGGTTCTTCAGCAGCAGGGCATTTGCCTTTGGATGAGCTTAGTTTCGAAGAACTAGGTTTTGAAGGAGGTACCTTAGGTGGTGGCGTCAGCTTAGAAGAAGCAGGATATCTTGGTGTGGTCTTGGTCCGCGCCATAGGGTCAGTGCGTGGAAGAGAGGTAGGAGGAAAAGGTGAGGGAGTGAAGGTTTGGTCTCTTGAATAAGTGGAGGGCCTAGGTTTTGTAGGAAGCTTGTGTATCTTTTCTCCTTGTGGCCTTTTTGCAATAACTTTATTCCTCATTTGGTTGGTTTCAGATTTTGAGGGAAGAGAAGTAGTAAAGATAGTGGGGAGAAACCAAAAGGTTTGAGGAGTTATGGACGGAAGAGAAGGAGTGTTGGTAACCGTATTCAAAAGAAACTTTCACAAACCATGCAACTGCATCACCTTATGATTTGACTTAAAAAGACTTGACATCATAAAAGAGAAAGATTTTATTTTATTTTAAAATTAAAAGGAAATCATTTCAAGATTTTGAAAACAAACCCCTTTTTGGACTTAAAGTCACAATAAAACTAAGATAAAACCTTTTTGGACAAAAAATCTGAAACACACAAGCCAACAAAAACAAAAAACAAAAAATGTAACATTCATATTGGGCCCAGAGGTGGTTTGAATTAAGGAAATACATAGGACCACCCATGATCTGATTTTGAGGCTGGCCCAGGAAAATCTGCAAGTGCAACAAGTTTAGAACACGCTGATTGAAAGGAATGTTCTTCACTTGCCCAGAATTGTCTCATACTTGTTTATGAGACAAAAACTCCAACAAACACATCAGCAGTTTTCAAACAAAGAATCATGGCTTAAAATTCCTAGACTAGTTCTAAGCATACAGAATCTGTCCTCAGCTAGTGGTTTTGTGAAAAATATCTGCTAATTGCTCCTCTGATTTAACAAATTGAATGCTAATATTCCCCTTTTGAACATGTTCTCTTATTGAGTGAAATTTCACTTCAATATGCTTAGTCCTAGAGTATAAAACTAGATTTTTAGAAATATTAATGGCACTCATATTATCACACAACATGGAAATAATTTTAGCGCTTAATTTGTAATCAACAAGCTGTGTTTTTAACCACATAAGTTGAGAATAACAAGATGAAGCAGCTATATACTCAGCCTCTGCAATGGATAAAGCCATTGTTGGCTACTTCTTACTTGACCATATATTCAAGGACTTTCTAAGGAAGCAACATAAGCCTGAAGTGCTCCTTCTATCAATTCTATCACCAGCAAAATCTGCATCACAATAACCAACTGCAGAAAAATCATCAATCTTAGGATACCAAATACCAAAATTAGATGTGCCATAGATATATCTAATGATCCTCTTAACTGCAGAAAGATAAGATTCTTTAAGTTTAGATTGGAATCTTGAACACATTCCAACAATTTGCACAATATCGGGTCTAGAGAAAGTTAAGAACATAAGAGAGCCAATCATTCCTCTATACCTAGTCTCATCTACATCTTTCTCAGTTTCTCCTTTATCTAATTTTGAGCTAGGGTGCATGGGAGTTCCCAGGGGTTTGGCATTTTCCATACCAAATTTCTTAACTAGTTTCTTAGCATACTTCTCTTGATGAATGAAAATACCTTTTTCAGTTTGTTTAATTTGCAGCCTAAGAAAAAAATTAAGTTCACCCATCATACTCATGTCAAATTCACTTGGCATGAGTTTTCCAAATTCAGAACAAAGGGATTCATTGGCTGATCCAAAAATAATGTCATCAACATATATTTGGACTAGAATGAAGGAATCATTAGAATTCTTGATAAATAGAGTTGTGTTTGTGGTGCCTCTTTGAAAATCATTTTTCAAAAGGAAAGAGCTAAGTCTCTCATACCAAGCTCTAGGAGCTTGTCTTAAACTATAGAGAGCTTTTAATAGTTTGAAAACATGGTTAGAATGCTCTTTATTTTCAAAATCAGGTGGCTGCTCCACATACACTTCTCTATCTATCACACCATTCAAAAATGCACATTTCACATCCATTTGATATAATTTAAAACCACAATAAGTAGCATAGGCTAAAAGGAGTCTTATGGCTTTCATTCAGGCAACAGGGGCAAAGGATTCATCAAAGTCTATTCCTTCTTCTTGGTCATATCCTTGTGCCACTAGCCTTGCTTTGTTTCTTGCAATGCTACCATCCTCTCCTAGCTTGTTCCAAAAAATTCATTTAGTGCCGGTCACTTTCTTTCCATTCGGCCTTGGAACCAATGTCCACACTTGGTTCTTATCAAATTCAAGAAGCTCATCTTCCATTGCATTTACCCAAGAAGGGTCATTAAGGGCTTCTTTGACATTCTGAGGCTCCATTTGAGAGAGAAGGGCAATGCTTGTTCCTTCATTTGCCTTTCAAGTTGAAGGTCGAGTTCTAACCCCATGAGAGACGTCCCCAATAACAAATTCCTCAGAATAATTCTTCAAGAATCTCCATTCACAAGGTCTAGTTGACTTGGAGGCAGACTCATGTACCAAAGGATTCTGGGTACTGCTGGTTTCAGGATCTCCTTCAGATTCATGAGACAAAACATAATTGTCTCTTAAATTTTCAGCAACTGCAGTTTCTGGTTCAAATTGACTAGAGGTTTCATTTTCATGATTTTGTGCAGTTTTACTGTCCTTTTGAGCTTGATTTCCTGCATCACAGTCTTTTAAAACACTTCGCACCAAGTTAGTATCACAAAATGTAACATGTATGGACTCCTCAATAATCCTAGCATCTTGATGATAAACCCTATATGCTTAACTAGTTGTGGAATATCCTGCAAATAAGCACTCATACACCTTTAGATCAAATTTTCCTAAATTATCTTTGTTATTAGGAACAAAACATTTGCATCCAAAGATGTGCAAGTAATCCAAGTTTGGTGGGTAACCTTTCCAAAGTTCATAAGGGTTTTCTTCAAAAATTTTCTTATTGTAGTTCTATTCAAAATGTGGCAAGTTGTGTTAACCGCTTCAGCCCAAAGGAATTTTGGAACATTGCTCTCACAAAGCATAGCTCTTATCATTTCTTGAATACTTCTATTTCTTCTTTCTACAACACTATTTATTGTGGTGTCCTTGGACAAGAGAAGTTGTGAGATATTCCAAATTTCTCACAAAAGGATTCAAATAAATTGTTTTCAAATTGGTTACATGATCACTTCTTATAGAAGATATCTTTAAATCTTTTTCATTTTGAATTTTCTTGCAAAAGATTTCAAAGGCCGAAAAAGCTTCATTTTTGTGGGCAAGAAATAAAACCCAACCAAACCTAGAGTAGTCATCCACAATTACTAAACCATAATGTTTACCACCTAGGCTTTGAGTTATTGTTGGACCAAATAAATCAATAATGTGTAGCAATTTAAGTGGCCTTTTAGTAGAGATGTCTTCCTTTGGTTTAAATGAACTTTTTGTTTATTTTCCCATTTGGCAAGCATCACTAGTGATGTCTTTGTCAAACCTTATCAAAGGAAGACCTCTTACTAACCTTTTCTTTACAAGTTTGTTTATTTGAAACATACTTGCATTGCCCAATCTCTTGTGCCATAGCCACTTTTCAGATTTTTTAGAATGAAAACAAGCTATATTTTGATCCTTTAGTTCATCAAGGTAAGTCCATACACATTATTAAAATGCTTGGCGACAAAAAGCACTTCATTAGTCTTTTCACTTACAACACAGCACTCAAGTCTTTTGAAAGTCACTAAATATCCTAAATCACATAGCTGACTTATACTCAAAAGATTGTGCTTCAATCCACATACCAAGAATACATCATCAATGAAAGTAGAGTGTTCATTTCCTACCTTTTCAATAGCAATAATTTTACCTTTACCATCATCTCCAAAGGTCACAAAACCTCCATCATACTTGTTTAGTTTGATGAAGTAAGTTGACCTTCCAGTCATGTGCCTTGAGCATCCACTATCCAAGTACCACATATCCTTTTTGTTCTTGGATGCTAGGCAAATATGCATGAAAAACTTTAAGTAACCTTAGGTATCCAAATTAATTTGGATCCTTTGAAGTTAATCCATCTTGGTTGCCCAAGTGCATTGAAATCACACAAAACATTGTAAATTTAGTTTTCTACAATTCTTTTTTCAATGAAGCATTGTGAATATGAGTGGCCAAATTTTTTGAAATTTATACAGTGATTTTTTTATGCATGTTTCTAAAAATGATATGAGCTATCATATTGAAAATGATTAAAGGGCTGAAATTTTCTGGTTTTTGGAAGAGGTGCTTTCCTTTTGACAAACTGATTTTTGTTGAAATTATTCCTCTTTGCAAAAGTGTTCCAACCAGAATTTTTTGGAACATTTGGACTTTTCAAATATGAGGTTTTGTTGTAAAATGGAGTGTTTTTGAAAGCTATCTCATTTTTTGAATTGAACCCCAAACCTGGCCTAATTGAAGTAGGTTCGGTTCTTAGTGAAGACTCAGTTTCATTTGTGTAAACTTTATCAAATTTCTCCTTAAATATGGGAACATGTCCAATACTAGATTTGTTGAATGTGGATTTAGTATTTGATGAAGAAGCCACAAATTTCATAGAGGAATCATTAAAAACTGCACTTTCCTTGGTTATATAACCTAAACCAGATTTTTCAAACAACGGTCTTTGGCTTGCAAGTAATTTGTCCAAGTTACTAGAACTTTGAGCAAATTTTGCTAAGTCACCATTCAACCTTTTAATCATCTTATTTAATCTTTCATTTTCAACAATTAACTCTTGAGAAGGATCCACAATGTGCTTTCCTTTCAAATTTTCAAGTTCAGATTTTAGAAATATGTTTTCTTCTATAATGTCCAAAGCATATTCAGTTTCCTTCACTTTTTCTTTTAAGAAATCATTTTCAGCTTTTAACACATCCTTTTCAGATCTACACTTATTGTATTTATCTAGCAGTTTTGAGGTGTTTAGAGTGAGATCATCAATAATGGCATGTAAATCATCTATAGACAAGTCATAGTAATTTACCTCATCAAGATTATTGTTTTCAGTCATGAAGCAGTCTTTGTCTTCGCCTTCAGAATCTTCTTCTTCATTTGAGTCGTTCTCAAGATCCTCCCAAGCTGCCATGAGCACTCTTTTCATTTCTTTCTTTTCTTTGTCCTCCTTCTTGAGCTTTGGACAGTTTAGCTTGAAATGTCCAGCCTCCTTGTAATGATGACATGTCACCTTGCTCAAGTCTATCTTATGTTCCTTTGAGGTTGAACCCTTGTACTTGCCCTTGTTCTTCATCATCCTTCTAAATCTCCTAACAAAAAATATAAGTTCATCATCTGAAATACCATCACTAGACTCACTTTCTTTTGGTTCTATTTTTGATTTGAGGGTTATTCCCTTTTTCTTTGAGTCTGGGTTTTTGTGTGTGGTTTCATAGGCAAGGAGCTTTCCTCTCAGCTCATCATAGGTTATAAGGCTTAGGTTGTTGCTCTCGGCACGGACAGTGGCAGTGGTTTCCCATTCTTTTGTGAGGCTTCTAAGAAGTTTTCTCACTAGGGTTTGTTCTGAGTAATTTGTACCCATAGCATCAAGGTTGTTGATTATGATTGAGAATCTCTTAAACACTTCATCAATGATTTCTCCATCCTTCATGTTGAATATCTCATACTCTTTTCGCAGCATATCAATCCTCATTTCTTTGACTTGTTTAGTGCCCTCGTGTGTAACCTGGAGTTTTTCCCAGATTTCTTTGGCTGTCTGCATCTAGACACCTTTCAATACTCTTTAAAGCTGATAGCACAGTGAAGAAGGTTGATGGCTTTAGCATTCAGCTCAATTTTCTTCTTATCGTCTTCATTCCATTCAGCTTCTTCTTTTGGAGTCACCACTCCATCAGCACTTGTTTTTGTTGGGATCTTGGAACCGCTCACAACAATCTTCCATATGTTGTAGTCAATAGATTGGATGAAGATCCTCATCCTCTCTTTTCAATAGGCATAGTTTTTCCCGTTGAAGAAAGGAGGCTTGTTGTTTGACTAGCCTTTAGTGAGGGTGTAGGCAACTGTGATTGTGCCCAAGTTGTTCGCCATTGGATCTTTGTTCCAAGCGGTTAAGCTTGATTCTTGAGACCTTAGCTACTGATACCAATTGAAGGTTGTGGTAGGCTTAGAGAAGGGGGGTTGAATCTATGCCTTTCTTTTAAGTTACTGAAATGACCTTTTAAAACAAACTTTCAATTCTGATTCTGTTTGAACTCAGCGACGGAAACTTTATGAGACAATTTATTTTTGTCTCATGAATATCAGAAAATAGAACATAACAGAGAAGAGAGAAGCTGACACCACCATATATCCTGGTTTAGTTGCCTTGTGCAATGCAACCTACATCTAGTCTTCACCACAACAGTGGTGGAATTTTCACTATAGTTAAAGTATTACATACATTAATTCCACAGGATTGACACAATCTTTTCACACTCAAGTTCTAACCTAACTTGACATTGACTATGCTAATACCTAACTCTTCATTTTTAGTGCTAACCCAACTAAGAAAGGGATACCTCACAGATACAAGATACAAGTTACAGACTTACCTAAAGAAATCTGAAAATGACTCTAGGCTTTTCTCTCAAGTGTATCACTCATCCTCTTTTACTCATTGGCTTTTACTTGAGCTCTCTCAATATGTCTTTTCACTCAAGAAATTACAGAAAGATAAATATTAAAAATCAAATGGGTATTAATCCTATTAACCACAGCTATCCATATAAAATATTTTGCATTAGATGGGGCTTTGGGCTTTCAAATGGGTTTGTTTAGATTGTGCTGGAGGATTGATTTGGGTTAAACATACTATACTATGCATCAGTGTAACTAATCTATGCTGTCATGCTTGTTTTTATTATAGCAATTCAAAATTAGAGGTTTCCGATAGTAAAGAAAATCAGACAAGTCCTCTTGTCATACATATTGCCATATTATTTATCTAAGACAACAATTGTATTGTTATAGGGATTTTTGAGGTAGAAGATATCAGCTCAAGGGCTTGCATTCATACATGCTGGTGGGTCTGGTACAATTCTTCCCTGTTAGTCTGTTACAATGCTTAAAATGCTACTTATGGAAGAAATAAAATCAGTTGCAACTGTTTCTTCCCTTTTCGATTTATATATCTAAATTGTTAGGAGTCGATCACCCTCTTTTTGTGTCCTCCCTATTTATATTTCTAAATTGATTTTTCAATGTTAAATACTTAATTTGTGATTACTGGTTGGATATAACTTTTTTCATTTAATTTTTTTTTATTTTTATATTAAAATTGATATCTCAGGAAAATGAACATGATTAAACTAACATTAGGTCCCTAGTGAGTGTTACACGTCTGAGATTTTTATTGGTTTATGTAGTCATGCAAATAATTTTAAATGATAAGGTATATATGACTTAAAAGCCACCTTTTTATAAAATATTAAACAGGAACTGAGTGAGCATTTTAATTATAATAGTATTTTGCTTTTTATGTTTTCTGTTCTCTTGTTGATTTTGCTATTTTTGAATTGCTTATTTTGATTGTTTTATGGGCTTATTGTTCTTTTTTATTTTCTGCAATAGATACTCTGTATCCTTTATGCAAAGGGGGAAGGCCTTCTATGACTTCCTGTTCACCACAAGACTTGTAAAATCCCCAAGCCTTATGTACGGTCTAAGGGAAAGAAGCAGGGTTAGACGAAGGAGGAACAACAAAAGACTTAGGGTTTAAGTCGTCTTGTTTCTGTATTTTTTTTTTCAGTTTTTAGTTTTGGAATTTGAACTCGAGATATATTTTGTATTTGAGTATTAGTTGTTTAATGTATAAAACAATTATAGTAAAAATTATGTCACTAATTATTGTTTTATTTGTCTTGTAATAAAAATTGCATACTATATTTGTAGGTTTGGTAATAAAAAAGGACTGAAAATTTATATTTTGCAACGGTGAAGGAAAAAATAAAAAAGGATTTTTTTTATAAGGCTATTGCCACGCTTTTAAAGCGTGGCCGTATCTCTGGCTTAAAGCCGCCATATCTCTCTATCGCCACGCTTCAAACGCGTGGACATATCTCTCTCTATCGTCACGCTTCAAAAGCGTGGCCATATCTCCAACATACGGACACGCTTTAACGGGTGGCCATTTGTAAAAGCGTGCAAAAGTAAAAGCGTGGCGATAGGTCACGAAAAGTGTAGCGATAGAGCAACCGCTATCCTTTCCAAAGCGTGGTGAAAAGTTATAGCCACGCTTTTTTCAACTTTTTGCCACGCTTTAAAAGCGTGACAATAGAACTGTTTTCATATATTTTGGACGGAAAAACTTAGATATCTTACATTTTAAAAAATGAGGAATAATTTTATATTTTCAATAAGTCATTAATTTTATTTATCTTCGAGTTAAAAAAATTAGAGACTTATTTATATATCTTTTTTCTCTTAATTTTAACGTTAATTTACTCATAACCAACTGTTACATTATATCGTTATAATATAATTATTCTTAGGTTCAAATTTACCTATAATTTGTTTTTCTATAACTTAAAAAGAAATTTTATATATTTTTAAAATACTTAAACAAACGCTAAACATATAAGAATAAAATATTTAAATTATATTTATCTTTGCTAATAGTGAAACTCAATTTGAAATAACAAATTTGACCATAATCGGTGATAAGTTATATAGATTATTGCGGGGAATGAAAATTGATGGTTTCAGTGGCTAAGAGAAGGGAGGGTTGAATCTTAGCCCCCTTTTTAAATGCTAACACTTGCTGAACTTCAGAAAAGACTTTTTTGTTTTTGCTCGTCACTTGACACGAGCAACTTTGTTTTGTCTCGTCCCTTGCCACGAGACTTTCAGTTTTGTCTCGTCACTTGGCACGAGATAATTCTGGCTTTTGCTCGTGTGTGGTAGAAAACAGAAATGGAGTAGAAGGAGAAGAAGATTGCACCCAGATATATCCTAGTTCAGCTGCTAAGTGCAGTGCAGCCTACATCCAGTCTCCATCACAAATATGATGGAATTTCACTATAATCAATCTGATTACAACTTGTAAAGTGCTAACCCAACTTACAAGGGGATTCCCACAGAATCATGATACACAACATAGATGAACAAAGGAACTCTAAGACATCTATGGCTTTTTCTTTTAATTTTGCACTCTCTGCCTTTTTCCGCTCTATGGCTTTTTCATTACAAACCTCACTTGTTTGCCTTTTACCATGAGACTCAAGACATGACAAAATTAAACAGAAAAATACTAAACAGAATACATTGAAGGAGAAGAGAAAACTGTTAGCTCAGGTAGCTCTGAGAACTCTGTGCCTTGCACTCTCAAACTTTCTCCTTGCTTCAAACAGTGGTTGTTCCCCCTTTTTAAAGAAACAGGAAAGCTTCCACACTTGAAGCCAAAACCGAACCAACTTTCTTCCTCCTTCAACAAACCGGTTCGGCCACTCAGAGAGAGAAGAGATAACCATGCATTAACCAACATGCAATTACCTCTAGTCCTTTCTTGATCATCAACCTTCATCAATCCGGGCTCTCCATCCTTGGCTTCCTCTCCAAGATGGATTCCTGGCCCTTGATGCCTCATGATGATGATGACTTCATCTGCTTCAAACTCTGCCTCCAACCATCACTTCGCCACTCTAGCTACTCCCTGTGGTGGTTGGTCAGATTCGAAGACAAGCCATGCTTCAAGAATCTCCCTCTTGGCCGAATCTTCTTCTTCCATTTTGAGCATGAAAGGCTCAAGATTGCTTCACCAAATCTAACCACATTTGGTAAGCATCTTAGCCACAGCTCATCTTTTTTCTTGGTATGTTTTCTTGCCATCATTAGCTTGATGGTCTTGATGCATGCTTCTCTTTCCTTTTCTTCGTTGAAGAGCACGGCATCCATTGTTTCCTGGACAAGGACCGAATAGAGAAGAAGAAAGAGATGAGAGAGAATGAAAAAAATCTGAATAAAAGCAAAGCAAAGTGGTTAAGCGAATTAATTTGAATAGCTTGCTTTTACTCCCCTAACATAGAGTGGCGTGTTTGACATAATAGCCATCAATCACTTCAGCTGAATTTTTCTCTCTCATGTTCCCCATGCATTAATTAACAATGTAATAGATTTTGAAATCCATCACTTTGTTAGAGCTTGGTTCCGTTGGAAGCACTATGCTTTCATTTTCCTTTTAATTCGGACCAAACATGGAACCTATTTTCTTTAGTATAGTTTGGGCTTGTGACAATATGATCAAAGCTGGCCCATTTGATAAGCATTTGCTTTCCTGATACAATTGTGTAGCGGATCAAGCATAGGAAGCAAATAAGAAAGCATTTGGTTGGGCTTGCAACATTAATATTTATTCTGGCCCATTTAATAATTCAGCCTTGATTAATCACAAAGCTGAACCAATAATGTAGCAGTTGGGCTTTGTTAACTTTCTTTAGTTTCGGCCCAGCAGAAAATCTGCACAACAAAATTATTAATTAACATATATGAGTTAGGATTAAATTAATAATTTTGTATTTAAATATTTTAATAATGTTTGTTCATCATCAAAATTAAATTAGAGTTTTCCAAACTCATCAATCTCCCCCTTGATGACAAACATTATTAAAATTGAAATGGAAAGAAATTTAAAAATTGAGTAAGAAATACTCCCTTTGATTTTGAATTTCTCCCCCTTTCAAAATGTCACATGGCTCCCCCTTAATATATGCTATTTTACCAAGGGAAGCATAAACCTGTAACATTTAAATCAAGCTTCAAGTAACAATGTTATTTAGCAAATTTTATAATGCTAAATTGCTTGATTTATGAGCAGTTTTAATTGATAATCAAAACTCATTTGATATCATAAACTGATTTACTGCTCAAATTACAAAAAGTTTCCAAAATATTTTTCAAACATTTTCCTGTTTAGGATATCAGAGCAAATCAACATGATGAAAAATATTTGAAGACCAAAACAAGGCAGTTTTGATATTTTACACAATTTTAAAGAAACTGCCAAAAATAACTTTTCAATCCAACAAGTTTATCAAAGATGAAACAATTAGCCAGGCATCAAAATAAATCAATCATTATAAACCAAATGCCAATCAAACCAATTATTATAAACCAAAAATGCAGCGCAGTTCAAACAATAATGATCAATGCAATAATCAACAGCATACATTCCATGAACAAGGGTGATCATGAATTTTCAAATGAAAATTTCATCCCCTGTTTTTCCAGCCCCTGTTTCGTTCCAATTTCAATTTTGGAACCTAAATTTCCTCCCCCTTTTGTCATCAAAGGGGCACCTGCACAAACCATGATTAATATAGCAAAGAGTTAAAGAGAAAATGGCAGAAATGTATCAAAGCATCCTAGGGATTATCCTAAAGCAGTGAGTATCAAGTCATGCTTATACAAAAAAAGATTGAGCCTAGTGTAGCCAATATCAAACAGAGTAAAAACCACTAATCATCAGAAAACTGAATATCCTCTTCCTCAGCGCCTCCGTCACTATCATCTCCCAAATCCTTGTTAAGGTGTTCCAGCATCAAGTTGACCCTTTCTTTGCAGTTTTTCCAAGCTTTTTCATTCTCATAAGCTTGCTTCCGGGCCTCTTTGTGAGAACGAAACATCATGTCAGCCATGTTTGAGAATTCTCCCAAAATCTGTTGAATGGACCTGATTGTTTTGGAAGATTCTGGCCTTCCTTCATGCTCACTGTCCGATTTTCTCCCTTTGGTTTCTTTAGTCACGCCTCCACCACGGATTGTAGACACATCGTTTTCTACTTTCTCATTCAACAAATCAACTTTAAAGTACTCAAATATTCCAGTTAAAAACATACCATAAGGCAGATTAGCCTTTCTGGTGCTTTTAACAGAATCCCACATGTGTCTAATCATAATATAACCAAAAGAGATAGGAGTAGAGGTAACCAAAGCAAATAATATGAGACAGTCAGAAAATGTTACTCGGTTGTGTGAGCCGCTTTGGGGAGTCAGAATATGAGTGATGATGCGGTGAAGCAAGGAATTGACCGGTCCAAGAGCTTTGTGAGTTGGAGTGGTTCCATGCAATCCGGAAAGGTTTGTGCAAATGTGCTGAAGTACAGTTTTGTGAGAAATGCCGACTTGTGTGTCCCATTTCTCCACCATGTATGCTCGCGGTCCTTCATCCTTGAAGCCCAGGGCCGCTCCAATTGTCTCAGCATCAAGGGCTATTTGAACCCTTTTGACATAAGAATGAAGGGTGCCATCAATGAGCCGCATGTTAGCATAGAATTCTCGAACAAGACCTGGGTACACCGGCTTTTTGATAAGGAGCAGAGGCTTCCAGTTGAGAAGTTCAAACAGAGAGGGAATGTTGGTGTTCTTGAGATTGTCGAGACTGACAAGATATGTAGTGCACAGATGGCGTTTCTCCACAACCTCTTTGTGGAACTCATAAGAGGTGCATGAGTTAAACCTGCTTGGATCAAAGTGAGAGTGAGACTTGCCAAACTTGTCTCAGAATTCCATGGATTCCAAGTTCGCAGGTTCGGTTGTGTCATTTAGTGCAAACCCTTGATTTTTCTTTGAGCCTTTTCCGGGGGTTGTCTTCTTCGGTGATGAGGGAGGAGGAGAAGGAGTAGGAGAGGTATGAGATTCTTGCTCTTCTTCTTCAACTACGGGTTGTTTGTTCTTTCCTCGGCCTGAGCTCTTGTGAGCAATTACCTTCTTTCTCATGGTGGTGGTTCGTTTAGATGGTGGTGAAGGAGAAGATGAAGAGGTTGAGTGAATGTGGATATGAGTGTGGGTTTGAGGCGTTGGAGGTTTCTGAGAAAGAAGAATTCTCTCACTCTTTCTTGGCGCGGTTTTCTTTTTCATATTAATGGAGGAATGAGAATATGAAGGGGTGAGGTTGACAACCGAGTGGAGTGGGAGAGAAGTAAGATGGATGATGCATTTAATGTGTAGTGGAGAGAGAGAGATGGAAATAATGATCATTAGTGGGAGGTTAATGACCATTATGGGCGGTTATTGCCCAGAAAGATGATTTCCCTTTTTAATTTTTGAAATCAAAAACTGAAAAGTGGTTACCTTAAATCTAGGGATTAGATGGAGAGAAGGATTTGATTTGACAATATCCACTTCCAAGAAGATGTTATGACACAAGGAGGAAGATTCTTAAGTACATAGAGAGATAACTAACAAAGGTGTTATGGTGGGTTTATGAAAATTTTGGTGGGGCCCATAAAATTTTGAATTCTGCGTTGCCTCCCCCTAGACCACAGCTCTTCCATTGTGCCATTTCTTTTTATCTCGTCCAAACCTACGAGCAAAACAGAACAGAGTCACAAATTCACAGATTTTCAATAAAACTTAAATCAAACATTCCCAAACTTTTTCTCAATGTACAGAATCTGTCTTCACAGAGAGGTTTTGTAAAAATATCAGCAATTTGGTCTTCAGATTTTACAAATTGAATATCAATAGTACCCTTTTGCACATGTTCCCTAATAAAGTGATATTTTATCTCAATGTGCTTAGTTCTTGAGTGCAGAACAGGATTTTTTGAAATGTTTATAGCACTCATATTATCACAAAATAAGGGTATACTATTGATTTTTAATTTGTAATCTTCCAATTGTGTTTTTAACCAAATTAATTGTGAACAACAAGCAGATGCGGAAACATATTCGGCTTCAGCAGTGGATAGAGCCACTGTGGCTTGTTTCTTGCTTGACCACATGTTGAGTGAGCTTCCAAGGAAGCAACACATGCCGGAGGTGCTCCTCCTATCTACCCGATCTCCCGCATAATCTGCATCACAAAAACCTACTGCACAAAAGTCATCAGATTTAGGATACCATAACCCATAATTACAAGTTCCCTTAATGTATCTAATAATGCGTTTAACGGCTGTGAGGTGGGATTCTTTTGGATGAGATTGAAACCTTGAACAAACACCCACACTTAGGACTATATCCGGTCTAGAGGAGGTAAGGTACATGAGTGAACCTATCATTCCTCTATACCTTGTTTCGTCCACATCTTGGCCATCATCATCCTTTTCAAGTTTAGTATTTGGATGCATAGGAGTGCCCATTGATTTGGAATTTTCTAGGCCAAATTTTTTGATAAGTTCTTTTGCATACTTTGAATAAAAGTGCCACTAGGAGTTTGCTTAATTTGGAGGCCAAGAAAGAAAGTAAGCTCTCCCATTAAACTCATCTCAAACTCACTAGTCATGAGTTTTCCAAACTCTTCACACAAGGAGATATTGGCCGAACCAAATACAATGTCATCAACATAAACTTGAACAAGAAGGATATCATCATTAGATGTCTTAATGAATAAGGTAGTGTCGGTGGTTCCCCTTTGAAAATGATTTTCCAACAAAAAGGCACTAAGCCTCTCATACCAAGCTCTTGGAGCTTGTCTAAGACCATAAAGAGCCTTAGTTAATTTAAAGACATGATTTGGAAATTCTTTATGTTCAAAACCGGGGGGTTGAGCCACATACACTTCCCTATCAATAAAACCATTAAGGAATGCACACTTAACATCCATTTGAAACATTTTGAAACCCTTATGGGCAGCATAGGCAAGAAGCAACCTAATTGCTTCCATTCTAGCTACCGGAGCAAAAGACTCATCAAAATCAATTCCCTCTTCTTGATCGTAACCTTGGGCCACTAATCTAGCCTTGTTACGAACAACTTGTCCATCCTCACCAAGTTTATTCTTAAAAACCCACTTAGTACCCGTTACCTTCTTACCATCCGGATGAGGTACTAGTGTCCAAACCTTATTCTTGTCAAATTGAGCAAGCTCCTCTTGCATTGCTTTGACCCATGATGGATCCTCAAGAGCTTGTTTGACATTGTTGGGCTCTATTTGTGACAAGAGAGCAAGATTGCTAGGTTCGGTTGGCCTTTTGGTGGATGATCTTGTTGTTACACCTTGAGAGGGATCACCAATGATGAAGTCATGAGGATAGCCCTTCATAGACTTCCATTCTCTAGGCTTTCGGACAGGTGTTGAGCTTTGATGAACTTCTGGTGGTCTCACTGTTTCAGTTTCTCGTCCCTGCTCAGGAGATAAATCGGGAGTTTCTCCTTCAATCTGACGAGACAAAACTGGACTTGCAGATTCTTCATTCTGGACAGATTTGGGATTTTCTTTGCTTGTTCCAGCTTCTTCTCCATCTGACTCATTATCTATCACAGTACTGGGAATTAAGTTAGAATCACAAAAAGTAACATGTATGAATTCCTCTGTTGTCCTATGTTCCTTGAGATAAATTCTATAAGCCTTGCTTGTGGTGGAATATCCAACAAACATTCCTTCATAGGATTTTGGATCAAACTTTCCAAGATTTTCTTTATTATTAAGCACAAAGCATTTACATCCAAAAACATGAAAATACTTAAGATTTGGAGGGGTTCCTTTCCATAGCTCATAAGGAGTTTTCTTTAACCCTTTTCTAATGATTGTTCTATTCAAAATATAACATGCTGTGTTCACAGCTTCAGCCCATAAAAATTTAGGAATTTCATTCTCACATAGCATGGCCCTAGTCATTTCTTGAAGGCTTCGATTCCTTCTTTCAACCACCCTATTTTGTTGGGGTGTTCTAGGGCATGAGAAATTATGAGAAATCCCTAAGTCATCACAGAAATTTTCAAAATCTTGATTTTCAAATTCTCTTCCATGATCACTTCTTAAATGGGCAATTTTCAAATCCTTTTCATTTTGAATTTTCTTACACAGGGTGGAAAAAGCATAAAACGC
Organism: Arachis hypogaea; assembly: GCF_003086295.3. NCBI lineage: Eukaryota > Viridiplantae > Streptophyta > Magnoliopsida > Fabales > Fabaceae > Arachis > Arachis hypogaea. The sequence continues at coordinate 108,835,722 of NC_092036.1, forward strand.
ATCATTCTTATGAGCAAGAAAGAGTACCCAACCGAATCTAGAGTAATCATCAACCACAACAAGGCCATAATGTTTACCTCCCAAACTTTGAGTTCTAGTAGGACCAAAAAGATCAATATGTAACATTTCCAATGGCCTTTTGGTTGAGATTCCATCTTTTAATTTAAAAGAAGATTTTACTTGTTTGCCCAATTGGCAAGCATCACAAGTAAGATCCTTATCAAACTTGATGTTTGGAATTCCTCTAACCAAATTCCTTTTGACTAGCTTAGAAATTTGGTACATGCTAGCATGTCCCAACTTTCTATGCCAAAGCCATTTTTCAGATTCAAGTGAGGTAAAGCATGTTACATTTTGTTCCTTTAAATCCTCAAGAGTTAATCCATACACATTATTGCATCTTTTAGCTTCAAATAAAACATCCCCAGTTTTTTCACAAACAACCAAGCAAACAAACTTCTTAAAGATAACATCAAAACCTAAATCACACAATTGACTAACACTAAGTAAGTTATGTTTCAAACCATTTACAAGAAGCACATCATTTATACAAGAAGAGAAGTTTTTACCAACTTTCCCAACAGCCACTATTTTTTCTTTTGCATCATCACCAAAGGTAACAAGTCCTCCATCATATTCATCAAGCTTTATGAAGAAGGTTGTCTTCCCGGTCATATGCCTAGAGCATCCGCTATCCATGTACCACATATTTTCCTTTTTCTTGGATGCTAGGCAAACCTACAAAATAAACTCAAGTGACCTTAGGTATCCAAATTTTCTTGGATCCTTTCACGTTAAACCATCTCTTATGTCCCAAATCATTGTAATCAAAAACAACTTTGTAAACTTTGTCACCAATCATTCTTTCACCAAAGAAGCATTGAACTGGAAAATGACCACTTCGGTTGCACATTCTACAAAATCTAGGAGTTGCAGTTTTGTTAAAGTGAGTTGGGTTTTGATATGTTATATCATTTGAAGATGAGGCAATATTTTCAAAATGTGATTTTCCAGATTTATAAAATCCCAACCCAGCTTTATCATAAAGAGGTTTTTGACTAGCCAAGATTTGATTCAAATTTTCAGAACCTTGGGTGAACTTGGCTAAGTCATCTTTAAGTCTTTTAACCTCTTTGAGCAACTCTTCATTTTGCTTAAAACAGTTCACATATGCAAGAACAGAATGATCACTTTCACAGCTTTTAACTTGGGCTTTTAACTGCTTGTTTTCTTCCACAAGATCACAAGCATTTTCGGCCTCTCTTAATTTTTCTTTGAGGAAATCATTCTCGGCTTTAAGAATGAAATTTTGCTGTTCAAGATTTTGATTTTCAGTTAGAAAACATCTTATTTTTTCAGAAAGATGATCTATCATGAGATGAAGGTCTTCAGTGTTAGAGTCTTGAAATGATACCTGATCTATCTCATTTGCCATGAGACAGTGCTGTGATTTAGTCTCAGACTCTTCATCATCATCATCTGAGTCATTTTCCAAATCTTCCCATGTGGCCATCAGTCCCTTCTTCTTCATCTTTTTCGGCTTTTCTTCCTTTTTCAACTTGGGACAATCAGATTTGAAATGACCCATTTCCTTGCAATTGTAACAAGTTACTTTGCTAAGGTCTTTCTTCATCCTCCTTGAGTTGCTGCCTTTGCCTTTGAGCTTTGCCATTTTCCTGAATTTTTTTGCAAACAACACAAACTCATTTTCAGAAGAGTTATCACTGGATTCATCATCCAGAGGGTTAGTCACAGAGGAAAAAGCAATGAATCTTTTTTCAAATAAGAGTTTTCAAAAGCAAGAAGATTTCCTCTCAAATCATCAAGTGTCATGGAATCTAAGTTACTACTCTCAGAAATAATTAGAGCTTTTGTTTCCCACTCTTTTGTGAGACATCTCAACACTCTTCTCACTAGCACAGATTCTGAATGTGTGATTCCAAGAGCATCTAAGCCAACAGTGATGATATTGAACCGTTCGAACAGTTCATCAATGGACTCTCCTTCCTTCATTGCAAACATTTCATATTCCCTGTTTAACATATCTGTCCAAGTCTTCTTTACAATGGTAGTTCCTTCATGAGTGATTTGCAACTTGTCCCAGATTTCCTTTGCCGTTGTGCATCGTGATACTCGTCGGTATTCCTCAAAGCTGATAGCACAGTTGAGCAGATTGGTTGCCTTGGCATTTAACTCCACCGTCTTCCTATCTTCCTCGGTCCAGCTTGCTTCTGGTTTAAGAGAGACTACTCCTTGAGCATTTGTGGTAGTTGGAAATTTAGGACCCTCCAAGATGATCTTCCAAAGTCTGTAATCCACGGCTTGTACAAATATCTTCATCCTCTCCTTCCAATAGGTATAATTTTTCCCATTGAAGAGGGGAGGTCTGTTGCTTGATTGACCTTCAGCCAGATTGTATGATAACACATTTGTGCCACTGTTTTCTGCCATGAGGATCTTTACTCCAAGCTGCAAAGCTTGATCTCTTTGAGACCAAGCTCTGATACCAATTGATGGTTTCAGTGGCTAAGAGAAGGGGGGTTGAATCTTAGCCCCCTTTTAAATGCTAACACTTGCTGAACTTCAGAAAAGACTTTTCTGTTTTTGCTCGTCACTTGACACGAGCAACTTTGTTTTGTCTCGTCCCTTGCCACGAGACTTTCAGTTTTGTCTCGTCACTTGGCACGAGATAATTCTGGCTTTTGCTCGTGTGTGGTAGAAAACAGAAATGGAGTAGAAGGAGAAGAAGATTGCACCCAGATATATCCTGGTTCAGCTGCTAAGTGCAGTGCAGCCTACATCCAGTCTCCATCACAAATATGATGGAATTTCACGATAATCAATCTGATTACAACTTGTAAAGTGCTAACCCAACTTACAAGGGGATTCCCACAGAATCATGATACACAACATAGATGAACAAAGGAACTCTAAGACATCTATGGCTTTTTCTTTTAATTTTGCACTCTCTGCCTTTTTCCGCTCTATGGCTTTTTCATTACAAACCTCACTTGTTTGCCTTTTACCATGAGACTCAAGACATGACAAAATTAAACAGAAAAATACTAAACAGAATACATTGAAGGAGAAGAGAAAACTGTTAGCTCAGGTAGCTCTGAGAACTCTGTGCCTTGCACTCTCAAACTTTCTCCTTGCTTCAAACAGTGGTTGTTCCCCCTTTTTAAAGAAACAGGAAAGCTTCCACACTTGAAGCCAAAACCGAACCAACTTTCTTCCTCCTTCAACAAACCGGTTCGGCCACTCAGAGAGAGAAGAGATAACCATGCATTAACCAACATGCAATTACCTCTAGTCCTTTCTTGATCATCAACCTTCATCAATCCGGGCTCTCCATCCTTGGCTTCCTCTCCAAGATGGATTCCTGGCCCTTGATGCCTCATGATGATGATGACTTCATCTGCTTCAAACTCTGCCTCCAACCATCACTTCGCCACTCTAGCTACTCCCTGTGGTGGTTGGTCAGATTCGAAGACAAGCCATGCTTCAAGAATCTCCCTCTTGGCCGAATCTTCTTCTTCCATTTTGAGCATGAAAGGCTCAAGATTGCTTCACCAAATCTAACCACATTTGGTAAGCATCTTAGCCACAGCTCATCTTTTTTCTTGGTATGTTTTCTTGCCATCATTAGCTTGATGGTCTTGATGCATGCTTCTCTTTCCTTTTCTTCGTTGAAGAGCACGGCATCCATTGTTTCCTGGACAAGGACCGAATAGAGAAGAAGAAAGAGATGAGAGAGAATGAAAAAAATCTGAATAAAAGCAAAGCAAAGTGGTTAAGCGAATTAATTTGAATAGCTTGCTTTTACTCCCCTAACATAGAGTGGCGTGTTTGACATAATAGCCATCAATCACTTCAGCTGAATTTTTCTCTCTCATGTTCCCCATGCATTAATTAACAATGTAATAGATTTTGAAATCCATCACTTTGTTAGAGCTTGGTTCCGTTGGAAGCACTATGCTTTCATTTTCCTTTTAATTCGGACCAAACATGGAACCTATTTTCTTTAGTATAATTTGGGCTTGTGACAATATGATCAAAGCTGGCCCATTTGATAAGCATTTGCTTTCCTGATACAATTGTGTAGCGGATCAAGCATAGGAAGCAAATAAGAAAGCATTTGGTTGGGCTTGCAACATTAATATTTATTCTGGCCCATTTAATAATTCAACCTTGATTAATCACAAAGCTGAACCAATAATGTAGCAGTTGGGCTTTGTTAACTTTCTTTAGTTTCGGCCCAGCAGAAAATCTGCACAACAAAATTATTAATTAACATATATGAGTTAGGATTAAACTAATAATTTTGTATTTAAATATTTTAATAATGTTTGTTCATCATCAAAATTAAATTAGAGTTTTCCAAACTCATCAAAAATTAATTCTAATAATTAATAGTTTTGTTTGGCCAAATAACAATTCTAAATTCTAATAAATTCTGAGACAATTTTTAAACATTTACAAAAAATTAGGAGAACACTAAGAAGAACAATATGCTTTGTCATGAGACGAGTTGATGACATAAAGCCAAATAAACCTAGGAAGTGATAATTGAATAGAACAATTAGAATATTATTAACAGAACAAATTAAAATATACATCAATGTGACAAATATGAGTAAGCTAAAATTTGACTGAAGCTAAAAACCAAGCGTACGGATCATCACACTAAGATGAATTAAAAAAAAAGTAGTTGGCTCGAATTTGTTTGAGAAGCGTTGGTAAAGAAAATTGTCGAAAGAACAATACAGTACTTAGCAAAAGAGTTGAATACAACACATTGATGCCTACGTGGCCTTCTTCCACTTTCTGCTTCTTCCTTTGATAACAGTTTGAGAGCTTTGTACTAAAATTTTTGGTGCACCGCTTTATTATTCGTTCTTCCACTTTTGAAGATCTTGTTCTTTTTTCTCTCTTCAGTTGACCATTTTTCCGTCAAAGCCTTCACCATGTGGAGAAGTTGAAGGCATTCAGCATGTGAAAAATTTATGAGTAAACGCTTATTAACTAAAGGATGGGAATGGTTATCAAGGAGTGTACATTCAATACTATGTTTTTATAATTAATTGTCAGTTACAAAAATAGACTATAAATATTAGAAAGTTTTAGAGAATAAGAGGTGAAACTTTAACTCAGAAAACACTCAAACACACTCACATCCCCAGAGAATTCTTGAGTCTGCGATCGAGTTACTTTTTTGTATGGTTTCTTTCATGTTTTTACTCTTCCAATTTATCTTCTTGTAAACTTTATATTTTCAAGCAAGTTTATCTTTCAAGTATTCTTTATTCTCAATGTTTAAATTACATTTCAGGCCAAATATGCAGTATAGTTGCTGCCATTTGCAGTATGATATGCTCATCATAATCAACAAGACTTAATTATTAAGTGGGGATGTCATTACAAACTTCATTGTAGGTTCTACATACACTTGACTTTAAAGATATATGCCAACCTAATTCGGATAAAACATTATTTTTTATGAATAGAATAAAAACATTTAAAGTAACTTGTCACATGTTATTTCCCATGTTCGCTGATCAAGTGGTTGATGATAAACCATTTTAGAATCATAGAATGGTAAAGCATGTAATTTTTCATAGAGCAAAATTTACAGATACTAAACAAAGAATTATCAGATTTTATTGATGTATGTTTAATATTACATTACTGCAACACCCTTTGTATATTTTGCATAGCAGTGTGGTCAAGCCTTTTATGCCACAATTCAAGATCACTATATCTATGACATTGCTGCTAAAGCTACTTTTTCTAGAGATTCTTTTCTTTTATTGGTAAAGAAAAAATTACAAACAATGTTATTATTGTGTAAAGTACTAGGATCTGAACTATATGAAGAGGGATCATTTGTGTACAAGCAAGTAGGATATCTTGTAAAAGAAGGAATAGATTTAGGGACAATCAAATCATCAAATGCATATATGCCACCTTTAGTGAAACTCTAAAGGGGAAGCTCTTGTGAATCCTAATAACATGGTTAGTTATCTTTTGCGAACTTAGAAACACTTAAAAGATTTTGAGTAATTGAAGGCACATATAAGAGATCCTTTAATCTAAAATAAGCATTATTATTCTTGTTATATAAAATTGAAGAGTCGTGATTGTGAATTCAAATACCTAATCCGTTACCTACAAAGAGCTGATCAAATTCTGAAGTGTTTAGTGCATAAGTAAGCAGATTTCCATGATCAGGTGTCACAAAATGCTAGCACCTGAGCTAGAAAACCATGTTGAATTACATACTGATGAAGTGGAAGGAATGATGATGAGATATGACCGGGGTTGGTGAAAAGATGATGAAGGTGATGGGGAAAGAGAGTTGGAATATGGGACATGAATATGAGCTTGAAGCAGAAGTTGAATTTGGTTGAAAATTTTGGTCAAAGCGATGAAAGAAATTAAGCTCCATGTCTATTTCTGCCACACATCTGACAATCTGTTCTTTGATTATTTCATGAAGTTCTTCCTCTGCGATTAAATCTACCACCACGTCCTCGGCAAAATTGAGCACTTCTACTAGAACTTTTGAAGAAAGATTGTGAGGTTAGCCAAAGTAATATGTTGTGATGGAGTCCTGAATTCTTCTAGCATATCTTTGCTAATAGTAAAACTCAATTTGAAATAACAAATTAGTGAAACTCAATTTGAAATAACAAATTTGACCATAATCGGTGATAAGTTATATAAATTATTGCAGGGGATGAAAATTAATTCTAATAATTAATAGTTTTGTTTGGCCAAATAACAATTCTAAATTCTAATAAATTCTGAGACAATTTTTAAGCACTTGCAAAAAATTAGGAGAACACTAAGGAGAACAATATGCTTTGTTATGGGACGAGTTGATAATATAAAGCCAAATAAACTTAAGAAGTGATAATTGTATAGAACAATTAGAATATTATTAATAGAACAAATTAAAACATACATCAATGTGACAAATATGAGTAAGCCAAAATTTGACTGAAGCTAGAAATCAAGCGTACGGATTTCGCAGTTTCATCACACTAAGATGAATTAAAAAAGAAAGTTTGTTTGATAAACATTGGTAAAGAAAATGGTGGAAAGAATAATATAGTACTTAGCAAAAGAGTTGAATCCAACACGTTGGCCTTCTTCCACTTTCTGCTTCTTCCTTTGATAACAGTTTCAGAGCTTTGTATTAACATTGAAGATCTTGTTCCTTTTCCTCTCTTCAGTTGACCATTTTTCCTTCAAAGCCTTCCAAGTAATTTCAAAGCTCTCACTGAATCTCCTTGCAACTCTATGAATCTCATCCCTTTGAGGGTACATGAATCCATAAGAGAACAAAAGCCTCATATCGTTTGCAAACTCATCAGGCCCTGAATACACGAATTTGTGCAGCTTTGACTCTATTTCCTCAAACCCTATTGGCTTCAACGACACACTCTCACAGTTGTTACCAAGAATCCCTAACTTCTTGGGATCCAGAGTCTTATTGAAAGCCCAGCCATCTCTTCCAACCATGAAGCGCTTCAAGATCACCCAACACTGCATCTTTTGATAACGATCCATTCTCTGCTCGTTCAGAACAACCTCCATCTCCTCTTCCTTCTTCGTCTCCTTGGAGTCAGGCACCTTAGAACCGGTTCTTGGGATTCTTGAACATGCATTGTGGTGTTCTTCCTCTTCCTTCTTCTTGTTCTTCGAGTCAGGCACCTTAGGACCAGTTCTTGGGATTCTTGAACATGCATTGTGGTGTTCTTCCTCTTCCTTCTTCGTGTTCTTGGAGTCAAGCACCTTAGAACCAGTTCTTGGGATTCTTGAACATGCATTGTGGTGTTCTTCCTCTTCCATCTTCTTGTTCTTCGAGTGAAGCACCTTAGAACCGGTTCTTGGGATTCTTGAACATGCATTCTGGTGTTCTTCCTCTTCCTTCTTCTTGTTCTTCAAGTCAAGTACCTTAGAACCGATTCTTGGGATTCTTGAACATGCATTGTGGTGTTCTTGCACAGAAGATTTTGTGGAAACAGAAACTTCAGAAGTTGCCAACTTTCTTCTCTTTCTGTCTCCGCGAGAATCAGCACCATCATCGTCCTTCTTCTGTTTGCACTGTGCATCAGTTGACAAGGTTCTAGAACCTTCAGCATCACTCTTTCCCACTACATTACACCAGTACTCAGTAGTGCTGAAATGCTGATCTTTCTTCCTCTTCTGGCCGCATGAATCAGAAGCCATAAATTCTGGTGCACGCTTTTCAGTATCAGCATCATGCTTTAGTTTGCACTCTTCAGATGACACTGTTCTTAAACGCGGCAAACGAAGCTTAATTATGAGTCTCTTTCTTGGGGCAACCTCTGCCTCTGCCACTGCCATTGAAAAGCTTGGTTGTTGATGTTTCGAGTGAATTAAGGGTTTCAAGACTCGATCTTTGGTAGGATTAATTACGGAAAGAAGAAACAAACAAGTTCAATCACTGCTACAATGTGGTATTATATAGGACTAAAAGGGTTTGCTTTACCGTTACTGGTTTACTTACAAAACAAGGCAAAATAACATAGGAGACATTATTATGTACATTCTTTTGGTAGTTCTTTTTTAATACGGTTTTTGGGCTTCTTTGATAGAACTCCTATATTTTTGAGTTATCTTTCTTTAAAAGAGTTATCTTGTTTTAAAAGAATTTATGAAAAAATAAACATGATGAGTTATTTTTTTTTTAAAAGATTATTTATAAAAAAATAAAAATTTTATATTTGGATATCTTATGTAAAAAAAAATTTATCTATTAATTATATTTAGATATAATAATATAAAAGTATTTTTTTGTTTATTTATTATGTAAAAATTATTATTTTTCTTAAAAAAAATCTTTTAAAAAATATAAACTATAATTTTTTAAGATAATATTTTTTTGATTTTTTAGTGCTATTATTTTTACTATTAAAAATTTGTTAAACATATTAAATAATAAAAAATAAAAAAGATTTTTTTAATTAAAAAATATTTTTTTATCAAGATAATAGTACTAAAATAAATACTTTATCTCTGTATGTTAAAATTTTAAAATGATAAATAAAATAAAAAAATTAAGTTATACGAAAAGATCTTGAATATCTATACAAATATGTAATTGATTTGATTTGTGAATCAATTATCTAACTAGAAATAAAACAAAACATGAGAAAAGATTTGATTTTGAAAGTCTCTGAAATTGAGTTCATTTATATTTAACTAATAAAAAAAAGTGTTCTTTGGCGATGGACTATATACTCCAGTGGCTATAAAACTCATACTTTTAAAATTCAATTTGGAAAGAAATTGAGGATGAAAACATTATTTTTACCCAACTAAATAACATCCGAATGCATTGTATGAAACACGGACAAACACTCCAAGAACAAGACAGGAACCATGGCCACAACGTACGCCGGCCAAAATTCTTATTACATGCAAAGTCAAACTGATGTTTTCTATGCATCCAGCTACAATGTTGAGAATGTTTGTACCCATCATCACAATATCCTTAATATAGCTATATATTCCTTTAACCCCATCTCCCCAACTTCTCAATATTAATCGAGTTCGCTACATATATCTATATATAAGACTATAACTATCCTTGATTACATCAGAGAGATTGAGTGATATGGAGCGAAGATTTAATAGAGAAAGCAAAGGTGGTGTGAGCCTACAAAAGAGGATGATAGAGACGCGGCGAAAGGCAGAACCAGCACCGGACCTCACGGATTTCATGAACGACATGTTTTTTGGGGCTGCTGACATTTACAAGAAGAACTATGACTTCACTGGTGGTAGCAGTGTTGTTTTGGACGATGAGGACGATGTTGGGTTTGATGATAGCACAAGAAGTAACAGTGCGAGGTTGACTCAAGAGTGGTTACAAGAGGCGCGAAGGATCGTGTCTTCTTCTCCCACAAGGTCTGATTCGCCTGCACGTCGCTGCCTTTCTGGCTCTCCGAGGTTTGCATCGCCTTCCAACAATAATTCACAACCAGGCGCATCTCTTATTCCTTCCTTGGATCCCACCAGAGATAATAATCTCTCAAGAACTAGGTCTGCAAGAAGGTAATATAATGCTAATATTAACGTCAATGGTTATAATAGTTTTGGTATAAAGATCCTAGCAAAAACATAGCTACACATTTGTGAAATTTTCTATAATTCTCATGATCTTGTTTCATAAAAAAAAATATATAGATATTATGATGGAAAAAACATCAAAGGAGAACAGATAAAGCTTTTAAAGACATGGATTCTATGGAAACTTTTCTTAACGACCAAATCTTCTTGCCCATTTATATACATAATTCAGATGCTCTATTATTTTGAATATATAATGTGACAACACACTTTTGTATCTTATATAGTCACCTTGTAAATTGCCCACTACACAAATTTTACAAAACAGCATTGCAAATTAGACACAAATCATCACAAGTTCTAGTCATTGTTCTCATTGGCTAATAATCTGAGACCAAGAACGAAAGCCTCATTCAAAAGCTAATCACCCACTACACAAATTTTACAAAACAGCATTGAAAATTAGACACAAATCTAATAATTAAGTCCACATCTACTACTAAAGAGGAAATTAAAGCAAAATATATTTTCATGACAGCACAACAAGGTAGGAATTGGACACACCGAATATCAATACACGTTTTAGACTCTTAGGAACAAAAGCAAGTGAAACAAATAAAGCTTCTCAATCTCAATTCTTTCACAAGCAACATTTCTCCTATGATATGCTGAACTTTATCGCCTTAATTTTAACCTATTACACATGGAATATTAATAATTCTTCATAACTGATACTGATTTGAAACTTATTTTAAGCTGCTCCTCTTCCTCCATTATCTACTTTTCGAGTTGGTTAGTTCTTAGTCCCTGCCTCTCTTCAAGTCAGGTATCCAAATTGTTTCCTTTCCAAATTTGCAACCCAACATTGCTCACTTATCAAATTGAGCAAGTCAAATTGAAATATAGCTATTTGACCCATTCACGAAGTACCTATATAATTAACCAAGTACAGTTTTTCTCATATCTGTTTCTTTACTAATTCAATATACAAACAACAAACACAATCTATTTACACAGCAAAGGAAAAAGCTGTGACCCTATCATCACTATGTTCTCTTTATGATCCTATCAAATTCAAAGCATTAGGATAGAGAATTCAGAAACACAGAACTCAGAAACACAGCATAATGCAGCAGCCAGAACAACAATTCTCCATTCAATTCATACAAATTAATTAAGTCCTAACCAATCAAAAAGTGAACCACAGTGAACTTACAGCAGGATCCATCGAAATGAAGAGTTAAATACTGAGAGATTTTAAAATTCCGCACCTTTTCATCTTTCCTGAAACTGGGTTATGCAATGGTTCGAAAAGCACATCCAAAACTAAAGGTTCAGTTTGAAAAAAATAGAAGAAAACTCAGAAGTCAGAAGTTCTTTGACAGAACAAAACAGAACAAATCAACAAAATAGAAAAAACCCAGATAACAAAACTCAGGAGAAAACTTAGAACTCAGAATATACTAATGGCAGAACCAAGGGCAAGGAGGAGGCTTATCTCAATCGATGAGCTCCGGCGAGCCACCGACGAAAGAAGAAGAGAACCGAAAAAGAGAGATACTCCTGCGGCAAGAATGGGAGGTCGAGGCAGAGAGACAGAGTCGCGAATCAAAGTGAACTCGAAGAGGCAGAGGTCCGACGAACCACCGGCGAACTCCGGCGAGAGGCAGAGGAGAAGAACTGTTGACGGTGGCGTACAGAGGAGAACTCCAGCGGCGAAGAGTAGAGGTTTTGAAATTAATTTGGTTCTGGCCTTAGTTAAGCCGTTAAAAATCAATTTGGTTAATTAAGATATAGTTATAATTTTTTAATCGGTCAATTAAATTTTGGTTTTTTATGTACATTCGAGTTTTCGAAGTGGGGTTTGGTTCGATTTTTTATTAAAATTTAAGTTTAAAATTTAATATAAAAATATTTTTATTGACCAATTAGCATCATGATAAAAAGCATTGTTGATTATTGGATAATTACTAGAATGTGAAACAGGTTAAGAGGAGGGGAAGGGGTGAGTAACGAGATACTAACAAAATCAGCTAAACACAGTCGCAACAAATCAGACACCTTTACTAATCATTCTTGGGAGGAGGACGGATCCCCTGCTGCGGAAGTCCGCAGATGGTTCTCCAACATCCTCAAGCCCACACAAAATTCAGCTTGCCCTCCACGCCAGCATCTTCAGCGGAGGTCCCGCTTCCAAACGGAACCAACCTCCCCTGCACCTCAGCCGCAGGGGATCCAATCCCCTTCCCGCCCAAGCTTCAAGTCTACTCCTGCGGAGTCTCTGCCTCTGTCTCCGCCAAGGAATCTCGTTGAGTCTGCTCACCGGAGAACCATATCGTCTTCAACTTGCTCGCTGGAGAAGATCGCGTCCAGGTATGTCGCAAAAGGAGATGAAGTAAGCCAGCAAGAAGATGATAATTATAGCCTCAACGGTTTCCTCAAAGAGCAGAGGGATCTGTTCAAGAAAATCTCCAGCGGAGAGATCCATGCAAATGCCAAAGTCATTCTTTCTGGGCCTTCGAACAGTTAAGACTGTTACATGTTTTTGTTTTGATTTCTTCCTTTTTGTTTGTTGGTTATTGGTGATGATGTGTGGTTATGGTGCAGGTACTGCATCGATGGTGGCTGCGATTTGCCATGCTTGGCTGTTGGGGTACAGGGAGAGGGAGAAGGGGAGTGGTGTGGTGGTGCCAGTGATGAACGTGAAGCGAAGCTCCATGTTGAAGCTGAGGCAAGCTGCATGGCTGTTTCACCACTCTGGTCTTGATGCTTCTGCATTGCTTTTCGCTGATGAGGTAACCTTAAGTCGGATGCGTTTTGACTATTGAATTTTGATTACTTTGCTGATATAGTAAGGAAGGTAGCTGAACCTTGTTTGCAGGTGGACATGGAAAACCTTTTGGTGACTGGCCAAGTGACTGTCCTCGTGGTTGGAAAAGATATCCTAACCACTACCGGCGAGGTAGCATTAAATACTTCATCAATTAGAAAAACTAGATTCAATAATAATAAACAATTGTTATTCCAGTATAATGCAAGGATGGTTTCAATTTTACTTTTAATTGATTCGTTCATTTTTTGCCTTGTATTGTTATTGATCTAGGTTGGATCTCAGTGCACCATTCTCACGGATAATTATTGTGAAGATGCCTATGATCTGCTTCAAAACTCTGTACTAAAGAAACTATTGGTATAAAATTTAATGTTTCTCAAATATTACAAAAGATAAAATAGGTTTTTTGTTCTTTCTCGTGTTTGTGATATTTTTCAAAAATATTGTTTAACATTTAATTTTATTCAATTTTGTGCATAATATTTTTTATTTGTATCAAAATTATGGCTAGACATTTTTAATTTTGTTCCTAATATTTTAGATGGATTTCTGGGGATAATTTTGATATAAATTAAAAGTTTAGGGACAAAATTGAATGTTCAAAATATTATGAGTAAAATTAAATGAAATTAAATGTTACGAGTATTTATTAAAAAAATTGTAAATATTAAGGACAAAAAATATAATTTACCTTGTTAGGAAGGACTTGTTTGGTTGTATTACATTATTATTCTCTCTGCATATATATTATTTTGCAGCTAGCTGGAATTCTACTAGACACACAGAATCTAAAGGCTTCTGCATCTGTATCAATGACAAGAGATGCAGAAGCAGTTCAATTGCTATTGGTTGGCTCACCCCCAAACTACAGATATGCTCTATTTGATCAATGTGAGGTTCATTTTATTTGTTTCTCCACAATAATATTGAAGCTGACTTACATAGTTATATATAATTTATTGATAATCAAATTTTGATGTATTTGATTTTGTTTTCCATGTATCTTTGGTTCCTTCAAGTGCTACAAGACCAAAAATCTACTTCTTTTGTGGAAGCTTTGAACTTTAACTATGGGAAACCTTATGATCAAAGTAAGTTTCTCTCAATGACTTCTCCATACATATATATGGTTTGCAGCATTTTAAATTTTCTTATTGCCAATTGTGTAATATGATGAAGACATCATCATAATATAGAACCTTAATTTTGTTAAAGCAACTCGAAGATGAATCAACAAATTCCATATGGAATAAGCAAAGACTACAAAGTAGTTGCCCGTTAATATAATAATGGTGATAGCCGCAAGTTTCTGTATTTTCAAAAGTATATGATGATATATATGTATGTGACTATGTGAGTTAACGGAATATCCAAGTAATATCTGTATATGTACATATATGTTCACAGGATACTTTTTCTATAAATATAGTTGTAACTTATATAAGATTATTTTGTGGTGGTCTTTAAGAATTAGAGCATTATTATCCTTACTATTGGTAATTATAGGTGACAAGAACAGCGAAGGAAACATGGAGCATAAATTTCGAGAAAGAAAATCAAGCTCTAAGTCTATATCTGACAGAGAAACCATGTTGTCAAGTACAAAAACGAATTCCAGCGACACAAAAAGCGTCAAAAGTAACATCGTTTCACCAAGAACAGGTTCAATTTTCACTCTATCTTCATTTCCCTTAATAGTGTTATTAGTGTATATATATATATACAGTTCCAAACATAAATAAATATGACATCACTTTTAAATTTTGATGGTTACAGCCAAACTTATTACGCCACCTTCACGATCTCCTGCTCCAGTATCAGCACCAGCGCCAGCACGTGTTGAAAAGGAATCCAATTTTCGCGGGAAAAACACCTCCTTCTTAGCAAGGTGGTTTGGTTTTGGAAAATAATATAATTAAATCCTATTCTATTTCTAAAGGCAGCTCAATTTTGCAATATTAGAACAAGAGAAAAAAAGTCCCCCCCCCCTCTCTCAATGTTCGTCACATTACCGAAAAAGGAGAAGTATAATCTTTGTATTTTTTAGCTATGATAAACATGCATGAAAAATAAATAAATTCATTGTTGTCGTTGTATTCTATCTATTATCTATCATATATATATATATATATATATATATATATATATATATATATATATATATATATATATATATATATATATAATTAATGGAAATAAGGCTAGTACATCAGTTACTTAGGTTGCGTTTGATTACTGTTACGGCCTGGTCAAGAAAGAACTTGGGCCTACCCGACCCGATCACCACCCGACCTCAGCGGTCAGGTGACCCGAACCTATCCGACCCGCGCATCCTTCCAAGGACAGCTGGCCACCACAGTTGTACAAGGAAGCTTCGAAGAAGGTGGGCTCTGCCCTCCTGGGGCCCACACCTGACATGGTATATAAGGGAGGGGTCTTACCCTCCCCCAAGGTACGTCACACTTTCTACCTAACCCATTCCCCGCCTGCACACTAGCTGACTAGAGCGTCGGAGTGTCTTTGTAGGTGGCACCCCCTCTCTTTCCTCAACAAGAGTTCGGCTACCCGGCAGACCTGAACCCAGCACGACCACGATTGAAGCGTTCTCACTCCCCCAAGCATCCACCCGAATTGTCCGGTAACCGCCCTACCGAACAATTACAGAGACACAAAATCTTGTTTGACAGAGAAAATATGGATAGAGACATTGTGTTTAAGGACACTGAATCAGTGTATTTTGTGTCCATCCTGACAAGAATGATACAGAGATACTAATAAGGAATACAACTTATTTTTCATTTTTTCTTTTATTATTTTAGTTAATTTTTCATAATTATATTTTTCATTATTTTTTTTTTTGCTTCAAATTTTTTGAATGGAAAAAAATATAATAAATTAGATTTTTATAATTTATTCTAATTTATTACCAAACATAATACTAGAACACAAAATTTTGTGTCTCTGTCCTTTATGTTTTGTCTTGTCCTGTTCTCATAAACAAATGTAGAGATCAAGAAAGTCCATGATTCAAGAATCGCTAAGTAAATTCTTAGTCTGAATCAGTTAGGATTAGTTACTGTCTAGCTGTAATGTGTGTTTATGTATTCTTAAGTGCTTATATAAGTCTAAAAGGCTCGCCATATTGTAACATTGAAGTATCAATTCAATCCAATATTTTATTTTCTTTGTTTTTTGTTTCTATTCTTACACAAACACACTACTCCACTAGCCATTCATGCATGGTATCATAGAGCTAAGTTCATGATCAAAGACCTTCACTACTCTTATTCTTGGAGAAGCTCGATGAAGCATCATACAAGACATAGCATCAATTGGCCTTACATGCAATTTATGCAAATGATGTTGGCGATCATTTAGACAAAGATAATTAAAGTTCCATCCACCTCAATTTGATAGTGGTAAAGCAAAACTTGCAGGCACAAAATCTGCAAAATACAAGGAGTAGAAGCTCAAGAATCATTCTCTTATGACTTGGCTTCTCACTTCCTTGGATTCTTCATTCAAGAATCGTATGCTTGAATGAAATTTTGCTTATGAAGTTTGGGAGACAATCAAAGATTATTTTTCCAAAATTTCCAACATTAAGATCTAGCAGCTAAAGACTCAACTGAAATCAATGAAGAAGCAAGGATTAAGTACTTTAGATTATCTTTGGAAAATCCGAACCATAGTTGATGTTTGTTCCTGGAATTGGTTATAATTTTTTTCTTGAAGACCACATTTCTGCTATAACTGATGGTCTAACTGAAGAAATGAAGAATATACAATATTCGTCTCTTCAATCATGACCAAAGTAGGTTCAATTTCTTTATTTGAAGTTGACGCTTTACTTTTGGGCTATAACGTATGTTCAATTTCATACAATATTCTAAGGTTGGTAGAGAAAATTTTAGAGGCAATTTTACTTCAAGATGAAGAGGAACAAGATTCTTTCGAGGAGGATGCAATTTTTTTACTGTTGGAAAATGGACTTCCGAAATAATATTTTAACTATTTTAGATACAAATAAAATATATAGACAAATAAATTAGAATATAGACCAAATTTATCACTGAAGGTACTAGGCATTGTCATTAAGAATTTATTATCCCCGTACCCTTAAGCGAAATGGCTTTGATGAAAATTCTCCAAAATTAGACGTGGATTATTAAAAACACATATTCACACTAATATTTTTAAAACACTTG
Organism: Arachis hypogaea; assembly: GCF_003086295.3. Taxonomy (NCBI): domain Eukaryota; kingdom Viridiplantae; phylum Streptophyta; class Magnoliopsida; order Fabales; family Fabaceae; genus Arachis; species Arachis hypogaea. Next base: position 108,852,867 of record NC_092036.1, read on the forward strand.
GAACAGCACAACTTCATTTTTCTTCTTAAAAATTTATTGCAAGCAAAAGCTTGTTAATAATTTAAAAACGCTTGCTTTCTTTTTGAGAGAGAGCACGAGAGTTAGAGAAGAGAGAGAAAATTGTATGCGTAACAATTTAGATTTATGAGTAAAGTATCGTTTTTTTCCTCAACGTTTGGGATAAGTTCTAAAGTTGTCTCAATCGTCTTATTTAAGTCTCTAACGTTTCAAAATTGACTCAATGTTGTCCTACCGTTAGGGATCTGTTAACAAATTGATGGCGAAACAAAATTGAGACGATTTTGAAACGTTAGGGACTTAAATAGGACGAAAACATTAGGAACAAAAACGATACATAAAAATAAATTTTAATTTAATTTTATCTTTCAATAATATTAATTTTTTTACTGTACATAGTATTCGATTATTTTTTAATTATATCTAAATAAATTACAATTAATCACATTACTTTCATTTTAAATAAATTTATTTTTTTATAATTTTAAAGAATTTTGATACATTAGAGACAAAAGATATAATTTATATTTTATTGTATATTATTTTTTTTGTAAGTTTATATACTAGTCATTCTACAAATATTTCATGATAACTAAAAATCTTTAAGAGTAAAATTATAAAAAAATTAATTTATTTGAAATGAAAGTAGTATGATTAAGTGTAATTTACTTAGATGTGATTAAAAAATAATACTTTACTCTAGATTTATAGTAAACTGATTTTTAACAGCAGGACAACATTAAATCCATTTTTAAATAAAACGATTGAAACGTTAGGAATAACTTTAGCAGTTACTCCAAACGTTAAAGACAAAAACAATACTTTACTCTAAATTTATAGTAAACTAATTCTTTATCTAGAGTTACAGTAAGCTGAGTTTCATAGTGAACTAACTTTTTATCTAGTATCGTAGTAAGCTGACTTTTCGGATTTTATACGCTTGAAATTTAAAAAATCCGAGAGATACAGTTAGACCCTAATAAATTCATATTTTACTATAATTTTTGGATTAAAAAGAGTAAAATTTATCGATTTAACTTGTCCTTAATAATTCTAATTGCATGCAAGGCATTTTTATTCTACACGCCCATTCTCCTTCTCCCTACGTATAAAATGCCATATAAACTGCTCGAGTGTGTATTTATACTTTATGGACCACGTTTTTAAAGTGTGGTCTAAAATTTTAAAATGTGTCCAAAAATTTTTTTTTACTCTTTTTGAGCTTATTTTATATTTTTTTATTTTTTTTATTATTTGTTATAAAATTTATCAAATCAAATGAATCAAAACAATATATAATTTAAGTGCCAAAACATTCCATAATTAAGCATTATAAATAAAAAAATTTTATATAAAAATATAAAAAAACACAACCTGATGCGCTTATATCAACTACATAATCATACTCTTTGATGGAAGGCCTGATACTCAACTACTAAGATTCATCTCAACACGTTTTGTCAAAAGGGAACTACATCTAAATTATTTGCATTTAAAAAATTTTTTTTTTTCAATTTGAACAAAAAGTGCAAACAATTTTGTTCTTCTTGACCTATAATGTATGGATATTAATACGAATACGAGACACGATACGATACAACACAAGATACACAAACACGTAAATTTAAAATTTTTATAAAACACGGGTATACGGTATATATATATAATATAAAATATTTTTAGATAAATTGTAATAATATTTTAGTATTTTATTGATATTAAAATATAAATTAACTTTTTTAATTATTTTTAATACTTTTTTAATTATATAAAGTATTTAAAATGTATTTTGTTTTAATAACTAATAATATATGTTATTTCTAAACTCATTTTAATAATATATGTTAAGAATAAGACTAGACACGCTGACACGTAATGATATTTAAATATATCCAAACGTAGTCACCAAAAAAAAAAATATATCCAAACGTGTTCGAAAAAAAATTTTATTTTTTATTAAGACACGGTTGGATATAGAAAACACACATATTGAACAAATATCAACGTATGTCGTGTCTGAACAGAGACACGACAAATCAAAAAAATATTCGTGATTCATAGTTGTTGACAAATTTAAAATGAACCTTCAAAGATAGTTAATCTTTTTTAGAAATACTTGCAGTTGTTTTTTAGATGGAAAAGGAGCTTTCCAAATAACTTTTGTCTTGCTGTTATAAATCTTAATTTTTTTTATACACCATAAAACCAAAAAATTCTGTAGAGATACCAAAAACACATTTTATAGAATTCATTTTCAAGTTGTGCTTTCACATTCTATCAAATACTCTTTTAAAAATTTTCAAATGTTCTTTCTAGCATTTAACTTAATAACTAAATCATCAATAATATAAATTTCATTTGAAATATTAGATGAAAAAATATTATTAAAAAGTTATTTCTAAAGCAAATAAATATAGGTTAACAATCTTATTTGAAATATCATTATTAACTTGGTCCATATTATTTTAATTTCAATGAGTTAATTTAAGTTATATTGACGTAATCATAAGATAATTCAAAATTATTTAGTTTGTGCTCCTAGGAATGTAACTTCCAGATGTTGATAATATCAACAATGTGTCAAAGGCAAGAGATATGAGCAATCATTGATCTAAGTTTGAACCGACGCTATTGTCCTATGAATAACGATCAATTGCGATAAATCAATTTATAAATAGAGTTTAGATAAAGAGTGAAAATAAACCTAACATATTTTCAATCTTTTATAGTATTATAAATTTAAATTGAAAATCTGGAATAATTTCTCCTAACTCAAATTCTTATATTCTATTCTTCTAATTTTTAATTAAAGTCCTTTAATATTTATTGGGTCTTCTTTATTATTTTTTTCTTTTAATTTATGTATTTTATTTTTCTTTTGATACGATGTATATGTTTATCTATATCTATAGTTATATTTTAAAATCCAGTCTTTAACTACTGATGTGGCTGCCTCTCCTTCATTTTACTAAGTCTGATTGCTAAATGGTGGGGTAGGTTTGGTGAGCAGGTGTTCTATTGAAGGTTGGCTACAAGAGTAGCCAGATTGCTTCTGGGCTCTGGTCATTGAATACAGAGGTGGTTTGAGTGGGTCAAACATGCAAGTGTACTTGGGGTTTATATATGTTTACAGAATTTGTCTACGGTGGTAAAAGAAGTAGTTCTTAAAGGACACATTAAACTAATTCCAAATATGGTTGTAGTGCAATCCATATAAGTTAGTTCGTAAATTTATATTCTCACCTAAAATTTATAATAATTACAAAGAGGTCTGAATTATTAATAAAAGATTTTTTATTTGGATGCAATTAGAGAAAGATTAGGTTTTTAGACTTTTTTGTAACTTGGGTCTTTAATGGACATTCGTTTAAAAATATAACATTTTCAGTTCCATATATAAAACTAATATTATTGGACGCGAGTTAAATTCTAAAATAGTCCCTGAGATTCATAAAATGTATCGATTTAGTTTTGATTTTTTGATTGCACTATTTATGTCCTCGAGATTGGAAAAAATGTACCTATTTGGTCCTTTCTCGTTTTTCCATCCAAACTGCTTCCCGGCGGCAGTGATGTGGCAATAGATCGCCGTTCTCCCCAAACTACTAAATTCATTCAAAGCAGCCTCCACTAAATTGCTATTGTTTCCATCAACAAAAGCAGCAATATCTTTAGAGAAAGAAGAAGAACGGTTACTCTTTTTTCTCATGGCCTTCATGTTCCTCTGCTACTTCTCAGAGCGCTTTCTTCTTTCTTCCAACCTCCTCAGCCTCTGCAACTCCTTTCTCTTCCTCCACTCCTCCTCTGTCTCCGTTGGAAGGGAACATGTTCTTATCAGATTCGTTGTGCAAGGCATTGGCATGTTATTAGAGTAACCCCCAATATCTTGATTATTATTATTGCTGTTGTTATTATCTTCATCTCTGATGAGGGACTTTGAGAATGAGAATTCGGGTATTGATGTTGTTCTCTTGATCTTCTTCGCTATTGGGGCCACACCAAAATGACTGTTTATTGAAAGACCAAGGCTCAGCTCAATCTCTTGTTCGCATCTCCATCACCATGGCGATGTTGTTGTTGTTGTAGCTCATGATGGTGATGATGGTTCATGGACATGAACATTTTTAGCAGATTTCTTGAAAAATCGCTCATGCGAGTTCTGCTATTCTCTCTTTCCTAAAAAACTTGTGTCATTGAAGATTTTGGAATTGAAACAACAAAAAAGAAGAAAAAAGGTTACCTTTTCAAGGAAGGAAGAATACCCAAATGGTTCAGAATTCACGAGGACTTAAAAATTAAAGTTTGTTTTTGATAGGTAACCAAAGATTGGTGATGAACCAGAAGAGAAACAAGGTCGAATCAAATGGTTTTTGTACCCATGCAGTGAGTGAAAACAAACAGGAAAGAAAATGAACAGGAAAGAAGAAGAAGAAGAAGAAGTTTTGCAGTTAGGGTTAAAAAAGGGCTCAGGGACCACATTGGGTTAAACACTTTCATTTGCCACGTCATGTAATCGTTAAACACTCCAGCGTGGCAATTTATTGCCACATCACTGCCGCCGGGAAGCAATTTGGATGGAAAAACGGGAACGGACCAAATAGGTGCATTTTTTTAATCTCGAGGACATAAATAGTGCAATTGAAAAATCAAGGACCAAATCAGTACATTTGTAAATCTCAGGGACTACTTTAGGATTTAACTCTATTGAACCCTAATAAAAAAAATTGTTACGTTAATAGTTTATGAAAATTCACAAAGCAAAGTGTAAGAAAAAACTCACAATCAAAGTTTCTATAATTATAATAATAATAATAATAATAATAATAATAATAATAATAATAATAATAATAATAATAATAATAATAATAATATAATCTTTGGATTTTTTTCTTAAATAAAATAAAAAAATTAATTAATTACTCAAACAAGATTTTTGAACTTTATTTTCTAGAATACGATTTTTGTTTTGTAATTAGGGTAAGTTCGCCGCACCCTCGGCGAACTCTATATAAATTATGGAGTTTGCCGCACTTCCCGACAAACTCTATTTATATAGAGTTTGTCGCACCCCCGGCGAATTTTAGGATGAGTTTGGCGAACTATATAAATCTGGTGGGGCCATTTTCATATGTCCCTTTCTTTTCCAATCTCTCCTCCAAATTTATTTTGTTCTTCTTTTTTATCTTTCGACGTCCGTGAAGTTCGTTATCCACGATATTCTCAGTTTCAGGTCAGTAAATAATATGTTAGTTAGAGTTACTTTTTTCAGGTTAGTTAGAGTTACTGTTTACATGTTGGTAAAAGTTACTAGTTAGAGGTTGCATGTTAGTTAGAGTTTACAGATTTACTGTTTACATATTAGTTAGAGTTACTGTTTACATGTTAGTTAGATTTTTTATGTTATTGTTTTCAAGTACAGTTACTGTTTATTGTTTATAACATGTTAATTAGTATAAGTTGTTAGTCAATTCTTAGTTAGTTTAGTCAGAATAATTAGTTTAAGTTGTGAATTACAAGATAATTAGTGGAATAATTAATTAGGTTAAATTAGATTAGAAAGAAACATGATTAATAAAATTTAGGATTCAGTTAGTTATTGATTAGGGTTGTTTAGGATGTTAGTTGACGGCCTCATGTAGTTGGGTTAAATTTAAATTAGTAAGTTTATAAACTGATTAAGAACAAGATAGACAATTATAGATTTAAATATATTTTTTAAGAATTTAGTTAATGTAAAAAGAACTAAGTTCAATATATGTGATTTTATTTTACTAGAGTGTGGTTAGATGGAGCAGCAGTTATTGTGCTACGAGGATATGCTGCACAGATTGGATAAGACTGAGCATATTGCTCACAGGCTTGATCAAGTGGTACAATTTTTTCACTGTTGTTTATTTTATTATAATTAATAAACAGTAAACTTTTTATGTGCTCACTGTCCTTTTTTTTGTTTTTTGTTTCCGTTTGGTAAATGCCTCGGATCTTGTGCACCAGGCGTAATTTGATGACACAGCCGCCGGAGCAAATTAGGCCATATCCCAGACGAACCGGATTTGAGTATGTGGCTTATATGGTTGAGTTCGAGCACGACTGGCCACTTGCTTCGACGTTGATAGAGAGGTGGAGGCTTGAGTCTCATATGTTTCATCTACCATGCGGGGAGATGACTATCACCCTGCAGGACGTGGCCTATCAACTGAGACTCAAGATTGACGGTGATCCTTTGAGTGGATGCATAGGTGGTTGGGAGCAGCACCATCAGGGATGGACTATTGAGGAGTTATGTCAGCAGCTTCTGGGTGTTGTTCCTGGCCCAGAAGACAGACAGTCACAGACCAAGTGGATTGTGAAGCTCACTTGGTTCCACAACACTGTGTGTGGAGAGTTGGAGCAGGACGCCACAGAGGAGCACCTGTTGAGGTACACGAGAGGGTACAACATGTAATGGATAGGGGGTATCCTATTCCCAGATGCATCTGACTCTCGGGTGCACATCAGGTGGCTCCCTTATGAGAGGATCTTGAGACGTGTGGCGGGTTATTGTGGGGCTCAGTTTTGCTGGCATCGCTTTACCGCCAGATGTGCTGTGCCACGGAGCATGGTTAGCACAATTTGGGAGGGTGCGTTAGCTTGTTGCTGTCCTAGGCCAAATCTTTCTGTACGACGCCTTGTAACCAAAGTGATTCTCCACACCTCCTTGCAGAACCCTGATACTGATTGTTGGATCAGTTTTGACCATCGTGAAAATGTGTTGAGCAATCACCTTCAAATCCAACCTACGATGGTCTTGCCCCATCGATGTTTGCATGCAAGTATGAGAACCAGTGTATCTCCTAATCTCTCACTTTTCTTGCTTTTGGTGATACGATATGAGTATGCTCCAATTACAACCGAGCCCGAACTGGATGCACTGTGCATTATACCTCAACTGGTTACTGTATACTATTTTGTACTCTGCAGCCTTCCTGATGCTGTACCGCTTAACTGCCAGCATGACTTCTTCCTTGTTCTTAAATTGTTGTCCAACCTCGAACTTGTTGCTTGGATCCTCTTCGGGGCCTCCCAGGGTAAACGACCAATCTGAAGTCATTGCATTGAGATTCAACCTGGTAAAATGATCCAACCGATCCTTTGGTCGAGAAATAGCAGGCTGTGTCAGAGTAATTTGTGTGTTACCGCAGTAGTTCATCTCTTCTTTCTCGTCACCATCATTAGGAATTTCGGGAGGTTCTTCATCAGCATCGTCTCCGTCATCGCGGTTAACTTTATACTAATCCATCATCAGATCCCTAATAGTGGAACCCTCATGATTTTCAACGTCGTCATCCATCAAGTCAGCATTACGAACTTCAACATTAGTCTCCTCTTGACTACCTTCAGGTGGTATATTTAGATCTACCATCGTCCTTCTGATAGTTCGTCTAATAGCTCCATTCAACGGACTATCATCGATAGTATCTGCAAATAATCCTCGGCCACCCAACTCAACGAGGAACATGAATAATTCCAACAGATGAACATTTGTCCATCGATTGTGCCACGACCTTATAAACCGTACATTCTCGTCGTCACGTAAACGATACATAATTCAAAACAACAGAAATATTTCTCACAACTATGGTCTAATAAATATTCTAGCAACAGAGACAAGACAACTGTAATATACCTTTTATAAAACAAACTGCTATCTACTTCGGTCAGATATCTGTAGTAAATTATAGAGTTCACCAGGGAGTGCGGTGAACTTCATAATTTGTATAGAGTTCGTCAGGGGTGCGACGAAATTACCCTTAATGCAAAAAAAAAATCATATTTTGGAAAATAAAGTTGAAATATCTTGTTTTAAGAATTAATTAATTTTTTATTTTATATTAGAAAAAAAACTTATAATCCTTTATTATATACATTATTTCAACAAAGTATTAATTTCTGCCAAAACATATAACAATTTTTTAAGGGGCATGTTGTAGAATTCACTATGTTTATTTGTATTATAGACAAATTTAAATGTAATTTTAAAAAGATTAATATATTATTTTTTATTAATTTTGAAATGACAAAAATTAGATTGTGAATAATATTTGTGTACTTCATTTGTCATCAATTACTATATTAATCTAAGATGATATTACATAACAAAGGCATTTTGGTAATTAAGTTTAGTCAAAGTGGTTTAATAGTAAGACTGTGTTTGGTTTTGAGAATAGGACAAGACTAGACATTGAAAATAAGATACAAAAGACAAAGACATAAAAATTAGTGTTCTTGTATTTTATTTGGTGATAAATTAGAACAAATTTTAAAACTCTAATTTATTCTCATTTTTTCACTTAAAAATGTAACATCCTACCACACTTAATCTTATGCTTAAGTCATAAGACTGAGATAGTAAGGTATTACGACCTCTAAAAGTAAAAATATATAATAATAGTGAAATATATATATATATATATATATATATATATATATATATATATATATATATATATATATATATATATATATATATATATATATATATATATATCCCGAAATCCAATATATAAAGATACACCCTAATTCTCTCCTTAAACCTCTAAGATGTGCAAAATAAAGTAACTATTTGGAGAGTAAAAAATATATATAAACATAAACTATATATTGAAAGAAAACCCAGAAACAGCTCCGCTTCAGAAGTTCAGACACCTACCAAGGAGCCTTTTGACCTGCATCTGAAAATCAACACAGTATGGTTTGAGAATCGGATGTTCTCAGCATGGTAAAGATGCCACACATATAAGATATAAAGTCCTAGGAATGTCAGAGGCAATCCTAGAACGTTGACACTTAGATTATAATCTTAAAATATTAAACAGAAACCATAATAGGTGGTCTTCTAAGGGTTCCGAAACTTAACTAAAACTTGACCTAAACACTAAACCCTTCAATCCTTCCTCCGTTCCTCCATCTTCGGTGAATATGCACAAATAGATAAGCAAACAAGGCAAATACAGGTAATTTAGAAGTAATACAGATAACAATTATAACAGGTAGCAGATTATAATCATATAGGCAATCCCAAATAATTTACAAGCAAGCAATTCAAATAATATGTACATGATGCATGCCTGTCTTATGGCTATTGATATCAACTGTCAGTTACGTAACCATCCCGACATGTTCTCAAGCTCAAAAATACACCATGGGGAGAATTTCTAAGCTGACATGGGGAAGAGATCACCCCAATCTCAATAACATCTATGGAAAGAGTCCCAAGCTGACATGGGAAGAAGAAACAACACCCCCAAACTGACATGGGAAAAGTAATACCCCAAGCTGACATGAGGGAGATAACACCCCGAGTTGACATGGGAAAAATAATACTCCCAAGCTGACATGAGGGAGATAAAACCCCTAAGCTCAATATTATCCATGGAAAAAATTCTCGGCTGACGTGGGAAGGACAGTACCTCAAGCTCAAAATACTCATCCTTTAACTCACATATGCATCTCCGGCATACTCACGACATTACCTCACTTCCTCAATAAATCATAATCACTTACTCATTAATCATATGTTCTATTATTCTCAATTAATTAATATCATCAATTCTCAATTTCTTACATTACTCTCTTACGTGCCATATACATTTCATATTACTTGTAGAAAATCAATCATTCAAGCCTTACCATCAGAACTCATTCATTAATCTCAATATTACATTACCCTTTTAACTGTCTCATATATCTTTCTTCCATCATCTTATCAAAACAAAAGTCATCTTCTCCAATCCTTAGTTTAGTCATCTTTCTTCACCTCTAAGTTATCTCCTTTTTCCTAGCTTCACCCTATTGTTAAGCTTACTAGCAATATTTAGACTAAAAAAATGAAAGTAAAAGTCTAGAGGTTCGAGTTTGAGCTTTAAAACACAAAATCTATTTTTGCTGAAAAATAGGGGTATGCGTACGCATGTCATATATATGCTTACGCATACGTACAATTTTGCCCAGGTCACGCGTACACGTAGGTCACGCGTGCACGTGAGCGTGCATATTGGCCCATTTTACGTACGTATAGACCCATTTGCATGCACATGTACGCAAGGCAGTAGCTACCACATGCGTATGAGAGGGTGTGCATACGCATGCGTGGGTTTTTGGGTAAAATTTTGGCTGAGTTAAAAAGCTGTAGAATTTCAATTTGAAACCTCAAACTTCCGACACACATAACTTTTTCATTTTAAAACATTTTTTATTCATTCTTCGAATGACATAAACTTCATGGACCCAATTTTCACACAAAACAGATTTAAAACCATTTGGGGGTTCGGAAGCCATGTTATAACTCGCCGAAGTTTGGCTAAAAACTAATTTTTCACAAAGAGTCCAAACCTCAACTTTCATAAACCAAACTCAAACCTCACTTTCTTTACATATATCCAACATAACATTATACCAATTTAAATGCTAACACTTCCACAACCTACCTCAATTAATTAGATTTTCAACCTAAACTCCACAATCTTATCAACAATCATCAACATACCAACCTATATACACATATATACATAACCTCAAACCAAACACTTATTACCTAATCAACAAGATTCATCAATCAACCACCTCAAACTCATATTCATCATCATACATTAGCAACATCATTAACTCATCATCATTAATTCCAACACCAACATCCACATCAAACCAAAACCCAACTTTGTTCAAGATATATCAATAAAGCACTAAACCATTCACATATTCAAACATTCATTCCTATCCTACGGTCATCTAGCCTAAGTTTTTACAGAACATTATATATTAAATATGTAAAACCTAAACTATACCTTGGCCGCTTTTCACGTATTGTCCAAAACAAATCACCAAAGCCAAACACAACTTCACAAGTCCAAAAATCATCAAAGCTCAAGTATCCAACCTCCACAAACTTCCAAAGCTCACAATTTAAGCTCTAACATATACACTTATACATCTAATTTCACATATATCACCATACATATTCAAAATTCATAATTTAATATACTAGAATCGAAATTGGCTAGGGTTGACAAACCTTACCTTATATTAAACCAAAATCCACTAATTTCACAAGTCAATTTGATCCTATAACATCAATTTAACTAAAATCTTAACACACCAAACCCTAACATTTTCGAATTTAAGAAGAGAGAATAGGAGCTGAGAATGTGGTTTTCTCACCTTGAAAGGTATTGGGTTTTGTGGAGCTCATCATTGCAGACACGTGGCCACAAACGGTGTGATGATCGAAACTCCGAATCAAAAGTTATTGGAATTTGATTATATGAGTGAGGGTTTGGAGTTTTCAAGGTTCTTACCCTTTCCTAAAAGTTTCCAGCGTGAAAATAAGAATAAAGGGAGAAGGGGTTGTGTTTGTTCATGTGTGGCTGGGTTGGATTGGGCCTTGGGCCGAATACCGGCTCGATTCATTCGGTTCGGTTTGTTTGACTCAATTTTGGGCCAATTTTTTTTTAAATTAGTATCAAAATTCTTATTTTAATTTTTTATATTACATTAAACTATCAAATTCTATTTTCTAATTATTTTAATTAATAATTAATTTATTGGTTAGTTATTTACTAATTACTCAGGGTTTACAAAAAATTTGAGAAGAAAAATATAATTATAAAAAATTAACAAGAATAATAAAATAAAAAATACAAAATAAGTTGTGTCTCTTGTTAGTGTCTCTATATCCTCCTGTCATGATGGATACAAAATGCACTAATTCAGTGTCTTTAGACACAATATCTCTATTCATATCTCATCTGCTAAACACAATTTTGTATCTTTATGTCTCTATTTCAGTACCATGTGCCTGTAGGCAAACGCAACCTTAAAAATTGATAAACAAAATTAGTTGAAGAAGAAAAAAGAGAAAAACAAGAGGCATAAGAAGAAAAAACTTAATTAGACTTGATTACAAAAATAATTTGTTCACCTGATATTTCTTATAAATCAAAGAAATGTTTAATTTTTTCATTTTTAATTATATTAAAATTTAAATACTAGACTATATTTACTTAATTAATAGCATTGTATGAATAATAATTAGATCAATTAAATAATAACACTATATTTTTATTATTTGTATTGCTCATGACATATGTAGTTACTAAAATTTGTGTACTCATTTACTTGTAACTTATCAATATATACAAACTGCACTGTTTGTAAATAATGGTTTCAAATTTGATATTTACTTTTGTTAATAATTTTGTCAAAAGATTTATATTAGTTACATATTTTCTTGTGCTAATAAAATAAAGCAAAGCAAACAATTACCAATTTTTTTCTTTTTGTCAACATAAAAATAATTTAATTTTAATTCACTGTAAATATAAAGCAGTTTTACATATGAATTCAGATATATAATGTCATATAAATAAAAATAACTTAATTTTATTTTGCTACGTGAATGGTCTTCTAAAACAAACCACGAATATGATTAAACGATTGTATAAAATATTTTACATTGTTAATACTTCAAAAATAAACTTTATAAAAAGTTAAAGACATAAATAATTATTTTTTACTTAAATTCGATATGTATATTATTTTTTATTAAATTAATTTTACTCAATTCATGTTTATCACAGACAATTTTAGATTTTATTTTTTTTACTAAATTCAGGGTTTTGAAATTTAAATCCATCTACTCTATTACCATTGTTAAAAGTAGTCTCCATGTTTTTGTGCACCTTAAAATTACTTGTCGTAATTCTATTTTCACCTCCTATTACACTATATTAATTTTTCTACGATAGACAAATTCATGATTTAATATGTATCTATTATTTTATGATACTTCTACTGGAATAAATATACTAAAAAATACTTTTCAATAGTTAAATTTAGATATTTAAATATACAGTATAATAACAATTTGATTGATGTTTAGGACTTAGGATTTATGGTTTAGGGTTTAGAGGTGAGGGGTTAGAAATTACGGTTTAAGTTTAAAGATATAAAGTTTATGCTGTAGGATTTTCAATTCATGGCTTGGGATTTAAGGTCCAGGATTTTGAGTATTAGAAATGATAGTTTAGAGTTAAGAGTTTGCAATTTAGAATTTAAAAATTTATTATTTAGGTATTTAAAAAAGGTTTACACAAATATACATTTTTAGTTGATCAATTCGAACAAATTTTTTTTTATATTTTTGTAGCACAGAATAAATGTAAGAATAATAAATAATCAATATATATATATATATATATATAATATATTCGTGAATAAAATATATAAAATATAATCGTTTTAAAGAATTTACTTAATATGTTATAATTTTATTATCATGAAAAAAATAAATTTTAAAATAATTTATTTTCCTGTATGTACTATAATATATAAAAAAATTTTAACATCTAATTAGATGTTAATGTTATTATAAATATTAAAATATTTTTATATTATAATTAGAATTTAGGATTTAAGGTTTATAACTAATAATTTAGGATTTATGGTTGGGTTTTGCATCTAGGGATTAGGGTATGTTTAGGATTTACGTTTTGGGATTTAAAGTTTGGGTTTATATTTAGGGTTTACGAATTTCAGTTTAGGGTTTAGGGTGCAATGGTTAGAATATTAGAAATGATAGCTTAGGATTTTTGAATTTAGAATTTAAGGTTTAGAGTTTAGAATTTAGAGTTTAGTGTTTAGAGTTTAAGAATTAGAGATTACGGTTAAGGGGTTACAGTTTAGAATTAAGGGTATAAAGTTTATGTGTAAAATTTCGGATTCATCATTTAAGAATTAGGGTCCAGAGTTTAAAGTATTAGAAATGATACTTTAGGGTTTAAGGGTTTGTAATTTAGAAGAATTTAAACGTTTATGAGTCATGTATTTAAAAAATGTTTACACAAATATACATTTTTATTTTATCAATTTGAACAATTTTTTTTACATTTTTGTAACACATAGTAAATGCAAGAATAATAGGTATATATATATATATATATATATATATATATATATATATATATATATATATATATATATATATATAATCATTTTAAAGAATTTACTTAAAATGTTATAATTTATTATCATAAGAAAAATAAATAAATTTTAAAATAATTTACTTTTATGTATGTACTATAATATATAAAGACTTTTTAACATCTAATTAAATGTTAATATCATTATAAAGAAATTATTGAAAAACTGTCGACTATGTTCAACATGAAGGATCAAAAGAATTGACGGCATTGAAGTTGCATGCAAGGGTAGGTTACATAAACTACTTCTTGTAAGAACTAATTTGTTGTCTTTATTGTTCTTTCTTACTGTTTTCTAGTTCTTTCATTATATAATTAAGTAGAATTAGAAGTGGTACTTATTGTGACGGTTGTGGTATGAGTGACAGTTGTAATTAAGTTGAAAAAAGTTGTGCAAGATGTTACTAGTGTTGAAGTTAAACTTAAATCATTATCATGAATAGTAAATTAACGCTTATTATGAATGTCCATTGAATTTAGTAAATTTGATTTAAATTATTTGTTATATTAGCAGATGATGCTCAGTTTCTAGTTGCATAAAAATTACGAGAATAATGCATCCTCTTTAGGGATGATATGTTCAATCAAAACTTGAAGAATGCATGAATATGAGCGAGATAACTATGATATTTATAATTAGAATTACTTTTTCACCATTTAAAAATTGGATTGCGGGAGCTTATAATACCCAAATGCTTTGCTTGACGACACAAATATTTAAGTGTATAATAAGAGTTTAGTGTCCGAAGCCCATTTTGTTCTGCTAGTATGAATCCAAATTTTTTAGAAAAAAAATTCTTTATTGTAATCAATGATTTAAAATTATAATATAAAAAATATAAAGAAACACAATAAAATTAAAGATTTTAAATTATGAATTATTTTAACACAAAAATAATTGATAGTCTATAAAAAAAATTTTAAACAATGTCTTAAAATTTTTTTATTCAAGAATTTATTTATTTCACCACATTACCCATTTTATGACTTTGTTCAAGGATTGATAATTGTATTTGACATTAACAATTACATCTTAGCTTTTTATCTCATTTATAATAAATTATAATAACTTTATGTAGATGTTAAATAAAAGATTCGATGATAAAATATTAGTTGATCTTTGAGTGTTGTGGGTGATTAATGACACCATCATGTCTCACTCACGTAGGTCAAGTAGGGTGTTGGCAGGTTAGGAGAAGATAAGACGTTGAAGAATGTCTCATTCACATAGGTCAAGTGGGTGTTAACAGGTTAGGAGAATAGAAGATGTAAAGGTCATTCTAAAATTTTTCTATTCTTACAAAAGATGCAAGATGGTTTAATAGTTAGATTTCCTGCTACAGACCAGAAAGAAGATTAAGCTAGCTATTATGCTTCATCTTTTTCCAGAACGCCATCCTATGACATGGCCTAAAAAATTTCACTCATTACCTCTATTCACTCACTTTATAAGACTACCCTTCACTACCCATTTAAGTAGGATTATGCCTTATCATTCACACCATTCAGAAAGTGCTTCTGTTGCTTAATATCTCTTCACAGACCTGGTTCTCCCTATCATGGATGCTGATGAGCCAGTGAAGGCTGTGGGAGAACACCAAGTTTCTACTGCGATACATTACTCCTTGGTGCTCATTTTCATTTATTTTACACCGTAATGTTGTAGTCATATGACATTAATGTGTGAATTTGTGTTGTTTTCTCAAAATATTGATGTTTGTGCTGTGTTGAAGGTCCTAAATGAAACTATGGAAGATCTTGCCAAGAATATGTTCAAGGTTCTTTAGGTAAATCCATTTGACAAAAGCTCTGAGTTACATAACCATATTTTAGTTCTGATATTAGCATAACTAACTTACCGTAATGATAATATGTTCCTCATAAATAGACTTACGAGCAGGGCACCGAGCAAGTCGAAGCTATTGCTGGCGACCTAAAAAGAACCATCGGTTTGGTTGACTAATCACTGAAAATATTTGGATAAAAGGATCGACAACCGAATACTTCTCACAACGCCGCCTCTAATGTCATCGTTGTTGATGATGATGACATCGTCAGTGAAAAGAACATTGCCATTTTGGTTGCAAGAGATGAGAAGGAGGTCTACATCCTTGAAAAGTTAGTTGACCAATTTGTGGGTGACACCATACCCCCTATGGATCCTTTGCTACATTATCTTGGGTTCTATTATTCATCAAGATCAGACCTGCACGTTCAACACGTCCGGCACCAGAGGTTCCTCTTCAGGTGCTATAGCATCTGCCCCGGTTCATTCCACCTACATCTCTCCACAAATGAGGGGTAAAGTGATGGTAATTATATTTACGCATTCTCTATGAATTTGTTTTAAACTCAACCCTCGTTGTTAATGTAGAGGTTCCTTTTGTTTTCAACTTATCCAGGTTGGACTTGGTGAGAGTATTGGTTGTTATGCACCATCCTTACTTGGAACACCAAAACCTTCGAAGATTGTAAAGATTGCTCAACGTTCTACAGAGGATATAAAGAGGAGTGATAAGATGCGCAAGCCAATACGAGAACCACTGCTGAAGTTGAGCTGCATTACTGTGGAAGTTATGTTTCCGCCGGTAAGAAGCATTGAATATGGACTATTTGGTGCTTATCTTCCTCCATTATCCGAACCCTAACAGCGCATTCCATGTCTTAACAGTTCATCTGTTTGAACTTCAAGATTACGACGGCAATGTGGTATAGACTTGAGGAGGCTCAGGTAGTGGCCTACTTATTTGGTGCTTCATTGAGTTCGAATGAGATTCTTTTCAAGAGAGGATCTTATAGTATGGATCGTGAAGCATTCTCCCGCCTTTTGCCAGGGAATGATCCATCGGATTTTGTCATGGAACTCATGTCTTATAAAACTGCATGGACATAAGCTCAACTTCATGAATGCATCGTGTGGTGAATAAATTTTGTTTTGCTCCTTCCTTATAGGACTTCATACTAGACCCGGAGATCGACAAAGAGCATGTTATCACATATTATGCCGATGATTATTTTCCCAAACCAACTTCTCTAAAATATGTAAGTATACCTCATATGAATTTGATTGATTTTTATGTTTGCATCATGCTGATACGTTCTCACATGATTGTCATATCTATTTTTCATATTTATGTTCAAATAAAAGATGTGCTGAAACCCTAAAAAAGCCACTACTATCTTATGACAATGGACATTCCAAACGGAAAGATATGGATGTTTGATAGTTTTCCAACACTTGAAATCCATATAGAAAGGGTTCATGATGCTTCAGATGTGGTTAATATGACCCCATATGAGCTACTTAGTTGGATTGTTAATATGTTGACTTATATTTTTGTAAGCATACAAATTTATTGTGAACATCTTTTTTTGTGTTTTGGCTGTGAAGCTATTTAGGTAATTAAATGAGTTGAATGGGATTTAGTTTGGCCTTTTTTTAGCATTTGAAAACTTTTACATGGCTGATTTTTTTTATCTTTTTTATTTTTTGGATGTGATAGTTTTCTTCTTAATATTATAGGCATATTTAGATCGCTTTATGCATTTTTTTTGGGAACAAGAATTTGTGTTGCTATTGGGCTGCATTTTTTGTATTTGGACCATGATTCTTGTAGCTCTTATATCTTCAGGCCATTGTTTCATTTATTTTTTGTATTATCCATATTTTCAATAATTTGGGCCGTAGCTAGGCTTTACTTGACTCATGTAAATAATATTTTAAGTATCTCTATTCTGCCACTATGACCACAACAACAAATATTATGGTTAATCTGACCTTGTATGAACTATTTGGTTGAATTTTTAATATGGTGACTTATATTCTTGCATGCATGCAAATGTGTTGTGAATTTTTTTTTGTATTTTGGTTCTAGAGCTATTTAGTAATTAAATGAGTTGAATGTGATTTAATTTGTCTTCGAATTAGCTTTTGAAAGCTTTCATACTGCTGCTTTTTTATCCTGTATTGATTGGATGTGGTAGTTTTCTTCTAAATATCACGGGCCTATTTCAATCGTTTTATGACTTATTTTTTGTACAAGAATCTGTGTTGTTGTTGGGCTACTTTCATTCTCTTTGGATGATACTTCTTGTAATCGTTATATCTTCAGGCCACTATTTTTTTTGTTTTTTATATTATCATGTTTTTAATGATTTGAGTCGTAGTTGGGCTTTACTGGGATCATGTAAATGATATTTTTTTCTCTTGGCATTACCAAGTATCTCTATTCTGTTATTATGAGCACATCAACACTTTTTATGGTCTTCTTCTATGCTATATATGTAGACAAGGGAACTAGATAAGGTGATGAAGGTCTTGTTTCCTGACCTGAATATTTTAGGCAGGAGGCCACCTCTAGTTGAATGGCACCCAAACTTTGTCCTTGGCGTTCCAAATATGAACAATTGGTAAGTCATTCTAACAGTTGCTGACCTTTTATTAATATTATCTTCATTGCATCATGATAGGCTCTATAATAGGATTATCTATGTAGCTATTATGACAAACTGTAGATGCTTTTTTGGCTCCAAATGGAGTAGTTGTTTACTCTAAACCCTGTTGAGCAGCAAAATATTTTCTTCCTCTTAATTTTTTTTTTGTCTTCGCATTATCTAAGCCTACTAGAGATGGCATAAATAAATATAACATTATCTTAATTTGTCACTCACTTTTTCAGAACAACATTGACTGGATAGTTGACAAGATAAGGATGGACATTGTGCTTGCGTTGGCTATGAAGCACTTCAATAAAATGAGAGATGAATTTTTTCAGCGGTCCCTCATTGAATGGAATTCTCGAAGAACTACAAGAGAAATCTTGCCATGATCACCTTATATGCATGCCCTAGGAACCTACTTATGTCTGTCTATTATGAATGTTTAATATTTTGGTTACTGCCATATATTAGTAGAAGATTAATATTATTAGTGTACTCTATGCTAGTATGGTCCGTGAACAATATTAGTGTCAAATTAGATATCCATTTTTTGTTATCCCAATACAGTTTCAATATCCATGATGGTCATCTAA